>NC_056686.1:47036250-48445000 GCF_018350215.1 Panthera leo | reverse complement strand
CCTTTGACCAACACAACGACCAACACAATGACCAATGGGCAATGACCAACACAAAGGCTCAGAAAAGTCTTCCCAGGAAGACTACGGGAGAAAGCAATTTTTCTCCCTAAATTCAATGCATGCATCTATCCTTGCCATGCAAGCAGTTTAGTGACTATTACCTGTCATGTACAACCCTAAATGACTGAGATATGAGAAAGGAGGAGAGTTTGTACCCTTAGCATCCTTATAGTAAAAATGTAAATAATTACACAACAGGAAATGTTCAAAGTGCTTTGGTGGAAACATACCATAGGGTAGGAGATGGGACACAAAGAAAAGAAAATCTCATTCTAGCTGGAGGGAAGAGGGTGTCACAAAAAGATCCACAAAAGAGAAACAATGCCCTCAGTCTTCCAACCTGTGTAAGAACCACGTAAATAAGGTAGGTAAGGGCAAATTCAGTTTTCAACACCTGGTGTGTAACCAACCTGGGTCCTATCCATGTTTCACAGTGTGGCTCCAGAGCTACCTTCAGCCACAGACGTGAAGGAGAAGGTAGTAAACATGCAAATTCCTTGCACACCCTCCCTCCCATCTATGACACAGAATGTCCAGTGGTGGTTCTACACATCTCCTTTAACAAGTTCCATAGGTTCATTATGTACCTGCCTTTATCCTTCTCTGTTTTTATTTTTCTTCTCTATTTCTTTGTTTCTCTCTCCTTTGTTCCTGTGTCAAATTATTTAAAAATGAGACAGAAAAATTCAAAAAGCTAAAAAAAAAAAAAAAACCACGCCATTTTCTTACATTACCCAGATTTAATGTAACACTTGTGTCCTATTTGCTTATTTAAACAAATATATGGGTTGCCTGGATGGCTCAGTTGGTTAAACATCCAACTCATGATCTCAGTTGAGGTCTTGATCTCAGGGTCATGAGTTCAAGCCCCACATTGGGCTCTGCACTGGGCACGAAGCCCACTTAAAAAAATAAATAAATAAAAATGTCATCCCATTAAAGTTTGAAAATCACTGCCTCAGATATAAACGTATCTTGTACAATGGTGGACAGGAGCATGTCTTCTCTAACGTACCCCAGGCAAGAACGGGTGACCATTGCTATGGCATTATTACCGCAGCAAGTGAAGGACTGCATCCGACTGCTGCCAGGGGTCACGAATGGTGGCTGGAAGGGCAGAATAAGAGCTACTGGCAAACGTCATAACTTGCCTGAAGGTCCCATAATATCCTGATTGGAATGGAGTTCCTCAAAACTTCACATCCAAATATCACGTGGAGTTCTTCTTTCTTTTTTTTTTAAGTACACATAATCAGACCTGCTTCCTGATTTACTGAATCAGAATTTATGACCATAATTTGCACAGAACCAACACAGTTCTGTATTTGAAAGGATTCAAGCTTCACCAGATCCTTCCCCACAGAATCTCCACTCTTGCATTCTTTATTTCGATTAAAACATGTTTGCTAGCTAGACTCCGTCAACAAGCAGTTTTTTCAAGAACAGCTCGTGAGTCTGCATCTGAGCTCTTCATCTGGCCACGATGCGGCTTCCCTAAGCACTCGGTAGATACTGCTCTTCCAAATTCTGGTACTGAAGTTGTAGGGAAGACTGATGGTCTGGTCTTTGTGGGTGATTTGCCTCTTCTACCTGAACAACCAAGGACTCGTTCTTCTCCTATTCATGAAGTTCAATGGCTTACCTAGGATAAAGCCTAGTGTTTCCCATTATTCGGTGATTAGTTTCTGTGCATCTGCAATTTTCTTTTAAACCTCACTTTGTTGTCTTCACGCCCCATCTATTTTACTGATGTGTTCTGAGGAAGCTGTTCCACAACGTGAAGCAAACATTATTTTTCTAAGCTTGGCTGAAGTCTTTTACGTGCACTTTAGTCTGCACTGTTTGCACGGATGTCACGCTTCTATTCTTTCCATCTAACTCGTGCTTTGTTGGCAGTCAGGATACACCAGATGTTCCAGTATGGACTGAAGACTCCTTGACACGTCTCCACTCTACTGAAGATCCAGTGTGCCTTCCTCTCTCATTATGGCTCCCTCCACACCACTCTACAGCCTTGGGAATGGTCAGGGAAGGAGGGGGCAAGCTGAGGCAAGGCGCAGTCTTTACGACACCTGGGCTACACTCTCACTTCTGAGGTTTAAATACCTTCCACCAGAGTGCTGAGCAGTGTCTCCCATTCCCAGGGAGGAAATCCTTTGGACATCAGCCCTCTCCCCAGTCAGTGTGTAGCTCTACAGACTGCTTCTATCAGGAGTCAGGCCCGTAGTGTCTTAGCTGCTCCTCCCCAGTCCAGTGAAAGAAAACAAAAGAATCGAAGGGTGACTCTCCTGACTGTGTAGACCGCAGGGAGAAGTATCGAGATTCCCGTGGATCCCCCTGCGTGGGTCAGGGATGAGGAAAGGAGAACAGATACTCGCTATGCAGCACTTCTGTCAACGTCACATGCCTGCTTCTTTCCTTGACTGTCGGTTTTTTGACTTCACAAGTTATGTCCTTTTTCTTGTTTACCTGTCCTTGGTGCATTTCTATGCAGCTTATTTTTCTTTTTTTGCTACATTTGGTCAGGTATTAAAACAATCCCCTCTGCCCCAATTCAAAAACAACTCTCAAGTAACATATGATTAAAAGTAAAGATTTCTCAAAAACAAATTCCCTTATGGGGCGCCTGGGTGTTTCAGTCGGTTGAGCGTCCGACTTCAGCTCAGGTCATGATCTCACAGTCTGCGGGTTCGAGCCCCACATAGCGCTCTGTGCTGACAGCTCAGAGCCTGGAGCCTGCTTCGGATTCTACACCCCCCTCTCTCTCTGCCCCTCCCCTGCTCGTGTTCTGTCTCTGTCTCTCTCAAAGATGAATAAACATTAAAAAAAATGAAAAAAAATGTGCCTTATAAAATTGGGATATATGTCATGTGAACCTATGTGGATTCTATGTTGTTAATTAATTACTTTTTGTTCTATTATATAATCATTCATTTCCTGTGTGCAGATAATCTGAGGGTTGATTCTGTTTTAATACTGGAATCAAAAACTTGAGTTGTCTGTACTTTACTGCTAAAATCAGGTGATCACATGCTCTTCACTATGTATAACAAACACATCTTCTAACATAGAATTTTGTGTTCTTTATCAAATAAGAATTTCTAGAAAATGTACAGAGATCCTACATAAGACTGCTAAGGCCTGAATGATTCAATCCTCTGTTCTTTATATCAGGTATTCTGGCAGGTGAATAAGATCCTATTTGGCAATAACACATCTCAGATGCTTTGTATATGTGTATGCATTTGTTGTAACATGTGACATAACTGTGGCCAAGAAACATGAAAGAAGAACATATAGAAAGCCCCCTAATTTTGAGGTACTGGCTTTGTTCAAATATAAACATTAACTTTGTTCAAACACAAAGGGACTGATTTTTTAAAGAATGACGTTAAAAGACCAGAACTGCAGTGCTGTCACTGTACTAAGTAGTTGAGTCACCGTGACCTAGTCACTTCTCTTTTCCTTATGTGCAAGCCTTTATGGATTAGAAATATTACGCAGCCCTGTCAGTCTAGATCTTTATCTCATCAAGCCAGGATGATGCTCTCACAACCCTTGTTCCTTGTCTTCTTACTTTTCAGAGAGTAAATTATTTATGTAACTCATTATTTGAACAAAAACGTGCAATTTACATTTAGCACATTATGCAAGTACACTTACCCTTTTGCATAATTTTTTAAGACTTACTGCATAACTTGTGCATTTGCACTTTTCAGATAACAATAACAACAATACGCGCAAATACACATAGTGCTTATGTGCGTCAGGTACTACTCTAAGTGCTTAATGCATAGTAACTCATTTAATCCTCATAAAAACACTCTGGGAGAAACACACTATTATCACAACACTTCTCAAGAGAGAAAACTGAACTATAAAGAAATTAAGTAATTTGTTTGAGAGGATACGACCATCTGAATATAGGTGGGCTAGTGTGACCATCTACCCTATTAAACGTTAACTATTGTCTCTCATGCCGTTTATTTTGCTAACATGTACATACATGTGAATATAAGAATTATATACACATGGATTCAGATACATGTACATGTTAGCAAAACAACCTTGGTACCTGCATTTAATGGGGAAGGGGAGAAAAGCACTTCTAAATACTTCCATAAATGACCTCATTTAAATATTCGCTCTATGCAGTAGATACTTGAATTTCTCCTTTTTACAAAAGAAACTAAGGGCTCATCTAAATACTTGAAATTCCACAATTAAAATGATTTTCTCAAAGAAATAATCACCAATTTTCAACTCAAAGAGAAAAGTAACTAGGAAGTTCATGCTTGAATGTTCAAGCCTATAACAAACACGTTAAAATTTCCCTCCCTGGAATGGAACCCCTCCTCTGAGCCACTGTGCCAATGAATTATTTACAATAAAACCTCCGTAAACTTAAAGAGGAAGTTTCCCTCGGATGGGTTTCTCTTCTGCACCTGCATATCCAGTTCTTGGCACCTTTGCCTCAGTTCTTCCTTTTCCGCTAGTGCTTCTTGAAGTTCTTCCAAGGCCCTTTTAAGCTGAAACAGAAAACGTTCTGATTCTTAGAAAGATGTGTTCTGACACAAGTTCAAAAATATGTGTATGGACACAAAGACACGGACATTCAAATTTATCAACAAATCTACTCTCTTTAAGTCTCCATTTGAACCTTTCTAGGGTTACTATGCAAATTAGACAGCATAGGAAAAGCAGTCGGCACAGGGTCTCTGGGATGTAGTGGATAGTCAATAAATAAGCAACTAGTAGTCAGAGTGAGGAGGAAGATTTTAAGAGGGTGACCAGACGCAAATGGACAGTTGTGTGAAAAAGGTGTTTGGTCACAGGAGAAGGTGCTGATTAGTATAAAACAATGAGGAAGACCTAACTGCAGATGGAAATCATGCATCTATAGTGACCTCAATTCAAATAAATGGCTGTGCTTTTCTCTAACAGAGCTCAGCTGCATGGATGCTGCAGTAAAGACGGGCACTCATTATTGTTTTAGTCTGAGTTTCCCCGATGATCAGGGATGTTGAGCACCCTTTCATGTGTCTGTTGGCCATCTGCACGTCCTCTTTGGAAAAATACCTATTCATGTCTTCTACCTATTTTTAAACTGGATTATTTGTTTTTTGGGTGCTAAGTTTTATAAGCTAATTACAGAGAACACACTGATGGTTATCAGTGGGGAGGTGGGTGGGGGGATGGGGGAAACAGGTGGTGGGGATTAAGGAGAGCACTTGTGGTGAGCACCGAGTGTGGCATGGAATTGAATCACTAAATTGTACACCCGAAACCAATGTTACACTGTATGTCAACGAACTGGAATTTAAACAAAAACATTAGAAAATTTTATCTATTAACAAATAAGTCTCAGTTTGTTGTTTCTGTGTGAATATTTACACCGTCTCATTAATATTTAAAGCAAAGGTCCCACAGAAATAAAATTTTAGGTAAATCTTCATAAAAAAAAATTTGTTTTCTGGTTCAATGTGCATTTTTAAAAAAAAAAAACCTGAAGTATCACTAACATAGAATGTCATATTAGTGACATACATCATACAGTGATTCAACAACAAAACGATAGTTAGATGCCCTGAAGGGGGTGACAAGGCCTTAGCTGTGTGCTGGCAGGCCAGAGGGCCTCTTCCAGCCTTGTGACACGGTGCGCTAACCTTTTCCCCTTTCACGCATCACTCCTTATGAAATGTTCAAACAGCAGAATACTAGAGGATGTTGTTTAATTTCATTACACAAAACTTAGAAAAAACACAGTGTTTAAATTCAAATAGAAATTTCTTAGGAAAATTTTAGTTTGGAATACTTGGTGAGATGCCTGGTGACACTCATGAAAAACAGGTGTTCCAAAGTAGAGCAGGAAAAGCGCTAGATGCAACGGCCTGTCCCTGTGCCCCTCTCCACAGCCCAGGAGAGTGCCCTCCCCCGTGTGAACCAGAATGCAAGAGAACCTAGAACTGGAGAAAGGGGACTTGAGCGCAGGGTCATGGAGCTGTTTCTTCACAATCAGGAGAGAGGACAGCAACATGACAAAAATTATCATATTAGATAAATGACAACTTAGCAGAATTTTTTCAACTCTCTGCTACTTAACTGTGCAATCATCTAGCATGAGCCACATATATATCAGAAGTTTTGGAAGAAAAGTGCAATGTCACTCATCTCTGAACATGATCATAAAAACTTTTGGAAACCAACACTACTTGCATTCATGAAGGAAATCATAATAATATTCAATTGAGATATTATAGGATAAACAAGCTACATTTCATGGAGGAGAATATTCTTGCATATGTTTGCCTATGTAAGCCTTATGATAGTAATCGGCTAAGGAACTGCATGTCTGTTTTCAATACTCTCCCCACATACTAAGATACTTACCTGTTGCTCTAATTCTCCAACAGCATCATTTGTGGGACAGCTCACTATTTCTTTACTCATCAACTAGGAAATTAAAGTAGCAATGTTAAGTACAATAAAGAGACTAAGTTATGAAGTAAAAATAAGTTTACTTAAAAGGGCAGTAAAATGCTTTATATTTAGTTTTCCTTGATGATCCTTAGAATATTATTTAAATAACAACTTTATTAGAGACTTAAGCTAAATAACACAACATTTCAACTATTACATCAGTGGGGACATCAGGAGTAAAGTGTACTTGAAATGCACAGATAAATTTAAAATACTTGTATACTGAAAAATTGTAATCTAAGTTCTAAAAGATGAACTACTGAATAACACTGAACACATCAAATAATAAAAAAAAAGATTGTCCCATAAAATTAACACTTTTAAAATATAGCCTTTAAATGAGTGATATAGCAAAATTCCTAATTTGAGAAGTCATTTTAAAAGTAGGAGTTACAATTATATGGAAAAAAAAATCTTATAAAAGTAACCTTTTTGTATATGAAACACAGACATATGTACTGTGATGCTTTAATTTTTTTTTTTCGTTTTTATTTTAATATTTATTCAATTTGTGAGAGAGAGAGAGAGAGAGAGAGAGAGATAGCAGGGGAGAGGCAGAGAGAGAGGGACACACAGAATCCAAAGCAGGCTCCAGGCTCTGAGCTGTCAATACGGAGCCCAATGCAGGTCTCGAACCCACAAACCGTGAGATCACATTAGCCGAAGTTAGATGCTTAACTGACTGAGCCTCCCAGGCGCCCCTGTACTATGATGCTTTAAATTCAAGTCAACAATGCAAACTCAGAGCATACACTGCTAACCTCCTGTGAGATGCCTCCTTCCAAATCATGCCCCTGTCAAACTGCTTGTACTCACTAATTCCTCATTCTACCTCCCCTTGGACATCCTCTACACTGCACTTCAGTCTGATGTTAAGAATCAACATGTACCACATGAATTCTGAACCATTCTGGTTCAACCTACACATCTAGATTCACTTGAACCCAGGCTACCTAACTCCCAAACCTATCACCATATTTGCTCACAGTTTCTCCATTCAGAAAATGAATGTAAGATATATTTACACACATGCTTTAAAATTTCAAGAAAGACTACTCTAATTGACAGAAAAAAAAAGAAAAAATAAAGATTCTTATCTGGTCAGAGGTTGTTTATCCTGCTTAGGTGAAGTTATTTAAGGGAATCTGACAGGGGCACCTGGGTGGCTCAGTCATTAAGTGTCTGACTTTGGCTCAGGTCATGATCTCATGGTCTGTGAGTTGGAGCCCTACCTCAGGCCCTGTGCTGACAGCTGGGGGCCTGGAGCCTGCTTTGGATTCTGTGTCTCTGTCTCTCTCTGCCCCTCCCCTGCTGTGCTCCGTCTCTCTCTTTCTCAAAGATAAATAAACGTTAAAAAAAAAAAAAAACGGGAACCTGACAATATTAACTTATCTTTTAAAATACAGAAGTACTAAAATTGGGCTTGAAGTCTTTTTAAGATATTTTGGAGAAAGAAAAGAAAGGAAGGCACACTAATTTAAGGTAAATAAACCTGATGCAAAGGGCAAGTTTATACAAGTAGAAAAATATACATCCATAAGATTTATGTGATAATTTTTGTGTCATTAGGTTTAGGATTTTCATACATATGTGAAATGATAAAAACTTACCTCTTGAATAGCAGTCATGACCACATGTTGAACAGACTCTTCCAATGTCATTATATTTTGAATATGTTCTGTGATTTAAAAAAAAAAGATAGATATGATAAAAAGAATCTACTCTTTTCTATGTTACTTTAGCCATTCAATTAATAGTATAAAAGGTCATTTACCACACATATTCTTTATGCAAGTATATTTTTCCACAAGAAATAAGTCCACCAAAATTATATAAGCAGAATTAAAATGTCCAAATTTTAAATGTTTTATTTTTCCTAAAGAAGAAAACCTCTACTTTTCTTATAAGAAGAAAAAGAAGAAATTATGATTAATCTTAAAACAATTATGACAATTTCTTCCCTCTTCTTAGGTGTTCAGTATTATGGGATGAATTCATACATATTAAATGAATGTTAAATCTTCAGCCCAGAGAATTAAATCTTACCACCTATGTAGTTCATTTCAGGAAGGCTTTCAAAGAAGGGACTTATATAGCCTCCTATAAACACATACTCAATATTCATCAAGTCTCATCTCAAGGAGATCCTTATGCCTTGCCACAAACACACATGCAATAAGTTAAGTCTGTCCCAATATGAAATGAAGAACCATAAGAAAAGGTGTTTCATATATTTACATAATCAACTTTGATGGCATGTTCTCCAGCTAAAACAATTTCCATATAATTCCAAATTTCCAAAAAAACATTATTTTCAAATATTTTTATTGCTTAAATGATTGTCCTGGAACACTCCTGAAAGTTCTCTAAATCTTTCTTTTATTTGTGAAGTCAAGAACTGGACAAAGATTCTGACAGATTCTGGTATGCACCTGACCACTAGGTGGGGAGTGGGAGGGGGAGGGGAAGAGTTAAGTAGAGAAAGCACAGGCAATGCAAGGATTTCCTTTAACTGGATTTTCTGGGTAACGGAGAGTTTCAAGTCTGCTGAAACCTTCAAAAAAATTATCTTTTCCCACCAAGATAAATGTGGTACTATTAACCAAACAAGTTCATTCTTTCAAGACTGAGACTATTGCAATACCTTGGAATCATTTTGAAATCAATTCTCATTGCAAAGTATAAAGGTATGGAAGCTGTTTTACATCTTGGGTGTATTTTAGGTTTCAATTAAATTACTGCAAGTTTTTTTTTTCATTTATTTGCTCACTCCTAAAATCTGAGAGCCCACATATCTCCAAAATTAAATCCAATTAGGTAACACTGATGTGTTTAACAAGACAGTGAAACTATTTCTTTATATTTACCACTTGCTAAACTTTTATTTATGTATGCCGAAATTGAATTTCCTTTCAAAATTCTGGGGACAAAAATTCTATTAATGCTTGGAACTAAATTATGAAAGTAATATTAAAATTCATGGAAGGTAACAAAATCATAACAAGGGAAAATTACACCTGAAAATGTCAATTATAACTTAGAATAGGAAGAACTGATTAATTCACAAGAAAAGAGATGAAATGAGATAAAACAGATATTAAATAGTGCAGACAAAATACAGTGAAAGCCAAAGTTACTTTTTTGAAAAAGACTATTAAAACTGACAAATGTGGAAAAGATGGCAGAGTAAGAGGATGCTAAACTTGACCCAGAGACACACCAAGGCAACAGCTACATCTAAGCAAAACTAACTCTGAAAATGACCTAAAGACTAGGGAAACAGACCTTCCTTAGCTAGTCTCAGAGAGAAGGCCACATATAAAGGGTGGGGGTGGGGGGGGGGGCAAAGACATGGTTGGGAACCAAATCCCCAGTGGGACCAACCACAAACAGGATAGGCAATACAAGGATGGAGAAGCGAGATCAGACCCCACACTGGGCAACCCTGTGTCTGATGAGTCCCTATAATATCTGACTTAACACTGGGAGCTTTAAAAATCAGCAACGCCAAGAGAGTTTCCTACTGAAGGCAATAGGAAACAGAGTCCCACCCTCCCCCACCCCCCTAAAGAGCCAGCACACTAAATAACTCAGCCCTAGACACAGCACAGAGGCGGCAGTTTGAAAAGCACCTGGGGTATACATGAAGGAAATTCAGTGACTAATCTCAGAGTATATGCGTGAAGGGCAGGATCTGCAGATTCCTCCCAGGGAAAAATGCTGGCTAGTGCCACTTTTCTTCCCTCCCCCACTAAGGAGATGCTTCTGGGAGCCAGTTCTAACACTCTCCTTCTAGCTCGCTAATGCCACAAGCTCTGCCCCAGTGCTACCCTGCAGACATGCCCCACCCAACCTGCCTGCTTTGGCAGGCAACCCTGCAAATTAGCTCCAGCTCTGCCACACCTGACAGGTAGCACTGGCCAGGCCTGTCCCACTCCATAGTTCTCCAACCCTGAGTTGGTGAGTAAATAATCCCAAACATGAGCACAGCTGCAATTCCTGCAGCTAGGCCTCTTAGTTGGCTGCACAGGGAGTAAGCCCTGCTCTTCAGTGAGACTTACAGCTGTGGTATAGAGGCTAACTGCAGGTGGCGAGGCTGACCACTAGCCCCACCCACCAACTGGCCCATGGCAGCCTCAGTCTGGCCTCTCAATAGCACTGGGAGCAAATCCTGCCCAGTGCATCCACAGCAGGTAAAGCAGGTGACTGCAGCTAGCTGGGATGAAGGTTATGATGGCCCAGCCACAAGTGTAGGGCACAGGCAGCCCATGTAGGGGATACTCCTGGAGCACCTAGTTCTGATGACCAGGAGGGACTGTGCTGTAAGACACTTTTCCATACCAGGCCACTATCTTCAAGACCAGAAGAAGTAGCTGACCTACCTAATATACACAGAAATAAACACAGAGAGTTAGACAAAATCAGGAGACAGAAGTATATACCCCAAATGAAAGAACAAGACAAAATCATGGTTAAAGAGCTAAATGAAACAGAGGTAAGCAACATGCCTGATAAAGAATTCAAACTAACAATCAAAGACACTCCCTGGACTTGAGAAAAGAGTGCATGAACTCTGTGAAAACTTCATGAGATGGAAAATATAAAAAAAAGAACCAGTCAGGGCTGAAAAATTCAATAACTGAAATGAAAAATGCACTAGAGGGAATCAACAGCAGATCTCATGATGCAAAAGAACAAATCAGCGATCTGGAAGACAGAGTGATAGAAAGCACCCAAGCTGAACAGCAAAAAGAAAAAAAGTAAGAAAAAAAAAAGAAGAACAGGTTAAGGGAACTCTACAACATTACCACAAATAACATTCATATTATTAGGGGGTCCCACAAGGAGAAGATAGAAGGGAGGCAGAAAATTATTTGAAGAAATAACAGCTGGAAACTTTCCTAATTTGGGGAAACAAATATCCAGGTCCAGACAGCACACAGAGCGTCCAACAGGAAGAATACAAGGAGGATTACACCAAGATAAATATAATTAAAATGAAATAACGATAGAGAATTTTAAAAGCAGCGAGAGAAAATAAAAATGTTATATATAAGGGCAATTCCATAAGGCTATCAGTTGAATTTTCAGCAGAAACTTTGTAGACCAGAAGGAAGTAGCATGATATATTCAAAGAGCTGAATGGAAAAAACCTTACAAACAAGAATACGCTACACAACAAAGTTATCACTGAGAAGTGAAGGAAAGATAAACGGTCTCTGAGACAAACAAAAGTTAAACAAGTTCATCCATCATTAACTCAGCCTAACAAGAAATTTTAAAAGGAATTCTTTAAGTGGGAAACAAAAGATATAACCAGATGTAAGAATATTATGAAGGGAAAATGTTTCACAGGTAAAAGCAAATGTATTTTAAGGGCAGTAGATTAATTACTTATAAAGCCAGTATGGAGATGAAACACAAAAGCAGTAAAATCATTTATATCTACAAAAATTAGCCAAAGGATACAAAAAAAATAAAAGGATGTAAACTATGACATTATATATGTAATGTGAAGAACGAAGTAAATATTTAGTGCTTTCAAAATGTGTTCAAACTTAAGTGACTTAATATAAATATCAACATAATATAAATTGTCAAACACACAGGATATTATACATCAACCCAGTGGCAACCACAAGTCAAAAACCTATAACAGATACACAAAACATAGAGAGAAAGGAATCCAAGCATAACTCTAAAGAAAGCCATCAAACCACAAGAGAGCAAGAGAGGAAGAAAGGAACAAAGAACTATAAAAAAAAAAATCAGAAAACTATTAACAAAAGGGTAATAAGTATATTCTTATCAATAATTATTTTAAATGTCAATGGACTAAATGCTCTAATCAAAAGACATAGAGTGACATAACGGATAAGAAAACAAGACCCAGGGTGCCTGGGTGGCTCAGTCGGTTAAGCATCCGACTTCAGCTTAGGTCAAGATCTCACAGTCTGTGAGTTCGAGCCCCACGTTGAGCTTTGTGCTGACAGCTCAGAGCCTGGAGCCTGCTTCAGATTCTGTGACTCCTTTTCTCTCTGCCCCTCTGCTTCTCACGCTCTGTCTCTGTCTCTGTCTCTCTCTCTCTAAAAAATAAATAAACATTTTAAAAAAATAAAAAAAAATTAAAAAAAAGAAAACAAGACCCATCTGGGGCGCCTGGGTGGCTCAGTTTGTTGGACATCCAACTTCAGCTTGGGTCATGATCTCACGGTTCAAGTCCCACATCGGGTTCTGTGCTGACAGCTTGGAGCCTGGCGCCTGCTTCAGATTCTGTGTCTCCCTCTCTCTCTGCCCCATTCACGCTCTTTCTGTCTCAAAAATAAATAAACATTAAAAAAAAGAAAAAACTAATCTATATGCTAAATCTATATGAGCCTACAAGACACTTCAGATCTACAGACACAAATAGACTGAAAGTGAAGAGATGGAAAACAATATTCCATGAAAATGGAATAAGGGGGGAAAAAAAGCCAGGATAGCAATACTTATATCAGATAAAATAGACTTTAAAACAAAGACTGCGGCAAAGGGACAAAGAAGGGCATTGCATAATAATAAAGGGATCATTCCAACAATAGGATATAACAATTGTAAATATCTATGTACCCAATAAAGAGACACCTAAATACATAAAGCAAATATTAACAGTCATAAAGGGAGAAACTGACAGAAATACAATAGTAGAGGACTTAGCATCTCACTTATATCATTGGATAGACCATTCAGACAGAAAATCTGAAACAGTGACAGGAAACAGGAAACAGTGACTTTGAATGACACATTTAATCAGATGGACTGAACAGATATATACAAAACATCCCATCCCAAAACAGCATAATACACATTCTTTTCAAGTGTGCATGAAACATTCTTCAGGAAAGATCACATGTTGATACAAAACAGAGCTCAATAAATTTAAGAAGACGGAAATAATAATAAGCATCATTTCCAACTACAATGGTATGAAATTAGAAATCAAATTAAAAACAAAAACTGGAAAAAACCCCACACATACAAGAAGGCTAAACAACATGGTACTAAACAACCAATGGGTTACAAAGAAATCAGAGGAAATACATGGAGACAAATGGAAATGAAAACACAAGAGTCCAAAATCTTTGGGATGCAGCAAAAGCTGTTTTAAGAGGGAAGTTTATAGCAAACCAGACTATCTCAAGAAACAAGAAAAATCCCAAACAACCTAATCTTACATCTAATGAAACCAGAAAAGGAAGAACAAGGCTTAAAGTTAATAGAAGAAAGGAAATAATAACGATTAGATAATAGTAAAATTAAGGAAAGAGACTAAAAAACAATAGAAATGAAATGAAACCAAGAACTGGTTATTTGAAAAGATGAAATTGATAAACCTTTAACCAGTCTCATCAAGAGTCAAAAAAAAAAAAAGTCAAATAAATAAAATCAAAAATGAAAGAGAAGAAATAGTAACTGATGCCACAGAAATACAAAGAATTACAACAGAATATTTTGAAAAATTGTATACCAACAAATTACACAACCTAGAAGAAATGGGTAAATTCCTAGAAACATGATTTTCCAAAATGGAATCAGGAATAAAAAGAAAATTTAAACAGACTTATTACTAGTAATGAAACTGAATCAGTAATTTAAAAAAAAAACAAAAACAAAAACAAAAAAAAAACTCCCAATAAACAAATGTCCAGGACCAGCTGGCTTCACAGTAAATTCTACCAAACATTTAAAGAAGAGTTAATACCTATTCTTCTCAAACTACTCCAAAAAATAGAAGAGGAAGGAAAACTTCCAAATTGATCCCATGAGGCCAACACTACCCTGATACCAAAAGCAGATCAAGACTCCACTAAAAAAGATAACTACAGGCCAATAACTCTGACAAACACAGATGCCAAAATCCTCAACAAAATATTAGCAAAACACATTCAATAACACTTTAAGGATCATTCACCACAATTAAGTGAGATTTATTCCAGGAAGGCCAGTGTGGTTCAATATTCACAAATCAATGTGATACATCACATCAACAACAGGACTAATAACAACCATGTGATCACATCAAAAGATGCATAAAAGCATATGACAAAGTACAATATCCATTTATGATAAAAACCCTCAATGAAGTAGTTTTGGAGGGAACATATCTCAACATAATAAAGGTCATATAAAAAAATCTCACAGGTAACATCATACTCAATGATGAAACACTGAAAACTTTTGCTCTAAGATCAGTATCAAGGTAAGGCTGTCCACTCTCACCACTTTTATTCAGCACAGTACTACTGGAAGTCCTAGCTGCGACAACCGCAGAAAAGTAAGGAAGTAAAAGGCACCCAAACTGGTAAGGAGGAAGTTAAATCATCACTATTTGCAGATGACAAGCTACTGTGTATAGAGAACACTAAAGACCCCACCAAAAATCTACTACAATTAATAAATGAGGTGAAGATGGAGGATACAAAATCAATATAAAGAAATCTGGTGTGTTTCTACATACTAACAATGAAGTGGCAGAAACATACTAAGAAAACAATCCCATTTACAACTATGCCAAAATAAAATACCTAGGAATAAATTTAACCAATAAAGTGAAAGACCAGTACTCTGAAATCTGAAAGAAATTGAAGATGACACAAATGGAAAGATGTACCATGCTCATCGACTGAAAGAATTAATATTGTTAAATGTCCATACTACCCAAACATCTACAGGTTCATTGCAATCCCTATCGAAATGCCAAAAGCATTTTTCAAAGAACTAGAATAAATAATCTTAAAACCTGTATGGAACCACAAAAAAACTTGAATAGCCAAAGCAATCTTGAGAAAGAACAACAAAGCTGGAGGTATCACAATCCCAGGTTTCGAGATATACTACAAAGCTGTGGTAATTGGAATGGTCTGGTACTGGCACAAGAGAAACATAGATTAATGCAATAGGATACAGAGCCCAGAAATACACCCACACCTACCCGGTCAATTAATCAATAACAAAGAAGTCAAGAATATACAATGGAGGGGTGCCTGGGAGGCTCAGTTGGTTAAGCATCTGACTTCAGATCAGATCATGATCCTGTGGTTTGTGGGTTTGAGCCCCGCATCAGGCTCTGTGCTGACAGCTCAGAGCCAGAAGCCTGCTTTGGATCCTGTGTCTTCCTCTCTGCCCCTCACGCTCTCTCTCCCTCCCTTTCTCTCTCTCTCTCTCCCTCTCTCTTTTTCGCTCTCAAAAATGAATAAAAATTAAGAAAAAAAAGAATATACAATAGAAGAAAGACAGTCTCTTCAATAAATGGTGCTGGGAAACCTGTGAGACCTAAGCCGTAAAACTCCTAACAGAAAACATAGGCAGTAATTTCCTGAACATCAGCCTTAGCAACATATTTATAGATATGTCTCCTGAGGTAAGACAGTCCACTGAATAGAAGATAACTGTAAATTATCTATCTAATAAGGGGTTAATATACAAAATACATGATGAACTTCTACAGCTCAACACCAAAAATACAAACAATCTGATTTAAGAATGAGAGGACCCCAACATTTTTCCAGGGAATAAATACAAATGACCAACAGGTACATGAAAAGATGCTCAACATCACTAACAATCAGGGAAATGCAAATCAAAACCACAATAAGATATCACCTCATACCAGTCAGAATGGCTATAATAAAAAACACAAGAAATAACAAGTGTTGGCGAGGATGTGGAGGAAAAGGAACCCTCATGTGCTGTTGGTAGGAATATATAATGGTACAACTACTGTGGAAGACAGTATGGAGGTTCCTCAAAAACATAGATAACAGAACTACTATACAACCCAGTAATTCCAACACAAGGTATTTAACCAAAGAAAATGTAAACACTAATTTGAAAAGATACATGCACCCCTATGTTGATTGCAGCATTATTTACAATAGCCAAGATATGGAAGCAACCCAAATATCTGTCAATAGATGAATGAATGAAGAAGAAGTCTACATACACAGGACAGAATATTACTCAGCCACAGCCAAAGAATGAGACCTGGCGTTCTCAACAAATGGATGGGCCTAAAAAGTATGATGGTAAGTGAAAGGAGTCAGTCAGATAAAGACAAATACCATATGATTTCGCTTATATGGTTGTTAGAGAAGGGGTGAGCGGGAGAATGGGTGAAACAGATACAGGGAATTAAGAGGTGCAAACTTAAAGTTATAAAATAAATTAGTCACAGTAATGAAAGTACAGCCTAGGGAATATAGTAAATAACATCGTAATAACATTGGAGACAGATGGTGACTACACTAATCATGGTGAGCACTGAGTAATGTACAGAAGTGTCAAATCAATATGCTGTACACCAGAAACTAATATAAAATTGAATGTCAATTACACTTCAATAAAAAAAACTGACAAATGTGCTAAAATTAAGCAAACAGATGTTATAAATAACCAGTAGCTGAAAGAGAAACAAAGCATTAATCAAATAAAAAATAAAAAGGATCACAATAACAGAAAATTGCTAGATTTATAAATTAATTGCTATTTGTCAATTTGTAATTAAAATTTATGAAAGTGTTAATAACTTTTGATGACCAAATTCTCCTTATTTGTGTGAAAAACCCCAATACATAGATCTTTGACACTATCTCTGAAAAATAAAAGCCTGCGGAGAAATACTCACTTGCCCTAGAAAAAAATAGCTAGTTGATGATAGAGATGAACTAATACCAAGATTTTCTGATACCCAGTCGCTGTCCTTTTTTATTGAGAAGCAATTAATTTCTGGGGCGCTTGGGTGGTTAAGTCGGTTGAGCATCCGACTTCAGTTCAGGTCATGAGTTTGAGATCCATATCAGGCTCTGTGCTGACAGTACAGAGCCCACTGGGGATTCTCTCCCCCTCTTTCTCTGTCCCTTCCCCGCTCATGCTCTCTCCAGCCCTCTCAGAATAAATAAACTTAAAAAAACAAAGCAATTAATTTCATATATTTTATCTTTCTCCTTCCTGAGTTTGTTCTTACTGAATTTAACCTGCCTCATATTATTACTTCACTAGATAATGTTGAATTTGTCTTCTAAAATCCTGGCTTACAGTTTTTTACAAACTTAAGCACCCAACATTCTCTCATAAAGGTGATATACTGAGACCAAGTTTGGATGACTCCTGCAAAAAACATCAGCAACAAAAATCTCACCACCCAGAATGATGCAAGACTCTGAAGGAAGTAAATTTTGGTGTGTTCCATTCATTATTTCATTCACTACATGCAACCAAAAATGTTCTTTTTGTATTCACTAGGATATGAGTCACTGTTTTTGGATATACCAATATAACAATTACGTTTGTGTCATCAGATTGCTTAAGTGGAGGATACGCTGGACAGGCATTCTTCTGAAAAGAGCAGAATATCATCTGAGGAAGCTTGGGTTATAACTTAGTATCTGCATATTTATTTATAAAAATCTGAATCAGCCTAAGATTCTATCTTCTATCAGAAAATGTAGCAGATGAACAAGTACAATTTTTACTAAATATCCACTAAGTCCTAGCACTGAATATTATAAATTAAATTAATTAAACTAAAATACATTTAATTTAGCCACTGAATATAAATCTCAGAATCCAGGTACAACTAAGATTTGTACTTATTAATGACAGAACAGGGATAGAATTAAGATCTCCTAGGCTACATTTCCAGGTGATTTGTGCAAGATGCAACAGTGAATTTTTATGCTACTTTCTATAACAATGTAGGTTGTTCCTAGAAAGTAAATATTCCCAGATTGACTTTGAATTGATTGAAATTCACTTACCTTGCTTCTTTTCACAATTGACGGCACAACCTAAAATAAGCTGGAGCAACCTCCCTAGCTCCACAGAATCTGAACATTCAGTTATTTGGTTCAAATCAGGGATGAGTTCTTCAGAAATCTGCTGCCCCAAAAACTGCAGTAGTGAGACAATAAATTAGATCACTCATTTATGTAGATTACAAAGAATTTATTACATTTAATTATCACAAGGAAAATAAATTATAAATAGGATCATGAGATAAATCAACAAATTGATATATTCATAATTATTTACTAAAACCAGTAAACAAAGTTCAAGCAGCATCCCAAAATTTTGAGTAACCAACCAACAGCAACTAAAATGGTTTTACATCAATATCCTTTGATCCCACTGTCAAAGGGATTAAGAAACCCCTAGCTTGATCTATTATGACAAAAGTTACACCTTTCCAAAAATAGATTTACGTAAGCCAAAAGATATGCATAATATTTTGACGCATGATTGAATAACAGAAACCATAATATAAATCATCACACTTACAAAAGAACAGCAAATCTAACAAATCCAATGGATTAATCTTTCCTTATCTTTTTTTAGCATTTTAAAAAATTTTCTTGACATTAAAAAAAAAAGTTCCAAAATGAGTTTTAGGCATTAATAAATTGAAACTTTTCAGTCTTTAAAATTGTTTGGAAAAAATTACAAGTGTAAATATGTGACAACTTTAAAAAACAGAAACCAGGGCGCCTGGATGGCTCAGTCAGTTAAGCACCTAACTCTTAATTTCAGCTTAGGCAGTGATCTCACAGTTTTGTGAGTTCAATCCCTACGTTGGGCTCTGAGCTCACAGTGCATAGCCGGCTTGAGATTCTTCCTCTCTCTTTGCCCCTCCCCTGCTCGCACTCTCTCTTTCTCAAAAATAAAGAAAAAATTAAAAAATTTAAAAGAGTAAAAATAGAAACCAAATATTTTAATGGCAAAACCAAACCAAAAGATTGCAAACATAAGCAATAAACTTTCTTATATCAAATAACCCTATTAGAAAACTTGTTATGGTATTGAATAAGAAAAAAACAAAAAACCTACTTAAATAATGTACTATCTAAAGTGACTTTAATACTACTTCCATTTTGCTTATTTTCTATTTCACTTGCACAAAAGCATAATTTCACAGTATACCTTGCTGCTGCTTGCACTGAAAAGAAATGTCAAAATAATACTTACATAGGAAATACTTCAACTTAATTATAAAATCTATTTGTATAGACTTTGCATTTTTTAAAATCAAGTCATACAGAAATGACAGTAATTCAATTGTAGAAAATAACCAATTTCAGGAGTATCAATACAGAAGGAACATTACTTTACAAACCAATATATTAGTTTAAGCCTATTCATGTTCACAAAATTTGAGTGTTCTGAACATGGCAAAAAACAATATATTCTAATTATGAATTACATTTCAGTAAAATGTTATAAACTAAAATCCAAGTTTTTTTTAGTGTCAACATAATTATCATATATGATTTGGTATTTAAACAAATCAGATATTTTTCATACCTCATTGTAATAACTCATAATTCCTTGAAGTACCTTCTTTAAATTACTAGCCTAATGGAAAAAAAAATAAGAATTCAATGAATTATTTCACATTAGTAATGAAGGAAAATTTATGCCAATGTGAAAGACATAAGAACTCTGGCCTCATAAAAATGACAACAAAAACATATATTAGAGTTTTATAGATACAAGCATATGATATTTTTTAAACATGAAAGCTTTAATCGGAGTTTGATTAAAAATGTCTTCATGCTTACATAGGTTAACCAGGGCGATTCTATTCAAAATGAGACGCAATGAAGAAAAGTACAACTTTAAAGATTTAGCTTTGACTATGTTCACCTCCAGTCATGAATGAGTACCAAGGTTTCTACTTATTCTCTTGCCAAAAACAACAGAAAACAGGACAAAATACAAAGAAACAACTGTTTCCAAGCTTTAGCCATTGGGCAGGATGGAACTCTAATTTCTGAGAGAAGGAAAACAAAAAGATGAGTCCAACTCTAGTCCAAGATTTCTCTCTGGAGGGGATTTTCATTCCATGGAATGGAGTGGTAGAACCTGAACAAAGCCTGAAGTTCTCCTTGAGTTGAGGAGTTAGACTTCAGAAGTTCAGGAAGGTCAAGGTAGTTAGACTTTGTAGGCAGACAAATGAAGAGGTGAGCACTATGGAGGAAAAGAGCTCCGGAAATCTACACAGTGTTTTGTGTCTTTCAGCTGAATACTAATTCGCATGTGCACGAGAGAAACTCAGTGAGATTCAACAAAAAAAATTTCACTTTTTTCCCCATTTTTTCCCCAGTCAAGAATAACTCCCAAGGCAAAAACAAGCCAGGGAAATTTAAGCTGAATAATTTCCAAAGATTACACAAGGCCAGAAATGGTTGAAATTCCCACCAGCCAGAGTGAAGAGACAATGCTATAGACAAGCATTCACTAAAGACTTTGAAAAGGTCATACCTTAGTAGTTTGTCTAAACTAGCCCTAGAAGAAAGATAACCCTAGATCTGCCTCCCACCCAAAACTTCAGAAGGATCAAATTGATTCATAAGTATCTTAATTGCTTGCAAGAACAAAGTCCGACTCTCTCCGAAGAAAAACAAAAAATCCAGCACTCAACAATGAAATTCTAGCATCCAAACACTGTTTAGCATCCAATAAAAAACTACTACATATATATGTGAAGAAGCAGGAAAATATGGATCATTAAAAAAACATGGATCATGAGGAGAAATCTCAGTCAATAGAAACAAGCCCAGAAATGAGCGATGAAAGAATTAGAAGATAATAATGTTAAAACTGCTAGCTTAGAAATAATGTTCAAGGATTTAAATGAAAATAGGAATATAAGAAAAAAATGGAAGATTTTCTTTAAAAACAAAAACAAAAACAAAACCAGGAGTGGCCTGGGTGGCTCAGTTGGTTAAGCGTCTGACTTCAGCTCAGGTCATGATCTCGCAGTTCGTGGGTTCGAGCCCCACGTGGGGCTCTATGCTGACAGCTAGAGCCTGGAGTCTGCTTTGGATTCTTTGTCTCCCTCTCTCTCTTCCCCTCCCCTGCTCACACTCTGTCTGTCTGTCTTTCTGTCTGTCTCTCTCACAAAAATAAATAAACACTAAAAAAATTTTAATACAGGGGCGCCTGGGTGGCTCAGTTGGTTAAGCGTCCAACTTCGGCTCAGTTCACGATCTCGCGGTCCGTGAGTTCGAGACCCGCGTTGGGCTCTGGGCTGATGGCCCAGAGCCTGGAGCCTGCTTCCGATTCTGTGCCTCCCTCTCTCTCTGCCGCTCCCCCATTCATGCTCTGTTTCTCTCTGTCTCAAAAATAAATAAACTTAAAAAAAAAAAAAAAAAAAGCTGCTGAGGATTCAACTCAGTTTTTTTAAAAAAAAAAATAAATAAATAAATTTTAATACAAACTTAAAAAAATAGATATTCTATGGATAAAAAAAGGAAGACTCAACTATTAGATGTGTACATGAGAGACCTAACATAAAGATACAGATTAAAAGAATAAAAAAAAATACACTAAAGCAAGAAATAATCATAAAACTAGAGTGGCTACATTAATGTCAGACAAATTAGACTTCAGTGCAAGGAATATTGCCAGGGATTAAAAAAAAAAAAAAAAAAAAGTCTTTCATAATGATAAGTAGATTCATTCACCAAGAAGACATTTAAAAAATAATGTATAGAAACCTAACAAGAGATTCAAATTACATGATAAAAGTTAACAGAACTAAAAGGAGAAATTGATAAATCCACAATCATTGTTAAGAGATTTAAGGACTCCTCTTCCATAACTGACAGTATGGTCAGAGAAAAATCAATAAAGATATAAAAGATGCAACAGAACTATCAGTAAGTTTGATATAATCTGCCTGCAGAATACATGTTCAAGGGCACATGGAACATTCACCAAAACAGACCATATGTTAGGTCATAAAATAAGCCTCAATAAATGTAAAAGAATTTCTCAATACGGAGTTACGTTATCAAACAAAAATGGAAATTAGAAATCAATAAATATAAAAAAGGTGCCTAAAAAATCTTCAAACATTTATAATTTGAAATATCTACTTCTAATCTACCTGTAGGTCAAAAGAAATCACATGGGGAATTAATGAGTATTTTAAACTGAATGAAAATACTAACATAGAATGTCAAAATGTGTGAGATGTGTAAGGCAATGCTTAAATTAGGGGAAAAAAAAGGTGCCTAAAACTTATGATTTAATTTTCTACTTTAAGGCATAAAGAAAGAAGAGAAGGTGTAGGTAAAGGAAAGGAAATAACACAGAGAGGAAATATATAAAAAGCAAAAGCTAGTTCTTAAAAAAAAAAACCAAAAAACAAAAAACTTGAAAAACATCAAACTTCTCAAGAAAAAAAAGACAAAACACATAAACTGCCAACATCGGGAAAGAAAGAGGATACATCACTAAAGATCACAGAGTTACCAGCATATTATATTAGCAAATATTATATTAGCAAAATAACAAGTTAAGAACTGTATGCCAACAAATTGGACGACCTAAGTGAAACACACAAATGCCCTATAATACACAACAAAACTGACTTATGAAGAAACAAAATCAGTTTGGTAGTTTCTTATAAGATCAAATATATACTTACATAACCAGATACAATCACATTGAAGAATTTATCTAAGAGAAATTAGACACATGTCTACGCAAGGACTCATACTAAATATTCATTGTAACTGTATCCATAGTAGCTAAAAACTGAAACAATTCCAACATCCATTAACAGGTGAATGGGCAAGCAAATTGTAGACTATCAATGTAATGAAATACTACTCAGGAAAATAATTATAATGATAAATAACTCCTAATACAGGTAGCATGGGTAAGTCTCAAAAACATCACACTGAGTGAAAGATGCTAGACACAAAGAGTAACAAAAAGTAAATAATGTCCGTTACCATTTATACAGAATTCTAGAAATCTACAGTGACAGAAAGCAGATCCACGGGGCCAAGCGAGGAGTGGGGATCAAGTGGGAAAGGACGTAAGTGCATGTTCTGGGTTAATGGAAATGTTCCACATCTAATTATGATGGTAGTTACCTAAGAACATGCATGTGTCAAAACAAACTGCACACAATAAAATGCACCCTTAAATTAATTTAAAAAAAAAAAGATTTAGCTGAGCTTAGTGCTAATTTTAACATCACTGTCTGGGTTAAGTGCTTCTACTGCTCATTCTGTATACCTTTATTCTCCAGTTGTCACCCGTATCTTCTTTAATTCGGCTTAACCAAGATTCATCGAACCAAGCTACATCTCTGAAATGAAAACACAAATGCAAAACATTTAAATGTTTTTGTTGCATGGAAAGTACTAAATTAAATCAATAAAGTTATTTTATATCTAAAAGCCTGTCCTTAATACGAATAGCAAACATTATTTAACTGAACCCCCCGAATTTTTAGTGATTCTTAAGGATTTCTTTTGGAATTTCTCATAATAAATTACTTAATTCATTAGCATCTTCAATTTAATAAACATTTACTGAATATCTCATACAAGACACTCTGGTAGCAGGAAGATGTATAAACCCAATCCTAAAGGGGGGGAGGTAGAAATTAAAACTAACATTTTAATATGTCTATTCTGTATCAAGCACTGGGCTTGATGTTTTTCCATATTGCAACTTTCAATATTGTAGTCACTGGAAAAGGATTATGATTATCCTCAATCTTACTCTTCAAAGAAATGAAGATGAGGGAAGCTATGTAATTAGCCCCAAATCATACTAGTATATAGAAAAGGCCAAAATTATTTGACTGTAACTGAGGAGAATGAGTGTAATGAGAAGTCTACAAGGACAGTTTAGTTCTAAACTCATGAAGTCATATTAACATGGGAGGCCAGGACAATGAATTGCTATATTGATTTTTTATGTATTTAATAAGGTTTTAAAGAATAACATTTGACTATATAGTGAACTACACTAATAGATCATACATATTCTAAACAAAAATTTGGATGCTTGCTCTGAGTAAGGAACTGAGCAAGATTAATATAAAGATGAATAATTTACTACCATGACTCTCAGGGAAATAGCTATTAAAGCAGGAAAGTAAAGAGCACAAAAACTCTACTCAAAGGAGAATGTGAGACATTCTTTAAGAGTTAAACACTACAGGGGTGCCTGGGTGGCTCAGTCAGTTAAGCGTCTGACTTCAGCTCAGGTCATGATCTCACGGTTCAAGGGTTCGAGCCCCGCATCTGGCTCTGTGCTGACAGCTCAGAGCCTGGAGCCTGCTTCGGATTCTGTGTCTCCCTCTCTCTCTGCTCCTCCCCTGCTTGCACTCTGTCTCTCTTTCTCTCTCTCAAAAATAAATAAACATTAAAAATTTTTTTTTGTAAAGAGTTAAACACTATAAAATCACAGAATGGTGCTAGAAGAGGTTTTCAAGGTCTTGTCTAGATTTTCACTTTACACATAAGCCAACAAAAGTGAGGGAAGAAATTAAAGGGATCCTCTTCCAAACTTGAATTTAAAAATGAAAAGCTAAAACTAGAACACAGTGCTTAGCTTTCCACAAATCATTCTGCCTCAGATGTTCTAATACAGAAGATATTGCTTTGACTGGGTAACCAAAAATGACTTCATTTCTAATTCATCTATGTGGAATATGTAACCATTTCCTTTTGAGCAAATTAATGTTAATTATATTCAACTTTTCCCAGATACTAAGGCTACAATTACCAAAATGACTTGCCTCAATATATGAATGGTGTATTTCTAACCAAGCACTTGCCTGAAAATTCTGATTTACTAATAAGTCAAAACTGTCATCAAAGTAAATTCATTTCTTTCGACATCAGATTAAGTAAAAGAGGTAAGCCAGTTGTGATGATTAATTTTATGTATCAACTTGGCTAGGTCAGGATACCCAGTTTTTGTTCAAACATGCTTGGATGTGGCTATGAAAGCACTTTTTTAGATAAGATTAACATTAAAATCAGTAGACTTTAGGGGCGCCTGGGTGGCTCAGTCAGCTGAGTGTCTGACATCGGCTCAGGTCATGATCTCACAGCCCGTGAGTTTGAGCCCTGTATCAGGCTCTGTGCTGACAGCTCAGAGCCTGGAGCCTGCTTCAGATTCTGTGTCTCCCTCTCTCTCTGCCCCTCCCCTGCCCACGCTCTCTCTCTCTCTCTCTCTCTCAAATAAACATTAAAGAAAATTTTTTTAATAAAAAAAAAAATCAGTAGACTTTAAATAAAACACATTACCCTCCATAATGTGGGTGGGTCTCATCCAGTCAATTGAAGCCTTTAAGAAAAAGACTAACCCCCCTCAAGAAAGAGTAAATTCTGCCAAGAGATTGCCTGTGGACTCTGGCTGCAACATCCACTTTTTCCTGGATCTTTGGCCTGCAGGCCTGACCTGTGGATTCTGGACTTGCCAGCCTCCACAATCATGTGAACCAATCCTAAAAACAAATTTCTCTGTCCCGCGTGCATTGTGCGTGTTTGTGTGTGTGTGTCCATCCTATTGTATATATCCATGTCTTACTAATTCTATTTCTCTGGAGAACCCTACTACACAAGTCTTCTAAAAGATATCATTATATATGCTTCTAGAATTATGTTCTAATTACCTCTAGAATATGGATCTAGACATAACCTCTTCTAGCTTTCCTCCTTTTATCTTGTGTTCCTCCTTGTCTTTCTTTCTACTCCAAATCAACTTCAGCCCTACGTCTTAGTCTGCTCAAGCTTCTATAACAAAAGATCACAGACTGGGTGGCTTACATAACAGAAATTTACTTCCCACAGCTCTGGAAGCTGGAAACCCAAGATCAAAATGGTGTAGCAAGGTAGGTTTCGTTCTCAGCTCTCTTCTTTCGGCCTGTAGGTGGCTGCCATCTGTCCGTGTGCTCACATGACCTCTTCTTGGTGTGCTCACAGAGAGTGAGCTCTCTGATGTCTCTTTTACAAAGATTCCAATCCTATCAGATCAGGGCCCCACTCTTATGACCTTATTTAACCTTAATTGCTTCTCAGAGGCCTCATCTCCAATACAGCTACTACACTGGGGGTCAGGGCTTCAACACAGAAATCTGGAATGGATGCCAGCATTCAGCCTATAACACTCTGAGAAATACTTTGTAACTTCTGCCTTCTTCCTTTTCTCATAAACAAGTCATTCTTCTGAAACATTTGTAACGGCAGCCAACCTTCCCCTTGATACCCAACCTCGTAACTCTGGACATATCCTTCCTTACACTTCTGCACTGCCACATCTACACGTCTTAACCAGACTCCTGGCCTGAACAATTAGCTCCTTTTCTCATCCTTCCCAGAACTTCAGTGAAACTCGAGGGGACATAAGACTGAGGAAGCAAAATATGGTCCAATTGTTGTCTAACAAAAGTAAGTAGGAATGAGTATAAAATTATTTAACTGCACTCATAGTGTTTGTCTTCAACAATTTTACCAACTAAACACAGGCAATAATTAACAACTGCCGGTTACTATACACAACATAGTTGTTTTGCTCCAAGAGACACCCTGACATAGTTTTTCTTGGACAATTAAAAGGCCTACTGTGGTTAACACATGAAATTGTGATCTGTACTTTGGGCATGCACATCTGACCTTTTATGTATTAAGACCCCAAAGTAAAAATCTATCAGGAGAAGGTCAAGATACTAGATTTCACGGATTACAGCTGACTGAGAGCACAGGTATTAGAGTCAGGCCAAAGCTATGCCAATCCTGGCTTTGCTATTAACTCGTTATTTGATTTTACCAAAGTTGTTTCACCTCTCTAAACCTCTGTTTCATGTATAGACTGAGGAATATCTACCTCACAGAACAGTAAAAATTAAATGAAATAATATATGCGTAGGGTATATAACAATGGCTTATAACTTAGTAAATACTCAGATGTTGGCTATCATGATTCATCATTTCAAATACTCCAATATCTGACTGAATGAATGAAGAGATAACTGCATGGTACTTGAGGTCTCTGGGTTTCTACATTCTTCTTCTCTCTCTTTTCCCTCTTGCAAAAATGTCTAGTCAAGACAGGCAAAAGAAATAAGCAGAGAAGTTATCTGTTGTTTAAAGTGGCCAAATTAAGCCTTTCTTTTGGGGGAAGTCACATGCTATAGTATTTATAGTTGTTGTGGGTTGAACTGTATCTTCCAAAATAACACGTTCATATTCTAACCCCCAATATCTGTCAATGTGACCTTATTTGGAAACAGGGTCATTGCAGATGCAATCAAATTAAGATGAGATCAAACTAAATTACTAATACGACTGGAAGAGGAGAGGACACAAAGACACGGACATGGAGGGAAGACAACCAAGCAAAGAAGAGACAGAGATGGAGCCATGCTGCCACAGACTTGGGAATAGGGGGGTGGGGGGGTGGGGAGGGTGGAGGGGGGATGGTGGTACGAAAGCTGGAAGGAATGATCCTCCCCTACAGGCAACAGAGAGAGCATGACCCAGCCAATACCTTGATGTAGGACTTCTAGCCTCCAGAATTAAGAGAAAACAAATTTTTGTTGATTTAAACCACCCACTCTGTGGTACCTGGGAAACTAATGCAGCTGTAATTATAGATTCTCCCCATGTGTTCTTTAAATATCTACATATATTTTTAAAAGTATTCAGGCCAAAGATAACAATTAAGGACTTGTAAAACCCTAGCAATAATTCCATGACTCTCCAAGTCTAAGTCATATAGTTTGGGCATTGATTTTTAAGATTTATTATTTACCATACTTGCTTCAGGTAAATAATAATTACTCATTAAATTTTGCTACTTCCTTAGAAAGCAGAATTTCCCTTCTCATCTTCAGTTACAACTTTGATGTGATTTGATGTGAGTCACAATAGTAATCAATGCAATTCATAACAGAATGTAACATATACAAAGTGCTTTTGAGTGTTCAGAGAAATATGGTAAAATGTGCCCTTTTAGCAGCAATATGATATACTGATTCAACTAGAGAAAAATGTATGCTTCTAAGTTTCACTATCCAGATCCAGACTTCTGGAAAGCTATAAAACTAGAAGGGGATTCAAAAGAAAAATAAAGTTTAAATAATTCTTGGATGATAAGGAGACTAAGACAGCTAAGTACATGCCAAAACAGGCAAAGCAAAAAAAGAGGTTTCAATCCAATTTTAGGTCACTGTCATATGTTTTATGGAGAAAGAGAGCTTTCTGATTGTTTGGCTATTTTATTATTCTTGCAGAAAAGCCATTAGAAGACAAGAGACAAATGAGAGAAGGAAAAGAAAAAAAGGAAAATCAGAGAGCCAGAGGTTTGGCAGTAACAGCAGAATCCAACAGATTATGGAAAATGAGTTAGTGATAAAGGGTAGAGTTTAACTAAATTTGAACTGACCCTACTCTAAACATCAGGTACAGGGGCTCCTTGGTGACTCAGTTGGTTGAGCATCCGACTTCAGCCCAGGTCATGATCCTATGCTTCGTGGGTTCGAGCCCCGTGTCGGGGTCTGTGCTGACAGCTCAGAGCCTGGAGCCTCCTTTGGATTCTGTGTCTCCCTCTCTCTCTGCCCCTCCCCCACTCTGTCTCTCTGTCTCCCCAAAATAAATAAACACTAAAAAAATTTTTTTTAAATAAAAAAAATAATAAACATCAGGTACAGTGGTAGAGTACAGGGAGACAAAGAGCCATTGCATCATATCACAGTAAAAACAGGTCTCTTCTATTGTATTGTAGTATAAAAGCTACCAGAGCTACCACAATACATATAAATAACAGCTTTGGATGGCACTGTTGAAGTCAATGAATGCGTACCAGTCTTACATCCATACCAACCACAATGTAGCTCCATCTACACCAATACCCACAACATACTGCAATAACAAAAGGCAAGGGGCACATTCTAACAATAAAAAATAATGACAACTTTCCCACATCATCAATAAAGGGTCATATCCAGAATGCTTGGTTCTGACCAATTAAATCACTTTGAAACTAATCAGGGCATAAATAAATAAAATGTTTAAGAAACATGTTTGAGAAAAGAAGGGAGAAAGGCATATTTTAGAATGACTGCCAAAAAAAAAAAGTTAACATGTTAAGTTTGTCTCTTAATGTATTAATCTTGAGTTAACCATAAAATCTGTCTATTCACATTAGATCATGTTGAAAATTCCAAGTCACTACAATTTTGACACTTTGAGTTGTTTTTCTGAGGGTGATAAGGAATTTCTGCAAACCCATCTACAGGGTTTTCAATGTCAATCACAACAAACCTTGACAAAATGATGGCAACCACTGAAAAAAACATCTCTGACTATAAAACAAATAGCAGAGATAGGATTCTGGTCTCATGGAAGACACATTATCATAAAAGTAAGCTAATACAAAATCAGTAGGGCTATCAATTAATAAATTAGCCCTGTTTGTTCCTACTAAGGGTAGAGCTCATATTGCAGATGTTATAACCGTAATCATTGCACAATGTTTGGCAAAAATTATGAAATAATGGACTTAGGAACTTTTGATACTATATAATTATATCTAATGGGCCTAATCCAAATAGAATCGTTTTATTAAGATTCTCCAATATTTGTGATTTCAAAATTCATTTATACCTCATTTTATTATTGGTAGAGTCATAGAATTCCTACTTTTAACTCAAATATAGATTTTAAAATTTAATATTTTTTCCAAATCCAGTATTATATACTTCAATTCTCTCTAAAATAATAATCTCCATGCATTGATACCTTCCAATGATAGTAAAGTAACTCAAAAAATCATAAGCAATTATACCATTCCTTAAAACGGCTTCTTTTCCAGTTACTGTAGTTTGTGAATGTGACCAGGACAAGTTTAAAATGAAAATCTCTTAGCTAGATAATAATCGTGTTTGCTCACTTAATTAAGATTACCTCTGTGAACAAGCAAGGAAGAATCAGGTGGTGAACTTTCCTGTGCCCTAGATGTAATAATGCCTGTCACGACTTAATAGGATAAAGTTTCAGCAACTTTTAGAATACAAGGCTAAGTTTTCTTCCTTGGTATTGGGTTTACAATTCTTTCAAAAAGAGTCTGGACTACTACTTACATTTGATGAAGAACTTGTGCCATGGCAACTCCATTAGTCAGCTGTTTGACATCTTGACAAGGTGCGGCAGTATTGAATGTCTGCAGCTAAAATGACACAGAGCAAATGACTTTACTGTTCCTTTATCCTTACAGGGTGGTGTTACCAACTCCCCTCCCCAAACATATGAACACGACAGAGAAAAATAATTATAAATTGTCCTGTTTTGTTTAAATTCAGACTGGGCCGAACAAATGCAACTATACTAACAAGTTTTCGTGGCTGTGTAATAGTCTTACAAACATAAACACTTAACAATTCAAATAATCACACCGAAAACAGTCAAATATATTGATGCAATGTAGGAAGTACTTCAGAATTTCTGAGAGTCAGATGCACAGACCTTAAGATCAACTATATTGTGTTCGTTGTTAGGAGAATAACATCAGAAAGGACTTTAAGGTAACCTATTATGTCAACTTAAAATTTCACTCACATCATTTGGTAGGACAACAAAGCCTAGAAATGTCAAGTCTAAAACTACTTAATTAACCAGTGAGGCCTGAAATAAGGCAGGACCTCAGCCTGCCATCCAACAATTAGTCTCAGGGCATGAATGGTCCAGGGCCCACCCACCACATCAAGTTGTTTCTATTTAGTTTGGCTTTACATATTATTCTTGTCGAATCTCTATTTGTTAAACATTCATGTACATGGTAAAAAGAGAAGTGAAACTGTGGCGTCTTTTTCTAAAAAGCAAATACAAGACAAGAATTTTTGAAAAGCAAATTACAGCAGAGCTACAATGGGTCATATATTTCCTAGAAGTCTAATCTCAACCCATAATGATCTTAAATTAAATACACTATGATTCTCTTTTCCTACATATATTTATCTCCTTTACTATTCAATTATAATTCCTTAATTTGCCACTTAACTATCTTAATCTGACAAAAGTCTCTCCCCTCCATGATTCACCTTTAGCGGTTCTGTTTGAGATTCTACAAGTAAGTCTCCATTATGGTAATACACATGGAAGAATGACACAGACAAATAATGCTAGCTACAGTTACTTTGAAAGTACACAAAGATACTTTACTGAGATCCTACTCTATGTGGGCACCGTGGGGTTACAAAAGAAAATCACCTGTTTTCTACTCTCAAGCAGTTGCAATCAAGAGTTAAGGACAGGAGAAAAAGACATAAATTATTTCTAGAAAATGCCATTCCCAGTCTCATGACTATAGTATGCACAAATCATTCAGAAATAGACAGGAGTTAACTAATTAGGGTTTGTATTTAGGAAATACTTCTCAGAGATGATTCCTGAACAGAAGGTCTTGAGTAAAGAAAGAACCAAGGGAAGGAAGCTTTAGGAAATAGGAATATAATAAGAGCACAAATACCTGAAAAGAAATGGTATTTTTAGGCAACATACAGTTCAGTATTACCGGATTTTCAGGGCAAAGAGGAACGGGGAAGAGGTGACAACAAAGGGGGGGGGGCAGGTAAGAAAACAGATATGGGTCAGAACTCTGGAGGTCCATGACAAGAAGCATGGACTTACCCTTGATGGTATCATCCTTATGATGGGAAACAGCAGAATAGTTTGTATCTACCTCACAAGATGGTTGAGAGAATTAGCAAGCAGAGCCAACTTAGATCAGCGCCTGGTACAAGCTCAGCAGCTGTTAGCAATTAGTTATGATTCGGGGTTCCTCAAAGCTTGGGGTCTAAGAACAATACAAATCAGAATCTCTAGACACATTAAATCAGAAAATGCCTAAGTGATTCTTTTTTGTTTGTTTGGTTTTAAGTGGGCTCCATGCCCAGTGTGGAGCTCAATGTGGGGCTTGAACTCATGACCTGAGCTGAGATCAAGAGTCAGACACTTAACCTTCAGAGCCACTCACATGCCCCTGCCCCAGCAATTCTTATGCACATCAATTTTTTAGAACCAATGCTCTGGATGATGATGAATCACTGAAGAACAGTAAGAAAGAGAGTGATAACTTTAGCATATTTAGGATAGCAACAATACTGACACAGAGAAAGGAAGAGAGTAACTTTTACACCTGAGTCCGTTAGAAGGCTCCTGTAATAGTCTTGTTGATAAAACAGGTGGCTTACAGATAGGGTAACGCTGACCAAGAGGACAGAATAAATTCATGGAATTTAAAATATAAAATAACCAGGATTTTGCAACTAAGTGGATGCACAGGAAAGAGAAACCCCAGGGTTAGGGCATCTTTAAAAAGAAGACAATCATATACTTGCAGGTAAACTGTGGCTCCCACTTTTCAACCCTTCCTACTTACATTTTATATCATTAGCTTTTTACAAAATGGATAGGATTAGTTATTTTAAAAGAATGATTTAAGAAGCACAGAATATTAAGCAAAATAGTAAAGAAATATGTAAAAGTAGTACATATACTAAGTATTGCCTCATTGACCACCAAGTCCAGATTAAGATCAATTTTTCCTTCTCTTAGACATGGATTTAAATTGGGGTGTCTCGGGGAGCCTTGGTGGCTCAGTTGGTTAAACATCCAACTTCGGCCTAGGTCATGATCTCACGGTTCATGGGTTCAAGCCCAGGGTCGGGCTCTGTGCTGAAAGCTCAGAGCCTGGAGCCTGCTTCCAATTCTGCGTCCCCCCTCTGTCTGACCCTCGTTCACTTGTGTTCTCTCTCTCTCCCTCTCAAAAATAAACATTAAAAAAAAATTTTAATTGGAGTGTCTCTTGAAAGTTCTTAAACTAGTTGCAAAATAAATTAGATAACACAGAATGTAATTTCATTTGGCCAAACAGAAAGGCTTTATAACCAAGAAGAGTGAATAAATTAAAAAGCTCAGTGTGGGTAGTGATGCCAAAGCAGAGGGACAAAGGAAACTGTCCTCTTTCACACTACTCTTCACAGAGGTAAAGAAGCAGAAGTCTTTTTGGTGAGTGGCCCAAAAGGGGCAGACAGGGCTTCCATCAGTAACCACAGGGTTCTTGCAAATCAATCTTACTTTCTTATTTATCTTTAAATAACGCAAATAATCAAAAATGTGGAAATATTGTTCCTGAATTGCTTCAATATAAATGTCACCAAAATCAAGGAAGAAAGGGGGGTCTTCCCAACTGACAGCCAAAATCTTCAACTTTGGGTCAGCTCTATTCTCATATTCTCCTCCTCTAAATATTCATTTCAGAAAGATTATTGTTTTAAGATTTTCATAACAATGATTCAGCCTTTAATATTTTTTGTTCCTTTGGGCATATATTTGGCATTTGTTTTTCCTTCACCTGCCTGTCAAGGTCAAAGAACACAAGAACTAAGAAAACCATTAAAAATATAGTTCAATTCTAATTTTATTGGTGAAAGTAAAGTCCCAAAATTTTAATTTTCCAAATGTTACAAAGCCAAGTTTATTAAATATATATTCATGCAAATACTGCAAACTCTCATATACTCCCTCTACCATGTAAATGGTGCCCAAATTTGTCTTTCAGCTCTAAATTTTTTGCTAAGTAGCAGTACAACATTTCTAAGAACGAATTATTTTAAGATGAGTTCCAAATCATAAAATAAAACTTTTTTCCTTCTTTCTTTCTTTTCTTTCTTTCTTCCTCTCTTTCTCTCTTTCTTTCTTTCTTTCTTTCTTTCTTTCTTTCTTTCTTTCTTTCTTTTTTGAGAGAGACAAAGAGAGGGAGAGAGGAAAAGAGAGTGTGTGCTGGGGAGCAGGAGAGGGAGAGAGAGAATCTTAAGGCAGCTCCATGCCCAGCGCAGAGCCAGGTGTGGGACTCAATCTCATGAGATCATGTCCTGAGCCAAAATGTCCTGATCATGTCCTGAGCTGAGATCGAGAGTCAGAAGTTTAACCAACTGAGCCACCCAGGTGTCCCATAAAATATAACTTCTTAATAACTGCCAAAAGAGCCGCAGCAACTTCTTATTCAACACGTCTCCAGAGGCAAGGGAAACAAAAGCAAAAATGAACTACTGGGACCTCATCCAAATAAAAAGCTTCTGCACAGCAAAGGAAACAATCAGCAAAACTAAAAGGCAACTGACAGAATGGGAGAAGATATTTGCAAATGACATATCAGATAAAGGGTTAGTATCCAAAATCTATAAAGAACTTACCAAATTCAACACCCAAAAAACAATCCAGTGAAGAGATGAGCAAAAGACATGAATAGACACTTCTCCAAAGAAGACATCCAGATGGCCAACGGACACATGAAAAAATGCTCATCACTCACCATCAGGGAAATACAAATCAAAACCACAATGAGATACCACCTTACACCTGTCAGAATGGCTAACATTAAGAACTCAGGCAACAACAGATGTTGGCGAGGATGTGAGAAAGAGGATCTCTTCTGCATTGTTGGTGGGAATGCAAGCTGGTGCAGCCACTCTGGAAAACAGTATGGAGGTTCCTCAAAAAACTAAAAATAGAACTACTCTACAACCCAGCAACTGCACTACTAGGTATTTATCCAAGGGATACAGGTGTGCTGTTTCAAAGGGACACATGCACCCCCATGTTTATAGCAGCACTATCAACAATAGCCAAAGAATGGAAAGAGCCCAAATGTCCATCGATGGATGAATGGATAAAGAAGATGTGGTGTACACACACACACACACACACACACACACACACACACACACACACAATGGAGTATTTCTCAGCAATCAAAAAGAATGAAATCTTGCCATTTGCAACTATGTGGATGGAACTGGAGGATATTATGCTAAGTGAAATTAGTCAGAGAAAGATAGATATCGTATGACTTCACTCATATGAGGGCTTTAGGAAACAAAACAGATGAACATAAGGGAAGGGAAGCAAAAATAATATAAAAACAGGGAGGGGGACAAAGCATAAGAGACTCATAAATATGGAGAACAAACAGAGGGTTACTGGAGGGGGTGTGGGAAGGGGTATGGGCTAAATGGGTAAGAGGCATTAAGGAATCTACTCCTGAAATCATTGTTGCACTATATGCTACCTAATTTGGATGTAAATTAAAAAATAAAATTAAAAAGAAAACTGCCAAAAGAGGCATCTCTGTACTAATCAGGTTTTCTTAATGACCTCTCAAATTCTATTAATGTTGGTTCTATTGTCCTAGAACACTGTCTAGTGCTGAAAGAACAGAGTTTACTACCAGCTGTCTTCTCACCTCCATGATTTAGCCCCATCCTAACTTTTTAATCTTTTATCTCCTACTACTTCTCCTCAACATGTAACATTACTTACTACGGTAGGGAGCACATTAAGAAATGAGAGATATCATGACAAGGATGTGCCTTCACTACCTCTTTTTGATCTATTGCTGAAGGAGACCATTTACATTACTTCCTGTGTCTAGAAAATTCATTTCCCCTGATTTCTACTTGCTGAAATCCATCAATCCTCTATCATACTGTTAAAAGTTTACCCCAGGTATCTACAAGAACCTACATCCTTAATGGTGAAATACTGGTCTCTGAGGTCAGGACCAAGACAAGGATATGGACTATCACCGCTTTGATTCAATGTTGTATTAGAGATCCCAGCCAGTTGTTGTTCACAAAGGGGCTGTGACCCCATGGAGCAAACAGGTTGACTTCAGAAAGTGTTAAGTGTTACAGACTCATAGAAAAGGGGTGACAGGTTATAAAGAGATAGGACTGGGGGACAGGTAAGTCATTCACTGTTACTGACTCTGAAAGATGACAACAGATCTGAGAACTGAATGGTGAGAAGAAGTCAGTCACTCACTAGACAGAGAATATTCTGGGTAGAGGAAAGTATAATTAAGAAGCCCAGATTCCTCAAGAAATAGAAAGTCAGTGCAGCATGGTGGGCATGGAGGACTTGGGGCATTGGGAGAGTTTGGGAAAACCTGGAGAAGTGAGTGACATCAACAATGCAGTGGCTGGCAAAGGCAAAGACAGATACCAACGTTCACTGGAAATCATCTGGAGAGGTAAAGAGAAGCCAAGAGACAGGTACCCAAGAAACTAAGGCAGAAGATGATCTCACAAAAGAACCATCAAGTAAGATAAGGATAATAAAGAATAGTTACGAGTTTGCCAAATCCAGTAGGTGAAGGCCTAAAAGAAAACAATCTCATGTGCAGTGGGTTGAGAAGTGAATGAAAGTTCAAGTATAAAGGATGAGTATACAAAACTCAAATAATTTGATTGCAGAGGGAAGGGGAAATAGAGTGTGGTTTTAACAGGGAGTGTTGGTTCTTTGTTTTCTTTTTAAGATGGGGAAGATTTAAGTAAGTTTATGTGTAAAGAGGAGGGATCCAAAGGAAAGAGTGAAATGAAAAAGCAAAGTTTTAGAAGAGGTAGAAGGGATGGGATCTAGAGCTAGGGTCAAGATAAGGAGGAGATCATATTTCTGAGGGGAGAAAAGTTGGGGGTTCAAACAGGGTACTGGTAGAGGTTTGCAAAGAGAAATGTGAGGGGATCTGTGTGGTTGTTCTTAGTCTTTATATAGCTGGGCATTGTTATGGGAGCAAGTAGATTTGTCTGTAGAGCATTTCTAAAGGCAACAATCTGCACAGTAATTCCATTTTCTCCAGTGTTTCAGCAGCCTTAGAACTGGAGAAGCAAATAACCTACTATACTCTGTCATCTATAGAATTTTTGCAGTTTTTAAGGAATTTTGCCTCTCATTATAAAAATACACAGCTCTGCCTACCACTCCAAGAAAAAATGGAAAGTTCCTTGATTATTCTTGATACGTCTTCCTCAGTGCCTTGAACAAAGCAGCAGTGCCTTGATCAATAAATACTGGCTAAAAGAATGGGTATAGTACATAGTATTTTAAAACATTGCAATACAATTCAAAAACATCCTTTACTTCACCACCTCATATAAGTCAATGACATCACAAAGACGAAGTTTACTACTTAAGTCAGATGTTTAGAGCAATAATGTAACAGATTAGGATACCCCCTTTAATTAGTCACTTGTTTTAGCAAAACACATCGCTAAAAGTAATGTTGCCTTATTTCATGAGAGTCTTAAAACACAGCATCTCAATGCCAATACTTACTCTAAATGAAAATAAAGATGAACAGTTAGCTAACTGCTTTTAACTCAGAAGCCCTATATACCTGCATTCCACTTATAACCAAAGCTATTTACCTCTAAACTGTAAAAGTTGCTTTAAATCACGGTCATTTCCAATAGACTTCATACACAGCCAGAAACCTTCTCTGATTTCTCACTGTTTTGAATTACTCAAATGAGGAGATCTCTAAAGAACAGCATCAACTGAATACCACCTCCTGATCCAGTCTGTTTACATTCCATTATGCACACGCTCATCCACACACAACCAAACAACTAGTTTAGGGATGGGCACCATCAACAGCACCCTGTGGACAGACCATCAAGCACCAACCTTGCCCAATGTGGGTTGGAAGCTACACCTGAATTGCCAGCTCTTTGATCGCTGAGCACCTCCAAAAGGTGAGACATCGTTTTACTTACGGGAATACTGGGGGCAGATCCTGTCTGTCCAAATACCACACAAATTAATTAGAAATACCAAACACGCACCAAGTGCAAATGAAAATACCAAGTCTTTTTCTTGAAAGAAAATGTTGTCCACTGGAGAAGGAAAAGGGGGGGGGGCAGCAAGAAAAAAGGAATAGGAGCCCCCACCTCCAACATATCAAATGTGTGCAAATATCCCTTCGAAACGACTTCTACAGAATCGGAGGTCCTGGAGGAGCTCTGATCCAGGAACCAAAACCACCTCTTGGCCACCTGTGTCCAAGCAGAGCAAAGTGGTTTGGATAGGAGGGGAGTTTCGCAGAGGGCCTCCGCTCCCAAGTGGCACAGAGGTCCGTACAGGAAAGCTGTTCAGCAGACAGAAGGCGAGAGAGTCGGCAGTCCGGGGAGAAGAAAATGGGGGCAGCGAAGAGCAAAGGGGATGGACGCCTGGCTCCAGCCACAGCTGTCACAAGCTAGATAGATCAAAGCAGTAAGACGAGCCTCCTCCGGCTCCAGCTCCGGAGCTCCCTTTACCTGCCCCTAGTCTCCAGACACAAACATACAACACCCACACGTACACACCTGCCCCGCGACCCGCAGGTGGCACTCTCGCGGTCAAGGGCGACAGGAGACTCGGAGGGCGACGCGCCGAGTCCGCGGCGCAGGTGGCCCGGCTACTCCTGAGGCTCACCTGCGGAGAACCGGGGGCCCGGGGCAACTCGCCTCGGCCCCTCGGCCCCCCGCCCCCTCGTACTCACCCAGATGATGAGGCTGTCGCATAACGGCAGCTCGGACTGAGGAAGCGGCTGCGTCTCTTCCATGGCCGGGGCCGCCGTCGACTACGCCGCCGCTGACACCGACACCTCCCTCCTCCCCGCGCTCCGCCAGGAGCCGGCGTCGACGACCTGCTCGCCGGCCGGGAAAGCTCGGTAGCCAGGCCCAGCGCCCGCGCGGCTCACGCGCGAAGCCTCGCGCGGCCGACGTCGCCGGCGTAACCCCCTCCTCGCCAACGCCCCCGTCCCCGCTCCGCCCCGCTCCGCCGTTCGCCCCCTGCCGGGTCCGGCCAGGCTGCGCGGCTCTGCACCTGAGCCCCGCCCCCTCCTGCCCCTTCCCCGCCCCTCCCGCCCCTCCCGTCCTCCCCCCCTCCTTCCCTATCCCGCACACCTCTTCCCGCCGCACTGAGTGACCAGGGCGCGCACCAGTCACAAAGAAAGTAGGTGCTCGAGAGGGGCGTGCGGGGCGGGAGGGGGCGGGAAGAGCGGGGATAGGTTGCGCAGGAGGGATTGCTGATTGGACACACCGTCTTGGCTCCGACCAATCAATGTGAGACAAGACAGCCTCCGGGAGGGAGCGCGGGAGGGTGGGAAGGGGTTTGTGACCTGGCAGGTGCGGTGGGGACGGGGGCGGGGAGCGCGCGTGCGCGGCTGGGCGAAGTAGCGGCTGAAGCTCACGCTGCCCCAAGGGCAGAGGAGGCCGCGGGGCTCCCAGCGTTAAGTAGGGCGGGCTCAAGCATCTTCGCGCCTCCTTCCTTCCCCTCAGTAGGGCAGCTCCTGGCTACACCTGTGGAGATCCACACTGCTGCCCTCGTGTCTTCAGAAATAGATCCTACTCGAGATAAGGAGAGCTGATTTTCTCCCGGTCGCTCATTGGAAAAGGACATTTTCCTTTGCAGACATGGCAAAGAAATGTGTTTGCTAAGGGGGGAGAATACCATAAAGCTGCTTAAGTTAAATAAGCTCGCACAAGATCACAGAGACGGGCAATTGCATTTTAAATGGGGCGAAAAGGAAGACCATTTTCAGGTAGGAAAATGGAAAATGAAATAATCTTTTTTAGTTTTCAAAAAACATGGAAGATAACAGTGTACAATGCTTCCGATTTTCCTTTGGCGGATGAAAACTTGCCTTTTCTGCGAATGTTTGTGAGGGAGGGGGTGGCGTAGAGTTGGAAGCTCTCCAAGGTACTGATGTATGGCTTAGGCTGTTGAAATGGGTTGGGATATTCTTACTCTTACTGTTGATTTCCATCACTTCACTCATTCATAAACTCATCAGTTCATGCTCTGTGTAAAAATGCAGCTGGCTCATTTATATTGCCACGGTCTTTATATTTAGACATTGAAAGTTTAAAACTGATGGATAACTGCAATTAAAAGCCCTCAAATGTAAATCAGTCTCATTCTAAAAATACAGTACTTGCATTTGCTATCAAGTCTCTTAACCTCATTCTAGAACTTTCTTACCCCATGTGGAGTCATTTTATATTTCTGGACAACAGCAACATCAGTAATATGACTTAACTGAAAAGGAAAAGGAAAGGGAAAAGATCTAGGAATTGAAGACCTGGTCTGAATCTTCACTTTACTCCCCACTGGCTGTTGACAGCTTTCTCCTATGGAATTCAACGTCCACATTTCTAAAATGATGCTGATGACACTGACCTGCCCCGTCTCTCTCACAGGGGCAAAACTGATAATGGGTGTGAAAGAGTTTTATGAATTAAAAACTCTTTTGCAAATATGAGTTACTACAGTCATACATGCTTATCACTAAGAGTCACAGGTGACTGAAGTATTCAGAATATTTAAGAAGAATAATGGGGGGGAGGAACTGAGTTATCCTTCTGAGCGCTGTAGGAGCAGAGAACAGATCCTAAGGGAAGGATGCTCGGTTGTCTTCATGATACTAGATCTAAAGGAAAAATATGTGAAGCATATGATCAGTGAATTCAGAAAAGAAGAAATACAGATAGTTCAAGGAAATGTGAAAAGATTCAAAAAATTAAAAACATAAATCATTGAAATAAAACAACAAAAATAATGTTGAGAAGAGTGAGTGCACTTTCATACAAAACTGGAGCAAACATTTTAGAAGAATTTTTCCAATTTTCTATCAATATTTATCAAGAAACTTTAAAATATCCATACAATTTAAACCCATGACTCTAGAATTCCACTTATGGCCATAAATTCTATTGAAATAATCAGAAATGTAGTCAGAGGTTATGAGCAACATCATGTATTGCAATTCTGTATATACTGATCAATACACATCCAATAAGCAAGAAAGGTTAACTACATTATAGTCAATGTGTAAGATAGAATATTTGGTGACTAGTAAAAATAATGGTTTGGGGAATATTTAATAGAAATGTTTCATGATATATAACATTAAAAGTTTAGATATAAAAGTATGAGCCATATGATTTCAACATAATAAATATTTATGTATTTAACATGTGCACACGAAGAAGACAAAGGAATGCTCATCAAACCATCATTTTTATTTATGGATGATGTTATTTTCTGTAATCTTCTAAATTTTTCAACTTGCAATTAGCTTGTATTACTTTATAATCAGAAAATAATGTATTAGAAGAAATGCCTAATACAGTATACTCTATCCTTTTCCAACTGTTGACATTCATTTCTAAAAGTTGGCATCTATATTTGCAGCATTGAATAAAACTGATTTTTAAACACTAGTTGTGGGGTTGTAAATTGGCACAATCTTTCTGAAAATTTTTTGACAATATATATCAAGAATCTTTAAAATGTTCAAAGACTTTAAGCCAATAGTTTCACTTCCAAAGCCTATTCTTTTTTTTTATGTTTATTCATTTTTTTTTGAGAGAGAGACAGAACATGAGTGGGGGAGGGGCAGAGAGAGAGGGAGACACAGAATCCGAAGCAGACTCCAGGCTCTGGGTTGTCAGCACAGAGCCCAACACGGGGCTTGAACCCACAAAGTACAAGATCATGACCTGAGCTGAAGTCAGACGCTTAACTGACTGAGCCACCCAGGCGGCCCTCCAAAATCTATTCTAAGAAAATAATCAGATGCCAACAAATTTGTTGATTGCAGTGCTAGTTATCAAAGCAAAAAGAAAAAAAAAGAAAAAGGAAAAAATAAAGAAAGAAAAAAGGAAAAAGAAACAGCCATTAAATGAAAGAAGACTCATTAAATACATTATGGTATATCCATACAATGAAATATATTGTGGTTATTAAAATATTGTGACAGAAGTTTAACGACTCAGAAATGTTTAAAGAATAATATTAAAAGATAAAGTTGATAATAGAAATCTGTATACACAGTATGGATCTCTCCCTTGCTTTCTCTCTCCCTGTTATATGTTTAATATATATCTAAAATTTATGTATGGATCCCTATTTGTGTATGCATGTGAGTGTATTTATATATGCTGAGAGAGAGAAAGAGGAGAGAAACTGAAAACAAAATAAACCAAAATGTTAGTAGTAATTTTGATGATATCTAGGTATTGGAATATTGAGTTAACTAATAATAGTTAACATAAAGTGTGGTATTGGTTTCGGGAGAAGCCCAGTGATGTATCACTTCCATATAAAACCCAGTGCTCATCCCAACAAGTGTCCTCCTTAATGCCCATCAACCTATTTAGTCCATCTTCCCACCCACCTCCCTTCTAGCAACCCTCAGTTCTCTGTACTTAAGAGTCCCTTATGGTTTGCCTCTCTCTCTGTTTTTATCTTATTTTTCCTTCCCTTCCCCTATGTTCATCTGTTTTGTTTCTTAAATTCCATATATGAGTGAAATCATATATTTGTCTTTCTATGACTTATTTTGCTTAGCATAATACACTCAATTTCATCCATGTTGCTGCAAATGGCAAGATTTCATTCTTTTCAATTGCCAAGTAATACTCCATTGTGTGTGTATACACATACATATACATCTTCTTTACCCATTCATCCATCGATGAACATTGGGCTCTTTCCACAATTTGGCAATTGTTGATAGTGCTGCTGTAAACATTGGGGTGCATGTGCCCCTTCACAGTAAGAATATGGCCAGATCTTAATGTGGAATAATACATAAAAGAATACACACGTGTGTGTAAGTGCACACACACACACACACACACACACACACACACACACCTGTGTATCTGTAAAGAGGGAGACTGAAAAGAGATATGGTTAAAATTAAGCACAGACTTGAGCGTTATGGAGACCTAATATGACCTAATATGATCTCTTATTGCCCGGGTAATCTTGAGCAAGTCACTTCATTTTAATAAGCCTCTGTTTCAGTGTCTGCAAAATAGAATAATACTTGTGTATTTCTATATTGGTTAGGGATTTTTTAGTGATAAGTGGAAGGAATCAGACCTGAGTAACTTTATATTTAAAAAAAAATGTTGCAAGAGTATGAGAAATCTTATAGATTCAGAGGAATATCTGAAGAACCCAGCATGGGCAAAAGCAGGTCCCAGAGCTGCTCATTAGATCTAGGTAATGAAACTATAGATGTCTTCTCAGGAGAACACCACCTAGATGAATACACTTAAATAGTTGCTAAGTTTTTCCGGGTCATTCTCTTCAAGATTCAAGTTCCAGAGAGGGCATCCAATTAGCCTGTCATGGGATATGTGTCCAGCCCGTTGCCAGGAACAGAGTGAGCCCCTAGATTGTCTGTCCCACCAGTACTGCAGACCCAAGGTGAATCATGGGGTGGTTGCCCTGTGTAGATGGAGGGTGGGGGAGATGGATGCCTGCAGACAAAAATAAAAACAATTTTCTCTACATAATTTCACACGGTTGCTGTGAAAATCAAATGCATACAAAATGCTTAACAGAGATCCCAGCTCATCATAGTTGGTCAATACAATTTAGCTATTATACACACTGTGTATATGTCTTGGGTGTGTGTGTGTGTGCACGCACACACATTCTTATGTTTCCCCTCATTTTTTTTTAAAACAAAGTATATATATCAAAATATTAGCAGAGGTTGTTCATGATTAATTATTTTCCAATTTCCATCAAAGTGAATAAATATTACCTTTTTAATTAAAATAAAAACAAATAAATAAAAGTAAAATAAATAAAAAAAATACTTAAGAGAGAAAAAGAACGGTCAGGATGAGATTTTAAACTGCATTGGGCTATGGGACACCTGGATGGCTCAGTTGGTTAAGCGTCTGACTTTGGCTCAGGTCATGATCTTGCAGTCTGTGAGTTCAAGCCCTGTGTTGGGCTCTGTGCTGACAGCTCAGAGCCTGGAGCCTGCCTAAAGACATTTAGCCTAAAGACATTTAGACATTCTGTGTCTCCCTCCTCTCTGTCCTCCCCAGCTCAAACTCTCTCCCTCTCTCTCTCTCTCTCTGAAAAATAAATAAACATTTAAAAAATTAAAAAAAAAACTGAATTGGGCTATAAGTAGATGGAGAAATGATAAAAGAGAATCGCTGATTAGGTACCTCAAATAGAACTGTAGTAGGCTCTACTTGTAGAGAGTAAATCTGTGCCTTGCACAAGCAATCGTGAAAAGGGGTGGAGACATCATAAGTTTCCCCTGTTGATATATGGATACCTTGAATGGCTGAGAGCGTACATCAGCTAGAGGAAAACTGTGGCCTGGACAGGTGTTGATCTAGACGTTCAGACATAGCAGCCAAACGGTACAAGTGGATCTCACTAGCAAAGCACTTATTCCTCAACCAAATTATTGCCCCTCCCCCACACGATCCTTACAGCATTGCTTAGGTGCAGCTGTAACTCCCAAAGTCTCCCAAACAGAAATCCTACAGATGCTTCAGAGGCAGAAGGATGGAAGAAGGGAAGAAGGGAGGAGAAAAAAGAGAATTGCAACATAGGCTAGATCTCAGCAGCAGAGAGACAGAAGAAGCCAGAATGATGTAAGATCCACCATAGACAGGGGTTAACTCTAGATGATGCCCCGTAGGAGTGGTCTGCAGTCCACAATATCCAAAGAACTACAGCAGACTCAGGCTATATCCAATCAGCATCAAGGTCCACAGGCAGTTAAACACAAGAGCAGACACTTCTAGATTGACAATTTTCAGAATCTGAGAGATACTTTGGAATGATAGTGTCCAAGCCCTGGGAAAGATTTACAAGCCCTAATTAGAGTTCTAGGGAAGAGAAATGGTGACCAAAAAAAATTGGTATTGTAAAACTGCTTCGGGCATCCGGGTGGCTCAGTTGGTTGTGTCCCACTTCAGCTCAGGTCATGATCTCTCTGTTGGTGGTTTCAAGCCCCGTATCGGGCTCTGCGCTGACAGCTTGGAGCCTGGAGCCTGCTGTGGATTATGTGTCTTCCTCTCTCTCTGCCCCTCCCTTAACCTCTCTCTCTCGCTCTCACTCTCTCAAAAATAAACATTAAAAAAATAATAAAACTGCTTCTTGTTCTTAGGCCTGCGATCCCAGTGGGCAGTAATGTCTAGCAGCACCTATAACTCATCTAACTACTGTACTGGGTATAGGAAAGCAAGACCAATCCCAGACACTTACTATGGGTAAGCTTTGGCTTTCTGATAAAAAGAAAGTCTTGGACAGAATAGACTCGGATACTCAGTAGGTCTGAACTTTTTTAGGTGATGGGATTGGGACAGACTTCATCTCCACAAATATTTCCAGCTGGGTTTCCTTTGGACAGAGACTGGAGGAAGGGGATCAAGACTGTGGACCTACTTCCCACTGTATAAAAGGAAATACATGTCTATTCCTCACACTGGCTAGGAATTGAGTCCTTCTATGAAATGCTTACTGGGAGACTGTACGGGACACCGAGAATTTTGCTTCTGGTGCCTTTACAGACTTAAGTTTAAGAGACTTTTATATGACTTAGTGGAACTGACTTTTAATACATTTTAGTTCAGCACCTAGAAACAATGTTAACACTAACCTGGTGGGCTGCTCAAAGAGAAGTTATTTGAAGATTTCAATGGAGAGGAAGTTCAAATTAAGAGTGAAGGCATCTCTGTTACTAGGACATGTATATCCATAGTACAAGGGATTTTAAAATTACACTATACACAGCCACATTGCAGGAGGTAGACTCTGAAATGGAAGATTAGCAGGCAGGAGGTTTATGAAGAAGCAGTCTTGGGAATTGAGAGCTTGGGAATTGGAGGAGAAGGATTAGAAGCAGAAGTGCACAGTGGGAGAAAGCAGCCTGGGGTGCGGTCCTAATGAAAGCTTCAACCAAGCCCTGGGGAGCTCTGAAGCTAGAGTAGCCCTTCCAGGTTTTCCGAGATTGGATGAGAGGGGGTTAGTTTTTTTGCCTCCATGCTGCTGAATCCCTGGATGTGAGCTGTCCTGGAAAGGTGGTGTGCCAGCCAAGGCAATTCACAACAGGATTCCCAGATGTTGGGGATCGGGGCATCACATCACACTATCTTCTGAACAGTATCCACAGTCATTTTTGGTGGAGCTTGTGTGCCATCACCCAGAATGGGAAAGCATGGTGTCAGAAATGGACAAGCATCTCTAATTGTGGCAATAGTGTAACTGCAAAGTGAAAATGGTCACAGAGGAAGACTGTTGACGTTCTTGTTTCTTACACTGAAAAACTCCAAAATGGAAAGGGGTTGTTGACACACCTATAATTTCATATAGGGGCCTGGTGGCATATAACTAAACAAATGCCACCTTGGAGGATTTAAGACTTAAGTACCTGGAAACAAAAATTACAAAAAGATAAATCACAGCTCAGGATGATAATAATATAACTTGTATGATAAACTGGTGGGAAGGGATGTTTAGTTTGCCATTTACTGAGCTAAAATTAATATAACCATTTTATTAGACATATTTAATTCCACCCCAGGGTGCTGGGGTGGCTCAGTGGGTTAATCATCCAACTTCACCTCAGGTCATGATCTTGCAGTTAGTGGGTTTGAGCCCAGTGTTGGGCTCTGTGCTGACAGCTCAGAGCCTGGAGCCTGCTTCAAGTTCTGTGTCTCCCTCGCTCTCTGCCCCCATCCCCTGCCCTGCTCATGCTCTTTCTCTCTCTCAAAAATAAACATTAAAAAAGTTAAATCCACGCCAAAGTCCTAAGTGAAATAAAATTGGAAATAATTATTTTATCTTGTCTTAAAGTAACTCAGATGAGAACAAATAAAAAAGGTATATATTTTTTCAAATACTTAAAAACAATAAGTAATAGAAATAGACATTTAGTAAAATGTACTGATAATGTAACCAATCTAAAGTATCACTGAAACATAAATTCTGTTCTTCAAATTTCAGTTTAAGTGAATCACAAGACATATCATTTTACACTGTTAAAGAGATGATCCATGCTCATTATTCCGTTGGTGACCTATTTTTTATGTACAAAAATCCTTCTAATCCATGTAAGCAGATTTTTACAATAAAGGCCAAACACTGACACATAGTGGCTAATCATTTAATCCACAGATGTTTGTCTCTAAAAAGCAAGTAAAATCTAACTTTACACTATAACTATCCAAGGTACCTTCTATTGTTTCCAAGTGTATTGAAAATTAATATTTCAAAATGAATTCTTTAATTTATATAAATGGAAAGTGGATAGAATCATGTTCTTGAGACGAGATCCACATAAATAAGAAGAGAATGATTTCTAAAGAGAACAGGAAGCGCTATGTTAGAAATACTGTTTATATTTTATTATAGCCTGAGAAAACCGTATATGAAACCACTATGGCTGACTAAACATGGATTCTGAAACCTCTACACATGTATCAACTGAAAATACATTAAGGTGATATCTGCCAGAGGAAATGTATCTTGCTCCCTCCCTCTCCATGTGTTACATAGTATAACTTATATAGAACATAATATATCTTAAAATACCAAAACTGCTAGAAAGAAGAAATTATCAGGTCATTTAAGGACAGAAGAACAGTGGCTTACCTAACCATAAGCAATAATAAATGGGCTGTAGGAACAAAGAAGGAAGCGCCAGGAAAGATGTGTGAAGGGTTTGTTGACATGAGCAGTTGTAGGAAATACTGACAGTAGTAGGTGGTTGCTGGAATTTTTGAAATTACTTAACCAAATAAACACATACTTGGTAGTGCAATTTGGAAATATTTTCCAGAGATTGTAAAAAGAGACAAACAAACAAAACAAAAAAACAAAAACCCGAAAGTAAAAAAAAAACACCCCAAAAACAAAAAACAAAAACTGGTCAGAGCTTTTAGCCTTATACAGAAAAAAGACAAGCTGCACATTTTATTAAAGCAGGGGACTTCACACTTTGATAATGTTTTATATGAACGCAACTGGTAACCAAGGAGATACCCAATCCTGAGGCTATCAACACCACCTAAAATTTATTGAGTGTTTATTAGGGGTTATGCATTATTCAGAGGGCTTCATCTGTGCTAATTCATTTATCCTTAACAATGTGACAAGGTAGTAATACTTTCAATTTTATAGATGAGAAACTGATGCATACTCAAGCTTATATAACAAATAAGCTGACTACTTCAGAAAATCCTTCCAGATATAAAGAGGAGAATCCTCATGGGGGGATGAGGGGGAGGTCAGAATGGCCTTTTTTAAGGCTTATTGAAGTATAATCAATAAACAAAAATTTGCACATGTTGACTATGTACATATTGGTGAGTTTGGACACATGCATACATCTGCAAAACCATCACCACAATCAAGGTTCTAAACATATCCATCCCCTCCCAGAATTACCTTGTGTTCTTTGTGTGTATTTTGTGTTAAGGACTGATTTTTAAAGAGGGGAGCCTGGGTGGCTCAGTCATTGAGCGTCCAACTTCGGCGCAGGTCGTGATCTCAGGATTCCTGGGTTTGAGCCCTGTGTCTGCTCTATGCTGACAGCTCAGAGCCTGGAGCCTGCTTCAGATTCTGTGTCTCCCTCTCTCTGCACCCCACCCCCCCCCCAACCCCGCTCATGCTCTGTGTTTGTCTCCCAAAAATAAGTAAATATTAAAAAATTAAACAAAATAACTTATTTTTAAAGATAATCATGGCAAAATAAAATATAGCATGTATAATTCTTCAGTCATTATTGTTTATATATTCTCCCTTGTTACTGAAATATTTTTTCAGGCAGTCAAGTTTCTTTTTGTTCAACACTGGAAGCAAGCAAAGCCATCACATCTAGTTGAATGAAGTTAACTGTTACCTGTTAGAGAATCTGCTGACTGAAGGTTAATGACTACAATAGATGATTCAGAGACCTTGAACATATTTTGACACTTTTTTTAATTGAAGTATAGTTGACACACAATGTTACATCATTCAGGGGTATAACACAGTGATTTGGCAACTTTATATGTTTTTCTGTGCCCACCACAAGTGTAAACTTGAACTATCAACTTCAAACATAATTTTCCTTATAAACTTCACATGATTTTTCTGAAGAGTAACTAAATTGGCCATTTGGATTACATACTGACCTACTCTTGGGGGGTTATTTTTTTATGTACAAATTTTTTTTTTAATTATAGTTACATTTTTTTCTCTCTAGATAGATAGATATAGATGTAGATATATTTCAAGAGTAACAAAACTAATTATTGTTTACCCTTAAATACTTTCATCATCTATCTTCTTTTTTTATTTATTTTTATTAGTATTTTTTTAATATATGAAATTTATTGTCAGATTGGTTTCCATACAACACCCAGTGCTCCTCCCAACAGGTGCCCTCCTCAATGCCCATCACCCACCCTCCCCTCCCTCCCACCCCCCCCCCCCCCATCAACCCTCAGTTTGTTCTCAATTTTTAAGAGTCTTTTATAGTTTGGCTCCCTCCCTCTCCAACTTTTTTTTCCTTCCCCTCCCCCATGGTTTTCTGTTAAGTTTCCCAGGATCCACATAAGAGTGAAAACATATGGTATCTGTCTTTCTCTGTATGACTTATTTCACTTAGCATAACACTCTCCAGTTCCATCCACGTTGCTACAAAAGACCAGATTTCATTCTTTCTCATTGCCAAGTAGTACTCCATTGTGTATATAAACCACAACTTCTTTATCCATTCATCGGTTGATGGACATTGAGGCTCTTTCCATAATTTGGCTATTGTTGAAAGTGCTGCTATAAACATTGGGGTACAAGTGCCCCTATGCATCAGCATTCCTATATCCCTTGGGTAATTCCTAACAGTTCTATTGCTGGGTCATAGAAAATTTTTTTTAATTTTTTGAGGAACCTCCACACTGTTTTCCAGAGTGGCTGCACCAGTTTGCATTCCCACCAACAGTGCAAGAGGGTTCCCGTTTCTCCACACCCTCACCAGCATCCATAGTCTCCTGGTTTGTTCATTTTAGCCACTCTGACTGGCGTGAGGTGGTATCTCAGTGTGGTTTTGGTTTGTATTTCCCTGATGAGGAATGACGTTGAACATCTTTTCATGTGCCTGTTTGCCATCTGGATGTCTTCTTTAGAGAAGTGTCTATTCATGTCTTCTGCCCATTTCTTCACTGGATTATTTGTTTTTCAGGTGTGGAGTTTGGTGAGATCTTTACAGATTTTGGATACTAGCCCTTTGTCCGATATGTCATTTGCAAATATCTTTTCCCATTGCGTTGGTTGCCTTTTAGTTTTGTTGATTGTTTCCTTTGCTGTGCAGAAGCTTTTTATCTTCATAAGGTCCCAATAGTTCATTTTTGCTTTTAATTCCCTTGCCTTTGGGGATGTGTCAAGTAAGAAATTGCTGTGGCTGAGGTCAGAGAGGTTTTTTCCCGCTTTCTCCTCTAGGGTTTTGATGGTTTCCTGTCTCACATTCAGGTCCTTCATCCATTTTGAGTTTATTTCTGTGAATGGTGTAAGAAAGTGGTCTTGTTTCATTCTTCTGCATGTTTCAGCATCTATCTTCTAAGAATAAGGACATTCTCTTAAGATAACTGTATATAATTATCATACTTGGGAAATTTAAATTTAATATTATTATTTAATTTGCAATCCTTCTTTACATTTGCCTAATTGTCCCCCGTCTCCCCCCCTTTTTTTCCCTCTGGGATCCAGAGTCAAGGATCATCCCTTGTGTTTATGGCCATATCTCTTTTATCTCCTCTAATCTAGGTTCGTTCCCCAGCTGGGTGCATGCACGCACACATCTATGTATGCATTGTGATATTTCATGACAGCAACATTTTTGAATAGTCTAGTCCAGCAAGATTTGTCAGATTTTTTCTTCATAAGATTTATTTCATGATCATGTTTAGCAGAGATTATATTGTGAGCTCAGTGCATCACTTTGGCAGGAACATGGTATTGCATTGTCCAATTATGGGGGGGGGGTGTTAAATTTTATCATTTGGTTAGTATGGTGTCCATCAGATTTCTCTATTGTAAAGATATTTCTCCCACTGTAATTAATAAGTAATTTGAGACTGTGTGAATATATGATTCCTCAAAAGTTTATCACACACTGCTTTTAGCATCCATGTTAATTACTGCCTGAATTAATTATTGCTATGGTGGTCATAAGATGGTGATTTTCTATTTCTATCATTCCTTTATATCTATTAGTTGGTACTATTCTATTTTTTATAATAAAAAAAGTTTTCCTCTTCTGTCCATACCCACCTTTATTTTTCTAAGTGTAAATATGGATTCATGCATTTATTTTTATTCAATGTGATATAATCCATTCTTGTCACTATTCATTTTAATCATCAAACTGTCCCAATGTCAGCCAGTGGGAACACCTTCAAGTTGGTCTCTTGTCCTTTCTGCATCCCTCCCCTTCTATGCTTCCGGGGACAAGATGTTCCAGATTTCCTTGGTGTTTTCCTGTCCCTATCCTGGAATCATCCATTTCTCTAAGAGACCTTGGCTCCGTTTTGTGAGGAATGATGTTTAGTATGGCTGAATTTCTGTAACCAAACCAGGTTCCATTTTATAATTATAATTTCATTCCTCAGACATTAGATTTTAGTTCCCTGTTAAACAAGGACATTTCTGTAAAAATTTAATATTGAACCTACTAGTCATTTATTATACTTTAGGGTGAAAGTATTTATTACTCCATGTATTTTATAAAGGATAGGAAGCCCAGGGAATGACAACACTGGACAATGGAGGAGTGAGAGGGAATAAAAGAAGGCTGGCGACAATTTTTTCTTTCCCAGGCACCATCACACATGGCATAAATTCATTCTCACATAAATCCTTATTTCTGCAACTGAGGAAGTAACCTGCTCAAAGTTGCCATGTGTATGGCAGATATCCCAGAACCAACCCCCTTTTTAATTTAATCCTAGAAACCTCATCTGTACCTTCTCCTACACCATGCCATTTTGCAAGCCAAACAAGGAGGTCCATGAGCTGAGAAGACAAAGTTCAACCTCTTCAAGGGTTGGGAAAGGCAAGCTGTGAACATGCTGCCTTCCTATTTCACTTGAACTTATTCATTGTGACTTACGTGTGCAGCAACCCTCACAAACGTTGTCCTTTGGTTGAAAAAATACCTTCAAGTGTTTCTACAGCTCAGACTCAGGAAGTCTGTGGGAAACAATTATATTTCATTTGCTTTCAGTGTTGATTAAAAAGAACAGATAAGCATCTCAAATTGAATGCTGTCTCGGTTGGATTATTCTTTACAAGTATTACCTATTGCCAGAAGTTAGTGCTAGCGGTGGGAAAGCTTGTTGCGGGCTTGTAAGGGAGAACTGAGGCAAGCTGCCTGAAAAACAACCTTGGGTACAAAGCCCAGAAAAACATGTTTTTCTCCCCCTTCTTCTTATTACCTTGGTAAGGTTCCTGAACTCTCTTGGTTCCCAGTTTCTCACTATAAATGGGGATAATAATAGTTTGCCTGCCTGAAGAAAGGAAGCAGGATATCTAGGGCAACATCAACAACCACATTTTAAGTGCATTCTATGAATAGGACATTTCCTTTCACATTGGAAATGTGGAGAAATATAAGGCAGAGTCTCTACCCTCACTATGCTTGCCTTGTAATTAGGGGTGCTGGACTTGCACATAAAAAAGTCAAATAAACCACACAGAGAATAGTTGTAACAGATCATGTGAGTGTCAAAGATGAGAGAAAGGATCAATCACCAAAGATATTATAAGCCTCTCAATTTAAAATAATAATAAAATACAACTTTCTCTTTTTTCCTACCAATGTTCTAAAGAAAAGAAAGAACATGGAGGGAAGGAACAAAAGGATCAGTGAAAAGTGAAGGGGTGAAGGGAAGGAAAAGACATAGAAGGAGCAATAAAGGTCACTGCATAGGTAAATATCTATCAGTATTTTAATTTGGAATTCCTTAGTTTTCTTATATGATTTAAAAAAACTGTAAGATAATTATAAATCTATGTTGATGGGCTCACAATGTATAAAAATATAATCTGTGACAATAACAACATAAAGGGAAGGATGGAATTGTATAGAAGAAAACTCTTACATATAATTGAAACTAACTTTTTTCTCATTCAAACTATATCTCTATAAATTAAACTGTTAATTGTAATCCTATAATTAGATGGTAAACCACTAAGAAAATCACTTAAAAATGTGTAGAAAAAAATGAGAAAGGAATCAACATGGTATGCTAGAAAATATATATTTAACACAAAAGAAGGCAGTTATGGAGAAAATGAGGAAAAAGAAAAGATATAAGACATGTGAAAAATATATGGCCAAATAGAAGTCCTAATTTATCAGTAACTGCATTAAATGTAAATGGAATAAAACTCCAACCAAAAGGCAAATAATAGGAGAATGGAGTAAAAAACATGATTCAGTCACATGCTATCTACAAGAGGCTCACTTTTGATCCAAAGAAAGCTAAGGTGACAATTAAAGGATGTGAAATATACTCCATGCAAATACTCACCAAAAGACAGCTGGATTGGCTATATTAATATCAGACAAAATAGAGTTTAAGAAAAAAATGTTACAACAAACAAAGAAGGACATTACATAATGACTAAAAAACCCATCAAGAAGATATACCAATTATAAACACAAAAACCAAGTCCCAAAATATGTGAAGCAAAAATTGACAAAGAAAAAAATAGAAAGCTCAACAATAACAGTAGGGCATTTATATACTCCACTTTCAATAATGGATACAACGATGAGACAGAAGATCAACAAGGAAACAGAAGACTTGAACAACACTATAAACCACCGAGATCTAAGAGATATATATAGAACACTCTACCCAACAGCAGAATATACATTCTTCTCACGTGCCCATGAAACATTCTCCAGAAAAGACCACACCTTAGGCCATAAAATAAATCTCAATACATTTTAAAAGACTGAAGCCATACAAAGCATTTCCTCTGACCACAATAGAACAAAATTAGAAATAAACTACTAGAAGTAGTAAACTACTAGAAGAAAACAGAGGAAAATCTCATGAAATCTGTGTTTGGCAATGATTTCTTGCATATGATTCCAAAAGCACAAGCAACACAAGGAAAATTACAAGAGCAATTAAACTAAAAAGCTTCTGCATAGCAAAGGAGGCAGTCAATAGAGAAGGCAAACCAAGAATGAGAAAAATAGTTTAAAATGATATAGCTGATAAGGGATTAATAACCAATACGTGTAAGGAATTCCTACAAATCAGCAGCAAAAATAAATAAATAAATAAATAAATAAATAAATAAATAAATAACTTCATTAAAAAATAGGCAAAGAACTTGAGTTGACATTTTTTTTTAATTTTTTTTTTTTAACGTTTATTTATTTTTGAGACAGAGAGAGACAGAGCATGAACAGGGGAGGGTCAGAGAGAGGGAGACACAGAATCCGAAGCAGGCTCCAGGCTCTGAGCTGTCAGCACAGAGCCTGACGCGGGGCCTGAACTCACGGACCGCGAGATCATGACCTGAGCCGAAGTCGGCCGCTTAACCGACTGAGCCACCCAGGCGCCCCTTGAGTTGACATTTCTATAGAGATGGTGTGCAGTGGCCAACAGATTTATGAAAAGATTCTCAACATCACTAATCATCTGAGAAATGCATGTCAAAATCACAACGAGATATCACTCACATCTGTTAGGATGTCTATTATGTTAAACAAATAACAAATGTTCCTAAGAATATGGAGAAACTGGAGCCCTTGTACACTGTTGGTACATGTAAAATACAAAATGGTGCAGCCCCTGTGGAAAACATTATGGAGTTTCCTCAAAGAAATTAAGATTAGAATCACCATCTGATCTAGCAAGTATATATCCAAAGGTATTGAGATTAAGACTTCAATGAGATACATGCACTCCTACATTCATCACAGCATTATTTCAACAGCCAACATATAGAAGTAACCTAAATGTCCATCAACAGACGAATGTGGTGTATACATACAATGGAATATTATTCAGCTTTAAAAAGAAGGAAATCCTGCCATATGTGACAACATGGATAAGCCTAGAGGACATTATGCTGAGTGAATTAAGCCAGTCACAGGACATACTGCCTGATTCTACTTACATGAGGTATCTAAAATAGACTCTTAGAAACAGAGAGTAGAATGGTGGTTGCCAAGGGCTGGACAAAGGGTAAAATGGGGAGTTGCTGTTTAATGGGTACAAGGTTTCAGTTATGCAAGACCAATAAGTTCTAGAGATCTGCTGTACAACACTGTGCCTATAGTTAATGATACTGTAGTTTGCACTTAAAAATTTTTAAGAGAGTAGATTTCATGTTTAATGTTCTTACTACACATGCGTAAACACACACACAAATCCTTTTGGAAGAATAGAGAGAGGGAGAGAAGGAGGAAGGAAGAAAAAAAAGAACAGGAGAGCTGGCAAATTCACAAATATGTGGAAATTAAACACATTCTTAAACAATGAATGGGTCAAAAGAGAAGTCACAGAAAATTAGAACATACTGTGAGAAGAATTAAGGAAATACAACACCAAAACTTAAGTGATTCAGTTAAACAGTGCTTGCTCAGAGGGAAATTTATGGTTCTAAATGCCTACATTTTATTTTATTTTTTTTTTATTTTTTAATTTTTTTTTAACGTTTATTTATTTTTGAGACAGAGAGAGACAGAGCGTGAACGGGGGAGGGTCACAGAGAGAGGGAGACACAGAATCTGAAACAGGCTCCAGGCTCTGAGCTGTCAGCACAGAGCCCAACGCGGGGCTCGAACCCACGGACCGTGAGATCATGACCTGAGCCAAAGTCGGACGCTTAACCAACCGAGCCACCCAGGCGCCCCATAAATGCCTACATTTTAAGGAAAGAAAAATCTTGTATCAATAATATAACCTTCCCAAGCAACTAGCAAAGAAAGAGCAAACTAAACCCAAAGCAGCAGAAGGAAGAAAGCAATAAAGATCTGAATAGAGATAAATGAAATAGAAAATAGAAAAAGAAGTGACGCCTGGGTGGCTCAGTCAGGTAAGTGTCCAACTTTGGCTCAGGTCATGATCTCATGGTTTGTGAGTTTGAGCCCCACGTCGGGCTCTGTGCGGACAGCTCAGATCCTAGAGCCTGCTTCTGATTCTGTGTCTCTCTGCCTCTCTCCCACTCGCACTCATACTCTCTCTTTCAAGAATAAATAAACATTAAAAAAATTAAAAACAAAAAGAAAATAGAAACAGAATAAATGAAATAAAAAGTTGGTTCTTTGAAAAGGTAACAAAATTACCAAATGTTTAGCTCTACTAATTAAGGGGGGAATAAAACTCAAACTACTAAGGTAAAAAATGAAATGGGACATTGCTGTTGACTTTATAGAAATAAAATTATTATAAGAGAATACTATTAACATTTTTAAGGTGATATTTTACATCATTTTGTTAAACACACACAGCCCCTAGAGTACACAGCTGACACGTAATGATCTCACATAGAACCGCCATTTCAAGCCACATGCAATTATACCATGCTCTTTTACACCTGGTCCATTGCCAGCAAAGCCTGGAAGTGTATTCTTTTTTTTTTCTTAGTTTTAATTTAAATTCCACTTAGTAAACACAGTGTAATATTGGTTCCAAATGTACAATGTAGTGATTCAACACTTCTACACAAGCCTGCTGTTCACCACAACAGGTGCACTTCTAAATCCTCATCCCCCACTTCCCCTATCCCTCCATTTACCTCCCCTCTGGTAACCACCAGTCTGCTCTCTATAGTTAAGAATTTGCTTCTTGGTTTCCACCCCCCCCCTCTGTCTTTTTTTCCCTTTGCTCATTTTTTGTTGTTGTTGTTTCTTAAGTTCCACATACGAGTGAAATCATATAGTATATGTCTTTCTCTAGCTGACTTATTTTGCTTAGCATAATACTCTCTAGTTCTGTCCATGTCGTTGAAAATGGCAATATCTTGTTCTTTTTATGGCTGAATAATATGCCATTGTATATACATATATATACATATATGCATATATCAATCACATCTTCTTTATCTATTCATCAATCAATGGACACTTATATATCAACAAATTGGATAACCTAGATGAAATAGACAAATTCCTCAAAACACACAAACTACACACACATCAACTATCAAAACTGACTCAAGAAGAAAAATAGAAAATCTAAATAGACCTAAAATAAGGAGATTGAATCAATAATCAAACGCCTCCAACAAAGAAAAGCTCAAGACTTGATGGCTTCACTGGTAGAGCTTACTGTTTGTTTTAAGAAATAAAACCAATCCTTCTGAAAGTCTTCCAAAAAATAGAAGAAGGGAACATTTTATTCTATGAAGCCAGTATTGCCCTGATATCAAAACCAGACAAAGACATCACAAAAAAATAAAATGGTAGGGCAATATCCCTTATGAATATAGGTGCAAAAGTCCCTAACAAAATACTAGCAAACCGAATCTAACAGCATATTTAAAGGACTATATCCCATACCCACGTGGAATCTATCCCAGGAATGCAAGGATGGCCCAGCATAGGAAAAACAATCAATATAGTTTACCATATTAATAGACAAAAGGGAAAAAGCCACACAATCATCACAATTGATGCAGAAAAAGCATTTGACAAAATTCAATAATCTTTCATGACAAAAATACTCAGAAAAGTGGGAATAAAGGCAACTTCTTCAACGTGATAAAGTGCATCTATGAAAATCCCACTCAGTGTGAGAGACTGAAAGCTTTCCCTAAGATCAGAAACAAGACAAGGATGTCTGCTCCTGACACTTCTATTCACCATTGTACTGGAAGTTCTAGCCAGAGCGACAAAGATGGAAAAAGAAAGAAAAGACATTCCAAATTGGAAAGGAAGAGGCCAAGCTATCTCTAGTCACGGATGACATGAATATATCATATAGACAAGTTTTAAATAAAAAAAATTATGTGCGAATGTTTATAGCGGCACTGTTTACATTAGCCAAAATGTGGAAACAACCCAGTGTCCACCAAGAGATGAATGCATAAATAAAATGTGGCATACATATTCAATGGGATATTCGTCAGGAATAAAGTACTGATTCATACTACAACATGGAGGAACCTTGAAACATTATGCTGTGCGAAGGAAGCAAGACACTAAAGGCCACAGACACGGAAGGCCGATTAGTGGTTGCAAGGTGCTGTGGGGAGAGGGGAATGGCCAATGATTGTTCAATGGGTGTAGTAATCCTTTGTGGAATGATGAAGGCCTTTTGGAATTAGAAAGTGTTAATAGTTGCAAACTATTTTACCTCAATTAAAAAAAAATACAGAAGAGGAAACATTTAATACTTCTATTTTATGCCCAGACTTGGGCTGGTAATTTTCCATCTGTTTTCTCGCTGATCCAAGTGGACATTTGTCCATAAAGAGGTCATGACTTAATTGAAGGGAATTTGCAAACTGGAATTAAAATTTCAGAATTTGCTCTAATTCCACCTCCTCTATGAAGCATCCCCTTAACGCTCCTAAAACAGAAAAAAAAAAAAAAAGGGCTACACAGTATATAATGCTTCTCTACCCTCAACCTTCTGATATCTGAACATATTATGCTTTGGTTTTATTTTTACATTTGTTTTCTCTTACAAAGTGACATGTTTATCATCTCTCTTAACTAGTCTATGAGCTCCTCAAAATCAGGACCTGTCCTTTGTTTTTACATTTCTGTGCTCAGCACATAGTACATGCTCAAGAAAGGTTTTCACTGGCCAGCTGGAATTTCATATTTGGTTCCTGTAAGCATACTGCGTTAATGGCTCCTAAAATACCCATGTCTGTTTCACTTGCCTGTGCAACACTCAGCATCTATTTCCCAGAATGAAACTAGGTCACATCTGGGACACATGAACAGTGTTAAGAAAAGTTCCCTCTGAAACACAAAACCCTTAAGTGTATATCAAGTATAATAGAGCTGATCATGCCAAAAAATTGTAAAGGATTAAAACATTGCTTCATTATTACATTTTTGGTCTTGGCTTTTCTACTTCATTTAATAAGTTTTATAGCAACAGAATGATTTACACATGTTGAAAATCAAAACAGGATGAAAATGGCAAAAAAAAAAAAAAAAAGCAAAGTGTTTTACTTTATGAGTCTTTTTCTTTGTGAGTTCTCCCCTACACTGTGGTTATTTTATACAAGATCTGTCTGGTTATGGAGACACCTTGTACACAAAGGATCTAAGACCTCTCTGCTCTCCTATAAAAAACATTCATCACAAGAGAAAAATATATATAGATATATATTTTATACATAGGTATATAATACACACACACACACACACACACACACACACACACACACACCAATAAAGAGGATCTGAGGAAGAGGGCCTCTCCTGATCAAGTCACATGTAGGATAGTTTATTAAGAGAAATGCGTGGGATGAGCTGACTTTGGTGGTGTCTGGGAATAATAACACAATTTACTGGATGCCCACAAACCTTTTGTTGTGTCTGTGCTAGACCCCGCGAACAATACATTTTGGGGGCACTGGTTCCTTTATTGTTTTAGTCATTCTTCAATTGACCCCCTTGTTTGTATGTGAAAAGGTGGTAAAATATTTATTTTCTGTTGACACATTTTTTGAAAATTATGCAATGCGTTCAGTGCTAAGCACGGAGCCTACTTAGGATTCTCTCTCCCTTTCTCTGTGCCTGTCCCCCACCTGTGATTTCTCTCTCTAAAAATAAATAAATTTTTAAAAATTAAAAAAAAGAGGGGTTTCTGAGTGGTTCAGTTGGTTAAGCATCCGACTTTGACTCAGGTCATGATCTCACAGTCTGTGAGTTCGAGCCCCATGTCAGGCTCTGTGCTGATGGCTCAGAACCTGAAACCTGCTTCAGATTCTGTGTCTCCCTCTCTCTCCCTGCCCCTCTCCTGTTCACACTCTGTCTCAAAAATAAATAAACATTAAAAAAAAGAAAATTGTAAATCATTCCAAAAAGTGGTTAGGCATTTGAGAATACTAGTCATTCCATTAATGATGTTATACCCACTCACGTCCACTATATACCCAACTATATTAAATGGCAGAGAGAAAAATCATGCACTTGCCACATCATTTCTCTTTGAATTGCATTAAAACTGAGAACGATGTTTTACATCTTAATACATGCTAGCATTTTGTTGTTGTTCAGACTAAATAAATCCTGAGTTTCTTTCTTCTGTTCACATTCCATATTAGGGAAAGGGGGTCATCTGATGGAAAGGATCTGATTCCTGTGTCTCAAATTCTTGTGACATCTGTTTTTTTTTTAATCCTCTCTCATACCCCTTTGTTCAGATTTATCAGCATTTATTGAATATCTTTATAAACAGTGCCTGTGCTTGGCCTATAGTAGGGGCTCAAAACTGGGACTCTATGCCCTCCCTCTCTACCTTATTATAAATATTTATTTTATCAGTCAGGGGCCTGGCCAGAAACAGAATACTGTACATTCTCCTATTGGATTCTGATGAGAATTTAATGGACTATTTCTAGAAGTATGGATGCAGTTGAGGAAACCAACAAGTGATGAGAGGCGCCAGGCATCCAGAAGCTGTTACTACTCTTAGGTGAGGGGAGGCAGCAATATTTTGGGAGACTGGCATGAGCCAGTGCTATGGAAGGCTGCTGCCCATCACAAGCTGTAGTTATAGAGGGAGCTACCATTAGGCTCTTGGCATTGCGGCGGTGGGGAGAGGTTACCTCTTGTCGACTGAACCATGCTGGAAGCCAGAGGGCAAAAAGATCCTGGATGATGCAGTTTGCAGGGTCAACTCCTGGGAAGCAGAGAAGTGAGGGGAATCGATTCAGGTGACCAAAAGAAAAATAAAGAGCATACTCACTTTAGAATTTAATTTCGAAACAATTCATGAAGCAGTGGTATCCAAATTTTACAGAAGAAGACATTGAGGTAGTCAAGTGTAAGTAATTTGCTGAAAGTCACATGACTACTAAATAGGATTTAAATTCCTGCCTTCTAGTTCCACGTCTGTTCTTTTTTTTACCAAAATGTCTGTCTTACACTTTCCCTATTGGACCTGCCTTACATTTTTGACAATGTGGATGTTACAAACAATTGTGATTCCCATTTTTAATTTAGCTACTAGGAAGTCCAGAGTCAAATTTTAAGCCCCGTTTGCTAAGGGTTGTAGGATTTTATGGCTTGCATTTCCTAGTGGCCTTCTCTTATTATTTGATCTTACTTTCCTTTTTCCCTGATTTCTTTATCTTTTTATATTAAATATCTTCTTCCATTTTTTTGAAGAGGTAAAAAATGAATAAATGAGTATGTAACCACGAGCCTGTGCTTAATCAGCCTTTTCCCTAATCCAGAGCCATGACTCAGTATATACAGACTGCCAACCCCTCATCTCCACCCCTCACACACACAAACACCTGTGTTCTTTGCTTTCGAGTTTGATTTTACCATCACAGTTTTATTCAACAAAGTGCCCCCCCCCCCCCCCCGCCACTACCAATCAATTAGTACTGACAGGGCAACTGAAACCTATTTGCAGTGTTTACTGTAATATGACCGGTAAATTAACTGATAATACTGCAAGATATTTAATTTGGAAATGCCCTATGGAGAGAGTGGCTTCCGTGTTTAATAGCAGACATCCTGAAAGCCTTTTACTCAAGCTCACTGCATGTGATGAGAATCAGTGTAGTCTGACTGCTTCCCACACTGCAAATACCTTAGTAAAAGGCAGGATGAGCAACTATGTGAACGTCCTCTCTCTCCGAATAATTAATTTTTCTTCTCCAGGCTTAAGTTTGTGGCATTATTCCAAGGATATCTCAATGGTTATTAAAAAAAAGTGCTGTGCTATTTGTTTTTCTATCATCCTAGATAAAGGCCTATTTGGCCTTATTAATAGAGTTAGCTCCACTAAAGTTGTAGGGTCACAATTCCATTAACTAACATCCTGAAGCAGCATTATACCATTCAGGAGAGAGTGGAATTCATTTAAGCAATTCAAGACTTGGATTCCATTCAAGACCATTTAGCAGAAGCTCTCAAAGGACCATTATTTAAGAAGCCGTGCCCATAAGATTATGATGGCATAGAGCAATATAACTGTAAAAATATTACTGATCATAGTAGTTTCTTAGAGTTCTATAAGTATTTGTAGATTATGTGTTTTTATATATATTATCTCATAACCCCAAAACAAAGCTTTGACAAATTTCTTTTTAACACATATATACTCTCTGTGTATGTAAATGTAGAATCAAAACAAGAGTTTGAGTCTGTGGGGAAATCTATCCAAATTCACTGACTGGCATCATTAACACGTTCTTTAACCAAATTGTTCAACTTCCATGCTGTTGTGTGAAACTCAGGTGCATTGGCTTGTGAGCTTTGATCATGACGAATGACAATGCCTTTACTTAAGCTGGTAGCCTAAACATTTTCTCTTTCTCCCCCAAGTTTATGAGTTCTCCCCCAAGTCTCTCCCTCAAGTTTATGAGACTTTAACATTGACACAGATGTGGTTATTTCCGCTTCTCAGATACATTCTGTTATTTTATGTGTCTGAGAATTAAATTAATAAAATGTTCAGGATTCTGACCCCTTCTTTTAAAAAACATTTTTTTTTAATGTTTATTATTTTTGAGAGAGAGAGAGAGCATGAGCGGAGGAGGGGCAGAGAGATAGGGAGACACAGAATCTGAAGCAGCCTCCAGGCTCTGAGCTGTCAGCACAGAGCCCGATGAAGGGCTCGAACTCACAAACTGCAAGATTAGGACCTGAGATGAAGTTGGACGCCTAACAGACTGAGCCACCCAGGTGCCCCAAGGATTCTGACCCCTTGTAATGAGAATCTTCCTTGATGTTGTTCTTTTCCATGCTCTTTCCACTCCTCTATTTGTTTCAAAGATGAACAATGAGCACGTTGATGATGTGTTTGCATTTTAAAGGTTGCTTTCCCATGTATCACTTCATTATATTTCTTTGTAGTCCTGTGTAGCAGATATCACAATGCACACTTTGCCAGACAAGATATTCATGTTCTAGCCTTCAGAACTAGACAATCTCTGGTAGGGTCCACTGACCCAACGGTGTCATAGTCATTGGTGTTCATCATTTATTACTGATTCAAAAATATCTGTTGTTTGTCTCTCTGTGTACAACACAATACTGGACATTGTGAGGGATACACAGATATACAGAACACCCAGAATACATTGTCTATGCTCCAGGAGTAACTTAAAGGCAATATATTCCTTCCTACCCTCAGGTCTTCCCACATGCTGTTTTCTTTAGAAGATGCTTTCTAACCCTAGCCCAGAACACTCTTCTGATCTTTTCTGAACTCTTCCTAATTTTTTGGATCTCCATGATGAGGTACTAGGCTGTATTCACTAGTATATTCCCTGTCACCAGCACAGTGCTTGGTGAATGGCAAATATTTCGTCAGTATCTGTTGACTAATTGTGTGAACTCAGCATATTACCTTAGTATCTTGCTGTCCGTGTGATAATTATGGTCTCTTGCTGCCCCAGTGATGTTACAGCTCACATTTCTCTTGCTCTCAGAGTCCTTATTGCCACTTATGCTTCTGACTCTCAAATAAAATCCTAAAAAACAGATGATATACAAGGTCGCAAAAGTCTTTCCCTAGGACAATTTGTACTGAAACTCTGCCTGGGCCCACTGTCAGTCTAAAATAGGAAGAGCTGATCAGAGAAAACACTGGAAACTCAACAGAAAACCTGATAGAATTCACCAGTTAAATAAAAAATTAACGAATTTCTCACTTTTTCCTAGAAATAATAGAATCATAAATTATATCCTGTTTGCAATTCCAGAGTTTCAATTACACGGTTAATATTCAGCATGTAATAATCCATGACAAATTTACAATAAACTTATTTCTTTAAATGACCAAAACATAAATGTAAGAGATTTAATAGACAAAATGCCATATCTCCATTATAATATTCTGAAGTTGTTATATAGATATAAGAACTATTACACATATTTTTAACCCTATGCAACTTTGGTCGTTATCATCATCCTCGTCGACATCATCATCATCATCATCATCTTCTACTCAAACATCTGTACATTTTTGGCATGGACATTGGGCCTGGCACTTAGTGTGTGTTCAGTGCTTTTGAGGTGAATGCATATTCATATACTATGACTGAGAATTCACAAGAACTTTATGGTACACAAAGAAAACAGTTTTCTGGCCATTATTCCATTTGAACCACATAACAACCCGATGAACAAGGTAGAGGATTGATTACCAACTCTATGTTAAACATGGGGAGTGCGGACTGATTGATTTGTCTAAGTTCAGTCACAATTATTATGTGATATGTGTAGAGGTGCCATCATACCCAAGTCTTGAGACCAACTCCCAGCGCTCTCCTGGCTTGACTTTCAAACGTAAATTTATGTATGGGGGAAGAGGTGAGAATTCCGTAACATGTTAAATGGTGCTCAGTATAGTTTTGAAATATCAAAATAGAATTGGTGTGATTTCTTAAATTAGAGACTCATTAATCTAAACAGACAGATACACCATTGAAACAAATTTAGGACCTGAAAATAATTGAATACATTGTCTTAGGACTAAAATTAGAGGAAACCACAGGGTGTGTGGAACAAAAACAACCATGCTATTAGTGAACTGTCAGCATCTCTTAGTCCAAAGGAGTGAACAATTATCACAAGAGAAAAGGACAAATAAAGCATAAGTAAGCAATGGTTGTAACAGTGTTCCCCTGGGGATAATTATTTGTCTTTATTGCATTCTATAGATGATGTAGAACCTTCTATTTTCATTTTTATAGTCATATTTGATGTGTGCAATTTAAAAGTTTGCTTTTTAATAAGCAAATTATTTTCTTAATGTGTTTTATACTTGGTAAACATTTAGATTTTACATAAGACACTATAAACATTTTTAAACAACTAGCGCCTCATTATTTAACAACAGACCATTGTTTATTCATCTGGCACAACAATCAATAAACATCTAATAACTTTGCAGTAATTAGAACTGTTCAGAGAAACAGAACAACCTCAGGAGTTCCATGTGATTGGAATCCTCTGGGTGAAGCTGGTATTGGCATTAAGGAGAAAATTCCTGCTTCAAGTAATAGGATGGGCCTCTTTATATCTTTGTTAATTCTTACAAAGTATGTAACTGTCCTTATTTCAAAGGAGGCCTTCAATTTGCTTGCAATGAAAGTACAGGTATTTATGATAATAGTAAAAAAAAAAAACCACAAGAACAACCCAGCATTCTCTAAAGGTAACTAATTAGTGAAAGAGAAGGAGAGGAGAGATATTTTATTATGAATAATTTATTATGAACTCAGGAAAATATAACTGTGTAGAAAACATAGTCGTGAGTTTTTTAGCAACTAGGTAAAAAATAGAGAAACATTATCCCTCATAGGAGTGTATGTTGTAGATGAGGACTTGGTGAAATTCAAAACCCAGAAAGTAAGGCTATGGTGTGGACCAGGTGCAAATCTTCCGGAGGATGACTGCCCCCAGAGAAAAGCTTATAGGAGGTGTGGTGCGGTTGCTAAGGAAGGTGATTGCTACCTCACATGGCCCTACATTTCTGTGGAAAAAGGATGCATCTCTCTTCTCTACTTAAAACCCTTTGATGGCAATCCATTGTATTCATGAAAAAATCGGGAACTTTTACCTTGGCCTTCAAGGCCCTACATGACCCAGCTTCAGCTCATTTGCATTTTCCCTGGATTCCTCTGCTCTCACCATGATGGGTCTGTACCAATTGGTCAAATGCGTTGAGTTCTTCCTACTCAGTGGTTCTTCAGATGCTGCTCCTTCTACTGGAAATGCTCTCTTCTCACTCTTCCACCTGGCTAATTTCTATTCATTTAATAGGTTTTAAGTATTCCTTCTGCAGAGAAGACCACACTGGCCTCCACCTCACTCCGTTTGTGTTAAATCACACCGACAACTCTTTTACATGGTATCTGGCATTTTTCATTGTTTCTAGCACTAGAAACAACCTATTTGTACTTTTATTTCCTTAAAGTATACACATGGGTTAGTATACACCCATACATATATTTTCTAGCTCTTTCCACTGAAGGCCTAGAAGTACATCTAGCTCCAGATCTTGGTTTCTAATACCTTTCTCCAATTAATGGAGCCAGGGCTCCTTGGAGAAATGGTTGATTCTAGGGCTGGGGCAGAGAAAATGCAAGATGAGTCTGGAGCATCTTGTAGTGACAGGAAGCAAGGAAATGCTTAAAAAAATGGTGATTCATGAAAAAGACACAGTGGTCAACCTGCAAGAACTCCCAAGGACCAAAGCTGGGATGGTTTGAGCCAGAAAAGAAGTAATGACTATTGGATTATAACTTAAAGAATAAAATCAACATCCATGAATTCATACTGATATAAAGGACCGAGTAAATGATCAGAGAAGGAACAAATGTTTCTTACAGGACAATTATAGAAAATAAATGCACCTCCAGGAGGTACAACTGTATTCCTCTCCCCTTGAATGTGGGCTAGATTTAGTCACTCACTTCTAACTAACAGAGTATGAAAACACAAATATAGGAACTTAACAGGCAAGAAATCTGACATGCAGTCCCTCAACTAAGAGATTAAGGTTAGTATCACCAGTGATAAATCACATTTATAGCATGCATCCTTGACATGATGTGATGAAAAAGATGCTCCATCCTTTAACCCATCCAAAAAATCTATAACACCAGCCTATTAGGAGAAAATACCAGACAAACCCATGCCAAGGGACTTCCTACAAAATACCTGACCATGAATTTTCAAAGGTGTCAAGGTCATGTAAAACATGACCTGAGAAACTGTCACAGACTGCAAGAGACCAGATGCGATCATGATATTGTGTATTACAACACAGTTAATAGTATTGCACCAATGTGGATTGCTTAGTAGTGATAAATATGTTATGGTTGTGTAAGATATTAGCACTAGGGGACAAAGGGGGAAATTTCTGTATTGTTTACAACTCTCCTGCAAACTAAAATTATTTCAAAACTGTTTCAGAAAAGGTATTTTAAAAACATCTGCTCCTTTAGCAGGAGTCTCTTGTCGTGATCACCACTGTATGCCCATTTCGAGAACAAGGGTGCGTGCTGGATAAAACTTTGGGTTCTGGGGCCTGGCTGCATGTTTGATTCCTGGCTCTAACACTGGTGGGCCTTGCTGTCAGCAAGTTTTGTAAGCATTCCATGACTTAGCTTTCTCATCTAAAAAAGAATGCAAAGTGGTTGGAGAATCGGAGGCCTTAATATGTGTAAAACATGGGGGCGCCTGGGTGGCTCAGTCGGTTGGGTGTCCGACTTCGGCTCAGGTCACGATCTCGCGGTTGATGAGTTCGAACCCCGCGTCGGGCTCTGTGCTGATGCATCAGAGCCTGGAGCCTGCCTCAGATTCTGTGTCTCCCTCTCTCCCTGCCCCTCCCCCACTCATGCTCTGTCTCTCTCTGCCTCAAAAATAAACATTAAAAAAATGTAATATGTGTAAAAGATGTACAGCAGTGCAAGTTATCACTGACATAATTCCCATTTAATGTATCAACACTGACTGAGAGGATGAATGATGAGAGGTTTTCCTTTTTGTTTTTGTTTGACTAAGAGTGAGTCACAGTTCCCTCAACATCAGAAAGAGTTTGGAGAAGAGGTTCAGGGCATGGAGTAGGATGAATGGAATGGGGCTCCGTGAGGCACCATAGATGGTTGGCATCAGGATGGCAAGAAGCGTGAGGCTAAGCTGTGGGGAGTGAAGCATGGAGCAAAGTTGACACGGAAGTGTGTCTGATTGGCCAACAAAGAGGAGCAGTTAGCCTGTCTGGGCACACCGCCCTTCCTTAAGTTCTCCACTGTTCCCCGCTCTGCTGCGTGTTTGCAGGGGTCTGATCCGTGCACGCTGCATTTCTCAGCCTCCTACTTCAGCTGGTTTCAGCTGAATGTGACCAAGGGGACACACTGGTGGGAGACTGGAGAGTAAGGGAGAGGCCAGAGGTTTTCTCTCCTTCCCTCTCAGTCTTGGGCAGCAATTCTAGCAGCAGCCACATCTCTTCTACAAACAGTCCTGCCACGGTCTCAGCTTTTGGCCAAGGGCCAGTAACACCACCTTTTCTTCTGTCCCTCTAGTCTAGGGTCTTAGCAGCTTCCTTCTGTAATTATTCTCTGGGTTGCCTCACTGTCTTCTAGTTGGCTCTCAGTTCCTCTATTACCTACGTAACTTACCCCCGGTTTTGAAATCCCTCTTAGGAACGCTCAGGTGGCTTCCATGTTCTGGTTAGATTCTGACAGAAACAAAAGGCATGATGCAACTCCCCGTTTTCCAGACCGACTGGAACCCTGGAGAAGGTTTTCCAGGGCTACCACAGACAGATACTTGTTGTGTCCCTAAGCATCAATTACATAGTCAGTGTGCTGTGAACTTGCCTGGGCTTCAGGATATTTTGAAGTTTAGAAGGAGGTACTGGTGACAGCCTGTTTAGGATTACCCACACACCATGGCCTTCTGGGAAGTCCCACACAGAACTAACAAATTTGATGGAGGGGGTGGGGTGGTTTCAGAATCCCAGACACAACAACAGGTCCAGTGACAGGTCCATCAGGGGTTATGTGGGCTGAAGAGCCTCCCCTGCTCAGAAGTATGCCAGGGAATTGGAGCCAAACCAGGGGTATCCATACCATTCTAAGTTCTGTAAAATCTGGCTTATTCAGGCTGGGTCTCCATACAAAACAAAATGCTGCTATCATCAGCATTTTGCCTCTGGTATTCATTTCAGCCACCCTCCACTTGAGTCCCTTGCTCTCAGTCTTCCTTATTTGGACCTTCATCTCTCCCATCTATTCCTCACCTAGCTCTCGGGGATAAGACGTGGGTTGGCCAGCTATCCTACCCTAAACCTTGGTGTCTCTCCCAGCACATCATTCTGGCATTGTCTTCCAGCTTCTCATACATCCACCACTTTGATGAAGGACTCTCCTTCTACAACCCCATTTAGGACCTCACCATGGTCTTCCTTTTACTTTATTTTATCCTTGAAAATAGGAAACCAAATGAAAGACAGGATGGGAGAGCTGGTGATGAGGCTGGCAGCCATAGTCAGGCTTGAGTAAAGGAAAGAGGGACAGAAGCAAACAGTTGGCTCAGAGGTTGTCAGGTGTAATTGGACTCTGAGAGGGGCGCCTGGGTGGCTCAGGTGGTTAAGCATGCGACTTTGGCTTGATCTCACCATTTGTGAGTTCGAGCCCCACATCGGGCTCTCTGCTGTTAGCATGGAGCCTGCTTCAGATCCCGTCTCACTTTCTCTATGCCCCTCCCCTGCTTGCTCTCTTTCTCTCTCTCAAAAATAAAATAAATACTTACAAAAAATTAAAACAAACAAACAAACAAACAAACCTAGACTCTTAGAGTGGAAGACGTGAACATGTATGGGAAATCCAAGAGATTTCTTTTAAAGGAGGAGAGGAATAGTAAAAACGTTCAATTATAAAGACACACTATAGCTTATAGTGTAAACTCCAATCAGATGGTTCATAAACATCCTCGCCTGTCTAAGGGACAGCAGCAGTGACAAGTTTTTCTAGGGTGAGGGAGCTTTAGCTTCTCTACAACTTCCACCAGCTTTCCCCCTCAATTCTTTGATCTGAACATGTGACATTTTCTCATTCTTATGGAGAAGGCTCTGCAAAAATAGGTTTAGGACAAGCCTGCTAGGCTCTCCTTTCCACCATATTGAGCCCCCTATGAAATCCCTATATAGAAATTCTAGATTCCCTATTGAAAGTAATAGTTTATGTCTATCAAATATTGACTACTGTACTTAAAATGTATACTTTACTTTTATTTTTTAAATGTTGGTTTATTTCTTTTGACAGAGAACGTGAAAGAGCGAGAGCAGAGGAGGGGAAGGAGAGAGGGAGAGAGAATCCCAAGCAGGCTTCTCCACAGTGTCAGCACAAAGTCCCTTGTGGGGCTCAAACCCACGAACTGTGAGATCATGACTTGAGCTGAAATCAAGAGTCAGACACTTAACTGACTGAGCCACCCAGGTGCCCCTAAAATGTATACTTGATTTTAAAACACGACCATTAGGTACCATGTATTTAAAATGCTACCATTTAATGATTCTGAAGAACCAGCAATCTTATGCTATATTCCCAAATAAGTCACAATCATAAATGCCTTCTTCCATGACCTATAAAAATAAATCTAGCAGTATTCACTTCCTCACAGGTGGCTATTTGATGAAGAATAATGAACATCTTTATCAGCACAGGCTGATACTGAGCAGTTATCTGCAGAGCTTAGACAGCAGATCATTTTTAGCTAAGAGTCAGAAAGAAAATGTATCTGAAGTGTGATGTTGTGAAAAATGGGTTTTGCATTCATGCAGACCTGGTCTGAATCTTGGCTTCACTATTTACTAGCTCTGTGACCATGGGTCATTTATTTAACTTTGTGCTTCAGCGTATTTATCTGTAAAAAGACAGATAATAGTATGTCTCTTGCAGTGTTTTTTTAGAGGGATAAGGAAGCGATACTGTCTGATATGCTATGTCTGGCATTTAGTGGCTTGTTACTGTTGGTGATGGTGTTTTTAAGTATATTTCCCGAAGGATATTCTCTCTTATTGCAGCCCCCTCCCGGAGACAGCATGAGGTTGGATCCATAGTTAGACTGCAATGGTTCTTAACGCCAGCTACACTTCAGAATTGCTTCAGGAGTTTTTTTCAAACGTAACAATGACAGGCCACGTCACAGAGCAATTCACTCAAAGTCTCTGGAGGTGGAGTCCAAGCTCACTAGGGAATTCTAATACGCATCAGGGAGTGAAAAATCACTAGAACAGAGGAACCGTGGATCTGAATTTGCATGATGTGATGGTTAATTTATATGTCAACTTAACAGGGCCATGGGATGCCCAGATAATTTGGTTAAACATTATTTCCTGGTGTGTCTGAGCGGGTGTTTTTGGACGAGAATGGATCTGTAGACTGAGTAAAGCAGACTGCCCTCTCAATGTGGGTGGGCATCATCTAATCCCTTAAGGGCCTGAATAGAACAAAAAAAGGCAGAGGCAGAATTTGATCCCTGCTGGACTGAGTGAGCTGGGGCATTGCTTTCTCTTGCTCTCCCCCTGGACTCTCTTGGTCCTCCATCTAGAATATATCATGAAATTTCCTGAGTCTCCAGCTGGCAGAGAGCAGATTGTGGGACTTCTCAGCCTCCATAATTATGTAAGCCAATTCCTTACAATACATATCTTTATATATACATATACATTTATGTATGCATGTCTATATACATGTATATGTATATATATGAATATATCTTTGTCTACATCTATATATACTATTGGTTCTGCTTCTCTAGAGAACCCTAATGAAGGTAACATTCTTACGATCCTGTGTACTCTACAAATGTGAGAAGACTATCCATTCTTCTTCCTCTTTGGTGAGAAACATGGGCCTCTATTTCCCTAAAACCAGTAATTAAAGTTTGGTATCACCCTAGATTCAGGTCCAGGGTGGAAGGAGTTGGCCGAATATATTTGCATAAATATAATCCTAGGTACCGTATGTTGCAGTTATCTAGAGGGAAGTGTAAATTAAGTCATGTTTATATTTAGGGACCACTCATGGATGTTCATATTTTTGATATATGTATGTTAATCCATTGTAATCATTAACTCTTTTGATGCAAAAATTGTCCTATCTTTGGCCAGTGGAAAACACTTCATGTTGACTCTAGTGTTGTCTTAATATGACCTGATAGCACTTAGCCAATGTCAGCTACTATTATTATTACTTATTCTTATCGGTAGATGGACTGTCATATTCTTGAAAATGAAGGTTGTGATGAAAGTATAGTCTGAGAACTAATGATTTTTAAAACACCGAGTTAAGTTTTTATATAAATGCAAAAGGGTTGTGGGGAGAGGAAAATAATAAGGCAAGGTTATTAGGGGAACACATTGTTATCTCATGCTACATTTATAGGCATAAAGGATTTTTTTAACCACTTCCTTACCAACTCAATCACCTTTAAGACAAAGTCAACATTGTATTTATTTCCTGTAGATTTTATAACCTCCCAGAAGTTTCCTGGTAAGCCCCTGTATTAAAAAGAACAGGTGATATCAAGGCCAAATGCATGTTCCTGACATAAATAGCAGGAAGTCTATGAAGTGTTTGTTGTAAGAAGAGTAGGACTGAAGCATATGCTTGAATATCTATAAGCACAATATGTTCTGCGGCAACTATATAACACCTGCGTGGAACAGCCAAGCCATATGTTTCTGAAATCATACTTTAAAAATTACTATGTAGATGTCAAAAAGGAAAATGCACATTTGCACAAAAGATAAACATGTGTTTGCTATTAGCATAACTCTTTATGATTTCCTGAAATCTTTTCTAATTGTAACAAGTTTTTATCTTGTAGCATATGCCAAAATGCCTTTTAAAATCATTAAAGTATAACCACCTAAAATCTTAGAAGCATATTGTCAAAAGGGTGATATTAAAATTTCTATACAACGTTGGGATTTAACCAGCAATACCTTTAATCCAACCCGTGGAATTTAGTATTAAAAACTCCATGTGTCACAAAACAGCCAATGTTAGATCTATTATCCTCTGATATTTGCTTAGTCTCAAGGGAAGAATGTTTGACTCTTTTTGGCTGAAGACTTAAACATAATGTTAAGGTGGTCGGTGCTGTCCGTGTGCCTATGTGGTTTGGGGTTAGAGTGAGCAGGGAGGGGATGTAAGAAGGATGAAGGAGATGTTTTCAGCCTGCTATATGTGGGTAGGGAGTTTTCTACGTGCAGTATATAATAGAGGGGAGGAAGACTTAAAAGTTGGAATAAATGGAAATACTAGCTTTGAAAAAATCACAAAGAAATGCAGGATCATTAGTAGTTCACACTTGCTATCCCAATGGTTTGATCTACGGTGCTTTTAGACCCACAATTTTTTTTTTTAATGTTTGTTCATTTTTGAAAGAGAGAGAGGGAGAGAGAGAGAAAATGAGTGGGGGAGGGGAAGAAAGAGAGGGAGCCACAGAATCTGAAGCAGGCTCTAGGCTCTGAGCTGTCAGCACAGAGCCCAATGCGGGGCTTGAACCCACAAACCGTGAGATCATGACCTGAGCCGAAGTCAGACACCTAACCGACTGAGCCACTCAGGCGTTCCTAGAGCCACAATTTAATTTAACTGAAAGGATAATTTAACTGAAAGACTTCTTAAAATGTGCTTCTAAATTGAAGTTTTCTTTGAGCCTATTTTTAATGACTAGCATAGACATTGATCATTAGTAACATTCATTTGGAAGACATTATTTGATAAAGCAGTGAATATAGTAAATTGACATAGTAAAGTAGTGAATAGCATTTTGTTTCTATAATTAGGTAAAACAACCAAATTTCATTTAGTAGCCATTAATTTGCTGAATAAACCTCCTAGTCACAGTTAACATGAAAGAAAACATTCATACAATTCTGGTCAAAACATTATGAACTCTTGGTTAATTAGGGTCCAAATTACTGGGGTGGTTCTATATGAGTACAATGAGATGCTCTGTACAAGACTTTGATGGAATAAGTCTGGGATATATGCTTCACAACTTTAACGTTGTCTCTCTCTTGGAGATTCACAGGGTACATAGCATATCAAAAGACTATTCTAAGATATTGTGTAATAACAAAGCCTGTTTAACTCACTGTGTCCCAAACTTAGTTGACCATGGCTCTTTTCTCCCAAGGAAAACCTGTTATGACAGAACCTGATTTCACTGGAATAGCAGCAGGCCCAGTCTCGGTGCATCATGAGGTCTCCAGGCCAGTCTTGGCAGTCCCTAACGGCAGCAATGCACAATCTGGCTAGTGAGACCTAAGGGGAAAAAAAGATGGCATACAGAGAAGGTCTTATTATGCCTTGGATGCTGTTACCTGAAAAATAGATGCCTCTAAAGGTTGCAGCATCTTGCAATCAGAAAGTCACGCACTTTAGGTCAAGGCTAGGGCAAGAGAAGGAAAAAGCACTTGGATCTTTGACGCAGTGATTGAATCTGCAAGTTGACTTGATGATGGCCAGTCTCTATATTTCTTATAAAGGAAATAAACATCATGTAAGCTGCTATTGGGAAATCCCGGCTTGGAGTAAGGTAAGAGGGTATCCTGCTGATTTCCTGGGAGATTGAGCATTCAGGGCATGCTTGAAAAGGAAGCATGATGGGTTGGTTGTTCAGAGCACAGACCAAGGGGATTAATTGAGCTATAAGTCTTTCCCTACGCAAGACTGAGCCTGCTGTTCTGATCATGGCAAAGTCAGCCTCATATGGGTCAGTGTGGTTCAAATAGTACGGAGTGTATCAGTAAGGATAGATTATGCTGAGGTAAGAAACAACCTTAAAATCTCAGTGTTTTCCACAACAAAAGTTTATGCCTCACTCAAGCTACATGTTCATTGTTGGCTAGTTGGGTGCCAGTCATCCTCACTCTGGACCCCAGGCTGAGGGAGAATCCCCATCTGGAAAACTGTGAGTTGTACTGTAGCAGAAAAGAAAGCTCTGGGGATTTGTGCACTGATGACAAGAAAACTTGGTCCAGGAATAACACCCACCATTTCTCACAGCTCATTGAACAGAACTGGTTATAAGGGGGCCAGGAATAGGAAACAGAACACCGTCAATTGCTATTACTCACATCAGAATGGTTGGCATAGCAATAGAAGTGTCTAGTCAGAAAGTATACCTGAGTACCTTAGATCCTTTCTGGGAAGTTTGTCTGGGCAAAAGTAAGGCCTAGGTTGGTGGCTAGAAAATTACAGGGAACTGGATTTGGCATTTGCTAAATGTTAGATAACGTATCTGGATTCTATCCAAGCAGCCTAAAATTCAAGGCAGGACACTAGCCCGAAGAGGAAAACTGGAGGGCCAATGAGACACTCAGCCTTGGTTTCTATTTGCTAAGTGCAGGGAGATAAGCTTTCCATATGGCTTAACTTAGAGACAGGACTTTCTGGAGCCAAGTGGGATGGGAAAGATGATTTTAGGTCAGGGAAGCAGGAAGGAGAATTTAACCAACCTATGGTTGAAGGAAAGCCAATGAGAGTTTCAGAAGTCAAATTTGAAGGAAGTAGTGAGGGCAGAAAAGACAGAATAAGTAAACAAGGCCTGAGGACAGGAGGATTACAGGTGGAATGAAATGTAATGTGAGGCACGGTCTTTGACAAATGGTTTAGGAATAACGTAGTGAACCATGTGAGAAGAGTCAACACTTATCTTGCTTTGTGACCAGCAAAAGATAATTGCACAATTTCAAGGGATTGTGCCAGATTAGACAAACATGTATTTATATTTTAGGGGAGAAGCCTATGATTTGGTGAGGCTCCAGGTGCCCAGTTAGCCAATGGCAAAAAGATGAATTCCAGACCCACGGGCCACGGGAGTTAGGGCTGGTCTGAACTGGATATATATGGCCTGCCTCAGCATGGGTTACCTCAAAGATGGAGCAGAGCTGAATCTTCAGGCAGAAGACTTTTAGCACCTATAGCTTTGCAGATCCCAGAAAGGCAAGGCTGGACAGATGTCAACTTTCATCATTTCTAGATGAGCCTTTCCAGACAGACCTATGTTACTGGCATCCTTGGACCTCTTGTCATGCCTATCAACTCTGGTGCTCATTGGCCACCTGGTTCAAAATGTCTGTGAAATCTCTTTGGATGACTGTCCCCTCTCTTGAACCTGATGCTGGCCCCATTGTGCGTCCACAGGGACTATTCCAGATCTCCTGACATAGTAAGAGCTCAATAATGGTTGGTGGTTGATGACAGAACACAGAAGATTCACCCACAGAAAACGAACATTAAGTTGTTCAACTTGACCGGAAGCAACGCTTCTAGGAACTTGATAATATAAAAATGCATTGGATGAGGAGAAAAATTCATACTTGTTGCACTTCTATTTTACATCAGGCACGGTGCCAGGCACTTCGAAACATCATCCCGTTTATTCCTCACATCAGCCATGAGGCAGATTTTCTCTTCTCCCACTTTCTAGGATACGACACAGAGACTCAGAGGTTAACTGGCTTGCGTGAGTTCACATACCATGTCAATTAGTAAGTAGTGAAGCAGTGATCTGAAGAACTCAGTGACTCCATGGCTCAAGGCCTTCTCACTTTACCACTGTGCTTGCCAACAGAAATAACACAGTATGTTCATCAACCAATGAGCATCAGAAGGGGCCTCCTAGATATTTATACATCTGCTAAAGAAGGGAACCATGGAGGAGAGAGCAATTAGCAAACTAATGAATCATCCTCTGTTGCACAAATAAGCTAATTGAATTTATTTAGGGAGAGGCAGTGGAGTGGTACCGCCTCCGTGTTTCAGCTACACAATCTTAGGCCAGTTACTTACACTGTTGGAGCCATGGTTTTTGTATCTTGTAGAGTGGGATCGTACTCCCTCTCAGGCCTCCCTCACCCCATTTATTATGAGGAGTAGCTGGGATGATGTATGCGCAATAAAGATGAAAACCGTCAAGAAATATTCAAAGGGAAGGCATCAGTATTGGCTTTGCCCAAGTATCAGATATTAACCAATAAAACATTTTCCCTTTCAAATGTGTTAAAATTGTACAGCAGGGAGCCAGGCTCACCCCCGATTTTAATAAGAAAACACTTCTAATGAAGGCTTCAGGCATGAATTAAGTAAATAAAAATTAGGTTCATAGAAACACTTAATATGTAAGTTTAAGAGATTTGCTGTGCAGAATGGAAACTGACCATAAGATTCAGGGGGTTGTTAATGATAGAGAAACCTGAATTTATTAGCAGTGGGCTTGGTTTTCATTTAAGTGACTTTTGTTTAATAATTTCATATAATTGTCAAGTATTCAGAGGTACTGGGCAAAGCATCCTTTTTAAAAAATGTACTTTTTCTTTCTAACTCCCTCTAGAAACTGGAAAAGGAAAAAAAAAAGCTTTTTATATTTGACTCCCTCCTATTACTGTCAATAGCAGTTAAGTGCATTTATGGAGACACAAGGCAGCACAAAGATTCCTCTGTGATTCATCAGAAGGCCCATCTTAAGTATAATTACATTACACAGCTCTGCTCAGTCATTAGTTTCTTATTTAGCGACAATGTCCTTCATTTTAAATCCTTTGATGGTAATTATTTGTAACTATGCCCTTGAATTTTGAAAGCATGTGTACTGTGGCCCCGCTGAACAATGGGCATTTCTAAACTAGGACGCAATTGGCTTCCCCTAAGGGACCCTACGGGAAATGGTCTGTAACAACGCTGAAAATTTGCAAAAGGTTTCTAAGCTTGAGCTACAATCCAAAACGAAGGTGTGCGGCTATTCGTACGTGTGTGCGATAAAAAACGAAAAAGCAAGTCGTTAGGTATCAGGCAGGACTTTCTTAACCCTTACTGACCATGGCACATTTTAAAGTCTTCGACATTACCTAAATAAAGGCACATTCACACGTATCATAGACTGACCCCCAAGTGAGGTACTTCTGAGACATTTTTAGTTCTACCAGTCACCTCTGTGCAGACAAACAGCTTGTGTTTATACGTTTATTCATTTATCGAGCACCCACATGTGCCAGGAACTGTTTAGGTGCAGAGAACAAGGTCCTAAGAGGGTTGGTGCCCAAAGAGGAGCTCACAGGCCAGTGCAGGGGGACACATAAACCCCAATAACTTGGTTACCCTCAGGTGTGTGAGAAAGGGCAGCTCATGTTAATGTTTCAGCTTCTTACCTTCACCTGATGATTCAGTGGGAGTTTCCAGGATGTCCTTTTTTTCTTTTCCTTTTTATTTTCTTTTTTCTTTTCTTCTCTTTTCTTTTCTTTTTTTCTTTTTCTTTCTTTTCTTTTTTTCTCCCCTTCCCTTCCCTTCTTCCCTTCCCTTTCCTTTTCTTTTCTTTCTTATTTTTACTGCTCCCTTTGGAACTTATACCCCCGTATCCCTCTTGTTCCCGGTGCAACTGGCAACCACATCAACTATGCTCTGAATATAAAGGCCAATGCCCCGTTTGGGTCTCCCTAAGAGAGGGCATCCCTCCCATATGCCTCATGTGGACCAGCAAACACTGGCGTCGCGTCTGAGGGTTATGGCAACCCTGCATGTTGCCATTCTTGTCTTTTATTCCCCACTTCCCTTTCCCCGCTTTTGTTCTCTTGGGCTCCTTTGAAAGCCCCATTTATGTTCTTCACATATGGCAAGTATTTGGGGTCAAAACTAAAAACCTATAATGTGTTCCTCGGCAAAATGATTCGTTAAGCAAGGCTGGCTTCAACTTGAAAGAAAAGGTTTCGGTAGGCAACAAAACAAAACAAAAATCCCACAAACCATTCTGGCCACGCTGTAATTCTTCTTCATGAAAGCAAAATGTACTTATACTTTACATGTGTGCATTAAATAAAGCCTCCTTTCCCAGTGCAAGAAGGTGAGTATTGGAGCCATTAAAATTTTTGTTTTCAAGCTACATATGGTTATAGAAATCCACACACACAGACATTTACATTTTCCTAAAACACTGGCTTTATAGTAGGAACCAGAATTTTCTTAGGAATTAACCCTCTGGCCAGGTGGCCCAAAGAGAACACTGTAGAAACAATATTTGTAGAGTGCCTGTTACTGCCAGGCTCTGTGCTAGGAACTTTACACATAGTTTTCTCACTGATTCCTTACCACTAACCCTAAAAGGTAGGTAGCAGGATTAACGTGTTGACCCATGGGGAGAACTGAGGCCTAGGGGTTAAGAATCTTGCCCAAGATCTTTCAGCTTTTCTATCAAGCTGTCCCTCACTGTTGAGATGCCAGCGGATTCCTAGGGTTCCCATGATCCTTGCCTCATCGGTGTGTGTTTTCCTTTTTCTATAAAGCATGGGGAACCCCAGGTCATGTATGAGTGGGAAAGCAGTTGCTTGAGAGCATGGGACACTCACAGCATGAGCACTGTCACTAAAGAGCAGGTGCTGGGGCAGAATTCCTCTACAGCTATGATAAGGGGGTGACCCCCGAAGCTCTCCACCGGGACGGATCTGAATTTGAATGCCAGCTCTATCACCTGGGGGACTCTGGACAAGCTGCTCATCCTTTCTGAGCCTTACTTTCTCAGCTGGAATATGAGGTTAGTGCTGTCTGCCTCTCAGCACTGTAGTTAAGGACTAGAGAGAACATAGAGGAACATTCTTCATTCCCCTTCCTCCGTGTTCCTACCCTGCACAGCACTTTTGCTTTGCCAGAGCAGGCCCAGGCCTGCCCTTGTTTCTGAGTCAGTGCTGATCCGCTTTACCAGTTTAAGCCTGTCTGGATGTGGTCCTGACATCATGCCTGGGTCCTACTGTACCCGATTTTTCCTCTGATGTGCTGAGCCCAACTCCCCAATCCTTCTCATCTCTGGCCCAAGTGCTGGCTGGGGTCTAGCGAGCTGAATGCGCTGGACTTGCTCCTGCTGCTTGACTGGACACACATACCCACCTTCAACGTGGACCATGTCCAAGATGTCAATATCCTTTGGATAGCATTGAATGACACTGTAGAGCTGGCCTTCACAAGTGGGTAGGGTCATCCTACTCAGTAATTTTTATAATATTCTGAGCAATTTCTAGGTACCAGGCCCTGCAAAAAATAGGCATGGTCCAGGCAGTTAACCTAAGTGCTTTACATATATCATCTCATTTAATCCTTATGTGATCCTGTAAAGTACTAAGGTACTATGAATATCTGCATTTTGAAAATAAGGAAACTGAAGCTTAGGAAGGTTAAGGGTCTTTCCCAAGTGACACAGTTAATAAGAGGGAAAGCCAGGCCCAGAAACCCGAGCCAGGGCTCAAAGCCATTATACCATGTTCCTTTCCATCCTACCTGTCAACCCTCTGCTGCTTCTTCCTTTTCCGGGTGTTTGATGCACTCCACGGCAGCAGGTGCCCCCTCCCCCCTTTTTTTAATGTTTATTTTTGAGAGAGAGAAAGACAGAGTGTGAGTGGGTGAGGGGCACAGAAAGGGAGGCACAGAATCCAGAGCAGGCTTCAGGCTCCGAGCTGCCAGCACAGAGCCCAAGGCGGGGCTCAAACCCATGAAGTGCAAGATCGTGACCAGAGTGAAGTCAGGCACTTAACCGACTGAGCCACTGCTCCAGCAGGTGCCCTTTTTATTGCAGTACCTCTTACATTGTAGTCACTTGTCTCTATCTCTCATTAAATGGGGAGATCTGGGCCATACTTTATTTACTCCTGTGCTCGAGTGCTTTGCACAGTACCTGGCACAGAGTAAGAACTTCAAGATGTTTGTTGACAGACTGGAAGTCCTAACCTCAGCAATCAGGCAACCAAAAGAAATAAAAGGCAAGGAAGAATCATTGGCAAAGGGAGATCATTGGCAAGGAAGAAATCAAACTTTCACTCTTCGCAGACGACATGATATTCTATGTGGAAAACCTGAAAGACTCCACAAAAAAACTGCGAGAATTGATATGTGAATTTAGAAAAGTAGCAGGATATAAAATCAATGTCTACAAATCAGTTGCATTTCTATACACCAATAATGAAGCAGCAGAAAGAGAAATCAAGGAATAGATCCCATTTACCATTGCACCAAAAATCATAAAATAACTGGGAATAAACCTAACCAGAGGTGAAAGATCTATATGCTGAAAACTAAGAAAGCTTATGAAAGAAACTGAAAAAGACATAAAGAAATGGAAAAACATTCCCTGTTCGTGGACAGGAAGAACAAATATTGTTAAAATGTTGATAGTCCCCAAAGCAATCTACACATTCAATGCAATCCCTTTCAAAATACCAGCAGCATTCTTCGCAGAGCTAGAACAAACAATTCTAAAATGTGTATGGAACCAGAAAAGACCTTGTACAGTCAAAGAAATGTTGAAGAAGGAAAGCAAAGTGGGAGGCATCACAATTCTGGACTTCAAGCCATATTACAAAGCTGTAATCATTAAGACAGTATGATACTGGCACAAAAACAAACACATAGATCAATGAAAAGAATAGAGAACCCAGAAATGCACCCACAAATGTATGGCCAACTAATCTTTGGCAAAGCAGGAAAAAAATATCCAGTGGAAAAAAAGACAGTCTCTTTAGCAAAATGGTGTTGGGAAAACTGGACAGAGACACGCAGAAGAATGAACCTGGACCACTTTCTTACACCATACACAAAAATAAACTCAAAATGGATGAAAGACCTAAATGTTGAACAGGAAACCATCATAATCCTAGAGGAGAAAATAGGCAACAACCTCTTTAACCGCAGCCACAGGAACTTCTTACTAGACATGTCTCGGAAGGCAAGGAAAACAAAAGCAAAGACAAACTATTGGGACCTCATCAAGATAAAAGCATCTGCACAGTGAAGGGAACAATCAACAAAATTAAAAGGCCACTGATGGAATGGAGAAGATACTTGCAAATGGCATATCAGATAAAGAGTTAGTATCCAAAGTCTAGAAAGAACTTACCAAACTCAATAGCCAAAAAATAAATAACCGAGTGAAGAAATGGGTAGAAGGCATGAATAGACACTTTGCAAAGAAGACACCCAGATGGCTCACAGACAGAAAATGCTCAACATCACTCATCATCAGGGAAATACAAATCAAACCATAAGACATCCCCTCACACCTGTCAGAATGGCTAAAATGAACAACTCAGGAAACAGCAGATGTTGGCGAGGATGTGGAGAAAGGGGAATTCTTTTGCCTTGCTGGTGGGAATGCAAACTGGTGCAGCCACTCTGGAAAACAGGATGGAGGTTCCTCAAAAAAATTAAAAATAGAGCTACCCTATGACCCAGAAATTGCACTACTAGGTATTTATCCAAAAGATACAAAGATGCTAATTCAAAGGGGCACATGTCCCTGTAAACAATCTTTAGAGCAGCAGTGTCAACAATAGCCAAATTGTGGAAAGAGCCCAATATCCATCGACTGATGGAATGGATAAAGATGTGGTATATATATATACAATGGAGTATTGCTTGGTGATCAAATCCTGCCATTTGCAACAACATGGGTGGAACTAGAATGTATTATGCTAAAAGAAATGAGTCAGTCAGACAAAGACAGATATCATATGATTTCACTCACATGTGGAATTTAAGAAACACAACAGATGAACATAAGGGAAGGGAAGGAAAAATAAGATAAAAACAGAGAGGGAGGCAAACCATAAGAGACTCTTAAATACAGAGAACAAACTGAGGGTTGCTGGAAGGGAGGTGGGTGGGTGGATGAGCTAAAATGGATGATGGGTATTAAGGAGGGCACTTGTTGGGATGAGCACTGGGTGTTACATGAAAGTGATGAATCACTAAATTCTACTCCTGAAACCATTATTACACTGCGTGTCAACTAACTTGGATTTAAATTAAAAAAAATAAAATGATGTTTATGGACTGACCTGTAGTGACTTTTCTTCCCTACCTGCCGAAGTCTATGTGTCCTCTATCCAAACTCATCTGAATTATGGCGGCTCTAGAGCAAACATTAGTGGTTACTCTTGGGTCTGGAATGTTGTGTGTGAGTGTGTATATGTACAAATGTGTATGTCTATGTGTGTTTATGCATGTGTTATGGTATCAACCTTCTTTTTTTTTTTTTTTTTTTCCAAATACTTGTCTCCATCAAAAGCTTTTATAGTCTTTATGTTTTTTTTTAGTTTCCTTTAATCTGGAAACTTTACACAGCCTTTCTTTGTCTTTATGACACAGGCATTTTTGAAGAATATAGTCCATTAAAAAATAGAATGCTGCCCATTTTGGGTTTGTCTGATGTTTTTTTTTATGATTAGATTCAGGCTATGCATTCCCAGCCAGACTGATGCTGTGACTTCAGGCTAGCACATCTAGAGGCACGTGATGTCCATCTACCCATATGAAGTTAATTTACATCCCCCAATCAAGATGCTGTCCCATTTCTTCCCTGTATAGTTAATGTTGTTTCTCCTCTTGTAAGTACTAAACAATCTGGGAGGAGACATTTTAAGACCACGCATACATCCTGCCACTTGTTAAAATTCCCTCCTGGATCCACTGATGATTCCTACCAGTACCTATTTTTAACATGGTAATTGCAAGATGAGGATTCTGCCATTAAATGCAGTATCTGACTCTAGATTGGATCCTACACAGGAGGGGCGGGGGGGATGCCATAAAGGACACTGAGTTATTGACAAAACTGGAATATGAGTGAAAAGTAAATAAAAGTGCTATATAAAAAGTCTAAGGAAATTCACTCTCAAATGACTCACAAATTCACATGTGTGTATGTACATATACATGTATATATATGTGTGTGGAAAGAACGTACAATTGGTAGGGCCAATGGGGTGAATATATTAGAGGTAAAAGATGCATGGGTGTTCCTTGCATAATTCCTATTCCTGCAACTTTTCTGTAAGTTTGAAATTATTTCCAAATAAGACGTTAATAATAGGCTTTCAGCCACCCTATAAAATAAACATTAGCTGTCACACCTAAAGCAATGCAAGTCTTTCATTTGATGGCTGACAGTGACTCAACCAGTGCAAGCCTTCCCTGGGCTGAATGGGCTCCAAGGTCTTGTCCCATGGGAGACCCTATAACCTTATGGAAAACTTCTGTCTTTATGGTAGTGTCTGCAGAAACTGCTAACTACATCATGGTGGTATTTTGGAATGGAAGACTCTAGTTCTGGTTGCACACGTCTCGGTTGCCTTTATTAAGAGACGATACAGAAATGATAGAGTGATACCTAAAGGGTCTTGAATATAAGATAAGACAGAAATCCCTGATGTAGTGACGCAGAACCTTCTGGCACTGGCACCTGCACGCTCTGCTCAGTCTCCTTTCATGATTGCTGCATATTCCTTCTGGTGTTCAACCAGCTTCAGGAATACTTGGTATTTCTTGTCATAGTATCTGTGGGAGAAAAATGAATATGCTGAATGATCTCAGACACAACCGCGATGCAGCTTCCCCTTATATTCAGAAGAACAGGAACATATCCCTTATGGTCATGCAGACGTCTCCCATTTTGTGAATGCTTCTAGCATCCTGAGCAATGGATCAGCATGATTCATCGCTATTATCCCTAACCTACGTGGGGTGTTATTATCCTCATTGTAGAAGGGAAGACATTTGCTCAGAGAGGCGTATCTAAAGTAGGACAGCTAAAGACTGGCAAGGCTGGAATGCAGACTGAGGTCTGTCTGACTTCACAGCCTCCACTATAACATACTAAGAGGCTTAGGCTCAACATAGGCCCCTTCTCACTCCCAGCTTTCATAAATATTTCATTTATGACTAGCCCCAGGTTTGATGACTGGTTTAAAAACCACAGCCCGAAAAGAGAAGAGACTGAACATTTTCATCACCCTTTGTGGATTCCACACCTACATTTCCTTTGCAGACTGCTTTATCTGGGAGTACAATCCTGTGAAAATGTCACTAAGGCCTTCCCTCTAGTTGTGCCCTGCCGTGCAGGCATCCCTGGGTTGATCTTGCCCTCCCATCCTCCTCTCCATCTGGGTCCTGGTAGACTTGTTATCCCTGGACCTGTTAGAATGTGGTGTTGGCCACGAGGCAGACTGATTTTGAAAGGGATAATAGCAGCTAAGACAAATTATACTTGAACACTTGTAACTTTGTCCTTACTCCTCTTGGTTGGGAGGGGCTGACATGAGGTGGGGTTGACATGGGATTGAGGAAGCCAACTTCCTTCCAGAGGACTTCTTTCCTGAGAACTCCTTCCAGAAGAGTTCTTTCCAGAACATTCCAGAATCTACCAAGCCATGTGTGACCCTGGGTAAGTTCCTTAATCAATTTGTATCTAAATTTCTTTATCTGTAAATGGGAATAATTATAGAATCTACCTCAATAGAGCTGTTAGGTGAATTAAATGAGGCAATGAATGAAAAACACTGAGAATAGTGCCCGGATCTTAGGGTTATCAGTGCCAATTATGGTTACTACATTAAAAAAAATTAATATTCCAACATTATCAACACTCTTGCACTAAGTAGATTCTACTAAAACCCATTCTATGAGCCTCGAAATTTATTAATCATAGAATGATTTTGGGGACAGAAGTTTTCTCCTTCTAACAATACTCTATGACAATTTACCATTAAATACTTCTTATATTATATGAGATGGATATCTCCATTCTGGAATATCAAAACTGTTCGAAGGGAGTTTGGGTCAATAACCTTCTCATATACTTGAAGATTTTCAATTTTTATTTTTTATTTTGTTTTTTAAATATTTATTTTTGAGAGAGAGTCTGAGCAGGGGAGGGGCAGAGAGAGAGAGAGAGAGGGGGACAGAGGATCCCACGTGGGCTCTGCACCGACAGCAGAGAGCCTGACGTGGGGTTCAAACTCATGAACCATGAGATCATTACCTGAGCCAAAGCTGGACACTTAACCAACTGAACCACCCAGGTGCCCTGAAGATTTTCAATTTTAATCCTGACAACTGTGCAGCAACTTTGTTCATTGGTCTTATTCTTTGCCCAGTGGAAGAAGTATTGGCTTCACAGGCAGAGAAGTCTGGGTGACTTTGGGCAACTTTAAAAAAATTTTTTCTTTTTGTTATTTTAGAGAGAGAGAAAAAGAGCATGAGTGGGGAGAGGGGCAGAGAGAAAGAGAGAGAGAATCTTAAGCAAGCTCCATGCTCAGTGCAGAGCCTGATGTAGGGCTTGATCCCACGACCCTGGGATCATGACCTGAGCCAAAATTAAGAGTCAGACACTCAGCCAACCAAGCCACCCAGGTGCCCCTGGACAACTTCTTTAAATGGTGTCTCCGTTTCCCTGCCATAAGAGGGATGATAACCGTACCTCTGTCACAGATTGACTGAATTTTAGACATGAAATATTCTGTGAGCTGTCAAGTGTTCACAAGTAGGGATTAATGTTGTTCTTATATCCTTCCATTATCCTGGAACACCAAAAGATGGATAGACTATATTTTTCCTTTTTTTTTTACACATGGGAAGCTGAGGTCCAAGGCACATTTTCCCCCCGTGCTTTTTCCTTTTCTCAAAAAATGTTTTATTGTAAAATACACATAACATGAAATTTAGCCATTTTTAAGTATACACTGCAGTGGCATTAAATACACTCACACTGCTGTGCAACCATCACCATTCCATCCACAGCTCTGTCTTCAGCTTGCAAAACTAAAACTCTGTGCCCATGAAACACCAACTCCTCATTCTCCCCCTTCCTGCAGCCCATGGCAACCACCATTCCACTTTCTCTATGAATTTGACTCTATGTACTTCATATAAGCGCAACCCTATAATATTTGTCCTTTTGTGACTGGCTTTTTTCACTTAGCATCATGCCCTCAAGGTTCATCCATTTTGTGACCCTGGGTAAGTTGTTTAATCCATTTGTGTCTAAATTTCTTTATCTGTAAATGGGACTGACACATGTTGTGGCATGTGTCAAAATGTCCTTTCTTTTTAGGGCTGAATAATATTCCACTGTATGTATGCACTTTTCTTTAGCCATTCACCTGCCACTGGCTACATGGGTTGCTTCCACATTTTAGCCACTGTGAACAATGCTGCTATGAGCATGTGAGTAGAAATTTCTGTTTGAGATGCTGATTTCAGTCCTTTTGGGTACATACCCAGAAGTGGAATTTCTGGATCATATGGTAATTCTATTTTTAGCTTTTGAGGAACCACCACAGTGGCTGCATCATGACATGCTTCTCCCAATGGTGTACAAGGGATCCAATTTCTCCGTATCCTTGTTGACACTTGTTATTTTCTCTTTTTTCATGGTAATCATCCTAATGGGTGTAAGGTGGTATCTCACTGTAGGTTTTGATTTGCATTTCCCTAATTATTAGCAATGTTGAACATCTCCTCATGTGCTTATTGGACATTTGTATGTAATCTTTAGAGGGATATCTATTCAAGATCGGTACCCACTTTTGATTTGGGTTGTTATTGTTGTTGTTGAGTCTTTTTTTTTTTAATTTTTTTTAACATTCACTCATTTTTTTGAGAGACAGAGACACAGTGTGAATGGGGGAGGGGCAGAGAGAAGGAGACACAGACTGTGAAGCAGGCTCCAGGCTCTGAGCTGTCAGCACAGAGCCCAAGGCGGGGCTTGAACCCACGAACTGCGAGATCATGACCTGAACTGAAGTCGGACGCTTAACCGACTGAGCCATCCAGGCGCCCCTATTGTTGTTGAGTCTTAAGAGTACTCTGTATATTCTATGTATTAATCCTTTATTAGATATATGATACACAAATATTTTCTCCTATTTTGCAGATTTCCTTTTTACTCTGTTGATCCTTCTCTTTGAAGCACGGGTTTTTTTTCCCCAGGGCACTTTTAAGTGACTACGTTTACAGATAAATTTGGTCTGGGTAGAAGGATGAGATTGAGGATCTTTCTGAAAAAAGCATATTGAACCAGAGTCACTAGATTATGCTCTCTGTGGTCCTAAATCTCCTCTCTTCTTATTCTCCCCACACTCAGTCAGTGGCTTCTGTGGGGCACAGACCTAAGTAAATGTCTCGTACAGATAGTAATGTGACTTGAGGTACTGAGGAGATGCTGAAGTCTTTCATAAGGAAGTGTTAGCTTTCTACTTGCAAACCTTGGGCTGCCTGTAGATGGTGCTAGAGCACCACATGTGCTGCCTCCCCAGAGGAGGGCTCCCAGCTGACATGCTAAGGATGCTTTTCAAAAGAACATGTGGATTTACTGAAAGAACTTAAAAATAGACTTCCCTCAAATGTCTTGGGAGGGTCAGGGCAGAGATGAAGAACAAGAATCTTTCTACAAAAGGAGGAAGCTGCTAGCCGATGACTTCCAAGGCCAGTGGGGACTCAGACCTCTCAATGCTCCTGACTTGAGCTCCCCCATGTAAAATGGCCTGCCTCTCTGACTCCAGAATTCAGGGAGGGCTTTATATTCGGAGGGTTAATAATCCAACTCCATGTGGAAACCTGCTTTAAGAAAATTAAAAGGAACTGGATTGCTTTTCCATGGACATTTCCAACTTTGCTAAATACTGATCATGCTTCTTCAGTGGGATCAGCACCTTTGCCTGTTACAGAGGTGGGCTTTGCTTTTATGCTTAACTTCAAATACATCCCTAAAATTATAAAAGCCACTTGGACAACTGTCCTTCCATTTTCATTGTTTTATTTTTTTGAGAAAGATCTTATTTTTTAAGTAATCTGTACACCCAACATGGGGCTCAAACTCATGACCCCAAGATCAAGACTCACATGTTCTTCAGACTGAGCCAGCCAGGCACCCCTATCCTTCCATTTTTAAGCTCAGTGCCAATGACTTAATATAGGTGTTTTTCATCTGTCACCCAGATGGAAAAGACTTCCGTGTGGCCTCTCTGCTTTTACCCTTGGGTCCTCTAATTCACTCTCTGACAGGGATCTTTCTAAAATCTGCGTCTGGCTAGGTCCTACCGCTGCCTGAAGTTCAGTATCCCCAGTCTGCCCGTAGGATGAGGTTTCCATCACGGCCTCAAAGCTCCTTAGGAGATGACCCCCTCCCCACCCCCTCTTGCCTATTGTACTTCCTGCCACTCTCCATCTCACACTTTGTATTTCAGAATTCTACGTTGTTTATGGTTATCTAAATATAGCAAGCTGTTCCCACCTTTATAACTTTGCACATGTTATTCCCTCTACTGAGAATGTCCTTTCCTGTCTTGGTCTGTGAGACCATTTCTTTCAAGCATTAAAGACAGTGTAGACTTTGTCTCCTCTCAAAAGCTTTCTCTCACCCCTACAGGGTCACATTCCTTTCTTCCTTGAATTACTTTGTCACCCGGTAATACTTCTATTGTAGAACCTCTCCTTTCGTTCTGAAATGATCTATGTGCATACAGAAGATTATGTCTTATTCCCCTCTAAACCCTGGCCACAGGCAAATTAGCATAATGTGCTGCCTATAGCAGGAGCTCAGTAAAGTAGTATTTTGTGAATTGGGGTTAAAATACTGACCAAGGTCATGTTGTAGTCCCCAACGCCAAGAGATGCAATGGGTGGAAGGACAGACAGATGCTACTGTGTCCTTTAATGGAAGATGTAAGAGAGCCCCCATTTTAGAACAAAAGACCAGACTTGCAGCTAATGACATAGGGAAAAGATTAGTGGTCTGAGAGTTCAGAAGTCTGTATTTGACCCACTGGTCTGGCCCTACCTTGCTCTGTGACTTTAGGTAACAAAGTAACTTCACCTCTTTGGGACTCAGTTGTGTCAACTATTAAATGAAAGAAATGGATTAGAAGCCCCCAAGGTTTATTCTAGCTCTGCAGTTACTTATCCTTGTATGTCCTCATTCCTCAGTATTGTGCATATAAAAAATACAAACTTACCTTTTATCCTCAAGTCTGGGAAACACGACTTTCCCAACTTTGCTCATTCTAGACATTGCCTCCTGTCAAATGGAAAAAAAAGAGCTGAGTTGGCAAGCTAAAATCAAAGTGATTTGTCATGTGCAAGAACATTCTAATTAGATACCATTCCCCCTTAGGATATTCAGTTGGTCCATTTTTTTTTTTTTTCAACTTCTCTTTGGTGGTGAGAATAAAACCCAATGAACATTAAAAGTTAAACCTATGACCAAACAGACTGGGCTTAATAAATGACTGAGTACTGAAGGCTTCTGGGCAAAACCAACCCCAAAAGGCAAAACACCTTTAAGACCACCTGCAGAGAGCAGGAAATTATTTTCCCTTCTCATTACCTGGAGAGGAGGGCTTAAGAAGGCAATATAATTAGCGACTGAGTACACTGTTTACTTAAACTCAAGATAACAATAACTGAATGGAACCCACTTTGCACCTGCTCTTCAGGATAACATGTTTAAGACTTCTTCAGTTCAGGGACGCCTGGGTGGCTCAGTAGGTTAACCGTCTGACTCTTGATTTTAGCTCAGGTCATGGTCTCATGGTTCATGGGTTCGAGCCCCATGTCGGGCTCCACACTGGCAGTATGAAGCCTGCTTAGGATTCTCTCTCTCTGCCCCTCCCCTGCTCTCTCTTTCTCTCTCTCTCAAAATAAATAAGTGGCTAAAAAAAACAAAAAAAAGACCTCTTCAGTTCATTGTCAGCTCTTTTTTCCAGCACTCTTTAACACTGTGAGCACAGATGTGAGGCCTGTGGGCTGAGTCTAATTTACTTGAACTCTGGAATATGACTTCAGGACATTCTTGTCTTTACAATGGGGCAACTGGGCAGACGGTGAATTGAAGTGGGTAGGTGGACGTGGCTGATATGTGCAGCATGAAGATCAACCACGGCTTGTGTGGGCTCCATTATAGGAATGAGAGGGTTAGGTTTCCTTGGGCAGTCTCCCAACGCTGGTAAGGTGATGGAAAAGTTAGGGGGAATGGAATGAACCCAAACTCTGGAGTCCAACAGACTCGACCAGGGAGACGGCAGGCAATGGCATGATACATCTCCTCAAATAGGCCTGCCTTAGGAACAGTTATGGAACTCTTATTGTTGAGGATATAGTGATTCTGGGGTAACGTATGTACAACTTCTTATTCCACATATCTATTAATTACTCACTATGTACCAGGCATTGTGCTAGATTTGCACGTGACATACCCTTTGTCCTGGGGAAACTTACATAGTAGCAGGGGAAGAAATAATTTATATATTATTTCTATGCATTTATTTACATTTATATAAATTATTGTATTATATATTTTATTTACCACTGATTCGTTTCTGGTATGCCATGTACTTACCTCTTTATGTACACTTTATCTTCCCTCCCACTCCTTGCCCTAACCAGAATGCAAGCCACATGAGGCCAGGAGCTCTGTCTACTTACTGCTTACTCAGCACCTAGAATATTCATAAAATAAACCAAGCCCCTTCTATGTACCAAGCGCAGCATTCAAATGCATAGGAAACAGATATGAAGATCGCATGGGCCTTTTCATCAAGGAGCTCACCAGAGAATGGAAGAGACATTTACTGCGATCAAAATAGAGTGTGATAAACACTTTGCTAGAAGTAGATAAACTTCTTCTCTGTAGTTATTTGAGGGTTAGGAAAGTTGATACTTTTTCATCTGCTAATCACTTACATATATGTCTTCTACCCCGGCTAGGATGCTCTACCAACTCTTCCCCAAGGATGACATGAACATTCTGAGAGTTATCTGGTTATCTAGATAAATCCTCAATGGATTTAAAAGGGCCCACTAGGAAATAAGAGATGCTGAGGTCAGCAAGCACAGTGATGACAAAAGAAAATGGCAGTCATAAGAAAGGGGGAGATTTTCTAAATTACAAAAAATTACTGAAAAGGAAACCATGATAAGAAGAACTTAAAAAGGACAATCTGGGGCCATTTTGTGGAGGGACAAACATTTAAACACATTTTAGTGAGACTGCTTTTATTCCACTCTACAAGGATATTTTAAGAGCTCTGCTCACTCCGTATTTTCCTTCATAGACTAAGTTCTGGTTCCTTTAAAGTAAGCCCCATATCTTGTGAAGATGGCCTCAGCAATCTCCATTGCCAACTCTCTTGTTCTGTCCTCACTTCTTCTTTCAGAGTAGTGCTCTGCAGTCCTTCCAGAGTGGATTCTGCCTTCTCCCTCTTTGGAATCCTGAAAATGCCCTCAGGAAATACTCCTCTTGGTTGACCTCAAACCTTGGACTTGAGAGGACATTCCGGAACTGCCTTCATGGGTGGGACCCAGGAAATTTGTATTATAAAGGGTGCTCCATAAATGTCCTTTCCTTTCCCAGGGAAACAGTTGTGTGGACAAATGGTACACACCAGGGCTTTCTTCCCTTCTTCACATTACCTTTGCCTGTTTTTAAAATAAATTAGTGAGGGGGGCGCCTGGGTGACTCAGTCGGTTAAGCATCCGGCTCCTGATTTCAGCTTAGGTCACAGTTTGTGAGATCAAGCCCCGCATGGGCTCTGGGCTGACAGTGCAGAACTTGCTTGGGATTCTCTCTCTCCCTCTCTCTCTGCCCCTCTCCTGCTTGCGCACATGCACTCTCTCTCTCTCTCTCTCTCTCTCAAAACAAATAAACTTCAAAAATAAAATAATTAATTATTGAGAAACAAACACCAGCACTAGAGATTTTAAAGGTTTAAAAAGAGGGGTTTCTTTAAAAAGTATAGATTTCAGGGGCACCTGGGTGGCTCAGTCGGTTAAGCGGCTGACTTCAGCTCAGGTCATTATCTCACGGTCCGTGAGGGCTGTGAGTTCGAGCCCCGCGTCGGGCTCTGTGCTGACAGTTCAGAGCTTGAAGCCTGTTTCAGATTCTGTGTCTCCCTCTCTCTGACCCTCCCCCGTTCATGCTCTGTCTCTCTCTGTCTCAAAAATAAATAAATGTTATAAAAAAAATTATAAAAAGTATAGATTTCAACATTAAACTTAGCTCAGGTATTGACTCCACTGAGGAGGTTTTTTCTGACTCATCCCTGTGGCCTACCTCCCACCTAGACTGAATTATTTGCTCCCACAGCAACTTGTGCTACCATCTATCATAGCATTTATGACATGGCACCACAATTTTTTGTTAGCACACCAGCCTCCCTGACTAGACTCTGAGCTCCTTAAGACAGGAACTGTTATAATTATTCCCACCGCCAGACTCAGCATCTGGTGTATCGTGCACTCAGGGAATGTCTATGGGATGAATGAACTTAAGGGTCATACACGTGACAGAATGCTCAAATGGAAGTTTTGGCTGAGATCTAAAGTTGACATATATAAGATACCAAAGTGAGCTGGAAACAGACCACCCTGAAGAATTGGTGGGAAAAAGGAAGAAAAAAAAAAAGGTGGTTGAGGACCCATTAATCAACTCTTAGAACTTTCATCCACATGGAAGGGCAGAAAGAGAGATTTTTAGGACTGAATCGTTGGATTATTGTGTATGAGGCCTACTTCCAGGGGAGGGGTGAGAGGAGTCCCCGCTTCAGAAGTCAAGAGAGCAGGGCTTCAATGAGAACAACAGGGAACCTGATATGTGTCCCTGAGGTTGTGGGACACAGGGGACTGAGTGAGATGCCCGTCTGGAAGAGGAGGGCTGGCGGGCAGCATCAGTGTAGAAGTGAAGGAGCCAGCACTGGAATCAGCCAGCACTTCCAGAGTCTGTCAGACTCCAAAAGGCATGGCTGGTTCCCATGAACCCTAGGTGGCCCATGTGTGAGAAAGCGGTCATGGATTGTTTCATATACTGTCCAATGAGGCAGAGGGGGTCTGCATAAAGAAGCTTGAGATGACCCTACTGGATGTCTAAGGAATGAAGAGTAAACAGTCTATTTGAAGAGTAGCATTAACAAGGACAAGATATTATACATGAGAAGTTTCCAAAAGTGGGGGATCTCCAAAAAATCTCTACAATGGGAGTGCCTGGGTGGCTCAGTCTATTAGGCGTCCAACTTAGTCTCAGGACATGATCTCATGGGTTGTGAGTTCAAGCCCCCAATCTGTGCTGACAGCACAGAGCCAGCTTTGGATCCTCTGTCCTCCCCTTTCTCTGCCCTTCCCCCACTCGAGCTCTCTCAAAAACAAACGTTAAAAAAAAATTGAAAAAAAAAAAATCTCTGATGGAGCCTAGCTACAAACACCTAGTAGGCTAAGGGAGCTGATCACATGAGAACTTTCTACACCCCTGACTTCTCTTCCCTTCCACCCTCTAACTAGGAACAAGAGGAAAAACAAATACGCGGGAGAGGGAATGAGGAAGAGAGAACACTGATCACAGTTATGTCCTGTCATGTGCAGCAGACCCTTGCTGGGGAGTGGGGAGATGTCTTATCTTGGGGTAAAAACTCATGTAATGATTATTATATATTCCTTGATATTCTAATTTCTGAATCTGGGCTATGTCTCACAACTTAAGGAGACCATAAAACTTGTATTACCCAAGGCTGGCTGTGTACTTATCTAAGAAAGCAACGGAACTACCAGGGCAGAGAAAAAACTAGCCCCACTGCACAAGTGTTAGGGGGCAGTGGGAGTGCAAAAGATCGTCGTTTCTCATTTCTGTCTCAAGAATCACGTTTGTCCTAAACATGAGTTAGATACGCACAATAAACAGTGGGTGAAAATATATTAGAACTTAACAGGTTCATGAGCATGGGTGGTAATTTTTTTTCTCTTTTCTAATTTTTCTACAGTGACATCTGTGGATTTGATCATTTAAGGATAAAAAAAATACTGCATTCTAAAAAAAAAAAAAAAAAGTTATGCTTACATAGGCACTCAAAACGACTCGTGCTCCTCTCCCCTATCTCCTGGGAGGCAGGCCTCATTACGGGTATTGGACCCAATATGGAGAATGCCCAGAGAATCACTGCTGTCATCAGAAACAGCACTGCTGGCTTTTTAAATTTCTCCAAATAACTAACATTAAGCCAAAACCTCAAGAACCCACTGGCTGCAGTAGATCTGGAAATTACCACAGCATAACAATATGAATTTATTATGGGAATGCTGACACGTGCTAAATATAGTCACCCCCCCCACAATATATTTCTGTTCAAAAGGGTTTGTTTGAAGTTGGCCTCAAAATTCATACTTCTTGTCGGCAGGCAGGAGCTGGACAATCTTAATTTGCAGCACGCTACCCTCTTTGTTTGAGAGTCTAGACAGCACAATGAATGCAGTGACTTTTCTCTTTCCTTTTTGCCCACACAATGAAAGCCTTTTAAAAACAAAATATTTTGTAAAAGCACATTTTAATCACTTCTTTTCTTTCTCTCTATAAGGCAGAGCTATAAATAAACCATGAAAGTTCACATTGGATCGTCACTTCTGAAAGCAAGTGGAGGCTTTCTGTAGGAAAAAATGGGGGCCCTGTACCATGGTCATGAAAGACCGCATTCATGGGGTTTGACCCTTCCCTGCCGTGTCAAGGCCGAGATACCAGTCCACACACACTGCTCACCACTTCTCCGGCTGCAGCACTGGCAATCACCAGGCCTGTGTGGGCACAGGACACACCCAGTTCTCATGTGTTATGGCCTGGCTTGGGAGCTAGCAAAGGGCTTTAGGCTACCCTGGGGTGAGTTATCCAGGGAAATTAGGCTGGAAAGAATGGGGCTTTTCAGCACTCACGAAGATGGGCATTCAGTGAGTGGCAGACACACTGATATCAGCCATCGGAGGAATGCAGGAACTGGTACCTTCTCCCCTAGCCAGGGGAGGGAAAACAATGGCTTTAAGAATTTGGGAAGGCTGTCAGATAATCCAGGCCTAGGTACCAAAGGGCACTGCAAGCCTGGCAGTGTCCAGAGTCACGGTCCACAGGGAAGAATAATCAGGATCTAGCCTGGTGAGAGTTCTACTGCACACTCCCTGAAGGCAAGAACCGTGGCACTGCAGGGGTCAAGCCTAGCATGGTCCTAGTACTCACAGGGGCTTGGTTAATGTTTGCAGAGTCGCTGAATGAAAGGGTGAGGGCTTGTATCACAGGGGCAATGTGAAATCAGGTAAGCCAGTGTTTCTAAAATGGTACACCTGCACTCCAAGGAGTGCACGAAATGATTCATCAGGATTCCAGGAGAACACATTAGAAGTGCCCTTTATACGATTTCTGGTCTAAAGAAATTAGTGGAGCTTTACCAGCATTTAATATGCAGATTGTCAGCAGGGTGGTGAGTTGGTCCACACATCGGAGAGACACGAATCATGTAAGATGTGTGAGGTTTCTTAAAAGAAATATGGGATCTCTACAACACCTAGGGGATGACAGCAGGGTGCTGGCCCGGGGTTCCCAGCATCCAAGGACTTGCTCCGTGTCGTCATTTACATGTTCCAGGTTAGTGGCTTTACACGTATTGCCTGGTTTTATTTACAACAACCTTTGCAAAATGGGCAGGTGGCTGAAAAACATTCAGTCAATGCATTAAAGGTAATGGTGAGAATTCAGATCTAAGGGAATAAGAAAACGGTGATACTTTTATTCGGTAGTAGCCTCTTCATGTTATAATCTAAAAGAAATGAAGACCTGGTCAGGTAAGACAAGACTTGGGAGGAAATCAAAATTATCTAGATATAGATATACAGGCACATATAAAATCATCCAGAAATCATCAAAACACTAAAAATCATTAGAAACTCACCCGGCCATAGATATAAAATATACCTTTAGGTATTGCTGCGTAGTGTTAGTATGAAAGTGTCAAGATAGGCAAGTATTAAAAATATTTTATTTCAGCTATATTTCATCTGCTTTACAGTATACATAATCTACAAGCATAGTAGAACACATCTATGCCTCTGCATCAGTAAATTTCCATGTGTTAAGAATCTAAGCTCAAATTTTTTTTTAACTGATCCAAAAAGTGTGGCACCCATTGATTTAGCAGACAACTCCCATTGCCTTATTACTGGTTGAAGCCAACATTTCCCAGGTGCTTACTCTATGCTGCCCACTGTGCTACTAGCTTTATGTAAGGGACATTTTTAATCCTTAACACGACTTTATGACATAGATATTGTCATCTATGCCCACTTTATGCATCAAGGAAGTGAGCAAAGTGTAAGAAATCTGCCCAAGGTCATAAAGCCAATATATAGCTGAGCGAGAATTCAAGCCCCCAGCTCTGACTCTGGACCTTTGCTTAGCCTCACACTCAGACTCAATGCTCCTGTCTTCCCTGTAATGCAAAAAGCCTGGCTCGCGAGTCCCCTAGGCTTGAGCTCTAATCCCATTTCTGCTGCTTATTAATTGTGTGAGCTCCCTGGCTGAAAATGAGTAAGTGTGTGTGTGTGTGTGTGTGTGTGTGTGTGTGTGTACGCACGCATGATATGCCAATACAGTACACCATACCTTTTTCCAGAGATGCTGACACATAGCTCTCTGAAATACATGAATCTGCCTTCTTGACGAACTCTGAGTCATTTTACTGGAAAACAAGTTCACATGGTAATGTGTGGGCTGAGGCACATGACCCCTCCATAGAAAAACAGAAAGTATAGCAATGTGATTTTGTTCCTCCAGCAAACATGAAGTAATGGCTAGTTGTTCTTTTATTTATTTTGTTTTGTTTTTCTTTTTTCATACAGTCATCTTTTGACCTGCACCTGGTATTCTGTGTACCCTCCATGCATTGATGACAACAAAGTCAATTGAGAAGCAAGGAGGGATGAGAGAAAGGAAAGAGTGGGAGAAGACGTAACTATTAATCATGATGTGAAGACTTGCACTTCATTTATAATTTTAAGTTCTACCTATCTATATGTCAATACATCCACCTACCTATCTACTCACCACATGGGGTGGTGATTACTTGGGCATATATAGTTTCCAAAATTCATCAAACTGTGTGCTTAAGATCTGTGCATTTCACTTTACGTATACTATCTACCAAAGCCAAAATTGTAAAAGGTAAAAGAAACAACACTGTACATGTATATATGTATTCTTGGAATATTTATATTTAATTTCCAATTATATAATGCCTACCAAAAAGAAATAAGCAAATACAAATGCCCAGCTCTGAAATCTCAACTCCAAATAGACCTCAATTCAGCCTCCTGATCATAAAGGAGGGGGTGTTCTGCAGGAAATGGAGATGCTCATGTAGAGATTTTGGGGTTTTTGAGGTGGGCTTGGGATTGCATCTGGGCTCTGCCAACTCACTAGACGTTTGAACTAAGCCTCAGTTTTCCCATTTGTAAAGTGGGAATAACAATACCTCCTTGCAGCACGGCTGAAAATTCCAGCACCCCACTCTCTGGCCACCATATCCTAACTAGTCTCCTGATTTCCACTTTGGTGCCCTAAAAGCAGCAGGGCCAGTCCCAGTGATTTGTCAGAGAGGGAGAAGGTAGTGCAGGGATTACAATGATCGACTGACGATAGCAGACTGCCAGAGTTTGAAGTTGGGCTTTACTACTGACTGGCTAGATTGTCCCAGACAAATGATTTAACTTCTGTACGTCTGTTTCCTCTTCTGACAATGGGGATGGGAATAATATGCCTCTCATCGGACTGCTGTGAGGATCACATGAGGTATTTCAGGCAAAGCACTTAGAATACTACCAGCACACAGTGAATAAATACTCCACGAATTTTACATATTTATTATCCTACTTGCATGCAAACTCCATGTGGCCGGGGATTTTTATCTGATTCATTTACTATACTAAGAACTGTGCCTGGCCAGAATAGGTAATCCATAAGTGTTTGCTGAATGAATCAATGAATGAGGTAAGTTAGATTTTGTCTCCTGGGGCTGTTGTCACACACAGTATTTCCGACACCAAATGTGTAGGTTTTTTTCTTCACACCAATCAATTTTCTACCTCTCCAGGCACCAACTGGGTGTCTTAGAATTCAATTTGATTCTGACACTACACGGGGGTAGCGTTAGACTCTAGAGGTTTAAGGGCTCAGTCCCCCACGACTACCTCCGACTCTGGATGCCAGTCACAGGGCTCTCCTGTACTTCTGATAGACTGTAAACTGGAGGTTCCCATGACCAGCTATCCCCCTCTTGGATGGAGAATTTGCTAGAATGGCTCACAGAAAACAGTTCACTACTATTACTGGTTTATGATAAAGGATGTGATTCTGGAACAGCCAAATACAAGAGATACACAGGCAAGGTTTGAGGGATGGGGGGGGGGGTGTGTGGAACTCCCATGCCCTTTGGGGTGTGTCACTCAAAGCTCACCAAACCCTGTTGTTGAGGGGTTTTTATGGAGGTTTCATTACATAGGCTTGATTGATAAAATCACTGGCCACTGACTCAATCAGCCCATGCAGAAGCTGTCTGTGGCCCCTGGCCACCAGCCGCCGGTCATCTCATCAGTATACAAAAGAGAACTCTTTTCATGCCAGAGATTCCAAGGATCTTAGGAGCCGTGTGCCAGGAATCGCGGACAAAGATCAAATCTTTAGTTCTTCCTCTATTATAGTCACTCTCACTACTAACAACTGCAATGGACCCCCCACTGCTTTTTGAATAAAATTCAAATTCTGCAGAATGGCCCAGAACTTGGAGATCATGCTTGTGCTGTTGCTTCCAACCTTATTTCCTGTCCTCACTCACTGTGCTGATCATGCTGGAAACCACCAGCATCTTCGCTATTGATTGAACATGTCAAACTGGGTCCTGCCTGCTCTTGCTTTCCCAAGAATGCCCTTCTCTTGGATCTCTGACTGTCTGGATCTTTCATATGATTTAGGTCCTCTTCAAATTTTTTTTTAATGTTTATTTATTTTTCAGAGAGAGAGAGAAAGAGAGAGAAAGAGAGAGAGAGAGAGAGAGAGAGCGAGCATAAGCAGGCAAGGGGTACAGAGGGAGACACAGAATCAGAAGCAGGCTCCAGACTCCAGCTGTCAGCACAGAGTCTAACGTGGGGCTCGAACCCACAAACTGTGAGATCATGACCTGAGCCGAAGTCGGACACTTAACCCACTAAGCCACCCAGGTCCCCCTAGGTCCTCTTCAAATATAATCTTAAAGAAGCCAGACTTGGCCACTTGGCTGAAATATCCACTTCTCCCAAACATCTTCTATCAGATCATCTCATTTGCTTGTCTTTAAAACCCTTCGTAGCACTTAGCATGACCTGAAATTATTACTGTTAATTTATCTGCATCCTCATTTACTGTCTACCTCTTCCTCTGTGGCCCTCACCTCTACTCCTCCTTCCTGAATTTAAGCTCCATAAAAGCAGGGTCCTTGGCTCTCTTATTCATTGATGTATTCCTAGCTTTTAGCAGGGCATTAGTTAAACGTTTGCTGAACATATACACTTACTGAATTCCTATTTTAGCAAGGCACTGTGTATATCTTGCCTCATTCGATGCTCACAAACATTCTGAAACAAAAGTCTTATTATCTGAATTTACAACAGAGGCTCATCGAGGTTAAGTGACTTGCCTAAGCTAATAAGTGGCTTAGGCAGGATTTAAAACTTGCTTTAACTCATGAATAATACCAGGCCTATTCCTTGAGGAGCTCACAGTCAGTCAATAGGCAGATCTTCAGGTGAGTTCATGACAATTTATCTTTCCCTGATGACTTTGGGGCTGTGTAAAACTCTAAAAGCTTGCTTTCTCCACTGTCAAAGACAAATTCAATTACAGTCATTCTATTGTGTTTACAAAGGCAGGAAAGTGGATTCATTGATGTATAGAAAGACTGTTCATATTAATTTTTGAAACAAACAAAATTACTGCCAGCTGTATGACCCTGAGTAAGCCCTTTCCCCTCCCTGGGACTCCCTTTCCTTATCAGTAAAATGAGGGGGTTGGATTAAATTATCTTTAAAGTCTCGCCAGGTCTGCAATCTGGTGGTTCGATACACATGTCTTTTTTTGATTAACTCTCAGCTGACAAGTAAAGCAGTTACTCCCCGTGGTACATTTTATTAGGGTTTTACTAGGCCCACCCTGAGAAGAAACATACCCACTGTGGTTCTCCAGCAAGGGGCAGCGTCATTCCAAATGCAGTCACAGCAAATATGGCCCAGGGGAGTGTTTCTACAACAGGAAAGACTACCTACCATTGTTGCAATATTCTGAGGGTGGGTCCTAATATATGGCCTGGCTGCTAAGGGGTTGGGTCCAAACATGAATAGGGGAGCAAGTATTCATCCTATTTACCTGAGCTTGACTCGCCTCTTACGGGTTTTCTGAAAGCAAAAATATCAAGCTTCTTACTAAAAGCATCAGACATTGCAGACTTCAAAACTGCAACCCATTACCCATCTAAGAATCTATTATTGACTGGGGAAAAGGAGTCCTGCCACTTCTGGCTGAGAGTTCTGCAGTGGGCTGGAACTGACATGACAATATCTATAACTCAACAACAACAACAACAACAACAACAACAACAACAACAGGAGTAGAAGCTAACATTTATTGAGTACTAACTATGGTCCAGCACTGTGCTAAACACTTTACCTGCTTCATATCTCCGCTAGAAATACGAGGAAAACGCACAGCTTTGGAACCTATACTCTTAACCACTCACTGCAGAACAAAGGCTTCAGTGATACAGAGACCATAATTCAAATCCTAGCTCTGCCATTTAGCACTCTGAGTCTCAAGATCCTCATTCTGAAAATGGGAGTTTTAATACTTATTTTATAGGTTTGTGTTGTGGATTAAATGCTTATGCGTACACAGCTATTATTATTATTACTACCACTATTTGCCCATCAGCTGGAACAAACCTTACTCTTCCAGAAGCTTTATTTAAAAATGCCAAGAGGTAACAAGCATATACTTGGGTGCGTGTTTCCGGCTGGTAGAGTGGGTGGGCTCGGGGGCTGTTGGGAGTCAAAACATGGCTCTGCATAATCCTTTCCAGACAATTATTCCTCCATCTACAAGCAAAAAGCTCTGCTCCTCTGAGATTTATACCACCTGATGACAGACATACAATCGTACCTACCTCCTGTGCAGCTCACTGCTGTGACTGCTGGCCTCTTGCCTGCATCCTTATGTTAAATGAAGCTAGACCTTGATCACCTAGTGTCCCCATCTACCTGGAAATCTGTCACTATCCTGGGACACTGAAGCATCTATTTGCAAGACCTAGCCAATGCTTGAATATTATGGTTTCAAAAAGCTCCCAACTCCAGGATGGTTCATCTTTGCTTTACTCCAGCACTCATCCCCACAGCCACACTCTGAAACGTATCATCTACTGGAACTGCTACACTTATGTATATTCCAATGCCCTAACAGCCACTTCCTGGCTTCAACTGCACATCAGTCCAATTTTCTCACTAGTTCCATCCTTCCTACCAAATGTGCTCCTTCACCTCATGGTAATTTCCTGATTCTCAACCCCTTCCTTTTCTTTCAATCCACAGACCCTTTCTGGGTCTAATTTCTTCAGTAGTGAGGGTAGAATCTACCATCTATTATATCAAACACGTTGACGAACAGAAATCGCCACAAATACTCTCTTAGTTGCAAAATTCAATTGGTACCTCTAATTCACAAAAATCAATTGGCCAGGATATGCTCTGTTCATGGCTGTAAGAAAGAAATCTTGTTTAGGACAGAACAGGCCAATGGGAGATTGCGATTCGAGAAAGTGCAATATCCTTAAAGTTCTCAGGGTCTAAACACCTTAGAAATTTACACTGCCTGCCTCAAAGTTAATTCCATACAGAAAAGATTTTTCTGGTGAACAGATCAGGAACCATAATTAGTAGCAAAGGATCAAAACATGGTGCTATGAATATAGTGCACAATGACTGAGCTATAAAGAATGTTGACTCAATTTTTCTGTGTTTAGGCTGGTAAATATCCAAATTATCTAAGACACAGGGTGGGTATCTATCCATACATCCATTCCTCCATACTCTTTAAAGCTCCCTGTGTTGGATATCCAACTTTCCTAGGCCAAAGTCATATTAAAAGTGGGTTCTGGATACCCTGGTTTAGCCTCTGGGGCTGGCCTTTGACCGTCTGCAGTACAGGAGTCCCTCTGGCAAAGACAGAATTCATTTCAAACCAACTTCAGGAGGGAAAAGATAGGAGAGAGGATCTATCAACAGCCAGGAGTTCAGGAGGCCAGGGTAGGGGGCACCAAAAGACCAAAGTAAGAGACAGGCTGGAGGGAAACAGGGAGGCCAGTAAGGGAGGGAGGAAGCAGAAACCAGAAAGAGAGAGCAAGGTGTGGAATGCAAGTCCTGGATAAATTGTGGTATCCTTTTAATTTGGTCTATAAGCTTTTCTTTGCTCCCAGCGCCCTAAGGTTTCCCACTATTTTAGCACCTATCACACAGCAGGATACACATCTATTTACTTATACGTCTCCCCAACTGGACTATAAGATCTAAGAGGACAGAGGCCATCAATTTTTATCAGTACTCCTAATAACTGATATCAAGTAATTCTTCAGTAAATGCATGTTGAGAGAATGAAAAAAATGAATGAGTACATGGATTAATGAAACAATGACTGAATCAGGAGGAATCTATACAGCAACTTTGGGATCTCCCTCAGTTGAACTTTTCTGGTTATTTTCTAACTGCCAGTTCAGCATATTCTTCATTGTCAGATGTCACAATTAAGGTTATGGTTATGGGCTCTGAACCAACTAGATTGGAACCTTGGCTCTTCTAACTGAATGGCCAATTTATGAACCTCTTTGTGCCTCAGTTGACCCATCAGCAAAGTAGAAATAATAGAAATAATTACTCATAGAGTTACTGAGATAAAAAAGAAAATGCATGCAAAGCATTTAAATTAGTACTTGGCACAAAGTAATAGCTTAAAAATTGGGGTTATTTTTATTCTTTTTTAAAGAAACTTTTTAATGTTTATTTATTTCTGAGACAGAGACAGAGCATGAGTGGGGGAGGGGCAGAAAGAGAGGGAGACACAGAATCTGAAGCAGGCTCCAGACTCCGAGCTGTCAGCACAGAGCCCGACGCAGGGCTCAAACTCACAAACCGTGAGATCATGACCTGAGCTGAAGTTGGACGCTCAACCGACTGAGCCACCCAGGTGCCCCTAGGGTTATTTTTATTCTTATAATTATTATATCCATCTCCACTCCCACACTTCATAAGACCCTGCGATATTTTCTTGTGTGCTACTATTTAAAGACAGCACTTCCTAATCTTCTGCTACATGTGATATGCTGCCTGGGCCAGAGAGTGATAAAGAGTATGGAACGAAGAAACCATCCAACACTGAACACCAGCTGATGCCTCTGGTTCATCAGTGGAAGGAAGATGAACAATGAGTAGAATAGGGGCTGTTGGGAATAAAAGTTCAGGAGCTTCTAGGTTTAGAAACATGGAGTTTATTTTTAGACTGGACTTCTAGGCCTTCTAGTTAAAACAAACATAGAAAACAACAACTATGTCAGCTGTGTTTATGAATATGAGCTTGCTGTGGCTTTCACAAGACATAGGGAATTCAGTCCACTTTTCTCTGGTTACCAAATTATAGACAGGCACATGATGTACTGGAAAGAGAAGTGATCCGGAAATCAGGAGGCTCTGGTCCTGCATTAACCTTAGTCTAGCCTCTATAATTTTGAACAAGTTGTTTCCTTTCGTTAGATCCCAGTTTCATCTTCTACAAACTGGGAAGTCTGAGCCAGATAATATTAGCTTTACGGTTTAACAAATGGTTACTATGTGCCAGGCATTGTGCTAGGCCTGTGGATACTGTGGATACATCACTGAGCCAGACAGCACTGATCTCTGACCTTGTGGAGCTTAAGAGTCTACGAGAGCAATACAGATGCTATAGGAGAGGGTCAGAGGCATATAAAGCTAGCCTGGGCGCTTAGGGAATGATCTATAAGTGCAAAAGGAATCGGCTCCATAAAGAATGTTGATAAAGAAGGATCTAAGCGGGATGGGATACATATCTGAAGTTGAGCTATTATGGTGCATTCAAAGCACTGAGGGAAATCCAAGAGTAGATGGAATGAACAGAAAGAGTGACAAGAGATAGAGCTACAGCGGAAAGCAGGAGTCTGAATTTGGATGGCCTTGTAAATCTTTATGCTGACGTGAAGGGGAAGCCACTAGAGGGTTTTTAGCAAGAGTGATCCTACTCAAGTTTGTAAAAGATCACTATGGCTGATGGGTAGATTAGAGAATGGTAAAAGAGGAGGCAAGCAAACCATTCAGCAGGCCCCTGGAGCAGTCCGGGAGAGAGATGATGGTGGCCCAGACTAGGGTGGTGAGTGTGGAATTACAGCCATGTGAAAGAATTCAAGAGACCTGAGATGCAGTTTAGAAAATGACTGTGAGAGACTGAAGTGGAAAGGAAAGCAAAGGTGGGTTCACAAGGTCCTTGAGGTTCTGGCAGGAGAGATTAAGTAGATGTGGCGCCATTTACACATCGCGCCATGACTGAGCCAGTGACAGTTTTGCAGGCAAAGGTGGAGATGATGAGTGCAAATCTGAACATATTTATATTCAGATGCCTGTGAGCGCTTTAAGTGGACATGTGATGTGGACAGCTGCAGAGCTGCTGACATGCAGATAGTAAATGGATTCTTAGAAGCGGATGAGATGAACGGAATCCTGTAGAAGACCAACATGTAGGGTTGGGAGGAGGAGAGAGGGGAGCTGGCAAGTGAATTTGGAAAGCAGTGTTCAGAGCAGCGGGAGGAAGATCACGAATGTATGTTGTCAGTGGAAGAGTGTTTCAATGCAAGAAGTGTCCCATGTTGCAAAATGCTGCTAAACATAAAGCAGGGTAATGACTGAAAAGCCCTTTGTGTTGAGCAATGGCCTAGGTTAGCATTAGTAACCTAGGCTAGGACAATTTGGGCAGAATTGTGGACGTAAAGGGCTGATCATCCTTGGTTAAGGAGACAGAGGGGAGTGGCAAGAAAATCAGGACGGTGAGGACAGCCGTCTCTTACAACACTTTTGACTGTGAGAAGATAATAATCGGAGGGGCTGACAGTTAGAAGAAGGGATTTCATTAAGAGGAGAGCGTGTGCAGTAGCACTGTCGAAAAGAAATAATGGGAATTAGGTGATTTTCAATTTTCTAGTAGCCACTTAAAACAAAGTGAAAAGAAACGACTAATTTTATGACATTTTAATTAAGCTATTATACCCCAAATACCATTTCACGAGTGATCGGCACAGTTATTCAACATGTTATGTTCTTTTATTCATAGTAACTCTTTGAAGTCCTGTGCCTATTTTACACATTTCCAGTTGGACCAGACACATCTCAAGAGCTCTATAACCACATTCAACTCGTGGCTGCCGTACTGGACGGGACAAGTCTGGAGCATGTGTAAATGGTGCTGAGAAGGAGCTACCACATATACAGGAGTAAGAGAGGACAATGGATTGAGTGGGCTGTCAGAGGCAGTGGGGGATGGCGAAGCCTCTGATAACAGGCTCTTCCATTATAGTAAATATGAAGGAGACAAAGTTTGAGTCGGGATATAAGCCATGGTGTGCCGACAAATGTTAGCAACTGGCTCTACCAAAAAAATAATAATAACAATAGCCCTACTATGTAGCATTTGCCAATCTCTTGAGCGTAAATAATTCTTCTGTGGCCCACAGGAAGCTACTCATGTGATGTCCCTGGACACGGAGTGGAGAAGAGACGTGCGTGGTCAGCTCTCTTGCCAGTTGTGAATCAGCTGCAGCACATCCCTGGACATAAGCTGTGCGATGTGATGGCAGGTGTCTTTCTAATGGCTTCTATTTTTTCTTCAAGGTGGATGGTGGCTGAGAATAACTAGGTCATATGTCTGAATGTGAGAAGAAAGATACGGCTGGGAATCGGGGAGGTTTGATGTAGTTATTATAGAAAATGGGAAATTGAGCTGACATGTTAGGTTCCCATCAGGAAACAGCTGGACACTCATATTGGGTAACTGAGGTAAAGCTTAATCATGGATTTGTTTAAAGGAAGGTTTAGGAAAAGAAACAAGTACCCCATGACTAGCAATAGTGGGGAACCATTAATGCCCTGGCAGGAGTAACAAGAGGGAGAGACTTCCAACACCCAGAGAGAAAGATGGAGGGGGAAGGTCACCTGCAGGAATGGTGGTCCACGGTAGATGGATCAGTCAACCTATGTCAGCTCAGCAAGGAGAGAAAGGATACCTTCCATATCTCCTCCAAGCTCCTGCTGGTGCCTCCCATTGGCCAAACTCAACTAAACACCACAGTAAGAAAGGCTGTCCAGGGACAATATACAATGACAGAAGCCTGCCTTATGGTTGTACAGTGTTTTATTACAGAGCTCAGTGGCCTTTAGGAAGGGATAAGTACCTGAACTCGGGGCGCCTGGGTGGCTCAGTCAGTTAAGCATCCAACTTCGGCTCAGGTCATGCTCTCACGGTTCGTGGGTTCAAGCCCCGTGTTGGGTTCTGTGCTGACAGCTCGGAGCCTGGAGCCTGTGTCAGATTCCATCTCTGTCTCTCTGCCCCTCCCCTACTTGCTCTCTGTCTCTGTCTCTGTCTCTCTCAAATATAAAAAATAGAACATAAAAAAATTTTAAAAAAAGAAAAAGAAAGCTGAACTCATCCTGCTTTGAGGTTCGGTAAGACAAAAAAAAAAAAAAAAAAAAAAAGGTCATGTGGACACTGGCCATGGGGAAAGAGACGAGGGGCAAGAGGAAAATAAAACCATCCCTTCAAAATGCATGTTAACTCTGTTTGACAGGCAAGGAAACTGAAACTCAAAGCAGTAATGTGGCTTGCCCAAGACAACATATTTAGTGGTAGAGTCAAGAGACACATCCATCTAGCTTGAAAGCATTTTCCACCCTACTGATGCATCCACGAGCAAATAAACAGTTTGACTGAACTGTGGGGGCAGGGGCATATTTTAATATTCACTTAAGCTTTTAATTGAGACCGAAGCATTATTAGAATTCTCTACTTCTGATACAGAAGTTCATACACACTTGGGGCGCCTAGGTGGTTCCGTAGATTAAGCGTCTGACTTCAGCTTAGGTCATCATCTCACAGTTCATGAGTTTGAGCCCTGCATTGGGCTCCGTGCTAACAGCTCAGAGCCTGGAGCCTGCTTCGGATTCTGTGTCTCCCTCTCTCTCTGCTCCACCCCTGCTTGTGCTCTGTCTGTCTGTCTGTCTCTCTCAAAAATAAATAAACATTAAAAACAAATAAAATAAAAGAAGTTCATACACACTTAAAAGCAAGAATGCCCTTGGGTATTTTCATTATAGACGCTCATCCCACATGCACATGCTAAGAGAGGAAGTGAGCTAAGGTAAGGAAAAGACAAGGGTGTCTTTAGTGAAGTAACAGTGGAATCGAGTTCTCAGGCATGCTCTGTTCCTCACTCTATGTCTGCTCTGGCTTCTCCTTAAGGCAATACCTGAATAGGTCACCGTTTTATTTATACCCAGCGGTATGGGCAGATGGGGGAGAAAGTGCCATATGACTTCCCCTGTGAGTGCCACATGGATATAACCCATGTGTATTCCCAGCGGCGGGCACATGGTTAATGCTCAGCGATGATGGGATAAATGGAAACTTTCCAGGGCCATGTTTGCTGTGTCAAATATTACATGGTCTGACAATAGGATAAACAATTAGAAATCAGAGCTGCAAAGCAGGGAGTGGTGTCCAGGAATCACTGGAAACAGCTAGCTTGGAATTCTTGATGTGACCTGAGAGCCTCATCTCTCTTGGTCCATTTATAAAACTTACTCATTTAGAAAATTTGGCTAGTCCTGATAGGTCATTGTGAGCATTAAATCAGCCCAAGGATACAAAGCTCCTGGTACATGTAAGTGTAGCAAAAGCTGATTCCCTCCATTCCCTGTCCATCTCTGCTCCTTTTTCTTTAACTATTTCCTTCATTTCCCAGCATTGTCACATTTTTCTGACGCTGCATTCAATTCACTGAAGTTAGTGGTGGTTTTCCTACCACTTCCCAATCATGGTCACTCCTGGTTTTTTTCTTTTGTTTTGTTTTGGTCACCTTTGGGCCTTGGTGACCCCAGGTGACCATTCTGTGGAAACTGCGGCAATTTGGATCATGGCTTTTTTTCCCTTCTTTGAATAAACACTGAAAGCTTTCTTTCCCACTTATTCCAACTCTCGTTTGCCATCTGGTGCCTGGGTTGGCCGCATCTGTGTTTGCTTAATGACTTTAGGCGAAGGCCGAGTTTACATATGGGAAGGAGGAGAGGGCTTTGCTGATTTCTTCCATATGTTCATTTATTCGTATATTATGATTTTTGTAATCTCACCAGCATAGATCCCTTCAGACAATCCTTACAGTGTTCCTTAGGACCTGCTTCTTTGTGTGCTCAGCTGGGAGTTGCCGTGAGAACATTTTTTGCAGAGCCTGTTAGCATAGCTCAGTGTGGCTTTTAGGTAGGTACGAACTGATGTTCTGAAGGTTCTTCTTTCTGAATGGAGGACACTTATTAGATGTGGGTGATTCTGTGGAGTCAGGAGACCTGGGTTCTAGGCCCTTCTCTCCATCTGTAAAAGGTGTAAATTCAGGGGCGCCTGGGTGGCGCAGTCGGTTAAGCGTCCGACTTCAGCCAGGTCACGATCTCGCGGTCCATGAGTTCGAGCCCCGCGTCAGGCTCTGGGCCGATGGCTCGGAGCCTGGAGCCTGTTTCCGATTCTGTGTCTCCCTCTCTCTCTGCCCCTCCCCCATTCATGCTCTGTCTCTCTCTGTCCCAAAAATAAATTAAAAATGTTGAAAAAAAAAATTTAAAAAAAAAAAAAAAAAGGTGTAAATTCAAACTCTGTAACTCTCTGGCCTCAGTTTGCTCCTTGCAGATCAAAGGGCTTGGGCTGGGTATGCTCTGACACCTGCGTGGGGCCGCAGCCTTCCCTGCCCTCTTCCGTCCTCTGGTCCTGGGCTTCCAGCTTTTACATATTTCTACCTGAAGTCTCAATGTGTGCTTTCCTTCTTCCCGGCTCCCAAGCAGAGGTGTGCATGGAGGAAAAAAATCCAAGAAAGGCATCCCGTCTTCTGTATAATGCAGGAATGAAGAGGATGAGCTCTATTTGTCGTTTTGTAAGAAGTTACCTTGATTTCTTTTTCTACAGTCTCTTTGGGCCTCGGCTTAGTGTGATGGCTCATGAGCTCTGGAAAGACACAGACCTGGGACCTGGGTTTGAAACCCCCCTCTTCTCTTCCCAGCCTGGGCCCTGAGCAGGTTTCTTAATTTTCCTGAGTGGTATCTTCCCTCTCTGTAAAACGGGAGTACCATCTGCCTTTGCAGGGGTGGTGAGCAGAGAAGGGATCGTTAATCCTAGGATGACGTTTTGCATGAAGCAAGTGCTCACAAATGTTGGTTACCTCTGTGCACGGTGGATTCAGTGGTGAAATGCCACGGTGTTGAGAATGCCTCAGAGGAGGACACCGACAATACTTATGGAAGATCGCAAAATCAATGGATGCCAAACCTTGAACTAGAACTTGGGATTCCTGACTCCCAGGCTGCAGTTCCTTCTCATGAGTTAAAGAGGGGTGGGGAAAAAAGGTGGGGGCTGAGTCAAATTCACCAGAGACCAAATGATGGCTAAGAAAGGAAGGTGGCCTAATCCTTATTCCAGAGGGCTGGTAAGTGGAAGAGAGATTCCTGGGGGGGTCAGGAAAAGTGTTATGGGGTGGTGGCAAGAGGGAGTGGACCTCTTTTTGTGAATGTCCTCAAACTGCTCTGAGAAGTTTTCTTTCTCTCTCTCTCACCATCTGTCCCCCCCCCCCTCTCCTTCTGCCCTTATTCCTTCCCGACTAGTGTCTGTGCCCGTGAAAGTGAAACCCAAAAGAACAAAAATTATTTGAATGAATGTTTTTGGATATGACCAGACCGACAGGTGAGGATGGGTTTGATAGTTTAGGTAGGAAAGCTTTGCAGGCTTATTTGAAAAAGCCAAATTAATCTGAGATAATTGAGAAATAATTTGTCAGGTCAGAGGCAAGTGGAGAACAAGAAATTACCTTGTCCACAGCCTCTTGCTGTGGCCCTCTCTGCTCAGAAGCATGAGGAGAAGCTGTGTGGGAAGGGTGGTGTAGGCAGCTGTCTCTAGATCTTTCCTCTGTCAAAGTGCAGTCAGAATCTGAGAGATGAGGGTTCTCTCCTGACCCGGGGTATGGGGTTTCCGGGTGTGGAGAGGCAAGGAGGGGAGGGTTTTGGCATTCCTGGGTCTCTACCGCCTCACGTTATGTACGATATGTATGTATGTGTAATTTGGTATATGCATGCATGCATGTATACTGTATGTAATGGCTTGGCTGACAGTAAAAGGATGCACAGGCATGAGCATGCATCCAGCAGAGAACAGAACTATCTACAAGGAAAGAAAATGACACACTTGAGGAATGAGAAGGCCAGTGTGACTGGAGCAGATGGAGTGAGGGCAAGTGCGGAGGAGACAGAACCCGGAGGCAGGCTGGGGCCACACCGCGGGGACCCTGCAGTCTCCTTTCCTAAAGCACCGGCATTCGGTCTGGCAGGAGCCAGGTGCAGAGGTCCAGGGAGGCATCAGGGTGGCGGTGATACATGAGGGAGATGTACGCAGATATGAGAGGTGTTCAGGAGGCTTTGGTGATGGATAGGGTGGCGGTGTTAGGGAGAAAGAGTTGTGGGAAATACTGAAGGACCCTTAGATTTCTGGGCCCACGCATCTTCCCCACTTGGGTAGAGGCAGAGTGAGAACCTGCATCTAGAGGTGTTTGCTTAAAGTCTGCTTCTCTACATCTGAAAGGGCTCCTTCAGGGTCATGGGGTAAGGAAGAAGGAGCACCTCAGCTTGGCCTCCTGTTCAGAGAACAACAGCTACAAGAAAAGAACATCAAGAGAAATAATGTCGCAAAATTCTTCATAGACCTGGCCAAAGCTTACATCAGCCAGTCATGTGCGTTTCAAGCTCTATTATTCAGTAAGAAGCGGATTTGTCCTTGTAAGTGCTACAAGATCTGGCACTTACACCTGCGATGTGAAGGCACTTTGTGTTTTTAGTTTTTTCTTTTTAAAGCCACAGACGCTCTGGACAATCCGGGAGTTTTAAAAGCAGCCTCGGGACACCCAACACGCTGTTTGTGGCTCGGACCTTTCCATGGAGGCATTTCCCAGTTTCCCTAGGGTGGTGGACAGGAGAATGCATGTCAAGAGAGAAGGTATGAGGCCATTGGCAAAGGCAGGGATCTTGTGCACAGACATTTCTTAGTTGAAGTAAGAAACTATGTTTGCCTGGGATCCTATAAGCCTCTATCTGGGGGGGGAGGGGGGGGGGGGGGGGGGACTCCAGCCAGGAGTGTTAAGATTTGGGCAGGCAATTCGATGGGGAGGAAGGGGTTGGGCAGTGCTCAGCAGCTTTTCAAGGCCAGAATGCGGAACCTGAACTTCCTCATCAATATTCACAGCAACTGCAAAAGATGAGTATTATCATTATTAACTCTATTTTACAGGGGAAGAAAAGAGGGGTGAACAGGGGATAAGTAACTGGCCCAAGATCACTCACTGAATAAACAGTAGTAGGTCCAGAATTCAAACCCAGGCAGTAAAATCCATTTCCTGGACTCGGTGGCTACCAAAGGGCAGGGTGGGAGGAGCTGTTCATCTGGGGTACAGGCAATGAGGGGAGGGGTGCACTGTCTCTAGAGAATTAAATTATAATAATAAAACCAGTTAAAAGATCCATCTCTTTTTTATTCTCATATGCATTAACAATCTATGAGTAGTAAAATCTCCCCTCTAGGGCAAACCTCTCCTACCTGATGTATCTCCCACCCCTCCTAAGCCACTGGTTTAAACCATTCTAGAAGGGAGGAATGACAAGTCACATTTTGCAGATTTCAGATCCCATCCAAACACTCTCATTGCATTCTGCACAGCTCCTTTGCTCCCCACTAACAAGTATATTGGTCACATGTACACATACTTCTTTACTGTTTGCCTTTGCCGTTGGACCATCAACCTCATGAGGGTAGGGGCTGTCTGCAGTTCCTACTGGAGTGCCTGGCTTAACATGTTGGTGGTGCTCACCTGAAAAGATATTTGCTGAATGCACAGAAGGATGAAGGAACGGTCAATCTAAAATGCCACTTCCTCCATGAAGTCTTCCTTGAGGGTAGAAGAGCTCTGCGCTTCAGAGAAGAAGGTGGAACAGGTGATATTGGAAGAAGCCATCAGGATGGGCTGGGCTCTCCTTCCCTCCAGGGCGGCCCTGGAAGTTCTGGGCCAGGTGCGAAAAGCATGGGTCTCAGTGTAGCTTTGAGCTTCAGGGCACCCCAACATTCCTCATTGTGGAACCAGGAAGAAAAGACTCCCCTCTTAGGATTGATATTTGAGAACTGATAGTTTCTACACCTGTCTAGGGCCAGAAACTACCTAACTGAGGCACAGATTTACGATTATCTTTAGGACGATCCTTAAGATCTAGATACGAGAGCCTCAATGTCCATCAACTGATGAATGGATAAAGAAATTGTGGTTTATATACACAGTGGAATACTACTTGACAATGAGAAAGAATGAAATACGGCCTTTTGTAGCAACGCGGATGGAACTGGAGAGTGTTATGCTAAGTGAAATAAGTCATACAGAGAAAGACAGATACCATATGTTTTCACTCTTATGTGGATCCTGAGAAACTTAACAGAAGACCATGGGGGAGGGGAAGGGAAAAAAAAAAGTTACAGAGAGGGAAGGAGGCAAACCATAAGAGACTCTTAAATACTGAGAACAAACTGAGGGTTGATGGGGGTTGGGGGAGAGGGGAAAGTGGGTGATGGGCATTGAGGAGGGCACCTGTTGGGATGAGCACTGGGTGTTGTATGGAAACCAATTTGACAATAAATTTCATATTAAAAAAAAAAGATCTAGATACAAAAGATCCCAGCATGTTCCTTAGAGAATCTATTTTGCTTTTGGCATGTTTCTAAGTTGCTAGATAAATATAACTCTGCAAACATCTCTATGACCTGGGATGTTGTTTTTATTTTGAAATGAGAGCATGTTCGTTTATAAGTTCGTTAAAACTAATATATATTTTGCTAAAGCACTATGGAGTCAGCATCCCTTCAGCAGGCCTCTTCAAGCCCATTTGTTAAACAAGACTGTAATCCTTTGTAAAACATTCTAGGTATCATGCTGTATCGTGTCCTCTTTTTTTTTTTTTTTTATCCTTTAAACTATATTTCTGTATTTCACCCCTATAAATAAAATGATGTTCCAGTCAACCTTTCTGGGTGGTCCACCGTGAGAAAAGAGTTCCCAGGTCTCCTCTGAGAGGTGGGTCACAGCGAGGTCGGTCCTCACGCTCAAAGTCAACATCCCAGGAGGGAGGCTGCATGAACTGCATGATAAGGTGACAGCGGGGACATAGGTGGTCTGGCATCACAGCCAGTCATGGAATGGTTTAGAATGTAACATGGAGTCTGGCAGAGAACAGGCAAAGATGAGGTCAGATGGAAATCTTCCTGATCCCCAAATTCTGCCATGCTACCTTTGAAATGTTCTGTGGGGTTGGGGGAAGAGCCCTAATGAGGAAGATCCTCAGGGAACGGTGACACCAAAAGCTTGCCTACCCCTCTGCCTCACTACCTGGAGTTTTCATCCTCTAAGACAGTTTAACGAAAGCAGTATATCCAGAAAATGAATGCTTATACATTTGTTATGTCTGGCAAGAAAGGATTACTGGAATAGTAGATATACCAGAAGGCACATGTTTGTTATATCAACTAGCTGTAAGATGAGGAAGCCTAGAGCAGGGTCCCAAAGGGGTGGGACACGGGAAAGAGAGGAGACAGGGACCTAGAGATACGAGGGGCTCTGCCGCCCCTTCGTATCTTAAGGCGTGGGAGACAACAAGATCTCAAGGAGAGTGGGCTTTACAAGTATTTTTTCCTTTTTCCTAATTATCTTCCTATCCTTTTCCTCTGTTCCCTCCTTCCACTCTCCCTCTCTCCTTCTTCCCTCCTCCTCTTCTTCCCTCCCTCCCCTCATATATGTTTACTGAACATCTGCCATGTGTTGGTCACTATTTTAGGTTCTGGAAGTCACTGGTGAACAAAATCAGCACGGTCTCTGTCCTTGGGAAACTTAGAGCCTTGTAGGGGAGATGGACAGTCAACAAGCATTCCCCCAATATACCCGTCATCACGCATTGCAGTAAGCGCTATGAAGAAGAAAGACAAAGAGCTGTGTAAGGAACATTAGCTTGATGGGGGTGGGTGGGGGGGTGTCAAGGGATCCTCGTCCCCAAAAGTGACATTAAAGCGCACAGCTGAAGGAAGACGAAGAATTAGGTCAAGAAAAATCTGTGTGTGGGGGAGGGGCAGCATTACAGCCAAGGGAATAAAAGAAACAATAACAACAATAACAGTGATGATAAAAGCAATAGGTAAGACTTACTGAACAGTTATTATGTGCCAGTCACGATTCTAAACATCTAATAAGTATTCATTAAACCCTCACACCAACTCTGTGAGGCAATTTACCATGATTGTCCCCATTTTATAGATAAGGAAAATAAGGCCCAGAGACGTGAAGGAGCTTGCCCATCACATAGCTGGAGGGTAGAGAAACCTAGATAATCTGGCTCCAGGAAAGGAAGGCCCGGTGAAGTAAGGGCATGCACAAAAAGGCAACAAAGCTGAGCTGTAGCAACTACAGGGGTGGTGGGAGAGGGCACGGCCAGGCACTCAGGGGCCATGTGATGAGTTCTAGAAGTTTTCCTAAATGTGACGGTGGAAACCCATTGCAGGAGTCTTGGGGGGTTGTGACACTGACCTTTCCACGGGGCCTCTCTGGGTGCAGTGGGGAAGCAGCCTAGAGCACAGGCCCAGCTGGGAGAACCCTGCAGTAGTCCAGGGGTGGGGGGAACAGGGGTTTGCACAAAGTACCCGGTTACATAACTGATCAACCAGTGGAGCTCCTCAGTGCTTTCCTCCCCTGGTCTCTTGCTTCCCCTCTCTCTCTCCCTGCCCCCACTGCTCTCTCTGTCGTTGTCCCTCTCAGCAGAAGGCCGAGGACGTGGTGGTAAGACCCCGACTCCTGCTCCGTTTGCCAAGCTGCGGATCGACTTCGGCATTCTGTCACCTTCGCCTTGCTGCCTCCCCGACTCGGGATCATTCTTTCCCACGCTTTTAAGCCTCGAGGGAGCAGCTGCTGGTATCTAGAACCCAGCTGTTCTCCCAACTTCTCTCAAGTGTTTCTTAGTGTCAATGCTTCTAATTAGTTAAAATAGGAAGAGGGGTGGTAAACAGAGGAGCAAAAGAGAGACCTAATTTTAGCTGTAGCCAAAAGGACTTTCCCCCAAATACACTGTGATCTCAAAATACTTAGCTAAGCGCATATGGACACGGCGGGGAGAGGATCTGAAAAGCTACAGAAGGAACAGTCAAAGCCAAATGGGACCGCCCCTGCCTTCCCAAACGTAGGACTGGATCGAAGAGGAAGGCTATGAAAACAGACTGAATCCTTCCTCTGTGCCAGGCACCGTGCGAGCACTTTGTGTGAGTCAACTCGGCAATTCTTTCCTCCTCCCAGTCAGAGGATGCTACGGGGGCTAGATTTACGCTCCTTTTACAGATGAGGAAACTGAGGCTCGGTGCCACTAAAGTTATTTTGTCCGAGATGAGACAGCTATCCAGAGAGCCAGGATTTAAACCTGAGTCTCTCTAACTTCAAAGTGCCTAGCAAAAGGAAGATGGGGCCTCAAACTGAGGACAGATATAGGGTACGGGGTAAAAAGCTCTAACGGAGATGCAGGGCAAAGCATCAGGATAACAATCCAAAGGATGCTGCTGCTCAGAACACTGAGAGGCATCGTTGGTCGGGACTGGCACGGATCATTCAGGACCTCGACTTTTTCTACTCTTGAAACCCCATCCAGCCCTCACAAGATGTCACTAACAATTTACAGGTAGATAAATCACTTCTTGAGTGCCCCCTACCTCTCACTACAGCAAAAAAGACCACTGCTTTCTGCAAACAAAGAAGATGCCGTTTTGGCAAAGGAAGCTGAACTGGCTAAGCCCACCCTCCCCCAGCCTGCCTTCCTAAGGTCGTGGTGGAATCTGGGCTCCTTCAGAAAATGGGCCACCTGGTAGGACTCATCACGTCAACTTCCTTCATCTCAGTTCAAGCTTAAAAGGCCTCTTCACTGGGAAGCTCCCCAGTGAGGTTTTCCACGCACATCTGGAGACTTTCCACAATAGGCCTTTGAAGCGGCCTGAAGTATTCCGGGAAGCCGGGCTCACTGGGCTGAGGTTTAAAGAGCAGAAGCCCACATTTATTTTTCTTTCCCGCCTTCTTTGACAAAACTCCCCCCCAGTGGTTTGTGGGCATTCGCAAAGCAGCCCTGATTTTCAGCTTACTACTTTTAGGGCCGAAGTCTTAAAGAAAACAACAATAAAGCACATTCCAAGGAAGCACTGATACCATAAAGATCTGTTTCTGTGTTTGGCTCCTTCGCCAGAGCCTGAGTCGTGCCTTAGTCATCTATGTAGCAGAAAGAAAATGAGCCCTGGACAGAAAACAGACTTGCTCCGTCGTCACTCAGCATGGGTGACATTTTGTCGAGTCGCTTGGACTTTCTGACCTGTAGAGTGAGTTAATAGTTCCTGCCTTGTGTGGAGTACTAATGGGTTACATGAGGTGGGGTGAGAAAATCACTTCGCACATCGTCCGCCATGGACTTTATCGGGCCTGCGCTGGCCTCCCAACCAGGATAGCTCTTGCTCACAGAGGCTAGCCACTGCATTCTCGACAACTCAACTCAGGCGGTGCTTTCCCCTTCTGGAAATGTCTTACCTTCTTTTTGCCCAGGCTAGCTCAGGTGCGTGTCTTCTACACTTCAATACCTCCCTATCCTCTGCTCCACAGTCTGTTTTTTTCCATCTTAAGTGTCTATCCACCATGGCCCCCTACCACCCCTGGGACAACTGTAGATGCGTGGCATTTTCTTTCTCATTGTTGTCTCTCCCTCCGGAGCACAATGCCTAGTACAATGATGTGCTCCGTAAAAATCAACTGATTAATTTATTTAACAAATATTTATCAAACACCTACCCTGAGCAGGGTACTTATTCTAGCTACTGAAGGCAGAGCAGTGAGTAAAAGTGACATAGCCCCTGGTTTTTCATGAGTTTACATCCTGATATGGAAAGTCAGGAAATACATTAAGGAGATATACCCTTGGCCCTTGAACGCCGCAGTGGTTAGAGGCACCGACGCCCCACAGGTGAAAATGTGCATGTGACTTTTTATTCCCCCCAAACTTAACTACATTACAAGAAAAGAAAACCAAAAGCCAGTATCTCTCATGAATATAGATGTAAAAATCATCAGCATAATATTGGTAAATAAAATCCAACTAAGTATAAAAAGAAGGATGCATCACAGCTAAGTGGGATTTATTCCAGGTATGCAAGGATGGTTCAACATTCAACAATCAATAATGAATTCACCACATCCATAGGTTTAAGAATAAAAACCATATAATCCTATTAATAGAAGCAGAAAATACATTTGATACAATGCACACCTTCAAGTTCACTTTGTGCTACAATGTTCAATAGTTCTAGCAAATGCACAATGTCATGCATGCACAATGACAGTATCGTAATAGTTTCACCAGTTACCCACACCCCCACCCCCAAATCCCTGTGACTCACCTATTTAATCCTCCCCCACTCTCCCTGAGCCTTTAGCAACCTCTGGTCTTTTTATTGCCCCAATGATCTTGCCTTTTCCAGAATGTCACATAATTGGAATCATGCACTGTGTAACCCATAATGGAAAGTGCTATATGTGACAAGGCATCCAACTGTATTCCAAACATATGAAACAATGTCACTGAAGGTTGTGGGAGATAAAGGGACTGACCTAAGTAACTCTGGAAATGAGGAGAGTTTATACAGGGCAACAGAGACTGTACATCAGCAGTATACTCCAGTTGATAAAGTTAACAATTCTGGTATTTCTACACTTGTATATTGTAACTGGATAATTAAGAAAAGGCAGGGTACATGGCAGGTGCCAGGCTTCTCACTACTTGAGTGGAAGCTTACAGAAAAGCAAGAGAGGGAAGCTAGAATGACTCATGTGATAAGAGATTAGTGTTGGAGATAAAGTATAAACTAATGGTTAGCTTAATGTGGACAGAGATGATTACATATATAAATATTTATAGATATGGGTAATACGCATAGATTAGTACACACACAGGTATCTGCTCACACTGTCAACAGGGTGGGTCTAGGAAGCAACAACAGCTCAGTAGCAGTGAGCACACTTAGTGCCCAGATCTTGGTGTTTGTTATCATCCTCCAGCAAAAAGAATCAGGGCTCCATGGAGAGTGGCTGATTCTGGTGCTGGGGCAGGAAACAGACAAAATGAGCTTAGAGGATCTTGTAGTGTCAGAAAGTAAGGAAGCAATAAAAAAGAACAAACGAAATGAGGGGTTATTTCAGAGAGATAAAGGATCCATCTGAGGAGTCCCAATGGCCAAAACCAGAACAAATAACAGAATAAAGTAATACTGGGTCATAGCCCAAAATAGCACATAAATGTCTATGAGTTCATACTGTTCTAAAGCAATTGGATGAAGGAATGAATGAAAGAATGAATGGGAAGACAGAAATGTCCCATGAAGAGTAATTCCAAATCTATGTAGACATTCTACGCTTGAGGAAATGCAGCATTCCTTAAGTGTGCATTGCACATAGTGATTTCTTCCAAAGAGTACAGGGAAAGAGGAAAAACAAAGTATTTTACAGCGGAGAAACCTGAAAACCCTACCTCAGCTGGGGGACCAAGGTCAATACTGACAGAGGTAAGTCAGGTTGATAGTCTATAACTTGATGTAATGTGAGAATGGCACTTTGTCTGTGTGGTCTTCTTCCCCCCAAATCTTAACTCTGGTCTAATCATGAGAAAAATATCAGACAAATCCCAGCTGAGGAGCATTCTACAAAATATCTGATTACCACTCCTCAAAGCTGTCAAGGTCATCAAAAACCAGAGAAGCCTAAGGAGACATGATGACTGAATGTAATGGGGTATCCTGGATGAGATCCTGGAACATAAAGAGGACACTAGATAAAAACTTAGGAATAAAACAGGGACGTTAGCTAATAACGCATCCATACCGGCTGACTCATCATAACATACCTAAGTTGGTAACAATAAGGGAAAGAGGTCAATAGTGAGGGGAACCGGGATGGGGTTTATGAAAATCATATCTTCACAATTTTTCTGTAAACAAAAAAAGCTGTTCTAAAAAATAAAGTTTGTCAAAATAATACACACACACACGTGCATATAATGCACGTACCCATATATTAAGTCAGGAGGTTGTCAGTTCTAGAAGAAAAAAACAAGTAGGGCAATGATGACGAAGGATGAATGGAGCAAGCCGTCTGCATGGGTGGCCAAGAATGGTGTCTCTCTGATAAAATGATATCTGTGAAATGATATCTGAGCAGAGATCTGAAGGAAATGGGGGAGGGAACCATGGAAATATCTAGGGAAAGAGAATTCCATGCAGAAGGGAACGGGCATTAGGAAGGCCCTGAGGCCGGGGGGTGTGCTCAGTATGCACAAAGAAAAGAAAGAAGCCATGGTAGGTGGTGTGGCCTGGTCAGGAGCAGATGGTGGAGTCCGAAAGGGGTTGGGTGCCAGGCCAGGCGGGCCTTGTAGGCCACAGTCATGAAGCAAGTCAATCAGTACAGGACATGAATGAAAACTCATCTTGAAATTTATTCTAGGTACTCCAGCCTTTTTTTTTTTTTTTCTTCAATGTAAATGAAGAGTCATCTGGAAACACCTCCCCCTCCCCCCGACAAGTACACACAAATATTCTATCACAACAATACCAACATTTCTTGGCCTGCAATTATGCTGACCCGACCCTCTAGTCCCACAGAAGCAGTCTAAGGCATGCCACCCCCTCTCTGAAACAAAATCTCAGACGGTTTCTAGGCAAGCAAAGTGAAATGAAGGCTTGAGGCCAACTTTTCACATAATTCAATTTAAAAGAAACTTACATATGCCTGAAATCTTTAGATAATGGAAAGAAAAGTGGATTTTCCTCTCTTCGTTATTAAAGTAATTGGCTCAAACTCTCATTTCATTTTGTACTTGTAGGCACAACCCAGAGTCTGTAATTAGTTTCAAACCACCAAAGTAGAACCAGAATAAAACCTCAACTAACTGAAGGACCTTTTTTTCCTTGACATGCTTGGCTTTCAATGGCTACAGGCAAAGGGCACCAATCCAAGAAGCAAGCTTATGACTGGGACTTGTTTAAAAAACAAAATTACTTGCAAACTATGTCTTAGGTGAGTCCAGTGTGAGATCCTTACCAGCCACCTTCTCCCTCTCCACTCCTAGTCCCAGGTAATGAGAGATGGTATCCTGGATGATGACGAAAGCCACACTCATCAGAGGAAAGCACACCAAGCTCACCACTTGCATGCCAAGACGGGCACAAAAACACTCATCGATAGAGATCAAATCAAAAACTCCTTTCTATGAACTTTAGCCAGAAATGTACATAAATAAAGGCATTCTACTGCATGGGCATGGGAATAAAATATGGATCATCCAACAGCAAGGACTTGATCTCAAAATATCTTGATCTATTTAAGAATAGTTGAGAAAGAATATTTAAGAATACTCAATCACTGGCCACGTCTTTGGTGAGTTGACCTCTCTGAACCTCAGTTTCTTCGGCTGTAGAATGACAATTATGGCATCTCCTGCAAAGACCTCCTCAAGATTAAACGAAATAATGTCCCCAAACACCAAGAACAGTGTCTAGTTTAAAATAAGTGACCAACATGTGTTGCTTCCTTTTACGAACATACTTATCCAGCCTGTATCTGTACCAGACAGGGATCTGGTAAATCGTTGCCTCCTGATAAATGGTGAATATGTAACTGTCTGAAGGAAATACCTCCAGGGAGTCATGAATGATACTTTATGTAATGATACTTAGTACAATGCTGACAATAACAATCATTTATTGAGCACTTACTACTGGGCAGGTGCTGTGATACCCACTCACACACATCACCTCACTGACTTCTCATAGTGCCCTAAGAAGGTAGGCCTTCTTTCAGCTCTTAAGAGCATTTTTTTTTAAAGGCACTTTTGACTTCTTTTGCTAAGATGACTCAACCAGGGTGAGTAAGCCTTCTTTGACTCCCTGGGATAGCCGCATCTTCTGGACTGGCAGCTCTGAGGAACAAGTGGGACTGGCCGAGCTACCAGGGACTGACCTGGAGAAGGTGGCCGAGTCCTGTTCAGAAGAGCTATGTGGGCTGGCAGGGGAGGAGGATCCTGGCTGCTGGGCTGGAGTGTCATCTTGAATAAAAGAGGTAAAAGTGCCCCAAGGGCAAAGCAAATTATTCCAAGAAAGGGAGCTGGGGGGGGGGGTGGTCCCCGGTGCCAGTCCTGTCGTGGCAGGAAGATAGAACCAAGGGCACTGGGAGTGCCAGGGGTGAGGGTCTGGGGTCAGGGGATGCAGTGAAAAGTTCTAGACAGGCTGTGGAAGATGTCAGACTGTGGCAGGCCCTCTCGGGGGAGGTCCCTGAGCCCATGGTGTGGTGACAGAGTGTCAACACACAGAGAAAGGGGTGGGAAAGGATAACTTTAACCCCAGAACACTCCTGTGGGTAAAATCACCCTAGAGACAGTGTGAAAGGGATTAAGAGCATGGACTCAGGGGCCTGGGTTCAAAGCTTACTTTCTCTATTTACCAGCTGTGTGACCAGTCATGTTACTTAATCTCTCTGTGCCTCAGTGTCTCCCCATCTACACGAAAGGGATAACAATGTCCTTTATCTAATGGGGTTTCTATGAAGAGCACATGAGCTAATATATAGCAAGTGCCTAGAAGAGAATGTGCAAAGTGCTGGCACGTGCAACTGTTTAAGTGCTCTCTGCTGTTCTGGTTCTTACCCCCTCCCGGAGCTCATGGGAGCTCCTTTGTCCTCCTTTTACGCAGTGCAGCTTTAGCAGCGGAGCCGGGACTTGAACCTAAATCTCTTCAGACTCTATGTCCTTGTCTTCTTGCTATGTGCTCTTCAGTCATCCCAAATTCAAGCTTCCGTGGCACAATCTAAGGTTGCGTCACAACTGCATTCCACACATATGGGTTCATACTACGTCCTTCTTCCTGTCTTTCCCAGCTCCCATCCAGCCTTTCTGGGCAAAGTAGCTCCCTTCATTATGGCATCCCCCACTCGAAAGCACTCCATAGCTCCCCAGTGCCTGTGGTGGGAGGTATCAGACTGGTCAAGGTGGTGGGGAGCTTCTAATCCCTGGTACTCTCTGTCTGAGTGCACGAGAGACTGACAATAGATAACCGCATCACAGCAAGCAGGAACTATTTCACAGGCAGAACCTAAGATTATCATCAGCACAAAATAGTTGGCTTGGTTAAAGGAGAGGATGCATATATAATGCCTGGGTCAAAAATAGTTGGCTGGGTTAAAGGAGAGGATGCATATATAACGCCTGGGTCAATAATTGTGCACGTTAAGTACCATCATAATTATCACTGTTATTATTCTAAAACCCAGATCCTTCTCTCTGGGCTTCAAAGTCTTGCACATTCTCCCCCCATGCTAATTGCCCAATCTGACTTCCAACAGCCCCCAGGAATTTGCTGGACTTGCTCCTCTGGGATGTTTCCATTTCCATGTCTCTCTCCGTGGTTCCTTCCCATGATGCCCCAATATGAGCCTCTTTCAAATCCTGCCCCGTGTTCAAGGCCCCCTCACACTGGATTGTCTCCAGGAAACTGTCCACGTACCCACATCCCACCTCTCCAGAGTCATTCCCATCTACAGTACGTACTAAAGAACTTTTAAATACTTGCCATTGTTCCAATATTTTGATTTTCTCACCCCACTTAGACTGTAATCCTTTCTTGAGTAACTGCTGGGTTACTTATTTTTTTCCTTTAATGTTAGTTTTCAGCATAAAACAAATGTTCTAAAAGCTCCTAGTGACTTTTACTCTGAGGGTTTCCAAATGGAGTGTAAAAATTCCTGGGAGCTTGGGAGTGGTTTTCTTCTTTTAAATCAAGACAATAATACCAGCCTCATAGCGGTGTTTGATGGATTGAGATAATGGGGATAAAACTGCTCAGAAATCCGCTGAGTTGAAAAGACAAGCTGGCAGAAGAGAAGGAAAAAGCAATCGGAAATCATAGGAACCTAAGGCAGAGGAAAAGGAGTTCTACAGGGGAATGCAGAGAATTGCTAACGAAACGAAGGCAGTCGGTGTCTCCCGTGTGTCTGGCACTGTGCTAGGAGCTTTGTACACATGATGTACAGGACATTGGTGAAGAGCTTGTGTTCTGGAACCAGGCTTCTGGGTTCCAATCCCAGTTCGATCAGCTACCAGCTGTGTGAGCTGTTAAGTTATGCAAAATGCCTATGCTATATTTTTCTTCATCTTTAAATTGGGATCATTTAAAGCAGGAGTTGGCAAATTTTTTTTTTTTTTCTGTAAAGGGTCAGATAGCAAATATATCTCAGGGTTTGAGGGATGCACAGCTTCTGTTACAACCACTCAGCCCTGCAGTTGCAGTGTGAAAGCAGCCACAGAGTCTATGTGAGCAAATGGGCATGACTGTCTTCCAATAAAACAGTATTTGCAAAAATGGGCAGTGGGCAAGAATCAGCCCACGGGGAGTGGTTTGCCAACCTCTAATACACAATCCACTTCACTGGGTCCACAGAGGACTGAAGAATTAATAAAGTTCATGCTCTTAGAACAGTGCCCTGCACACAGTAACTGCTCAAGAAAGGTTAGCTGTTGTTAGCATTATAAGGAACCCATGGAATAGGTGTTAGAATGCCCCTTTACAGGGCAGAAACCCAAAGTTCAGGAATGAAGAACTTCGAGGTGCCTGGGTGGCTCAGTTGGTGGAGTGTCCGACTTCCGTTCAGGTCATGATCTCATGGTTCAAGAGTTCGAGCCCCGTGTTCAGCTCTGTGCTGGCAGCTCAGAGCCTGGAGCCTGCTTCAGATTCTGTGTCTCCCTCGCTCTCTGCCCCTTCCCTGCTCACACTCTGTCTCTGTCTGGCTCTCTCTCAAAAATAAATAAACATTAAAATTTTTTTTTAAAAAAGGATTAGAAATGAAGATCTTCTCCAAAATCTGGCATCTTCTAACAGTAGCAGAGTCAGACTTAGAGCACAGACCTGTGGGACTCTAAAGTCTATAGCTGTTCATTATAATTTTTGTCAACGTCAAGGATCTTACCAGAACCAAGACCTTATTTCATAAACCCAAAGGGAGCCTTGCTCTAGTCCCCAGTATCTCCAAGTGTTTGGGGACTTGACTCAAACACTGATCACACACTGAATGCTGAAATCAGGCCTGAGATCCATATGGGCGTTGTCAGACAGCCCCCAACTTTACTTCCTTTAAATCCTGATTCCAGTCAGTGGAGAACAGGTGTGGAATCCATGTTCAGTACTCTCCTGGGTGCTCACACAGTGTCAGCCCTCCCTGGCCTCAGCGTTGGTTTCCTATGACAACGATGGATCAGCTGCCTTTGGGGAGCCCTAATTAAGTGCACAAATAGGGCAGCCTTCCCAAATCCCACATTAGTTCTGCTTTGGAATGCCAGAACGTTTCTACCATGGAAAAACGCTTCATGCCCCAAGTCTTAACAAACCCAGCAAGTTCAAATGCATTTCTGGGGTGGGGGTTGGGGGTCAAGAATCCCAAGCTGTTACATGAGACGGCAAGGAAAGAAAGGGCTTTTCTTGAAAGGGGGAAACAAAGGGCATGGAGAAATGTCACCAAAATGTCCTGCAAACTCTCTAGCTTGCCCCAAATTGTTCTTTTGTCTGAAAGGCTTGAAAGTGTGATTTATAAAACTTTTTCCTCGGGTCAATGATTGGCTTCTTAAACCCGGGACTCTGAAGCCAGTATCAGCAAAGATTTCTTTGCATATGTTACCTACACGGAATAAAAAGAAAAAAATAATCCCCATTAAATAGCACAGACTTTGTGCATTTCAAAACTATCCACCTATCAGACTTGTTATTTTTATCCCCTCCTCTTTGTCTCCTTCCTCCTCCCTTCCTCCTTACACCCTAAAGCCACGTCTACCCTCCAGTCTATTCCAGGGAAAGCCTCTCTGGTTCTATAGCTGAGAAGACACCGTCATGATTGGTTTTGTGCACGTGAATATAACAGCAATCAGCTGTCTGTTTTATGTTTAATTCTGCATCTTCTGGAGTAAAACCATTTAGGCTGCCATGCCTCCAAGGCACTGCATGCTGTCTACTTCCAGAGTTCAGTGGACCACTGTGTTGATGTGTTTTACCTCATCAAAGGATGGAAAGTGGCTTGGCCTTCAGCTTGATGTGCCTGCAAGACAATGCAATGGGAGAAGCCACTGTGCTGGGAATTACAGAGATTCATCCACCACTAAGTCTTTGAAGCCCAGAAACAAAGTGGATCCTCCAGGCTCTAGGCTGACAGATGCAACCTTTCCACTGGCCGCCATGGGCTTTCTGCCCAGAGAAAACAGCCGCCTCTCTGGGGCTTGCTGTCTCAGGAGAGATGACGGCACGGGTAATTAGGGTGGCCACAGTTTATTATTGTAGTAAAACTCACCTTTGGGTCCTAATCCCTCTGATGATCAATTATTAATAATGACATCAAGACGTAAGACATTGGCTGGGTCTGTCCTGGATGTATTATCACCTCTCCTCAGGGGCTGTGGATGGTTGGGCGATTTGGGGAAGTAACTGTCCTCAGGCCCTGCTCTCTCTGGGGTCATAGGAAACTGGGAAGTTTCAAACATTTAATTTTGGTTTCGATGCCCTTATTTTGTCTTGCCTCTTGTGACAGATGCCACCAGACTTCAGACTTCATGAAAGTGAAGATGCACCAAGAAGAAAATACTAACACGTACAACAACAATGCTAACTGTAGGCCGGGTGGAGCCCGTCTGATGCTGGTGGCTGGGGGAAAAGGTTCTTTCCCTCAGGCAGGAAGGGCTATCTTCTCATAAGGCCTAGCTCAGGAGCTCCCACATTGTGGATCCATTTTGGAAACCAGCAAAGAATTACCAGCTTTTTATTTTGCCACATAAGGACCTTAAAAATAAGACGTACAAAAAACCCCACAACTACTTGACCTGTGCTCTGACCCTTACGTCATAACAAATAGGTGATTTTAACATAATAAAAAAAAAAGTTGCCACGATCTCAGAATAAAGGTAAACTATTGAAACTGTCTACACTTAGCGTTGTTAAAAACTCAATGCACCGCTCTTTTGTTTTCAATTCCCACTGGCTGGTGAAACTTTGTTAAGGGCCTGGAACTTTGCAAAGGGCCCTTTGTTAAGGGCCAGTGAGGGCCAGTGTCATGGGTGTGCCCTCTGTGTTGTCTGTCGCCCAGGGTCCCATGTCAGGGAGAGCCCAGGCTTGGGGTTTATTGATCTGTAGTCATTGCCGTGAAATTCTTAATAATTTTATCTTTGAATGTGTGCTTTGCAAATAAAGGCTGATGGGACAACGAAAGGTGGGCTGGGGGCCGGCTGTTGCCTTTCCTTTCCTCAAGCAGGTTCTTGGCTGTCTGCTCTCTGCCTTCTGCCCTATTCCACATCCCACTGCTGACTGTGCACCTCTGGGGTGGTGACGGGCTACGTGAGGTGGGGGGCACACAGGGCCAAGCACAGGTGTGGGAAGAGCCAGGTCAGATAGTGAGCAGCTGGTGTCTCAAGGTGGGGCAAGGCCGTGGCTCTCCCTGCCACCCCCACTGCCGTAGGGTGCTGGACGGGAAGCTGGAAACCCTGGGGGTCACCTGTCAGTCATGAGTTGAGGCAGCAGAACTGTGGGAAGGGGGGACTTCCCTGTCCCTGGATCCCACAAATCATGCATCTGGCTCTGCCTGCAGGAGCCGTTGATGACATCTGAGAAATACTGGACTACTCATAGACTCTTGCTAAATAGCTAAATAGCTTCCCACCTCCTCTCACATGTGAGTAAGGGTTGTGATTCCCAGACTTCCTTGTGGAAAGCCAGTTTCCCCAAGGACTCAGCACTGGTCTGACTGGGTGGCAAAATGTCATTCTTACCACCCTTCACCGGTGGGCAGCACTCCACAGTCTAGAAAGCATTCTTCTTACTCTTTGTGTGCATGCACATGCGTATGTGTGCACATTCATTAATCCCCCTTTCTCTAGCTGGATGAACCTGAAAGAATTTATACTTTGGATTTTGAGGCAAATCTAGGTTCAGGTCCCAACTCTCTCATTTTCCAGCTGTGTAGCTTTGAGCAAGCAGATCTGCCTTTTTCTGGACTTTGAATTCCTTGTTTTTGTTTTCGTTTTTTCTTTTTGACAGGGAGACAGAGAATCCCAAGCAGTTTCCATGCCCAGTGCAGAGCCGAATGCAGGGCTTGATCTCACAACCATGAGATCATGACCTGAGCCAAAGTCAAGAGTCAAACGCTTAGCCGACGGAGCCACCCAGGAGCTCCTCTAACTCATTTGTAAATGGAAATACTAATATTTACCTACCTCACACAGCTAACTTACAAATTAAATGTAGCTACAGAGGGGCACCTGGGTGGCTCAGTTGGTTAAGCCTCTGATTCTTGGTTTTGGCTCAGGTCATGATCTCAAGGTTCATGGGTTCAAGCCATGCCTCGGGCTCTGGGCTCTCAGCACTGAGCGTGCTTGGGATTCTCTCTCTCCCTTTCTCTCTGCCCCTCCCTCTTTCTCTCTCTCTCTCAAAATACATAAACTTAAAAAAGTAAACATGGCTATATAACCAAGTAAGTTACGGGTGATCAACTAACATTTACTGCTTCCCTCTTCCTCTCCTGGCCCCTAGAGATGAGGAACAATGCCTGGGGAGACAAAGTCTCCTCTGAGGAAAAGCCACCCAACAGGGGCTGAGCCAGGCATCCTCCTGGCCAAGAGGACTTCCCACTGTTCAAAGGGCAGCACTGCCCTAAATAGGAAAAAGTCCTGGCTAGGTGAGGAGCAAGAACTCTGGAAATCTGAGAAAATGCTTCTCCAGGAACAAGATTTGAGCACACAGGCCTAGTTATTTTGACAGATGAAAAGAAGTACTGAAGTTGGGGGTAGGGTAGAAAGCACCAAGTACAAACACAACCTCCTTCCCTGCCTTTCGGAGAGGCTAGCAGACCTTGTGGAAAGGTTCAGGAGGACAGCTTTAGACAGGATTTGGATGAAGAATCCAAAGGCCCAGATTCCAGTCTCAGGTTTTCTCTCTATAACCTTTCTCTCATCACTTCCTACTCTGGAACCAAATGTCCCTGTCTTTTAAACACATTAGACTAGATAAGTTGTTCAAAGTTATTTCAGCTTTGATAGAGGAGGGATAGCTGTAAAAACATATTTTGTAATAACCTGGGACATGCCTGCTAAACTAGGATGGGCCCCTTCAAAGCAGTGGCTTTAGGAAGGCTGCCTCAAGTCCAAGGATGCTCCTGAATGCTTGGGCAAGGCTGTCGGTCGGGGCTCCACAATGGTGGACATCTCATGATTCCTGATGATTCACACCGAAGGCACATATATCATTGGAATGGGCTATGACTGACTTCAGGAACAGTGACAGATTCAGCCATTTTCCTGTGGGGCGTTTCAACATCCATCTCCAAACAGAAGGAGCACAGTGGGCTGTTGTGACAGGAATTCTGGGGAATACTATTTATGGCTGTGTTTTGGTTTACCCTTGGCCTAGTACATAGGGTACAGTTGGAAATGGCCTCAGCTGAAAACACTCTTTTGTCTTTTAGGGCTAAATTTCCAAATTTTTACATACAGCCTGTCAGCTCCAGGCCTACTGCCCTGCCTCTTCCCAGAGAAATAGGGTCATCCCTCCCTCCTCCTCCCCCTCTCCCTTGGCCTATGAGTCATTCTCAACAGAGGCAGGACATATATTAACAGCATATCATTAGGGATTTGGGGTCGGATAAACCTGGGCTCAAATCCCGGTTTCTCCACTTTTTAGTTGTGTGACCTTGAGCAAGTCACTTAATCTCTCTGACCCTTAGTTTCACCAGGTAAAAATAGGAAATAATAATACCTACCCAACAGGACTGTTTTAAGAATTAAAATGAGATGCGTCGCTGCAGATAGATCCTGATGGACATACTTCATTGTGTCGTTCTCTCTGTCCCAATCATTTTGGCTTGCTCCCCAGAGACCAAGCTTCTGCTTCAGTTTCCCTTCCTGAGTTTGATCCTCTTTCCTATTTTGTGCTCCAGATATGCGGGGATGTGGCTGTCCTGCTGTTCCTTCTAACCAGGGACCCCTGACTGCAGGCAGGGATCTTCCCATGGATGGACAGGAGCCATGAACAATCAATAACAGTTCATTTTATTAAGCATTTTCTATGTGCCCAATTGATTATCATTTTCCCCCTTTGTAATAAGCCTAGAGGTAGGCACCGTTATCAATCCAGTTTTATAGATAAGGAGACTGCATGTTGAAGAGGTTAAGTCCAAGGTCCTAGGGCCAAGTGGGAGGCTAAATTCTAACCCAGTGTCTGACTCGAGTCTTTTCTTTTAAATCAATCACCAGCCTCCCTGCATGTTCACTCGTGTCCTTTTCTAGAATCATCACCACAGTAGCCACCACTGATTGAGTACCTATAATCGGTACACACATTATCCCATGTGACTTTCCCGGCAGCTCTATTAAGTAGATGTTTTCATACCCATTTTACAAATGAGAAAGCTGAGGTCAGGAAACGTATGTCATGCAGCGTCAACTGGCTAGGAGAGGAGGAGATGGGATTCAGATACCACATATGTGTTCTTTGTAGCTCCCTGAACACTGTGCTGTGTGCCAAGCGCTTTATAAATATTAACTCTTGTGACAGGTCTATGAGGTAGGTAACACTAGAATTCCCATTTTACAGGTAGGAAGACCGAGGCAGAGAGAAATTAACCCCCTGCTCCAAGCTTCACAAGTAAGCGTGGCAGAGCTCGATTTTGAAGCCACACAGTCCAGCTCAAGTGTCTGAGCTCCCGATCTCTAGCACAATGCTGGCGTAAGAAGGGAAGGATGCCAGGCGAGGTGAGGGGAAGAGGAGAGGGTTTCAGAGGCAGAGGGAATTATCTCTGCGTGGGCAAGAGGCTCAGTGAGAACAAAAGTTCTGGAAGAAGAACTGTCCACCCACATCAACTGAAGTAGTACCCCAGAGCCTTGGCTCTCTCCTCCAAAAGGGGTCGGCCACCCTGGAGAATTTTCCAGCATTGAGCAATGGTGTAGGTGTTTTGTTTCCTTTAGGCCCACTGAGATGCATCATGAGGAAATTGCCTTAGTTCCACTCATGAGCAAGCTGATCCCACTATTCAGCTACAAAATCCTCAGAAGAGATGGAAGTCAACAGTTTTAAATGACCAGTTATATTTAAATATTCAGGGGGGGGGAGAAAGGCCTTTTGTCAGGAAAGACAGAAACAAACACGTACTGAATAGTGACCACATGCTGAAACATGGGAGTTGTTAAACCTCATAATAAGGTCTGAAATTGTGATTCACTTCATTTTGCAAAGAAATAAACTAAGGCACAGAGCAGCAAAGCGATGTCCCCAAATCAAATGGCAAGTAAAGGGTCCTGGACATGGCCCAAAGCCCATATAAATGACTTCAGGTTGCATGCTTTGGCCAGACCTCTGCTGCCTCTCATTTGCCTAATGACTGATCCATATGGTTTCAGAATTTTCCCATAATTAATGGTGAAATCACCAAGAATGTCTGCACAAACCCACAGACCATTCTGCTAACCTGGTGTGCTCTGGTCTAAAATGTTAGCATTCTGAAAAACAGTTGTAGGAGAAGAAATAGTTTACAGGGAACATTTCCAAGAAATCCTGAAGTCACGGAGACTGAGAGTAGCAGATACAAGTATATGAAAACTTAACACTGCTGTACCAGACATCACAGGCAAAGGTAGATGGTGGGGGACATATTATAAGAAGCTCTTCAATATATATGGCAAAGGGCTGATATACGGAGCATACAAAAAACTCCAAGTCAATGAGAGAGAGACCCCAAGGGAAAATGAAGAAAGGGTATTAAGAGGCCATTAACAGAAAACAGAAGTCAAGTGACCAAGGAGATGAAGAAAATGTTCATTCTTACTAGTAACAGAGCAAAGGCAAACAACAATGGAGAGTCCTCTCCTGCCCAAGAAATTGGCAAAAATGTTACCCGACTGACAACACCCGGTATTGGCAAAGGCACAGGGACACCGCTGGCAGGAATACAAATCGGGACAGCCCTTGTGGAGGACATTTTGGCCACAGCTAACATTTTAAATGCACAATCTTTCCAGGACCATTTCTGCCTTTTCAAATCTCTCTAAGAGAGGTTTTCATACTTGTATATCAAGCGCCACAGCAAAGATGGTCCCTGGATCCCCGTTTATAAAAGCCAGATTATAGAAACTACCTAAGTGTCTATCAGTAAGACAGCGGTTAAATAATTTTTTCATATACAGACTCTGGAATTAATGTCAGTATGTAATGGGCATGGGGCAGCTCTATGTGCTCTAACATACTCCAAAATACCTTATAAATGAAAAAAAAACAACCTTGCAGGACAATTTGTAGTATATGATCTTATACATGCACATATATGCGTCTGCAAAAGCATGAAAAGAGTTCAGAAGATATGCACATTGTATAATAGTGATTATGTCTAGGATCAAGTGAGGTTTGTGCCTTTTGTCTTTTACTCTGTAGTCCTAGAGTGTTCGAGTTTTTATGATGTAAGTGTATTCTTGTTATTTTTCACTTATCTAAAAATTTTTTAATGTTTATTTATTTTTGACAGAGAGAGAGAGAGAGAGAGAGAGAGAGAGACAGAACGTGAATGGGGGAGGAGCAGAGAGAGAGGGGGAGACACAGAATTCAAAGCAAGCTCCAGGCTCTGAGCTGTCAGCTGTGGGGCTCGAACTCACAGACCGCAATATCATGACCTGAACCAAAGTCAGACGCTTAACCGACTGAGCCACCCAGGCACCCTGACTTTTCACTTATCTAAAAAGAGCAAGTTGGCCGCATAGACAGAGTCACTTGCCTTGCTCTCTGGGTGGTGTCCACCCAGGGCTGAGGCTTCATCCGTTGCTGATGGGAATGGAAAGCAGCTCACGGGGAAGCTGCCTTTCCCTCCTTCGCTCCCTCAGTTGCAAAGTTGTTTACACATCTGAACTTGTGCGCACATATACACATTCCTCTTGGGCACACACTCAGAATAGCCACCACATAGGCTAGTTCATGGCTCAAGAACTTCTGAAACACGGACCAAAGTGATTTCTTGTCATCTTGATAAAACTACTACACAATCACACCCCAATATGACTACGAGAAAAATAACAAATGGTCAGGCCCCATCGACGCAAGCCTTGATTTAAATCACGGGGTCCAACAGGCACATATTGGACGCGAAGCTCCTTAAATAATGGCTCTGCTGGCCTAAAACTTATCAGATGTTCCTTTAGCCTTAGCTCGCCCAAGACATAAACTATGGGTTCAGGGGAAAGCAAAGTCAAATGACTCATGACAGAGTTTGTTTTTAGTATGAATTATTTTTTCTGGCTCCTTGCTTTTAAAGACGGATCCTTTTCAGATGGGCTGAAAGCAAGGGCTGCTGGGAGCTGGGCTCATGGGCCTTGCCTTTCCCCTGCTTCTGAGAGCAAAACGTGGAGCCCTGAGCAGGAGAGATTTACTTCCCATCAGGTTCACTCCCATTGTGCCCCGCTTCTTTTTCTTTTCAAAACAAACCACGCGAGGGCGGCCTCACAGTAGCTGCGTGAGGCTGGTGGAAAGAGCACTGGATTTGGAGCCTAAGAGAACTGAGCTCCGGTTCCAGCACTGCCATTCACTACTTGCGAGATGCTGGGAGTGTCACGTGATGTCCCTGGGCTGCAGTTTCCTCGGGTGTGAAATAGGAATAAGCATCACACTGGGCTGTGGTGGGAATTCAGTGAGGCAATCCAGGCCAGGTGTCTACCACCCAGGAGGCACTCGGTGAATGGCCCTGGACTGGACTCCTCAGGGCAGAGATGGTGTCCTATTTACCTCAGTAGCTCTATTACTTGCCTGAGAATGGGGCACAGATATTTAAGGGGTGAAGGCAGCCAGGTACTTCGTACTTGTGATGTGCCAAGCACTGTTCTAACTGCTTTATATAAATCATCTCATTATCTTACAATTAACCCTATGAGGTAGAAACGAATGCTATCCACATTTCCTGATTGAAGAAACCGATGCACAGAGATATTAAGGGAGCTGACCAAGGCCACACAGGTGGTAAGTAGAGGGGCTGGGGCCTGGATGCTTGCTGTCTGGCTCTAGAACAGGAAGAGGAGAGGAAACATGGGCAGACCAGAAGCTCCCCCTGCAGAATCTATGGAAAGCCCACATCAGGGCTAGCCTACCTCTTGGATCACTTTAGAAGAACAGATACCAGGGGAAGGAGAAGGACATCACGAGTGTGGTCATTCATGGCCCTGCCAGGGCATAGGTAGTGGACAACCAGAACCTACTCACGAATGTGGCATATTCGGACAGCTTCTCAGGGTGCTCTGGGCCTAGAGATGCCCATGCTTCTGAAGGAATGAGTACCTCAGGACAGGGCTGCTGGCCAAGAAGGATGAGGAGACTGCCTGGCTGGTACCCACACATGTTCATCATCTCCCACTCCTCAGCAGACAGAACTAAAATGAACACAGAATTCCAGAGCTGGAAGGGACCTTAGATACTGTGTGGCCCTCCAGTGCACAGGTTAGAGAACTGTTACTTGCTCAATGCCACACAAGTTAGTGGTAGAGCAAAGACTGGAATCCAGTTCCCTACTTCCCAAGCCAGCAATTCTGCCTCTGGCATCTAAAACACACCAGTGGCCACTGTCCGTTCAATGCACAGCTCTTGAGTTATGACTTCTCATTTCAGTTATTCATTCATTCCATAGTTTTCATCTGAGCAGTGTTCAGGAAAGTTAGGAATGCTGGCCATTGGGTTTTGGATCTGTCAAACCCGTTGATAAACCATCCCCGGGTTAGATGAATGCTTAGCCTGCTCTCCCAATAAGTCATTGAATAATGTACTAGGCAAGCAACCTTTTGATAATGAGGTGGGTCTCCATAGGAGTCTGCCTACAGGGAAATGATGGGAAAAATTTGGAATAGTGATCTATCAAGGTGAAGCGACAAAATGCCTTTTGGCTTTATGTTTCCATCTCATGAGCTGCCCCTACTACATGTGAGCACAAAAGCATTAATTTATCCATTCATTCACTCAAATTCACATTTTCTTCCCAATATACAATTGAGTTCACTTTTGGGTTCATAAATCCTTTGTTCCCAAGGTCTAAAATTCTGCATACCCTCCCATTTCAGTCCTCAAGACACTCTCTCTCTCTCTCTTTCTCTCTCTCTCTCTCTCTCTCTCTCTCTCACACACACACACACACACACACACACACACACACACACACACCTATGACTGATTAACATTTCCAAGCCTTGTTTCAACTGTCGTTTCTTTGGAATGTTTTCTCGGATTCCCCAAGGCTAGGGAAGGTGTGTCACCTATTGTTACCTATCCTATCATATAGCACATTCTATCACAGCTGTCTATTTCATCGTATTTCTCCTCTGCAATACTGTAAGAAACTTAAGAAGGACTGAGCCTCTCTTGTTCAGAGCTGTGTCTGTCTGTAAAAACCAGAGACAGACCTAGCACAAGTGGCTGGCGCATACATAGATGGCACTCAAGAAACATTTGTTGAATAAATGAAAAAAATAAAGAAAACTCACTGAAGAGCGATTGTGACATAGACTCTGCCCTCATGAAGCTTCCACTCTAGTTGGAGTGGGGGTGGACACACAAAGGACAGTCACCATACATGTGAGAAGCATTATATCTAAGGTCTGCTCTGCACAATGGCAGACCTGACTGATGAATGACTGTACCAAGGAGGCTGGATTTCACTTAAGCCATACGTTCATCATAATCTGACTTTAAAGGATATAAACACGTGGGACATGAGTATAGGTGGAAGACACACAGAGTGTCAACTTTCTCAGTTCAATTCTCTTGCTTGTGAACTTCCCTGTACGCGATTCCCATGGAAGACACTTCAGGATTTCTTTGAATTCAATGAAATCAGGGTCTGAGGCAAAACAAAAAACAACAAAACCAAACAAACAAAAAACAAAACAGTACCACAGAGTGAAGAAGGAAAGACAGAGAAGAGATTCACATCACAGAATTCTCCTTACATAACACACTCCAGCCTCCCTGGTCTTTTTTGCTTTTCCTCAGACATATTCAATTCATTTCCACCGCAGGGCCTTTGCATTCACTATGTTTTCTGCCACTCGAATCTCATCTCAAATACTTCTTCCTCAGAAAGGCCTTTCTTGCTGCTCACACAGCCAGGATGTCATGTTCCTTCTGTCCGATCCCTCTTTGTTCCCTTGTACTGCTTTACTTTATTTCACAGAATTTTTCGCTACCTGAAGTCATATTATTGGTTGTGATCCCCGGTTGCTAAAATTACTTGTTACTGGATTCCTTGTAACTAGAATATAAGTTTTGTGAGGGCAGACATTGCTTTTTCAATAGACACAGCTGGAGGTACTGAGCTAGGAGAAAGAGACAGGTATCAAAGGACGAAAGAGGTGCACTAGTTCCTAAAGGGAAAGGCAGATGATGGGGCAAAGAAAGGGGAACCAAAGTGACTCTGAAAGTTTAAGGAAGAATGAATAATATTAACTCACTAACTATACACTAATACAGCAGGCTTATGCATGACACTGCTACGTTTCCCTTTTGGGAATGCATAAACATTCTGTGAACATATGTAAAAACGCGGATAATTTTAGTTCCTGCTCTATGATATTTTTCTGTGGTGATTAAATTAGTTAATTCATGTAAAGTGATTTGAACAGTGCTTGACATACAGAAAGCATTAATAGGCGTGCCAGGGTGGCTCAGTCGTTTAAGCGTCTGACACCTGATTTTGGCTCAGGTGATGATCTCACGGTTCATGAGATCGAGCCCCACATTGGGTTCTGAGCTGACAGTGCAGAACCGGCTTAGGATTCTCTCTCTCCCCCTCCCTCTCCCTGTCAAAGTAAATAAATACATAAATAAATAAACTTAAAAAAAAAGAACGCATCAATAAATGTTGCCTATCATCATCATCATCATCATCTACAAAGAGATATGATATACAGATAGTATCTATTCAGAAGAATTTTATGCATTGCTATATGCTATTTACTTTCTATTTTTTTAATGCTTATTTATTTTTGAGAGAGAGAGAGAGAGAGAGCGAACATAAGCAGGGGAGGGGCAGAGAGAGGGGGACGTAGAATCCAAAGCAGGCTCCAGGCTCTGAGCTGTCAGCACAGAGCCCAGTGTGGGGCTTGAACCCATGGACTGTGAGATCATGACTGGAGCTGAAGTCAGACACTTAACCTAAATGAGCCACCCATGTGCCCCTACATTTAAGATGAAGCACATAATTTCTATAGTATACAAAGTTAAACATATGTCCCTTATTTTGCATTTATTACAGTACAAAAAGTTTTATAAGGATTAGTCATCAGTATTCAGAATCAAAGAATCTTATTGTTTTTAATAAACACATTTACGATCATATTAATCAAAGATGCAAAAGCTTTAAGACATGTAAGCATGAATAGCCAGCCATGCAGGAACTCTGAGAAGCTGGAGGAAGTGATAATGAATCATCAGTGGAAAGGATAAAGAGGCTGAAAGGCTGAAACAGAACTCCAGAAGGACTCATACAGAGAACAGTGAAGAAAGAAAAGAAAAAAACATTTCCATAAGTGAGAAGAAATCAGCACAGGACGGTAAATCGAAGCACCACACGCAATAATCGTTTCAATGGAATCACTACGGGAAATGCCTGTGATGAGGATAAAAACAGCAAACTGCTGAGGACAAGAACAAGAGTTAAACAGTTTAAATGAATCCAAGGAAATTTGGTCACAACTTTAAAAAATCTGCCAGAAACGAACACATTACTCCAAGTTTGGATAACTTCTTTATAAAAACAGTTCTTTTTAGTTACAGCTTCTTTTTGGTTATCGCCAGATTGGAAGCCTGGTGGATGGAACTCGCAACCTACCTCATCAGGATGCCCTCGCCTTCTCCCTCCTCCAACCCCAAGACCCACAGCATTTTATCACCGCATCTCAAAGAACAGGGGGATTGCTTTTTTAAAAGGTACTGAGGTTTTAGCAGCACATGCCATGTTCCATACAGCCTCTAGGTGGCGCTATTACAAAACAGAAGCCTGAATACTCCGAAGGGGGGAAAATAATCAACAAAGTACATTTAGTACAAAACACTAAAAGCAATAACAGCTCAAAGGCAGACTCCATTTATTACAGAAGCTACAATTTAGTATCTCTAAGACAATTATTAATTTCCTTTTTAATTCAAGTGCTCACCCCACAAAGAGACATCTCATTTTTCAGCCAGAAAAAAATCTCAGGGTTGTTTTCTTGCTCTAAAACATTTACATTTAAGGGCTCAGTGGAAACCCACACTATGCTAAAAGTTTGTAGTATAAACTGTTTTATAATCAAGATTCATTTGGTAGAACAAAAGAAGAGCGTTCAGAGTAAAAATGTAAGACAGCAAATGAGAGCTGGCTGGGGAAAAACAGTTATGTTAGTTTGATATTCAACCAAAAGCTGTAATCTTATTAAATATATTTAAATATGGTTTTCATTTAGATTTGGCAACTTGATTAATGGGGATGTATTAAATAATACCTGGCTGCTAAGAGTATATTTGGGAATCAGTGCCACATAAAACACGCAAAATGTACAATTCGGTTTCATTGTTATTTAAGGCTTCTCTGTTCTCTTGGCGGTGTGCATACACATATTAAAAATTAAGTACACATACTCCATGTATGCTCAAACCTTTTAAAAGGCTTTCTCTTTAAACAGAAACATGCAATGGAAAATGAACTCTGGTGAAAGGTAATGGATTCATCCCTTTGGGGACAGCTGTCCTGTTTATCAAAAGAAAGGAGGGTAGGGTCAGAGGCAGAAAAAAAAAAAAAAAATTCCTAACTGGTCTGCAAAGAGAGATGCCCAACTTCAGAGAGGAGCCGAAATCAGTTTCTACAGCCAGGCTTCCTTCTTTGCCTGAGTTGAGAGGTCGAATGAATGGTACCTTTCACCATGAGGCCATGGGGGTATCACAATGGGAACAGAGTATCTTAAGATATGGGGAATGTATCAGTGGCCAAATGCAGGCAGATGCGGGTTCCCCATGTGTTAAAGAAACATTTTTTTTTTTTTTTACTGGTTGGGGGTGGGGGGGATCTGTAGTTTTTTGGGCTTTGCATTAGGCACTGATCAAACGGTAGGAGTTGGGGGTGCTAGGGTGGTTCAGAACAACCAAAGAGACAGATAATGGTAATAATGCAAAGAGCCAAGTACCATAATACAGTTCTACTCAGTGTTTTTGATGAAAAAATAATACGTCTGACATGCAAAAGCTGCACAGTAATGAGCATTCTCTCTTTTCCAGTATCATGAGGTTCCCTAAAATCTGCAGGCTGGAACAAGACATCTCAGAGTGGCCAAAATGTCAGATGACTTCACATTACGTCTCTAAACAACTCAGTGAAACGAGTCACAATATTATTATGTTTTAATTTGAGAAGTTAAGTTTAAGCCTGGAAAAGTCCAGAAAATATCTTACAACTCAGAAGGAAACAAAAGAGCAAGCTTTTTTGATACAGGTATTTTTCTGTCCACTTATGGATGATTGGAGGGGGTGCTGTGAGAGGTTAATAACATTACCCAACATCATACGTTCAGTAAGGCACAGAGCCTGGCCAGGAACCCAAGGCCATTTTATGTGGAAATCCATGTTTTTTTGTTCTTTTTTTTTAAATTTGTTTATTTATTTTGAGAGAGAGAGAGAGAGAGCAAGCAAGGGAGGGAGCAGAGAGAGGGAGAGAGAGAGAATCCCAAGCAGGCTCTGTGCTGTCAGCATCGAACCTGACATGGTGCCCGAAGCCACCAAGTGCAAGATCATGACCTGAACTGAAACCAAAAGCCGGATGCTCAACTGACTCAGCCTCCCTGGCGCTCCGGAAATACACTTTTCTAACCTCTAACCCCACAGCCCCACTGCTTCTCTGTGGATGAGTGAAGACTTGGGACAGGCGCAGTGACGGAAGTTAGGGGTAAGGGTGGGGACACCACATGCAATCTCATTTATTTCCCTGTCACCTACTTGCAAAACAATGGAAGAAGAGGGGCCAAGTTCCTTCCAGAGACCGCTTCTCCCTGCCACTGTCATCTGCAACTGGGCTATGTCCCCCACTGGACAGAACGCATGATAATGTTGAGCACGCCAAGGTCTTTACAGTGATGATGGGTACAACCAGGGGCCACAGGGAACACGGTGTGGGCTGTAGTAAGACTACAACCAGGGAAACAGGAAATTCTGACCCACGCTACCACATGGATGAATCTTGAGAACATGATGCTAAGTGGAATGAGGCAGTCACAAAAAGGCAAATACCGTATGATTCCACTTGCATGAGGTACCTAGAGTAGTCACGTTCATAGAGACAAAAAGTAGAATGGCGGTTGCCAGGGGCCGGGCGGAAGAGGGACTGGGGGATCATTGTTTAGCGGGCACACAGTTTCAGCTTTGCAAGATGAAAAGAGTGCTGGAAACTGGTTGCACAATGATGTGAATAGTCCTTAACACTGCTGAGCTGTACACTTAATGACGAATTTTATGTTATGTGTATTCTACTACAATTAAAAAACAAACAAAGAAAGGAAGAAAAGCATACAGTCACGAACACCAGCTCCGGTGGTCATTTACAATGTCTCTTGCCTGGTACAGTATGAAACATGACCTTCCAAATTTTCAGATTTATGGAAGTAAAAGTCCTTTTATGGGACATCCTTGGTACTTTTCTGGAAAGCAGGAAGTCTGGAGGAAACAGGTATTTTTTTTTTTTTTTTTTAACATGTAAAATTTTATATCTGCATGTTTTATATGAATTCTCATCTTGGTTGACCAGCTAAAAGAGCTTTGAACAAAGCACTTCCCCTCTCTGGGTTCCAACTTCCTCATCCATAAAAGGAGGGAGTGGGTGAGATGATCTCTGAGGGCCCTTTCAATTCTCAGATTCAAATTCCTGTTTTTCCAAATGCTAACACTGTCCTCTGTTAAGTATACTTCATCCATTATGGACATTCATCGGGACATTTTTGCAAGCCACTATTCGTTTATGAAATACCTACTCCCTGCATTTTCCCCAAGGGATAAAAGCAGGAAGGAAAGGTGCAGGATGAGGTAGGCCAATAGGAAGCAAAAGAGTAAAAGGTGTTCTGGAAGGAGCACTGGACTGGGAGTCTGAGGCTATGAGGTTCCAGTGGATTCTCCCACTTGCTAGCCATGTGAATCAGAAAGGAAGGAAGCATTTACTGGGGTCTTCTCTGCAGAAGGTCCTCCCACACATATTATCTTTTTACTTTACAATTTTGGCAATTCACACACTATCTTCATAACTGTTTCCATATCCAAGTACTACCTGTACTATTTATTATGTATAATTTTTTCTTCTGAAGTCCAAATAAACCGCTTTTTCTCTTTGTTTTAAATTGCCATGTTCTACACAATAATGTCCAGGAGAACCCAGGTGGGAAGCTGGTTATATATACATTAAGATATATAACTAGTAGAAAAAGAGTGTCCACATGCCAGCTAAAGTCATCTTGGGTGCCACTGGTGGCATATGGGTGTATATGGGAGATGCCACATTAACCCACTTTATCTCCAGTTATGGCTGCTGGACGCTTGAGCCACAGCAGACTCAACAGACCCAACTCAACATGCTGGTTCATATTCCTCTCATCTTTAGAATGGGTGGGTTCTATAACAGAGTCTTTCTGAGATTTTCAAATTTCAGGGATACTAACATTTCCAAAACTACTTTGGAGACTGACATATAGCAAGTTTTTGTTTTCTTATAGTAAGCAAGAACTCAAAACAATATTCTCACACAAGGTAATTAATAACAACAACAACAACAACAAGGCAGAAGACTTTCTACACCAAACAATCGGGAGGAGTACTTCTCAGGCGAATGGAAATAAGTTAAGAAAAACAATTATGATGTTCTGCTTCCTTGTCTATGTTTCTCCATCTGGTGAAAACTCTGCCATGGGCCAGCCACTGACAGCCTCAGCACCCATGGGCCACAGATGTAACGGGAGACGGCTCTGGAGTCACACACGTCTGAGTTCAAGTCCTGGTTGTGCACTAACTACATGTGCAGCTTTGTGAAACCTTAGCCTCGGCTTTTCATGTGTAAACCGAGGCTACAGCTCACTGTGGTAACGACAGAGTGTAGTAAGTGTACAAAGTGCCTCACACAGTGCCTGGCCTGTGGTATGAGCCGAGGCTTACCTTCCCTGTCCTATCTCACCAGGAGAGCTGCTCTCAGGATACAAGATGGCAACTCATGGTTGGTGCACTGAAAGTGCGTCCTGCGGCTCTAGTGGTTTCTTGGGATCTCAGCTTAGAAGCTACTTCCTCTGGGAAGGGAAACTTTCTTTGACCCACCAAGTTGGGTAAGAAGCCTGTCCCTGGTACCATGGCATTCTGGGCCCTGCAACTGTTCACTTGCCACACTGGATTCGCTTTTTAACGTTTATTTATTTTGAGAGAGAGAGAGCACAGGAGGGGCAGAGAGAGAGGGAAAGATAGAATCCCAAGCAAGCTCTGCACTGTCAGTGGGGCTTGATCTTACTAACACTGAGGATCATGACCCAAGCAGACATCAGGAGTCAGACGCTTAACTGACTGAGCCACCCAGGCACCCCACTTGCCAGGTAACTTATTAAAATTGCCAGGCAACTTCTCCCTTACTTACCCCAGGAGGTCCAAAAGAGCTCTGAGAGACTGGGGAGTATATCAGTCTTACTTATTGTTGCTTCTCCACCATCTAGAACACACATAGTGGCTACAAAAGTCAGCAGTGATGCACTTTTCATTTGTTAAATGCACACGTTAACTGATGGGAACATTGGCATAAGTTTTCAAATCTGTTTTGTGGTATTGCTTGTGGTATGCTCGACGGTTTGGACCATGGGTTTATGGCAGCATTTCCAGTGTTTGGTGCTAGAAACGTTAGCAAAGTAAGATGCTTCAAAGCTGATTCTTCGGTCAAGTAAATTTGAGAAAGACTATGCTCTATATGGAAATCCATGATGCATGTTTACAGATGCAAGTCTTATGAGAAGTCTTGCTGTAAAGATACCCAGTTAACTTGAAAATAGAATTTTCCAAATGAATTCTTTGCAGGAATTGCTTTTGATATAACAAAGACCACCCTTTGGAAAACTCTGGCTTATAGAGAACTTGAGCTGTGAGCCAATTTTTCTGATGGTTTCTATCAATTCTTTGTCCTGGTTCTCCTTCCCTGATTTAAACTATACAGCTGGAATCAGGAGACATACAGTGGGATGGACAATTGAACCTTTGAGAAAACTGCACATATGGATGAGCTGGCCGGTCCAGGAGCTGACCAAAAGTATTTTGACAATGACTCAAATGCCCTCATCTGTGTCACACATCAGAGCCTTGACATTTCTGTGCACATACATCATGGCAATTTCTCCTCACTCTTCTCCTTTTCCACCATCATCACCACCATCACCATGATCGCCACCACACGTATGTGTTATGGGACACTGTCTGTGCCATGCATTGCTCTAAGGACAAGCAATTCCTGAGTTAATGTATTTACTTCCCACCATGATTGTTTAGGACAGATGCTAGTGTCATCCCCATTTTACAGAGGGAGAAACTGAAGTGCACAGAGGTTACGGAAGAGTCACATTTCGTAAGATGGGTAGACCAAATCACAGACCTATGCTAAGAAATCTTATTGGTTAACAGACCGAGACTGAGTGCACTGAGTTTCCAGGTGAAGCAATCCATAAACAGCCATGTCTGGCTGATTCCAATAAAGCCCCTTCTACCATATCAGGCCGCCTCCTGGAGCTAATAATACTTGATCTCTGTGAGTTATTTTCTGTTTACTAAGCACTTCCATATCCTTCATTGGTTTTAAAATCTCCTGACCATGCTTTACACAAATATGAGCGTTTTATAGATCTTGAAATGCAATCTCACAAAACTACCACTCGTAGTAATGATAATGATGATGACATTAAGGATAGCCACCTCCCACTTTTGACAAACTTATTGTTCAAGGCAAAAGAGCTCAGAATGGGTAGATTTGGGGCCCAGACGAAAGCCTTCTAATGCCAAGTCCAGAGTTTGCTCCACCCTTGAAAGGCAGGTCTCTCCGACAAGATAAGCCCAGCTGTGGCAGGGGAGCGAGGTTTACAGCACCAGCTCGGCATTCAGTTGGTGTGGTTTTTAAAGCAACTCAACATCTGTCATTAATTAGAGTTCCTGTTGCGAAGGTGATGGTTTATTATTGCTAGGCTGATAAGATGGCCAGTTCAGGAACACTATCTTCCTCCTTTTTCCCTCTCGCTCTCCAGCAGAGATTTTTCTCTTTCTTTCTCCTCTCACCTACAGAAACATAATTGACCTTTTGCCACACGGTATGATGTGGTGTTCTCAAACAGGGGCCCCTGTTGGCTTCCCAGTGATAACCTTTGGAATTTTTTCCCCTTTGGCTCAATGCAGAGACTCTGTTAGACCAACTTTGATTCAAATTTCATTTCTCATACTCCTGAGCTCTCTGAACAAGTTAATGATCTTCCCCGGGCTTTACTTTTTCATATGGAATAAGTGACAAGAAGGCCTAAGTGGCAAGGTTATTTTCAGAATTTGATGTAACAAAAAATGAGGATGTTAACACAGGGCTTGGAACGTAGTGGATACCCAAGAAAGGATAGCAGATGTGATAACTAAAATAATAGCAATAATTATTTACAAAGAGATGAGATGAAACAGGGGATTAGGGTTGGGGGTTGAGGTCATTCTGCCTTCAATCATTCATCAGTCATTTGTTCTTCCCCTGCAACTAGTCTTTTTCTTTATAGCCCTTAACCCAAGGCATGTATATATTTATTTGTATTTATTTATTTTGTTATCTCTTAATACTCAGCTGTAAATGTGATGAGAATTGATATGATGGTTATTTTGCTCATCATTGAACCCAAGGGGATACTTGCTGAATGAACAAATATTTACCAAGCAGCTATCCCATGTCAGTTTCTGTGGTAGGCACTGGAGATATGGAAATAATTAAAGCAAGATTCTCACCCTTGAGGCATTCACATAAGGGATCTATGAAAATTGACAAAAATAAAGGAAATGAGGCACTTGTCCCGACTCCAGAGAGTTTTTGATAAATCCAGTGGCATAAATGGATTTAAATCTGCAGTAATATTCCAGCACAAAGCATCAAGGTGGTGGGGTGGTATGGATATCTCAAAGCTCTAAGTGCCAAGAAGGATTCAAACCGGTGGCGTTAAGCCCCCCAAAGTAATTAGAAATTCTTTTTGAAACATACTAGTTTAAAAAGAAAGAAAGAAAAAAGAAAAAGAAAGGGAAGGCCTTTCAGAGGCCTGGCTCCCTGACTCCTCCCAGAACAGTCTGATCCCCTCTGCTGGTGAAGCAAGAGGTCAGATCCCCAGACGGAAAATCAATCTCTAAGAGTCGCTGGATAGAATTTCTAATCCACCAGTGCCACGACACGCAGTCTGTTTCCAGCCAAGGAGGATGAGGCCCAGAGGCTTTAGCTTCCCCAACCCACTGTACACAATCAGGCCAAGCTGACACCCCTCGCCAGACACACACATCCTCTAACCATCACGCAGGCTCAGAGGTCCCACCACCAGAGCCCTGGAACATACCTTTCTCAGTGGTTTGGAACTCCCATTTTGAAGTTACTTTATTATCGTTATTATTTTTGAAATATTTATCTATTTTGAGAGAGTGTGAGCACATGACTGGGGGAGGGGCAGAGAAAAAGAGAGGGAAAGAGAGAAAGAGAGAGAGAGAATCCCAAGCAGACTGCACTGTCAGCACAGAGACCCTCGTGGGGCTCGATCCCACTAACCAAGAGATTATGACCTGAGCTGAAGCCAAGAGTCAGACACTCAACTGACTGAGCCACCCAGGTACCCTATTATTAAGTATTTATATTAATTACTTTAATATATTTTGGGTTATTTCCTCTAGTCCATTGCTTCTTATGTTCTGCAGAGACCTTCCAAGGCTGCCATGCCTACTGTGGGGAAAGACTAGGAGTGACAAGGGTAAGAAGGAGCCATGATTCACCTTCTGTCTTTTTTATATAACAGCCTCCCAAATGTCCCACTGCTATAAATTTTTTGAAAACTAGGCTTGATTCTTTCAGTCTAAAGATGAGGAAACAGAGACCCACAGAGGCAATAAACCTCTTGCCCCAAGTCACACATTGAGCTGTTCAGTACCTGAACCACTAAGGATGGGGGTGGGGAGCTTGTTTTTGAAAAATGGGGGTAACTGAGAATCGTAAGGAGCAGCCTGGAGCGAGTGCCGGTGCAAACAGGGAAAGCTGTTTCAGCTATAATCTAGGTGGTCTTGGATCAGAGTTTATCTGTTAAAGACTCTAAATCCAAGTCTATCCACAGAGGCACCACTGCTTTAGGCGGCTGGCTTTCTGTGTAACCAGCCAAGTAAGTATCTATAAAATTTCACCTGCAGCTCAGGACAACATACATTTATCCAGCCCCTACTGATGGGGAAGACTTGGTCCATTACTTGGAAGCTCCCACTCACATGGGATAAGCAGATACTGAAACGTCCAAGGGCAGCCCCAGGGGTAAGCACGGGGTGGGGGGGGGTGGGGAAGGGTAGAGGTGAGTCTTGCCAAGAGGAGTTTTCCAAAGCAACTTTATAGAGATGGGTTTCCGTATTATCCTAGTGAGCAGACTGTAGGGTCAGAGTACCTGGCTTCATAGCTCACTACCCATGTGACCTTGGGAAAGTACTTAACCTCTTCATAATCCAGCTTCTAGAAGGCAAAGCGCAACTGACATCAGGACCTCATGGGACGCTAGTGAGGATTAAGTGAGTTCAAACACAAAAAGTGTAGAGAGGGGGCTGGTGCATAGTACACGAACCATTTGTAGGAGTCCTCTGAAGACAAGGGTCCTGGCTCCCCACCGCCCTGCGGTACCTCAGACCCACTATTGTCTGCTGTTTCCTAGTAGTCGAAGCACTTGCTCGAACCTCCACTTCAGGATTGTCTATGAATTTCTCCTCTGGCGTCTGCAGCGGTTGGTTAGTCAGCTTACAGAGATGAAGACAACCACTGTAATCCAACTATCCAAACCAGTCTGATCTGCCAGGATCCCTCCTCATCAGAGATGCTGACAGGTGAAACTGACACAGCCAGCTTGGTAGGAATTTCACTCTGACAGACTCCATCCAACAGTCTCCTCCGGGCAGAGGTGTCAGTTGACAGGGAGGGGGGCGGGGAGGGGAGAAGGGGCACATTCAGAACTGGTGCGAGGGGGGTTGCTTGCTTCCCACAGCCCGTGGCCTGTGTCTCATCAGGTGCCTACTCCATCCTGAAATCCTGAAACGCGGTCTGTTACAACGCCCTACACACAGACAGGTGTGCTCTAGTGAAACGGGACAGTTTCCAGGGGGCATTTAAAGAGTGTCCCCCTTCTATTTCAGGGACTCTTCAAAACTGGAGGTAAGTAATAAACCTTTGTAATTACTCCCAGGCCGAATCAATTTACAGGCTATTTTTCCTAAGCAGGAAGCACTGTTCTCACCTGTAAAGCACTTAATGTTGATTTTCTAAAAATGACACTATTAGCCTATAACTTTTTAAATTTTTTTTAAAGAACAGAGTCAAGGGATATTGGCCAAAGGATGCTCACAAGATTCCTGATCAAATTCCTAAATGATCTGTTTATAGTTAAAAACCAGCACCTCCAATCAACTGTGGTCATTACATATCCAGCTTTCTCTTTTGCTCCTTTTGACCTGGGACCCTTCCCAGGGGTTGAGTTGATCTTCCTTCTGTCTGTTTATTCTTTTGTTTTCACAGCACCTCCTGAAAAGCCCTCTTCCTCCTGCTTCTCTGCTCATCCTAGATTAACATTTCCATTTGAAGCCCCACTTCTTATCCCAGACGAAACTTGTCTTTCCTGCAGAAAGCAGGTTATGTAAGGACACTCTGTTTTCAGGTTGCCTTGTTTTTATTTATCCAGTCTATCAGCCACTTGAAGATCTTTCCCTCGGAGAGCCAACCTGAAGGTGGTTTTTCCTCTTTATAAAAATAAACTTTTTATCTATTTTTTTATTTGTAAAACATGCTTGGCCTTATACCACATAATCCAGCACTGTGATGTCACCTGCAGAGAGTGTGTGCTTGGGGACAGAAAAACCTGTATTCAATATCCAGCTTGACTATTAACACCCAGTATGACCTTGGAGAAGTTCTTTCAGTTTTCGGAGCCTGTTTAGTCATTTGTAAAAATGATAAAAATATACTTTCCAAACAAATCTATTGTGAGAATTAGGTAAAAAAGGTTGTTTCTGTAAGGAAATTTGTACAAGAAGACCATAGAGTATGGGTTATGTATGTAGCTTTCTTACTATCTGCTTTGAAGCAGGAAGAAAGCTTTGAAAACTTTGAGGAACAGATATAATTCTCTAATAAACACAGACTCTGACACATATAAACTTAAGTTCAAATCCTAACGCTAATGCTTATCTGTGTGACTTTGGGCAAATCACTTGCCTTCTCTGAGCTTCCATTTCCTTATCCGGGGCTGAGGGAGGGTTGTGAATAATTACATACCTAATACAGTGACTCACTTAGAATAATGAATGGTCCCGAGATCTGGCTCAAGCAAGAGGATTTCTATTCCTTTTGACTAAACACTATCTTAGACTATGCCTGGCTCTGACTTGTAACAAGTCTGGTCTCCTCAGAGAGGTAGTAAGCTACATGGGGCTGTTGGCCTCAATGCCTAACTTAGAGTTGGCTTATACAGAGTTGGGTATTCACTAAAGATACTTAGGTCAATTCCTCATCTTTTGGGCACCACATTCACTGAGAGTGAATGGCTCTCCAGGATAACCAGCCCCTCCTTCTCCAGTTGGACCAACTCATTCCAACAGGGAGAGAGGAAGGGGAGTGGAGGGCTGTAAGGGCTGTAAGGGCTGTAAGGGCTTGTAAGGGCTAACTTCTCTTTTAATAATTAAAAAGCAACCATATCAGAATTCAGTCAGGAGAACCAAAACTACTCTAGGTTTTTCAACAGAATCTAATACAAGAAATTGGTTTCATAGGTCACCTAAGAAACCAAAAAGTCAAACAGATGATCCTGCAGTAACTCAAGAGATCAGCAATGGCAGAAAGCTGCAACCCCTTTTGGGGATCAAGGGATGATGGGAGGCTGTGGTGTGACCAGAGCCAGGAGCTGGAGATGTCAGGCTGGAGCTGAAACCAAAGAAGGGCTGAGTGGCCAGAAGTGGAGGATGAAGGGGAAAGGCTGAGAGCTGGAATCACACAGGGAGAGATGACCTAACAACTCCCCTCTTCCTGCCGGTCAGTCTTCCACCAGTATCCCCCATTGGCCAAATCTACCCGGAGGCTGGCCACAAAGGAGCCTGGGAAATGTAGTACACAGCAGAGAGGGGCCCGGGGATCGGGAGGGGAGAATAAAGCTTCCTGAGAACAAATAGGCAAATGACCAGCCCTACCATCTCTCAGTAACATATCCAAAGCAATGGCACAGTTTATAATTCATAGTCAGCTAATAAGCATTGACATGAATACCACTACAATTTTGTATAATGCTCAAAGTTTTTTCATACCAGTAACTGTGCTAAATACTTAATACATATTATCTCATTTAATCTTTACAACAATGTTATGAAGTATACACTCTTAATAGCCTTATTTTCACAAATGAGGAAGCCAGCTGGAGAAGGGACTGATCCAAGGCAAAGCTACAGCATGTGAACACAGGACTGGAACACAGATTAAGGTGATAGCGAAGTCTGTGCTCTTAACTACGGTTTCAGCCATTACTTCTAATATGAATCATACTTCTAACAGTAAAAAGGAGGGTACTGGATAAGCTGAAACTTCTCATAAGCACTGGAAGGATATTTTGAAGACCTACATTTCCAAGGCTGGAAGCCTAGAACACGGTGAGCGTTGATTCTGCCCTTAAAAAAAGGAGAGATGAAAAAAAACAAATACATCACTTAATTCAGTTAATAAAAGTCCATGGTGTTCCCTCTTGAAGGCAACAGGGTATTTTTGCTAAGAGGATCCCAAGTTCAGTGGCCTCTGCAGGCTTGCTGTTTACTGATACTTGATATGCTTCAACATCTGTTGCCCTTCTCGATTGATGGGTGCTTCATTTTAGCACTTCCCTGATGCCAAGCTGGGGGAAAGCTTTGGTACTGAGGTCCTCTAACACACTCCTAGGTCACTGATGCAGCTTTGCTTGTAAAGCTGGCCGAAGGAAGGGATATTCAGGGAGGAGAAGTGAAGAGCCATCTCATCCATCGACCGTGCTGGCTGCTCTCAGTTTCTACTCCTGGGTCAAGCGACATCTCCTGAAAGTTATAAACCCCAGCGATCCTTTACTCGAAGTCAGGTTTCAATATCATGCTCCAGGCTCTTAACAAAGTAGTATATGATGAATTCTGCTGCTGCTTCTGTGAAAGTTCCATGGAAGGATTTCTAGATTGTTTTTTTAATTTTTTTTTTTAAGTGTATTTATTTTGAGAGAGAGAGAGAGAGAGAGAGCACACGCGAGTGCACAAGCAAGGGAGGGGCAGAGACAGAATCCGAAGTGCTAGCAGTACTGAGCTCCATGTGGGGCTCAAACCCGAACCCACGAGCCGAGCCATGGGATCATGACCTGAGCTGAGGTCAAGAGTTGGAGGCTTGACCAACTGAGCCGCCCTGGCGCCCCTCTCGGTTGGTTTTTAAAGAAACAGAAGTTTTAGGATTTGGTACCAGGAAAAATGTAGTCTCTTTTGGTGAACTGGTATACTTCCTTGAGTCTGCGGACACCGTATGACTTGACACATTTCCCCGTTTTGTCCTGGCTGCCTGGAAGCTCAGAGAAATTCTCTAATTTATGGGTCAGAGACCTATAGGCCAATCTGTCCCATGAAGCTGTTTGGTTTGGCACTCACCAATCCAGGATTTATACTAATTTGAATTTCAGTGCCCTTCGGCAGAGTATACATTCTATGACTTGGTATACAACCAAATCATGCTGTCCTTTGCTGGTATCTCCCCATGTTCATACGGACTATCTGGCCCCTGAAGGCGTATGAATTTGAGGATCCCCTAGTCTAAGTGGTTGTTATATTCTCTTCCTGCTACATGGCTTCTGATTTGTGAGTTTTTATTTTGCTTAGTTTTATTCTGCTTACTCATATATTATAAGCCTCCACGAATCCTTCATGGAAGCGAAGCATAAATGATAAGTAAACAAACTGTTTTCTTCCCTAAGCAAAACTGCCAAGATCAAGCAGCTGTATTCCTGCTGATCCAAGGGCTGACCGTTCCTCTGGCCTGCCCCACCTGCTAAAGGGTTACCCTGGCTGTGGGTTCAGGCCTGCCATTCCCTCAGGCACAAGAAAGAAAAGAAACTGGGGCCTGGACATAATCACATGGCACCTGTTCTCTCTAGCACGTGATATGTAAATCTAGCTCTAGGTGCCCTCTGGAGCTCGGGGCTGCGGGGGGTTTGCAGGGTTGTTCTGCAGCAAGACCACCTGAGTTGAAACCCTCATTCCGTCACTAGCCGTCGATGTGACCTAAGGCCAGCTTATTGCGGTCTTGTTGCCTCAATTTCCTGCTTTATAACGTAGGACGATACTACCTACTTCACAGGTTTGTCATGCGGATGAAATGAACACAGGAAATAACATTAGTGCTTTTTCGTGTGCCAGGCACTGTGCTAAATGTACTTTCATTCATAAAATCTTTGCAGCAACTCAGTGGGTCAGTTAATATGAAACTGAATTTCAGAGAAATTAAGTACCTTGTCCAGACAGGTTCGTTCACGTAGCTAGTGAGCCAAGAAGCCATAGCCTGGAGTGCAGCAAAGTGACTGAGAGCGCTACTTTTTCTCTCCTGCCCCATCTGATTTCCTTCCATCTTGCCCACAATGGATTCAGCTCACTTACCCTCTTCCACACCGAGCCCCCCATCCCCGCCCTGCTTCCAGGCAGGCAGCTAACATACCACCACAGAACTGAGGCTCCAGCAATTACTAATATTTACTGGGCTGAGCTGAAACGGAGAGAGATTTGTGAGGATTGAGGCACATGTTCCTTTCTCTGCTTTCTAGAAGGCCCCCCCACTGCAAGCAGACCTGGGGACACGGGGCCTCTCCCCTGAGTTCCACTCTATCACTCGCTAATCCTCGGTGGCCCAGCTCAAATGTTGCCTTCAAAGGACTTTCCCAGCCCTCAAGACAGTGGAAGGTACTCCTTCTTTCGTGCTCCATTATCCCATTGCATAGCAACTGCAGTTTTAAAAAAAATAATAGCCAACATTAAATAAACACTATTTCACCTTACATGTTCTAACGTGCTTATTCCTTATAACACAAATTGTGAGATAATATCTCTACAATGCAGGAATTACTGTTATCTTTTACAGATGAAGGCTCTGAGGCACAGATAAATTAAGTAATTCACCCAAGGTAAGTGGCAGAGCCATGATCTGAGCTCAGGCGAGGCCCCAAGGTCTTTGCCACTTACTTAGTATAGACTTTTTCATAATGGTATCTTTCTGTGTCTGTCTCTTCCCCATTAGATTGGAACTATGTGGGCACTGAGATATGTTTAATTCTTCTTTGTCCCGCGGCCATCCTCGTCACATGGCAGGCTCTTGTTGCCAAACCCTGGCTTAAAGAATTGAACAGGGAGCCCCATCACCCACTTGAATCAAGGCCCACGTGCATGCCTCTTCCAGATCTAGTCCACTGGCATCTGTCAGCTGAGCTAGCGGGGCCCACCCAAAGTCCAGCGGTGGAGGAGAGCAGAAAATGCATCCTGACATCACAGGAAGGACCGGAGTAAAAGGTACATTAATGGGGGCAAAAACAAGCCAGTGGAGTGATTAATTTGGCCTCCCCTTCAATATTATGTTTACACAAGTTGATTATATAGCACTTAATTACTAATTTGCCCTACTTAAACCAAGAGTGCTTTTAATTTTTAATGAGATAAGGGAAGGAGATGCCTTTGCTTAGTAAGGAGTAGCTATTTTATTTCCTTCTTTTGTTTTGCCCAGCCAATTAATGACATTTCTAAGGAAATGCATCCCTCTCACGAATTCCTTCTCCCCATCCTCTTCTCCACCTCCCAGGTTTAAAAAGAGGTGGGAACAGATGACAGCCACTTAGAAACAAACTGACTTCACCTTCTGATCTGACTGGCTGGGCCGGGCAAGGCCTTGTGAAGTGCAGAAACATGGGACCTATAAAGGGTGCTACCAGATTTTTTGGGAATTGGGTACATCTGTTCCCAGAAACCGTACGTTGGTTGTTACTGACAACAGAAAACACAGCCATGGGTGTCCAACCAGGGCAATCCTCCTACAATCCTGCATTATTTCCTGGGTGCGAGGGTCGGGTAATTAAAAAAAAAATTTTTTTAATGTTTATTTTTGAGAGAGAGAGAGAGTCAGAAACAGAGCATGAGCAGGGGAGGGGCAGAGAGAGAGGGAGACACAGAATCCAAAGCAAGCTCCAGACTCTGAGCTGTCAGCACAGAGCCCAACGTGGGGCTTGAACTCACCAGCCATGAGATCATGACCTGAACCAAAGTTGGACGCTCAACCGCCTGAGCCACCCTGGGGCCCCAATGTCAGGTAATTTTAAGAAGAACCCTGGGTCAGTCCAGACATAAGAAGAGCAAAGAGACTGGCGTCAGATCTGGATGTGATTGGTGGCTCTGCCACTCGTAGCTGTTAGACGACGGGCATGGCACTTAAACTTCCTCACACTCGGTTTTCTATCTGTAGAGGTGAGGTGAATAACCTAACTTGCGAGAATTAAACATTATCTAAGGTACCTTAGCAGAGTGCCCAGCTCAGAGGAGGTGCAGGACAAGATTAGTCATTTCTGGCAGAGGGAAAGTAGGCAAATGAAAGCAGGAATAAAGGAGCACCTTTTGAGGACCTCGGCATGTCTGTCCTTGTCTGCAGAGCTGTGAAGTCTCCATTAGTGCTATTCAACCAGCCCGGTCATAACAGAGCTTGCCCCAGAATGTGAAGAAACACACTGACTCTTTCATGGAGAACATCTTAGCATGAATAAGATGTCATAACTGATTTACATTCTGATGCAAGTCCCTTATCTTATCACAAATCTGCAACAGACCATTCACAGATTGCCCTCTGGCCTTCAGACGGACCTAACAGCCCAGCCTGGATGACTGTTTGGGACATTTGCATGTGCTCCTGAAGTCCCCTCCCCACCCTTCTCTGGGCCTTGCCAGCCTTACCTGTACCAACTGCATCAACAAGTTCCCTTGCCCTCTGACTTTTGAGTCCAGCCAATGGGGAGCCCGGCAGTAAAACAGAGAGAGGGAGGAAAATGGGGTCAATAACTCAGCTCTTTCTTTCCAGGGTCTCTGGCAGGCAAGCTGGCTCAGTAGTCTCCACACGGGCCTCTGTTCTGGGGTTCTGGGGCTCCAGCAACTGGGCTCTCCCTTCACCTCTTAAGGTTCAACTGGTACAAACCCCAGCGTACTACATCCTCCCTTGTGACCCTCAATGCCCTGATCTACAGTCTTGTAAACAGTCCCTCCAGTAAAACCTCTAAAATTATCCTAATTTGAGAGTGCCCCTTGACTAACACCGCAATATTTTAAGGTACATCCAAATTCCAGTTGTCTAATACGGGTACTAGTTGTTTTGTTTTTTTTTAAACAAGAGCAATCACATCCAGCCCCAGAAGAATCCATTTCCTTTTGTGACAAAGGCCAATAACCCTTCGCTTTGAAATCCTAGACTAAGCCTTGGATTCTGGCTCCACCCCTTTCTAGGTATTGACTTTGGTAAGTCATTAACCTGCTGCCTCATTTGTAAAATTATTACAACAGTATAGGAAATACTATGATAACAGCATAGGAAATGCCCTTATAAACAACTTTTGACATGGTATCTATATTTTAAACGTTTGAATTTCTGTGATATGCAATTATTAAAGATCAGCCACTCAACTTCTGAATACATGGTACTTTCTTAAAGTTCACTGCAGAGTACCAGACATCTCCAATAAACTGCAATTTTTTTTTGTCTTTTGAATACTTCTTGATCACTTGCCTCAATGATGCAACCAAAATTCATTCGCTGACTTCAGTAAGACCTCTGTACATCTCATGACCCTGAACTCTGTCCAGTAGTATGTGGTATGCGTGTGTGCGTGTGTGTGTGTGTGCGTGTGTGTGTGTGTGTGTGCGTGTGTGTGTGTGTGTAGTCATTTTTAGGGCCTTTTTCCCAATTAAAGAAAATTCCTGACTTAAATAAAGGTCTTATCTTTCCTGGTCTTTCATTTCAGTCCATGGCCTAACTTATTATTCTGAATATTAAGCTTATAGGAGCATAGATCTGTTCTTCATGAGTTATCAGTGTGAAGGAAAAAAAAAAAAAAAAAAAAAAAAATATATATATATATATATATATATATATATATATATATATATCTCTCCAACCCATTCATTTCCAGTTTATGTCAAAAAAAAAAGTTTATTATGAAAAGTAAAGGCATAAATGATCACTGCAATGAGAAGTTAATTACTTGTAAGCATTTGTTTTCACAGAAAGATCTTAACATATCTTTGCAGATTTGTACCAGTATGAAATGTCTGGCACAAAATGAAGTTAAAGAGTTTGGTGAACTTTATTTTAGAAACATAGTTCTGTAACCCTTCTAAGTTTCTAAAGGGCTCAGCAGAGGTTTGGCCATTGTTTGCTTTTTATAAAAAGCCCAGTTCTTAAGTTCCTAAATAAAAAAGGGGTGGGAGGTATTTGGGAAACAAGTTGATGAGTTTAAATCTTTGTGTTAATAACAATAGTACAAAAAGTGTCTCTTAATTAAAGGGCTTTTCTGTATCTACCTCTGTAAAAAGGGAGTGGGTGTATTATGACTAAGATAAGATGACATATGATAAAATAAGATAAAATAAAAATAAAATAAAATAAAATAAAATAAAACAAAACAAAACAAAACAAAACAAAACAAAACAAAACAAAACTCTTGGGCATGGCATGCCGTCTTTTCCAGGCAAAGGAATTAGAAAATTTCCGAGCCAAACAGGGTACACTTCTTAATTTTATTTCTATATTTGATACTCAACTAAGCAGTGATGACAAATGTGGGCTGCTGATAATTTCTACAAAGCAGGCTACCCTGTGAAGCCAGCGGCACTGCCATGTTGGAATCTAGACCTTTCCTGGGCAAGGTATATGTATTTACTGGGATACTGTTTGATGGGATAAAACAAATATGCGCTTTGTATCAAGTAAGGTTTGACTATGCCTCCAGGTTTCAGAGTCTTTGTCTGCACAGTGGGGCCTGCAGAATTCAAATGTTTTGACTTTCATATCCATGATTCCATTCTGCAAAGTAGATTGGAAGAGGAGATTCACAATTAATCAGAACCTGAATTTGTTGCTTTTTTGAGAGGGAATGATTCTCAAAAAGATAAGAATGTACTGTTAACCAGGTGTGGCAATAGTATAATGAATGTTAGGGCCAGCATCACATTCTTAATTTAATCCTTCTTTAAACTACTAATTCTCATTCCAGGATTTTCTGTTGACTTTCTATGAGGCACTGACATATGGGACAGGACACTCAGAAAATTCAATCAGAAATCTGAATCTATTTAATTAGAAACCAGGATCTCATATCTCCAGAAACACATGCTTAAGCAGCAAAGGGCAAAAGGCTACTAAAGAAAGTTGATAATATCAGGACCATATGTGAAATGAATAGGATTATAAAAGGCCTGGGGATGAAAGCTAAATGGAACTAAAATTTACAGCAAAAGACTCATCCTACACACAAGAAATGGGAGCCCTGAATTTTCATCCACTACTGGTGGGAGTACAAAGCGTTACTATGTATCAGGATTCTAAAAGCTGGGAAACTTTCTGATGAAACAAATGTATCTCCCTAATTTATTTTATGGAAATAATTTAGGGTATCTGCAAAAATTTAGCTACAGAGATGTTAGCTGCAACATTCTTTAAAACAATGGAGACAACATATATATTCAAAACGAGGGGATTGGTGAAATAAGCCATGGTCTATCCTGTGCGTATAAAATTATGCAACCCATAAAAATAACAAATAACAATGTTTACTACCTATTTCGGGGTGGAAAAAAAAGCTACAAAACACTATGCATTGTATGAACACATTATTGTAATTAAAAAAAAAATGTAAAGTGGTTTAAAAGTATGTACAAAAAGGGGTGTCTGAGTGGCTGAGTCAGTTAAACATCTGACTTCAGCTCCGGTCGTGATCTCATGGTTCAGGTCATGATCTCACGGCTCGTGAGTTTGAGCCCCACATCAGGCTCTGTGCTGACAGCTCGGAGCCTGGAGCCTACTTCGGATTTTGTGTCTCCCTCTCTCTCTCTCAAAAATAAATAAAAATTAAAAAAAAAATTTTTAAGTATGTAAAAAAATACTAAAAGTATAGAAACCAGAATCTTCAATACTGGCTATTTTAGGGCAGTAAGATCAGTGTTCTTGTACTTTTCTTTCAGCGTAACTGAACTTTCTTATTTTTTTCCCCCTCCATGAACATGAATAATTAGTTGTAGTCCAGGAAAAGAAAAAGAAAAAAAAGCAAATTAAGATTGAATGTGCCAAGAAATGGGATGGTTTCTTATTTCTGAACATCCACGACAGAGCAGTCTTTCCAAACCTCCAGAAACTAACATCACCATAATCAGCTTTACTTTGTAAAATGTAATAGCCGTAAAAATCACAGAAAGTTGACTCCCACAACATAAAACAGAATGGAGGTGCATTGTACCGTGTATGAAGTCACAGGCTGTGAGGCACCTAATAGGTGATGAATATAATCGGCTCTAAATGAAGTGTACTTTGTGAAAAAGAATAGAAGGAGAAGCTTCAGCTAAGCGGTGAGCCTGTCTGCAAGGACTGACCTCGAGGGCGGGCCACTCTGGTCAGTGTGGATAGCTTCTCTTGTGGGCACGCATTACAGAAAGGGTGAGTAGTCACGCCTCTCAACAGGCCACTTACACGTAGTGGTCTGCAAGACACGGGAGTCTGTCTGGAACGTGACAAGGAGAGCTAATGGTGGGAACACGCAGAGTCCATGGTTTACAGAGGCGGCAGCCCTCGCACGGTGGGAGGAAGAAAGGTTTTGATTAATTGGTGGATTCCAAGGGCTTATTTTCTTTACACTGGTACGTGCCTTACATTGATTGGGGAATTCATTTTCATGTCTTGTCACAGTCTCCTTCTGCTGCCTTTTGCTTCCTCTACTTTTTCTCGGGGCAGGAGGGCAGAGGGGAAGGTGCCAACTAAAGAGCACTCCTGGAATTAAAGCTGGCGTCACAGAAAGAGATCCGGAACCAAAAAACAAACCAATCCTGTCTTTTAAGATAAGAAATTACAGAAAGCTAATGACATCTGCAGGGGCCTAAAGGAAGCGGAAAGTGGAAAGGGATTCTGTATTTCTGCCTCTTTGCCATTTTGCCTGAGTTGTCTTTCAAGGCATCTTGAAACTGGTTTCTTGTTTTATGTATCCTTTGCATGTCTTAGAACCTCTCTACCATCTGTGCTTGGATAATGTAAGTACGTTGTTAGTTCAGAAACGTATTTTTTCCAGTTTGTTATTTTTCCAGGGCCTGGGAGGCTACAGAAGGGTGCTTTCTAATCATAATTTTGTGCTTTCTAGGATACTCAGAATTAGAGAATCTCTTTGGAGTGCATGGACAGCCAAGGGAGTGAGGTGACTTTTGGGGGATCAGGAGTGGTCAGATGGGAAGGTCACAGAGGTCAAGGCTGTGTGGATTCCATACTGCAGTGAATAAAAGGAGGAAGGAAGACTTCCTCTTGCGATCCCTCCCACTTACCCAACAGTATAACTTCTACCATGAACGCAGCATCTCTGTGGCTTGAGTCCCTCTTCCTGATTGAGCTGCAGATACGAAGATGACTGTACCATGACGCTTGTCAACACTTTCTATTGGAGACAGAGTCTGGAACACTACTTACATGGAGAACACCATTTCTGGAGAGACGCAACCCTTTAAGATATTAGTAGTTGTTCTAGTCTCTAATGCAGATGGATGGCTACATCAGTACCCTCTGTGAGATCCTCATTTGAGAGGGGAACAGCAGGAAGCTTTCGATGTCAAAGGGAGAGGAGGGCAGGCAAGAAGCAGTGAAGAGAGGGTGAGAGAGAGAGAGACTCTGATGGCAACAGGAACCAATAAAAGAACAAGAAGTGGAGGCTAGGCATTGTTGGTGGGCTCCAAAATTTAAAATAGCAGTGGACCTCGTACTTGACTAATTTCTCCCCTAACATCCCACCAGACCATTCTATCCCCTAGCCTTCTCCATCTGACAAAACTTCCCCCAAAATTGAAATATAGAGAGAGGTTTGCAATGTTTGTAAGGAAAGCTTGCGACTCTAAATCCTTCGAACCTGTTCGGATCACCACAGGGAAGCACAGGGCTCTACCCCTGGCTGAAGACACCCACTCACGGGCCCAGGAAATCAGGAAACCCCATCTCTTCAGGCATGTAGGCCTCTTTCCTAGGTGTAGTCCAGGTCCTCTGGACTCTTCCTAGTCTTTCATTCGTCTGGAAGAGAGGACTCTGGCTGAGTCTACCAAAGTCTGCATACCGTGGTAGAGTCAAGTGAAATCCTTCCTCCGACCACCGAATGTGTGGTCTATGGAAAGAGAAAGCTGCTGTCGGGAATCGCTCAGCTTTCTTAAAGGAAGGAGTAGCAGGCACCTTGAAGACCAAGTAGGGTCTTTGAAGTTCAAAGAAAAAAGTATATTGAAGTTCAGGTTGAATAATACGAATCAGAGGGAGTAAGCAATTCTGTTTCACATCAACTTGCCAGAATCCTGAGCTCATCCCCAGGCCTGGGGCACAGAAGTGGCTGTCTCTTCTTTGGAGAGGGGTGAATGAAGCCACATCCACATGTGTTTACATTTCCAAAGCAGTTTGATCATCATTATAGCAATGTTGATAATTACACTTGGGGCTCATGTAGGTCCTTAGAGGTTCCAAAGGCTCTTTATCTCAACAGCCCCACATGAGTGGCAATTCTCTAAATATTTTTTAAAAAGGAAATACACAAATACAGCAAGTACCTGGAGAGGCCAGGTGCCACTGACTGAAGATATACAACAAGCAAGCACAGAGGTCAAGACCACGGGATTCTCTTGGGCAATGGAATGACAGGTGAGCTTCCAGGGCTCTCTCAGCTGGGGGCTCTCTTTACTAGATTACAGCATCTTCTAGAAATTACTGTCAGGAGGGGCACATATTTCCTCAGGCTTAATAGAAGAGATGAGCTTGTCTTTAAAATGCTGTGAGACTTGCAGCTACACTCAAATCACCAATTCCAATACTCGATGCACTCTACCTGAGATTCTGTTCCAGAAGATGAACGGAAAGTCTCATGCAGTGATGATGTGTCAGTGTGGCATGAAGGTTAAGACTTTCCACTTAGGGAAAGATGTGAGTGGAATCGTCTTGGAGCTAGAAACTCCAGGTTTGACCAAGATATCACTGAGGCACCCGAAGTCACGGTATGGAGTATCTGATGAAGCAGGCCTATCTATCCCACACCACTCTTCGTTCGAGCTGTAGACTATCTCCTGAGTTGCGACCAACGGGGCATTTCTTTTCAGAAGATACACTACTAAACACTCATGAAGCCACAAACTATTCTGAACACAAAAAAGAAAAAAAAAGTTGAAAGAAGTAGAAAAAGAATGATAATCAGGATGGGACAGAGATCCAGAGTGCCTTAGTTTCAATTCCTCTTCTGCCCTTTATTAACCGTGGACTTGAGCAAATGGAAACCTCTCTAGGCTTTGGCTTCCTCATAAACAACACAAGGATGGAAACAGGGACACTGTCAAAATTAAAGGACGTTTCTTTGTCCGCTCCTCCTGCCATACAAAATACCATAGATTGGGTATTCAGACAAGAGAAATTTATTTTCTAACAGTTCAGGAAGCTGGAAGTCTAAGATTAAGGTGCTAGCCTGGTCAGATTCTGCTGAGGGCCTTCTTCCTGATTTGCAGACAGCCACCTTTCTGTTGTGTCCTCCCAGGGCAGAGAGAGAAAACACAAGTTTTCTGGTGTCTCTCCTTATGAGGGCACTAATCCCATCATGGGGATCCCACCCTCATGGTTTCATCTAATCCCATCTACCTCCCCAAAGGCCCAATTTCCAAATACCAACATATGGGGGAGTTGGGGCCTCAACATATGACACAGGAGGGGACACGCTCAGTTTATAATATGATGTAAACCAATGCAGGGCCTCAGGGAGCATCTCTACTGCTTTGCTTTCACTACCGTTTGTCCCAGAAATGGCATCTAGTTGTGAGAACACCTCCATAAACAGATGCATTAAAACAATAATTGAGATTTCAACAAGAAAGAAAGAAAGAAAGAAAGAAAGAAAGAAAGAAAGAGAAACCCCACGCAAATGTTTTGGAGAGAGTACCAGAAAATCCAGAAATCCTTGAGAATTCAGTTGCACTGTCTTTGATAAAAAAACTTCAGCTAAAGGGTACTTAGCATTCACAAGTGGATTCAATTCCTTAGGAGCGATATTTCAGACATCAGTTCCAAAGGCTTGGCCAGTGTGCAGTGAACCACGCTTCTCAAAATGCGGTACGGATGGTGGAATCAGACTTTTGTGTCTGTGTTTCTAACAGTGTACCCTTCAGTTCTGTCACCTTTTTGGATCTCTGTTGCTTAACCTCTGCTGCCCATGTAGGTAACAGGTGTCTGGAAGATCACAGGAAGAGCCCCTAGCACAGCTCTTCGAACATAAAAGGGTCGCGATAAATAGCGCTCTTGTTACTGGGCCACTGGTGTGAAACCCGGCTTCTCATCCTGACCTGGAGACCTTGGACAAGTCATTTAAGCTCTCCGAACAAACATTTCTTGAACTCTCAGGGGAGGCTGGGGAGCCAGACTTCTTGGTTCTGCCGTTCACTAGCTGTTTCAACTGAGGCCAAGTCACTTCACTTCTTTATGCCTCAGCTTCCTCAACTATACGCTGGGAATAATGGGATTAAGCGTGCATTCCCAACACAGAGAAAGAACTCATAATGTGCTCCTGATGATTATTGCAGAGAAAGAAATGGAGGAAAGAGCAGAGTGGTCAGGGCACAGAGCTAGGAGGTAGACAAGGCAGGACTGGAGCCCAAGCAGCCTGAGTCCAAAGCCTGTGCTCTCAGCCTCCTCCTAAATTGCGTCTCTAGCTTTTCAGAAACCTGTTGTTCATATTATTATTTAACCACTCAAAATCTCTCCATAGAACCTATGTGTGAAATGTCTTTTGCAATTTGGTGGCAGGAAAAGCCTTGTCTCCCACAAGAAACTAATATTTCCTCTTTTTGAAAATAAGAATTATGCAACTTATCATGTGTTCATTTTTGTCTTGGCTGCCAGGAAGCTCAGAGTCCAGTTGTGTGCTCCGTCACGGAGCCCAAGTTATTTCCTTTTTCCTATATCTTTGTTCCTTATTTTCCCTTTTAATTCTTTTTTTTTTAAGCTAACGTTTTCATTTGTGCCTCTTATTGTCAGAATCCTCAAAATTATTTGGAAAGTGGTACATGAAGATGAAATAAACAAATATAAATCTGAAATGTACACGGAACACAAGTTTTAAAACTTATCTGTTTCATTTGCTACCAAAAAAAAAAAAAAAAGTCGAGGGGAAATTAAAAGAAATCATTTAAGAGCTATTTTAAAGGAGAGGAAAAAAAAAAAACCTAACAGGAAAACAGAATGACCAACACTAACGGAGGCCAAGTCAAATGAAAACTGCAATAAATATGTCTGAGGCTAGAAGTGTTTGTGCTTTCCCTGGCTGGAACCTATCATTTCTTAATTATATCCTCCGTGTGTTTTGCAAGATGTGAGCTGCTGTCAAGAGGAAGAACAGCCTCAGACAGGGGAGGAGCCACGGCCCGCCCCTCGGCCCTCACATACCTGTACAGAAGCGAAGTCCCCCGAGGCACAGGCACCCAGAATAGCAGCGCCCACAGAACAGACTCCACCTCTTGCGACAGGACCACAGGCATGCCTGCACAGGACAAGGCCACACCTTGGTTAGGGAGCAGGGCCGGGGATGGTGAGGGGAGCCGGCAAGCAGCCCCAGCAACAGAAACACCTGATGTGATGTGATGTGAAGGCAGCAGCGGGCACCCTCTCCCCATCCCCCACAGTTCTCTGCTCCTGATTCTAAAGGATTTTACAGCCCGTGCCTACTGCTGCAGCAGCCAGGAGCCCCAAGGGACCCAGCACTCATGAGACCTTTTTGCCCCGATTTCCCAGGCTTCTGCCAGCTACTACCTGCCATTGGTTCAAGCTCCCTTCAACAAACATTTGTTGAGTGCTTTGCTGGGCCCAGCGAATGTGGAGATGAACCTCCATCCTGCTATTCAGGTCTCCAAGGGGAGGTGGATGAGAAAGAGATAAAGGCCGCACAGGGGGGTGGTTCTCTAACTGAGATGCACTAAGAAAAGGGAAGTAGTAAGAGGGTGTGATTAATCCCTCTGGTGGCTTCCTATTTCTCTGCAGACAAGCCGAAGCCCTTCCAATGGCTGGTGAGGCCCTCCAGAGCTGGCACCCACCCCGACGGTCTCCTCCCCTCCTGGCCACCCTGCCCCGGCTGGCCTCCTTGTTTTCTTGAATCAGCTTCAGGGCCCTCGCCCATGCTGTTCCCTCTGTCTAGGTCACTTCCTCCCAGAGGCCCACACAGCAACTCTCTCTGTGTCCTTTGTGCATTTGCGCAAACATCCCCATCCCACTGTGCCTTTCCTGACTGTTCAGTTTAAAGTGACAACTGACCCACGACATTACTCATTCCCCTATTTCCTCAGCATCGTTCACCCCTGCATGATTACCGTCTGTCTCCCCTGCTCGAGCCTAAGCTCCATGAGGGCAGGCACGTGGTCTCATCCACTGCTGAATTCCTGGATTTGCGACTGCCTAACTACTATCTAGCACACGGCAAAGGCTTCAATGACGAAAGAGCAAATTTCCTGGATAGGGAACGGGCTGGGGTGTCCGTCAGAGTGGAGACGAGCATCACGGAGGCACTTGAGGGAGGAGTAGAGGTCCACCAGGCAGCAAGAAAGCACTCCACATGCCAGCTGCTGGAGCCTGAGGGCTCACAGTGGGTTTAAGATTAATAGAAATAATTTAGAATTCTGAGGGGTTTATATGTGTATATGTGTATGCTATAAACAAGATATACGTAAAACATAAGTATAAATGCATTGGCTAATCAGGAGATGGCAGCAGCCTCCACAAAGGTAAGCTCGGTAGCCAGACCTGAACACCTTCCTCTACTCAAGACACCAGACTGACTTTTTCAAAGACTGCATGTGTCTTCCTATCCTTTCCGGGAAGATCTCCTTGACACAGTCACCCCGAGGCTCCCACTGCCTCCTAACTCTTCTTCCTACTCCCAGGCTCAGTCAGCTGCCCGGCCACCTGGCACAGAGGGTCAGGGAAGAGAACGCCCTCACACAGCTAGGGGCTCAGGAATGCCAGCCCCCAGACTGTAGGGCCAGCACCTGAGGCTCCGCTGACAGGCATCGGGGGTGGGTCCCTTGGAAAAGCTCAGAGTCCATTCCACTAGCCCTGGGTCCTTCCCCAAGTGACATAAATATGTAGCCTCGGTTTCCCGGTGTGTGAAAGGGGGACAATAGTAAGATGTGCTGTACAGGTTTGCAGTGAGGCTTGATGAGAGAAGGCACACATGGGGCTCAGCACATGTCTAGTGTCTTAAGCCCCTGAGAACGGTGGCTGCCGCTGTTAGAATGAAGCAGGAAGGTGAGCCAAGGCCCTCTACACGCACTCACTTGCACAGCGGGGAAGGAAGGGACAGACAGGTGCCCATCAGCCAACTACAGGGGAAGGACAGACACTGGGCCACACGGAAGGGCTGTGTGGGCCCAGTCAGGAGAGCACTGCATGCCTTTGTAGCAGCTGGGACCACCCTCATAGACATGGCTCTTCTTAGAAGATAGCAAGCACCTGTAAATGCCATTGACCTTCCAGCCCCTCCTTACCCTGTCAAAAGCCTCACTAGTTCTGAGCAGGGAGTAGGCACCTGCAGTCCCTTCCCCCGGGGAACCGGACACCAGAGCGAATCTGGTGGATCCCCCACTAGCTCTCCGGTTGTACCCTAAGGACTCTGGAGCCAGACCGCGAGCGTTTGAAATCTGGCTTGCTCGCTGATTTACCTGTGTGATCCTGGGCAAGTTCCTGGACCTCTGTGTCTCGGTTACCCCATCTGCAAAATGGGGATAAAATTCTACCTCCCTCCAGGGCTGCTGCGAGGATTGAAAGTACTATTGTGAGTGAGGCACTTAAAACAGTGCTTGGCTCAGAGAAAACACTACATTAGCATTAGCTGTTAGGATTCTTAATATTTACCCTTATCTCTAAAGACTTCCTCCTCATCCCTGTCACCTGGATGATACCAACTCACTGCTTCCACTTCCCTTCAGGTCAATCCCACCTCGTCCCTTTCCACCTCCCACCTGCTATGGGTCCTGGGACACCGGCCTGTGCAGACCATATCCATGGCTCCCTTGTCCTCATGGCTGAAACCTTGACTAAACTGTAGTCGGGCAGCCTCTTCAGAGCCCCTCAGACTCAGGATGGCTATGCCCCTGCCTGCCCCTTGCAAGCTTCGGGGTGGTAAGACTGTGGGCAGCCCCAGGGGACCGCCTGGTCATCGGGGTTTCCCTACACCCTGCCCACACCTCTGTAACAGACCCTTTGTTTGATTTTACTCCAAACTTTGTGCGTCATCTGTTCCCTGCCTGGACCTGACTCATACCGACACCAGCATCCTCTGGGTCCTTGCTGTCCTCTATGGACACTGCTCAAAGCACCAAGAGTACTTTTTTTTGGTTTGTAATGACCCTTCTGGCAGGACCTTATCGTTTTTCTTTGCATCCCCCTGCCAAGCTCAGTGCTTGGTACGCTTGTGTGCTAAGAGAAGGCTTCAGAATGAATTAAACGGAAGGACAAATTATTAAAATAATGACTAAGAAAGAGGGAAATCCCTGCTGAAACGGCCAGGGATTAAAAAAAAAAAAAACAAAAAACAAAATTCAGAGAAGGAACATTCAGTCCCAAGTCAATGGAGGAAACCTACAATTACTTAGGACACACCAAGTATTTCTTGAAACCACAGTTAAACTAACTGCCAGACGTACAGGGAGATTCTTCCTCCTCATGTAGAGGACATTTTCCCAAGTTGGCAAAGCCCCATTCTCTCTGCGTGCACGGAGAAGCCTGCTCGTCACATGGCAAAGATTTGCTTACAAATTATTAAACTGCGCTTTTAAAATTTTTTTCTAACACACCTCCTTCTTTTTGGCGAGGGGCTGCTTTAAGGGAAGAAGTGAGTTAACATTTATGGAACACTGACTTCCAGGCTTGGACCTTGGTGCTCATGAACTCACGAGCATGTACCCCTTCAGCACAATCTATCAGGAGGAAATAGCGTTATCTCTTTCGGAAGAGGAAAACGAGGCTCAGAGAGGTAAGGCAGCTTCCCCAAAGTCACAGAGATGACCCCATGCTCTTTCCATGACTCCACACTATCTCCAAAGAATCTTCTAATCCCGCTGGGTTTTTGACAGGTAGTCCTGAGACTCATGCACCAGATCTATGGTCCTCCCGAAGCCTCTGTTTGCAGGAAAATCGGAACTACAATGTTTCGAGGCATCCAAAACTCTACCTCTATACCCACTGGTGTGCACCTGCCTTTTACAGGACCCAATGCGAATGTGTTCTTTTCTGTGAGTGCTGGGTGAAGGAGGGGAGAAGGAAACTCTGTCTGGAATGGGAACTATTTTATCTGATGCATTAATGAGTTGAGCAGAACCCAAAGCATTTAAAGGCAGATGCACTTTGCCATCGCTCGTCAGTCACAGCTTCCCGACGCAGAGGAATTCCAGCCAAAGAAAAGGTCCCTTTGTCTGGAAGTGTAACTGGTCCACGGCCAGAGACAAAGGGTCCAGTTTCAATCGGAATCCAAATAACGATTAACAGCCTTTTCATTCAACAGCCTGAAGAACTGTTTCCAAAGCAGAACTTTCTGTGAAGCTGCTACCCGCCCCTGCTTCTGAGTCAGCTCAGGGACATAAGGCCTGGAAGAGGACCCACTTTCATTAAGGCTGGAGCCGCAGTGCCTGGTCAGGACCCGGGTCACTCAAACTGCCCTGCTCTTGGGGCATTCTCACAGGTGACACGTTAGCCAGGGCAGATCTTATCTCCCCTCCTGCACAGAGGTAGGAAGGCTTCATGGCAATTAGAAGGCTGGAAATTGGAAAGTCACTCGAAGATTACATTTTAAGTCTGAATCTTATCTGACTAGCTAGCTGACTTTTAGATAAAATGTGGTTATCGGTTTTCTCCTAGGGAAAACTACAAGGTAATTTGGGCTCCTTTTTTAGGTCTTTCCTCTTTCAGCCTCAGCACGGCCCACGTCCCTAGGTTATGGACACTTTCAAGGAAGAGTAATTAACACATTGGCACAAACTACTCAGGAAAGCCAAGAAACCTGGGTGAGCAGCACAGCGTAGGGGACGCTTAGCCCAGGCACACCCAGGTCACAGTCCTAGTTCTGTCCCTCCCCTCCTACTAATGTTTGACTTTGGACAGTCAATTTAATTGACCCTCCTAGCCTCAGTTTCTTTGTCTGTAAGATGGGGCACCGATTGCTACCTTTTGGCAGTTTATGAAGTTAAACATATACAGAGTGATTCTAGCAACACACAGTGGGAGCTTGGTTAATGGTAGTAATTTCTATACTTATTACCCTGATACATTTCCCCTTAGACTATGTGCTTTTTTATACTGTCCTCTGGCTTATGCGTCAGTCTATTTATCTCTAAGATGGGGATGAAGAATTTATTTAGTTTGATCTCCCGAAGTGCAGGGGTTGACTACGCCCCTGACATTTGGTAAAGCTCTCATCCGCAGAAATCTGTATCTTCTGGAGGGGGCAAGAGTGATATGAAGCAGTGTCAAGGGCAGGGACCTTGATTCACCCAGGTGTCAGAGGTAAGGAATCCAGGTGACGGGGGAGGGACAGCAAGAGATCATGATGAAGGGAGGCTACTGAAGGATGGACTCCTATCACGCTGGAGCTGGAGCTGTAGGCAGGGTCCAATCCCCTCTATTTCCCTTCCCTTGCTCTGCCCTGGTGCCTGGCCATCCTGGGGTGGGGGGATGCCCATCTCCAGGAGACACCAGGGGAGAAGGGACAAGAGGCATGACAGCACCAGTTCCAGAGGGACAGCAGTCCAGGGAAGGCTCTGTGATACAAGCAAGCCTCCTGCCAACGGGGTCCCTTTCTTGAACGCTGAGGGATCAGCAGCGGGGATCCTGCTCTGCTGTGTTCCTATCACAAAGGGACCAGCCCATGCTTCTGGATTTTCCTGATATGTGTCATAAGCTATGAAAGAATCACAGGATCTTGGGGTCTCAGGGCTCAAATTCCCATCTGCAGCCAGACCCCAGTTCCCACAGAGCAGCTGGGCTCAGAATTCTTTCTTCAAGACAGCTTCCCCATCACTTCCTCCAGAGCGCTTGCCCTGCCCGGTCCCAGGTCCAAACCAGGGTGAGGTGTCCTACTATGTTTCCGTGACACTCGGTGCTTTTCTCACTCTCAGCTCTTGCCACACAATATTTGCACAGTGGTTTGTCCTTTTCAATAGACTCTGAGCTCTCTGGGGGCAGGAATCCTGTCTTACCCATCTCTGCATCTTCAATATTCCCCACAAGTGTGCATCAGAAGAGGTGCTCATACTGTTCCGTAAAGGCTTAAATTATGTCCTAGCCCTTGCCGACCCCTGTCATTTCTCAGGATCATTCAAAAGATGCCTTCACAGAGAAGTCACTTTCTCCATCATGGCTACAGACACTTCACAGTGATCTTAAGAAACAAGAATACATTTTAACCTAACTACGCAAAATAATTTGGCACGTCACTTGTACCCTGCTATCTCCAACCCTGTCCGGTTCTTAGCCGGGCATATTTGCTGCCAAGCCCAAAGTGACCTCCTCTGTTCCTCCTCGGACTTACCTGTAATGTCTGCATGCATCTGCACAAAAAGGGGATTCTTGCTCAGGCCTCCACACAGGAAAAGAGTGCTGAGAGAGTGCCCTGCCGCCTCCAGGGCCTCTATGATGAGGCGGGTCCCAAACTTAAAGGGAAAAAGCAGAAGAAAGCATCAGGAGAGCAGCAGCACAAAGAAAAGCTCTGGAACATTTACTAAGTGTCCACCCAGCACCAGACAGACACCACACTGAGAGCTTTACATGCCCTGTCTCGGAGCGCTGAGACGCCGGGAGACTGTGTCGCTTCTGATCACACGGCGAATGAAGTCACAGAGTGGGAATTCCAATGGGGGCCTGATTCCCAAACCTGCTTAATTACTATACCATTCGCTTCCATCAGTAGTTACACGACATTGACAAAAACAGCTGATGGTGCTACCACAGTCCACCAGAACCCACGCGTCATGGGTGTTTGCTGCGGCCCCCGATGCTCTAGCAGAAACGAAGCATGGAGTGACTGGCTGGTGGTCTGTGGGTCAGGCTTCCTTCCCTGGATAGGAACTGAAGAGGTTGGTGCTTTGGAAAAGGACACCAATAAAATCAGCAGCAGAAACATGAGAAGAGAGCTCTAGCTGCATGAAGATGAGAGTAAGACTTCAGGCTGGCAAAGGGCTGACCTGTCCTTTATTCTCACTGGAAGCCAGGCAGCGGTTCTCCAATGACAGTTCTGGAGCCCGCGGCCTGGGACGAGGTGGGAATCCCGTGCTCTGGTTTGTTCATGGCTTCACAGTGCTTCATTTCAGCCCTCATGTGCTAGGATCTCCCCAAAATGTGTTATGCTCCTCATCTTGCTAAGTTTACTAAACTCAGTACAAATCGCTGATGCTTGAGAAAAGGACAGTGCTGTGGGGTCATCAGGGTGAATGCCAACATACGATTCTTTAGTTTTAACTAGGATACACGAGGAGCTAAAAATCAGTTTATTTAGAGGTTCAAAAACTGGAAGTTCATGAGTCATCATTTATTTGGGGTCAGGATTCAAAACAAAAAGGTGGAGTGTGACATGACTTTGTGAGGCAGCCACATGGCAATGGTTGAGAAAGTGGCTCTGGAGGGAAATGAGAGAGGAATGGTTTTTTGATGGTGAGAGAGAGCCCTCGAGATGTTTAGAGAGCGATTAACTCTGAGGGATGACACAGTCCCAGGTGTGGACAAGGGGGTGAGTTGACGAAGTAGAGGGAGGAGAAGGTCAGGGAACGTAAGAAGGTCAAGGATCTAGGAGGCCACAGATGGGACAGCCACCAAGAAGGCAGGGTTAGGGCTGGAGAGAAAACTGTGAGGTGGATCCTGCATGTTGCTGGGAAGCTGGTACCCAAGTGTGTAGAGAAGAAGAAGGCAGTTTAGCATGAGGGCATGCCCTATCAGAGGAATAACCAAAGTAAAGGAAGAGGGTTTGGGAAGTGGCCAGGATGTCCCTCTGACCCCCAGGGGTGGGATGCAGGGCGAGGGAAGCCTCTTTTGACAAGGCAGTCTGGACAGCTGTCTTCCTTGTGTCTGGCGGTGTCTCTGGGAGAGGGAGTGGCTAGAAGGGGGGGTGGGGCATGGGGCATGAAATCCTGAATGCTGTGTAGTAAATTAGGAGAGACGGGGGCAGTTCAGGAGCAAAAGCTCAGCAGTTCCAGCCCAGGGGCCCTCAGCTCTTCGTGAATCTGGCAAGAATATGGATTAGGTGAAACTTGGGCCTCCAAAAATAATCCACAGATGTAGTGCGTTAAAAAAAAATTAAAACATGTTGTACTGTATAAGGCCAGATCCTGCTTATTGCATGTGGCTGATTACCCCCAGATGTTCTTTCTTAAGCTTTTGGGGGGTCATGAACCCTCTTGAGAATATGATAAAACCTACTGACCTTTCCAGAAAAAAAGCCACTTACAAAATAGTATTATGAATGATTTTAGAAGGTCGACAGATGCCCTTACGTCCACCATGGATCATTTGGTGTCTGTGGATTCCAGGACACTCTAGTCTAATCAAGGGGCATGAGCCTGTAGTAGTTAAGAACATGGCTTTTGAATTCAAGAAACCTAGGTTGGGGTTAAGACATTTCACCTACCTCTTGAATCAAACTGTATGGAACCTAAGACTCAATTCCCACTTTTTAAAAAGGAATAGTAACATCACATTCATTTATCTTAAAACTCTACAAATTGTCAGAAATGTTAACACGCAAGTAACATTTTTTTTATTATGGTCTTAGATTCGATGAAATACAGTAATACTTATTTGCAAGGTTGCTGCTATAGACAGCGTATGCACAACTCACACAAGGGTGTCGGGTACATGGCAGGTGTTTGGACACGAGCGCTATCTTGGTTATTAGCTATACTCGAGGTGCTCTGCTACGCATTTTGATGTCGTCTCCAATCTTATGACAAACTCAAAAACTGCACCTTGTTATCCCCATGTAGGAGTTCTATGACTTGCCTGAGGGTTTGTGTTGGGGGAGGACAGCTTCCCCCCAACATGCATGAAACTACCATGCAAAATTGGTATGTCTGATACTTCTGAAACCAGAGAAGTGTGGTTCATGTGATTAGCGGGCCAGAGCCGAGGGTAACACAAAGCACATTCCCTTGGGAAAAGGCAAGAAAGTATCTGCACAAGAGGCACTCCCTTGGGAGGGGCTGTGACAGCCTTGCCTCTCCCCCATGTGGCATTGTTGGCTGGAATTTCCCACTCAGTCAGTAACAGGGCATTCCCTTCGGGTGTCCCAGGCTCCACTCTGTGAAATGTCCCACCCTCCTTAAATGCCCTGCCACGGGGCTTTGTGCTAAAATGATTTTGTGCTCACCTTTCTGGAAAAAATGTTTTCACAGAGAAATTTAAATTAAAATCAGGCTAGTCCACTGGGAATGTACAGAACCAAATGCAAATCGAGAGACTTCAAATGCAAATAGTACTTTTTAAGGGTCTATTCTGAAAAGAAAACTATAGATGAACAGGCTATGGATAAACTGGTTGTTTGACAAGTCTTTCAATTCAGTGTGATCAAGAGAGAATTTTACTTCATGGAGAGTTTCGCACAGTCCCAAGTTAACTTCATTACAATATCGCTTTCATTCTATTCCTACAAAATACCAACCACATCTATTCACAACATATAGATGCTAGGGCAATATTCAGAGCTAATGAAACAAAAAAACCATTTTTTTCCCCAAGTTGAACATCATGGGAAAATATCTGTTATCAGAATACTTCTTTGAAATGCACATTTCTGCCTGAAAGATCGGCATACTGTCTTACCTTTGCAAAACAGACTGAACTACTCACAATTCAGTTGGCCCTACAATGAAACCTTATTAAAAAAAAAAAAAAAAAAAAAAAAGGTCTTAAATTTCCTTCCCTTTGCGGTATTATAAAGGTCATTAAGGCGATGGACAGAATAAATATGATAGCTTTTAATACATGTACACCCCACTGAATACAAGATTGATTTTCCAACTGTGTGGTATTTGGGAAAATGTAGCTGGCTGGCTCCACCCAGCCCGCATTATATTTAACCTCATTTACACGGAATGGGGGGTGCCTCTGTGAGGCGATCCTGGCCAAAATAACAAAGTTTGCTAAGATGTGTAAAATAAAAACTGGCCATAGAAATGCCTGGAAGCTTATTTCCTCCATGTAGCATTTATAAGCATATCAAAAAGCAAATGCAGGTTGGGAGAGTGGAAAGAGCAGAAGATCGGGAGCGAGACAGACACTTCTCAGGCTCCACATGTGACTCTACTGAGCACTAGCTTTCTGACCTCGCAAAGTGCTTTTTCCTGTCTGTGAAATGAGGACAAGCTCGCCTACTTACAGGGTAGCTGTCCTAGGCCACAGGTGGGTGGGTGGTACTCTGGTGCCTGGCACAGCTAGTGGGTGTCGAGGAAAGGCAATGGTCATTATCATCACGTGATGGTGCCCCTGGGTCTGCCTCTGGCATGTACTCAGATGACGAGCAACACACAGCTCAGATTTTCCGTTTCAACGTGGTCATTTTATTCCACTCAAAGACTTTCATGCAATGGCACTGTTGGATCAGAAAACCAAAGTTCCTCAATACTCCATATAGCTACTTTTATTTTAGAAAGCCGGGGCCACCAATCCCAGCTCTGCTACTCGGTAAGCTACATGAAACTGAGCAAGTTAAGTGGTCTTGCTTAAATGTAGGTTTCAAACCTGCGGAATGGGGATTCTAAGACCTAGTTCATTAGGTTGAGTCACATGATGTTTGTAAATATTTAGCACAGTGCCTGGCACATAATACCCCAAAACTAAATTATTCATCATGATTATCATTATTACCATCAAATAGGATCACTAAATAACTGTCTTGACGACTGATGCCCATTATTCTCCTTCATGTTCATTTTACTATTCACTCCCTCCATTTTGACAGGTACCAGAATTACCTGTTTTTGACCAAGGTCCCATAAGTAAGACCAGCTGATCGATGCCACTGAACTAGCCAAGCTATTAAATCAATGACAGTTGCTTCAGGAAGATAGTCAAACTGGCACATAAATAAACTAAAAGGACTGTTTCATCCAATCCGGTTGGCCTGGGGCATATAAGACTGTATGTTCTTAGTGGTTGGAAAGCTCTACTCTCTCATCATAGCTACATGGACAAATGGGGACATGAGAAAAGCACTTCTGTTAGTGATATGGATATATGGAAAAAATGTATGCAGTTCTATTATTTGAAGGAATAAGGTTATGGAAGTGGTATATGGAGAAACAAAATAACTGAGCGGCATATAAATATGTCCACATAACAGGAACCAGGAAACTTTCTGTGTGTCTCTGAAAAATAAATTTTGAATCAGAATTTACTGGCCTGATTTTTCCTTTCTGTTGGTCCAGGTTCTCTTACCAGAGTGGCTAAGCCTCGCTTGATTAGCTATAATTTTGGGGGTTCCTCCCAGCTCTGAAACTCAGAAAGCCATGACCCGCTCTCCAAAATGCACTTCCTAACATGATCACCTCTGGGAGAATAAGAGTCCTTAGAGAATGATGTTTGAGCCTTTAGGAGTTTGTTTTCACTTTGGATTCATCTTCAGCATAGGAGTTCCTAACACTTTAAATTCTCCCCTCCTCTCCTTAACCATCTGAACCTCTTGCTGAAGCTGCTAATGACCTAAAAACAAACACTTCCAAGTTCTAAGGCTGCTTACTATTTAGAGGAACCCTATAATGAATCCTTTTGCGAAGGGAACAATGTCATGTGTTTCATAAGTGTGCACATTCTTTAACATCAGCTTTTCTTAATGCAAGCATACATGGCATCTGCTTCTATTTAATTGAGTTTGGAAGACAAGTTACATACATAACAACTATGATGCTCAAAGGCTTGAGCTCCTTTCAGCTTTCAGCCATGTGAAGTGATTAGTGAAGCAGGTGAAGAACTTCATCAAGATTTCCTTCCTAAAAGACACGCATCTCTTTTTCGCAAGCTCCCTTTTAATTAACAATCTCTGTCGCAAAAAGCACATGATGTATCTTGGAGGAGCATGCGGTCTAAAGTTTATTGATAGCCCTCGCTCTCTTTAAAAATGGCATTAAAGGGTCTTACAGCAATGGCTTGAACTGTGGCCAGGTAGAGAATGGCAAGATCATCGAGGTCCTGAGACAGTTTCAACCCGGTGACCTGGAGGGATGAAGAAAAGAAAAGAAAGAGATGGCCAAAAGGAGCTGCCATGGATAGAGATAGTTCCCATGAAACACGTTCAGATGTGTTTTCTTGCCCAAACAAGTTCATATGCAAATCCCCTTTTTGTGAGCTGAACGTGAAATGACTACCAAACTGTTTAATCTCCAGACCTGGGAAAAACTATCATTTCTTCTCTAAAAGAAAGTGCCCTGCCTTGTATTAAACAAAAACAAAACAAATGCCATACGGAAATTGTGTTTGATATTCCTTAGCATGGAATTAAGTCTTTCTTCTTCTTTAAAAAAAAATGTTCTTTTATTATAAACACCCATTTTCTTCGGCTTAGAGAAATCAACATGGAACAGTGGCATTTTAGTAAAAGATGATCTTATTCTGAGCTTGCTGTTGTCAGAATTCAGTGTAAAAGCATCGAGGGGGTATTCAGAGTAAAATAATATGTCTCCTATAAATGTTATACCTACTAGGGGATAATTTACAATCTGTGGTTTGCAAGGGAATCCCATTAAAGTCAATCGGAACCACATGCTTATATGGAGTATGTCAATTTCTGAGAGATTCCAGAACTGAACAGGATGCTAAATGTAGATGCCTTCAAGACCTGTTCAACAGTCCCTCCTTCACACTTCCCATTCATTAACATCTTCTCTTGGGATATTTCTAGAGGGTGAAAAACTGCGGGGTTCTTCAAGCCTACTCTGAAGTTTGTGGATATCGATACCAGAATTTGCTCTGTATTTTCACATTACAAAATTAATCAACGTAACATAGGTTTACTCAGAGCCTACGGTGTGTATGATCTTGAGTGCAATGAGGTGGCGACATTAAAAGAGGAGAGCTGAGCAGTCTCCCCAGGTCCTTTTCCTTCGTCTCTCCAGTCCCCTTTAATTACCCTCTCCAGACTGCCCTCTGAGCCAGGACTAAGGGGCCGTATTGACCTGTTGCAGGGCAGACTCCATTCTGTCACCGAAACCAGAGACCTGAGGGCACTCTCCCCTGACTTTTCCTTTCTTCTCGGATTTACACAGTCTCCCAAGTCGTGTCCATTTATCTCCCAAATCTTTCACGAGTCCATCCCTTCTCTTCGTCCCGTTGCTCACTTCTTCAATCCAGGCCACCATTTTGTAAGTACTTGTGCTGACATACAAACCTGATCAGGTTACTCCCTGTTACAAATTGTCCACTGACCTCATTTCGAGGCAGAGATGCCTATGCTGTTTTATGTGCTCCCTCTTTGGCTTGCCCCTGCTTACTTCTCTAGCATCTGTACATGTCCTTCCTCACTTAGTATTCTCTGCTCTAGCTATTCTGACTACTCACTGAAGTCTGTTGATGCAGGCATTATCGGATTCAAGTAGAGCTACCTGCTAATGGTTTCTCTTGCCAAACAATTGGGTGACCAGTTGAGAATTTGAGCTTTGATTTTAACACACGGGAACATGAAGATTTGAACGAGAGACTAGAGGGGAATTCTGGGTATGCATCTTCCCAAGCCAATAACTCGAGTGTGAAGGAACATCCCTTGTAAAGTTCCCCCGAGACCTAAACACATAGTAAAAACACTGGCAGTAAAGGAGAACATGAACACTGCTGATGTTATAGAAGTTCACTTCATAATGTGTGTAAGGAAATAACATGCCCCAGGGAACACATACAATGGAAACCAGAACCTAGCTGTTCTGACAGACTACCTGTGATACTCACACAGTATCTCCAATGCCTAGCACTATGTCTGGCACATAGTAGGTACTAAATTACGATCTGCTGAATGTGTGAATTAATGACAATGCCTTTTCCCTTTGTATACCACTGTCTTTCCTAACATCCTAGCCTTTTGTGTCTAATTACGCGATTACAGGAGGATAATATTTACCACCTCAGCTCCTCATATATTCATAGAGGGGAGGGCCATTTACTCCATGCCCCAAGAAAGAAGAGTGGAAGATCACTTCTAGTTGCTCATTCCAGGCTTTCACCCCACCCCACCCCACCCCACTTCACCGCCCAGACTCGACACTTAGCTTCCCTCATCACAGTGGCTTAGAGGAGATCATCGGGGTAAAAGAGCAGCCCATTGCTCATATGGAACCTTTGTGTGAATTAGAAAAAGGTGTCCCCTCCAGGCAGACTAAATGCAAAAGGCATCCCATTTGGGAGAATAAATTATAAAAAGGAGAAGAGTGGGCAGGATTTCAGCCCTGTCGTATGTCCCTGCAGCCAAATACCTCATGTCATAGACCAGCACTGTATCACATGATGATCCTGGATAAAGATCGCTCATCATGAATGGTCTCTCTTTTCTCTACTGGCCTGGCCTCAACAGCATCTGTGCAGCTTACCTACTGGGAAAGCCAACTGGGACAAGGCCTAGAGCAGCCTTCCAGAACCAGTCCAGGAGGCACGCTACCTCTGGCTCCTCTCTCTGGTCATCAGTGTGAATGAAGCTGTGACCCTTTGTGTGACTGGGTTATGTGCATGCTTGGCAGACACACATCTCCCCGTAGGTGGGTCCTGAAGACCAGATTTGGGTACAGTGTGATGGGGTGGGGAATAAATCTGACTTTGGATATGAGATACATTCTGCTATTAATTAACTAGGAACCCTATTGCTGTGTATGACATTTATAATGTAACTGGTTCTTATATCCTTCTTGATTAGCAAAAACCCGTAAGACAGGATGGATGCAATATCACCAGATTTCATTTTCTTTTTTCTTTTTTAGTTTTCTAGGTACACTCCACACCTGGTGTGTAGCCCAGTGTGGGCTTTAACTCACGACCCTGAGATCGAGACCTGAGCTGAGATCAAGAGCCGGACGTTCAACCGATGGAGCCACCCAGGTTCCCCCAGATTTTATTTTCTTATCCTGCAGTAAATAATTGTAAGACTTTCCCCACAGTATTAATATTCAAGCAACAAAAGTATCATGGCCCCTTGTCTAAATGTCTAGTGCCCCCAGAGCTCAGAAATCATAGGGGAGAAGAGAGAAGATAGTTTCTTTTCTCCAGAAACTGAGAATGAGATCATGTAAATGAGCACTAAATTTAACTCCTAAGCTTGCTAGTAGCTCTGGCAAAAGGAACACCACACGGGTGACATAGCGTTTTCTTTTTCTGATAAATAAAACATACCTGTATTTCAAGGAAGAAAACATTATTATTCTAAGGAAGAAGGTACTCAGCAACGAATGGGACTAAGCAAGCACAGCTCTCCCACTCCATCTCCAACATCACCAGGGCCAGGGAGTTGAAACGCGACTCAGTGAAAGACCTTTCTCTCTAAAGAAGTTACTGTGGTCTGGGGCCCTGCTTGCTTGACATCTCATCTGATAAGCAGATGGAGACTCCAGAAGGGCCCGTCATCATGAATTCCATTTGATTTCTCTCTCAAATACTAGGGACTTCAACCATGCCTTGGCGAAAGTCAAATGGCTGTTGACCCTAAGGAGTGCCTGCTATGTGGACCACTCAGGAGGCTACAGAGGCCTGTCAGGGAGCCAGCCTGGTAGGGAAGTGGCAGCAGTAGCCCAGGAATGCCAGGGACGTCCTGGGGGGAGGTGCAGCTTTATAACCAGTGAGAAAGCTGAGACGTGACAGATGAGCAGATATCCCTATCTGAGGGCTGAATCGTTTCATCAATAAGGGGAAGTAGGAAGAAAGCATAAGTGGAAGGAGTGTGTTTCTAGAAGATGTGCATGTGCCTATTTTGAATGTTTGGGCAAGACAGTGAAATGTGTGGGGAAGCCCCATGGGAGAGTTGCACTGGTAAGCACATTTTATTTATTTTGCCATTGTGTAACAAGGAGAACTGTAAGAGAAAACTTTTATAATTAATATTTAGAGATGTGTGAAAGCTGCATATGGTGGCTAAAGAGATGCAAACTACGGCTGATAACTTCAACATCCTAGATGATGGTTATAAAATGCTTATGTGGAATTTCTGAGCTTAGAAGACAAGTGTGGGTGAATGGAAAGAAGACAAGCTATGGAGGAAGACACCTGGGTTCGGATCTTGACATTTCCCCAGCTGGCTGCACAACGGAGTATTTGGTGACCTTTCTGAAGCCTATTCATGAAGTAGGAATAATGATACCTCAAGGCATTTTTGTGAAGATTAAAAATCATTTGCAAAGTATCTTACATTTTCAGGAAGCTATACTGAGTCTACAAGAGCTAAACCGTTGGGATGCCAATGACACGTAGCGTTGATTTTCTTTTTCTTTCTCTTACTAAATGTTTGTTCTCTTTATCTTAAATGCACGAAGGGTTCAATCCCATTCATTAATTGGAGTAGGGCAACAAAACATCTCCTTTAACATGGTATGGGTACCCCTAGGGTATTAATGAGGGGTACTGAAGACTAGTGCACAACCACCGTGGGGAAGACAGGGCAGAATGCATGTTAATCATCATCAGCATGAGGATCATAATGTTAAAGATATGGACATCCAGGAGTGTGGACAAACAGCATGCCCCTGATGAGGGCCCACGAGTAGGATGATGAGGGACTCACTGCAAGGACTCCTTGGAGAAGTCCTAGTCCTTATCAACCTACACACCTTCACTCACTATGTAAATAGTAAGGACAGATGAATTTCACCATAGACTCCACCTGAAGTCTTGCTGCCACTTAGGAGCTGTGAGACCTTGAGCACGCCTCATCTTTTCCTGGGATCCTCGCTGAATGCAGACTTCCTGAGCTCCAACTCCAGATTTCCCAAATCTTTGGTGTGGGCCCAGCAATTTGCATTTCAGCAAGGTCATATTGTACAATAAATTGTGGGAATAAGTGTCCTTAACCTTGGCATTGTGAATTAAAGGTTGACAGGCGTTAAAATTGTCGAAATTGTTCAAAAAAAGATAGTAGTAATTCAGTTAGCTAATTTTTTTTTCCTTCTTAGTGATTTTAAAGGAATTAGTTATATATGTTAGTAAGAAAGAAAAAAAATCTTGGAAATAGATTTTCAAGAGGTCTCTAAAGATTACAAAGACAAGAAAACAGGATCCCCAGTCCTGAGGTTTTCTAGGGTCATCAGAGCTTGATGGAGTATCCAAGGCTCAGGGGAATTGGTTGAAAGCTTTTGAGAAAACAAAGGAACAGCAAAAATGCCCTGTTGGCTCAGTCAATAATAAGGGTAGAGCTGATGGACAGACAACAGGGAAATGAGAAGGATCAGAGAAAAATGTATAGAAAACCTCTGGAGAGAGGACAGAGATTGGAGAACAGGTCTGAAATAATCAGCAGCCTGAAAGGGAAAGGGCACAAACGTCCCAGAGGTTTCAGTAAGCATCAGGAATCGAGGATGACACTTGGCATCGCCCAAAACTCACCCAGATTTGGGAAATGCAGATAAATGTGTTAACAAAACACAACGTGTTAACAACTCTGAAGATGTTCCCAAGATTCCCATCCTGCAGTTACTCAATCAGACACTAATCTAGGCACTGCTGTAAAGGGACTTTGTAGATGGAACTGGTTACTAGCCAGATGACCTTAAAATACAGAAATTATCCTGGATTATGCAGTATAAACTCAGTGTAATCATGTGAGCCCGTAAAAGCAGAAGAGTCAGTCAAGTGACAGAGTAGGAGGCAGAAGAAATGAGGCAGAAATGGAAACCGGGGAGATTCAAAGGATGAGAAGGACATGATCTGCCATTGGTGGCTTTGAAGATGGGTGAGGGGGGCAATGAGTCAAGAAATGCAGGTGGTCTTTAGAAGCTGAGGACCCCTGGCTGACGGTCAGCCAGGATATAGGAACCTCAGTCCCACAACTGCGTGGAGCTCAAACTGGCCAACAATTTGAATGAATTTGGTAGATTATTCCCAGAGCCTCCAGATATGAGACTTTGGTTCTGGTCTTGCGAAAATTGGAGCAAAGAAACAAGCTGAGCCAGCCCAGGCTTCTCACCCACAGAACTGCGAGATAAGAAATTTAAGCCTCTAAGTTTGTGGTAATTTATTCAAGCAGCAACAGACAACCGATAAACTCATGAAGCCTAGACTGACATTCTCCCTTACAGCCTTATTCTGTTGGTGAACCCTACGTGACACACTAGTTTGTTTGCCAGGCCCCAGATACACCAGGCACTTCACATCTTTGTCTGCTTCTGGTGCTCTAAATCCAAGCCATTTTAAAAAAAAAATTTTTTTTAACGTTTATTTATTTTTGAGACAGAGAGAGAGACAGAGTATGAGTGGGGGAGGGGCAGAGAGAGAGGGAGACACAGAATCATAAACAGGCTCCAGGCTCTGAGCTGGCAGCACAGAGCCCGACGCGGGGCTCGAACTCACGGACCGTGAGATCATGACCTGAGCCGAAGTCGGATGCTTAACTGACCAAGCCACCCAGGCGCCCCAATCCAAGCCATTTTAATGTACTCATGCACCAGTATCCCAAAGCTGCTCTGGTCAACTATCCAGGTCCTTAGTTGGTGTCATTCAGCCTGTCTTGATTTACATACTAATGATTTACATACTGATTTGGATCCCATCCTTGGTCCCCTGGCCTTACATCTTTCTCATTGTTTGTTTGTTGGATATTCCTAGCGGGTTTCTACCCAATTCACTCCTCGGTCTTCTATTAAGCCATACTACCTTGGGAAGGACTCTTATTTGTAATTCATATTCCTCTTGCCTCCCTCTCCTGGGTTTTACTTGTTGCTTGGTATAGTTAGGGAAGAGAGCACTAAGAAAATAAAGTCTGAATCTGTGACATAAATTTAAAAAAATTACTCAAATGAGAAAATATGGCAGACACACTGAAAACAGAGTGGGAATACGAAAACACAAAAACTTAATTTTTTTCTTTAAAAACATTTTTTTCCTTAAAACATTTTTTTTTCCTCCCAATGGATATCAGGGGTCTCAATCTGAACACACCAGGTTTCTAATATCACTTCTGTTTTTTCCCCCTCTAGGAAAAAAATAGCTGTGATTCTCTGAAACTTAGAGAGAGAGAGACAGAGAGAGAGAGAGAGAGCGAGCATGAGCAGGGGAGAGGGGCAGAGGAAGACAGAATCTTAAGCAGGCTTCACGCTCAGCACGGAGCTCAACACAGGGCTCGATCCCACAACCCTGGGATTGTGACCTGAGCTGAAATTAAGAGTCTGACGCTCAACCTACTGAGCCACCCAGGCACCCCATCTCCGTCCTTTTAAATCGGGCAATGACATTGTCGGGCAGGGCTGTGAGAAATGCTGGTGATGATGCATGTAAAGCATCTGTCATGGTGCCTGACATGCTACAGTCCTGGAGAAAATGATATCTATCACAAAACAAAATACGAGCTGCTAAACTAGATACCTCAATAAGAAAATGCGTTATCAGAAAACCAGCTAGGTGATACTTAGGATATTAAGCTTTGTTATACGACTCAATTTGTCATAGGCAAAAATATGTAAAAACAAAACAAAACAAAACAAAAACAGTGAGATGAACCGGCATTAAATTGTAACAAAATCATCAACAAACCCATGTCAAAGAATGCACATCTCTGCAAGCCTGATAAATGTTATCAGTCACGAGCTGCTTGAATTAGCCCATGAGCTTCCAGGTCTGGCATCCTCCTCCCCATCAGAGGAAGCCACTGGGAGACAGCCTGTGGCTCCTCCTGAGATCTTGCAAAGCCTCATCTGCATTGCTGACTCCATCCACATCGGACACTGTTTAGCAAGGTCCATCTCTAGCTGGGGTTCCGTCCTCTGGGAACCGGCTAAGATCTTACAACGCGTCTTCCCTTTCTCTGTCTCGGTTTTTCACATGCACACTTGCTCTGGGCTTGCTTTGAAGAGCCGTTGGAGCAGGACTCAACCTCTCCAGCAGTTTGAGCAGCATATGGTCTTATGTTAGAAATCACAGCTCTTCAAAGCACGAGAAAATAACTTTCCGTTCTGGGTAGCGCTGTTCTTGCAAAAGGAAGCAGAGAAAACACGTTTCAACCACTGGGGGATATGGTGTTTTCATGGCCTGATAGGCTTCTGACATGACTTGCTTCTTTGATTACATTTGATGAATTGACTTCTTGGATATTTCAGGAAAAGAATGTTTTAAAAAGCGCCAAAACAAAGAGGTAGTATTAATTTGAGAATAGAAACTAGTCATATATACCGAGACGCATGCCCTCTTTCTAAATTCCTCCAGCACTAAAGTTTTGTAAGGCACACAAAATTTGAGTGTTTCCTGCTGTGGTTAAGGGAAGTGAAGCCTAAGGACTTATGTAGAGAAAAGACTAATCTCTGTACAGTATGAAATGTGGCTTCTGTGAGGACCAAGTGACTGTTTGCCTTCACCAGCTGGTCGTGCACAGCCGATGACCTCCGTGGCTGCTGAGTCCAGATGGTCCCTGGGCTGAGGGGGATGGCTCATGACTGGCTACTTGGCATCCAAAGGCTACACTTAGAATCCTGCTATCATCTTCTAACACGCAGATAAGGGCCACCGAGCAGAAGCCACAGGTTCCGAAGTATTTGCTGGTGTTGTCTGTCCACTATGTGATAGTCTCCCCCTTGTTGATTCTGACAATCATCCCCTAAGGAAGCCTGTCCCACTTACTGATGAGCAGACTGACCTCACAGAGCTAATGTCAAAGGTCACACAGCTGGTACATTTTCAAGGCAGGATGCCAATGCAGATCTGACTTTGATCCCTGGGCTCCCTTTACTGTTTCACAGGGGTAAAAACTCTCCAACCAAACATTTAAAATAAAAACAATCAGGGGTGCCTGGGTGGCTCAGTGGGTCAAGTGTCTGACTTCAGCTCAGATCATGATCTCACAGTTTGTGAGTTCGAGCCCTGTGTAGGGCTCTGTGCTGACAGCTCAGAGTCTGGAACCTGCTTTAGATTCTGTGTCTCCCTTTCTCTGCCCCTCCCCTGCCCATGCTCTGTCTGTCTCTCTCTCTCTCAAAAATAAATACACATTAAAAAATAAAATAAAAACAATCATAAAAACTATCTAAAACAGGCCACCATTCCTGATGATGAATATTTAGCTTCATTTTTCTTGATGCATGACCATGCCACATTTCTTTAAATACAAGCATTTTTTCTTATGTTTTCCTTTTAAAGAACTTAGAGCCATCAGTGTTAAATGCTTTGATACTGATTGCTATGACCCGAGCTTCTGCTCCCTTTACACATCATATGCAGGGCCCTTAACTAATTTATCAAGTGGAAAGGAGAAATATTTACATAGATGTCTACTTGGCCCAGGCACACCATTAAGCTGCCCACATCCCTAGCCTCTACCTCTTTTTAGCCTAGTGCCACAGGTCAGTCACAGAAGGAGAAATGAAGCAGCCATGCACATAGACAGGAGCCAACTGTCACCAGAACAAAAGAAAATGATGTGTTCACACATAAGGGAAGGATTCCTGGGTTATGCCCTGTTCCTACTTCTGAGGGCAGGCAGCTCTAAAGCAGAAGAGTTTATAGCCAGGTCAAAGCAGGAAGGAAACAAGCACCATTACTGAGGAGAGGAAGAGGTCAGAGCTTAAATCCAAGGGCCAGGGTAAGGACAAACATGGGAGAAAGGAAGAGGGCCAGGTTTCAGAGAAGGGGAGCGAGGACCAGGCTGAGGAGTGTGGTTTGGTATGAAACCACGTGTGAGACGGGTGTTAGGACTCCCATCTCACAGTCACTAGTGTATGGTGCAGAGTAAAGAGCTATGAGTTAAGGCAGCCTGTGGGGGTGTGCTTGCTCAAAGTCAGGACTCACATTTTTATTTAGGCAGACCATTTCTTGGCATTATGACTTTAGGCAGGTCACCGTTCATTCGTTCCTTGACAAATAAAGACAGAAATAATTGCTTAGCCATAAGGCAATTATTCGATGCCTGTCTTTGACCTAAAAACACTGCTGAAAATTTTAATGTTTATTTATTTTTTGAGAGACAGAGACAGAGCGTGAGAGAGAGGGAGACACAGAATCTGAAGCAGGCTCCAGGCTCTGAGCTGTCAGCACAGAACCCAACGTGGGGCTCAAACCCACAACTGTGAGATCATGACCTGAGCTCAGGTCGGACGCCTCATCGATTGAGCCATCCAGGCACCCCTAAACACTGCTGAAATTTAAAAAGTAAACAAGCCATAGGTAGTCCCTAACCTCAAATTTTTTTTCTAATAAATGTAAAATATACGCTAGGTCATATGGCAGCTGTGATCTTATTTTCTTCTGTAAAAATTGTTTTTTATTGACTTCAATGCAGGTTTTAATTCTGCTATTCTGTATTTTTAGTTGTCTTTATCATCTCCTTTTTTTTTTCCTCATTCCACTGGCTTTCCATCTGAGCTCACTTTTCCCCCCACTAAGTTTCTGTCCTATTTCATAGAGATGTGCCTTTAAAAACAAAACAAAAAACAAAAAAAAACAACCTACTGAACATGCCGAGTCTTTTTAATATTTTCTTTTGGTTTCAGTAGTAAATACTTCTTTAAGAGGCCTTTCCCTGTGTTCCAATGGTACTTCTTTTTGCTTTGTATGCAACATGTTGTTTTCTAATGGACTCACTTTATTATTTCTTTATTCATTTCAACTAGAGAGCTATACATATTCAGTGCTTCTCAGCAGAGAGTACACATGATTTACTGTCTGCCCCACTGACTGCAACTTGGATATGCCTCTTCAGATCTAAAGCTAGTTGCCAGTTCCCAGAGTCTAGCAGTTTTTTTTTTTAATATTTTTAATGTTTATTCATTTTTGAGAGACAAACATACAGAGCATGAGCAGGGGAGGGGCAGAGAGAGAGAGAGATGGGGGGGGAGAGAGAGAGACACAGATTCTAAAGCAGGCTCCAGGCTCTGAGCTGTCAGCACAGAGACTGATGCAGGGCTCGAATTCACGGCGAACCACTGTGAGATCATGACCTTAGCTGAAGTTGGCACTTAACCGACTGAGCCACCGAGGCGTCCCTATTTAAAAAAAAAATTTTTTTTTTTTTAATTAGCAGCTTCTATTTTGGGTAGCTTTGGTGGCCTCACCACTACCCGGTTTTCTACCCTTAGAACAGACAGCAGATGTGCAAACCTATAGCCCTCCTCCAAATTCACAGCTTTTCCTAATGTTGACTCCCATTAACAGAGTTTTACTCGGGATCCTCAGAACGTAGGGCAGCAGCATTCATCCCAGATGGGTCTTCCTGCCCAGCTGGCCTCTTGGGTTGGCAGTTTTCTGATGGATTGAACTGAAAGGGAAGATAAGGTCTGGGGTTGTGGGAGAGTTCTGGGAAATTAAACTCACTGGCTGCTTCCAAAAAAACAAAACACCCTAACCATCAGCAGCAGCATAGAGGGAGGCCTGCCCTATTCTTAGGCTTAAAGGGACCTTGCGTTATTAAGCCAAGGAGCAGAAGGTAGGTCTAACCTCTTGCAACGCTAGAGGTTCACTTTGCTTATATGTCATGTATTATGTTTATGAAACAAGTTCCAGCTAGTCTTTTAGATTCTAAAATTCTTCCCAGATTCTCTCTGAGACTGTTGGTGCTGGTGTTGCTAGTTGAACGACATGTTAATTTTCAAAGTCAGTGTGAGTTTATGCCTTTTTTTTTTTTTTTTTGCATCCTCACATGTATTTTCAAATGAAGAAGAGGAAGTCTGCATCAGGTCTTACTACCCAAATGCCACATAAAAAAAAAAAAATCATTCAAAGTCCGACATCCACTGAGCGCCTGTTTTGGCTTGCACAGATACCTGCATCACAAGCATCACACTGCGTAATGTTCATGCACACACTCACATGTACGCAATAATCATCTCCCTGGTTTTATGTGAATTTGGGACACCCACAGTTTCTTTTTTTCTTTGTGTTCGTAGTAGGTGATCAATAATGAATGAATAACAAAGATAAGAGACAAGAGTCAACCGAGCGAAGGATAAAGAACTGGGAGAGTGTAGTGCTAGAAAGCAGAAGTACACAGAGGGTCCAGGGCTTCTCTTGAGATTTTTTTTTTTTTTACTACCAAGATAAAATGCTAAATGCAATCTATCATTGCTTAGATAATGATGCAGGGAACCAAACTCGGAGGAGTTCATGTTCCATGTTCTCCTCCCCTCTAGAACACTGCATTTACTATGGTTTTCCTGGTTCCAAACCCTCTTCCTTGCTTCACTCAGTGCCAATGTCACCTCCTGTCTGAAGCCTGTCCTGACCTCTGAGACTAGGCTGGGCAGTCATCTCCCACACATCTAGGGAGCCCTGGACAGTAAGTGGCACCTGCAGCTGGCATGCCCAGTATCACCTGTTTATATATTCTGTCTGCCCAGTCCCCCATCCCGACAGTAATAGTCCTGACGGTTGGAATTACATCTAGTTATTCTTATATCGCCCAGCAACTATAAAAGGCCTGTATTAGTTCAAATATTTAATTAATTAGTTGATAAGCAAATGTCTTCATAAGTAGGATAAAATGGGAACCTCTTGGCTTCATTTAACTGGACATTAATATTGGTATTAAATACATATCATATGGATACTAAGAGCAGCAACCAATCTATTTAATATTAGCAAACTGTTCATACGTATGTTTTTCAAAGCAATACATGGTTTCTTTCTTATCTCCATGTTGACTGTCAATTAAGTACATATTAAGTACTTAGTATATGTCCAGAGAAATGTTTCAGAAGCCAAAAGAAGAAATCACATAGGTTTCCTTCTCTACTGGGAATATCCTGACCATTACAGTTGCTAAGTAGACATTCTATCAAGCACTTCCCTTCCCTCCCTTGAAACATGCTCTGTGAATATACATATTGTTGTACCTTACTGTATCTACGGCAGTGCTAGGCACTTCTAGGTAAAAAATAAAGATCTACTAAATGAGTGCTGGAGATAGTAGTCACTGCAGGTTCTGACAAAGGATAACATGACAGTAGAGATTTCAGGGTGATTACTTTGATGTTATCTGAAACTGAGGGAAAGAAATACTGGCGGGGGCAGTGCCTGGGTGGCTCAGTCGGTTAAGCATCTGACTTCGGCTCAGGTCATGATCTCATGGTTCGTGATCTCGAGTCCTGCATCGGGTGAGCTTGTGCCCCACTTCAGGTGAACACGAGCCCTAGTTCTCTCTGTCCCTCCCCCTCTCTCAAAAAAAATCCCTCTGCCCCTTGTGGGATTCCTTCTCTCTCTCTCCCTCTGCCCCTCACTCTTTCTCAAAAAAAAAGCAAGAAATACTGGGAGAAATTTTTAGTCCAGAATTTCCTTCCTTTTGTCTTACCAAGGTCACCTTCTCCTTCTAGTGATGTGATGTAAATTCATGGAGAGACAGCTATTCCAATGTAAGCCCAACCCAAGGCCAGTTACAAAAGGAAATCACTGTTAAGAAACAGTACATGAGATGTGAGTTATGTTTGTAAAACTTTTCAAAAAGTAAACATACTAGGATCTTCTGATACAATTGGGAGTATGTCCCCGTGTAAGAAGCCTTCTTTGGTAAGCATGTACTTAGCTGTACTTGTTATAATGAGACAGGCATTCATGAAAACATTCCATTGGCTCCTTTGGAATTACACTTTGGATTGAGGTTACCTTTATAAGAATATCCTTACGGTGGCAATTCTTAAGTCTTTGGGTGTCAGGCTTGGTTTTAAGGAACAGAGAAAAGACACTGGGAGCCATGAGTCCTGCCATGCTGGGTATTGAAGCTGGGTATGACAGAAGTTGGCAAGAGAGGTAAGGACTCCAGATCCAAGGCCATGGGCTCCAGACCCATGATCATTTCACTCCACAGCCCTGCATTGTTCTGGGGTCATCTTATGAACTGGTCATGCTTCTTAACATCGTGAACATTTTAAAGGCCCATTACATTTGGCTTCAGGTATTTGTCTCCAGTTAAGTCACTCACTCTTGTACCCACGCAAAATGTGTTCTACCCCAACCTGTTGGTACCCAGGAGTCAGTTATCTGCAAGGGCAGCTTTCTGGCTGCAGTTTGTGGCCACATGACCCTCTCCCAACTTTCCTCTTCTGCTTCTGCAGGCCAAGTAAGGAGGCCAAGCTCATTGTCGGTGGTGTGGGCACGCTTCATGGACTCCAGACAGACATAACTTTGGCTACGTCCCATTTTCTTTTCTTTTCCTGCGACTCCCCTTTTATTAGCAGAAGTTGATTGTATCAACTAGGTAATGAAAATAAAGATCAGGCCTTCCTACCGGCGTCATAAAAACATTTTAAAAATCTCAATAAAATCAGTCATAAAACCATAGAATTTTGAGTCTCGAAGTTCTCAAAGCCAGCCGCCTGTTCTACCGTCACTCAGTGTAAACCCTGAATTGCCACGTTTGGCCTCCATCCTGAACTCCCACCTCCATTCACTGCACATTCTGCTTCTTGACTTCTTGACATCTTGACATCTTCCTGGATTCTGAATTCCTGGTTTATTTTCCCATTTGTGGCCTCTCTTGGCTTCCGGGAACTGAAGTTGACTTCTATTTCTCTAGCTTGAACGTGCTTCTTCCAACCTCAAATACGATTCTCAATGGTATACTACCTACACTCAGCCACCTAATCTTGCCTGGCCACCAGGGTGTTCTATCTTAGTTTAGGAGGCTATGAACTCTGCCACAAGTTGATCCTGGCTCCTAAAGGAGGGCTCCAAATTTTCTGTACCATCAGTGACCCCAAAGGTCACCAGCAGCTGAATTTATCCATCAGTGTAAGTTATTAATTTTCTTTTCCTTTTAGCAAAGCTTAATCTGAAATCCTAATAATGTTAACATGCACTCGGAACAGCTCTGACTCAGAGCTTGAGCAGACATGTGGTTATGGCAATCAAGACCATGGGTGGTAATATTTACCACTTATTTACTGGGCAGCCTGGGGATGGAGACAGAAAACATGACTCTGCAAACTGATGTGAATAAAAAATCATAAGGCAGGGGCTCATGACTTCCAGCCGCTCCACAGGACAAAGAGGCAGCAGTAGCTAAATGTAAGAAATACTGCTTTTAACGCTTTCAAGATTGGCTCGGCAACAATGAGAACTTTCAGCAGCTCATCCTATGGAGCAGCAAGGGCCTTCGCAACAAGCGATGCATCTGCAAGAAGCCTGTGTGCCCTTGCCCCGCCTTGTTTATTTTTCCTCTTTTCCTTTCCCCTCACTTTGCTTCCTCCCAACTTTGTAGACCTTTGGCCTGCCTGCACCTTCGTGCAAGGACTGGCTGTTACTTACCATGCCCTTTAGTGTCAGATCTGCTAAGGGAGACCGGTTGCCATGGAAGTCTGGCCAAACATGTAAATCAACAGTGAGGAAACCCACAGGCCGAGCCTTCTTAATCAGATCCAGGTGACTGTTCAAATATGCATATACACTTTGGCATCTGGAAGAGACGTTGATTTTGTTTTGAAAAGGGGGGGGGGGGGTAGGGTCGGGAGGCAAACTCTTCGGCAGAAAGAAACAATCTGTACTTCCCTATCAGATCCAGAAAAAAAGCAGAGTCCCCAACCTTCAGCAAAGAAACTACCCAAACCCCCAGAAACCAGCATTTTGTACTCTCAGATCATGAAGTGCCATCACCAAGAACAGGCAGCATGTCCTGGTGCAAAGCGGAAAGGCTTGGAATCGGAAGACCAGGGCCAGGAGGGGCTTTACCCCTAGTAGGTGTGTGACCATGAGAAAGTTACTCAAACTTTCTGAACCACTTTCTTCGCATCTGTAAAAACAGATAGCATAATCCCTGTCCAACTTACCTCATGGGGTTATTGTCAAGATCAAAGGAGGCTATGCATGTGAAGATACGGTATTTTGTAAACGGGACAATAGTGGACATATGTAAAGGATTTTTAAAAAATCTGTATTGCTAATTGTAACAATAATGATGGGGTGACGAGTATAAACCTAAGTTCTTGGACTCAGCATAGGAGCTGGGCCACAGGAAGTGACAGCACAGAGGAATGCAGTTAGATCAGGAATTAGGAGACTTGATTTCCTACCCAAAGGCACCAAATGGCGTCACGTTTGTTCCTGCTCCTTTCTAAGGCTCAGTCTCTTTGGATGCAGGATGAGGGAGTCACAGTCTCCACATGTCTGGGGGGAGAGGGAGACAGAGGTGAGGAGACTGAGAGCTACGGTAGTCCTGGTCCTGGCCCTCTGGTAGATCTGGGCTCAGATCGGTAGCTGGGTGACATGGGCCAGTAACTCGCCCTCTGTGAACTTCAGTTATCCCATATAAAATGGGTCTCATAATACCTATCTCACGGAGCTGAATCTTACTGCAAGGCACAAAGGTTAAATTTGGTCGCCCTTCCCCTCTTTAAATGTGCTTCATTCTCAAAGTCTTGTACCAACGATTCTAGAGGAAAGTGGGTTTATCAGAGGGTGGCATCCTTGCCTCTTGTCACTGGTGACCTTGGAAAGATCTCACGGCTTGAACAATGGCAGGAAGAAAAGTATAGGAAATCAATGTCCAAGGGAGGGTAATATCTAAGGTACTCAAGATGACAGTATTTGAATTTCAAAAATGTTTTAGGAGTGTCGCTCAGAGATTTCTAATTCCAGTTTTGTGACACTGTGAATGTTCCCATGGAGCCCATGAAGTTCCCAAAAATTTTCTAAACTAACATTAAAGGAAGAGACAAACAACTAGAGCAGTGGTTTTCAAACCCTTTTGTTAAATAAAAATTTTTCTTAATTTTTTTTAATGTTTATTTATTCTTGAGAGAGAGGCAGAACGCAAGTGGGGGAGGGGCAGAGAGAGAGGGAGACACAGAATCCGACGCAGGCTGGAGTCTCTGAGCCATCAGCACAGAGCCTGACGCAGCGCTCGAACCCACGAATTGTGAGATCATGAAGTGAGCTGAAGTTGGACACGTAACCGACTGAGCCACCCAGGTGCCCCTGGTTAAATAAAAATTTTGTGTGGAACTCCAATATAGGAAGGATAGAAAACCAAAACTGCTCCACGTAAGTGCCAGAGTGAGGGAGTATGTCTGTGTGCACGTGTGCAGGCCTATGCAAGATGCTCAAAGAAGTGAAGACAAGTGACCAAGTTCAAATTTAAACAAAGCCTTCTCTGAGGGATTCTGAAGCCATATCTGTAACCCAGATTGGAAAAGACTTGTCAAAGCCCACATTCGAACTCTGCTTTAGCATGATTCTCTGACAGTGTTAGGAGAGGATCCTGGAGGCCTCCCTGGAAGGTAGGGCCGGAGCCATATACCTGGGTAGAATACAATCACATCCTGGTTTTCTATTTCCCAACTCTCTCTGCTCACGGTCCAAAAGGAACATTGACCACAAAAGCCACAGGAACGTCCATCCGAGCCAGAATCCAGAGTCTGCACTGATTCTAGCAACATCCGACTTCAGAATACCATCACTGCACTTAAAGCGAAGGGCTTTTTTTTTTTTTTTTAAAGCACACATCTATAAATCTTTTCATTTGCCTCTCAAGGAATCTCAGGGTAGGGCATTTGGTTTCAGACATCTGGGTCAATAAGAACCTATAGGCCTAATTACTATTGATTTGTCATTGTCTCATTTACCGTGGGTCTTTGCAAACAGTGAGATTCGTTTAGCCTCTTACATATATGGTCACTCATGCACTAATGAGATCCCTGGGGGACGGGCCATATGCTTACCCCTTTGACTCCTAACCTCCTCACAGCTGTATGTTTATTCTTTGAATGCGGCCATTCTCCTGCACGTTTTTCCAATTATACCTTACCATGTGTGCTATCTGAGTATATCATTCAAAATGAAATGCACTTGGAAAACATTATAATAACAAATGCACATCATTATTCACATAATTTTAACCTTACATGATGCCTTTTTTGGTTCTGACTTTGTTTCATTTTGTATTTTTTTTTTATTATTTTTTATGTTTTTATTTTTTACCAATTCCTTCTCAAATGGCGGTCTGACCTCTCCCAGCTCGGGAATCACACATCAACTGTTTCAAGTGTGTGCTTCTCCTTCCCTCTCACAACCCCCAGGCTCACGTATCTTCGGTCAGAGGGAGAAATTCCTGCTGCCCCGGTCCCACTGCATATGTTGAAGAAAACACAGTTGCAACCTTCACACAGTACATTCACTGTGTAGCAGCTGGGTGGTCAGGTACACAAATTCCCTAAGCTTCATTAACTTTTCTATACTCAGGACTAATTCTTTTCCCTTACAGGCTGCTGTGAAGATTCAATATACAGCCTCAGCACTGTACAATGAGAGGTAATGAATAAATAGTTTCCCCTCCCTTCCCCTCGTAGGAAATTCATTTCTAGCTTTGAAACATCCAAGAGTCAGGGAAGACTGTTCACAGACTTTATTATTTATAATCTTAGATGAGGATAGCACCCCTGGAATCTCTACTCTCTCCTCCCTCTCTATAAATCAGTTAATTCTTTGGATTCTTGGGCTGCCCAGAAGTGTAGTGACCATAATTTCAAAGCAAAAATCATAATACATGGTCTAGAAGAAGACATGTATGTCCTTTCTAGGAGTTGAGGAAGTCTGTCTGTCTTCAGTTCCTCACCTCTTGACCCGCTGCAATACGTAGTCTACTGAAACTGGTCCCACAGTGAGGAACGATAGCCTTTGCTTCCAGCTCCAATGGACCATCTCCTGCCTTTATCTTACTTGAATTCTCTTTCATTCTGTACCATTTGACCACTTCTTACTCATTGGTTCTCTTTCTCTTGATTCCAGACACTATACTCCTTTGGTTTTCGTACCTCCTCTCCAGCTGGTTCTCTTTCGTTACTTGTCCCTTAAATATCTTAAGTCTCCCAGAGACTTGTCCCTCTTTCCATACCCTTGGATGATCCCATCTTCCTCTCGTGGCTCCAGGTACCATCTAGGGCTGAGGACTTTCAAATATATGCTCGCATCTCCTGCTCATTTCTTTCCTGAGTTCCAGGTCAGACAGCCAACAACCCAACCAATGGTTCCTCTTGGAAGTCCATTCTTGAAATCTTGCCCACTCCCAACTAGGTTTCCTACACTCCTTCCTCGGTGATTCTTCTAAAATGCAACTCGGGGTGTGGGGAGGGGGTGTCTGGGTGAAATCAAGTCCTACTCTTGATTTCAGCTCAGGTCATGATCTCGTAGTTGGGGGATTGAGCTGCCAGGTCAGGCTCTGTGCTAACAGACCTGTGCCTGCCTGGGATTCTCTCTCTCCCTCTCTCTTTCTCTCTGCCCCTTGTCTGTTTGCGCACACTCTCTCACTCTCTCATTTTCTCAAAATGAATAAGTAAACTTTAAAATTCAACTGTGATCATGACTCACACCCCTACCCAGAACCCTTCAGGGGCTGCTCTCCATTATCCTCAAGATAAAGCACAAACTTTCTTGTCTGGCATAAGATGTTATTCACTGTCTAGCTCTCCCTACATGGCACTGTTTTACATACATGTCTTCCAACGCAGAATACCAGAACTGGAATTTCTGGGTTGTTTACAACTCTATGTTTCACTGTACCACTGGTTTGCCAAAGGGCGGATCTCTGGAGTCATATGGACACGATGTTCCAGGCACTCTGGTCTACACCTCAGAATGGAGCGGGGAAGAGGAAAAATATCTTGGGACACCACCCCCCTTCCATGTGCCAGGCACTGTGCTGAGCAACAGTAACCACCGAGAGGGAGAAAATGGAGAATTTATTTCCTAAGTCAGCACAGTCCTCAGTCTTTCTGAGGGGACCCCAATGCCCCAAGTACTTTCTAATCCTTGCATGCAAAACAGAAGCCAAAGAAAGGCATTATGATATGTAGCTTATTTCTGTTTAAGAAACATTTCTCATTCAAGAGCCATCAAGAATTTAGTGATTATCCTGGCACATCCTAGGGGATGAAAGGTGTTAATATCATCACCCTCGTTCCATGACTGTCCTAGCTCAGGGGAGCCCAAGTAAATACTTGCTGACAGACTGATGGCCCCAGTTGTCAGAATGAGGGGCCGAGACTCAAGGAGCCATAAAGGCCAAGGAAGCAATCTGAGAACACCAGAGGAGAATGGAAAGTGAGAATAATCTTTAGAAGTGGAGTCGAAGAGGTCCCTTTAATCCTCATTTCCTCATCAGAAATCATATGACTTCACCCATATGAGGACTTTAAGACACAAAACAGTTGAACATAAGGGAAGGGAAACAAAAGTAATATAAAAACAGGGAGGGGGACAAAGCATAAGAGACTCATAAATATGGAGAACAAACAGAAGGTTACTGGAGGGAGGGTGGGAGGGGGGATGGGCTAAATGGGTAAGGGGCACTAAGGAATCTACTCCTGAAATCATTGTTGCACTCTATGCTAACTAATTTGGATGTAAAGTAAAAAAAAAGAAAAAAGAAAAAAAAGAAATAAAGTTTATTGATTAAAAAAAGAATTCAATGAAATTATACACATATATGTATGTATATATATATACATATATATATATATATATATATGTATATATATATAGCTATCAGAAAGAGCAGTGTCAGGAACACTGCAAGTTCTCAATAACTGTTCTTGTCTTTTCTTTTTCCTTTCCCTGCTCCAGTGGAATATACACAGCCTTTAATGAGGAGCTTTAAATGCACCTGAGATTTGGCCCATGGGGCCCAGTGCATTTGAAGGAAGTGATCCTCAGTGGGATGACGGGAATCACAGTGGCAAAAAGAAAAAAAAAAAAGGTCTGAGAAATAAATCAGACTGAGAAACACTGACTGTCCCTACAGAAATGGCAGAAAAATCCAAGAGAGTGGGAGAAAAGAAAGGTTGGGAGAGAAAACGTGGCTTGGGAAAACTTCATTCCGGTAATCTCAAGGGGCCTGAAACCAGGAGAGCACAAGAAATGATCACTGCTTGCAGTGACCTCTGTAAAAGTAACTCACAACAGGCTGGGCGTCTGATTACAGTCGTCCCCTTTTGGTAGACTGAGAGCTTGCTGACATTAGGGGCCCTCTGTTCTACTCTGTTCCTCTCTCCTCACCAAAAGGGTCTTGTGTCCTCTCCACAGAGCAGCCAAAGCAATCCTTCTAAGGTAAATCTGATGGTGGCTTTCTCCTCTGGCTCAGAAATGAAAACCTTGAATAAAAGCCAGGGTCTTCATGGTTACCTTCAATGACTTCCATGGTTTGGCCTTGGCTAACTTTCAAGCCCTTACCTGTTCCCAACTCCCTCCCCGTCTGGTCCAGCCACAAGGGCCTTTATAGTCTCCCGGAGCCCCCCAAGCGGGCTGCTGCCTCAAGGCCTGGGGCCTTGCTCTTCCTCAGGTACTTTGGTATGGCTTGGGGAGCTCCAAAAACAGATGACCCCTGTCTCAGAGCTAAGCCATCAGCAAATCTTACTTAAAACTGCAGAAACAAGTACTGATATACAGACTTCGTTATTTTATATACTCTTGAGTTGCCACGTAACCCACTGAGTCATGGTTTGTTTCCACTTTTTATTCAGAGTCCCGCACAAGTGTCACCCCATCAAAGATGGCTTCCTCACCTGAAAGAGTTCCCATCCATCACCTCAACACCCCTCGTTCTGTCTCTTTACTCATCTCTGTTTTTGTTTAAGTTTATTTTTGAGAGAGAGAGAGAGAGCACAAGCAGGGGACAGACAGAGAGAGGGGGAGACACAGAATCCGAAGCAGGCTCCAGGCTCTGAGCTGTCAGCACAGAGCCTGACATGGGGCTTGAACTCACAAACCATGAGATCATGAGCTGAGATGAAATCTGACACTTAACCGAATGAGCCCCCCCACGTGCCCCTCATCTGTTTTTCTTTAGAAAGTTTATCAACTCCTGGTGTGCAAATGTGTGCTCTTTACCTACACACACACAATTTGTATGTATCTATTGTGTATATATAATTTCCATGAAAATAGGGACTTTTTTTTAACTTTGTTCACTATTATAAATGCTCATAAGACACTCATTACTCATCACCTTTGTTCTGCTGCCAACCTTGAATCTAGCGCTTGTGGTTTGTGCCAACACCTCCCCACCAAATTCTGCTATCACCAGAACCTCCTTCTGAGACAGTGGGAGTTAAGGTTCTATAAGAGAATTAAGACAATAAAGGACAGTTTAGGGGAAAAGAGCCAAAGTTATGATCAGTGTAAGGCAGTCTCTGTCTAAGGAGTGAAAGTTTGGCCTCACAGAGAGAGAGAGAGACTATGGTTGCCAATTACACGCACGAGCACATCTAGTTATTGTTTACTTAATTTATAAGCTCACAAAACATCACTCTTCAGGGATGGGTCTGAGAAGATTATGGCAAATCAAGAGTATGAAATACTAAATCTGTTTATCAGCACTTGTTCTTACAGTTTCAAATAGGATTTGCTGATGCTAAGCTCTAAGGCAGGAGTAACTTGCACTCTGCTTTCAGAGAGCCTCAAGCTGCACCAAAAGAGACCTACAGTCTCTGATTCCAAGGGATTTGCTGTCCTTTCCAAACAGCCAAATTCACTTCAGTAAAGTCATGCCTATTTCGTCCTAAGACCTCTGTAGTCTTGGGATATTCTATTCATAGATCTGTAAGACAGAGATGCGCTTTCTTTTACAAAACAATAGAAGCAACGTGAGAGGAAAGAGAACCAACATTTATTGAATACCTGCTAAATATACGAGCTGGATGTAAAATTTAAGAAAGAAATGAAGCCAAGAGTATACATAGATGGGAGCATCATGGAAGAATGACAAAGAGAGAAGGAAAAGGGTCCAGAACCCTAGCTGTAAAGAACTTTGATGTGATAGTCTTGAATTTGAAAAGGATACTAAAAGAACAAGCCAGAGATATAGGAAGAAAACTGGGAGACGTTAACATTCCAGAAAGAAAGCCAAGGAAAGAGAGTGTTATAAAGCAGAGGAAGGTGTGTTCATTGATGCCACATCCTGCTGAGAGTCCAAGGATGGGGACTGGAATGCACCCTATAGACTCAGCAACAGAGGTCACTAGGGACCTTAACCTTAACAGTTTCAGGGGTCAATGGGTACAGAATTCAAATTGAAGTGGGCAAAGGATGAGTATACAAAGTGAGGAAATAGTGACCAAGGATGGAGGCAATGCTTTGGAGAAGCTTATCTCTAAAAGGGGAGAAATACAGGGAGGTAGAAGGAAGACGGGGTAAAGTCGACTAGTATGTGGAAAGAGTTGGGATTTAAATCCAGTTGACTCCAGTTCTGAATTCTATGAGTTGCTGCTTCTGCACCACCCTGTGCTGTTGTTTCTCTGAGTCTGCACACTAATCCATAAATCTCTCTCTCTTCTTCTCTATAAAAACTATTCACATGAGGCTCATTCACTGAGTAGAGCTGTGGAAATTTTGAATATTGCATTCCAAAATCTACCTATCCCTTAGGTTTGTATTGGGCTTTAAGATCTTCAGAGACTGGCATTTCCACAATCTATTTTCATCCACATAACATCTGTAAAATGAGGTAAGCAAGGAAGTATTATTGTGGTTTTATGGGTGAGGAAACTGAGTCACTGAGACAATTATGGCAGAAATGGCACAAGAATCCAGACCTCCAATTCTCAGCCCAGCATTCTGGCTACTTTACCACACTTTCCGCAAGAAGGTCAGCAGGTTATGGATGACTGCTCTGCTGCTTAACCCTAGAACCACCACCACCAAAACATCCTCCACTTTTATAACCATTAGTAATAGTGGCAGAAAGAGCTGTTGTCATAATTGTCACAGTAGAGTTTACAAAGCCTTGCCAAATACATTACCTCATTAAAATCAAAACAAATTCTCAGAGGTACCCAGGGCTGGTTCTTGCAGAGTGACTACCCCATGTTCTGACGGGGAAACAAATTCATATGATGATGCATGTTGGGAGCTGGGGTTTGAATCCAAATCTCTGAACTCCAAATCCAGTGTTCTTGTCTTTGGGTTTGTGGTTTATGAATGCTGGATTCCTTCAAGAATCTGATGAAAGTGATGGCTTCCCTTCAGAGAATTATACCCGTAAGAATACAATCAACAAAACTCTGCACACAAATTAAGGGGTTCGCTCATGATCTGAAGGTAGGAACCCTTGCTCTAGGTTACATGGTCTCTAAGCCAAATAAAGTGTGAGTTGATGAAGTTACATGGTGTGATCCCTCTCAGTGGTAAGAGGGTCATAACCAGGGATTGCTAGAAGAGAAAGCTTCTGAAGCTTTCCTCAAACTCCCTTGCAGGACCATTCCTTATCTACACCCTGACAATAGACTGCTTTTTTTAAGTTTATTTATTATTTGAGAGAGAGATAAAGAGTGCGCAAGCAGGAGAAAGATAGAGAGAGAGGGAGAGCGAGGATCCAAAGTGGGCTCTGTGTTGACAGCAGAGAGCCTGACGTGGGGCTCAAACTCACGAACCACAAGATTATGACCTGAGCGGAAGTTGGATGCTCAACCGACTGAGCCACGCAGGTGCCCCCAGACAGCTTACGTTCTAGTATAGTATGCATCTCATTCTGCTCTGTGTAGGTGCCTCCCCTATTAGAATGTAAGCCCCTTGGTGGGGTGGAAATGTCTAATATAAGTAATGACACCCATAACGACAACTTCCATCACTACTACTTTAATTCCCTGAAAACTTAGAACAGCTTGACCCTTGTCACCATATGCTACCCACTATTCAAACAGGCTCCAGAGTCTATGGTATTAACCTCTACCTTAGACTGTCTCTCATTTTCCATGTACTTGCTACATGGGGTTTTTCTGTTAATATTATAGCATACCTTACTTTTCTAAAAAGGCCCAACAGCACTCCTGTCTTAAGCAGTTAAAAAAAATAATAAATGGATTTCATTTTGAAGTAACTTTAGACTTACAGAAAAGTTACAAAAATAGTACACAGATTTTCCTATACTCATCACCTAAGAAATTAACATAAGTACATTATTTTTTTTTTTTTGAGTTTATTTATTTATTTTGAGAGGGTGGGGAGGGACAGAGAGAATGGGAGAGAGAGAGAATCCCAAGCAGGCTCCACACTGGCAGCACAGAGCTTGATGTGGGGCTCAAACTCACGAATCATGAGAGAGGTGTTGTCTGCCAGATCTCTCCACTGTGAAGTTACCCTTTTTCCTTTGCTATTAAAGAGTGAGATACTTTGGGACTATGCATGTATCCTGCTTAGCATCATACTTTCACTCACTAATTTCAGCATCCATTGGTGATTCTTGCTTGCAATAAGTGCTGTTTGCCTAACAATGATCTTTTAGTTCCATTATTCCCTCCACATTTATTTTTTAAGGTCTATCTATTTTGAGAGAAAGAGAGAATGAGGAGGGGAGGGGCAGAGAGAGAGGAAGAGAGGAAGAGACAGAATCCCAAGCCGACTCCACACTATCAGCACGGAGCCTGATGCGGGGCTTGAACACACAATCCATGAGATCATGACCTGTGCCAAAACTAAGGGTCGGATGCTTAACTGACTGAGCCACACAGGCACCTCTCCTCCACATTTATTAATTTCAAGTACATGGTCCTTGCAGTGCAAAGGGAAATCTGCCTTTTCTTCCCTACTTATTTCTTCAATAAGTATGGCCTCAAGGAGTCACTTTATACTATCATTACTAATTCAGTTGATCAAACTGTCCCCAAAGACCACTGAGAGATTCTTAGTGCTGGCTCCTGTGCCCTTCGACAATTCTTCTTTGAGTAGTTCCTTACTTTCTGGCATCACAAAACGTTCATGTGTATATGTCCCCCGCTCTCGCTTTGGAATCGGCCATGTTTCTAAAACCTACTTTTCGGTAGAGAACACTATTTAAAAACCAGGATCTGGTGCTAGCCATGCAAACTGCTCCTAGGGGTCATTGGTTCTAGGCCATCTCAGCAGAGAACACAGGGAACATATGTATGTGTACTCACACATGAACATACACACTGGATTTATTTCTCTCTATAGCTATAGCTCTATCTGTACATAGCTACACCTACACACATACATACAAAATCACAATCTGATCCTAATATCTCCAATTTCCACCCACTACCATAGGGTTCATTGTAAGCTTCCCTTTCCCTATTTAAGAGAAACCTGGCTCCCATTATCCATAATGTAGTTATTTATTTGTTCAGTTGTGGTATACACATGACAGATTTTCAGAAGAGCTCATCCAGACATTAATGAAAAACAAATTTAGGAATTAGACTATAATACTCAAGTATAGTTATTTTATCTTTAACCATACATTATACTATCAAAACATTTTTTTCCAAAATTACTTAAGTTAGTTCTTTTCTTTCCGAAACCCTTCTTAGTGCGGTTATGTTATTCATTAATACAATACGTTTCGTTTTTGCTAACTGTATTTTATTTTGCCTATTCTCACCACATACGTATATCCTCATAACTATCTATCTACCTACCTTACCTAACCTACCTACCTAACCAACCTTGCTCCCTCCCTCCCTCCCTTCTATTTTCAGGGATACAAGAAGCATCACCATGGTTCTAAGAATTAGGGTATATCGAAAAACGTACTCAAAGAAGTACCATTTCCACCTATGACGCTGTTCACACTCCCCCATATTTCTACTGCATGCCTACCCACCACCTCTAGGTAACCAGTCTCGTCACTTTCTGATTTAACTTCCCTGCATTTCTCTTGCACAAGTAAGTACACATATAGTTTCTTATAGTCATCTTTCTTCTACATAAAAAGAAGGGAACTGTAAACACTTCTTTGCTTTCTTCGCTTAACAACATTTCCTGAAAATCATTTTGTAGCAGTTAATATCCTCAGTTTTACAGATGAAGAGAAAGGCTTAAAGAGATTGGATAACTTGCCCAAGGTCACACACCAAGTAAGGAGTAAAGCTGGATTTGAACTTGAACCCAAGAAGTTCTGATCCCCAAATCCATGTTCCTTCTACTAGATTAGAGTCTCTCAGCCAGGGTTCCTGGCATATTCTTTGGGGATCTCTAGTTTCTTTGAATTCTCTTAGATCATTTTGAAAATTAATGCATGTACGTCCTGGATCATCTTATAACCAAATACTGCCAGGCATCTTCACTGCCCATAGGAACTGAAAATCACACATCTGCCTAAAGGGACTGAATGCCTTCAGTGCAGGAATGCACAGGAGCTTACAAAAGGGAACAGGGACAGCAGTTACCTGGCTGTGGCCTTGGCTTGTAGTTCAGGGAAGGCAGCATGGCCCTGCACCACGTGGTCTATCTGAAAAACAAGAGAGATGGGTCAGTTTTACAGTTTCTCGGATTTATGTTTAAGCCAGAAAGGGATATATTAAAATGTCTGTTTCTTTCCATTCTTTGTCCATAGAGGATCTATGCTAAAATGCTAACTCAACTTCAGTGTCATAGCTATTTCAGAAATTTAGCTTGGCTTAACCTACTATCAGCCTTTTGATCCACAAAACAACGCAGTCTAAAGAAAAAAGTAGCAGGAAATGAAACTCTCAGGCTAAAGTGGCAGCAACAGATAGTATCGGGTCCCAAAAGGAGGGGTGATGACAGGAATGAGAAGGCAGTAACTCCAGGTATGGGGCAAAGGGCCTGGGTGTTAAAGCACCAATCTCCGGATCACACTATTTCCACCTCCCCATCCAAGCTGGTAGCCCAGGCAAGGTCAGGCCTTGAATTACTCACTGTGTCTTACCAAACGTTGGGGGGGGAGTAAAAGAGACAGAGGAGGAAGGAATACTAACTAGTTCAAACAACAACAACCACAAAGGGTTGCCTTAGAGCTGTCAAGAGGACCCCTCCTGGGGAAGTGCCCTGCAGTTTGGAGCTGCCGCAGGCACTACCCAAAATGACGAAACGGAACAATTCTCCTCAAAAGAAGCTCCAGGAAGTAGTGACAGCTAACGAATTGATCAAAAACGATTTAAGCAATACAAAGGAACAAGAATTTAGAATAACAGTCATAAAATTAATCGCTGGGCTTGAAAAAAGCGTAGAGGACATCAGAGAATCTATTGCTACAGAGATCAAGGGACTAAGAAATAGTCAAGAAGAGCTAAAAATGCTATAAATGAGGTGCAAACTAAAATGGAGGTGGCCATAGCATGGACTGAAGAGGCAGAGGAGAGAATAGGTGAATTAGAAGATAAAATTATGGAAAAAGAGGAAGCTGAGAAAGAGGGAGATAAAAAAATCCAGGAGTATGAGGGAAGAATTAGAAAACTAAGTGATGCGATCAAATGGAACAATATCTGAATCATAGGAATTCCAGAAGAAGAAGAAGAGAGAAAGGGGCTGAAGGTGTACTTGAACAAATCATAGCTGAGAACTTCCCTGATCTGGGGAAGGAAAAAGGCATTGAAATCCAAGAGGCACAGAGAACTCCCTTCAGACGTAACTTGAATCAATCTTCTGCATGACATATCATAGTGAAACTGGCAAAATACAGGGATAAAGAGAAAATTCTGAAAGCAGCTAAGGATAAACAGGCTCTAACTTATAAAGGGAGACCCATAAGAGTAGTGGGAGACCTACCTACTGAAACTTGGCAGGCCAGAAAGGAATGGCAAGAAATCTTCAAGGTGATGAACAAAAAAAAAATATGCAGCCAAAAATCCTTTATCCAGCAAGTCTGTCATTCAGAATAGAAGGAGAGATAAAGGTCTTCCCAAACAAAAACTGAAGGAATTCATCACCACTAAACCAGCCCTACAAGAGATCCTAAGAGGGATTCTGTGAGTGAAACGCTGCAAGGATCACAAAGGACCAGAGACATCACTACAAGCATGAAACCTACAGACAACACTGAATGTAAATGGACTAAATGCTCCAACCAAAAGACACAGGGTATCAGAATGGATAAAAAACCAAGACCCATCTATTTGCTGTATACAAGAGATACATTTTACATTTAAGGACACCTTCAGATTGAAAGTGAGGGTTAGGAGAACTATCTATCATGCTACTGGAAGTCAAAAGAAAGCTGGAGTAGACATGCTTATATCAGACAAACGAGACTTTAAATTAAAGGCTGTAACAAGAGATGAAGAAGGGCATTACATGATAATTACAGGGTCTATCCATCAGGAAGAGCTAACAATTATAAATGTCTATGCGCCGAATACAGGAGCCCCCAAATATATAAAACAATTACTCATAAACATAAGCAACCTTATTGATAAGAATGTGGTAATTGCAGGGGACTTTAATACCCCACTTACAACAATGGATAGATCATCTAGACACACGGTCAATAAAGAAACAAGGGCCCTGAATGATACGTTGGATCAGATGGACTTGACAGATATATTTAGAACTCCGCATCCCAAAGCAACAGAATATACTTTCTTCTCGAGTGCACATGGAACATTTTCCAAGATAGATCACATACTGGGTCACAAAACAGCCCTTCATAAGTATACAAGAATTGAGATCATACCATGCACACTTTCACACCACAATGCTGTGAAGCTTGAAATCAACCACAGGAAAAAGTCTGGAAAACCGCCAAAAGCATGGAGGTTAAAGAACACCCTACTAAAGAATGAGTGGGTCAACCAGGCAATTAGAGAAGAAATTATAAAATATATGGAAACAAACGAAAATGAAAATACAACAATCCAAATGCTTTGGAATGCAGCGAAGGCAGTCCTGAGACGAAAATACACTGCAATCCAGGCCTATCTCAAGAAACAAGAAAAATCCCAAATACAAAATCTAACAGCACACCTAAAGAAAATAAAAGCAGAATGGCAAAGACACCCCAAACCCAGCAGAAGAAGAGAAATAATAAAGATCAGAGCAGAAATAAACAACATAGAATCTAAAAAAAACTGTAGAGCAGATCAATGAAACCAAGAGTTGGTTTTTTGAAAAAATAAACAAAATTGATAAACCACTAGCCAGACTTCTCAAAAAGAAAGGGACATGACACAAATAGATAAAATCATGAGTGAAAATGGAATTATTACAACCAAATCCCTCAGAAATACAAGCAATTATCAGGAAATACTATGAAAAATTATGTGCCAACAAACTGGACAACCTGGAAGAAATGGACAAATTCCTAAGCACCCACACACTTTCAAAACTCAAACAGGAAGAAATAGAAAACTTTAACAGACCCATAACCAGCAAAGAAATTTAATCAGTTATCAAAAATCTCCCAACAAATAAGAGTCCAGGACCAGATGGCTTCCCAGGGGAATTCTACCAGACATTTAAAGCAGAGATAATACCTATCCTTCTCAAGCTGTTCCAAAAAATAGAAAGGGAAGGAAAACTTCCAGACTCATCCTATGAAGCCAGCATTACTTTGATTCCTAAACCAGACAGAGACCCAGCAAAAAAGGAGAACTACAGGCCAATATCCCTGATGAATATGGATGAAAAATTCTCAATAAGATACTAGCAAATCAAATTCAACAGCATATAAAAAGAATTATTCACCATGATCAAGTGGGATTCATTCCTGGGCTGCAGGGCTGGTTCAGCATTCGCAAATCAATCAATGTGAAACATCACATTAATAAAAGAAAAGATAAGAACCATATGATCCTGTCAATAGATGCAGAAAAAGCATCTGACAAAATTCAGCATCCTTTCTTAATAAAAACCCTCAAGAAAGTCAGGATAGAAGGAAAATACTTAAACATCATAAAAGCCATTTATGAAAATCCCACAGCTAATATCCTCAATGGGGAAAAACTGAGAGCTTTCCCCTGAGATCAGGAACATGACAGGGATGTCCACTCTCAACGCTGTTGTTTAACATAGTGTTGGAAGTTCTAGCATCAGCAATGAGACAAAAAAAGAAATCAAAGGCATTAAAACTGGCAAAGATGAAGTCAAGCTTTCACTTTTTGCAGATGACATGATATTATACATGGAAAACCCGACAGACTCCAACAAAAGTCTGCTAGAACTGATACATGAATTCAGCAAAGTTGCAGGATACAAAATCAACATACAGAAATCAGTTGCATTCTTATACACTAATAATGAAGCAACAGAAAGACAAATAAAGAAACTGATCCCATTCACAATTGCACCAAGAAGCATAAAATACCTAGGGATAAATCTAACCAAAGATGTAAAAGATCTGTATGCTGAAAACTATAGAAAGCTTATGAAGGTAATTGAAGAAGATATAAAGAAATGGAAAGACATTCCCTGCTGATGGATTGGAAGAATAAATATTGTCAAAATGTCAATACTACCCAAAGCTATTTACACATTCAATGCAATCCCAATCAAAATTGCACCAGCATTCTTCTCGCAGCTAGAACAAGTAATTCTAAAATTCATATGGAACCACAAAAGGCCCTGAAGAGCCAAAGTAATTTTGAAGAAGACCAAAGTGGGAGGCATCACAATCCCAGACTTTAGCCTCTACTACAAAGCTGTAATCATCAAGACAGCATGGTGTTGGCACAAAAACAGACACATAGACCAATGGAATAGAATAGAGACTCCAGAATTGGACCCACAAAAGTATGGCCAACTCATCTTTGACAAAGCAGGAAAGAATATCCAATGGAAAAAAGACAGTCTCTTTAACACATGGTGTTGGGAGAACTGGGCAGCAATATGCAGAAGGATGAAACTAGACCACTTTCTTATACCATTCACAAAAATAAACTCAAAATGGATAAAGGACCTGAATGTGAGACAGGAAACCATCAAAACCCTAGAGGAGAAAGCAGGAAAAAACCTCTCTGACCTCAGCCGCAGCAATTTCTTACTTGACACATCTCCAAAGACAAGGGAATTAAAAGCAAAAATGAACTATTGGGACCTCATGAAGATAAAAACCTTCTGCACTACAAAGTAAACAATCAACAAAACTAAAAGGCAACCAACGGAATGGGAAAAGATATTTGCAAATGACATATCAGACAAAGGGTAGTACCCAATATCTATAAAGAACTCACCAAACTCCACATCTGAAAAACAAATAATTCAGTGAAGAAATGGGCAGAAAACAGGAATAGACACTTCTCTAAAGAAGACATCCAGATGGCCAACAGGCACATGAAAAGATGCTCAACGTCACTCCTCATCAGGGAAATACAAATCAAAACCACACTGAGATACCACCTCACACCAGTCACAGTGGCTAAAATGAACAAATCAGGAGACTATGGATGCTGGCGAGGATGTGGAGAAATGGGAACACTTTTGCACCGTTGGTGGGAATGTAAACTGGTGTAGCCGCTCTGGAAAACAGTGTGGAGGTTCCTCAAAAAATTAAAAATAGATCTACCCCATGACCCAGCAATAGCACTGCTTGGAATTGACCCAAGGGATACAGGAGGGCTGATGTATAGGGGCACTTGTACCCCAATGTGTATAGCAGCACTTTCAACAATAGCCAAATGATGGAAAGAGCCTAAATGTCCATCAACTGATGAATGGATAAAGAAATCATGTTTTATATACACAATGGAATACTACTTGGCAATGAGAAAGAATGAAATCTGGCCTTTTGTAGCAACGTGGATAGAACTGGAGAGTGTTATGCTAAGCGAAGTAAGTCATACAGAGAAAGACAGATACCATATGTTTTCACTCTTATGTAGACCCTGAGGACTTAACAGAAGACCATGGGGAGGGGAAGGGGGAAAATAAAGTTAGAGAGGAAGACAGCCAAACCATAAGAGACCCTGAAAAACTGAGAACAAACTGAGGGTTGATGGGGGGTGGGACGGAGGGGAGGGTGGGCGATGGGCATTGAGGAGGGCACCTGTTGGGATGAGCACTGGGTATTGTATGGAAACCAATTTGACAATAAATTTCATAAAAAAAAAAAAAAAGAGGACCCCTCCTGATTGAAAAGTTAGCACGTGAAAAAAAAATACAAAAAAGAAAGAAGAGTTATCACATGAGAAACTGGGACATAGCTCACCAAGGATAGAAATGTCTAGGCTCTGTGGACAACTACCTTCTTCTCATTTGAAATCGCGTCTCTCTGATTTTATTCCTTAATCCACTAGGTAGCTCTAAACAAAATAATATATAACGGTATCAGGAAGGGAAATGTTTTCCCATGATGCTACCACCCTGCTTGCTAAAACACACCCAACACTGTACTTGTGTTCCTGAACCTCATCTGTGTGTCTTCCCAGTGTTCACATGAGTGTCCAGGACTCCAAAACCATTGGGACCAATTTATTTTCATTGAGACAATGAACTGATTGGTTATTTTGGCCTCATGGAGATAGGCTCTCTAAGCATGTTTCCTAACATGTATAAAGGGGAGGAGAATTTTTTCTGGAGCCACGGAGGCCAGGTCTGAGTTCTGGCTCTGATACCACTTAGCTGTGTGACTTTGTGTAAGCCATTTAACTACTCTGAGTCTCAAAAACCTCCTGTGCCCTCTCCAGCCTCCCTTTAAAACAGGGGTGCTGGATATCGACAGTGTCTACCACAATGTCAACAACAGTGTAAATACCATCCCCTAAAATTTACTGACTCATTTACCATACATCAACACTAAGCTAAGCATTTTACATACATTTTCTCATATATTCCTTACTCTGCTTGCAGGAAAAAGATACTATTCTCTATTATGGAGATGAGAAAACTGGGACCAAGGGAGACTAAGCATCTTGTCCAAGGTCAGAGGGAGTAAATGACGGATCTAGGTTTCAAACTGAGAAGGTCTTCCTGTATCTAAAGTCCTTGTTCTTAACTACTATGCCATAATGTCTACCAAACTTGCAGGTATACGTTGCTGAATTCCATTTATACAGTAATGCAGAAATGCTCAAACTAATATCAAAGCAATTGGTCATTTCAGTGGGAAAAAAACTATGCAGGTTTCAAGTGTTAACTTCCTACAGGTTCAGCTTTGGGTTACTGTGATGGAGTGCGTCTGGACCTTAAAGAGTCGCATCAGTGATGGGTAAGTAAAGTCATTACTTGATTTGATGCTAATTTCTATAGGAACACCTTCCGAGTTCAGACAAGGGAGATTTAAATGAGTGTCCAGTGAGAAGCACAGAAACTAGCACGTGTGGTGTGTGCATGAATGTAGTTATTCAGTATTTAATGAATGCCTAATGCATCAGGTACTGGGACTAGGTCCTGGGAATACAGCAGAAAGTAAGAAATACAATACATATAATACATAGTAAAATAAAGAGGTGATTAATTTGGCAATAATTAAATAGGTGGGAGAGGTGAGGCTTCAGCTGAGAGGCTGAGAACAGGCAGCTTGGAGGAGTAGGGAGCTAGGGGCAGGATATGCTGGGAACAAGGCTGTGATGACTAGATATGGAGATGCAAAGACATATATGGTTATGGACAGTAAGGAAACTGGTGAAGTCCCGAGCCTGGCATATCATTGCTGCTCAGGAAATGTTTGTGCAAAGACGTGGGAGGCACGAAGCATAATGGAGGCACATCATATACTCACACAGTGCCATGTATTCTGGAAGTACTACCATATACTTTACATCTGTCTGTACGGGGCACACTTTGGTCACAGGGTGACTGCTAACTTAGAGAATACATGAAGTGGTGAAGATATTGGATGGATGGGAGGGGGCAGACGGTAGTTCTTGAAAGTCAGGTAAGCATTTATAGTTTTATTGGATTAGAGACCATGGAATCATTTTGATTTGTGTGCAAAATGATGAGAAGTTAAGGCAAAGCAGTCTGGTAGGGTATGCAGGATGGAGAGATGACCAGACAGGGAGGGCAGGAAATGCAGCCTGGGCTCAGAGGCTGATGGTGAGAACAAGAGGCAAAAATATTTCCTGTTCTTGGTCCATTGTGGCACTTGTCAAGTTGTTTTAAACAATCACTAGTTTATATGTCTGTCTTTACCTGACACTCCAAACTCTTTTAAATCAAGAGCCCCATTATTTCCCAATCCCCAGTGCCTACGTCAATGCCTGGCGTCTTGAATGAATGAATGAGATATATTTGGAGAAAAACAAAACAAATTTAGTGGCTAACCAATTATAGACTATAAGGAAATCAGAGTCAAGAATGACTTTTGGGTCTAATAAAAGTAAATGTGGCCATGTTAATCATGTCTTTTTATTTTCTGTATTTCTGATGCTTTGATTCTATGACCTTATGGACCCTGGAGAGACTGCCCCTCCCAGGGCTGGCAAGTCCCAGAGAAAGCAAAGGACTCAGCACACCTGAAAGCATACCTTTCATATGCAAACTAACCACTCCAGAACCCACCTTCCCCCACCTCAATGGGCTACTGCTTCCTGCTCTAAGCAATTCAGGGCCAGGAACCAGAAGGCTAGGACAAGCCTGGTGCTTCCCTTGGGTGCGTGGTCCTGGGGTGGCGTGGAGTGCCCCCTCCTCTTGAGAACTGTGAGCAAGGAACCATCCTTTCGATGGCAATCACCCCCTGATCTGTTGGCCTCATACCTGAATAATAACAAAAGCTACATATTAAAACAGTGCCTTAGTAAAAAAAAAAAAAACATAAGCTTTGGAAACAAGACTTGGGTTCAAATTCATGGTCTATACTTACATTCTGTGCTACCTAGGAAGTTACTTGACCTCTCAGAGCCACATCTCCTACAACTGTAAAATAGGGATAATAAAATGTGCCTTGCAGGGAAAGTAGTGGCCAAGTGCCTGGTATACGGGTGTCTCTCAGTTCACAACATCGTCAATAAAAAAGAAGGGGGTATCACCAAAAGAGTAAAAATGGTTGGGAAAACAGAATCTCAAATGGTCAGCTGCACTCCGCCTCCCCCCCCCCCCCCCCCCGCCCCCAGCATCTGGTGGTAAAGGCCCACTCTGGTTAGCAAAGAACAAGCCAGTTTTTTCAAATAACTGAACACTCATTTCAATAGCCTGGAGTGCCTGATCGTACGGCTGATCTCTCTATTTATGTCCTATTCTCTAATGCATTTAGTCCAGTATAGAACATAGTGTCCTATTAGTGGTTATTTGTTTCTCGGTAAAACAACCAGTTTAACCACAATGACTGTATCTGCCAAGCGGTTGCCTCAGAAATATATAGACAGAGCTCGCCTAACTTTATGACTACTTTCTTATTTCCTCCATCTTCTCAGATTTCAGCTCTGAGAGCAAGCAGAGAAGTCTACAAACTATATGGATAGGTAGGAAGCTTGAGCTGGATGGAGTCAGGTCTTCAGGATGGCTTTCTAGATCAAGAGGGAAAAGCTACCTTATGATATATAATGAGGGTTGGGTTTTTAGGTCCTTCCTTACAAAGGTGCCATCTGTATTTGGAACATGGGAGAAACAGAAAAACAACACAACACAGAGATCATAGATGGGTAGTATGAGGGGACATCTGGCTCGCATATGTATTTTATTTGTGTTATATAATGTTTAAAAAAATCAGCCAATATTTTTAAATTGGGAGATTCCACTTGAAATCCAGATTTTGGTTTCTCTTGAAGAACTGGCATATGTAAAACACTGGCCACACATATTTCCCCATGGCCAGAGTCAGCTGGAGCTGATCCCTTCAGATAGGACTGTACCCTTCACTATGTAGAAGGCACCACTGGTCTCCACCATTCCCCAACAACAGGCACCATATTTTACCAATTTCCTCATCATGACTGCACTCATGTTTTACTTGTAGGAGAGATCTATTTCTCTATGCCCATCTCTCTATGAAAGGAAGGAACATAAAATGTTCTCTAGAGCGTCATGAGTTGAAAGAAAAACTTCTCTGTGTAAGTAAAAAAAACAAATTGTTTGCCTTGTCTTTATTCTTTAATGCTGTCTGACTCCTTTAGGCATTTGGGTTTTCAACTCTTGATATGACAGGAAGAACACAAACAGGGACTCCTAAGACCGCAGTCGATTCTGGCTCAGGGAATGACCTTACACAGGACCATTTCTAATTCTCTCTCTGCAACATTTAAGAAATTAATATGACAAATAGCCAAGTGTTTGGAAAATTACACGGAGGACCGCATTGCCTGAGATATCAAAACTGCTGGCGCAGAGTTCACAGGCAGGACAAACACATGACACAGGTGACTTCTGAATTCCAGAATTTTAGGTTCTATGATCATTTTGCTAGGACACAGCTATCTTCTTGCATGTGGGGTTTTTCTCTATTAAAATCAATTTTATGTATTAGTCTCAAGGCTTTTACCTTACTTTGCAGATAACAAAATCATTAGGCTCAGAGAAATGTTCACTGCTTGCCACAACTCCTTTTTGTCTTTTGCATTTACCTGAAATGTCACTTTTTTTCATCTCGGCTATTCCAACTCTTTCCTTACCTCGCCTTCTTATCTCAAAGCAGAAACATTTTGCCTGTTTTTTCCCAGACTTGAAACTCTCATAAAAATCTAATGGAAGAAGAAAGCCCAACCTAGATAATTTCTTTTATGTTGCTGGAAAGAATTGTGGGTTTCAACACTGAACAGTTCTTAAGAACAACAAACATTCCTGAAAGAAAATGTAAACTGTGTTGTTTTTTTTTTTTTTTTAACTTTAATACTAGCTTTAGATAGAACCGCTTCACTTACAGGTGGTGGACAAGTTCTGATTTAATGCAGAGCTACTTTAGTTTCATTCAACATCAAAGTTAATAGCTTTGTGTATTTTTATAGTTTGTTAATTGATTCACTTATTCATGAAACTAATGTGATATATAGCTACCCTGTGCTAGGCATCACTGTAATAATTGAAGATTCAAAGATAAATTAAAGTCATTGCTCTCACAAAGCTCTGCCTGTCAGTGGAAAATGGGCACACCAATACTCACATATGGCCTCAGAAGATTAGGTTCTTGGTAGATTCCACAAATGTTTATTGAACATTTACTCTGTTCTAGTTGTAGTAAGCACAGGGGATTCAGTGGCCATGGAAAGGAAGCTCAACCCTATCATACAAATGCTACCCTAACTTCTGGATGATCTCTGAACTACATTATAGGCAGCCTAGCTAAAGCTGAAAAAATTCAGCAGAGATTTCAGTAGGTGCCCATCACAAGAAAGACAAAATTTGAGAGTTTGAGTTCAACCAAATAAACCACCTGTTAAAAACAAACAAACAAACAAAAAGATACTCTTCAGAGAAATAAGAATAACCCAGCGTCTCTACAATATATCAATCATAATGTTTAAGACAGGATCCCAAATTGCTAGACATATGGAGAGAAGGAAAATGTAATCCATACTTATGAGAAAAGCCATTTAATGGACAATGACCCTGAGATGACACAGATACTGGATTTAGAAGGCAAGAATTCAGCAGTTCATTCTAGATCTGTCTCCTGAGGCAAGGGAAACCAAAGCAGAAATAAACCATTAGGACTACATCAAAATACAAAGTTTCTGCACAGCAAAAGAAACAGTCAACAAAACTAAAAGTCTACTGAACAGGAGAAGGTATTTGCAAAGGACATATCTGATAAGGGGTTAGTATCCAAAATATACAAAGAACTCATACAAATAGGTGAAGGGGAATGGGAGTACATTTATCTTGATGAGCACTGGCTAATATGTGTTATTGCTGAATAACTATATTGTACGTCTGAAACTAATAGAACACAGTATTAAGTGCACTGGAATTAAAGAAAAGAAAAGAAAAGAAAAGAAAAGAAAAGAAAAGAAAAGAAAAGAAAACTAAGAAGTAAAATAATAAAATAATGTATACAACTCAACACCAAGCCCCCCCCCCAAATAATCAAATTAAAATTTGGCAGAAGACTTAAACAGACATTTCCCCAAAGAAGACATACAAATGGCCAATAGACACATGAAAAGATGCTCAACATCACTCATCATCAGGGAAATGCAAATCAAAACCACAATGAGATAATCACCTCACTACTGTAAGAATGGCTAAAATAAAAACAACAACAACAACAACAAAAAAAAACCCAAGAAATAAAGACGTGTTGGTAAAGACGTGGAGAAAAAGGAACCTTCATGTACAGTTGATAGAAATGTAAATTGGTGCAGGCACTGTGGAAAACAGTGTAGAGGTTCTTCAAAGAATAAAAAATAGAATTACTATAGGATCCCTTAATTCCACTATTGTGTGTTTATACAAAGAAGACAAAAACACTAATTCAAAAAGATTTATGCACCCCTTTACTGCAATATTATTTATAATAGCAAAGATATGGGAGGAACCTAAGTGTCCCAATAAAGAAGAGGTGGTATGTATGTATGTATGTAAATACACACACACACACACACTGGAATATTACCCAGCCATCAAAAAGAATGAAACCTTGCCATTTGCAACAATATGCATGGACATAGAGATACGATGCTAAGTGAAGTGTCAGAGAAAGACAAATACCATATGATTTTACTCATATGTGGAATTTAAGAAACAAAACAAGCAAAGAAAAAAAGAGACAAACGAAAAACAGACTCCTAACTATAGGGAACTGATGGTTACCAGAGGGAAAGTGGGTGGGTAGAGGGATGGGGGAAATAGTGATGGGAATTAAGAGTACACTTATCATGATGAGCGCTGAGTAATGTATAGAATTGTTGAATCACTGTATTGTACGCCTGAAACTAATATAACACTGTACGTTAATTATACTGAAAATAGAAGCCAAGACTACATCATTGTTAATAAACTTGAATTTAAATAAAAAATATGCTGAAAATAAAAAAATAAACAAAGTAAAATCAACATGAAGAAAAATTTGCTATATATCTAAAAAAGGAGGAGAGGTGAGAAGAAGATTAATATTGTTGCTTGATCTGAGCACTGGTATGTACTGACATTGTTGAATGTAATATTGCTCACCTTAACAAATAAACATTTAAATAAACAATAAATAAACCAAAAAAAATGAAATCAGTAGCTTAACAATGCTTTAGGATAGGAGAATATTCTCATAATCAATAAATAGAGAAGAAATAGCAAAGAAACAAAAACTATTAAAACAGAAATTCTAGTATTGATAAATATTATACCCGAAATATTTAGTGGATAGGCATCACCCTGATTAAAGATAAAAGAGAAAAGTCAATGAACTTGAAAAGAGACCCAGAGAGAGTACCTAATTGTGAGGGGGAGGAGGGAAGGAGGGGAAGTGAGGGAGAGAAGGAGACAAAGAGAGAGGTGGGAGGGGTGGTAGAGAGGCAGAGACTGGGGGGAAAAAATCCCTCATGGGCCTATGGGACAATGCCCAAGGGTCTCAAATATATGTAACTGGAGTCACAGTATGAGGAATAAGAGCACACGGGGCCTTGGTAATGAGGTAGATCTGTGAGTATGGGTGCAATGGAGATGCCTATATATCATACAGGCACACTCTCTGATGATACTAAGGGGCAAATATATAGTATCATCCCCCAGGGAAAATACCTAAGCCAGGGGTGGTACAGATTCATGGGAACCACACCTCTACTCTTGTTGCTAAATGAAGATCTGCCATATCTATTACCTATAAAACATTTGTCTTATTGTTCCTAGCCTCACATTGCTGGTGTTTCTTATTACTTCATTAGGAAATGTATTGTCAAGAGCCACCACCTGTGCTGAAGTTTACTCTCACTCCAACTTCTGGGTCTGTGGAAAGGATCTTGCTAGGTCACTAGGGAACCACAGTTCTAAATACTTTCTTTTGTCTTCTAGGTATATTAATCTTGTGGTGCTGTTTATATTGCTGCTGTGGCATACGGATGCAGTATTTATCTATGTTTAAATAAATAAATGCTGACAATTTCCCAAATTTGGTGAAAGAGAGAAATTTACAAATTCAAGAAGTTTAGCAAATCCGGGAGAAGAAGGATAAATCCAAAGAACGCCATGTCTGGGCACACCATAATAAAAATCAAAGGTTAAGAGAAAATCAAGAACGTGGTAGAAGAAAAATAATATACTGTATGCATGGGACAAACAATACCAACGATGGTGGACTTCTCCTGAGAAATAAACCGTGCCAGAATACAAGATAGTAACATCTTTAAGCACTGAAGAAAAACAAACAAAAAACCTGTCAACCATGATTATTTTTTATTTGAGGGAGACAGAGAGCACAAGTGGGGGGAGAGGGGCAGAGATAGAGAGAGAGAATCCCAACCAGGATCCCTGCTCAATGTGGAGACCATCATGGGGCTCCATCCCATGACCCGGGGATTATGACTTAAGCCGAAATCAAGAGTTGGAGGCTCAAATGACTAAGCCACCCAGGTGCCCCAACCAAGAATTCTGTATTGAGCAAAAATATCTCTCAAGATAGAAGGTAAAATAAATCACTAAAAAAGGAAAAAAAAAAACCTATTTTTTTTTCTTTTTTGTCAGTACAGCTACAAGAAATGAATAAATGCTGAAGTGGGTTCTCCAGGATAAGGAAAATATTAGATATTTACATTTTCAGAAAGAAAAAAAAAAACAACGGGGATGGTAAACAGGTAGGTAAATGGAAAAGATAGGTTGCTTCTCAGAATTTCTTTGAAATACGTATGACTTATTAGGGACTGAATTGTATCCTCCCAAAATTCTGATGTGAAGCCCCAACCTTCCATGTGACTGGAAATAGAGACTTTACGGAGGTAAATAAGGTCATATGCGGTCACACGGATAGGGCCCTAACATGAGAGAATTGCTGTCCTTATAAGAAGAGCAAGGATCACCAAAGTTCTCTCACTACATGCATGTACCTGGAAAAGGCCATGTGAGGACACAGGGAGAGGCTGCTGTCCACAAGCCAAGAAGACAGCTCTCACCAGAAACTTAATTTTCTAGCACTATGGTCAGGGACTTCTATCCACCAAACTGTAAGGAAATAAATGTCTATTGTTTAAGTCACCCAGTCTATGGTATTTTGGTATGGCACCCTGGGCAGACTAATGCGTTATTTAAAGCAAACAACAGGGGTGCCGGAGAGGTTCAGTCAGTTAAGAATCATACAGACTCTTGATTTCGGCTCAGGTCGTGATCTCACAGTTTGTGAGATTGAGCCCTGCATATGAGATCAAGCACTGCATCAGGCTCTGCATTGACAGCATGGAGCCTGCTTGGGATTCTCTCTCTCCCTCCCTTTCTGTCCCTTCCCTTGCTCACACACACACGCACTCCCTCTCTCTCTCAAAATAAATAAATAAACTTAAAAAAATAAAGATAAAGCAAACACAGCAACTACTATATTGTTGGATGTATAACATGTAGACGTCACGCATATTATGACTTATAGCATTTAAGAGTTGGGGGGGTAGCATGTAACTACACAGTTGAATGCTTTTTCTATATTGCATGAAGTTTATAATATATAATCTAAGTAGGCTGAAAAGTTCATGACGTTTATTGTATATAATTCCCAAAGACATCATTTAAAGGAATTCAAACTATCATGCCTAAAAACCAAATAGAAGAATTTAAATGGAATTCAGAAAATTGAAAGATATTTGAATAATCCAAAAGATGGCAGAAAAGGAGAGAGAAAAAACAAAAACAAAACAAAACAAAACCAGAACCACAGAAAACAAAGAGCAAAATGGAAGACCTAAATCCAACAACATTCACCTTCACGTTGAATTGTAGGTAGTTTCAACATCAGAGTAAACATCAGAGATTACAAGACTGCAGGAAAGCAAGACCCAACTATATACTGTGTATAAAAGATGCACTTTACATAGACTGGGATGGAGAAAATGGTGCTTTGACTGATGGTGCTGGGAGAGAAGGTTAAAAAAAAAAATAGATGGAGAGATGTTATACATTTTGGACTTAGAATCCATAGGACCTTCTGACTGGATGTGGCCAGAGAAGGGAAGGGGGGAGTCAAGAATTCATCCCAATTTTTTTGTTTTGATAAAAATATAAATGAGGTGGTCTTTACTCAAATGAAGACAAATAATTGAGGATCAACACAGAGAATGTATCAGTTACCAGAGTTAGAAAACGGTAATTCTGAAATCCCCACCCCCGCCTCCTTGACATTGACTCTATCTTCTCTCCATTGATAGCAACGCTATCCTTCAGAAACCGTGACCTCTCTCTCTCTGCTGCACCTTTCATATCCAATCCATCAGGAAACCTCACCGTCTCTACCTTCAGAATACATCCCCAAATACGACCACGTTTTACCAGCTCCACTGCCATCACCCCCATCTCGCAGCTGGTTTACTGCAAAAGCCTCTTTGGGGTGTCACTGCTTCTGTCTCTCACACCCCCCATCCCACAGTTTATTCCCAACATAGCAGTCAGGCAGCAGTCTGAATGATCCTTTAAAAACTAAGTCATACCTGTCCTGTGCTCATAATTCTCCAGTGGCTTTCCATTTCCCTCAGAGCAAAAGCCAAAATTTTCACAGTGACCAATAATATAGTCCCAAATTAACTCGTAAACTTATTCCCTACAACTCTCATTTTGGGTCATTCTGCTCCATCTTTGTGGCCTCCTTGCTATTCCTGTAATGTCGCAGGCAGGCAATCCTCCCTCAGGACCTTTGCACTGGTTGTTCCCTTGGCCTGGTACATTCTTCCTCCAGGTTTCCAAATGGCGAATTTCCTTCCTCTCCTTGTTAAGTTTGTATGTCACATCAGTAAGGTTTACCCTGGCCACTTTTTTTTTTTTTAATTTTTTTTTTTAATGTTTATTTATTTTTGAGACAGAGAGAGACAGAGCATGAACGGGGGAGGGTCACAGAGAGAAGGAGACACAGAATCTGAAACAGGCTCCAGGCTCTGAGCTGTCAGCACAGAGCCTGACGCGGGGCTTGAACCCACGGACCGTGAGATCATGACCTGAGCTGAAGTCGGACGCTTAACCGACTGAGCCACCCAGGCGCCCCGACCACCTTTTTTTAAAATTGCAAACTGCTCACCTGAATCCATAAGCTTACTTCCTCTTTTACTTTTAACGACTTTAACCATAAAATAAACTCTATGGCTTTCTCATTCTATGTACTGTGTATGACCCGTCTCTTCTTGTTAGAATGTAAGCTTGACAAGGGGCAGATTTTTGGAGTGGGGTGCAGAAGAAGCTATTTTCGTCACCATTTCTCGCTCAGAATGGTAACATGAACATAGGCACTCAATAAATACTGGCTGTTTAAACAAACATCACTCTAAAGAGTTTAGACTTTATCCTACAGATAACTGGAGAGGTGTCAAGAGTGACAGGGTCACATCTATGTGCTTTCAACACATAGTTGAAATTTTGTGGACTAAATGTTGTGTCCCTTCAAAATTCACACGTTGAAATCCTAACGACCAAAGCGATGGTATTGGGAGGTGGGGCCTTTGGGAGGTGATTAAGTATGAAGGTAGAGCCCTAATGAATGGGATTAATGCCTTTATAAGGGGCTGAGGAGACCAGAGTCCTCCCCTTCCACTTCTTCTTCAACCCAGAAGAGGATCCTCACCAGAACCCAACCAAGGTGCTGCCTTGATCGTGGCCTTCTGGCCTCTACAGCTGTGAGAAATAAAGTGTTGCTGTATATAAGCCACCCAGTCTATAGTACCTTGTTTGAGCGGGACACACTAAGACAAAAGAATCAGAGAGGGAAGGATTAGAAGAAAGAAGGTCATCAGAGAGCTGTGCAGGAATCCAGGTGCGTATACAAAAAATACAGTGAAAGCATGGGTGGGAGGGAACACAGAAGAGTTTATTTATCCAGGGTAGGTCTTTGTATCCACGAAGTCATTTCAATTAGCCAATGTGAAATGCTGGGGACATACCTAAGTCTATACACAGAATCTGTCAATACTGATACACATAACATTTTTTCTCTCATGGTCCTACAAAGCCTGTCAACTGTATTTGCTTCAATATACTTGAAAAGAAAGTCCTACTAACTCACAGTAATTGCTTCTCAAGGGACTATATAAGACAAGTGTAGGAAAAACTCAAAAATGTAGCTCCACAAAAGTCAGGTCCGGTTCTGGAGAGATCTGGGGCTTCTGGTAGCCCACTTGGGTTTGAATCAAAGCTTCCCCACTTACAACTATTAAGGCCATGATCAAGTTACCTCATTGTTCTGAACTGTAAAACTGACGTAATAACACTAGCCACACAGACAGGCTGGGTTGATCAGAAAGGGCCTGAAGGTGTTTGTCACATAGCAGATACTCCCAGTAGGCTGCAGGGGTAGCACAATCTATGTGCTACACTAACTAATAATTATCAGGTCTCTATCCAGCCTTCCCATTAGATGATAAGCTACTGGAGGACAGGAATCGTGTGACTGTATTCTTGCTTGGCCCAGTGTGATCACTGCAACATAATGGAAGGGGTGAAATCACTATCTCCATCCATGCACCCCATGCACCCACGCTGCAAGGTCTTTGTACACCCACTTATGGAAGACTGACTGACTTCCTGAGGCTAGGGCCAGGCTGACTAGCACTGGGGATAAGGCAGGGGACAGAGAGGCTTCCCAAATGCCAGAATTCTGGGCACACAACGTCTTGCTACATGGTGACCCTGGAGCTTAAGTTCATAAATTTAAATTCTAGGTTCAAACAATTCAAAGGTAACCCTCTCCCAAGCCTACCTGTCCCAGAAAGCCAAAGCCACAAATTTGACTTTGCCTCCCTCACTCTACACCTCCCCCAATGAAAATGACTCCAAGTAAGACAGACAAGAGTGTTTGGAGAGAGGGATGGCCACAGTCCAGCTGGAAACCAGTTTCAGCATCTGGTGACTGCATGGGTTGGTGTTCTATGAAAAAGGTCTGGACGAAAAGCAATATTTTTTGCACAACTATTTTGGAGAGAGTATTGACAAGCACGAGGCAATCCCTGATGGGTGCCCAATTGATGCCACTAAAATCAATCATCCACAGGATGGAGGCATGTGCCCTTCTAAAAGGAAATGAGTATGAGTGGCACAAGTTTGAAATGAGTGGAAAATGAATGCAAGTCTCAGTCGAATGAAACTATAAGAGGTACAAAGCCAGAAGAAATCCTATTCTATTTTTTTTTCTTCATGCTGAAGTTAACCAGATGGAGTTTGTTTTTGTTTTGTTTTGTTTTCCAGTAGCAATCTATTCACATACTTGGAATGAAGGATTTGCTTTGGGATAGATGATCTTTTCTTTTTCTTTCTTTCTTTCTTTTTTTAATTATAAAAATGAGACAAAATAGCTTCCCACCCCGCAAATCTAGAGATTAGGTAGTTTTTTGTTTCTTTTTTTTTTTTCTTTTCCTTCTCTTTCTCCTCCTTCCCTTCCCTCTTCCTCTCCTTTCTCTCCTCTTCTGCTTCAGGTGGTTATGTTTGTGACTGCATGTTTAGAATGTACTTTGGACAATGCAATAACGGAACAGACGCAGCATGTCAGAGATGTGCATTTGAGACAAAGAACATAAAAAAATGTAACTTCCTCCCTGCAGTGTTCTCTAGAAAACCAATGTGTTGTAAAACCAGAGGTCAGAGTTCACAACAGAATTGAGGAGAATAAGTAAAAGGAAAGGAAGGCAAAGAAGCCACAGAAAAAGGCCACTGATGGTGCACTAGGAATCTCCCGGGGCTGTGCCTTGCTACCCAGAGTTTTTCTTCTTCATCGGAAAAATATGGACAACAACGGTACCTATTTGACAGGGGTTTCGAGAGAATTAAATGAGATGTATATGCAAAGCTCTTGGCACTGAGACTGGGAAATAAGCCTTAAAAATGAATGGCAGGCATTGTGATGATTATGAATATCATGCAAGGAGTTAACAAGATTATATATATAAGTCCTGTCCACAGAAAAAGATACTCGATTAAATGTGATTTTTATTATTACTATCATTATTATTCTTATTTTATCTATTTTATAGGTTGTTTCTGTCTCTTTGCTTGTCTTCTATGGACTGATGCTTTGGGTGATCTGTTCTGTTCTTGACTCAGATTTTGTCCCATCATGTGAGCATTTAGATTTCCTAAGATTTTGCTGTCTATAACCCATAGGTTAGTCTACGGCCAATAAAACTATAGAAGTAGAATTGCCCAAAGTGGAACTCCGAACGCAGCTTGATTGGCTGATGGCACAAAATCAACTAACTACAGAAGGGCCAACAATTTCCATGTCTCCCGTCGAAAGTCATAGTAGACTATTATGAAGATTTTATTAATGGCGAAAAAGAGGTCACATTTTTTATTTAAATTCAGGGCTCATGAAACAAGTGGAACCAATTCTTATCCACAAAGATATGTCATAATGTTTGGGAAAAGATGGCTTATATCCATAGCAACAGAGCAAACTTTGAGCCAAATACTGGGAAGAGTGTTTCCAGACTGACCCAGATGTTCAATTTGCATATTAAGTCTCTGAAAACCTGTTGATGGACAGCTGCACGAACAATGCATCCTGCACAAAGAGTTGGTTTACTGGATCATGATCCTTGTTAAAAAAAAAAACACAAAGTCTCTGGATTGTGTGATCCAGGAGTTCTGGGTCTGCGAAGGGTGATTATACTATGACGCAGGGTTGGAAAGGGCTATATTTCAGTAATGGATTTTCAATATGTCACAGAGAAGAACGGATATCCAGGTTGAGAGTTGTGTAAACACATGACACTAGTTAAAATAGGAGAATGAAAAGCCTGAGTCCCATGGCACCTTCAGACAGTGGTGTCATCTCAACTTCTCTAGCATGGGGTTATTAAGACCAATCAGATGTTATGTTATAGTCACTAAGGTTCCCTACTAGACAGTGAGCTCCTCAAAAGCAGGGCCTGATGAAGGCCTAATCCATTTAATTCCTCCAGAACATGTGCTTTGAATCTAGCCATCCATCTATGCTTCCATGGACGGTGAAAGAGAACCTGAGGCAGCTAAGTATAAAATAGCAATATACTAAGAAATGGAAACTAATGGTGATTTGCATCCATAGCCAGCTTTGGATCAGACCACTATAACTCTGCTGAACATTTGGAGAGTCGGTATAGGAATCAGGCCATAAACAGATGATTTCAGTGTAACACAGTAAATGTGAGGTTGGCTGAGCCTAGGTCTCATTTTCCCTTGCCTTCCACATGTAATCTCCCTGAGGGCCCACTGACCTCTCCTGACCTGAGTTCTCAGTCATCATTGCCACTGTCCTCATTCAAGCCCGCAAGGCTTTCTGTCTGTGGACTAACCTACTAAAATCATCTCCCCACCTTCAGCCACGTGTCCTCAGGCCTTCTTCCTCACGGCTGCTAGGTGGAGTCTGGACAACTGAGATCTGAACATATGCATCCGCTCTGCCAACCTTTTGCTGGTTCCCCTTGGTCCACCAGACAAATATTGGCTCCCGAGCATGTTCTACAGGGACTTCTTATGATGTGGTCCCTGCCCAGCTCTCTAACTTTTATCCTAAGTCATTCTTCTAAGAACAGTTTATGTCACAATTTAAATGCTGGACTATGTGCTATTACCTCAAGTAGGCCTTGTTATTTTTAACTCCCATATCTTTGGTCCTATGCCAGTTCTGCCTAAAAGAGTAGCCCTACCCTTCTTTGCCTGGTTTGTCCCTATTTACCTTTTAAGACTCAGCACAAATGCTTTCTCCCCCTCAAAGAGTTAGCTCTTTAACCTAGCTTTAGGTCAACTCTGCTTTGCACCTCTGGTATAGTATTCATGTCACTTTTATGCATCTTCTATCTTCCCTATTAGACAACCCCACAAATTCATCAAATTTATTAAGCACCTTCTATGAAGGAGGCACTGAGCTTGACGCAAAGACAAGTATGATACGGACTTTGCCTTTAAGGAGCTCATAGATTTCTGGAAATGACAGATTAGTAAACCAATAATAATAGAATACTATAAGTAGAGTCATGTCTTAAAAGACAACTAAAATTATCCAGGTGGTAAAGAACTCTCTGAGCAGAGAAAGAAACACATCCAAAGGCACAGAGGAGTAGAATAACATAAGCCATGGGGAAGTTGTGGGTAAGGCAATCTAGCCTTAGTGACAAGTACATGTGTGGGACTGGAAGGGCTGGACCATGAAAGATGCGATGTGCCCAGAAAACTATCTGAATGAGGTCCCCAAGGCTATGGAGAACCACTGAAGGATTCTGGCTGGAGAGCAACATGGTCCTTTTTACAGAGTAGAGTATCACTCTCACGGACGTGAGAAAAAAAAATGGATTTTTGCATGAAAGGTAGGTGTCAAGATGCGTTAGTCACCAGTGCCTGGACCAACATTTATTCCTTTGGCAAATGCATGCTGCATATGCACCATATGTTAGGCTGTGCTCTAAAAGAAAGCTAATTCTTCTGATTTAGGAGCCTGCAAATTTTATATATGGGGTAAATGGGGAGGGTGACAAAATGGACTAGTCAAGGCTATGAAAACATTTAAGCCCGTATTGAGAAAGGGTCAACTTACCAATTTTCCAGTAACGCTCTGACCACCTTCATTCAGCCAGAACCCAGGGACCATGGCTGAGAAATAAGGGCCCCAGACACCTGGTACAAAAATTGGGTCTTTGCTGATCTGAAAAGAAAGAGGCAAAGTATGTGAAAATAATTGACGCTCAGGGCTAGAAGAAGCCTTATCCTCCTCCCATCTGATGTTTCTGTGACCATGTGATTCAACTTCTTACTAAATACCTTCTTTGGTAAGAAAGTCATTCCTTCCAAAGGAAGGGCATGGCTTCATCTTTGGATGAAGGTCTTCCTGTTACATTCATTTAAGATGTTGGAGTAGCAAAAGATCATTTTGGAAAGAAACTGGTAGGACATTTCCTTGCTGGCTCCCTCTCTGTGGTAGACTGATGGCAAAAATGTCCCCCATTCTCTACCCTTCCCTGTGTCCATTTCCTCTGCAATGTGACTTTACAACTCCTCTCACTGACAGGTGGAGTCCCCACCCATGGAATCTAGGTCAGCTTGGTGACTTGTCCCGGCCAACACAATGAAATGGAAGTCATACCACCAGTCTTCTAGGCTTAGGTCTCAAGAGGACTGTGTGCTTCTACTCTCCCTCTTGGTTCTCAACCTTTGCAAAGAGAAGAGCCCAGACTAACCTGCTGGATGGAAGGACATGCAACAGAACTGAGGCAACCCAAATGTAGCAGGTGTATCTCAGATATAAGAGACAGCCCAAACAAGATCACTAGATCACCCTAGTCAACCAGCACTAACAAGCCCAGATCACCACAATCACCCAGCTAATTGATAGACTTGTGAACAAAGACACATGTCTTGTATGTCACTAACATTTTGTGTTTGTCACCTAGCATTTCTGTGGTAATAGGTAAGTGACACATTCCCTTCCTTCTCCAACTACTTACTAGTCAACTAATAGCATGCCATCTCCCCCTCTTGGGTGCTGGGGACAAAGAGATGAATCACACAGAGTTCTTATCTTCAGGAATCTACCAATCTAGAGGGGAGTTCCACAGGTAAATAGACAAATAGGATGCAGTGTGGTCCATGGGATGGTAAAGACAATACATAGAATGTTATGGAGGGACAGAGCAGGCCAGGAGTGAATGGTCTTAGGGAATAGGACATAGCTCAGACGAGCAGGACTGAGGCAGGCATTCTAGGTCAAGGGAAGGGCTTGAACAAAGCCATGTAGGTGAGGGAGAGGTGTTCTTAGGACTCAAGACACTGCAACAGTGTGTTTGTAGCAGACCACAGAAGTCCTTTCAGGTATTAGGAGAATATATCAAGACATGAACCTGGACGGACGAGGACGGACCACATGTTCACTCATTTGGAATGGTGCATGTTTCTCATCCATCTAGCAGGGACGCATGTTGAAGTCATATTTCTGGTTGTGGAGAAGTGTAGGGGAGGGTGGGGAGGGAAAGGGAGGGAGGCATGTCAGATCTACTCCCACATGTCTTCTGGATAGGCAGCAAATCCATTCATTCATTTATCCTACAAATATTTATTCAGCCCTTATTATGTGTTGGTACTATGTCTCATCCTGGGGATATAGAAATGAACTGAATATTCATGATTTCTGCCCTCATGAAATTTTTAGTCCAGCATTTTAGCACATGGACAAACATTATTTGTCTTGACCCCAACCGTTCCAGTTGCCTTTTCACTAAACTAGTGAGTCCTCAAATCAGGATTTCCGAAGCTCCAACAGGAAGGAGGTGAGGCAAGGTAAGGGAACCACAAAACACTGTCAACTCCAAATTGTGTGAAATCAAGATAATTTATAAAAAGGGACATTTAACACCTAAAAAAGAAAGAATAATGTCAGGGGAAAAAGACAGACTTTTGCAAGAAAAGTCAGTTTGGCTTACATTGACATACTTCTTTCCTTACTGGTATAACAGATGTTTCCTGAACTCCCACTGTGATCCAAGTCTGTGCCAGGCACTGGCAATGAATGTTAAACAAAACAGCACAGCCCCTGCCCTCAGACAGATTACAGCGAGCAATCATTCAAGTTTGGCCAGGAATCTCTTGGTTTAGTACCGAAGGCCTTGCGTCCTAGAAAACCCTTCCGTCCTAGGCAAAAGAGATAAATCACTGGGCAGCCTCAGAAAGATATTAATCAGACCACCACACAGATGTGTAATTATAAAGCGTGATATGTAAATGAATGAAAATCAAAAGGTCTGATAAGAGCAAATAAGTGAGGTACCTAATCCAGTCTATGGGTCAGGGAAGGCTTTCTTAGGAGGTAACATCAGAATTACGAAGTAAAACATATATAGAAGTTATTTAGTAGGTGTGAAGGTATGTGTGTGAGTAGGAGTGTGTGTATGTGTGCTTTTGTGTATGTGTGTACGATACAAAGAGTGTTCCAGCCGGAAGGAGCACACACTATACGATCTTCATTTTTGTCACTTGGTCTTTGCCCGTGAACATTTATCACGTGCCGGGCCTAGAAACTACTCCCTAAACTGCATCCCAGAGTGGCTTTGGGGTGAATAAGATAGCTCATGTTCACAACCATTAAGAACCCAGTGTTTGACAGGTAGATGGATAACAACCAAAGTCAAATCATCTCTTTTCCTGCCCGGCACCCCTTCCCTTCCAGGACTCTTAGCCCCATTTGATAGATAAGTCTCAGAGAGGCTGTATAAGATACCCACAGTCACTCAGTTAGTAACTGTCCAAGGTGGGATTTGAACCCAGGCAGATGCCGGCCTCAAACCAGATGGCAGGCTTTATTTGTAACTTGTAGTACATACTCTGCTTTGGAAGGTTACTCATCACACCCCACCTCCACCCTGTCTCAAAATTTAAACCTGCTCCTGAGTCAGCCATAGCAGAGCTCCATTGGAAGAGTGTGGTTCTGCGGCTCCGAAATGTCAGGTGAAGGCTTTGCCTGGCTCTGCCCACGTATAAAGCTTTGAGCCGACTCCTGCTCACGCTCACTCGTTTGAAATGGCAAATGCTTCTCATCAGACATCTGAGTGAAGCGAGGAAACCAAGACAGAAATATGTTCCCCAGAGCATTTCCAATCACTTCCAAGCCCTGTGCTCTTGGAGAAAACAAGTAATAGTTTGTTTTGAGAGAGAGAGAGAACGCGCATTTGTATATGTCTGTGTGCTTTAATCCTTTGCAATGAACCTAAATATTTAAAAATATTTTTGTGAAAGCTCTTACCCATGCTGTGGGCTATCCTGGAGGCTGCTCTGTTACCCAAAGGAGGGAGTTCATTTTACTCCACTGGTAACAACTGTCTGTGCAGGACGCTGACTTCCTAGTAATCGTGGTGTTGTTGGCAACAACAACAGCTAAGATGGACTGGCTACTTACCAAAGGCCTTACTCCAAGCATATTATAGGAATTAAATCACTTAACCCTCATGAAAACCCTAAGGGAAGATTCCATCATTATTCCTATTGTCTAGATGTGTAAACTAAGGCTGAGAGAGTTCAATTACGTGTCCAAGGTTGTAAAAAACTGCCAAGGAGTCAGGCACCACACTCTACAGGTTCCATAGTTGTCTCTGCCAAAGTGTTGTCTTAGTTTTAGGCTACCTTTGCTTCTTGGAATCCTTCTTTGCCTCTCGAAGGCAGAAAGCAAGGGCCATCACAGTCAATACAGACTCATTCAAATGGAACAAACCTTTTGGTTTTGCTGACAAATAAGTTAGGGAATCTGCATTTCCAAAAGCTTTTGATAAATTTTCTCCAATACACTTGTGAAGAGAAGAACACATGGGTTGAGTCAAATACCTATCTTCATTCTATTCCCAACTGCCATATTCCAGCCAGGTGATCTTACACAAGGACATAAATGGGCCTCAGCCTCAATTCAAAAATGGAAGGATCAGGGCACCTCGGTGGCTCAGTCGATTAAGCTTCTGACTCTTGATTTCAGCTCAGATCCTGTGGTTTGGGAGTCTAAGCCCCGTGCTGTCAGCACAGAGCCTGCTTAAGATTCTCCCCCTCTCTCTGCCTCTTTCTTTCTCCCTCTCAAAAATAAACATTTAACAAAATGGGAGGATTAAGGGGCACCTGGCTGGTTCAGTCAGTGGAGCATGTGATTCTTGATCTCAGGGTCATGAGTTTGGGCCCCATGTTGGATAACAGAGATTACTTAAAAGAAAAGAGAAAAAGAAAATATATGGTTATACAAAAATGGGAGTATCGATGTGAATGTTGAAAGACTTCTGTGAAGATGAAATAAGTTATCACCTACCAAGACCTTATTATATGTTAAATACCAAATAGACATTAGTTCTCCTTGAAACGAAGTTTGTATGAGAGAACAGTCAGGTGACAGAGTTGAATGACCACAACCAAAAGTAATTATGATCATGTAAGAAGGTCTCTAGATTTGTCCATGGCCTGATTTAGCCAATATTGTTAACACTGAAGTAGAAAGTGATACAGAAGTAAAGCTTATCATGTTTTCAGATGGTGTTAACTTGGGAGGATTGCTTAGAATGGGGCATGTCCAAATCAAGATTCAAGATTACTTCAAAGAGCTAGAACATTAAGCAAAATACAAGAAACTAGTTAACATTTATTTAATTGTATAAATATTTGCACTTAGAAGGTACTGGAAATATTCTCATATTCTTTTTAATGGGTGGTGGTATATAAGTATTCCATGTGGTATTGTTTAAACAGTACACAGACCCTTGCTATATTCTTAAATTGTGTGTGCTATCAATAAAGTTAAAGAAGCCCACAATGAGACAAAACATTTGGTTGCACACCATACACCAGGCACTGAGATCAGCATCGAGGCTATTAAAGTAACAAAGTAAAATGGTAATAACACGAATAATTAATAATAAGGCATGGCTCCTTTCCTCAAAGAGCTCCTAGTCTGACCAGGCAGACAAGAGGCAGAAATTCAGAAATTACAACAAATCATGCTAAGCCCCACAGTAAGAGAGGGAAGGAGGGGTAGGAACCCAAGCTGTAGTCTTTCCATAGGTGGCCACACGGAGCGAGGCCTTGAAGGAGGAGTAAGTGTTTCCCTAAGTAAAGAAGGAGGGCATGCCAGGCAGAAAGGACTGTGTGGGCTAGAGGCACACTCATGAAGCTGCACAAGCATTCTGGTTTTCATGAGGGCTTAAAGTTCTGAATTTTACTTTAAATGAAAGGTCATAAAGTTTGAAGGACAGGTATATTTCTGCATTTATATGCCCTAATGCTTGTGAAAAATTCAATTTTGAAAAAGCTGTGGCTTTTTAAAAGGAAAAAAACCTCAAACAACCCTCTAAGTCAAGCAACGAGAGTAAGAAATAACGCAGAAATAAGGATAATAATAAGAAATACTAAAATGGTAATCGCTAACAGTTACTGTGGGCTTCAGAAGATGCCAAATACTCTTCTAGGCTCTTTATAAATTCTATCACATAATACTTGTGACATCCCAATGAGATAGGTCCTATTATACTTACCCCACAAACGAGGAAATCTAAGTTGAAGGAAATCAGATAGATAGTATATAAAAGGGTAACTTCAGATCCAAACAAGATCCAAGCTATGGACTACCAACTTCTTTTCCTCTGCCGACTTTATTTTCCTCGTCTATAAAGTAGTTAGATTGGACTAGAATATTTAATATCTCCTTTGTCTTTGAGATTATCTAAGATTCCAAGAAGCGGAGTCATTCTTCTCCAGCTGGCCAATCAGAATTCTCCAGCAAGCTCTTTCAACACAGACTCTGCTCTGTGGCTCAGAGGATCAAACTGGGTGGTCTCGAGGGGCTTCTCTTAACTACCGACTTTGCTTTGCCACCTCTGTGACCCGTGGCCAGGATTATAAGGGGCATTTGTTGACTGTCAACTTCATGGGTTGTATATAATGGCTACCATCTATAATTATAATCTCTTATATTTGCTGAGCACATATTCAGCAAGTATTTATTGGATACACACTGAATTCAAACTATTGTTTCCAACATGAATAGATACGGAAAGATGGGCATCAGAGCCTCTTGAGGTTTGCAATCTAGGAGGAGCCAGAGCACAGGATGGGCTGGGTGTCAGTCAGGTATCAAGTGATTTGTAAGTTTCTATTTGTATTCAGTCTTGCAATGACCCTGATAGTATACGGAGTCAAATATGCACAGCCCATTTTATAGCTGAAGACAAAGGCATGCAGAGGGTAGGCAAACTACCCAGGATCACAAGGATCTGAAATGGTGCAGCAGGGATTAGAAGCCTCTCTCCATTTGTTCCTGCCTCTTTTCATGTCTGTGCCCAAGCTGGCTCCGTTAGTGGATGCCACTGGCTGAGTTTCATCTAAGGCCGCGCTGCTGTCAGCTGAGTTTCCCTTCGGTGCTAAAGCCCGAGCGCCTGCTCACACCTCTTTCTGGGAGAGATGACTGGGCTCAGGGCAGGGAGCTACTGCAGCAATTTCCGTTCCGCCTTGCCCCCACCCCATCATCCCCGAGGTTGGCCTAAACCTCTGGCAGGGGCAGCAGGCAGGCTCCAGGCGCCAGTGGTCCTGAGAGGGAACAGGAGGTTTTGTTTTGAGTGCCTCCAGCCAGGTTGGGAATTTTAGAGGGTAGCCGCAGGCATGTGTGGGACTGAGTATTTCCGTGGTGGCTCATCTCTCCCTCCAAATGGACTGTGCTATCGTCTTACTAGAAAAAAAAAATTATACACATTCCAGCCAACTCCCAGCTCACTACACAGTGCAAAAAAGAGCAGAGAGAATTTGGTTTTTGAATAGGGCTCTTGGCATTGACCTCTATTTTTGCACTTCTCAGATGAAACTGTAGTGAGTTACTTGCTTCTCCTATGAAATAGTGAGGAACCACATCTTCTCTCAAAAGGCAGTGAACACGGTTTAGTAATGTCAGCAGAGACCTTGGAGTCAGACAAACCTCAGTTTCAATTGTGGTTGGGTTGTTTATTAGCCATGTTCCTTTAAATCTCTCTGGGACTCAGTTTCCTCATCTATAAATGGGGATAATCTCACCTCCCACAGAGTTTTGTGTGAGTCCTAAGTGGTATAATGTGTTTAAAAATCTTAGGACGTGATATCCCCTCAAGAAATGTGAAATAACAGATGGTTTAATTCCACTCCTTTTTGGGACAGTGGGAAAATCTGGAATACAAAGTCCTGGGTTGGAGTCTAGGCTTTGCCCCTTCTTAGTGCTGTCCCTTTGGAAGGTTCTCCTTGCTCTTCCTTCCTGCATTTACTCCTCTTTGCTTGTCTCACTTGCCACATCTCATGGGGGCAGCCCATCCATTCCCACATGTGCACTGACAACTTCTGTGCTGTTGAGTCCCAAATTTTCGTCCCAAACTCAGGCCCTATTATAAACATCCTTTAGAAGTGCCCCGTGACATAGGAGAGCTTTCTGACCTGGCTTTTATCTACAAGTCTGGTCTAATCACACATGGTACATTTCCTCATCCTTTGCCCCATTATTTTTACTCCAATGAGCCCATCACAGCCCAGAAATCCCCACGTACACCACCTTCTTTCTCATCTATATGTCTTCATAATTTCTCTTCTCTCTAAAAGGCATTTCTTCTGACTTCCCCCTAACCCTTCCATGTCCTTTTATAGAACTTAGCTCAATATCATCTGCTCTGGGAAGCTTCTCTAAACTCTGACTGGGTTATTAGCTGCTTCTTCCGGCATCTTCCTTAACCTTCTGTCCTTCTATACTGTAGATTATTTTGACATATATGTCTAAGTGTGTATACCTACATCCGTAAGTCATACGTAATTGGATTACATAATTAAGTAATGCATACTTAACATGCTATGTGCATATAATATGCTTTGTAAACCAAACCATACAAATACAGCACATGGCTAAAGTTATTAACAATGTCGCAGATATTCACAGCTGTAATTCACCTGTAAGCGGCACAAAGTTAACAAAGCTTCAGGCTTGCCAAATCTCCCTTTGCTATATTTGGAGGTTTCTGAAAGGTTAAGAGTCCTCCAGTATAGAGCATGCCCTTCCTAGAAATCCAATCCCTTTATTTCAGTTTGAGCAAAACAAGAACACATGAAAACCTGCCTACAGATACCTCCTGGGGCTTAGCAGTTGAGCAGGCGGGGAGGGCACTGAATGGGTTTGTCACCCAACCAAACAGTCCCCAAATCTGGGATGGAGGGAGGCAGCCAAATGTTGCTTGCAATGTCCTGAGTTATCTGCAAAGTATTTTGGACTCCTTAAACCTTGAATTCCTTATTCTTCATCATTCTGAAACCCATATGTGATCACAAGAGAAATTTAATCCATATGTTTCTCATTCACATACACTTAAAACACACCCAAAGTTGCTTTGCAAGAGACTGAATGACCAAGAAAACTTTGAGGCAGTCCTAAAATTTCCCCCAATTTTCTCTCCCTTGCAGACAAGAAGCCACACTTGGCCTCCTCTCTACAGATGCTTGACTGGCTCCAGTGAGCTCAGACCGTCTCTCAGCTTTGAAAGTTCCAAGAGCTGTATGACCCCAAAGATATAAAATCATAGTTTGCGTCTTTTCACAGCCTAAACAATCCGCAGTGGGTAAACAGTTATCGGTCTCTTCTGTGGATCCTGTGAGTAAGGGAGGAGGGGCTGGTGATGTGAGTGGGGGAAGGGGAGGCAGCTAATGAGAGGAGAGAGGGCGCCCTTTCTGCGTGGTGGTCACCAGATGTTCCAGGTCACATGGTGAGCTGGACCCTCCGAGTCAGAACCCTATCTTCTACTTCTGTCACATCCCCAGGAGTGAGCAGAGGACTAACTGAGTGCTTCTCCAATATGACCCAGCCGATGCCTCCCTTTGATTCTAAACTAGCTGTTTAGGAAAAGCAGCTCTCCCTTACAGAGTTCAGTAAAAAATTGCCTCAGGCAGCCTTACAGCCGAGGCCGGTCAGCAGGTGCACATGAGCATGACACAGCCTTTTCTCTGTAACAAGCACACGGCACCCCAACACACAGAGTCTCGGTCAGGTATCCTCTGACTTCCGACTGCTAAGTTGTGGGCACTTTCTCTTCCTGCCCTGCTCCTGCTCAGCTTCTGAGTTTCCCTTGTTACGACTTTTGCTTTGATACCAGTGTATAGTCTCACATGTTGTCTCATAAGTCTGACCCCGGGTGTAGAGATTGTCTGGTGTGGCTCTGAATGTTTAGTCCTAACTTGTTGTATGACTTTGGTCCTTGGGGTGTTCCTCTGAAAAGTGGGGCAAACAGGACCTCTTTTATAGACCCGTAAAGACTAAATGTGGCACAATCTATTATAGGCCTTGGTACAGTGCCTGGTACATTCAGTGACCCAGGGAAATGGAGCCTGTATTAATATCATCACCTCCATACTGGCCAAGGTGTACTTCTTATTTATGGAGTGGATTACATGCAGGCATTTAACTTTAAAAAGCAAGATCTGACACCATCTTGACTGGAAATCTAAAGTAGGGTACAGGGTTTGCATGGGCTGTAGAGAAGGAGCAAGATAGGAATCAACACGATCACTCAGGTGCATTAACTTCTACTGGCAAGATCTGTCATTGGGCGTAAGCACAACTGAGAGGTACCTGTTAACAGGGTAAGGTGTAAAGGCAAAGAGAATCCTGGCTGAATTATAGCAGGGCCTCTTTTGAAAAAAGTCAGCATTTCTGGGCAGATGCATCAATCATTGCCTTTTGGAAGCACTCCCCGAAAGAACCCACTCCTGCTTCTCAGGTTCAGCTCAGGGAATTTGGGACCTGGGACGTGTCCACACAAGTCTGGACCTGAAGAATCCCGATCTTCAGAACTGTCTCTCCGCTTTTGGCCTAAGAGAAGATGAGAAGGCTAAAGTGGCCGGGCAAAGAGAACTAAAGACTCTGGGACACGTGGGTGGTTCCGTGACTGAGGAACCGCCCACGTGTCATAAACTGACAAATGTTTATCGAGTGTTAGGGTGAAGGAGTTCATCCCTTACATCTGCTCTGTAACGAAGGAGACTGCGAGAGCATTAAAAAGTCGTGATGGTCAGATAGCAGGAGGTCAGGAGAAAGATGGAGAGACAGGGTAGGAACCCCACGTTGTTTGGCCACCGAATATGTTACCAGAGGCAGCACACAAGCGACACAGGTACCAGCACGTCCATGTCAGACAGCGATAAGGGCCCGTCTTCCTGCCATGTTTGGGCCATGCCTCTGAATCCTACACAGGCCAGCACACCAGGGAGTCACTGCCATCAGCTGGAGAGATGTCTACGCGAAGCTTCTGTCGTCCCCACATGGGGCAGTTTTACATCCGCTCCCCCACCTGCGATGCTGGGCAAGGCTGTGTCACCTGGTTTCGATGGTCAAGGGAAATGAGCTTCAATGATGTTAATTCAAGTTTCCAGGCTCACAAAGAGGGGCAGAACCAGGTTTTAGACTCAAATCTGACTCAAGTGTCCACAAGCTTCTTGAGACACCTTTTTATAGAAAAAAGGCTGTACACAGGAGAGAGAAGGACCCGGCAGGCAGACAGAGTCAGCCCAGCTCCCTTTGGGCCCTGAATGGAATATGTCCCTTGGAAAGTCAGTAGACAAGATGGGATTTTCCTTTGTCAAAGAGGAGGGGGGAGGAGAGAGGGAGAGGGAGAGGGAGAGGGAGAGGGAGAGAGAGAGAGAGAGAGAGAGAGAGAGAGAGAAATATCATATATTCCCGTGCTACCTTTTCCCTTTTCTCCATATTCAACAGCAGTTTTTTGAGAATGCTAAGTGACTCTCAGATTTAAAAAAAAAGGGGGGGGACTTAAAAATTGCTTCCCTATTTGAGTGAGTTTTTTTGGAAAAGAAATAGTCCACAGAAGTAAGGAGACCAGAGGAAGAAAGGGCACTCAGAGGGAAAGCTGATCTGGAGGGTTTGCCCTCTGCCTGTACTCTATAAAAGACCATGCTAATAAGTAAGATATGTAAACACTGTAGGACAATCAGAAACAAATGAAATGAGGGCTTGAGAGTAACAGTGTTCAGCTGTGGCCAAAGGCCAGGAGGCAGCTTTTGTTATGAATAGATCATCTGCATGTGAAACAGACCTGATTTTAACCCTTGGCGGAGGCTATCCAGTGTAGAAGAATGTATAGGGCCCATCTGGATTTCCTTAGACAAAAGAAAAACAGGGGATAACAGGGAAGAGAGGGGGAGAAACAGCTATCTGGGAAATAATATGATATGATGTAGGGCAGAGTTACAGTTCTGTGAGAGTGGTTTAAATAGTTTCTGTGTTATTAATCAGTAACAATTGGGCTCGCAAAGTAACAAATGAATGACAGTTACAATGACTTTTTTAAAAGAAGGTATTACAGGTGAATGGAGGCAGGCAAGGGAGGGAAGGCCACTAACATTTGCCAAGCAGCACCTACTAGGTGCTGATTGTTTGATACACAGTCTCCTGCATCATCTTCATGATAATCCTGCCACTTCCTTCAGGTTACAGATGAAGATACGCTGACTCACAAAAGTTCCGAGCCTTGTTTACAGTCATATAGATGCTCCAGGTGGCAGAATGGGGGTTTGATTTGATCTGGTTCGGTCTGGTTGGGAAGAAGGCTATGCTCTTCTTCTTATACCAGGCTGCCTCCTGGCTACTGGAAGAACAACAAAAGTCCAAAGAACGTAAGGGGCCAGTGGAACCAGCCCTTGCCCTTTCCCTTCCTGGACATTTGAGCTCTTGCTGTGGGTTTACAGAGAAGGGTCAGGGCAGTGCCTAAGAGTGCTCTCAAGGAGCAAACCAAAGCCGGTTTCTGGAGAGATCAGTGTGCTTCCCTATGGTCCTGCCTTCCTCCCTTCTCCCCACTCATCATGCAGCAATCAGAGACAAGATTAAACGAAACTGGTCACCAACGCCAGCCTGGCTTCCAGGATGTGTGAATTCCGGCAGAACTCTCTGTGTGATGGTGTAGACTGTGATACCCTGTGTGTGTGGTGTAGACTTATTCGCCATTGGCCTAGCAATTTGAGAATTTGGCTCTCACCTGAGGGACAGATGTCAGAGTGAGGAGTAAGAGCTATTTTTCCACTTCACTGGCCTGCGCTCTCAACATGGTGACTGAGCACTCAGCCATGGTAGGAGGGAATGTCCCTGTGCAGCTGCCTCTGTGTGGGTACAGAGAAGGGTGTGGGGGTTAGAGAGGCCGGGGGGCCGGGGAGACTACTTCCTCCAGGCTGACTGGTGCCGTGCAGAGGGGCGTTTTGGTTTAGCCAGGTCAGGAATCACAACTCCATGATCAAGCTATGAGACCCTGGCAAATGCCAGTTTCCTCCAGCGTAAAAGACACACAAGAATATTCATCTTCCAGGATGTTCAGAAAGATTAGAAGCAATGCAAAAAAAGCCCTGACGTGCTGCCTGCACACAGTAAATAATCAACAATTAAGAGCTGCACTCTCGTTTTCTTAAAGCCAGGAAATGTTTCCTCTGTATTTTTCTGAGTTCAGAGTACAGACCGGTCTGCTTAATCCTGGTAAGGTACAAACAACAGCAGTGCCAGCAGAGGGTGGGAATAGCTGGAGATACAGTGAGTTTTAAGTGGAAGAAATCTGGGTCTCATTTTTCATGCCAGACCAGGAGGACTGTTTGGATCTCAATGTGGGTTCCTAGTGGGTTCATGGTAAAAAAGTCATCTAATGTTTAGACTTGAGGCATTTGTGTTAATCGAGGCTCTGCATAGGCTAGCTGCCTTGTAGGGTTGTGGGGCTATTAACCGACATCATGCATGCAAGCACCTGGTGTGGTTTCCCACACACAGTAGGTGCCTAACATGGGTAATGAGAGGGGGACCCAGGAAGCATCTGGGGACTGGTGGGCATCAAGATTCTGGAAAAGAGAGACACTTCACACATTTCTTCAGCAAACATTTAACTGAGCACCTACTATGGGGTCAGGTTCTAGGGAAACAGACGAAAAAGATACTGTCATTGTCCTAGGTTTTCAATGTAGTTAGGATGTATGACAGCTAATCTAAGAATAGCAAGAAACTCTGATAAGCACGTCAATAAAGGCGTAGGTCCTTAGTATAACAATGGCATGAAGAGAGTATTATGGTTTGCCTGCAAGGCAGAATTTACAGTAATAATAACCAAAATCCCACAAATGTGGAATTGCCATATACGAGGAGCAAAGGACTATGTTAAGTGGCTTTATGTGCATTATCTCATTTAATAATTACCGCAGGCCTGTAAAGACAGGTATCAGTATTCCCATTTTACAGATGCAGGAACTGAGGCTTAGAGGAGTTATAGAACTTGCTCAAGGTAAGGCTTCCAGGAACAGGAGATAAGAAAAAAAAAAAAAAATCAAACCTATAAGCGGGAGGACAGGCAGAGGTTAGATCATGAAGGCTCTATCATGACAGGCTAAGTAATTGGGATTTTTCTCTTGAAGGCAATGGGGAAATAGTCCCAAGTTACGTTTTGGTTACTCTGTAGCCAGAAGCCCACGAACCCACTGCCGTCCCCTCTCAAGCACACATTCAGGATTACCAGAGTTGGACTTGCACGACGGTTCATTTTAATTTGCTCTGATTCACAACTGAATGCATAATGGATGATAATCACCTGTTACATTGCCCCAAAGTTCTTGTGGTCCACAGGCTACGTAAGTGTCCCACACAGAGCTGGGCCTTCCCTGGCCCCCCGGAGCCTCGGGGCTGCAGATCAGCTTCATGGTGTGTAAGTGTGTGTGGTTTCTTCTATTTTGCTAAGTCAACAGTTCCATCAAAATATGTTTATCCAAAAGCCCTTCACTGCCTCACCTCATTCTATCCATCTCCTCTGTCCTGATTCACCCTCCCACAGCTTTTGGCCCCTCTATGCTTTAAACGGTCCCAAAGTGCTACCTTGATCTTGGGCTTTTAAACTGCCCAAGCCGCACATCTGACCTGCACTTTTTTTTTTTTTTAATGTTTTATTTATTCTTGACAGAGAGAGAGAGCATAAGCGAGGGAGGGGCAGAGAGAGAGGGCGACACAGAATCTGAAGCAGGCTCCAGGCTCTGAGCTGTCAGCACAGAGCCCGACGCGGGGCTCGAACTCACAGACAGCGAGATCATGACCTGAGTCGAAGTCGGACGCTCAACCGACTGAGCCGCCCAGGCGCCACATGACCTGCACTTTGAAACCACCTGACTCTGCCCTGGTTCAGTTAACATCTGGCCCAAGACCCTTGCTCCATCCCTCATCCATGTCATGCCTGCTCCACAGGGCCTAGCATTTTGGATTTAGTCTTCCAAATCCTGGCTTTCCCCAATAACTTTGGCTAAAATGCACTCCACTAGCTCTCCCTGCCCTGAAAGTCTTGGTTAGGATCATCACCCAGAAGTGGACTCAGTTGAGGACACCAGCCTGGTACCCACACCCTACAGAAGGACTCTTGCCTACGGCCAAGGGTAAAGGTAGTCTTCCATGGAGGAAACACCGCACACCACATATGTTCCCCATTCAACAGCCCATGTTCCCAATGGGCCTCAATGCCCCTAAGATGTCTCTGTGCTACAGAGGGTTTCCAGACAGCTGTCACTAGTTCCACCAATGCTTGATACCTGTAGGAAGTAGGAAAAGTCATTTTTTTTTTTTCGATAAAGAGAGGAAGCCCTGAAAAATCAAATGAATCGCTCTCATTCACCTGGACACAAAGTGTCAATGTCAACACGAAGACCCTTCTTTTTATTTCAAAGGTCAGTAATTTCTCCGTTGGCCTAATACTGAGAGTGGATGTACATGATTTCAGAGAAGTCAGAAACACCTTTATATCCCCCCAAAGCCATCATCCTTCTGGTCTCCTGTAGGATGACGCACCAGAGGAGAGCCTCGCTCGCTGAATTTAAAAGCTTTGATTTTGGTATGAAGACAGATGTTGCATAGGGACTCATCCTGTAGTCAGTTGTACCACACAACAGAAAGGACATGGACACATTTTCTTTTTCTTCGTTGCAGTCGAGAACAGACACTATGAGATCATCAGTATTAGATGAGCGGCTCTCCCGCACATGCCACACCCTCCTACCGAAGTTCTTGGTTGCACTCAACAACGGCCCTCAAATATTAGGGACAACAAGACATAGTTGTGGCATTAAGAAATGATGACCTCCTTTGCATCCTTGATACTGGGAGAGTCTTCAAGAATGTTCACCTTCAAGATCTCAAAACGGCGAGCACTCACCACACCACATCACTTCACAGTGGGATCCTGCTGAGTGACCATGTCCATCAAAACTGACTGAAAGCCAAGTTCGTTCCAGGGACTGTACTAGATCCTGGCAATACAGAAACGGAGGAGCCACAACACCTGCCATCAAGGAATTCACAGCCATGTGAACAAGGAAGACACAGGCCCAGGTAACTAGCAACAAACAGGGAGGAGTATGCCCTGTGACAGAGGCACGTGCCATGGGGCCATCTCAGTGATTCTGAAAGCTTCCAGGAAGAGGTGACCCCTGAGCTCAGATCGGAAGGCTAAGTGAGAGTTGTTAGACAGGACAGGGGAGAGGAGGCAAAGGGAGAGGCATCAGGGAGTACAGGACATCTTGGAGCAGGGCTGAAGGAGACAGAGTGTGAAGGGGAATAGTTTCATGTTGAGTTCACTGGTCATCATGGGCCATGCCGTGCAGAGGGTCATCAGAATGCTAAGGAATTAAAAAAAAAAAAAAAAAGAATGCTAAGGAATTAGAATAATTCCTTTAGGGGCAATGGGAAAGAGAAGGATAACATGTTTCAAACTGGTAGGAGAGATTCTGGCTAAGACCTGCTTCCTCTCTGGGACTCCATTCTGTCATCTGCAAATGAGAGTACTGAATTAGATGATCTTCACACATTCCTTCTGAGTCTCCCGTTCTGGTCATCAAATGGATGATTACAGTTACAGAAACATTTTTCATCCTGCAATAGATTTGGTAGCCAAACACTATGAATGGGTGCCTGAAAAAGGTGTTGAGCTCTCACGAAGGAGTAGAAACACTGGATGTGTCTTCAAGCGACTTGAATTCAAAGCTAGGTCTGCCGCTTACTACGTGACCGGGTAAATCCCTTTACTCTCTCATCTATAACACAGGGAGATCAATACGTTGGAGGGAGGGAAACCGTAAGGAACAGAGAATACCAGATATGTTAAAATACCTGGCACACAAGCAGCTACTCAACCAATGTCCACTGACTCTATGAACTGGCCTAGACAGACTGTAGCTCAGCGTATTTTTCAACTCGTACTGCACCAATGTTACATGTAAGGGCCCAAGTACACAGGGATGAATGAGGCATGGCTGCAGGCCTTGCGAGCTCCAGGTCTAGCGCAGCGACACACATTTAATACATTTTTATAAAATCCAATGAGTGGAACAACACAGTTACGAATCAAACGCTACAGTAACGCAAAGGAAGGTGAGGGTACTTTTGCCTGGGGTCACGGGAGGAAGCCCAGGCCAAGCTTTAGGGAAGAGGTTCTATTTAAGTTGGTTACCAACAGTTTACGAACAAGCTGCATAAGATCCTAGTTAGTATGTCTCACTCAACACAAGTTGTGAGATCGTTTTCTCTCTAGGTCCAATTGTGTCCAATGAAGACTTTTTCAGCTGGGGATTCTAATGAAACTCCTCCTCCTCATGCAAATGGTCTCAGGGAATAAACAATAATGAGTAAGGCAAAAGGAGGAGAGAGAGAGAAAAAAAAAAAACACAAAACATTAGTTGGTCTGTAAATTTTTAACTTTTCCAAGTTGTGTCATGAAATATTACCGTGCTCTTGACCAAAACCCTAATGGGATCTTACCGGGGAGGCACAGAGCTGTGGCGACTGATCAGCCTCGCCTAGCAAACCCTTTTCAAGGAAGGTCTAAAATGACCTTGTGTGGTCACCAGCCCAAAGTCATTTCCCCCACGTATGAACCAGACAAAAATTTAATCCAAGCCGTTAACGACGACCACCACTTAGCATTATATCATAAATGGCCAGGGGCGTGTGTCAGCTATTACAAAGGTCAAGTGAGAGAAAGAATTCTCATTCCCCATAGTCACAGGGAAGGACACTCCGTGGAAGAGGTGGGCTTTCTCCTTAACATTAAATGAAAGAAGCTTGAGGGAAATGGTTGATGTGTAATGTGCCCATGGACGTGATGATGAAGAAGAGGAAGAAGAATATTAACAGGAGACAGAGAAGGAGGAGGGAAAATACATGCGGTGGGGCTAAAGGAGGAGGATGTTCAGACTGAGGATGATTCTAGACTGAGGACGCACACTGCTGCCTGCAGTTCAAAGACAGCTACTTCCCAGTTTTACAATGGGAGAAGCACCTGTACTTGCTGCATTAGTCATCTGTAAACCTAAAAATCAAGAAAGAACATAGAAGTCTGAGAGGCAGTACGATGCAGTGGTTACGAGCATGAACTTGATTAAAGCGAAATGTAACAGAGAGCTATCAGTTCTGGGGAGAGAAATTAAATCTGGCTGCGGTGGTGGCACAGAGGAGGGGGTATGGAAATGCATTCTCAAAGCCTGCACAGAATTTAACAGGCTCAGCTGGGGCTGGGCTGTAAGGAAAAGGGGTAAAAGGAAGCTTTCATGATGGAAGGCACGGCATGTGGAAAGGCTAAAATAAGTTAGGAAGCATTCCTTCATTCAAGAAGTATTTCATGGGGTGCCTGGGTGGCTCCATTGGTTGAGCATCTGACTCTTGCTTTCGGCTTAGGTCATGTTCACCACTTGTGGGATTGAGCCCCACGTCAGGCTCCAGGTTCAGTGTGGAGCCTGCTTGGGATTCTCTCGCTCTTGCTCTGTCTCTCCCACCCCCCACCCCCTCTGCCTTTCCCGTTTGCATGCACTCTCTCTCTCAAAAATAAAAACCAAAAGATCAAAAAACAAAGAAGTATTTCTTGAATACAAGCGTCTACTATATTCAAGGCATGGTTCAAGGTCTGAAAAACATAGCTATGAGAAAACAAAATCCCACTTTCATGGAACATATAATCTGGTGGAGAGTGATAAAAAACACACGAATATTCAAATATATATATGTCAGCTGTGACAATACTGTTTAGAAAAATACAGCAAGAGAGAGAGGTTAAGTAGTATGGTGGGGGCGAGCATTGTTATTTTAATACAGGGTGATCTGGGTGGACCTTAATTATGAGGCTCTATTAAGCAGAGACTGTGAGGGAGTGAAACATGCAGTTTGGTGTGACATAAGCAGAATGGTAAGAGCAAGTGCAAAGGCCCTGTGGCAGGGATGTGCTTGCTATCTCACATAAGCAGTATAGCTAGAGTGGTGTGAACAAGAAGAGTGACAGAGGAGGGTAGAAAAGCAAAGACGAGCAGATAAGTGGGGGTCTAAGAATGGGATGTGGGGTCAAGAGAGTTTTTTTCTCCCTCCTGCCCTCTGGTTCTTTAGAAGACAGCTATCATAGCATGTTGTAATGTTAACTGATTAAGTCGAGAAAGAGATTTGTCAGTGCAGGAGGGGGAAGGGAGAATGGATAGAGCCTTGCGTATGTTCTAATTTATTGAAGGATCTGTACGGGTAGGTGTACGGTGGGAAAACAGCCGTATTCCCTTATCTACTCCATGTTAAATTTGTTCTGTGAAGTTTTCATTGTCCTGAGATGGAATTTTAGGTGGATCCATCGTACTCCTAAACTCTTAAAGAGCACAAGTCCACTGTCCATCTTCAAGCATTAAATGTGTGCACTCCATTATAATAACCAAAACTTCCATATCACTGAATTACAAATTCTCCCTCCTACAGCTACAGCTTATTTCAGGCTTAGAAGCGTATTGGAGACGCGGGGGGTGGGGGTGGGGGTGCTATCCTGCCTCTCTGGTTTTTCTGCTTCACCTTCCCCTCCACGGGCTAGCTGGGGTGGTGTGGGTTGGGGTGTGTAAGGAAGGTCTTGCTTGACTGATATGGTCATGGTTGGACTTCCATACGTCCTCAACGTGGGGTGCCTATCCAATAAGGACTCGCTGGTCATGTGGTCCTGGTGATTCACTGCAATGTGTACCCGGGGACTCCCTCTACCTCCCCACAGTAGGATGTTTGAAGCCAGTTTGCTCCTCTGTCCACTGCTCTACTCCCGACTCCCTTTCAGTCCTGGGCTTCAGGTGGCTTACCCATCTACTGGGATCACACCGCTCCTTCAATCAAACCTTTTGGATGAGGTCCCACTTAAGATCTGCCCAGCTGGCTCCCCTGTCATGAACACACCTACAGCTTTGCCTTGTTTTTAGTGGACATACATCCGGTTCCCAAAGCAGCCCTCACTTTCTGCTGACTATCCCAGACACAACAGTCCAACTCAGGCTCTTCTCCTTAGTCCTCACCTCTGACTTCTTCCATCTGTGTTTTATATCCTCAGGGTGAGTGTTACCATCTTTTAACAAGTCCCGCATAGTTGATCTGGACTCTGGGGCCTCTTCCAAAAACTCTGGGTAAAGAAGACCCCTGTTGTAAGATCCCATTACATGAAGCTGGAGCAGAAAGTATGTTGGGAGAGGAGGTGGACAGAGCTGGAGAGGGCTAAAGGAATTGACCTTTACTTTCTAGGCAAGAGGGTATCATCAAAGGCTTCTGAACAGAGTCCCACGTCAGGAAAAGGTATCAGTTTCAAGACACCGGACATTGTAATATCAGGTGTTACATTAACTAACTTACTAAATGAAATTCCCCTTTGAAATGGGAAGTACACACAGGATTAAAACCACCACCATCCAGTATTTTAAACTACTAAGACATTCTTACCTAACTGCCTGCCTGTTTTATGATAACCAGCCTCCCTCAGTTGTTCCCCAATCAATCTGTATTTGTTGTCACTCAAGTGTTCAACTCTGTCTTCTTGTATGTAAACTTTAAGCCTGCCACTGTACCTAACCCCTCTCCAATTCTCTGGAATTCCAAACTTTCTGGTCACATGAGAAGACAGCCCTTTGTGAATTCTTTTGACTTCATTCAGAATAATCACTTTCATTACTTTGTGGGCAACATATATAAATTCAAAGACAGTGGCATGAGATGAATGGCCAACTTTAAGGAGAAAATGAAATAAGCAATTATCCTATTAAAGAGAGCATTTAATTTTTGTCCTGATTAAATCATCTTTAGCCACCTGGCTTCAGTTCAAATAAATGTGAATCTTTAGGGGCAAAGTCTAATGGCCACTGGCAGAATATTCTGGGGCTGACTCACTCATTTATCCCTTCATATGTCAAATGACTAGCTGACTGTGCCAGGTGCTGAGGATGTAAGAATGGCAGCACCATGAACTCAATTCATTTTATGAGGGGTTTGGAAAGTAGGGCGATTTTTGGCTCCCTTTAAATAATAATTTGCTAACTTCAATTCATTCATCCAACAAATACGTATTAAGCATCTTCCATTCATTCATTCGTTCATTCATTCAATAATGAATGCCTAATTAAGTCCCAGGCACTGTGCCAGCCACTGAGGATATCATACTGAGTCAATGGTCACTGCCCTCATGAAGTTCAGTGATGGAGCTCTGTGGCTGTGGAATTGGACTGTCAAATAAACGAATCCTTAGTGGTTATTCAAGCACAGGATACTGATTATCTGTCCTGAATTCTATAGAAGATCATTTCCTTAATGTCGTAAGTATATATATACATATGTATGTGTGTGTGTATACACACACACACACACACACACACACACACCTCCAGATATATATATCTCCAGCAAATATCATGCTTACTGGAGAAATTTTAGATACATTCTAACATAAGGAACAAGTTAAGGTTACTTTTGTTTTTTTAATGTTCATTTTTGAGGGACAGAAGGACAGAACGTGAGTGGCGGAGGGGCAGAGAGAGAGGGAGACACAGAATCCAAAGCAGGCGCCAGGCTCTGAGTCGTCGGCACAGAGCCCGGCACAGGGCTCGAACTCACAAATCGTGAGATCATGACCTGAGTCGAAGTCAGATGCTCAACCAACTGAGCCACCCAGGTGCCCCAGGATGAGGTTACTTTTTATTATCCTAATGGCTCAACAAAATACTGGAGGTCCTGACAAACACGACCAGACAAAAATTCATTCACAACAAGAGGTACTGAGAAGGAAAGAAAGAGACAAAATTTTGCAGGTGATATGATCTCACAGTTACAGCTCATACTGGCCCCTCTGATTGGACCACTCTTTTTTCTAACCAGAATATTATAGTTCAATGTCAGTGCCTTACAGAAGTCTTCCCTGACCATCAAAACCACATTAGATCACCTAGCTCTATAGTTTAAAAATTACTCTGAAAGATCTTATGCATGCAGACAGTGCATAACACATATACATTTTAAAACTTAGAGTATTTAGCAAGGTTAGTGGATATGAGATCAATGTTTGAAAATAAAATATATTTCTCTACTCCAGCAATAACTCAGTAGGAAATATAAAAAAAAAAAAAAACTAAATGCAATTCATAAAAGCGATTGAAAGTTACAATATAAGAATCTGATTCCTTTGCTTTATCTGTGTTCCTCTGCTATACGTGAATTAGCGTAGAAATATAAACTAATGTATTTTATTTTTATTTACTCCTAAAAAGGGATTTATGTTGTCACTTCTTTCATAAAGGGTGTGTGTGGTGTGCTGAATAATGTTCCCCCACCCCTGACAAAAAAAACCACACCCATGTCCAAATCCCTCCAAGCTGTGAATGTCACCTTATAAAGCAAAAAAAAAAAAAAAAGATTTTGTAGATGTGATTACATCAAGGATCCTGGATCATCTTGATTACATCAAGAGAATCCTGGATTATCCAGGTGTGCTCTAAATGTAATCATAAGGGAGACTGACCACAGATGGGGAGAAGGCAATGTGACTATGGAGGCCAAGGTGAGTGATGTGGCCATAAGCCAAGGAAGACCAGCGGCCACCAAGATTGCAAAGAGACAAGAACAGATTGTACCCTGGAGCCTTGAGAGGGAGTAGGCTCTGAGGACATCTGATCTCAGCTTAGTGAAATGGATTCCGGACTCCTGGTCTCCAGAACCTTAAGAAAATAAATGTGCATTGTCTCAACCCACCAAATTTGTAGTAATTTGTTATAACAGCCAATAAGAAACTAATATAAATACTGAACGTGTTTTAAATACTGCCTCAATACACATGTGTGCATGTACACACACACACAGATATTATAGTAACATATGTAATATAAGACTGATGAAAAAAAGAATGGAAATATGGCCAACAGAAGGTTCAATATTTTAGCTTTAGTGTTCAATTTCAACTCTGAGCTTCCTGGTTTCCAGGGTTGGAAGAAAAAGGTGATCAGCTTTTATTACTGGAAAAAGAAAATATAGTGATGTTCAGATTAAACATCACTTTTCCAATCATATAAATTCTAAAATTCTCCAGGAGGACTTTGGAGGGAGTAAAATGAGTGACATATTAACTCATCAGCAGGGGTATAGCAAATGCAGGCACGGCCTTCACATGACTAATACATTTTTTTTTTGTATTTTTCAATTTTTTAGTCAAAAATGATTTCAGACTTACAAATTGCAAAAACAGTAGAATTCTGTACACCCTTCACCCAGGTTCTGTCAATATTTTGCATAAATATTCTGCCTATATTTTATATGTGTGCATAAATTCTTTTTTCTGAATCGTTTGAGAGCAGGTTGTACATATAATGCCCGTTTACCCTTAAATACTTCAGTATGTATTTTATAAAAACAAGGATATTCTCCTACATGGTCACTATCATATCAGGAAATAAACACAGAAACTATTCTATCATTTAATCTACAGACCTTATTCAAATTGTATCACCTGTCCACAAAATGTCTTTTACCTTGAAAGAAAAAACGCAAGACCACCAATGCCTTCAGCTGTCATGTCTCTTTAGTCTGCTTTCATCTGGAACCCTTCTGCCTTTATCTTTTGTGACCTGGATATTTTTGAAGAGTGGAAGCAAGTTATTTTGAAGAATACCTCTCAATCTGGGTTTCTGACATTTCCTCATGATTAGATTCAGGTTAGGTATTTTTGTCAGGCTCCCACAGAAGTGATACTGTGTTCACACGGTTACATCTTGGGGAGACCTTTGCTAAAAGCCCAGGGCTAAACATTTAATTTTTATAAGGAAACACAGCTGACATTAACCAAAGAGCTCCTCTCCTGTCAGTCTAGTCTGCCCAAGGAATGCCTGAGCCCCTGCTGTTGACCTCTGCTCACTAGACAGTAGCTGATCACAGAAGGCTGGAGGATGCACCTACAGAGCCTGCACTGCATCCATCCTGTGATGCTGGTGTTCTTTCATTGCACAAAGGGTCACTGATTGCATCTTCTAAACATCTTTCCAATATATCCACTTCTCTCCATCTCCCCCACCATAATCCAAGGCAACTGCCATGATGCCGCCTCTCAACCGGACCCCTAATCTCCTGCTATCTGGTCCTCTAATCATCCACTCTGGTATCTCTCCAACCTGTTCTCCAAATTGCAATTATTTGAGTCCTCTGTAAATCCAATTATGTTACCCACAATGCCTAAAGTCTTTCACTGTCTCTTAAAAGACTGAAATCCTTCATTATGCTTATAAATCCAGCCAGCCCTGCCCCTTTTTGCTTCTCCAGCCTTAGCAGATGCCTCTCCATTCTCCTATGCCACCTGGAATCTGCCAATTTCCCTCCCATTATCCTGCCGCAATTTCTGGACCACTTTCTTCTCAACCACTACCAGGCAGGCACCTCCTTCCTTCCTTTCAGCTCTGTTTAGCTACCTAATCAAAGTACCTCAGCCCAAACATCACTGCCTTACAGAAGCCAACCACCCAAACTGTATCAGTCACTTGGCTTTATGCTCTCATGGTTGTTCCTTCGCTTTATAGCACCTATATATATCATATAGGTATATATATATAGCTATATGATATACTATATAGCATCATATATACAGAAGAGCATATTAAACATATGTGTACATTTTTAAGACTGATAATAAGTACTCATGGATCTTTCACCAGTAAATGCCAGCTCCCCAGGTCCCTTCCAGATGGCTTCTTTCTATGTCAACAAGTAGCACCCCCAGCCATGTAATCCACTAGTGTCCTGATATTTGTAGCAGTCATTTCCTTTCTTGACTTTCTAGGTTTGGTACCTATATATGCATTCCTAAAATGCATGGTTTCTCTTGCCTCTTTGTGAACTGCCTATGAACAAAGTGATTCCGTATTTCTTTCATATCCTGTTTCTTTCACTTAAAATTGATCCCTCTGTGTTGTTCATGTAGCTTTAGTTCCTTCGTTTTAAATGTGTATACCACTGTAGGAAAATAATACAATAGAGTTATCCATTCTGTGATGGGTGGAAATTTGGGTTGATCCAAATTTGGGGCTACTATGAGAAATAATGCAATGAATACTTGTGTACTTGTCCCTGGGTACATACAGGCACCCAGGAGCAATAGTTTTTCAAGGTTTTTACCTGGGAATGGAATTGGTACAGCACAGGCTACACGCATACTCATATATGGCTATATATGCAGGCTGTATGCATATATTCATATATGCTGTTTTCCAAAGTGATTGCACCAGTTCGTACTCCCACCACCAGGGTAGGAATGTAGAGCATTTATCAAAGTCTATAATCATATATTTTTGTGACTGTTTGCTTAATGTCCTTCCCTTCCACTAGTTCTGTAAGGTCAGTTTCTACTTGCGCCCGTTATTTTCCCTCCAGTGCCCGGCACATCGGAGATGCTCAAAATTCACTGAATAAAAGAAGGCACTCTGGATAAGGAAGTTTAACTATCTCGAATGTGAGCACAGGTCTGACTTCAGAACCCATGTCTTTTCTACCACGCTGTATTTTCCTTATCTCAAAACAGTGAAGATCATTTGTATCCTACTTACTACTTTCCAGTGTAACGGCAGCAATGGAGTGAGATTACGCATGCCAATCCAACAAACACAGAATGCGTATTAAGCATCCAGCAGTGTTCCACCACTAGGCACCTGGACACAGAGGTCCACAGATGGAGTGTATGAAAGCTGGCTGTCAATGGCAAATGCCTCACAAATGTATGTGGATTAAGATTACTTTGTAGAGGAAGACCGGGGTTTCAGATATCAATGCAGGGAAAACCAGGGAGACCAATTAATGCTTTCAAGTCCAAGCTGCACCTGTGTCCCAAATTATTCACCAGCACAAACAAAAGGAGCTTCCTCCAAGCCTGATGAGAACAAACATTTTAAAATGCTTTCACCCAGGTGGCATCAGCTTTCCTCTGTGCCAGGGGTCCAGGAAGGGCTGGGCACAGAACTGGATTAAACTCCGTGCTTCGGCTTGGCACTGTGGGTTCGAAAGTAAACTCTGGCTTCCTATTTACCCTGAGAGATCTTAGGCCTTTGTGGTTTCCTGTTGCATCCTGTCTGTGCTCTGGTTTCTGTGTTTGTGTGCCCAGAGCTGCAAATGGGGTCTCTCACTGTTTCACTTCATTCTGCTTTTCAGGAGAAAAGAAGACTTCTACAGTCTCTGATTGCTGGCAGATTCCGCCAGGTCCTCTATCCAAGTCCAGACTTCCCAGGCCATCTGCCCCTAAGCCCACCAAGAGAGACTTTGTTTGAAAGGGAGAGGACTCAAGGAACCCCTGGAGTGTCCCAAACCCACAGGGACTGACGGTCCAACTTGATTTCCTTCAGTTTCTAGTCGTTCACACTCACTGACTTCACTCTTACATTCATCAAGTGTAAATTCAGAGTCCTCCTGTGTACAAGATGCTCTGCAAAGCACTGAGGAAGCAACGATACATCTAACTGCTGCTCCTGGGAAGGTAAAAGTGGTTTTCCTGTGAGCCCCACATTACAATCACTTGGGCACACGTTACAAGTACACATTGGTATACACTCCTTCCCAGTCACACTTACTCAGACCCTGCAGGAGTGGGACCTGGGCAACTGCATTTTTAGGGAGTTCCTCAGGTCCATTTTATGCATGTCAACTGAGAACTAACAGCTTGCGCTCGGAGGAGAATTCCAATCACAATGGGGCTAGTGAGAGAGAATCAGGAGCTCTTACTGCCTGATCCTTCAATTTGAGCAAATAAGGATGAATTGATTAAGGATGCAGAAGGACAGGCTCGGGGTTTCCGCAGACAGTATCTGAGCCTTGGCCCTATCGCTTGCTAGCTGTGGGATGCTGCATAAATCACTGTTTCTTTGAGCCTCTGAGCACCGGGTGTTGAATGTAAGTGATGAGTCACTGAATTCTACTCCTGAAACCAATATTGCACTGTATGTTCACTAAGTAGAATTTAAATAAGAATTTGAAAAAAAGAAAAAAGAAAACACTGGGCCTCACTTAGTTATTCCATCAAGTTCCACAAGGCATTCAACAAACTCCAAAGCACCAAGAACAAGTTAGTCATTTTATCATCACAAAAGCTTTAACAAACAAAAAAACAAATTCAACCCCTAAGGTTTCTCTCAAGCAGTCAGAACTACCCCATCTTCTAACCATCCCAAACTCTGAGAAACATTTTCTTTTCTTTTATTGTAAATGACATTGTGTGGACAGGTGATATAATTTGAATAAGGTACACAAATTAAATAATAGACTTGTATTCAGTGTTGGTTTTTTAAATTTTTTTTTTTAACGTTTATTTTATTTTTGAGACATAGAGAGAGACAGAGCATGAACGGGGAAGGGGCAGAGAGAGAGAGGGAGACACAGAATCGGAAGCAGGCTCCAGGCTCTGAGCCATCAGCCCAGAGCCCGATGCGGGGCTCGAACTCAAGGACCATGAGATCGTGACCTGAGCTCAAGTCGGACGCTTAACCGACTGAGCCACCCAGGCGCCCCCAGTGTTGGTTTTTTAAAAAACTATTAACTTTTTAATTTATTTTTGAGAGACAGAGAGAGACAGAATGCAGGAGGGGAGGGGCAGAGAGAGAGGGAAACACAGAATCCCAAGCAGGCTCCAGCTGTCAGCACAGAGCCTGATGTGGGGCTTGAATTCACAAACCCTGAGATCATGACCTGAGACAAAGCAGGACACTCAACTGACTGAGCCACCCAGGTGCCCCCTCAATGTTGGGTTGTTTTTAGTGTTTATTTTGAGAAAGAGAAAGTACAACATGTTTGCAAATGGAGAACGGCCAGAGAAAGCGGAAGAGAGAGAGGATCTTAACCAGGCTCCACATTCAGCACGGAGCCCAATGTGGGGCTCGATCTCACAACGAAGAGATCGTGATCTCTGATGTGAGATCATGACCCGAGCCGAAATCAAGAGTCCGATGCCCACCGACTGAGCTACTGAGGCGCCCCTAGTACCGTATCAGTGTTTATTTCCTGATATGATAATTGCATTATGGCTATATAAGAGAATATCCTTGTTTTCATAAAACACATACTGAAGTATTTAGGAGTAAATGGGCATTATATCTGCAACCTACTCTCAAATGATTCAGATAAAACAATTTACACACACATATAAAATATGGGTAGAATGCTTATGCAAAATATTAGGACAATCTAGATGAAAGGTATACAGAATTCTACTTTTGCAACTCTGTGGAAGTCTGAAATCATTTTTGAGTAAAAAAATTAAAAATGAACAAAAGTGGGGGCCAGTATCTCTTAAACATTGTAGTTGTGTATTATATGCTTCTTTCCAGGTTCCAGGTTCCAGCACATTTTTCTCAAAGCAAAGCTCAAGGCTGGACCCAGTCCTGGGTAGGATAACAGGATACGTTCGTGATGCCATGTTAACATTTTCAAGGAATGGATATAAAAGTCAGGAGCCCAGCCAGACCTGGCTTCCCTTGACATGTCCTAGCTCTCTGATCTCTTTGACCTTAATTCCATCATCTCTTAGATGGAGAAATGTACTCCTTTCGGGTCATTTTAGGTTACTGACTTCTAGTGACATTTACCTTTTGTTTAATCTATTAGTATTACCTTTTATTATGATCTAAAACATGGCTACTACATCTTTCTTTTTCTTAAATTAATCTTAACGTATCATAACAGTGAGGATTAGAAATGCTATATACAGACTGCCTCCCGCAGAACTGGCACATGGTACATATGTAATAAATCCTAGCTATCATTATCCTTTAATGTAAACATATTCCTTGCTCATTTGTGACATGTTGTCCCTAACAAATTCTTCTTCTTTATACACCATGCATGAACCCGAGTAGCCTTTTCCTTTTTGAATATTTCTTGTTCTTTTTTAGAACCAAATTTTGCACCTTTAAACTAGGGGTTTGGTGTTTAAATAGCTATTTCATGGATACAGATTATTTGCTGTCAGCGTATCTCTCTGGGTGAACCTGACTATAAAGTATGTTGAGTACCTACTGTGTGCCCTAGAGATGGAGCATGCAGTAGACTTTTCCCCAACTGCTCAAGGAGCCCAGGCTCATGGGGAAGACACGGAGAATGACACGTGCTGTACTGGAGATGTGCCAGAAGAGCTATGAAGGCCAAGGGCAGGGGGCATGGTGAACTCAACGTGGCAGAGAAAGAAAAGAGAGCCCCATGGAGACATCTAAACTGGAACTTTGGGGAACACACACACTAAGCACAGCACAGTGACCGGGACCATGGGCTCTGAGGTCCCTGTGCTTTAGCACAACCTCAGCTCCACTCTCTGCTCTGTGACCTCTTGCTGTGAATATCAAATAACACAGAACATGCTCAATAAATGTGAATTATAACAGTGATGATGATTCTGGTGATGATGGTACCCACCACGCAGAAGAGAGACGGAGCCACTCTGCACAGAGAAAACACCTGCCTGAAGGGCACTTAAATGAGGGCAGACAGACTCTTTTCCCAAAGACTGGATAGAAGTCTGTATTCATCTAAAGCATTCCACCTACCAAGTTTTTCCCTGATTTCTCTGCTGGCCAAATTTGATCTGAACTTACCAAACTATGTAGAATCTACTTAACAGGCTTGGTGTGAATATTAGTAAGTTTTACTGCAGAAATACTAATGTGTTGTATTATGGGTGCTATCCCAGACCTGCCTGGCTGTGTAATGTTGTATACTGCGCACACACCAATATTAACTTTCTAAAATATGGATATTCTCTATTCCCAAACATCTTTGGCCCCATGCAATTCAGATAAGGATGTGTGTGCATATACCTGCTAGACCGCAGATGAAAAGTAAAGGATGGTGGGGGATAAAACTGGAGGTGGGTAGGGCCCAGATCACAGGAGAGCCCCCTCGCCCAGCTAGGATTGTAGGACTCAGGAGACTCACTGGGAGATTTTCATCAGGGCCATGAAGCTATCAGACTTCATATTGAGGAGTATCTTCACTGGGAGTCTATCAGGGTAGTCAGGTCCACGCAAGTTAGTGTCTTGCACACCACAGAAAAACAAATACATATGTTAATATTACTGACCTATTTCTCTTAGGTTCTCTCTTCTTTTTCATAGGCCATTTCCCCAATTCCAGAGAACCCTAGCCCTGCATTCCAAGATCACAGTAAATCTCTGAGCTAGGAGCTACGTGGATACCTAAGGAACTTTAAGTAAGTTTTAACACGCAGGCAGATGATAGGTGCCCAAGTCAGGGAGGCGCCATGACTGGTCTATGTCAGGGAGCTCCCTCCAGTTAAATGTCCTCCTGACACAGAGAACCAACACCCAGTCTTGTCCTGGCTCCACACAAGGCCAAAACCAATGTCTGAAAAGCCCACACATAACTTCGGCAATTAGATGACGTGGATACTTTTCAGTTACTTTCACGTTTTTGCTTTTGGCCTATTTCAAGCTATAATACAATGAAAACTCAGTTCTCAAGTGGGCAAAATTTGTGAGTGGATTGGCCAATGCCTTGTGTCACATGGGAAGACTCTGTTAATCAAAGAAAGAACCTAAAGCCTTACTGAAGACCAGCAGCTTACATGCTGGAACTTCCTCTCACAGCATAGCCCATAAATCCACCAAAAAAAGAAAATCAAACTGGTATGGCATGATCTGATCTTCAGTGAACTCTAATGGATATCTAGTATATCATATACTGGCTATCCAGTATGTTTCTGCCTGTCCTTCTGTCCAACTATCAATGCAACACATACTGGTCCCAAACTGTGTGTCAGGTATGGTGCTAAGCACAATAAGTGGAAATTTACTGCTTTGAGATGATCTTTCTATTCCCTCTCTAAATAATAAAGGCTACATGCTGCTATCATTTCATAGTGTAACCTAAAAGACGCACAGTAAAACTTCCTCTTTCTCAAATATCACTAAACTCAGCTCTCTAGAGGTTTTGAAAACACATGGCAGGAGGGAATTTTATAATATGTGAATCCTCTTTCATTAAAAGAGCTTTAAAAAAAATACATAATGGCACTGAAGTAACTCTCACCACCTCTGGATTTACGATTTCTATAATTGTTCTTTAATTGAATGTAATCTGAATGTTGAACAACATGGCCAAATGTCCATTTGGTTCTCCATTTTGAACACTTTTTTGCATTGGCAACAGGGAGCCACTGACTATTCATTAGGAAGGGACTCTCAGCCTGCATCCGACAGTCTTGACTATTCAATCAACTTCTCATGGGGTCTTCTGGGACCTTTGATTTCTTAGATATTATTGCTCCTGGTGCTCTAACACCATGTAAGTATTAGAAGAAAAACTACTCTACACTTACCATGGCTCTGGGGAACAAAAAAGTAGAAAAATTTAATGACAATACGAAAGAAGAGGCCCTGAGAGCATATAAGGAGAGTGGGAGAAAGGGATGAAAAACTAAGGGAAAATCAACAAGGCACAATTACTAAAATCCCTGAACTAAATGTATGTAGAAGTGAGCTGATGGGTGTTGAGGTCATGGGCACAGTACTTGATCCTTGGCGAGAGGGCTCTGTAAAGGCTGTCTTCAGCATCTTTTTTTTTTAATTTCTTTTTTTGATGCTTATTCACTTTTGAGAGAGAGAGAGAGAGAGAATGGGGGGGGGGGAAGGTAGAGACAGAGAGGGAGACAAAATCAGAAGCAGGCTCCAGGCTCTGAGCTGTCAGCAGAGCCCGATGTGGGGCTTGAACCACAAACTGTGAGATCATGACACGAGCTGAAGTCGAATGCTTAACCAGCTGAGGCACCCAGGCGCCTCCAGCATCTTTTTAAAAAAGACATTTTTTTGTTGTTGTTAACGTTTATTTATTTTTGAGAGACAGAGCACGAGCAGAGGAGGGGCAGAGAGAGAGGGAGACAGAGAATCCGAGGCAGGCTCCAGGCTCTGAGCTGTCAGCACAGAGCTCAACGCAGGGCTTGAACTCACGAGCTGTGAGATCAGGACCTGAGCCGAAGTCGGACACTTAACTGACTGCGCCACCCAAGCTTCCTTGAGCATCTTTTTCATGCGCACTGAGCCACCGGCAAAGCACAAACACTTCCACAACTGCTAGGTCACCCTTAGCCGCCACAGTACCAGAGTTACCCACACAGCAGATGAGTAGTAAATAGGAAAAGGGGAAAAAAAAATCAATGTGGTTTTCATTTCATGGTCTTCTAAACAAATATAAAAACATCTTCATGAGTGGGAGGTTGGCCTCATGTCTTCAAAGTGCCTATTCAAGTACTTGACCACAGAGCAGCAGGGAAACAGGGAAGATTAAATAAGGAGTCTCATAAATATTCTCCTCCCAGGGGACGATGGTGACAAGTGAGGCTGTTTATTTTTATTGTTATCGTTAGACGGGTGGCCTCGTGAAAGGCGGTGATCTGAAAGACTGGGAAGAAGGGAAAACAAGAGTACTGTGGTTCAGCTTTGATCCAAGTCTAACTTGGCTCTTCTCATCAGGCTGTGGAAAAGATCCACCTTGTAATCACTCCACCCCCGTTTCCCATGCAACACGCGTGCGCCTGCCACACCGCCTCTGTCTTACCGTTCTGCTAAGAGTTGAGAATATCTGCTCTGGACTCAAAGAGCAGCATGGGAAACAGATCTCTAGGACTTACTAGCAATGTAATCTTGGGCAAGGACTCTGTCTTTCTGACCCTCAGGGTCCATCCCTGTAAAGGGGAGGATAATTCTGATAACTGCAAGAGGTTATTAGGATGGTTTGATCATACAATTTAAATTTCTTAGCCCACGATAAGCATGAAGTACATGTTAGGTGTTACTCTTACTGATGCTAATTTTTTTTTTTTTTTCTTCTGCTTCTTTGATCATTCCTCCAGGCAAGCTGCTGTCTTTTATGGAAAGCTGGACTCAGGCCAGTTGATAGACTCCCACCAGAAGCTTTAGTTTCTGACCTTCTGAGAGGCCTTGGGTCACCCGACCTTGCTGTGCTCCTGGTGGCCTTCCATTAACATAGGTCCGGACAGCCCTACCCAGCTTTTATAGGAGTGGAATGGGGGTCACATGGTAGGTGTGACTTTGTAACAAACTGCTAAACTATTTTCCAAAGCAGTTGTGCCATTTTACATCCCCACCAGCAGCGTGAGAGAGTTCTGGTCCCCATATCCTCACCCCAAGTTCAGCCAATCTAAAAGTGTGCTGTAGCTCTCATGGTGGTTTAAATTTGTATTTCCCTTAAAAGAAATGGTGTGGAGCATCATTTCCTCTAACACCTCCTCTAACACCGGCCTGAGTAAACCATGGTGCCCCAAGCTCAGGCCACAGGCTTTGCTTTAGGGTAACTTCCTCCTGGATGACGGGAGGAAGCCACAGAGCCACACCACTGCAATCACCCAAACAGCATGGCTCTAACAACATGGCACCATCTGATGGGTGGCATTTCTCTGGTTAGAGCCCAGAGCCTAGGGCTCCTGAACAATCTTCTCCCAAGACAAAAAATGTCAGGCTGCAGAACGACTGTGAGCCCAAATGCATCCTGATGAGCTGCTGGCGGGGAGCATGGCGGGGGGGGGGGGTCATGTTCTCCCAAGGCCACAGGGTGTGTGTATGGGGTGGGGGGCGGGTGCAGAGCATGGGAATGGAAAGCTATGCAAGACTGTCATGGCGGACGAAAGAAGAGAAAGCAGCTGTGGCTGAGTTGTGTCTCCCAGGTCCCACTAACACTGTTCAGTGAAAATGCTACTTCCCAGAGAGGCCAAATGAACATCCAGATCTCTCTGGTAAGGTGGTGTGGGCAACTGACTGCCATTAACTATCACACAGGGGGCTTCTCCCAGTCAGTCAGGCCCCACTCAGTGGAGACAGATGATGAAAGGCAACACCACTGGATCAGCAAGGAGTGAGAAGGCACTCAGGAAAATCCAAGCACTTGCACACTTCTGGGGTTGGGGGGCGAGTGGGTGGGAAGCAATCTGACCACACACTCACTAAGCATCCACCTAGCCCTAGCTTCAAACTGGACAGGAGGGGCCAAACGGGGCCACAGGAGACACGGACTCAGTAAGCAAGACAGCTTCATCTGAGATACAAGTCGGTACCAGTAAAACACAAATTAACTATTGGTCTGTGCTAGGGGCCAAAAGAACAAAATAATAAAACATGTCAGAGTAGCTAGAGAACTGATGTGGGTTGAAAGAAAATACAGGAAAACTAACAGTTATTGTACAATTTAAAAAAATTAATTTAAAAATGTCTTTAAACGTTTATTTATTTTTGAGAGAGAGAGACAGCGAGCAGGGGAGGAGCAGAGAGAGAAGGAGACATGGAATTGGAAGCAGGCTCTAGGCTCTGAGCTGTCAACACAGAGCCAGATGTGGGGCTCAAACTCGGGAATGGCAAGATCATGACCTGAGCCGAAGTCGGATGCTTAACCGACTAAGCCACCCAGGCGCCTCCCAGTCCCCCCAATTTTTTTTTTAACATTTAGTTATGAGAGAGAGAGAGAGAGAGAGAGAGAGAGAGAGAGAGACAGAGACAGAGACAGAGCATGGGCAGGCAAGGGCAGAGAGAGAGGGAGACAGAGAATCTGAAGCAGGCTCCAGGCTCTGAGCTGTCAGCACAGAGCCCAATGCTGGAACTCATGAACTGCAAGATCATGACCTGAGACGAAGTCAGACAATTAACCGACTGAGGCACCCAGGTGCCCCTTATTGCACAATTCTTAAAATGAGGATGAAATCATTTCTATAGACATAACAGTGCCTGAAATATAGTAAGCACTATATAAGTGACTGCAGATACTACTGGTGTTGTTTTTTCTTATCTTTTCTGTTTTTTTTTCTTTTAAAGTTTATTTATTATTTATTTTGGGGGGGGGAGGGGCAGAGAGAGAGGGAAAGAGAGAGAATCTCAAACAGGCTCCACGCTGTCAGCACAGAGCCTGACGTGGGCTTGAACGCACAAACTGTGAGATAGTGACCTGAGCTGAAATCAAGAGTCGGACGCTTAACTGACCCAGCCACTCAGGCATCCCTTCTTTTCTGTGTTTTAAACAAGTTTTACTGAGGTGTAACTAGCATGTGATAAGCTGCATATAATTCAAACGTCGGATTTGCTAGATTTGGACACGGCATACACCAGTGAAGATGTTACCTAATCAAGGCAAATGTATCCACCAACCCCAGGAGTTTCCTTGTGCCCTTTGTGCTCTACTCATCCTCCTAGCTGTTGTTGCACTGCTGTCCCAATGTAGGCAACCACTGATCTGCCTTCTGTCATTCAAGGTTAGTTTGTGTTTCTTAATTTTAAATAAATGGAATTATATTAGTTTGTACTTTTTTTGGGGGGGGCGGTTTGGCTTCTATCACTCAGCATATTTATTTTGAGATTAATCCATACTGTATCTTATATGAACAGTTCATTCCTTTTTCATTGCCTAGTAGTATTCCATTATAATGGACATACCAGAAGCGGATTTATCTATTCACCAATGATAGACATTTGGGCTGTTTCCAGCAGGGGGCTGGAAAATAAAGCTTTATTTATTTACAAATAAAGCTGCTGTGAACATTCCTGTGCAGGTTTTTGAACGGCCATAGGCTTTCATGAGTGGAATGGCTGGATCACACAGCAGGTGTAGGTTCACTCTGTAAGAAGCCACTAACCTACTTTCCAAGCTGGGTGTGCCATTTCACATTCCCACCAGCAGCATGGAAGTTTCAGGCTCCACATCCTTGCCCCAAGTTCGGCAACTCAGTAAGTGTACTTTACCTCCTGTGGTTTGGGCTTGCATTTTCCAAATGACTAATAATGCTGAGCATCTTCTCAGGGGCCTATCATTCAAACCTTTGTTTCAGTAAGATGTCTGTGCCAACATTTGCCCATATTTTCACTGAGCCTGTTCTTCCTCTCCTCTGGACCTCTGCAAGAAGCTATTTCACTGAAAGGGAACAGCAAGGACTCTGGGGTCAGTCCCCTAGAGGGCTCAAATATGGCATGACCCACTGAACTATTGTTGGCCTCAGTTTCCTCACTTGTGAAATGAAGACAGTAATGGTGGCTATCTCACCAAATTGCTCATCACATGACAGAAAGGATTTAGCACAGAGCTTGGTACACTGTAGGTGCTTGATAGATGGCAGCAGCTAATACTATTGTCTGTCTCATAATGACTGAGGCTGGGCCAGAGACGTTAAACATCCTCTGTCCAGCATAGTGTAGAACTGCCCTAGTTTCAAATGCCAGGAAAAGCACAACCCTAAGCTTCCTGAGTACATTATCTGTCTCTTACTGCTCACGGAGCCACCTCAGCCATCTCCTTGACAAATCAATGTCTAGCATATATTCTGTTTTCCTTTTTTTTTTTTTTTTAATTTTTTTAAATGTTTTTATTTATTCTTGAGACAGAGAGAGACAGAGCATGAGCAGGGGAGGGGCAGAGAAAGAGAGGGAGACACAGAATCCGAAGCAGGCTCCAGGCTCTAAGCTGTCAGCAGAGAGCCCGACACGGGGCTCAAACTCACAGAATGTGAGATCATGACCTGAGCCAAAGTCGGACGCTCAACCGACTGAGCCGCCCAGGCGCCCCAACATATATTCTATTTTCAATAAATGTGCTTGTGGGTCCCTGGGCCAGTCTCCACAGGAGAGTCTCCTGAGAATAGTAATTCCTGGAAGGCTGACAGCAGCAGGTCCTGGTGAATGAAGAGGGCGCAGGCCACTTCATGCATAGACCCCCAATTCTTCCATTGTTGGGTTTAACAGTGGTCCTATGTGCACCAAGTGGACTCCCTTCCCTGTCTACCTTTCTCAATGACCTCTGCCAATGCCACCTGCTAAAAAGACCAAGAGAGAGAAACTGGTCCTACCTGCCCACTCTATTCTTAGCTATGACCCTACTAACAGAAGGTCATTTGTTAAAGGCACGTGGCTGTTCACCCCTCTTATGGTGCCCTCCTGATGGGCCTATACATAACCACATCCCATCCAGATGACAGAGGAAGTCACCTGCATGGCATTGTGGACACAGAAGAGAAAAACAAAGTCAGGAAGAGAAGAAGACAGGGCTCGGGGCCTGAAACTGGGCTGGCATGAGGTGTCCCAGTGGGACCAGGGAAATGTCCCATCCTATAGGAAAACTTCCTTGTCTACTCAAGACTTGAGCAGGACCTTCTCCCTATTCCCACCATACTCCAGTGTTGCACTTACCACAGCAATTTCCATCTGTGTTGTGGTTTTCTCCTTTTTGTCTTAAGGCAGGCATGGTACTTTCATCATATTTTGCACTTAGCCAGGCAAGTACAAGGAAATGCCTTTTTCTTTTTCTTTTTTTTTTTTTTAGAAAGAGAGAGAAAGAGTCATCAAGGGAGAGGAGAAGAGGAAGAGATAGAATCTTAATCAGGCTCCATGTTCAGTGTGGGGCCTGATGTGGGGCTTGATCCCACGACCCTGGGATCATGACCTGAGCCGAAATCAAGAGTTGGATGCTCAACCAACTGAGCCACCCAGGCGTCCTTAAGAAAATTCTTTCTTAATGAATGAATGACTTAATAAATGATTTAAAAATAAACTTTTAGAGGTGTGGGGCCTGCCTGAGATTCATTCTCTCTCTCTCTCCTTCTGTCCCCTCCCCACTAACATGTGCTCTCTCTCAAAAAAGAAAAACTTTTAATTTTAGACTAATTTGAGATTACAGAAGATTTGCAAGATAGTATAGAGTCCCCATATACACCACACCCAGATTCTCCTCCTATCATTAATATCCCACATGAGGTATACCTATTGTATATCTACAATTAAAGAAGAATATCAATACTAACTAAACGCCTTACTTTATTCAAATTTGCGGAGTTTTCACTTAATGTCCTGTGTTTGTTCCAGGACCCCATCTAGAATCCCAGGTCACATTTAGTTGCCACATCTGTTTAGACTCCTCTTGGCGGTTATGATTGCTTAAGACTTTCCTTGTTTTTTGATAGCCATCACAGCATCAAGGAGTACTGGTCAGGCATATCATACAATGTCCCTCAACTTGGATTTGCTGATGTTTTCCTTAGGGGGATACTGTGGATATAGGTTTTGGGAGGATGATAAAGCGCCATTCTCATGACATCATATCAACGGTACATATTATCAACATGGCTTATCACTGCTGCTGATGACCTTGGCCACCTGGCAGAGGTAGCGTTTGTCAAGACTGCTCCACTGTAAAATTATACTTTTTCCCCTTCTCACACTGTCCTCTCTGAAAGAAAGTCACTAAACACAGCTCAGACTTAAGGAGTGGGAAGCGATGCCCCACCCCCTTGATGGGGGAGTACCGACATAAATTATTTGGAATTCTTCTGCATGAGAGATTTGTCTCATTCATTCATTCATTCATTCAGGTATATCCCTATGGACTCATGATGTTTATGTTATACTTCGGGTCATTATATAATACTACTTTACTTTGCTGCCCACACTGCTCCAGTTTTGGTCACTGGCAGCACCCTCAGTTGGCTCCTGATACCCCTTTTTTATTTTGTTTTGTTTGTTGAGCATTTCCTTGCTTTCTGGCACTAAAAGATGCTCCAGGGTTATCTCCTCTATTTCCTCTCCAGTCTTAGAATCAACCATTTCTCCATGGAGTCTAGGCTCTTTTTATTGGAGAAAGGTATTAGAAACCATGATCTGGATACAAGCTAGGCTTGGAACAAACACCAAGTTGCTGAGGTGTCCTTGTTTCTAGAGCCTCTGAGCTGTCAGAGCTAGGAGATATGTATGTTTACTAACCTGTATACCTACATGCATCTATAAATACTCGTTATATGTATCCATCTGTAATCTATATTATGCTACACATGAGTTCACTCTGATGCCCCCAATTCAATCCATTTCCACATGGATCATTCCGGCCTCAATGGTTCACTTTTAATGACAGCACTATATTTGGTCTTTTGCGTTAGGTACAGTGCCAAGCTGCTTACAAAGATCACCCCATTTCACCCTCAAAACAGCTCTATGGGTAAAGAGTATTGCCCACATTTAACAGATGAAGAAACTGAGGTAGCGAAAGGTGAAGTATCTTACCTAAACGCAGTAGGCAGTGGGACCAGCAAAGGAGCCTACTACATCTTTGAGACTGACAGAGAACCTCCATCCCCACATTCATCTAAGCCCTTGAAAAAGCTTCGGTTCTGGGTGATTTAAGATGCGGATAGAATTCCCAGCTCTCAACAACTATTGTTCTGTTCAAATCTTGCCTCCTCAACACTTGTTCCACTTCCCAGGGTCCTCTTGCCATCTGACGTGCTAACTGCAAGACAAGGTGCCAAGTTACAACCCGACTTGACAAGTCAAGGAAAGGGGTGCTGGAACGATGGCAAGAATCAATCTCCATCTGACCCCGTGACTTTTCAACCCCTGGCTAACCCTTGCTGTGTATTATCTTGGGTTTTGGTGACTTGGTGGTAATTAACTCTGAACAAGCAGCCCTGCTTTCGTGGAGTTAAGAAAAAGAACACGTATTTTTTTTTCCCGTTAATTAAAACATCTAAAGGAAGATAAATGTACAGCCCACACGCTTATCTTTCAAAATATCAAAGACCTGATTAGTAAGTCTTATGTTCAACCTCAAGCTTTTTCTCTAGATTCCTAGAAGTAACAGGGACCGGGAGGTGAGGAATTTCCAAGTATTTATCAACATTTGGTTACTTGGACATCCATCCATTCATTCATATCTAGAAAGAGGCAGCCTGGATCAAGCACACAATATTCCTGGGAATTTTGGCTCGATCAACCTACTGAATCAAAAAAGTCAGTAGTGTGCAGACAAGAAGAAACAGAACCCTTAAGGCCAGGTTGAAAACCACTTTTAGAAAAGCCCAGAGCCCCCTCTGGTCCCTGTGTTCTGTTTGGTGAATTTTTCCTGACAGTTGGTGGTTTTGTTTGCCAGAACCACAACAAAGGGGGTCCTTGAGCTTCCCTGGGAGTGTTTCCTTAGACCTGCACCTCTCCTAGACCTCACAAAGGTGTTATTGTTGCTGGCTCCCTGGGCGCCCAGCACCTGAGGAAGATCAAAGCCACTTTCTGATGCCAGCATGACCACAGTCTCGCCCTCACCACGTAACATTAAAGCTGATGATTAATACCCTTGGCCCCGAAGGTCCCTTCCCACTCCTAAGTACAAAGCAAGGTGGGGGTGGGGACTTTATTTCCAGCACAACACGACCATAATAAACTGGCATTTTATGGCCCTAATTCATTGCAACCAACTGCAGCTGCCCATCAAACTCGTTAAAGCCCAAACAGTTGCTTCAAGTGAGCCTTGTATATCACTAGGCAAGTGCACTAAGAATCTCCACCATTTCTGAGTGTTATGTACTAGGTATGTACGTCCACAAGTCACATTCACCAGCAACACTATGAAACAGGCAGCACCACCCCAAGGGGATGAAGGAAGGCTCAGAGGTTCAGAGAAGTTAAGTAACTCCCTTCAGGTCACAAGACCACAGAGTGGAGGAGCAGGGCTTTAACCTGAATCTCACAGCTCTGAAGCCCAGGCCGTCTCCACGTCTTTACGGGACATTACAATTGTGCTCAAGGCAGCGAGGCACTGAGCAGAATGCGTTTGGGATTGAGATGGAGCTAGGTCTGAGTTCTCAGCTCTCACTTAACAGCTTGTGGCCCTGGGAAAATTTCTGGACTTTTCTATGCCTTGGCTGCCTAACTTGCAAAATGGATCCTAGACGAAAAGGCAGTACTATCCCCATTAATAGACAAGGAGAATGAGAGCGGGGGGAGACCTGACAGAGTCCCTCACATTCATTTGGACTTGCTTTTGCTCGGAAATCCGAATTAAGTGTAGTAAAAATGCCTAAAATTCAGATTTCACAGGAGAAACCAGATTAGATGTGTCCCTGTGAAAATGGGGGATGATTTAAATAGGTTTCAATCAGTGTTCAATTAAGACAGGCTAACCAGTGTAGACTCGTGTCAAGGGAAATAAGGACCAGCCGCCCTAAAGGGTGCCTCCTGCTTGAGGCGGCCTGAGGCCTCTGCAGATCTCTTCCTTCAGGGACAGCTGGGCCCTACAATTAGGGCTGCTAAGGGGACAAAGAGGCTGGGGTTTTGAAAACTTAGTTAAAGGGGTGCCTGGGTGCCTCAGTCGATTAAGTGTCCGACTTCGGCTCAGGTCACGATCCCACAGCTTGTGAGTTCGAGCCCCGTGTCGGGCTCTGTGCTGACAGCTCGGAGCCTGGAGCCTGCTTCAGATTCTATGTCTCCCTCTCTCTCTGCTCCTGCCCTGCTCATGCTCTCTCTCTGTCTCAAAAATAAATACACATTACCAAAAAATTTTTAAAAGAAGTCCCACTTAAAACCTTGTCCACAGAAACAAATAAAAGGAAAACTTTTTTTTTTTTTTTGGCCGGGAGAAAGGCAGGGTCAAGGAAACCTATGACCTGAAGGTCTAACACAAGGGTCCCCTCAGGAAGGTGTCCCTAACCCTGGACCATTCCTGGACAGAGTCAGTCACTGTCTCCTTTTTGCCCAACAGCATCAGTGCTAGTCATCAGGAGCTAACCATTGTGAGGAACTTACTTCATGGGAAGCACATCACATAGCCTCATCGCCTGATCATAACACTAGGAGCCATGTACTAGAGATCTCCACATTTTGCAGATAAGGAATCTGAGGCCTGGAGGGGGTCAGTGCCTTGCCAGGGGGCCCATACTTAGTAAGCAGAGGGACTAAAACTGGAAACCAATGGGGCTGGCTCCATCATCCCCCTGCGCTGGGAAGCCATGCACAATGTCGGCATATCGCAGATGCTCAGGATCACAAGTTCAATCCAAATTGATACCCCGGGGCCTTGTACTGTATTGTAATGGCTGCTGTAACCATGCCTCATCAACAGGAGCCTTCATGTCACCCTCACGTCCCCAAGGCTGAGCACAGCTCTGGACACGAGAAGAGGGGATCCATACGTAAGTAGATGTATCACTATTTACTCAATCAGAATATTTAATGGTAAAAAAAAAAAAAAAGGCTCACTAGGCCCTACTGTCACTAGGCCCCACATTTGACACGGCACATGATTCCTTCCATGGCTACAGAGATTCGGCCCCGGACTGTGTCCACTCTAATCCTCACCCGCCTTCCGCCTCCTCCCCCCGCCCTCTCTCTATTTTACTCATCTGGGAAACATCCAAGGAGTCGTCCATCTAAGTTTAACAGAGTAATGACTTTTAAATAAAAATATGGTAGAAATGGGTACTTATCGAAATGGAATGCTTTCAGACTCATGCATTTAAAGAAGATATAAATTTTAGGGCAGGCACTAAATTTTAACTGCAATCTTGGAGAACGCCTTTCCACTAATTCATGGAGAAAAATTAACAAAGTGAAAATTGCTTATCAGTGTTCTTTTGAAGTCATGATACGCAGCCTAATTCTATAGATCATCAGGCTGCTTCTAGGGAGATGGATTTATATTGATTGGGAGAGAGCCCCGTGGCCAAGGAAAACAGACACCCCTGTGCAGAGGAGACTCAGAGACCCATTAGGGACAGATCAGCCTGGGAGCAAGGCATTGCCATCTTTGGATCCAATTTCACCCCTCACGCCTGAGCTCTCTAACCAGGCTGATGTCAAAGACAGACTCAAACCTTTTCATACTTTTTAAGAATCTAGCTCAGGGGGAAAAGAAAGATCTGGCAAATTTAAACACAGCTTTTGGAAGAAGGGCTGGGCTTGTGGTAAACAGAGCAGGCAGGCAGCAGGAAGGGAAGGAATTGAAGGGCAAAGGAGGGGCCAGCCATTTACATCTCCTCTTGGGCTGCCCCCCCCCTCCATCCCCTGTGGTGGCCCCGCCCTCAGCCCTTCAGACTCACCCCCATGTGACAAGAAGATGTTCCACAGATGACAGCCAGCCGTGACGTCACTGGCTGTCCCTCACAGGCAAGGCCATGCCCTCTCACATCTGCTCCAATCACTCCTGCGAGAAAGCAAAATAAAACAAAACCCTCTTAAAAAAAAATGAGAAAAGAAAGCCAAGAACAAGCATACAACACTCCTTTTTATAACTAAATGTTAAGAAAGCATTCCTGTGTAAGCCAGTCTCAAATGGAAACCAACAGAACATACTTGCCTGCCACCAAGAAGCTAGGAAGCACATTATGTCTATGCTCGATTCTGGTCAATGTATAGTATCTAACATTGTAGTATTAATAGTAACTGTAATTAGAATAATAAAAGGTGAAGCTATTGGTGATTTTGTGCCCAGGAAATACCAGGGCACCATGCTGCATATTCACATGGACGATCTCATTTTATATTAACCCTGTCTCAAGTTCGTATTAGTAATGCCACACACATTGGTGGAGAAACGGAGGTATGAAGAGGTTGAGTGACATGACCAAGGTCACACTGCTAGTAAAGGGCAGAGCTGAATGGATCTGATTTAGCACAACACATTTCAATCTCAAAGAAGGCACCTGAGCTGTTTGATGATTTCAATCTTTTTGGTCTCTCTAGGTCCCCATTCTTACAATTACTCATCACAGAACTCTCAATGTAAAGGGTAGGGTGACTGACAGCGAGTTTCTGTTAAACGAATGCGAGATAACGGAGACTTTCTCATAAACGGTATAAGCTCAGGCTTCTTCTCCAGACTGTTATTTGTTGATACCTCCCAGATAAATGAAGTTATAAATGTGATGATAGAGCTAAGATGCACATGGAACATTCTTGAGAACAGATCACATACTGGGACACAAATCAGCCCTCATCAAGTATAAAAAGATCGAGATCAGACCACAACACTATGAAACTCGAAATCAGCCACAAGAAAGATTTGGAAAGACCATGAATACTTCCAATTAAAGAACACTCTACTAAAGAATGAGTGCGTTAAACAAGAAATTCAAGAGGAAATTAAAAACTACATGGAAGCCAATGAAAATGAAAACATGACAGACCAAAACCTCTGGGATACAGCAAAGGTGGTCATAAGAAGGAAGGACATAGCAATCCAGGCCTTCCTAAAGAAGGAAAAAAGTTCTCAAATATACAAACTAACTTACACCTAAAAAAGATGGGAAAAGAACAGCAGATGAAGGCCAAAACCAGCAGAAGAAGGGAAATAATAAAGATTAGAGCAGAAATCAATGATATCGAATTAAAAAAAAAAAAAACAGACCAATGAAACCAGGAGATGGTTCTTTGAAAGAATTAACAAAATTGATAACCCCCTAGCCAGACTGATCAAAAAGAAAAGGGAAAGGACTCAAATAAATAAAATCACGAATGAAAGAGGAAAGTATACAACCAACACCACGGATACACAATTATAAGAGAAGATAATGAGTAATTACATGCCAACAAACTGGGCAAACTGGAAGAAATGGACAAATTCCTACAAATATATAAACTATCAAAACTGAAACAGGAAGAAATAGAAAATTTGAACAGACCCGTAACCAGTAAAGAAATTGAGTCAGTAATCAAAAATCTCCTAACAAACAAGAGTCCAAGGCCAGATGGCTTTCCAGGGGAATTCTATCAAACATTTAAAGAAGACGGAACACCTATTCTTTTGAAGCTGTTGCAAAAAATAGAAATGGATGGAAAACTTCCAAATTCATTCTGCAGGGCCAGCATTACCTTGATTCTAAAACCAGAGAACTAAAGACCAATTTCCCTGATGAACATGGATGCAAAAATTCTCAACAAGATACTAACAAACTGGATCCAACAATACATTAAAACGATTATTCAACACGATCAAGTGGGATTTATACCTGCGATATAGGGCTGGTTCAATATCCACAGATCAATCAATGTGATACATCACATTAATAAAAGAAAGAATAAGAACCACATGATTCTCTCAATAGATGCAGAGAAAGCATTTGACAAAATACAGCATCCTTTCTTGATAAAAACCCTCAAGAAAGTAGGGATGAAAGGATCACACCTCAAGATCATAGAAGCCACATATGAAAGACCCACCGCTAATATTACCCTCAGTGGGAAAAAACTGAGAGAGTTCCCCCTAAGGTCAGGAACATAACAAGGATGTCCATTCTCACACAGTATTGGAAGTCCTAGCCTCAGCAATCAGACAACACAAAGAAATAAAAGGCATCCAAATCAGCAAGGAGGAAGTTGAACTTTCACTCTTCACAGATGACATGATACTCTATGTGGAAAACCCAAAAGACTCCACCAAAAAACTGCTAGAACTCATACATGAATTCAGCAAAGTCATAGGATATAAAATAAATGTACAGAAATTGGTTGCATCTCTATACATCAATAATGAAGCAGCAGAAACAGAAATCAAGGAATCAATCCTATTTGCAATTACACCAAAACCCATAAAATACCTAGGAACAAACCTAACCAAAGAGGTGAAAAATCTATATGCTGAAAACTATAGAAAGCCTATGAAAGAAATTGAACAAGACACACAAAAAATGGCAAAACATTCCATGCTTATGAGTCTGAAAAACAAATATTGTTAAAATGTTGATACTACCCAAAGCAATCTACATATCCAATGCAATCCTTACCAAAATAAATATCAAAATAACACCATTCTTCACAGAGCTAGAACAAACAACCCAAATATTTGTATGGAACCAGAAATGACCCCAAATAGCCAAAGCAATCTTGAAAAAGAAAACCAAAGCAGGAGGCATCACAGTCTCGGACTTCAAACTATACTACAAAGCTGTAATCATCGAGACAGTATGGTACTGGCACAAAAACAGACACTCAGATCAATGGAACAGAACAGAGAACCCAGAAATGGACCCACAAACATATGGCCAACTAGTCTTTGACAAAGCAGGAAAGAATATGCAATTGAAAACAGTCTCTTCAACAAATGGTGCTGAGAAAATTGGACAGCAACATGCAGAAGAATGAACCTGGACCACTTTCTTACACCGTACACAAAAATAAACTCAAAATGGATGAAAGACCTAACAGTAAGACAGGAAGCCATCAAAATCCTAGAGGAGAAAACAGGTAACAAACCCTTTGATGTTGGCCACAACTTCTTACTCCACGTGTCTCCAGAGGCAAGAGAAACAAAAGCAAAATTGAACTATTGGGACTTTGTCAAAATAAAAAGCTTCTGCACAACAAAGGAAACAATCAGCGAAACTAAAAGGCAACTGACAGAATGGGAGAAGATATTTGCAAATGACATATCAGATAAAGGGTTAGTATCCAAAATCTATTTATTAAGAACTTACCAAACTCAACACCCAAAAAGTAAATAATCCAGTGAAGAAATGGGTAAAATACATGAATAGACACTTTTCCAAAGAAGACATCCAGATGGCTAACAGACACATAAAAAGATGCTCAACATCACTCATCATCAGAAAAATACAAATCAAAACCACAATGAGATACCACCTCACACCTGTCAAAATGGCTAAAATTAACAATAGAAGACACAACAGATGTTGGCAAGGATGCAGAGAAAAAGAATCCTTATGCACTGCTGGTGGGAAAGCAAACTGGTGCAACCACTCTGGAAAACAGTATGGAGATTGCTCAAAAAATTAAAAATAGAACTAGTCTTCAACCCAGCAATTGCACTACTAGGTATTTATCCAAAGAATATAGGAGTGTTGTTTCAAAGGGGCACATGCACCCCAAGTTTTAGAGATGCACTATTGACAATAGCCAAAGTATGGAAAGAGCCGAAATGTCCATCAACAGATGAATGGATCGAGAAGCTATGGTATGTATGTATGTATGTACACACACACACACACACACACACACACACACACACACTGGAATATTACTCAGCAATCAAAAAGAACGAAATCTTGCCATTTGCAACAATGTGCATGGAGCTAGAATGTATTATGCTAAGCGAAAATAGAGAAAGACAAGTATCATATGATTTCACTCATATGTGGAATTTGATACAAAACAGATGAGCATAAGGGAAGGGAAGCAAAAAAATATATAAAAACAGACAGGGAGACAAACCGTAAGAGACTTTTAAATACAGAGAACAAACTGAGGGTTGCTGGAGGGGTGTTGGGTGGGGGGATGGGCTACATGCGGGAGGGGCATTAGGGAGGACACTGGGTGGGATGAGCACTGGGTATTACACTTAAGTGATGAATCACTAAATTCTATTCCTGAAATCATTATTACACCATACGCTGACTAGCTTTGATTTAAATGAAAAAAAAAAAAAAAGAATATAATTGCAACGAATGTATTCTTTATCAGTGAGACTTTGAAGACTTTAAGCCTCGTTGTTCCTTTCTCTGCCTCTCAGTCTCTTGTGACAGTAGCAGAGAGTTAGGGCAAGCAAACTGAACATTCCTTTATATGCTATTATGAAGGTAAATATCAACTAAAGAGTTAAAGTGAATTCAGCCTCTTGGCCTTTATGTAGATAAAGTGATTTTTGGTAAATGTACTTATGGCCAATGACCCAGAGCTCACACAACTGGCCAGATGAGCTGAATTAATCCTAACAATGTTGTGGCAGTTGCTTCCTTATGTTGCCTTTGTATCCTCAAAATTTAGAGTTTTCATAACAGACCACAAAATGGACTGTCAAAGCTATGATCTAAATTGTACCTCTGTTTTGTACTGAAAGATTGCCTGGTAGATACAATTAAATGACTTTTTCTCTCTTTTTTTAAAAAGTTTTTAAAAATGTTTAATTACTTTTGAGAGAGAGAGACAGAGCGCAAGCCAGGGAGGGGCAGAGAGAAAAGGAAACACAGAATCTGAAGCAGGTTCCAGACTCTGAGCTGTCAGCACAGAGCCCAACGTGGGGCTTGAATTCATGAACTATGAGATCATGACCTAAGCCGAAGGCAGAAGCTTAAAAGACTGAGCTACCCAGGCACCCTGAGTTTTTCTCTCTTAAAAAAAAAAAAAAAAGACTATTTAGACCCTAGAATTGCGCATCATTTATTAAAATGGCCAACACGCATCTTCTTTAAAAAAAAAAAAAGTTTATTTATTTATTTTGAGGTGCGGCGGGTTGTGAGTGGTGGAGGGGCCGGCAGAGAGGGAGAGAGAAAGAATCCCAAGCAGGCTCCCTGCTGCCAGCACGGAGCCCAGCTCAGGGCCCGAACTCACAAATCTCAAGATCATGACCTGAGCAGAAACCAAGAGTCCGATGCTTAATGGACTGACCACCCAGGCGCCCCTCCAGCAAGTATCTCCTATGCACAATGCTATATAGCAGGTGTCGTGAGGGGGCAGCTGCAAACATTCCTCAGGACAATACAGGCAGGACGTAGCGCACGCTGAGGCAGGGCTGAGCCTGGGCTCCCGCTGACCTCCCCAGCTCCATGCAGTGCCAGCCTCGCCCCCCACTCTCAACTCTCTTTCCCACTTCAAGACCTCTGCACTTGTTCCTCCCTTATCTCAGATGCCATTCCCCTACTTCTTGGCCAGGCTAACTCCTGTCCATTCCTCACTCCAATGTTACTTCCTCAGGCGGCTTCCCTGGTCCTCCAGGAAAGATGGAGTCTCCCTGTTCAATATTCAAACCCATCCTTGAACATCCCTGGCACACGAGACACTGGTGGTTTTAAGAACCCTCCACTGCCTGCCTCTTCTATAATAAAAGCTTCTGAGAACTGGCCTGCCTTATCCACATGCCTAGCAGTGGAGCCTCCACAGAGTCGCTAGTGCAGACCAGGAGGCCAAAGTACCGATTTGTGGGGGTGCAGGGATAAAGACGACAACTCCCTGTCCTCGGGGGTACTCACAGTGTGGTGGGATGGAAACAGCCCTAAACGGAGCACTTCAATGCAGGGGGTCAGGACAGACAGGGCGTGGGGACCACAAGGACAGCTGAGCTCCCAGGCAGGGGTTCAAGGAGGTTTCCCCAGGAAGTGGGTCTACGCTGCTGCATTCTGCAGGAATCGGCCAGGGGAAAGGCAGGGTTGGGGGCACCTCCTCAGACCACAAATCCCCAGATATTAAAGGTGTTGGCTGCCCAGGCAAGCAGGCCTTTCCAGAAAGCAGGATCTAGAGGGCCACTGACAGGCCCTTACATTCCAACAACTTTCTAGGTTTTTCCAAGGCTTTTTCCAAATTCTACCTTCCCAAGCACAGCAACTTGAAAACCTCAGCCATTGTTCATCAGAGGCCCATCAGCAGGGGGGAGTAAGACTCTTTCGAACTTTCCGTGGTGGTTATCACAGCAGTGAGGTCTCAGCAATCAGGCAACTGAGGTCCGAGACTGAGCCTGTAAGACTTCCTATTGGCTTTCATCAAGTCCTCTGCTCTGCTCAGTACCGTGGGTTCCTGCAGACTGCGGTTCCCAGACTCCAAGTGAGCCAAGGTCGGCTGGGAGATCTGAGGGCTGCAGGAAGCGGAGAGCCAAAGCATGTCTCCTCCTGCATGATGACTTCAGCCCTGCTGACAGGGCCGCATGGCTCTAACATCTGCTGGTGTCTGCCACCCTTGGACTCTGGTAACCTGTTTCCTTTGTTCCTCTAGCCTAAAGGGGTAGTAGCAGCTTCTATTTCGCTGATTTCCAGCTTGCTTTATGGGGATATAGCCCTTCTTGGCCCCTTCATGATCTGGGTCACCTTTTTTATGTGTACTAAATTCTATTTGTTAAATACTTAGAGCACTTTACATTTTTCTGGGTGGACCCTGAGTGACAGAGCTCCCCATCCAGGGCACAAAGGCTTTTGCACAGGAAGAAACCCTAGATATGAGCTAGTATGAATTGAGCTCGTTTTACACACGCTCTCCCCATGCATGTCTCATTTTATTCTTCCAACTCTTATCAACCTCATTTCAGAGATGAGGAAATGGAAGCTTACAAATGAGGAGAGTAACTTAACCAACTTCACAAAGCTCACAAGAAGCAGGGCTGGGCTTCATATCCAGGTAGTCTGGTTTCAAACTGCTGGTTCTTGGGCTTTTTCTCCAAGGTAAAAACCCAATAATTAGTGGCTGATATTTACTTCTCTGTATATCTCAAAATATTGATGTCTTAAAGATGCTGATGCTGAGATCCCTGACAGAAGAGAGCGTAGCCACTGCTGGTCCACAGTGTTATAAATAAGTTCAAGGAATTTCTGATGATGACCTATATTTACTGGCTCCACATACATAAAGCACAGGCGAAGCATATCTCATGGGGTTTCAAATAGCAAAATGGGGGAAAAAAGAAGTCTGTGACAAATATTTCTTTGTTTCTTCTCCAGTAGATTCATTGTTGATATTCTAGGCTTGGACTCTGAGAACTAGGGTGTCGTATAGGAGAGGAGTGTAATTTGGAGACAGGAAGACCTGTTATAAAATGAAGAAAATGGCAATGTCATATGGTTGCTCTGATACTGAGCAGATGTTTAAAAATAAAAGTTTGGTTAATGGTAGCTATGTCTCCATCACCACTACCACAGTGACCCCAGCACCAGCTCATCATTAGCATCAACATCATCTGAATTATTTCCCAAGAGATAGTGGTCTCCTTTCGTGTCTTTCTAGCAAACATGTAAGACATCTAAGATCGGCTGAGTACTGGGCTAAGCTCTTTAAATGTTATCTCATTTAATTTCCACAACATCCATAAAGCATACATATTCTTCCCCCCCTTCAACATATGCAGAAGGAAAGGATCAGAGAGTTCAAGTAACAGGCCCAAGGTGATACAGATAGAAGGAGGAATGTCAGGATTTGACCTTGTCCTGCCCGATTCCAAAGCCCATGTTCTTTCTCTACTCCAATTTTTGATGTTAGACTGTCTCATATAAAGGAAATACCTTTCTAAGTGTTGGCACACCATGGAACATTGGTAAGAGCCATGGGTTTAGAGTTAGAAAATCTGAGTTTTAGCCATACATTCTGTCATAGTACATCATAGTTTGAACTGTTCCATCACATTCACAACGGAAGACATGGACCATAAATGGAGATCCTTTCTCAGCCATTCTCAGTACACAATACACACGGTGCTTCTTCAAACAACCAAGTCAAGTTTCCCCTTTCCTGGCAACAGGAAGGCAGAAAAATGCATCCCCAAATCCTACATTCTCAAGCTCCGAGATGTGCATAACCTCAGGTCAGGCGTGTCTAACGTGGGTAAGAGGCAGGTCATGTCCAATTTCTCTCAGGAGAGGCCCTCTAACCCTGCCTCACGTCCACCCTATTCAATAGCAGTGCGTAGCTGATGCCTGCTGTGAGGCCACATGAATCCAAGAGCTGACATATCTCATTCTTCCTTTGGCCACATAGAGCTTGGAGGGGCCTTCCCTGAGAAAAGAGGCCCAAAGCAGGGAAAGCAACAAAGGGCAGAAGGAGATTTCTCTTTCTGAATAAATACATTTCACAATCCATAGAGGACTCACAGGCTGCACTCGTACATCAGGAAACAATTCACGAGACACGATTTTGACAAGCACAGCCCTCAACACTGCTGGGGCCCTTCATATGACGATCAAGTATCAGCTTCTTTAAAGCAGAAAGTTTAAAGGGCAAAATGAGCAGCTGAAGAAATCAGCACACACACACACACACAAAGTGAGACATTCAATCGTATTTTCCCTGAAAGTTGCATAACGCTCAGCGGTGGTAGTTGCTCAATAAACTTTTGCATGAAAAAAATAATCAGAAAAACAAGCTTGCTGAGTCAATGAATCAATGCAAGTCTTATTTAATGATTCCTACTCCTCCACATACACAGACCACAGTACCTATCAGGATTATGTTTTAGAAAAAAATTAAGAAGAAAAAATTAAAACCTCTTGTACAACTCTCCTGTTTAGCCTATGTGCTGTCTCTCTCCCTCTCCCCTATCTACCAACCATCCATCATTCCTTCCATCCATCTTTAAAATATCTACAATATTCACGTAAAAGAAAAAAGAAATGGCAAATGTTACAATTAAGAGTAAGTTATCCTGTAATTTATCAAGCCACACTGCTTTGAACACTTTAGAGGATTATATGGAAGAAAAGCATCTCAAGTTCTAGCATTTGTGTTAGAATTATCTCATACTTGACAGCTATATAAAGTACTTTATAACTTGCAAAGCATCCTCAAACACTGTACCCTTCATTTAGCTTTTAGAAAATCCTGCGATATGTTATTTTCTCTCCAGATCAGAGTCGAAGAAACTGAATTTGAGAGACGTGAAGTCACTTAGTCAAGTTTATTTAGCTACTGAGAGGCAGAGCTACAGCTCACACTAAGGTTTTTTAGCCTCCCGGTCTGCAGTTTTTTTCCCCATGTTTGAAAATAAAAGATCTGCTACAGATGTGTTGGCATCTTGAAAAAGATTCTCTTGAAATAACAGCCTCAGACACCTTCTCCAAAGAGAAAAAGAATGAAAAGGGTTTTGAGCATTACCTAAGACTGTATCATCTTTAGATTACAGACTTGGCCAGTTAGAGGCATGAATGGAGTGACAAATTCCATCAAATGTGTGGTTCTACCAAGCTGAGTTGTTCCTAAGAGGTTGATAGGATCCCTGGGGAGGAGGCTCTCTAGAAACCACCAGCCTCACGTATGCAAAACCTGTACCAATAAGTGTCAGCTCCTGGAAGGGCAGGAACCATATCGAAGACATTTGCTCTGCAGGGGACTAAACACTAGTCTATATGCAAGAAAGCACTGAATTCTATTCTTCGAATACTCATTCATGTTATATAGAGTACAACCCATGGGGTTGGCATTACAGTGTTGTGTTTCAAGGCATGGACTCGTTCATCATGTGACCTTAATCACGTTTCTAATCTTTATGCTTTGGTTTCCCCATCTATATAATATGAATAACGGTATCCTCTTCTAGGATTGTTACAAGGATTAGATGTGTTAACGTATGCAAAGTGCTGTCCAATAGAGGGAACACGTGGAGATGATGGAAATGTTCTCTATCTGCACGGTCCCCTAGAGTAGTCATCAAGCCCATGTAGCAATTGAAAATGTGGATAGCACAACTCTATTTTATTCAACTTTAATTATTTTAAATAGCCACATGTGGCTAGTGGATAGTGTACTAGACAGTGCAGGTCAAAGCATGCCCAGCACTCTATGACTGGCTTGGTGTTTTTATTATTGTAGTTATTTTGTCCTCAGACTGAGAGCCTTGACTCCTCACTTATATGCCCTTGGGCAAATGCCTCATCTTTAGAACCTCAATTTCAGTATCTGAAGATTCTGGAACAACAACACTTACCTTACAAAACTGCTGTGGGAATAAGGTGAGATGCACGTGGAACATACCAGCACTCAACAAATAAGAGCTATGAAATCCAGGACCTATAGAAGTGCTTGGCGCAAGTTTAACAGTCTTTCCACTTTATTCCTGAATGTGGCTTGCCCATTCATACCACTGATCATTTGCTCATGCTGTTCTCTGGTTTAGAACATTCTTTCTATAATACGCTCCACTCCCAACAATCTACCTGGGGAACATGGGCTTCGTTTTACATTTTTTAAAATGTTTTTTTTTTTAGATGTTTTTGAGAGAGAGAGAGAGACAGAGTGTGAGCGTGGTAGGGGCAGAGAGAGAGGAAAGCACAGAATGTGAAGCGGTCTCCAGGCTCTGAGCTGTCAGCACAGAGCCTGATGCCGAGCTCGAACCCAGGAACCGGGAGATCATGACCTGAGCTGAAGTCAGATGCTTAACCAACTGAACCACCCAGGCACCCCAAAGGGCTACATTCTGAAGATTCAACTCTTTCATCAGAAGCCTTCTCTGGTCACACCTTTCCCCATCCCTCCAGGAACTCTAGCCAGGGAAAATCAACAGATCCTCTTTCATTACACCCCACTCCCTGACACTGTCCAGATTCTATCCGTGCATCTATAATTTCTTTGTGTGCACAGCTGTCTTCCTCTACTAGACTATGAGAAGACTGAGGGCAAGGCAGGCCTTGACACTGCAGTGGCTCAGTAATTTTTGTTGCTGTTGTTGTTCAATACATGAATGAATGGATGTGGCCTAAGATGGATACTTGTAAAGCACAAGGGGTTTTCTAGATAAAAGGAACAAATGTAATCATGCAAAAAATGCTCTGTGTCTTAAATATGATAATGATGAAAAATACTGAAGAGTTTTGAGCGACAGCTCATGGGTAATAGTGAAATTATTACTGGAGCCTCACAACATACCTCCTTTAGAAGAGTCAAAATCATTGGTAAAGAGGAAAGGCCCTGAGATCTTTATACTTACTGAAAGATAGCTTTGTGCCTCACATTTTGCAAAATTGTTGTATTAAACTCTTAAAACGATCTTGAGAGGTAGTTATTACTGCACTGTTTTACTAACAGGGAAAATGAAACCAAGGTTATCAAGTAATTTGTGCAAGGTCCCTCACTGCGAGAGAGTCGGGGAGAGGGTATCACATGCAAATCTACCCAACTCTAAATCCTATGGCGTCTACAAAAAAACAAGTTCCTTTCTTTTCAACTATGAGCAGGAATGCGAAGTATTCACACTCGGCATAGCTGAACTCAGATCCCTTTCAGGATTTATTGTTATAATGCCACTGCAGCAGTCCAAAGGGTTCATCTCAAGCCCAACACACGAAGGGGAGTGAAACAGCTGAAAAGATTTCTGTGATCCTAGTGTTTGATGAAACATCACCTTGGCTTTGAAAGAAATGTGGTTTAGAATTCACCCGATCTAAATCCTGAAATAGACTTATCTTTAAAAAAACAAAACAAACAAACAAACAAAAAACCAAAAGCCCTATGTAGTAAGTCTACAAAGAAACTTTACACACCTGGACAGAGCCATCGTCCCCCGCCCCCATACCACACCCGCCACAGAACCAGAAAGATAATATGGAAGATGGGGACAGACTTTCACTGATATTTGAAATGAGATGGGGACAGACTTTCACTAGATATTTGAACTAGTCAGGGCAGAATGGTTAAGAACAAGGGCTTTAGAAATGGACTCCCTGATTTAAAGGCTGACAAGCTGGTCACATCACTTCACCTTCCTGTGTGTCAGTTCCCTCATCTATAAAACTGGAAAAATTATCATGTCTAACTCATAAAGCTATTGTGACAATTAAGGGAGAAGAACAGTGCCTGGAACATAGTTTATTCGGTATCTTTGCCATTGTTGTGACTAATGACAACTCTCGATCTTTGGTGCTAATAGCAGGGCTTGGCGGGAGAGGGCAGGCACACGTGCTCAGCGTACTGCGTGCTTTGTCTGAGTTATTTGGGTTTATTTGGATTGACTGAACCTTTTTTTTTTCCCCTTTCTGTCCTTGAGTACACTCCTGGTGACACAATAACGGGGGGCCCAGGGGAATAAGGAAGATAAGGTACCAGATAGCCGCAACAATCCAGGCTAACATTTTGAACATGGCTGAGAATAAACCAAAAGCTGTTTTTATCTCTAAAAGCCACAATAACGTGTAGCACTATTCATACTGCAATTCAACGTGGCGATGGCATTTATCATTTCTGTCTAAACGCTGCACTCTTCCCTGACTTGCACCAATCGGAAACCAATACAAGAGCCCAGAGAACAAAGAACTGACCTTCAGATAACTGGGTCCCCCTTCCCTGTTCCTCCCTTCTAGCCAGAAAGATCAAATCTCGAAGGTAGACTAGTATGTAATAGCTTGGAAATCTGAGCCTTACAGAGAGCTAGCAAAATCCACAGGAAAGACAAAGCAAAAACTTGGTTTCAGAAATTCCTTTCTTTCTAACCTCAATACAGCCTCCAGATTACTTGGGACATTCTCATATATGACCTCATAAGAGACAATTTTTCACTTTGAGGCATTAGACATGGTAAAGGGTCAGGCTGCAATCCAATGCAAACGGCCAAGGTAACACATGAATGTTACTTTCTAAAATACAGAAATCAAAAGAAAGAGGACTGGCCCAAGTATAACAAATGTATCTTATGACACAAATCCTTAAGCAGATCTGAAACTGTGCCTCTAAATCACACAGCTTCCTTCTGTTATCTTATAAATTAAATTAATTCACCAACTATATACCGATTCCCAATTATAAGCCAGGCACTACGTTTCACGCTAGAAATCTATAGATGTAAGTTGTTTCCTTTTGTTCTGCAAGGTCCCAGTCTAGTAAGGGGTGGAGAGATATATAGGCAGACACTCATAAGACAGTAGGGAACAACCGAGGACTCAGATCTGAGTAGGTCTAACGGACGTATGGAGCCCTGGACCGTGACCTACCCTGGAGAGTAGGGTAGGACCTACTGAAGGAGGTGAGGCAGGAGTTATGTCAGTCAGGATGGGGAGGAGATAGGGAGGGAAAGGAAGTTCTGGTAGAACTTGAGACAAAATAAAAAAGAGAAGTAGACGACACAAGGTCACTGAGCCACACGGTCTGAAGGAGACAAGAGTCTTATATTGTGAAGAATTCGGTTGGTGTAAAGCTCTAAGTCTGAATCAGATGGACCCAGTTCACAAGGGTGCTGAGCAACCTTCAATAAGCTAACTCTCCTCAGCTAACTTCAAGCCTCGGTTTTCTCAGTTGCAAGGTGGCAATAATGGCATTGGCTGCACAGGGTCAATATTCTTGACTTCAGCACTGTATATCCAGTGTCCCAAGACACCTCCCCACAGTCTTGACCAAACTGGAATGGCTGGTCACTTTGTGCCTGGGTTCTAGGAAATGTGCCCCATTTCTTCCTGGAGAAGGTAAAGTAACACTAAGTTTCCTTCAGCAACCTTGTCTTGTCCCTAGACAAATGGTCTCGTTTATAAAATTCTCTGATGGCTCCAAAAAGGTGGAGAGAGGACCCAGCAGCCTTGATAAACCCCTCAAAGACACAGCGCAGACCAGTGAGATGTTTCAGGAACACACTAGGAGGGACACAGGACTTGCTCAGACAGCTTGTAGGACTCTCAGAGTATGGGGGCAAGGCCTGAAATCTCAGAGAAAAAGATCTCAGCTGGCAGGCGAGCTCTCCCCAACCAAGCTCAGCCAAGCTGAGCCAAGCTCAGCACCCCCTCCTTTGGTGTGAGTTTCGGTTCCATCAAAAACTTCCAGAGGTTTTGTGGGGTTAGTTGAACATTGACAGATTCTTCAAAGCCTGGAATTCACTCTGAGAGCCAAAAGCAGGCCAAGTTTCTATGGGGCTAGGATTTCCCCCACGGAGGGTCACAGGGCTCCACCACACCTAGACTGATTAATCTACCCCTGCCCCAAGCTTCAGACAACAAGGAGACAAAAAAGAAAAATAGATCCTGAGGCTGGATCCTGATTCAACACCCCTAGCTCCATTCCCGGGAGAGTAGGAGTGGGAGTGTAAGGCAATTCCCAGCACCGGACAAAAGTCAGGCCAGAGCGGCAGTGAATTAAAAGTGATATGCAGAGCAGCTGGTGAGAGGGGGAAAAAAAAAACACAAAATCTGAGCAGGATGAAGGGCCCAGGGTTTTAACACAATGAATGACATGTGGCTGAAATCGTTTCAAAGAGAACAAAAGCTTAGGTAAATAAATAGTGTGGAAGATGAGAGCAAAAATGAATTACAGGAAATCCCACGAGGAATATACTGGCATTTTTCAAAAACTGTAGTTGAAACAACAACTCTGCTTCAGCAGAGATCAAGACTCAGCCCTCCTATTCTCCCGATGCACCTGCTCCTGATTGTCCACCTTCCTGGGACCACAGCCCCAACCAGGCTCGGCTCTCCTTCCCCTGTGCCCATCCAAGCTCCACGGAGTAATGGGCGATAGCCAGAAGGCAAGAGACTTCCAGGCACCCCGGTGACTCAGTGGATGATCTCAGGCAAATGAGCCGAGCTCCTTGATTCTCTGATAACTCATCTGTAAAAGGGGAAGTGACGACTTCAAAGTAAAAGTGTAAAAATACAACCGTAGTTAGAACAGTGCTGGCACACGTTAGGCCCTGAATAATATTCTCTGCCTCCTGCACTCAGTAGGATTCGATATGAGCCACATTCACCTAGCGCAACTCGAGGTCAAGTGCTGTCCTAGGCACCGAAGAGGAAATAATACTTAAAACAAACAAACAACACCAACACTGTCCTCAAAGAGCTTACAGACTTGTGGGAGCCAAGGACGCTAGGACACAGCGGACTGATAGTGTCTGCAACGGAAGCACCAGCCTCTGGCAGGCGGAAAGAAGTCCCCCCCTTCGCCCGTGGGGGCTGGGGCGTTCTTCACGGAAGCCCTCTTCCTCTTTTGCCCTGACGATCTGCGTGCTCCTGCACTCCAGGTCCTGCCACAGCCTTTGTCAAAAGCCTTAGCGCTTCTTCACATCACTTTACATCATCACAGCCGCTATGTCCGTAGTATCTCCCCATGCCGGGCCCTGTTCCAAGTGTGTGACACAAATTAATTTAGTTAATCCTCACAACTGCTACTATGGTAGTTAGCCCCTACTATGTAACGAATCACTACTATGGTGCCCACCTTGGAGATGAAAACAGAGGCCCAGCAGGTTAAGTAACTGACCCCTGATCACACAGGGAGCAGCAGGTGATGGCATGGAATGTAACCTCAGTCTGGCTCCAGGAATCATGTTTTCTCCCCAACCGTGAGGCTGTAGGAATGGTATGTATGATTTGGGCACACACCGGTACACGTTTCTATTGGATATATCTGGATATCCACATTATTTTTCGTTCTCTGCTCTCTTTCGAACCTCTGAACTTCACAGGGAAGAACTTTTCAGTGATTATAAAAGTAACTCCCAGTCCACACCTCAAAGCACCTGCGGCCAAGCCCAGCCTGTGGCCAAGTCAGTGCTGGGTCCTCCGGAGCTGGCTGGAGCAGGACTCGGCAGTCTCCTTCAGGGTGGCCCAGAGGCAGTGATGCGTGAGAGGATGTGAAGCAGCTACCACTGCCTTCCAACTTTGCAATGGCCTGTGCACCATTGCAAACTACCATGCGCAACTACCATGCCAGGCCTTCCAACTTTGCAATGGCCCGTGCGCACCTGCTGTGCCATTCCCTGGGCACTGCCCCCCCCAAATTAGCCAGTCCTTCTCATCATCCATGCCCTCCCTCCATCCTGCCATCTGCCTGTCCACCTGCAGCCTAAACTCTGGCAGGCCAGCAGGTGTTCCCTCCTGTTTCACTCAGTGATCTTTCTACGGGGCTGGGTGGCCTTAGCTGAGGCTGTTATAACAGAGCAGCATAAATGAGGTGCCTTTAACAACACACATTTCTTTGGGGCACTTGGGTGGCTCAGTCGGTTAAGCGACCGACTTCGGCTCAGGTCATGATCTCGCAGTTTGTGAGTTCGAGCCCTGCATGGGGCTCTGAGTGGACAGCTCAGAGCCTGCTTCCGATTCTGTGTCTCCCCCCTCTCTCTACCCCTCCCCTGCTCATGCTCTGTGTCTCTCTGTCTCTCAATAATAAATAAATGTTAAAAAGAAAAAAAAAAAACAATACACATTTCTCTCTCACAATTCATGAGGCTGGAAGTCTGATGGAGATCAGGGGGCCAGCACGGGCAGGTTCTGGCGTAGGCTCTCTTCTGCCTTTACAGATGGCTGTCTTTTTAGTGTGTCCTCACAGCAGAGTAATAGTAAGCTCGCACCAAGTCTCTTCCTAGAAGGGCACTAACCCCATTCATGAAGGTTCTACCCTCACGACCTAATTATCTCCCAAAGGGCCCCGCCTCCTAACGCCATCACATTTGTGGTTAGAATTTCAACATACAAAGTTTAGGGGGACACCGACATTCAATCCACAGCACGGTCTAAGGTAGAGACATAAAGGGCTCAGAGTCCTTGGTTAAATATACAAGAGAAAGTTTCTGTATTAACACTCCATGGAGAGAGCAGTAACTGATGATCTGATTTCAGCCGAGGAGGCTGGAATTCTACTTAGCATGTTGGTAAGGAAAGCTTACTGTTCAAACAATATGAACAAAAGAACAATATGTTACTACCTTCATCCCCAACATGTACTGTGCACTGAAAAAGAGGATTTTTAAGATAATTTTTCCCTTTTCTTGATGACTTCTCAGTATACCAAGGTGGAAGCAGGAACTAACTTTATTAAACAACTAACACAGGCCAGTATTGAGTTATAAGTTCCTCTTTTGTGCACCGATGTACCTTGAGTTCACGCCTATCAAGTTACTTCTGATTGCCTATTAAATATTAAACCACTCACCTCCCAAACTCCACTGCTGCTGGCCAGACTAGGTCACTCCCTGCCTGTATTCCCAGCACTTAGTGCAAGGCTGCATGATGCCAATGCTTAATACCTTTCCCTTTGCAATTTTTAATAAACTTTATCAATGAAGTATAACATGCATTAAAAGGCCACACATTTTACATATACACTTCAGTGAATTCTCACAAAGTAAACACACCTACCCAGATCAGGAAATAATTCCCTTCATGCCCTTTTCCAGACACCACACCCCGCAAAGAAAACCACTATCTGGATGTCTAGACCATAGGATTTCCCTGATTTTTAATTTTTAAACCATTCCGTATGTTTTCTTTGTGCGAGCCTGTCATCCGTGTTTGTGAGATTCAACCCAGTTGCTGCATGCAGCGATCTATGTATGTTTTTATCGCTGAGCGAGATTCCACTGCATGAATACATCAACCATTTATGTATTCATTCCATGATTGATGGACATTCAAGGTCTGTTTCCAGTTTTTGGCTATTACAAATAATGGCGTTCTCTGTATTCTTGTTGCATGCTTTGGCGGGGGGGGAGGGGGGGGAGTAGTGTACACACTACTCTTGGAGAGATGTGTAAGCAGGACTGCTGAATCAGCATGTGTGGAGACACTGCCAAACTCCTTCCAGGGCTGTGTACCAACTCCTCATCCCGTGGTAGTGCTTTGGTACCTCAGCTGCATCATATCCCCAACAACACTTGGTATTCTCAATCTGCTTAATTTTAGCCAGTGTGGTGGGAGTACAGAGGCATCATATTGTACTTTTAATTTGGACTTTCCTAATGACTAGTGAGGTTGGGAAACTCTTCCTATTTTATTGTTCATTTTCATATAATTTTTTCTGCTAAGATAGCCCAATCATTTTTACCATTTTCCTAGCAGCATGGCTATGGTTTTTGTTTGTTTGTTTGTTCTTACTAATTTATGGAAATTCTTTGTATAATCTGGATACAGGTCCTTTGTTATATGTCTTGCAAATAGCATCTTTCATTCCCTGGTTCCCATTTCCACTCTTTCATGGCATCTTTTGATGAAAACAATTTCCTAATTTTAATGTAGTCCAATGTATCAACCCTTTCCCTTTATGGATGTGCTTATATTGATGTCCTACTAAGGAAATATCTACTTATCAGGGAGTCTGGGTGGCTCAGTCAGTTGGGCATCCGACCTCCGCTCAGGTCATGATCTCGTGGCTCATGAGTTCAAGACCCACATTGGGTTCTGAGCTGACAGCTCAGAGCCTGGAGCCTGATTCCAGTTCTGTGTCTCCCTCTCTCTCTCTGTCCCTCTCCCGCTCATGCTCGCTTTCTCTCAAAAAAAAACATTAAAAAAAAAATCTACTTATCATAAAGTCATGAAGATCTTCTCCTAAATACTGTCTTTTAGAAACTTTGTATTTTACATTTCTTCTTTTTCTTTTAAAGTTTATTTATTTTGAAAGAGAGAACATGAGTGAAGGAAGGGCAATGAGAGAGGGAGAAGGAAAGAGACAGAATCCCAAGCAGGCCCTGCACTGTCAGCACGGAGCCCAACGTGGGACTCGAACTCATGAACCATGAGATCATGACCTGACCCAAAACTAAGAATTGGATGCTTAACCAACTGAGCCACCTAGGCGCCCTTACATTTCATGTTAGGCCTATAATCCATTTGGAATTTCTTTTCATGTACAGGCTAAGAGTCAAAATTCAATTTTTCTCATATTAATATCCAATTAACACACCCACCATCTTTTATCACTGTTCATCAGCCTCTTTTTGTTTAATTTCTTAATCTTTCCCTCTTTTCCATTCCTACTGGTTCTGTCTTGGCCTCAGCCTTCAACGCCTCTTACCCTCAGTGCTGTCTTATCCCCTGTCATTAACTTCGTGATCTCCAAAGTCTCTACCTAAAAGCTATTACCTTAAGGATAAAAATCCAAACTCCTGAAAGTGGCATTCAGGTCCTTGAAAACCTGCCCCACACATATCTTTCCACACATCTGTTTCCATATGCAGACCACACAATAGCTATACTCAGTACTGTGCAGCCAAAACAGGTGTTCTCCTGCTTCTGGACTTTCGTACATGCTGTCCCCTTCTGCCTCCCTCTCCCCTCTTCCCCTTCTCCCTGACTGCCCACACCCACTTTATCCATCTGATAAACTCCTTTTACTCTCTCCTGTTCATCTTTCAAGTGTCAAATCAGTACCATTTTTTGAAGAAGAAATCTTCCTCATCCACTCAGGCAAAGTGAGTTTAAGACTCCTGCAATAAGCCACACATGCTTCTATCAACTTCCTTCACCGCATTTTGACAGTTTACTTGTCCATTTCTACAATTAGAATGTGATCTCCTTGAGAGTATAGAGTTCATTTGTTCATATGTGTATCTCTAGTTCCTGCACAGTGCCTGGCACTTAGTGAGGATACGTTACCTGTTGTTGAAGGTCAAAGCAAGGAATATTTCTTTTTCACAGCCACAGTATTTACAGCAAATCTGCTGTACTTTACCAAAATTCTAAGTCAACAGTGCTGGGTGAGAGCCTGAGAAATGGTCCTTGGACTTTCCTACAGTGCATGAACTCTCTGACAAGTGTTTTCTCAGCTTTTGGAGGTCTTCTGTTTTGGTTATTTAACTCTACATAGCTCTGCTTGAAGTGGATGAGTCTAACTGGATATCTCCACTGAAGATAAGGGACTTGAATGAATGCCTGGCTTAGAAACTGGATGAATTACTGACTGACTTGAAATTAACAAGTTATTTATCATCTTCTTCCGAATATGAGATGGAACATTTCAAATAAAGAAGTCACTTCCATGTGTTTAATTCAGCAATAGCTAGAAGGTACAGAGAGAATCTAAAATTTTAAATAACTCTTCCCTAACCAATAAGTTTAGAAAGAAAGAAAAGTTGTCAAATTCCCTGTCCTCCTTTCGCATTCCTATTCCAGGGTACTCCTCCACTATTCTTCCCTCTCCCCAAACTACTGTGTATAGAATTATATAAAGCTCTGCAGAAATGAGTCTCTTGCTTAAACCCCCCCTTCAATGGCTTGCAACTGCCTGGGGGACGGGGGAGAAGTACAAATTTCTCAACATGGTGCTCAAGGGCTGCCAATCTGTGCCTTTATTTGATCCTTACAGCCCCGTATTCCAGGAACCCCTTAGAGACATAACAGGTTTGGGCCAAACTGTAAAGCTTATCATGTCCCAACCCCATGTGCCCTAACTTACATTATTCTCTCCATTCAGAATACTCTACATTTCATCACTTCCAATGGAGAAAACACCTATTATGTTCTGCTCAGTTCAAAGCGACCCTTCTGTGAAAATAAAGGAAACGCCATTGAAAATGGAGTGGGGCAGCCCTCCCCCTGAAGGGGGAGCTCTCACACACGGGCCACCAGCTGCAGCCGGCATCACCAGCAGAAAGAAGGAAGATGAAGGTAAGAATTATCTTGGAAGAGAAGATATTTTTCACATAGGAATTCCATCTCCTGCTTTTAAGAAAAAGGAGGGAGATCCCTTCCTGCCCCAGCAACCACACACTTACCCTTGTTTACAGTCAATGAGAAACCGCCACACCTCGAACTCTGGTTCTCCAGTGAACTTTTGTTCAAAACACACCCCCCAAAACCCTCCCTCCTGTTATAAACACAAGCCCCTCTCCTTTGCTCTCCAGACTTGTCAATGGTTCGCCACAGTTTTCCCATCCCAATGTGCAACTCCTCTGCTGTTCCAGAGTAAACTCAGGCTGCGAGTGACATAACTGGCTGTTTTATTTTTAAGGCTGACATCTCCCGCTTCCCTCAAGGCCCGTGGCAGGCTGATACTCAGGGGGTTATCGTGACTAGTTGTGTGACCCAGAGCAAGCTGCTGGAGTAGACGTGACAATTAGACACTTAGATAAGCCAGCATTTATGTCAAACTGAAGCCGTTCAACGAATACCAGTGTCTTCGCCCTTCCCCTGCCTGTTTCAATTGCAAGAGCCTTCTCCCTTTTTTCAAATTCCTATGCAACTTGGCCCACATGTTATCTCCATCTTGTTAAATCGCTGTCTTCGCCACGGTAACTAGTACAGCACTCAGCATGTTGTTTATAAACAAACCCATTAACTAATGTATATAATCATCCATTTACTGAGTTAACTGCTGGGGTCTTAAGTTACACAGATGAATACGACCAGATTCCGCAGCTCACAAGAAGCTCACAGTCTATGTGGGGGAGACAGTAATGTAATCGTCTATTTAAGTGTTTCCATGTTATTGTCTATGTGGTACCTGTAATGACAGAGACAGGCACAAGGGAAAAGGCAATAGGCCGCATGCATTAGGCTGGACAACAACAGCGTCACCCAACAGTAGAGCAGACAATGTACGAACCAGACCCACATTAGTCGGGCATATTAAATATATTTCACAGAATTGAATTGTGTGGGTTTTTCTTTACAACTCTGAGCTGTGAGAGGCCTGAATATAGAAGGCGAGTTGTTTTCATTCCTATTACTGACACTGGTGGGAGAGTCCCGACCCCTCCAGGCTTCACAGTGGTGAGTCACGGGCTGGTAACTTTTAACTCCCTAGGCTAAATTCAGCCCAGGGACCTGCAGCAAAACAGATCAATAATCCAACACATTCTACTTAAACGAAATATAAGGCCCGAGGCTTGTGCTAGACCTGTGCATGTGATTCAAAGATTTTCCATGTTTTCTATTTTTTGAAAATTTTTAATAATATTGCCTATGGCTAACTCAGTTAACACAGGCTTGGGTGACGCTATGAAAGGTAAGACAAGAGACAGTTGGAGTCAGACAGACCAAGGTTCTCAAAATTCCGCCAGACTAGCTGCCGGAGTCTAGGTAAGTCTCATCTCTCCCTTTACATGGCAGTGGTAAGAACATGCACAGCCGAGAGCTTGTGTCCACACCAAGCACTTGCCTCTATGAACACTTAGGTAGTGCCCAGCTTGTGGTGGGCACGCCAGATCGAAGAGCTCTTCAATGTTCTGCTTTTGAAACAAAAATTTTTAAATGTACTCTTTCAATTAGCCTGGATTTAATTTTGTTCTTCCTGGGCTATAGACAGAAAAGTTTTGACTGTGACCAAACGGAGGTGAGGCTGCCCCTCCTGCCGTCTTTTAAGATCCCAGCGGTATAGCCTGTCGGGCTCATGGGAGGATACAGGCCCCCCAGGGGAGTCTGCTGAGCTAACTCAGTAGTGGTGGTGGTTGTGGGGAAATCTGTACCCTTGCTAGTTCCTCGGGTGACTATGCATACTCAGCTTGAAAACCACTACAGTAAATAAATAAGGACAGAAGTCAGATAGTTTTTAAAAACACCTACACATCATTCTAAGTTTAAATTCAAAGACTTTTGTTTTGGATTCACCGCACTGTGAATTCAGTTTACTATGAATGATGGGAAATAATCTGAATAACCCATTCTTCCGTGTCACTCCCCCATCTATTTTCCATTCTCTGTCTCCCGTAAACAGTATTTTCTAACTAAAATGGGAACAGAGAAACCATGTGGGAACACGTGTCTTGCCACCAACAAAATGAGAGTGGAACATTTAGAAGTGTGGGCACAGAATTCCTTAAGGGCTCCCGGAGAATTCCCACCGGCTCAGACTACAGTGAATGCGGGTGAACTATGCGCACTCTCTGTTTGGACATGAAGCAAGGGACGAGATAACAATGTGAAGAGAAAGGAGTCGAGATAAAATTCCCTGCACAAAAGACAGTGGCAGAGATGAGAGGAGGTAGGAGACAGCGAAAAGTAGCACTGCCTGGTCTCAGACCCAGTGGATGGGGAACAATCACCTTGAGAGGGAGAAGTCAGAGATGGGGAACACGGTTTCCCTTCCAGCCACAATTCTGCAGGTTGGGTGAAGAGAAGTTGTTAACAGTGCAGTTGTTAACAGTGGAGTGGGCTTGCCCTGGCAGGGAGTGGGTCTTTCCTGAATCCCCAGAGCCTGGAAAAATATATGCCTGCTTAATTCTATTGACGTGAGCTTTTGCTTTAAGCTTCAAATGAGACGGTATCTTTTTTTTACTGGTCTTACTGTTCTTTTGGAGTATCATCCACTGGTATTAAAAATCATAGCTGCACTCCCAAAGGCAAACTCTTGCTGTAGGACACTTGACATAGTTTTCATATGACAATCAGTGCTGAGGAAGCTATTTGAATAGATAGGGTTGATCCAACTTAATTTTAGCATCCCAACTCCTTGGCTTGGAATTCAAGGACTTTTACAACGGAGTTTCTGACCGGGAAGAGCTAACACTGGATGGGGACTCACCATGTGTCAAGAGAAGGCCTCTATGCAACCACCCAAGGAGCCGCCATATGATTCGCATTCACAGAAGAGAAGGCTGAGACACAGGGAAGTGGTCTGCTAATAAGTGGCAACCTGGGACCTCCAGAGTCCACACCCTGCCGCACGGCTTCTGTCTTCCCCACTAGGTGCTGGACTCCTCCAGACAAAGGACTGAGTCCTCAGCACCTTGATATGCCCCATGCCCAGTGCAATAACTGAGACCAAAGGTGGGCCTAACATATATTTGCTCATTGAATTCGTCTCTACCTTCTTTCTTATACCATGAAATGTTCTCTCACTTCACTGAGGTCTGTGTCCCCAAATGTCGTCTCTTTGGACTCAACTTTCCAGAACTCTCTGTACTGGTAGCAACTCCTGACACTTTCCATTGTTTCGTATAAACCTTTCCTTCATAACACTTGGCAATGCCTGATACATACACATGCATGCCTATACACATACACACACACACACACACACACACTCAAAGTAAACACACATATAAGGAGACACATGCATACACATGAGTACTTGTACACATACACTTACATATATGCAAACATACACCTATTCACAAGGCACACTTATGAACACATGCATAAGCACACACATGTACGCATATGTACAATACATGTGCACAGATGTGTGATACACGTGCATGTATATGAACACATGTGTGTGCAGAGATATGCATACATGCAGCACATACAAACACACCCATATATGTTTATATGGTGGTTTATGAACTCCCCCAAAATAATAAAAGCTGTATGAGAGTAGGACCTTGTTTTTGTTCGCCCCTATATCCAATACACCTACAACAAGCCCTCACACATAAAAGAAGGATGTCACATATTTGTTAAATAATGGAATGGAGGCACCTGGGTGGCTCCATTGGTTAAGTGTCCGAGTCTTGATTTTGGCTCAGATCAAGATCTCACGGTTCGTGGGATCCAGCCCTACGTCTGGCTCTGCACTGAAAGCATGGAGCCTGCTTGGGATTCTGTCTCCCTCCCTGTTTGCCCCTCCTCTACTCACTCCTGCATGCATGCTCCTTCTCAAATAAATAAATAAAACTTAAAAAAAAATATAAGAATCTTTAAATTTCTCTTGCCCGCTGCTATCATTCATAATGTGAATCTGTTGAGGTCACATTAATCACAGCTAAATATACATAGCCCCAGCAGGCATTGTTCTAAGTACTTTATAGATAATGGGTCATTTATTCTGAAAACTCTGTGAGGTAGGTACTATTATTTCCATTTCATAGATGGGGAAACTGAGGCACAGAGTGTCAGGTGACTTCCCGAGGTGACAAAAAAAAGCAAGTGGAACCAGGATTTGAATCAGCTATGTGTTCTTAACTACTATACTGGGTTTCCTCCATATCTTTGATTTTCATGGTTTTCAGAGGCCAAATGCTTACATCAGAGTCACAGTACACAGCATAATAAGGACAAAGTTATGGAAAGCTGGAGTGGGAGCCATGTTGTGAACTGATATAACTGGAGACTACTGCGATTTTTCTATATTCCAAAAACTTTCCTTTCTTAGTTTTCTTCCAGACATCTACACTGGCTGCACAGTGCCATGAGACAAACCTCAAGATCCCCAGTGTGAGGAATTCAAAGACTTTTCCTCCCTGCTCTTCATAATGAATTATACGAATGGATGGTTAAGGGAAAACTGGAACGAGGAAATTAACCAGACCTGTGGACCAATGATAAGGAAGCAACCAGCAGCGAGATGCAAGGCTGCCGCTGAGGGGTGATGGCTGGAGATGTGCATTTCCTCCCCAGCAGCTGCCGATGAGCAAGCCCTAAAGTAAACAGTGGTGCTCAGAAATGTTCCATGGATGTGGAGCACCGGGTGTTCAGTCCCTGTGCCATGAAAAACAGTGGACCCTCGGGGTAAGCCTACTCTTGCCCCAGTGACGCAAGTGATTAGACTCTGGGCCCCCAAACACTTTTCTAGCAATCTTCTGCCTTAGAATTTGGACTGTCCTCCTAACAGGTGGTTGGCAGGATCAGAACCTGGCTCTGGCTCTTCAGTGTGATCTTGTTTTGTTCCCAAGCCCAGCAAAGGAAACCAGCAACTTCTCTTTTCAGTCATATATGAGTACGTGGGATGAACAAACGGTAGCTTCCGAAAACCAGATAAACTCCTGAAGCTAATGAGTCGGTAAAGATCTGCTCGTCTTCGGGGGCTCTGAGCACAGGAACTCTTGCTGGGTCATGACATTCTGCTCTATTTACTAGGTAGTACTCATTTGATGCAAAGACTGCACCAAGCCAATGTGAAGTCATGGGAAGAAACCCACAGATCAGGGTTTGAGTCTCAGATCCAACCCTTCCGATCCTGTAACCTTAGGCAAATCCCTTCATTCCAAGTGACCATTTGCTCAATGATTAAAGGAGGTAAAAATACCAGGTGGTAGTTTGAAACTGGAAAGTCACCACACAGACGAAATTCATACCAACATTAATTTTAACACGAGTCACCAAAACTAACCAGCAAAACTGATCAACAATATTCATATGCCCTTTAATATTACTGATCCCTCCATGATGCAGTCAAAAAATGGCTAGGCTGCTCCTATAAGCCTGGTCTTATTCCCCATGACTGATGGAGCACTAGAAACCTGTGCAGCTTTAAGTATTCATTATGAAGTCATTTCCCTACTCTGGGCCTCGACTTTCTCAACCACAAAATGGATCCAGAAACACACCTGTCTGGAAGAATGTGAAACAGAAGCTCTATCTTTTGTTATAGATACATATGTTGGCGTGAGTGTAGGCTCACATAAGGAAGCCAGGGCAGGTAGGAGAAAGCTCACAGTCCAAGAAAGCCTTGGACCTAGAACCCTACTCCATCATTTGTTAAAATGTCACCTTGAGCAAGTTATTGCACTTTGATTTCCCGATGCTACATTTGGAAAACAATGGCAGCTCCCTGCAAGGCTGGGATGTGATGGCAAAACAAAGCAACCTGCTCATAGGTGGCTTAGAACAAGTTTACTTATTTAACAGTCACCGGTAGCACGGACAGTAGCATTACGTGGGATACAACATATAAGATGGAATACACACATATACCACAATACATATACATGAGTATAGCCAAGCATATGTATACACATGCAATGCGGACACAACTGTATATGTATATGTACACATAACACACATAAACTGGGCGAATATGCCCATTCTTTTCCTGGCCTGGTTAAGTCTGGTTTTACTCCCTACAAATGATACAGTCCCTGACACCTGGAATCATTCCCTTTTCCTAATTTGGAGACTGTGTGGCCAAACAGGGCAAGAGGCACTGGCAGATGAATTAGGAGGCCCAATTTCTAACCTCAACTCTGACGGTAACTTGTCGGGGTAACCTTGGATGACTCACTGATTTTCTGGGCTTCCGTTTGCTCATCTGCAAATTGAAGAATTTGATGTAGAGGATCTCTGAGTAACCTTTCAGCTCAAAGCCTATATAATCACCCATTATCCAGAGGAGTGTGGACGTCAAAGTAAAGACGTTACCATTTCAGCACAGGCTGACGGCTGTACCTCCTGAGTTGCGAGGCACAAGGTGGGTAGGATGGGCTGAGCTGGCTGTGGCCCCAAGGCCCCATAATCCCCCTCACTTTCTGACCATGGAGGAAAAGGCTGGTCTCCCAGCTAAGACCAGTGCTTCGCAGTCCAGAGGAACACAGCGCTCCAAGAGAGCCTCGAGGCCTGGGGACAGGAAACCCAAAACTACTATCCCCCCCTCTTTCCCCTCTGCCCCTCATTGTGGCTCCTGCAGCTGCTAAGGTCCGAGGCAGCAGTGGTTCTCATTAACCCAAACCTCAGCTTAAAACAATAAACTCGAACTCATATTACCAACTTCCTCCTCCATCCTCTGATTCACATCCAGGAACTCCCAGAGCTGCCCCTGCTCTGTGTGCTCAATGACACTGCTTTTCTCCTTCCAGATTCCCCAGCATGACTGTATCTGCTCATCCTTCCCCCTCCATGTCTTACAGACGGGCTGCCTCTCTGGATCCACCTGGATATGCTCCCTCCTGCCTGGCTCTGGGCCCGAGCCTGGGCCTGGCTCCTCAACAGTGCCGGTTTGGTCTGATTTGTCTACTTGGCAGACGCACATCACCACTGCTTCTGACCCTGTGTGCCCAGTGCCGACTCGTCCCGCAGGCTGTCACCTCTGGGTACCGGGAGACACCTTCTGCCTCATAACCAGCTTCCCGGGTCCTGCCTGATGTTCAGACTCAGAATCCACGGTGCGGTAGGGCCTGGGAATAGGTTTGTTTGTTTTCTAAAGATTCCCCACTCAGATTTAGCCATCTCTGTTTAACTTTTCAAAATCCTCTCAGTTCTTATAGTAATCAATTCACTGATTTACTGAGGACTGACTGACTGACACTGTGGGTCCTATACCAGATGACGGGCATTGGAAGGTGCGTGTGATTTGGTGAGAAATCTGAAATAGATGCAAAGTGTTGCAGATGGGGAGGGATTCAGTTTTCCTAAGAGTGGGGTTAACCTTGGAGAAGTCTCTATGGGGGAAATAACGTTAAGGTTGAGTGCTGTCGCCTAAGTGGGACCGCCCAGGTGGCGAGGAGAGACCACCCCATATAGAGCCAACAGCAGGAGGAAAAAAGGCAAGGAGGCAGAACGTGCATGATGTGTGGAAAGAGGGCGGGTGGCTGGTGTGGCTTGTCTCTCAGTAAGACAGATGGGGTAGCAGTCACCTTGTACCCCGTGCTCTTCACTCTTCACCTCTGTTTTCTTACCTCATAGCTATTTTCACTTACGAGTTAACTGCACAAAATACATGTTGACAAACTACTAATATATCAGCAAAACCCTGACTCGGGGCTGCATTTTGGCTTCCACGGAAGTGAGCTGGTGAAGAGAAATAACATCACTGAGGGTGTTTCAGTCTAGAGCAGGCCTCTCGTCCTCTGCCCGACTGACCGGAGACCCACGGTGGGTCATTCTTTGTTGTGAGGCCGTCCTGAGTATCATAGGATGTTCAGCCACATTCCCGGTCTCCACGTGCCAGTCTGACAACCAAAATCTATCTCTAGACATGGCCCAGTGTCCCCTGGGGTAGGGGTAGGGTTAAAATCATCCCTGGTTGAGAATCACCGGTGTAGAGAAACAGGAGAGCTTTCAGACTCAGACTCAAGCTCAAATCTCGCCAGGACACAAGTTACGTGATGGAAATGTTCTGCTTAGAACTGGAATTTCTTCATGTACAAGACGGGAAATAACCTCTACCTAGTAGGATTATTGGGAGGGACAAGAGAGAAAGTAGGTAAAGGCAAAGGGTCAGGCCAGAGTATTTAGCACAGAGAAGGCAGTAAAAATGGTCAAAATAGTAGAGGTACTGATAAGAGTAGTGGTTCCAATATATATATATTTTTTAAATTAACAATGCTGATGTTGTCACTGCTGGTGTTATGAGGAATAAAGCCTAAGTGAAGTTAAAAAGACACAATGAATAAATAAGTTCTACTTTGCCGAGAAGCCATAATAGGGCAAGAAATGTTATGATTCCATTAGCAGACACCACATCCTCTAGGAATCCTTTTATGGTTCTTCTAGTCTCAATTCGAGGTATAATCTACATTCTTCTGAGGCTCTCCACACTTGGTACATATAACTATCATTGTTTATTTAATGTTTATTTTCTCTACTAGACCACAGATTCCCAGAGGTCCAATTCTCTCTCATATCCACCCGATGCTCCCATCAACTAGCAGTTGGTCATCAATAAAAATTTATTAAAATACTTTTTTTTAATATTGGTTATTTGCTCAAATGGCATTTTTAAGGGTCAAATTCAAAGGATCCCCTTTTAATAGATACACCATTCCATATAGCACAGTAATTAGAAGGTGAGCTCTAGGGGGTGCCTAGGAGGCTCGGTTGGTTAAGCATCCAACTCTTGATTTTGACTCAGGTCATGATCTCACAGTTGATGAGACTGAGCCCTGCACTGGGCTCTGTACTAAAAGCACGAAGCCTGCTTGGGATTCTCTCTCCTTCTCTCTCTCTGCCCCTCCCCGGCTCATGCTCGGTCTGTCTCTCTCTCACAAAATAAATACACTTTAAAACGAAAAGAATGTGAGCTCTGGAATCAGAAGGAGTAGATTTAAATGATTTACCACTTATTGTGTGGCTCTGGGTAAGTCAGGTAGTCTCTGTGAGCCTCACTGTTTTACTTGATAAATGGGAACACGATAGTAGTGTATATATATAAAGTGGCTTTGAGAATCAGTGCTGCTTCTGGACCACTGACAATGGCATATTCTAGCTCACTGGAATAAACTAGAACTGCTACAGGAGGGCATGCATCAGAAGCTCTTTTTGTAAGGCTAGGTGAACCAATTCTTCTGCTATTGAAAAAAAGCAAGAATGGAAGAAAGGGAAGGAAGGAAGGAGGGAGGGATTCAAATGTCCTCATTTTGGTTTGACTCTGCAACTCCGATGAACAATTTATGCCAACTCAACACCTGGCAAAAAATCCAGTATCTGGAAACAAAGAGCAATGCTAAACCTAGGCACAGAGTCTGCTAACATGATGGGACACAAATGATACCAATTTCCACAGGGAGCGCTCAAAACTCTCTTGCTTCATGGAGAACTGAGCCTGGTACGCCTGCCGCGTAGGGATAATTGCCTCTGTAATGAGAAGTTATGCTCTCTCTCAGTTGTAACATCCATCCCTCAGGGAGGAAAAAACACTCATTTATTCACTCAGTCATTCACTAAACATGCATGTGTTAGGGGTCCTCCATATGCAAAGCACTGTGCGGGTTGCTGGGATATATGGATGAAGTGACACAGTATTTTCTCTCAAAGAGCTTACAACTGGTGAATGAGAGCAAGCTGTACACACAAAACTGGGTGACACATGCAGTAAAATGGAAGCAAGTCCAAGATACACAGGGGAAGAGGAAGGAATGCTTAAGTCAGCTAGAGGGAGTCAGGGAAGGCTCCTAGAGGAGGTGAATCAACCGGATTCAAGATCTGAGGGATAATCAGAAGTTTGTGTGATACACAGAACAACTGAGAGAAGGGAGCCTGAGACAGAAATCGGCTTGTTATTGCCTTTCAGGACAGCTGGGGTGCTGGAGCCAAGAACAGACCTGGAACAAAGTTAATACTATTTTTATAAGCTAGAAAAATATCAGCAGCAGGAGCCCTGGCCAGAACCACCCCCGCAAAGAGCAAACAAAGCTAGTCCTATCTTCTGGCTGTCTGCTGCAGAACTTACTAACCAGCACCTTAAGAACAAAATGTTCTTTAATCTTTGATTTTTATTCCCACAAAGTCCTTCCTCCTCTTTTTCCAGAACTGGAAAAAGCAGGGGTTGAATGTTACTTGCCTCTTTGATCTTCATCCTCCTGTCCCAGGCTCCCTTGAGAATGAGAGCCCAGGGAGATTTCTCCAAAGCAGAGGGCTGACCCCTCCTATCAGTCAGAACGGAGGGTCCAAGGTAGGTCATGCCGGGTCAGCCCGTGAAGGGGCCATAACTGTCGAAGCCTGTTTGAGGGAGGCTTGGATGGCCTCCAATTCTGACCTCCAAAGCTGAATTCTTAACCTGACATTCAGCAACCTCTTAACATGGAGTTCATTTACCCATTTCTTGAGACTGCTTCTGATCTCAACCTGTACAAGATCGAAAGCATTGAATCCTGCATTCTGTTCCCAAGTGCCAGGCAAGGAGAATCAGGGCACATTCAGGGAAGACTGACAGAATCCAGAAGTCTGAGGTTCTTCTCCAACTGCCTGTCCAAAAAGAAGACCACTGTCCTGGTACACACCTTACTACAACAGTAACTCAGAGAACTTCCAGTTTAAAAGCTTTTACTTTGGTCAGGCGTTGTGATTTCAGAGTGAGAAAACCAAAGAGAGGAGCCTCATTATTATGTGCCTACTATGTGCCAGCTGCTTTACCTTCGCTGCTTTTCTGCTTTACCAATGCTCTTAACAACCCTGGTGGGGGGGGGGGGGCGGTGGGGGAGGGGGCGCATTGCTATCTCTTATTGCAGAAGAGGAAACACAGGAGTGAAGAGAGAGAGAGAATATTTGGCCCAAGGTACACAGGTAGAGGGAGTAAGAATTTAAACTCACATCTTCAGACTCCACATTCAGTTCCCTTATTAGAGCATCATAACAACAGTGGTCTCCAACCAGTATTGTTAAGCAATAAACACGCAGGTCGGGAAAGAACAGCCAGAATTTTCTCTTCGGAAGGAGTGGCACTCTGTCTGCTCTGTTCACACTATAACCCCCAGCGACTAGACCAGTAATTGGCAGGTTTGCAGGTACTCAGTATGTCTCTTTAGTGACTAGGCAGCTGGGTGCATCAATGACCTTCTCAAGACTCTCAGGCCTGCACAGGGCACCGGCAGGGTGAGAAACAAGAGGCAACGTTTGCTTCCAGGCCTCCTCTCTTCACCAGACATCCTAATTCTGTCATGACTGTAAGAGGAGAGGAGGACGCATAAGAAAGTATACGAAGGATAAAACTTGGTCAAAATTATGATCTTGACTGTCTTGCAGTTGCTGAGAAGCCCCCCTTCCTGTGCCCTTCCAGCCACCACCAGCCCCTAAGCTCAGCCCTTAAAGAATCCAAGGCCCTTATTCTACCTTTCCACGTAAAGAGCTTACTTTTGGAAAACATAAGGGAAACTCATTAACTGAAGAGTATTAAAAGGATCAAAAAGCCTGAGTTAAAGCTTCGAAGTGTAAAATTCCCGTCACAGAACCATCTCTGATTTAGGAAAAGAGGGAGGTCCCTCTAATGGCCTGGATTCCTCCCCGTGGAGCTCCCACACTTTGAGTGTCTACAAATAGCAGGTACCATATGGGGCACAGCAAGTGCTGGGCAGCAGTGAAAAAGGGTGCTTTGGTTCGTCCCTTAGGGAGGTCTGGGGATCTGACAAGGAAACTGGAGTCCTGAAGCCCCTGCAAGGTGCAGGCTTTCTTTCAGCAGGCAGTGGTCCAAGCCAAGTCCTTATCACCTGGCTGGGGGTGGATGGTTGAAACGAATTGAAAAAGCATGATAATTGAAAAAGCACGATGGAGAAAGCTTCCCTGGCCTCAAACATGACACAGGATGTCAGGATTACAAGGGGACAGGAAAACTCCCTATCTATGTAGATCCCGAGTTCTTTCTGTGCCTGCTCAAAATCATGCCACTCCCATCAAAAGAACACACTGAAAAGGGAGAGAAACACCCTTTCCTACACTCAGTATTACCTGCCTGCCATTCCACCGACCCACAGGTACTACTGGCTGCTTATAATTTCTCAGGCATTGTGTTAGATCCTGGACACATAAAAGCGAACAAGGCAGACACATTCATAAACTGATAAGCACTACCCTGCTCCGGAAGTCCATGGACTACGTAGAAGAATTAGATACTGCTTGTTATCCTGTTGCATAAGGAAACATTAACTTCCACTCTACAGGTTAAGGCCATTTCACCTTATTCTTGCCTTAATATGACTGTATTCATTTAATAAATTTATCAAGCACTTATAGGAGCCTGATCCAGGGCTCAGCATAGGTGATACAAGAATAATAATATAATGCCCTCAAGGAGCTCAGAGTCGACTGGAAAAGACAAGCAGATAAATGAGTAATTACAACCCAGTGTGATTATTTCTCTGTTAGGGATAGATAAAAGTGTTGAAAGAAGTACAACTCTGGAGAATCTTACAATAAATCTGAGTGTTCCATGGAAGGTTATGCAAAGAACAAAGCGTCTGCTATGAGTCTTCAATTTCAAGTAGACATTAGGCAGTGGGAGAAGGAGAGGACCAATAAACCAATCTGGGAAGAGAAATACACATGCATTTATACAAACTGGATTCTGGGAGCACAAGTCCATTTAAGTATTTGAAAGATAACTCTTGGTTCTAACACAAAGTATGGACTAGAATATATTTCAAAACTCCTTTGACTATGATCCAAGGTAAGAAATTCATTTTCTTCATGGTCCAGTGTCCACGTTCACTACACATAAAATATAAACATAAGTCCCATAAAAACAGTGTTGATCCTTACTATGTGAGATGTACTCTGATGTTTTCTACTCCAGTTGATTCTACTCTGAAAATCCAATGGTCATGACCTACCGAATTGATAGCATGAAGTCTTAGCCATAATTAAAAAAAACAAAAACACTGTTAGAAAGAAAGTCTAGGGAAAAATATGACTATAGTGGAAGTGAGAGAGATTGAGAATTGAAGAGGAGAGAGGAGAGAGGAGAAACGAGAGAGGAGAGGAGAGGAGAGGAGAGAAGAGGAGAGGAGAGGAAAAAGAAAAAAGAAAAGAGAAAAGAAAAGGAAAGAAAAGAAAAGGAAAGAAAAGAAAAGAATAGAAAAGAAAAGAAAAAAGAAAGAGACAAGAGGGAAGGGGGGGGGGGAAGGGAAGGGAAAGAGAAGGGGAAGGGAGGAAGGAAAACTGTAATAAGGATGAAGAAAGGGGTAAGAGTCATCAACACCTTCCTGTAGTCCTTGTCTCACTGCCCGCCTTCCTACTAAAACTTATGGAGAAGACACACTGGTTTGGCTTAGTTTTAAATTCACCGTCCCCAAGCACCATGTCTAGGACACATTTAAGTGTTCAATGGGCCTTTGAAATAATAAACGCCTAAATGCCAGATGTGAGAATTATTTAGGAGATAAAATCAAGACTGCACCCACCTAACTGGATATAGAATATAAACCAAAGTATGAAAATAAATCCATTAGACTTGTGAGGGTTTCAGAGTACCTTTAGAACAAACTGTACAGGTAAGTGTACCACCATCATACGTGCTAGCTGAAGCGCACACATCTCTTTCAAATTCTCCGTAAACCAAAGAACCATCCAGATATTGATTCAGGCCATTTTTTTTGTTATTCTGTACTGAAAAAATTAACAAGATTATAAATACTACATTTGATTAAAAGTTTGATAATTCTATCCAAATGACTAACTGTAAAAAGGCTTTTCCTGGGGCACCTGGGTCACTCAGACGGTTAAGCGTCCAACTTCAGCTCAGGCCATGACCTCGCGGTTCGTGGGTTCAGGCCCTGTGTCGGGTTCTGTGCTGACAGCTCGGAGCCTGGAGCCTGCTTCGGATTCTGTGTCTCCCTCTCTCTCTGCCCCTCCCTTGCTTGTGCTCTCTCGCTCTCTCACTCTCTCTCAAAAATAAATGTTAAAAAATTAAAAAAAAAAAAAAAAAAAGACTTTTCCTTACTATACCTGGAACCACCAGCCCTTGATCCCTGCTTTAAAAACAGGAAAGGAGTGTCTTAGGTTCCAAGGAATATTCCGTTTGAACACAGTGTTGGTCATGGACACAGGGTGGGAGGTTACCTAGGCCTCCTGCGTGGGCATCAATAAGTGAGGCTGCCACCGCAATTCCAGCAGGAAGTCCAAGGTCTCTGGCTGCCTCTGGTGTGAGCCCATTTCCAAGAGAAGCTCCAGGAGGCAGTACTTGGTTTCCTGAGTAGACATGAGAAACAACAAACACCTGTCAGTTTGAAAAACACAAAAGCAAACACAGGGTTTTCTTAAGGGAACCTCTCTGCTCCCGCCCCTCTCTTCTGCATTTTCTCAACCTCATGAAGATAAAAACCATGCACCCACAAAGAGTCCCTTTGCTCCTTTGGTGACTTAGGTGTATGTCCTTGGTTCCCGTGGGTCACGCTCTGGGGTACTTTACAAAATCAAGAGCTCTAAGGTACCTTTCAAATTGGAGAAAGATTCCATTCACGGGAAATTCCAAAGATATAAACACAGTGGCCTCTTAAAGACCAGTTAAAACAGTCAAACTGTTCCAAACGGGCTTCCTAACACAGCAGCAGCCCTGACAGCATACCTTACGCACACATACACATCCATACACAGTCCTGGGTTAACATATATTCCTAAGGAAGTTGAGAACCTTTACTTGTGTAGTTGCTTCCTGTCAGAGGATAAGGGAGGGAATTATTTTGTTCCAATAAAAAAAAAAATCTCTTCAAAGTTTTTCTCAGTTGGAAATGAGAGCCCAGTCTAAACCTTGCAAACTTAACAAGGCTGCTACTTGCACAACCACAGAATACAATCTGAATGGTGTTCTTTGGAGTTGTGCAATGCAGCGACCCTGATATTTCAAGTGACCTTGAATTCCTGCAGTCAGTCAGGCCTTCAGTTAAGAATTTATTGATTGTCTTGCTTTGTGTGGGTGCTGTGGCGCTGTAAAAGGCAGTCCTTGCCCCCAACCTAGTTAGGGAGATGAGATCAGGACACAAGGAGCCATGTAAGTCAGAACAGAATGAAGAAATCCATCTGTTCTCAGGTGTTTAGCAGAGGCTGAGTCCTCCCCTCCCCTTGCCAAGAAATTCATAATTAGTGTTTGTGCACCGCAAGGAGGGGGTTGGGGGAGATCCACATATATGCTAAGACCTCTCTGAGCTCCAAGATTCTAAGATTCTGAATGTATGCTCAGTAATTTGCTTGATGCTAAGATACCTACCACTTGTTCATTGTTCCACGGAGCCCCAGGGCTAGGCTGAGGTGCTGCAGGACTTTTGGGGTCAAGGGGAAGGTGGGGGTTGAGGGAGGCAGAGGGTGAATGGCTCACCAATCTCCTCTAATTGGAAACAAAAAACCCTCCACAACACCATTTTTATCCATTTTAGGTAATGAGCTTCACCTATAAATGAATTTGGAAAAAAAAAAAAGTCTGCTAAGAAAATCAAGAGGAAGAAGACTGAAACCACTGCAATGCATCCTGGAGCTTCACTGTCCAATTTGGTAGCCGCTTGGCATGTGTGGACTAAACGCTTGAACTGTGGGCTGGAAGAACTCAAGGACCTTAATTTTCCACTTACTTTCACTTTAACTCATTTCATTTTAAAAACTGACACTCAAGTCAGCTACTGAAAAACTTTTTAAGGATGTTTGAAACCACTGTGGCGTGCAAATCTACTTTTTGAATGCTGAGGACATCTAAATCAAATATTTACAATGAAGTTTTAGTGTATGTATTAGGAGGTACTAAGCAGAAAATATGCATCAGATGTCAAAAACTTTGTATGGAAAAAAATAAATGTAAAATATTCATCACTTTTATATCAAATGCATGTTGGAATCCTATTTTGGACATATTAGATTATATTACATTGAAATTAATTTCACCTATTGCCTTTTACTTTAATGTGGCTACTAAAAAATTTTAAACTGTGTGTGTGGCTCATATTATATTTCTATAGGACAGCTCTGGTCTGGAAGACAAAATCAAGATGCTCCAATGTTGGGGCAGAGAGAAAGGAGAGCTTCTAGCCTGCTTTGAATACCTAAGCCAGCAGAATCCTAAAGGAGAGTGGTGCCCTTCAAGGTAGACAATCTGTCTCTGGACACTATGTGGAGTATGTCACTGTATCTAGTATCTAGCACATAAAAGACAGCATTTGCCTTTACTGAGCATTTCTGTGAGAGAGACAGTGCTAAGGATTTGCTATGCATTTTCTCAGTTCATTGTCACATAATGCCACAGATGGATGGGGAAAGTCAGGTTTATGAAGGGAAAGTAAGTTCCTTCGAATCATACAGCTTAAATGTTGGGAGTACAAGCCATAGATTCCACTCCAACCGATGCAAACCTGTGCTCTTATTGGTTAAATTACATATTGGTGGATCTGTTTTTAAAAAATTTTAAGTGAAGAAAACAAGAGAAGAAATGACTAAAGAAACAAGAGAAAATTTTTTTTTTAAATTTTTTAATGTTTATTTATTTTTAAGAGAGAGAGAATATGAGCAGGGGAGAGCAGAGAAAGAGGAAGACACAGAAACCGAGGCAGGCTCCAGACCGTGAGCCGTCTGCATAGATCCCCACGTGGGGCCTCTAACTCATGAGCCATAAGATCATGACCCGAACCGAAGTCAGACATTTAACGGACTGACCCACCCAGGCGCTCCAAGAGAAGTATTTTTAGAACAAACATTATGTAGGTTTAAAAAGTAGCATCATTTGGGGGCTCCTGGGTGGCTCAGTTGGTTAGGCATCCGACTTCAGTTCAGGTCACAATTTCACGGTCTGTGGGTTCAAGTTCCGTGTCGGGCTCTGTGCTAACAGCTCAGAACCTGGAGCCTGCTTCCGATTCTGTGTCTCCCTCTCTCTCTGCCTCTCCTCCACTCATGCTCTGTCTCTCTTGCTCTCAAAAATAAAACATTAAAAAAAAAAAAGTAGCATCATTTGGAAGTCATGCTCACTACCTTCAGATTTTTTTAAAGGGTTAATTTTGATAGGAAAGTAAAAATGGGAATGGTTTCACCTTCTTCCCGATCTTCACAAACATAAAGGCCATGATTTTCATTAAAAAAAAGGTTCTGGACAGAAGGAGGATTAACAAGATGGGGAACTCTTGTAAATCTTCTGGGCAGCAGGTCAGAAAGAACCCTGGGCTGGCCAGGTACAAGGGAGTCCAGGGTTTGCAGCCAGATCTAGGTTCAAATCATATGCTGGTGGACCACAGGTAGATTTCTCAGCACAGGCAGCATCTTGAGCAAAGGCCAAGAAACATGGGAGACTGCCAAAAAGGCTGAGTAAAGTGGAACAGAACCCTGGCTGGGACCCAGCAGGGGGCGGAAGGAGCAGATAAGGTTGGAGACGGAAGCGGGGACAAAACAGACACTGTAATCCAGACTCAGGTGTCTGAACTTCATCATGAAGATCACGGAGGGCCCCTGGAGGAACAGTAAGCCAGGCAGTGAGGTGACTGGATTTAAGCATTGCTATAGATCTCTTGGGCAGCATGGCAGAAGACAGAAAGGGGTTAGGGAGAACAGTTGTGAAGCTATTTCAGGAAGAGAGAAGATATGAACCTTCATCAAGGTATGGGCAAGAGAGTCGCAGGGACAGGTATGTGCAACAGAAGAGATTTTGTGAAGCAGCAAGTTACAGGTCATGGCAGTTGCCTGGATATGGGAAATATGGCTGATAGAGAGACGCCGGCTTGGATCCCTGTTAAGGACAGACTTGCAGCCCAGTAAGGGCAGTAAGGGCAGCAGACAGCTTCCAGCTGCCAGCTCCTTCAGGCTGCTGTGCCAAAGGACAGCCACACCTGATGACTTAGCAGAGACAGAGCAGAGGGACTGTGATGGCACCACTCACTCCAGAGCACTCTGCTGGGCTGGGCTGGGCAAGGGGCATGGGACTATATCACGGCTCAAATTCTCCCTCTGCCCCATTCTCCTCTCCTCACCTTCTTATCACAGATGGCAACCCCTAATAATTTGAGAGAGACCCTCAAATCTGTCTCAGCATCTGCTGCCGGAGAACCCAACCGGGGGCAGTAGGCCAGGCCTTCTCCCCAGCCCACTGGTCCAGGAATGAAAATAAATATGCACAAAGCTTAACATCCTCCTTTGAACTGGAACACAGCCTTCAGGAATAGTCCATCTGGGCCCAAAGCAGGAAGAAGTTTTGTTTATTTAGAGACCGAAAACAAACAGCTTGGCGTAAGAGAAGATGATGGAAAAGGTGGGAATCTCTGAGAAATCACCCCATCAGATCATGCTTTAGGCTTACCAGCCAGGGTTACATCTGAGGGACTGGTGGAGCTGTCAGAAGCAAGCTTTAGTGCGCCTGGACAACTTTTCTGGAAATAATCCTCCTTTCGGCTCTTCCTTGACCATAAAATTAAGTTAATCACAGCATCCATTTTCCCAGACTTAATCAAGACCTCACAGCCTCACCACTGGCTGTCTCTCCTAGCCTCTGTTCAGCCATTCATCCACACAGCTTCACAAACATTCAAGAACAATGGTGGCCCCGTATAGTTTTGCCCACCCTGTGGCAACATCGAGGTGCCGGGGTGTATGTGAAAGAGGCACCTCTGAGACTCACACAGTGGTCTCTGCTAACCAAGGCTCTCAGCCCCTCAAACAGTGCTCTGCAGGTGAAATGTACATGGTATTCCGAGAACGCCAAGGAAGGAGGGGACTGTGAGTTGGCCCTGGGAGTGCAGGAAATCAAGATGAAGGTGACATTTGAGCCTAGTCTGGTAAGACAGGTGGCGGATTGCTGGTTTCAGAGCTAGAATGCTCAGGGGAAATGGATGCCATTAGAGCAAAAAGCTGTTCACTGCAGGCAGCCCCGAGGGGCACAGAGGCAGTCAGTATGTTGGCAAAAAGGGCACCAGGGAGGAGCCGTGAAGTGGGGACCTCAGGCAAGGCGAGGAGCTCCAACTAAGGCAATGAGGCCCTGCCAGCCAATAGCTCTGAGCACTTAGATTTGTTTTTTAAGAAGATAAACCTGCAGTGGGGAAAGGCTAGAATAGGAAATAGTTTTTTATGTCTAAAACAATCAAGCCAACTGAAAAATGCAGGCTGCAAAACATTATGTAGAGTATGACTTCATTTTAAGAAGAACAACAAAGAGGGTAGATGGACTATTTGTAAAAATACATTCCTAGGGGGAAAGAAAGAAAATTGCTTCTTCCTGGATGAAGAAGTTATTATTTTTTTTCTTTTTACCAACCTATACTTTCTAACTGTTCTGCCTCGAACACACATTTCTTGTGTAATTTTTTTTATAGGTGTTTTTCCCTTTAAATCAGGGTAAATAAATGAGGGCACATGTATTCAGAAAATTCCTACAAAGCCACTAAAATGAATGAGGAAGAATCAGGGTCTGAATTCGGAAAGAAGTTCAAAATACATTTAGCAAAAACATCAAGACACAGAATAGTGTTCACAGTGTGATACCATTTGGGCATTTTATTCAAGTACACAAGAATGGAAGCATGTATATTTCCAGAAAAATCCTAGAAAAACATGCAGAATGTTGTTAAACAGCAGGATGGGGACCCAGCGTAGGACACTCTTCTCTAGGATTTGGGCTTCCTCTATACCGTGACCTTAAATTTCTTTTGTGATCAAAACAAACTAGACTAAGTTAAAAGAAAAGCAAAATTAAGAAGAATACCGTGCACCTTTTCCAAACCCTGTTCCTCAGCCTGAAGGCAGGAGAGGCCCAAGGACAAGGACACTTCAGCTATTTTCTTGGTTTGGCTGGCTTCTGTTCCTGTGAACACACTCTCATGTTGGGGTATAAAAAAGCAATCGCTCTGAGGGTTCGTGGGCTCATGTCCACTGAACTCTTATTCAGACGGGCAGATTCAGTGCGAGTGGTCAAAAGCTGGAGCCTACAATTATCTGGTGGTTGCGGTCCCTCCTCACAGGCAGGGGCTACTATTACACCAAATCTTTCCCTACCAGTTTTTCAATTATCTATGACTAATGAGCACTTTGGGAACAGTTTCAGACACACACATAATCCTCTTTCCTGACGTCAGCAGCAGAAATTAATGACTGTGTGGATTGCTGAGAGACAGAAAATGCATTATAATGGTCAACAGAACTGTTATCCTCTCCAGGAAGAGGGAGACGGGGGAGGGGTGTTGTATTAACTGGAAGGTTCAGTGTTCCTCTGTATTTCTACAAATGGGGATGAAACCCAGGGGAAGAGTGGGCTCAAAGTCCTTGGAAATGTCAGAAAGAGGTCTGGGCATGGGCAGCATGAGACCCTGGTTCCTCTGTGTTTGCCACTAAGGGCACTGGTTCCTGCTCAGTTTTGCCAAGGTCAACAGGCCAACTGGACTGGCTGGAACGGTGCTCTCACCTGCCCTGCCAGCAGAGAGGCTCTCTGAGCGCTGCGGGACTGAATCCACTGTCAATCTGGTTTAGGAGTGGGAGAACAAAAACAGAATTATCCTTTTGTACTCTCCAGTGATAGGCTGGAATTATCTTAAGAGCATGTGGTGGTGTATGTAAGTTTGCTGTTTCATGCAGGCATAGTATGGGCATGATTTTAAAGATGGTTACAACCTGCTCCGACTCTGGTTGAGCTCCCAAATTAGCATGAACCCTCCTCAAAGAAAACAATACCATCATGTGTATATGGCTGCCAGTAGACTGGTTATTGATACTTTTAAAAGAGCTGAGGGGTGCCTGGGTGGCTCACTCGGTTAAGCGTCTGACTTTGGCTCAGGTCATGATCTGGCGGTTTGTGGGTTCGAGCCCCGTGTTGGGCTCTGTGCTGATGGCTCAGAGCCTGGAGCCTGCTTCTGATTCTGTGTCTCCCCCTCTCTCTGCTCCTCCCATGCTCATGCTCTGTGTCTCTCTGTCTCTCAGTAATAAACAAACATTAAAAAAAAATTAAGGGGCGCCTGGGTGGCTCAGTCGGTTAAGCGGCTGACTTCGGCTCAGGTCATGATCTCACGGTCCGTGAGTTCGAGCCCCGCGTCGGGCTCTGTGCTGACAGCTCAGAGCCTGGAGCCTGTTTTAGATTCTGTGTCTCCCTCTCTCTGACTCTCCCCCGTTCATGCTCTGTCTCTCTCTGTCTCAAAAATAAATAAACGTTAAAAAAAATTAAAAAAATAAAATAAAATAAAAAATAAAAAATAAAAAAAAATTAAAAGAGCTGCCAATATTAGGGGCTTGAGCAATACCCAGCACCTAAATTCCTCTGCAGAGACCTCGGTTTAGACAGGTTAGAGCAGGGAGCTTTCTGGAACCAAAACTGATACAAGACTGACAGAAGAACATTCTGGTAATTCTTGCTCCTGCAGAGGAGTCACATACACCCAGAACTATTCACTCAACCAGAGAAATTAACATAAAACTCAAACCTGATATGCCCCGCTATCTGTTGAAAGACATCTTCCAAAGTATTGCCTTTCATTAGCCTCCTAAAAATGACCTCACTTTAACTAGGAATTAAACTCTACTTTAAATTATTGACTAAATGTGAAACTTTCTGATTCATTCATTATTTATTACAGAAATGTTGACTGAGTACCTACTATGTGCCAGGCACTGCTGTAATGCAGAAAATGCATTAAGGAACAAGACAGAGAAGTTCTCTGCCTTTACTTACAGGGCTTACTTTCAGTAGACATACAATTCCCATCCAATACCTCTTCTGAATTATATCTTGTAAATATTTTATATTGTAACCTCTTCTACGGTTTGGGCTATTATTTATAAATCTTTATATCCCGTTCTTGTATTCTGACCTATGGTAGGTATTTGTTTAATAAACACATCACATATTTTATTTTTTAATGTTTATTTACTTTGACACAGAGAGAGAGAGACAGATAGAGAGAGAGACAGATAGAGAGAGAGAACATGAGCAGGGGAAAGGGCAGGCAGGGAGGGAGAGAGAGAATTCCAAGCAGGCTCCACACTGTCAGTGCAGAGCCAAAGCAGGGCTCAAACTCACAAACTGTGAGATCATGACCTGAGCTGAAATCAAGAGTCAAGACGCTTAACTGACTGAGCCACCCAGATGCCTAACATATCACATATTTGAAATCAAATTCTGAATGACCCTCATGCTAAGTTTTGCTTTTCCCCATGTTTCTCTCTTCCCCTCTCTCCTACTAAACAGAGAATTACTCAAAGATGATTTTATTTATCTCTGCATTCATGTACCCTTCCCCCCAGCACACAGCAGTGTCTAGAACAAGAGTCCTTGGTGATGTTCATTCAACTGAATTTGCAGCTTTCTTTTCAAAAGAGAAGACCACAGTTCAGAACCTGGGTGGCTCCGTCGGTTAAGCGTCCTACTTCGGCTCAGGTCATGATCTCACTGTTCACGGGTTGGAGCCCCCCCATCAGGCTCTGTGTTGACAGCTCAGAGCCTTGAGCCTGCTTCGGATTCTGTCTCCCTCCCTCTCTGCCCCTCCCTTGCTCCTGCTCTGTTTCTCTCTCAAAAATAAATACAAACATTAAAATAAATAAAATAAAAAGAGAAGACCACGCAGATCAATCGAATTAGACAAACAGATTACACACACACACATACATACACACACACGATGCTGAGTATCAGCTAGGAGAGTAAAGAGAAGAGGAACATGTTTCCTTATATAATCCTCCCAGTATCATACCCTCATCTCTCAAACTCAGGGACAACAGAAGGTCTCAAGGCCTATGCACGTGCCTAGAAAATGGTGACCAGCAGGTCCAAGCTTCTCACTAGGCACACTGATGCTACTGTGACGAGACACTATGGTTATCACCACCTGGTGGAGTAGAGACTCTCAAATTCTCCTTGCATGGTCAAGTCTGAATCAAGAAGTGGATGGTGGTTAACGTGTTAGGTGAAAAGCCCCAGATCTCATTGCTAAGTGGGTCTGAGGAAGGCAGGATGGACGCCAGGCCAAGGCGTTCGGACTTGTTCTGACGGGCAACTGGTAACTATTATAGGTCAGTGAGCCAAGGAATGGTTCACACAACTTGTGTTTCAGGAAGATCAATATCATAGTAACAGTACCTGTTTATCAAAACCTACAGGCTTTCCGTCACTTTTTGGCATTTTTCAGTTGCTCTCACCTTCAATGCCAGCAACAAACCTACAGGGCTGGTGCTAGAATCACTACATTGTAATCATAAAAACAAAAGCACAGAAAGGTTATTTAATTTGTTCAGTCACCTATGTGATGAGGGGCACAGTTAGGCTTGTGGTCCAGGATTGCCAGGTTCCAAAGTCTAGGATTTCTCAACTGTACCATGTAGATTAGAGGAGCCAGATACTAGACCCAGGAAGAATAATCTCCAGTGTGTGTGGGGTCATGGGTAGAAAAGCAGGCAGCTTCATTTGCAAAGGCTCCCTTGGTAGATCCTGTCCAAGGACAAAACCCCAAGACCCATGCGATCCAGCAGCTCAATCTTCTAGCTCTTTCCTTTCCTCTCCTAGGCAGGTTCCAAAAACAGAGACTCTGGACTTCAGATGGCCCAGAGAGACCGTGGACTTCAGTGTATTCCTTTTTCAGTAGAGAAAACTGAACCCAGGGAGGGAGGTGACTTCCCTGGGGCCACCCTGCTGTGGTGGCAGCATCTATACTGAAGCCCAGGGACTCAACTTTTCCACACCGCCTGCCGTGGCAGTACCAGCCTGGACTTGCCCCTATCTGGAGCAAGAAGCTCATCCAAGCCAGGACGAACAAGTCACAGGGTGAACAAGAGAGTAGACAAAAATCCAGTGGATTCCAACGGCGTTGGCTGCCGATTCTGAACTATTCCGAGCATATAGTGCAGGCTTTTCAGCTTGAAATCATCCACTCTGACACCCACACTGACCTAATTCTCTAGATAATTGCCAATGCCCTATTTTATTCTCACCTAGCCTAAGGCCACCTCCAAAAGCCTTTCCTGGGTAGATCATAATTAGTCACTTTTTTCCTCTACAACCCCACAGCATGTTTCTTAGAATTACATCATTCTGTTCTACATAATGGCTTTTTTTCCTTGTGCTTCATTCCTCCATTTTAGATTATAACCACCTTGAGGGTAGAGGTCTTTTCACAGGTGTATTTGTAGGAAGCATGCAATTTAGGAGGAGTTCAGGTTAGGAGGTGAGCAGGCTTGTGATGGAGGGCAAGTGGTTTCATTTCTTTGCCTTCCTTGTCTCCTCCCCTGTAAAACGGTTATAATAATGCTATTATGTTATGTGAGAATCACGCACGGTAGTACAAATAAAGCACCTTAGAATGCTGCCACGTGGCAAATACTCAATTAATATGAGATATTATCATGGTACAACAACTCCCTATTCCCGGTCTGTCGGATATCGCATGGCCTATACTGATTACTCAGTTCATTCTGGCTGAGTTTATAAAGCTTGAGTAGGGATCCTTGATGTTACAGCATGTGGAGATATATGCTTTTGGGGTCATGAGAGCAAACCACAGAAACTGTGAAAGTTGTTAAAATATTCACAGTGATGGAATTCAGTTTTCCAGCACAAAAAGAGTCTCCCTGTAGTCATGTCTCCATGGCGTGTCTCCAGAGTGAAATGTTTTAAAAGTGCAGAAGGTGTTCTCTTTGGAGTTATTTTAAGGACTAAATGCTTGTTTCAGAAGGAAAAATCATTATTTTGTCAGCAAAACTCTTGACTGTTATGATGACCAATGCTTCTAAGACCCAGGCAAACAGTTTGGCCACAGACAGTTGGGAAAGACATATTTGGGAGATACTTTCGCCGTCATTGTGCTGAAGATATTACCGGGGTTAAAGCAGTTGTCCTCACAGTTTTGTTTTGTTTTGTTTTGTTTTCCCCACAGTCTAGTAGAGAAGACACATATAGAAAACCGGGGACTTATCTAAGGTACCTCCATTTTTTCTTTAGTCCGGTAGATTCATTAAAAACAAACATTAGAGGGGCGCCTGGGTGGCGCAGTCGGTTGAGCGGCCGACTTCAGCCAGGTCACGATCTCACGGTCCGTGAGTTCGAGCCCCGCGTCGGGCTCTGGGCTGATGGCTCAGAGCCTGGAGCCTGTTTCCGATTCTGTGTCTCCCTCTTTCTCTGTCCCTCCCCCGTTCATGCTCTGTCTCTCTCTGTCCCAAAAATAAATAAAAAAATTTAAAAAAAAAAACAAAAAAAAAAAACAAACATTAGAAAATCAGGATCATTTAACAGAATGTTTTATCAGCAAAAAGATAGGAAGGAGATGATCTCAAAATAAAGGACATTAAAAACAATTAAATACAATGCCCTCTTATGACCCTATTTTCTCCTCCTATCACCCACCCTCTGTCAGGGGCCAGTGGTGGCCTCTAGTCTAGACTACTGCTTGCAAACTGGTAGTTTACAAAATGCTAACAACCTCCTAACAATGGGTGAACCTACAGGATATTGAACTGCAAGCTCTCACGTAGAGAAAGTCAGCAGGTCCAGTGCTCACCACACAACGCCAAACATCTGGTGATTTGAAGACATCTGGGGCTTTTTTATCATGTAGACCAAACATGATTCAGGTAATTGACCAAATTTTTCACTTCCCAACCAGATGTCTTACTTTCATATAAATGAAGCCAATCTTGTACTTTCATGTGCAAATAAGCTAGACATAAATTCACCCCTGGAGGGCAGAATTAATTGCTTATTCTCAATGAATACTAAATTACATATTATTTCTTCTTTTTTTCCACTATTCTACCTTTGAAAAAGGTTTTCCACTCTTGCTTTGAAAAGCATACGTTTCATTTCAGAAACGTTCTGTCTTTTAAAATGTTTCTGAGTGTTTTACTGCAAGGCAGTGTGCTGTAATGAAAAGAGTGTGGTCTTAGGAGTCAGGATGAATTGGGTTCTAATTCTGTGCATACCCCCACTCCCAAGCTGTTAAGGGTCCTGGAAAAAGTTAAAGTCTCGGAATTCAGTTCCTTTGCAGTTATAAATCATTAAATCCACCTATAAATGACACTATGAAGACCTGAGATCACTCATTCTTATGATACGTGTCAGGCACTCATTCTGTGCCCATCACTGAGAGATGACAGAGAGCTACCATGCCGCCCCCTGGGAGCTCTGTCAAGACCACAGGCAGGTGCTCCGAAGGGCATGCTAGAAAAGTCGCGCTCCATATCCTGAATGGCGACATATTGTCCAACAAAGCAATGAACGCTTTTATTCAGGATTTTTAATAAAAGTATGAGCAACTTCAACTGTAACTAATTTTTAAAGGGAGTATCAAGTTTGTAAAAAGGAAGGATCTGTCTGAAACCTTTCCTCTTCTTGTATTGCTTTCAAGTACGTATTGGAATTTGCTCTCATCATGTTTGTTTAAAGAATTCATGTGGTTATCAATGACCCTCCACCTTCTATGCCGTTGTCCTGACAACCAACCATTTACTAGACAGAATATGGAAAGCAGACGACAATGTATCCCTTCAGTCAGGTTCAGTAGGTAAAACTCAACAGTACAGAGACAATATTCAGAAGACCAGGGCCTTTGTGTTTGAGATCCTTCAAGGGGAAATAAACACGGAAATATGAACTTACACACACAAAGGAGAGAGCAGTGTTTAGAGAGCTCAACTGGGCGAGGAAAGGCTGTCACGTAGAACTTTTGTGTGGTTGAATAGCTGTTGTATTTCTGAAGCCAGGCTACAAAGAAATACAGCACATAAAGACAAAGGGCTAACTTTGTTGTTGCTATTGTTTATCCTAACCAGTTAAGATTCTTTTATCACCAAAGATCAGACACCTCTCAAATATATGAAGAACTGAAATGTGGCTGTGGTTTTTAAACTTTTTTCCAAGGACCATGTTTTTTCCCCCCTAAAAGGAATCTTTCACAGAACCCTGGCATGTAAATCTGATCAAGTAAAGGAGGAAATGTCCAAAAGTGATGTGCTCTAGCGTTGACACTTGGGGGACATCCAGATGGTGGGGGCTGATGAACATGGGTTTGAATCTGGAATTTAATCTATGGTGAAGGCTGCCAATCTGCAGACACAAAAGAGGAGAGGAATGCAAGTTTGGGGCTGTAAATGAAGCCCCTTCTCTTAGGCTTTCCTGTAGCACAGAAGCTGAAGAAGCAGAAAGTGTCCACTATTTAATGACAAAGACTATGACCTCATCCTGGGTGAAGGAGGACATGGGCACTACAGCATCCAAGGAAAGGAGTGGAATTTGCCAGGTTGGCATTTGGCCAAAATGTCAGGGAAAAATCGCTGAAGCGCTCACCCACACTGCCATGGGAATTTAGCAGGGGAAGATTCCAAAAAGGATGCTCTCACTTAACATCATTTAAATCTCCATCTCTGTCATCCAGGGTATATGTGTACAAAGTGGGGAGCCTCGTGCAGATTGTGGGGAAAATACTCAAGGAGCAAGAAGATGGAAGCTTCCAGCTTTGTCAATGAAACAGCATCTGATTTCTCCAGTCCTTTAAAAATTTTTTTTAATGTTTATTTATTTTTGAGAGAGAGAGAGAGACAGAGTGTGAGTGGGGGAGGGGCAGAGACAGAGGGAAACACAGAATCCGAAGCAGGCTCTAGGTTCTGAGTCATCAGCACAGAGCCCAACGCAAGGCTTGAACTCATGAACCATGAGATCATGACCTGAGTTGAAGTCAGATGATCAACAAACTGAGCCACCCAGGTGTCCCCTAATTTCTCCAGTTCTTAAGTCTCTCGTTCTTTGGACATAAGACCTGTGAGAATGAGGGACTTAGGCAAAATGGAAAAGGAAGGTTGGCCCAGAACCCAGAAGCCATCCCCAGCTACCACAGCCTTTCCCGCTGGCTACAGATGTCATTTCCAGGGGGAGCACTGAGGGTAGAGGGAGGGAGACCCAACCTCCAATAGGCTTTAGTGCCTGGAGCTGAGAGCAGGGAAACTGTGCAGGACTCCACCTTCTGGAGCTGTTTCCAAAGAAAGACGTTGGGACTGTACAGCCTCTGGAAGGTGATCAAGGGTGGACACCAAGGGTGCCAATGGAGAAGGGCATCTGTGAGGTCAGCCCACAGAGCTAGGGCCTGTATGATCAGAATTGATTTTTTTTTTTTTAAAGAAAAATCAAGATCATGAAGCTATTACTCACTGTAGTTTTTCTTCAGTTTACAAAGACAACACAGCTTCACTACAGACAATTCAAACAGTACAAAAAGACAGGAGAAAAAACCCTACCCTCAATTTTCCTCCTCCCAGAAATAACTACCGCTGAAATATTAGAAACTATTAAAGACCATCATTCCAAAATATTAAGATACACATGTATTTAACTCTACATAAAAGGGATCATGTAAGTATGTAATTTTATATTCTGCTTTGAACTCAGTAGTATGCCCTAGACATCTTTACTCACCAATGCGTATGGTTCATGCTTCTTGAAAATATATCCTATTCTATAATTTGAATGTACTACATTATTTAACCACTCTCTTAGTACTAGACAGCTAGCTCATTTCTGGCAAAATAAAAACACATCCAGACTTAGTAAGAAAAGACTTAGGAAGGATTAGTGTAAGGAGGTAAAGGGGCTTTTGCAGGTGGGGAGGGGAATTATTACAAGATGGAGGATGTTGGGACCACAAGATCTGCAAGTGTCTCAAGAGTTAGATAAAATGGGTCTTTTATAAGGTGAGAAAGAATGCAGGGAAATGGAATCAAATCGTGGTGTGACTGGAAAATAGATCAGAGAGTACTTTGCCCTGGGGTCAGTATATTTTGAGGGAGGAACCTGTGGTAGTTAATTTTATGTATCACCTTGTCTGGAAGTTTAGAGTCATAAAACTGCAATTCTGTCCCAGATATTTTGTCAACCATTTTCCTGGGTGTTTCTGTGAGTGTGTTTTAGTTGAGATTAACATTTAAATCAATAGACTGAGTAAAGCCGACTGTTGTCTATAACGCAGATGGGCCTCATCTCATCAGTTGAAGACCTTAGTAGAACAAAAAGGTTGACATCTCTCCCCACCCTCAGCCTCTAAAATCCTTCCTGCTTGACAGTCTTCAAATTGGTACATGGGACTTTTTCCTGCCTTTCGACTTGAACTGAAACACTCTTTTGGATCTCTAGTTTGCTGACTCACCCTAGGGATCTTGAGACGTGCCAGTCTCCACAAACTTATGAGCCAATTCATTATGATGTACATGTGCACACAATATGTGCATGCATGCATGCACGCATGCCCACACACGCGCGTGCACACACACACACACACACACACACACACACACACACAAATTGCGGTTTCTCTGGAGAGCCCTGACTAGTGCAGGACTTTATTGTGAGAGTGCAAGAGCAGGGGAAGGACAGAGAAGGTTGGGGAGAAGGAATCCCAAGCAGGCTCTGCTGCTGTCGGCACAGAGCCCAATGCAGGGCCCGATCTCATAATATGTGAGATCATGACCTGAACTGAAACCAAGAGTTGGAAGCTTAACCAAAACGAATATGGAAAAGAGTAACTCTTTGCTGTAGACCATTTCCCAGAGCACAAAACGTGGCATTTACTAACCTTCACTATTTTCTAGGAGCACGGGGCTCAGTAAAACTCAACACTGTCATTCAATTACTCTTAGTATGAAGAATACTGTAAAGAACATCCGTGAACATCCATGCTTGCCCGCATGGCATCATAGACTTTTTGACGAGTTTAGGAATGGCATCTCTGTTTCCCCTCACTTAGCAGTGGAAGCCATAAATACATGCCTGATATCCTCCAGCCCAGGGGCTCACATCCTTAAGGAACTAGAAAAACAAGGCAAAGTATGAACACTGTTCTCTAGCCGGAAAAATCAAACCTGAAACCATCTGAACCCCCTTCATTACTGGATGGATGCTTCTCCAGTTTCCCTGCTCAGTAGGATAGAACAGAACTAGCCCAAGTGTTGACTTTAGGCATGCTCAGGTTCAAATCCACTTCAACATTTACCAGCCTTAAGAATTTGGGTTATGTAACTGCTCTATTTCTCCTTGTATAATACAGTAAGAACAGTACATAAAAGGGATGCTAAACAAAATGAATGACATGATGAACATAAGGGGACCCAGCACACTGCATGGCACTGAACTGATGCTTCAGAGGTATTTCATTTTCTTCTCTTTCTCCCCACAAAGAGCAAGTTATATAGGAGGAAATAACGATACAAGGGAAGGGGACTATATTTTGTACCAAGTGCCAGCTGACATCCAAGCACAGTACGACATGCTGCTTTACAGCTCAGATCTCTGTGAAACTCATTAATCCTGTGAGGGAAGGGAGGCCATCCCCATATTGTAGAGAAAGAAACCCAAACACAGGATGGACCTGTAACTTGTCTGAATCCCACCACCAAGTGAGTTCAGGATTAGAGTTAGGAGGGTAGTTGCTCTGGTTTTTAAAGCCCATTGCTTCTCTGTCAGCCAAATGGAAAGTACTCATCGCCCCAAGGCTCAGGTATGGCTATTAGTTCTACTGGGACAACTACCGTCTCCTTAACGTTGCACTTGCCTACTCCCTCACCAAGGTAACCTCTCACCTCCCTCTCCAGTGAGAAGCTGGTCCTGCTTTGCCCTGGGGCCGAGAGCCAATGACCCAGGGCACAAACCAGCAAACTATGGAGCAGAGGCTCCAGGATCCTCCTGCCGCCCTCCCCCCCCACCTTGTAGCTCCTCTTAGAAACAACGGAGGGGCATCGCAGAAGAGGGCGACAGGAAATCAGCTACGCCAGCCTAAATAATTCACAAAATGAATTCATACCACAGCTAGCTTCCCTAGCATGAATAACCTTGTGAACCAAAGACAAAAAGTAAAGCCTCTGGGTTTTCACATTTCTTACCCTGAGGCAAGTGGGAAGGGAAGAGATGGAAGACTGAGAGGTCATTTACTAAATGCCTGGGGGGGGCGGCTATTAGCATCTCTGCTTCTCGGCAGAGGAAACTGAAGCTCAGAGCCTTGACAAATTGGTACCAGCTGCCTGACTCCACATCCTACTCCAGCGTATCACCCTTTCCTATGTTTGACCCATTTGGTCAAAACCAAATAAAACCTCAAGGGCTTAAACAAGGAAAGAAAGGACACAAAAGGCATCAGTGTTCGGTTTCCTGACACTAACTCTCCCATTCTTGTCCCTTTGCCTGTCTCCTCCTCTCTCACCAGCGTTTTCAAAGTGAGCTCCCCAACAGGCAGTGTGAACAGCTCCTGGGAACTTGTCAGGAAAGCACAGTTCAGGTTGGACCAGAGACCCACTGAGGCAGAAACTTGGGGATGGGGGGTGGGGGCAGAGTCACCCTCCAGGTGGTTCTGATGAGAATCCCTGCATGATCACCTGGTCCCCAGTCCTGACTTTGGTTATGAAGTGAGAATCCTTATTTTTAAAAACTCCCTGGTGATCCTGGTGCCCCAGACGTCAGCACAGACTCCCCCAAAAAGAAAGGCTTTTACAGTTCGACCATGTCATGGCATTATGTACTAAATGTACGAACTTCACAACCGCCCCCGAGGTTTAAATGATGGCTTCTTTTCTGACTAGCTACATGACCTTGGGCAAGTTACTCTCCAGCTTTCTCATTCGTAAAACAGAGTTCATAACACATACTTCGGAGTGTGAAATTGAAAACGATAATGTAAAATGCTCGGTATCGTGCCTGGTACACAGTAGACCATAAGTTAAGTGGGGGCTATTGTTATTAACCGCCCAATAAGAATGAAGAAAAAACAACCCATGTAAAAGAACCTCTATTATATCAAATGGAAGGGGGGGTGCTGCACAGGAGGGAGACCCTGTGGCACCTGCAAGCCTTTCCAGTTCCCGTGTCCCACAGTGAGGGAGACGATCTCTTGCAGGGAAGTGTGACATCCTCTAATGACGCTGCCTCACACAAATCAGATGCAGAAATGAACCTGCAAGGATGTGGAAGGAAAAACCGGGTGCAGTGTGAGAGTATTCAAAAACAACGTGAAGAGACACAGCGGTGCCGACAGAGCTGGAGGTACCGACAGGAAACCCAGGCTTCCAGGGAGGCTGAGCCGTGTGACACAGGGGACAAAGGTGCACAGCGAGGGGCTTCTGTCTGGCCTTCCTGAGACTCAGCTATGCAGCATGTGCAGGCCAAGGGAGGAGAAAGGTATAGAAAGGAGACTGGGCGGGGGGGGGGGGGGGGGGGGGGGGGCGGGTGTCAGACTGTGGCAACAGTGAACAAACAAAATCGGCATTCATACTAAAATCCAGATTAGGAAGATGGCATTCTACTCTGTCTCCATTACAAAACAATGATTTCTCCTAAGGTCCAAAAGAAGCAAACTTGTCCTCTTCCTGCCTAAAATCTGTAAATCTATCTTCCTAGGATGATAATGTGCTTTTTGGGGGTCCCCATGTCTGCCCAGGCTGTTCTTTCTCCACGGAATATGCTTCCCTGCTTCTTCACACACCTAGCCACTACTCAGTCTTAAGAACTCAGAGGTCACCCTCTCCAAGAAGGCCACCCTGAATCCCTGCCTCTTCCGCATCTGAATCGCGCTGGATCCCTTCTCGGGACAGCCATCAGAGCTAGCATATGACTTAACTGCCACATTTCCTTAATTCAGTGTTTCCCAGAGTGTGTTTCACACACAATGACTTCAAAAACCTGCTGCTATTTTTAAATGCGGATCCTGGTGCAAATAAGTTTGGGAAATGCCAAGCTGAACCAAGACAGGTTTCTACACTGAAACAATTCTCAGAGACTTTACCATGCTAGTGCTCAATGAGAATCTCTAAGGAAGTATGAAATATGAATCCCCAATCCGATTTGATCACGGGAATTTTCTTCTCCTAAAAACCACCTGTAGATCCAGAGTGCATGTTATGAGCTATACTACTATCTTTTACTGACACTGTCTGCTTTCCTACTTACCAGGCTGTAATTTCCTTGTGGGCAACAGTATCTGTTCAATACAGCATTTCTGGTATTACATAAGCACTTGCTATATGGTACATATTTGCTGAAAGCCAGCTGCGTGTTAAAAAGTTAACATCAGGGGTGCCTGGGTAGCTAGTCGGTTAAGTGTTCAACTCTTGATATGGGCTCAGGTCGTGATTTCATAGTTGGTGAATTCAAGCCCCACGTCAGGTTCTGCGCGGTCAGATTCTCCCTCCCTCTCTTTCTCTGCTCTTCCCCCGTATGTGCACATGCACCTGCTCTCTCTCTCTCTCTCTCTCTCTCTCTCAAAATTAATAAACTTAAAACAATGAAAAAAAATAAAAAAGCTAACATCACATTTCCCTTTTCAAAACTCTCCACCGGCGTTCTATTATTACCCTTAGGAAAAATCCGGATGCTTTACTCCAGGGCTCATGAGGCTCCACAGTTTTGAAAACCCTTACCCCCTCCCTTGCCATTCCCCTCTTGGACTGCATTCTACTAAATTGGCCTTTTTTCCTTGCTCAAACATGCCGAGCTTCTTCACCTCCCTGAGACTTTGCACATGCTAGGTTTGTTCGTTTGTTTGTTTGTTTTTTGCCAGGAACACTCCTGTCCACATTTCACATCGCTGAAACCATCTGAATGATGAGGTTTCAACCCACAAGTCTTCCCCACATTTCACCAGCATCTTATTTTCACCATAACACACATCAGTAGGGGCCCCTGTCTTGCTTATGTATGTACTTGCCTATGGTATGGAACCCCCGACCCCAGCTCACACCGTAATGTAATACAGCCTTAACATTCTTGCTCATTGCTACCATCAAGAGCACTGAAACATGTCTATCAACTATGTTTAAATAATAAAGATTTTTTAAAAAGAATAAAAGAGTTCCGGAACCTAACAGGATGCTTAATGAGTATTTGCTGGTTACTGAAAGAACGAATTGAACTGAATTATGTATCACAGCAGGTACAACAGTCAGCCTTCCTTCTAGAACAGGATCAAATCCTCGCCTGCCAATGACCAGCTCTGTGACCAGGATAAGTCATTTAACTTCCAAAGTCTTCCTGTAAAACAGGAAATAACAGACTTCTATTTTAAGTAATAGATTGAACACGCTGATCAGATTTTTTCTCTCTTTCTTTAAGATGGGAATGAAATAAAAGTGAAGGAGTATTTTTTTTTTCAGTTGTAAAATGAACATACCAACAATTTCCCATCTTAATCATTTCTTGTTCAGCGTGCATCAAGTACATCCACACTATCGTGCAATCTTCATCACAATCCATCTCCAGAACTCTTCATCTTGCAAGACTGAAACTCTAGATTCATGAGGCAATAACTCCCCATTCCCCCCTCCTGTAAGCAATCACTATTCTAATTTCTGTCTTTGTGAATTTGAAAACTGTAAGTACCTTCTATAAGTGGAATCATATAGTAATTGCCCTTTTGTGACCAGCTTATTTCACTTACATTAATATCTTCAAGGCTCAGTCAGAATTTCCTTCCTTTATTAAGGTAGAATAATGTTACATGGTTTGCACATACCATATTTTGTTTATCCACTCACCTGTCACTGGAAACTTTACTGTGAATAGCACTGCTATGAACATGAATATACACATCTCTCTTCAGGTAACCTACTTACAATTCTTTGGGGCCTATAACTGGAAATGAAATGCCGGATCATACGATAATCCTATTTTTAATCTGGGGGGGGGGAATAACATATTGTCTTCCATGGTGACTACAACATTTTACATTTCCAGTAGCAGTGCACAAGGCTTACAATATCTCAACATCCTCACCAACATAAACTATTTTCTGGGGTTTTGTTAGCAGCCAACCTAAGGATATGAGGTAGAAGGGGTCTAAGAAATACAAACTAATAAAGCCAAAATTGTGAGAAACAGTAACACCGGCAACAAAATTTTGGAAGTCAGAAAGTAGAATGATGAATAGTAATGGATTTAACAGGCCTAAGTGACCTTTGGGGTGCCTGGGTGACTCAGTCGGTTGGTTGAATGTGACTCCTGATATTGGCTCAGGTCAAGATCTGTCAGTTCTCAGTTCACAGGATCCAGCCCCCACAGTGGACTCTGTGCTGACAGTGCAGAGCCTACTTGGGATTCTCTCTCTCTCCTTCTCTCTCTGTCCCTCTCCCTACTCATGTGCACACACTGTCTCTCTCAAAATAAATAAACTTTAAAAAAAAAAAAAAAAGTAGAGTTTCAATCGTGTTAAATCAGCCAGAAAAAAAAGGCAAAGTTAACTAAAACTACTGGGGAAGTAGAGTGGTGAAACTGTTTTCTGCTTTCATTTACTCTATGAGTTTTCTTTAGCTGTTTTTTTGTTTTTGTTTTTTTTTTTTTTTTTTACATTTACGCTCTTTTCAAAATAGAAGACAAAATTTAAAAAGGTGATGATGCTGTTATTGGATAGCGTCCACAGAGACCAATGCTGACATATGTTCAAGATCGGGTTTCTGTGAAGTTCACTTGTGAACAGGCCTCAGTCAAAGTGATGCTGGGGAGGAGCCCCAGGGCTTGGGACCAGCATGGAAATGGAGAAGACCATTTAGAGGTGAGGGGAGTACATACGGAGGTGATAACGAGCCCAGGAGGTCCAAGACTCCTTAGGCCTTCAGATATACCAGGTATCTCTGCGTGATGATCAGTTTCGAGGGTTCCTGTAGAATTAGAGCAGCAGCAGCAGACCAGGCAGATTCGATCTCTACCCGAGGCTTCACCGAGTGCCTCAGCACCTACTGACCGCAAATGAAGGTGAGTGGATCTTCTTGAAGGCAGGAAAGTAGAAAGCCAGATGGAACAGAGCTACTCCAAAAGTGTGCCAGGCACTGTTCTGATGCGGGGCCCACAGCAGGTAAAGAGAAGAACGTGGCCCCTGCCCTCACGGAATGTATACTCTAGCAGGCACATTAAACCCATAATTACAAAACAATTTGCGAAAAATTCAAATGTAAGAAGCACTATAAAAGGAAGTGCAGAAGATTTGTGGTTTGCACAGACATGACACACAGATTCAACTGTACACGGGATTCAGGAAGCAAAATGTATTTCCCTTGTCCCTTGCCTTTTTCTCAAGCGTTCAGGCCTTGTCACCTTGACCAACCTGTGGGCTCCTTCTGGGCAGAGCTGTCACTAACGCGTCTCTGTATCTGGCACAGTGCCAGGGTGAGAGGATGCCCCATAGACATGGTGAGGGACTGTCATATGCCTCTTATTGGTGAAAATTCTGAGGCACGGGGAAGTTAAGTGATGTGCCTGTCAGAAGTCCCTCACATAATCAGTGACAAAGTCCAATCTAAGGGATAATTCTCTTATATGGGGAAAAGCTAGAGTCGGTGTACAGGTTTTGCTTGTTTTTTAATATATTGTCAAGTCATTCTCCCACAGTGATTTAGAGAAAGCTCCAGGGCTGACGAACTGGATTCGACTCTTGGCTTGGCTGGGTGCCCTTGGACAAGTTATTCAACCTCTCTATGCCTCTGTTTCATCCTCTGTGAAATGGGGATCATAGTCTCTTACAAGACCATAAAGTGTGATATGTGAGTTATTGGAAATCAAACTCTCAAAACAGTTCCTGGCATATGGAAGGTACTCAATAATGATAGCTAAATAATTACATCAATGCACTTGCTCTTTTCCCAAACCTGGTGAGTCACTGTTTTATTAGTTATGACTAAATGTAACTACAAATCCACAAAATAGTGACATAAGAGAAAAAGAAATGTTTTCTCTTATGTAAAGTCCACAGATAGCAGATCCAAGGCTGGTAAGGTAGCGCCATAAAAGCTTGCTGTTCTGCCATCCCTGGAGTATGGCCTTTGTCTCATCTAAAATGGTGGCAAGAACTCCAGACAACCTCCCTGATTCAGGCATGCAGGTAGGGAGAACAATACATCCACACTCCCTCCACCTTCTCCTTAAAGGGGACTTCTCCAGAATCCCACTTCTGCTTTCATCTCATGGGGCAAAACTTAGATGAGCATATGTAGCTGCAAAGGAGGCTGGGAAGTGTGGTCTTTAAGAGCCCCGTGTACAGCTCAAAGTCTGAGTTTTGTTAATGAAAAGGATAAAAGTTTGAAGATCAGGTGGGCACTTGGCACTTTTTGTACTACTGGTCATGTACCACTAGCTAGTGATGAGTTGGAAAGGTGATTCCAGTCCTGTCCCATTTTACCAAATCAAGACATTTTCTAAGCTCAAGATCTATAATGCTAGCTCTATTTTAATTATTTTGAAAGCACAACCCCCTTAAGGGAAATGTAACTATATGGGTCTGATTCACTCTAAATTATTGAAAAATGGATTTTTTTAAATAGGTGTTTGCTAGCCAAGACTTTTTGAACTATCTTAATGAGCTTAAAAAATAAAATCACTAACTCTTTCTTTTGAAGAGCAGAATCATGTTTTCACCAATAAAAAGAGAATACCTGAACCCCCAGATAAATGTGGTTACATATTCCTTAGTGATAGACAACCTAGCTTTTATGAGTCTTTGGCTTACGAAACAAACAAACAAACAAGAACTCATCTTCTTATCACTATCATGGTAGATTTTACCTTAAAATGCATGTTATGTACTTCATATTAATCACGGATTATCAATATTTTGAGTGTTTGTATTGGTCAATCTTTTAAAATAATGGACATGATAATGACTCATCATGGAAGCAGTACTTACTGATATATTTTTCCAATCACAAGGATATAGAACGGGGCTCATAAAAAAGTCAGATCTGTGATTGAACATCCCTTTCAAATAAACATCACAGGCCTGAATAAATGCACTTTTACTCCCTGGCAAGCTTACCAGACTTCTCCTGCATCACAGAAACAGGCCTTAAGAAGCTACTTCTTTAAGGCAATGGGAAGAAAGATGACGGAGCAGGTGGACTGCCCAAGAAAAAAAGGACAGGAATAAAGACGATACAAGACAGAGTGCAGAAGATACATCAGATCTGGCCCCGTTCACTGAGATGACTCAGAAAACCAGTAAGACAAATGATTCAGCACCATCCCTATGAAAAATGCATGGAAATGACTGGAGGTTTAATTTACTGGTAAAAAGCATGAGCTTCTGAATTCAGACAGGCCTGGTTTTGAATTCCTACTCCCCCATCCGGTAAGTATGAGAGTTAGGCCAGTTATCTAACCTCTACAAGCCTCGATTTCCATATCTATAAAGAGAAATAATAATAGTACCTGCACCTCACTGGTTTGTTGGGAAGTTTACCTGATAATTCACATAAAATGCTTGAAAGTGGTCCCTGTCTCATAATACACACTGTACAAATGATCACCATTATCAGTACAAGATTGCCTTTCCTTCTCGTTATAGATTTTCTTCTTTCAAGAACCTTCTTTCATCTTTTATTCTTTAAAAAAAGGTAAACAGCTGGAGGTACAGGTGAGGGTGGAGAGGACTATTTGAATTCATCACCCTAGAAGGGGCGCCTGGGTGGCGCAGTCGGTTAAGCCTCCGACTTCAGCCAGGTCACGATCTCGCGGTCCATGAGTTCGAGCCCCGCGTCGGGCTCTGGGCTGATGGCTCAGAGCCTGGAGCCTGTTTCCGATTCTGTGTCTCCCTCTCTCTCTGCCCCTCCCCCTTTCATGCTCTGTCTCTCTCTGTCCCAAAAAAAATAAATAAAAAACATTGAATTCATCACCCTAGGACTTCTAATTCCATTGAAGTGAGGAATAATAGTGAGGAAATTGCTTTAGACAAGGGTTTCTGCTCTTGCTGTTGATTTAAACTGTCACTATCTGCTAAAAATGAAAATGCAAATTTTGAACAAAGCCAAGGTTTCATCTAGGACAGGAAGGCAAAGTTTGGGTTAGCAAAAATTAAATGAAAATGCCACTTACTGAGATGGCACAATAGAAATACCTCCTCCAAAAGCAAAGGACGAAAGTCAAAGTGGATAGAGAGAAGTAGGCAATTTATGACTTAAGACCACAGTAGAAAATAAGCCTCCTTTGGTAAAGTTTAGCTATAATTGCAAATTTCAGAGTAGAGTATTTTATTCTTATCGGTCCATGCATTTCCTTCTCAGTGATAACAAAAAATTAATAATCTGTTTCTTCACAGTCTGTTTTTCAGTAATGACAATAAATTAATAATCTGTTTTCTTCCATAGTCTATATACACATCATAGGCAGGGGCCAGGTATGTCTTAATCATGCTGTATCTCCAGTACCTAGGATAATGCCTGGCACATCGAATGCTCAATAAATATTTGTTGGACAAATGAGCAAATTAATACATGAAGGAGTGATTTTCATCAGCATTTTCCTCCATTCATGTTGACAATTTTCCTGGATAACCACCAAACTTGGTCAAAGCACTTTGGAAGCAGTAGTGTTTTTGACCACCAACCAATTCAGGTCTAATGAAGCTACTAGCCAGGTTGCAGGCCTTCCAGCAAGTAACACCTGGAAGAAATGTGAGAGACCATCTACTCCAAAGGTTCTCCAAGTATGGCTGGGAATCATCACCTGGGAACTTGTTGGAAATGCCAGTGCTTGAGCCCTCAGATCTTCTCTATCAGAAACTCTAAGGGGGACCCAGAAATCAGCATCTCTAGAAGCTCTCCTGGTGTTCTGATATGTGCGCCAGTTTGAGAATAGCTGATAGAGTTCAGTGTCCTCGTAGAATGGAAGCCCAGGAAGGCAAAATCAGTCATTTTTCCAGAATTAACTTTTGTAATAACAGGACAATTAAAAGATGCCAAAATTACCACTTCTTGGCTTTGTGCCATCATTCTGCCTCTCTGAGCTACAGTTTCCTCACTGTAAACAGAAAGATATATAAACTTATACATATACATTTATATATTATACATATTATATATTATATAAATAATATAATAATTTATAATTATTAATAATTTATAATAGTGTAAACATATTATTTATTATAGTATATATTAAATATATATAAACATACATATAACATACACACACACACACACACACACACACACATATATATATATATAAAAGTTTTCTCTTTGGGAAATGCAGTCAAGATTCTTACATCCAACAACTCTCTTTTTAAAATAAATGGTCATTTTTGTGAGGCCAAGAAATAATTGATCAAATATGAAAACATTTGTTCAGGATTCACACAAGTGGGCTTGAGATTGGCGTTTGCTACCGAAAAGACTACAGACTTCACTTTACATTTGTGTCTGGCAAGCCCGCAAGAGGTTCTAACATCAAGCTGTTTTTTGAAATAATTCCGGGGTGACCTAAGCCATTAAAAGAGGACTCAGCTGGTGATAAAAGGATCTTGGTAAACATGATCATCAACTTGACAAACACATTCGTCTGGAGACATCTAACCCTTGATCTGTACCCCTATAAACTGACTTTTCTGAATAGTTTAGCATACCCAGGAGAGTAAAGATCTTGCTTACCACCTGGTCATCAGAGTCCCTGTCCTTCCCATACTTGCAGAGCTGGGCTGGTGGAGGCATGGTGGAAATAAATCAATTACATTGGCCAAGAAGTAGTTAACAGAGACCTGAACTAGCATTCACAGCATCAGGAAATAGGATTCTATAAATCAGACATTTTTCCCCATCAGTTTTTACAAGATACTCTCTATGAAATATATCCAAACACAGACACATTCCCATGGGAGCACGTGTTTCTTCATATGCACAGAGCTGCAATAAAGTGAGCAGTGTACCCCTTGGAAAGCCTCTCTCTTCCCAAGTCAGAAATCTGTTCAGTGCGATCTCTTACTTAGACTGTTAGCATTGCAAGCACAATGTCAAAAGGCTTTCCAGTGAGCGGATGAATTTACCATCATGGAAATAGAACCTGTGGGAATCTGTGCCTCGAGACTTCAAATCAACGGCAGAACAGTTAACAGAATCCTGAGCGAAGCGGGTAATTCATTTCCACAAAACTCTAATTTGTTGGTGTTAATGTTTATGAAAAATGTATACCTTTACTCACTTCTGGGTGCCCACATGTCCATGGTTCTAAGGAGGAAGGAAAAATAATTGCAGAGAAAGAGGATGGGCATCAGAAAAAGAATCATGTAGGGAACACACACAAAGGACCATTAGGAGATGGGGTCTGGGTTTGAGACCCAGCTCAGCCCCAAACTGATTCAGAGATCATCCTTAATTATTTTACCTTCAGGGATCATCCTTGTAAAACAAAGTGTACGTTCTCTATATTCCTTTCCAAACACTAACATTCTGAAATTATTCTTTAAACAATTAAAGAACTGTATATTCTAAAGGAGAAAGAATGGTGCAATGGACCACGTCATTTCTTTGTTTAAAACTCTTCAATAGTTCCCAGATGCCTAATGCAATGGTTTCCGAACATTTGAATTGTGTGTGCCACTAGAAAAGTCTTATCATGATTTCCCAACATATGTATTACTTATAAATGATATGTATGTGCTATTAGATTTGTAAGTTATATGTGTGTATGGTGAAACACATGTAAAGGTAAAATTTTAAAGAGTGAAATAAAAATAAAGGTAAATATAAACCCTAAATGTCTTTCCATACTCATTGGACCATCTTACTTGACATCACTTGGGGCATAAAATCCCATCTAGAGAACAAGAACACACAGGATAAAGTTTGACTCATCATGACACAGAAAAGCCATTATAATTTGGTCCCTGCCTACTTCTCCAGCTTCACGTCTTTTTCCCACCCCAAACTCAATGTTCCAGAAACTCCTTCCCGCACATACCCTATTACTCAGCTCTGAACCTTTACTTAGGCTGTTACTTCCATCAGCAATGTCCTTCACTCAGCTCTTCACCTGAAAAACAACTCCTCATCTATGGCAGAGAGTATAAGATGCCTACTTAGCGCACATCCTCCTCATCTTTCTTAATGACACAATTCTGATGTGGGGTTTTTTTTTGTTTTGGTTTGTCTTCTAAGTAAGCTCATGCCCAGTGCAGAGCCCAATGTGGGCTCAAACCCATGACCTCGAGATCAAGAGCTGAGGACAAAAGTCGGATGCCTAACTGACTGAGCCACCCAGGCGCCCCAACTCAGATGTTATAGGAGGTGGTAGTGTGACCAGCAAAAAACTTATCTTTTCCAGCTTCCCTTACAGATAGTGGTATTCATGTAATATACTTCTGGCCTTATGATGAAAGGTAACATCCTGAAATGGAAGCAGACACACACACACACACACACACACACACACACACACACACACACTTTTGCCCTTTGTGCTTGTCCTTCTTCTGCCTACGACATAGACTTGATACTGAAGGCAAGACAGTAAAACCAAACAAAACAGCCAGCCCAGTGGTGAGAGGGTTAGGTGCAGAGAATTAAAAGAAACGCAGTCAACTGGAGGACAGAGATCAAAGGGGAGATGCCCTTCCATGCCAGAGGGGAAGAGAAGGTATACAGGGGAGTAAAGGCATACAGAGGGGCATGCCCCTCCCATGCCAAAAGGGGAGGGCATGGGAGTGCTTTTGTTTTGTGCCCCAAGAGTAATGGGAAAACTTGGGAAGGTTTATGCTAGAAGACACAGCATTGGATTTTTATTATAAAATTTTTTTTTTTTTACATTTATTTATTTTTGAGAGACAGAGTGAGACAGCACGAGCAGAGGAGGGGCAGAGAGAGAAGGAGACACAGAATCTGAAGCAGGCTCCAGGCTCTGAGCCGTTAGCACAGAGCTGAATGTGCAGCTCGAGCCCATGAATCGTGAGATCATGACCTGAGCCAAAGTCAGACACTTATTCAACTGAGCCACCCAGGCACACCTCAATTTTTATTGTAAAAAGCTCACGCTGGTGACAGTGTGCAGAATGGGCTGAAGAAAGCAAGTTTCCATTCAGTGAGAAGTTTAGAAGCCTGCTGAACAGTCCGGGTGGGAGGTTATAGGAACCTCGACATGAAAGCATTTAAGATGGAGAGAGGGCGTATATCAGAGATATTTGGGGCAGAGAACTGCCAGCACTTGGTAACTGAGATTTAGGCGATGAGGGAGGAAGTGTCATGGACTGGCAGAACTGGATGGGTAGTGTTACTATTCACTACAATTAACAAAAAAGCAAACGAACAGCCCCTTCCTCTGTGCTTGCGACCAGAAGGCTGTGCAGGGCAGGGGAAACATCACACAACAGGGCAGATTAATGATAAACTCATGCAAGGCTAGCAATATCATTCAACAACCCTCCAAGTTTTCTCCACCCCTCTTGTTCCCCCATTCTCTACTTAAACCTTTCCCACTCTTCTCAGGCTTCAGACTCCCTTACTTCTCTGCCACATTCTCAGATAATCATCTCATCCACTTCACACAGAAAACAGAAGCCACCCAAAGGGAGCTCCCCTCACTTCCCTTCTGAGCATACCCTCCTCCCCAGGTCTGCACTCATCATCTTCTTCCTAGAGCAACAGAACGACTATCTCCCCACTTCTTTCTAGAAGCCATTCTTCCTGCCTTCTCGGCAAACTCAGTGTATCAATTCTCTTTCCTCTCTCTAGTATTGTCAATCTATCACTCATTACCAGAACCTTCCTGTCAGCAAGTAGAGCTGTTCAAGCCAATCTCTCTCATCTCCAACGAACCAAGCAACTTTCAACTATTCTTCCTCCTCTACCAACCTCCTCCATTTCTCTTTCTCTCCCTATCAACCAAATTTCTTACAGAGTTGTCTAAATCTGCTGGCTGTTTTCTCAGCTATTATTCTCAGTCTGGCATCCAACTGTCTTGGCTTGAATCCTTACTACACATCTGACTTGCGGCTTGAATCCACACTAGCCAGCTGTGTGACTTTGGGTTCTTAACTTCATGCGCCTCAATTTTCCTCTTCCGTGAAAGAGGGGAAAGGGATAACATTCCCTCGTAACACTGGTGTTGCTATATGTTAATCCGTATTAAACACCTGGCACAGGACCAGGCATCTAATAAGTGCCTGGTACATGTTTGCTGTAGTTTTTACTGAATCATTTGCTCCTCAACCCTTATCTTTTGCCTTCCCTTTTACAATATAATAAAGTGGGTGGCTCTTGAGTCTCCAAGTCACTTCAGCAAATGGCCAGTTTTCAGTCTTCATTGCCTTATCATCTCCCTGCCCATTACTCCTTAGCTTTCTTAGCAGGTACCACCACATCACCTGACCTGCCGAGACTCCTCTTTCCCAGCTCCAGTTTTGTATTGCTGCTGGAGTCCTCCGCACATACCCACAGCCCCAAGTACCTCGACGCTGATGACTTCCAAATCCCTATTTCTAGCCTCCTAGCTCCATTTTCTCACTGCTTTCTCCAGGTCTTCGTTCAGAGATCTTGGAGATGTGAACTCATGACCTTCACCTTCTTTTACTTGTTTTAACTCCCCTCTGAAGCATCTGTCTGTCTCTGAATGTACCCTCCAACACTCATTCGTTCACTTGCCGTATCTATGGAGCACCTACTATGTTCCAGACTTTCTTCTGTGTGCTAGCGTGTCTTCAAAAATACTGGAGGGAGCTTATAACTAGTACACAAGGAGGGGAAAACATCAGTGGGACTGAAGATTAAATAAAAGCCCAGATGGGAACAAAATGAAGTGAGACAGCATTCAACATATACACCTCTACAGATGAGTCTCAAATTTGCTTTAAGTCCTCAAGCAGCTGAAGGGATATGGAACATCCTGCCACTTAGTCAATATGATGCCCACGAGAGACCAAGAAAATCAAGTAATTATTCAGAAAAACTAGGATAAACTGAAAATAGTATGAGGACTGGGGTCAGACAAGATTTTTCCCAGGCGGCCTACATTAGGAGGTGTGTGTGTGTGAGGTCATCTTAATTGCCAGGTGTTACTCAGATATTTCTCTCTCAGTGTGGCAGGTAGGTGAACTTAGACCCTCAGAGGTTAAGTGACTTGCGTGATACTAGTTACACAGCGAATAAATGGCAGCATCAGGATTCAAACTCTTATCTAGTATGGCTCTAAAACCTGTTTTCTTTCTATTACCCCAAAGTGCATTTCAAGAATATCCCTCACCCAGAAGCTCAAAGATCTCTACATACAAGATCCATAATAGGGCAACCTATGACATCGCAAAAAACTCTGTATCTGAAAGATCCCCTGGCAGCTTCTGTACTTTCAATTTAAAGACAAATGCACGGTCCTTGGTAGAAAAGAATGGGGGGGGGGGGAGGGAAGCAGAACATGAAGTATTAATAAACATCGTAAAATCATTACCTGGTCCCTTAAGTAGCCTCTGAAGTAAGGGCGATGGGGAAAAAAAATTGCACGAGGCTTTTTTCCCCTCCTAATAGATTGTACATTTCAGCAGCTAAAAGGGTATGAAAATTTAACGGAATTTTTAATGTCTTTCTAGGTTTTACGATACCACAAAGAGATCATCTTTGTTCTCCTTGCCGTGAGAACAGATGGGTGGCAGGGGTGGTAGGGCCATGACTCACCACCTCCTCATGCCCGCAGAGGCTGTCTGTGCAGCAGGCGAACTTTTGGGATCAATAGGGTTCACAACAATGCAGTATCTGCCAGCAAACCTTGGAGAGGCCATTAGTCAACCAGTGACCTGCCAACCTGACCACAGCGGCCTTCTGATGTGTATTCTCAGAAAGGTTAGCCTATGCTGGGAAACTGAAAAGGTCGTGAGTATCGCACAATCAAAATCCACAGAAGTGGGATGAAGGGCATCGCAGAGGAGCTAGGAAGTCAGGGCTAAGGGCCACCCTGGAAACCAAGGTCAACACCTACTGGCTAGCTGCATGACCAAGAGAAGCTGGGTAGAAGAGGCAGCAGCTCTGACAGGCCACATACAACAGCGAAGAGCGGCCACTGGAAACGGCTGCTTTCCAAGAACCCTGAACTAGATGACCTCTAAATGGTTGACAATAATGGCACAAGGTCAGAGGTCCAAGTGGGTTCTAGATGCAAGTCTCAGGTTAATAACTTTCAAAAGAAGGGAAAAATCCAAAACTGACCTGTGAATTTTAATGTGAATGAAACACACGCGGCTTTGCAAGAGTCATATTGTCCACTGATTCTCCTCCTGGGATTTCAGAAAAGCCAAGATCATTCTGATCCTCTGTGAGTCGTATCTACAGGCCTCTTTTCCCTACACTCAGAGAAAGGGGAGGAGGAGCCTCTGAGATGGGCTTGCACCTTTTGTGATCTCCTTCAGTCAGCAATCCAGTCAAAGATCTGGATTAGAATCTAGCTCCATCGTTTATTAACGTTTCGGATTTGTGGCAGGCAATTTTATGTTAGACAACCCCAGACTGTCCAACTATTTCCCACATTCACTGGATCTAAATTATCTTCTTTATCTGGGTCATTCTCCTGTAGATGCACTATTTTTTTTTTTTTTGAGGGGGGCGGGGGAGGTGGTCAGTGGTCTTCATAAATGTGAGGCCTGGAATTCGACACAGGACTTTAGATGTAATCTTGACCAGAACTGAGGCTCTTGAGGATGCTGACCTGAACACTGCAGCTATGTTAACACGGCCCTGCCCCAGGAGGCTCTGCGGCCTTGTGGTCAGATATGCAGGCTCTAGAGAAGACCCACCTGGCTCTATTCCTTATTGTGTGACCTGCAACTCATTTAAACTCTCTGTGCCTCAGTTTCCTCATCAGTAAAGTACAATAGTACCTACCTAGACTGGCTAAAAGGATTAAATAAGTTAATAGTTATAAAGCATATAAGAGTGACATAAGAAGTACTCAACAAATATTTGGCTCATCGCTCCTTAGCCATCAAGCATTCTCTATGAAATCTAGGTTACTAGTGAGATCACGCGTACGTCATTGAGAAGCTATTTTTTTTTTCTTGAGCTATAACTGACATATAACATTATATTAGTATCAAGTGTACAACATAATGATTTGAAATTTGTATCCATTGTGAAATAATGACATTACGTCTAGTTAACATTTGTCACCTTACTACAATTTTTCTTACAATGAGGACTTTTAAGATCAATTCTCTCAGCACTTTTCAAATATATTATAAATATATATTTATTATTGATATATTTAAATATATGAAATATATTATTTCAAATAGTATTATTAACTATGCTCACCAGGCCATACATACATCCCTAGGACTTACTGTTCTAACTGGAAATTTGTACCTTTTGACCACATTTACCCATTTCACCCACCTGCCACCCTGCCTTGCAACCACCATCTGCTCTGTGTATCTTTGAGCTGCTTTTTTCCTTCTTAAGATCTCACTTAAGAGTGAGACCATATGGTATTTGTCTTTTTCTGATTCATCTCCCTGAGCGTAATGCCCCCAAGATCCACCCATGTTGTCACACATGGCAACATTTCATTCTTCTTTGTAGCTGAATTATATTCCATTGTGTGTATGCACACACACATACACACACACACACAGCACATCTTCTTTATCCCTTCATCCACTGATGAACACTTAGGTTGCTTCCATGTCTTGGTTATTATAAATAATGCTGCAGTAAACATGACAGGGGGGCATATAATAATGCCCACAAGTGGAATTGGGGGGATCATTTCTACTTTTTGAGGAAACTCTGTACAGGCTTTTCAGAGTAGCTGCACCAATTTACACTCACACCAACAGTGCACGAGGATTCCTTTTTCTTCACATCCTTGCCCACACTTGTTATTCCCTATCTTTGTGACACTAGCCGCTCTGACAGGCATGAAGTGGTATGTCACAGTGGCTTTGATTTGCATTTCCCCGGTGATGAGTGATGTTGAATATGTTTTCACGTACTTTTTGGCCATCCCTATGTCTTCTTTAGAAAAGATACACCGTTGTTTAATTTTATTTTCTATTTTATAATGTCTATTCAGATCTTTTGCCCATTCCTTCCTTGTATTTTTTAATGAAAAGACGTAACTCTGAATTTATCCCTGATAAAAATTCACCTTGTTAATTTTAGCTTACCCTTCCAATCTGTTGTTTAAAAAGAAATTTGGATTATGTTATTTAATGTATTAGTTAGGGTTCCCTGTTTTATATCACTTACATATTTACTCAGCAAGTCCTCTATGTGTTATCTAACTTGCTGATTGAAAATATTAACAAGGGCAAGTTAAAATGCAATGCTGCGTGTCATACCACCAGGGACTCACAATGAATTGAGATTAAGTACTTTATCAATGGTCTTTGAGATAGTTTCTCAGTCATTTGGGAATATATTCTGAACATATAATTCATTCCAAATTCCCTTATTTTAACTACGAGAAAACTCTTAGAAATTCTTCAAAAATGTATAGCAAACAAGATACATTCCTTCTCTGCCATTTTATTGATCAGTAGTGTTCTCAAAATTCTAATTAACCCATTTATTTTTTCAATAATATTCAATGAGCAGTTATTTTGTCAAGAAAAAAATACATACAAGAATAAGGTAATGAGACAGTGACAAGTACTAAAAGGAAAATACAAGAGAGAAATAGAATACTGCTAGAGCAGTGAACAGAGTGGTAGCTCAGAAGGTAAGGGAAGGCTCTTCTCTAATGACATTTAAGCTGAGATATGAACAAAGAGAAAAGGATAACCATGCCAATATTTTGAAAAAGAGCAAACCAGACAGAGGGCTGAATTAAGGCAAAGGCTACGTATGCTAGAAATGTCTGAAGAACAGAAAGAATATCATTGATGGTGGATGGTAAATAAGTGGGGGCATGGCAAGCAATAAAAGAAAGGGGGGAGAAGGAGTGAGCTACTGTGTAGGACTTTGTAGAACATGTCAACGAATTTAGATTCTTTTTCTAAGTGTAATGGAAAGCCACTAGAAGAATTTGGGAATAAGAATAGCATGATCTGATTTACATTATTAAAATAATATTCCAGATGCTGTAGCAATGGATTATCAGAGGAAAGAACATAATCAAGGAAACCAATTAAGAGTCTGGTACACTAATCCTGCAAAAGATGAAAATACTTTGAACTAGGATGGTAACAGTGAAGAGGGGTAGGAATGATCTAATTTAGGGTTCATTTTGAACCCAAGCAAAAAGAATTTATTGACAAATTGAATACAAGGGGTAAGAGAAAGAGAAGCGTGGAGAATGACTTCGAGGTTTGGGTCCTCACCGAACGAGAGAACTGTTGTACCTTATACGGAGACAGAGGACACCACAGGAGGAGCATGTTGGGTGGTTGGGCTGTGTGGGCAAATCAAGAGTTCTGTGTTGGATCTCAATCTCTCCCATCCACCAATCTATCCAGCATTTACTTAGTGGTGATGCTGGGCAGAGGAGACAATAAGAAGAGTCCAGTTGAGGATACAAGAGAAGAGAGACAAGATGTAAGCACTAGGTGTTACTGGAGCTTAGACTATGCCCAACAATCTAAAGAAGGAGACTGTTACTGAGAAAGGAAGTTTCAGAACAGGCAACATCTAAGGTTAGGTCAGCAGAATTCATTCATAGTGAACCTGTGCTATTTCCTAATGACATCCCCTTTACAATCATATGCAAAATCATCAAAACCAAGATCTATCATTAGCAGGAAGCACATAGGTCAATGGTTTTTAGGGATCAAATTTTTGGAAAACTAGGAGCAGCACCTCACCTGAGCAGCAATTCAACCTTGCTCTCAGGGCCTCCAAGATCACATCTGCAACTTACTTTCCTACTTGTAGGTGCCCAGCTGAACATGAATATACAAAGCTGACTGGGACAGTCAAAATACTCCCTTAGCTTTCTCTCAACCACACTCAGTCTGATGAAGCTAGCTCTAGGAGATAATGATTTCAGGGAATTTGCATCCCATTCGCTTTCAGTGTACTCAGCTCTGGCCACAATGGTCTTCCTTCACCATGCTCCCTCCTGCCACAGTCATTGCAAATGGTGTTCCTTAACAGCAACAATGTTCCCAAACCTCTTAACAGAGTCCGTGCATATCAACCTCGTCTAAATATCAATTCCTCAAACATGCCCTAGATTCCCTGACAAGGCCATATCCCATTATTATACACTCTTAATGCCCCCTTTACCATTCCCTGTAGCATTTACCTCAGTGCCAATTTTGTGATTGATTGGCTTATGCATTCTTTACTACATTAAAAACTCCAGGAAGGCAGGATCCATGTTGGTTTTGGTTCATCATTATTCTCCAGCAGGGAGCATGATGCCAAGCATTAAGTTAATGAGTGAGAACAAAGAAGGAATATAAGAGTTTTTCCTCTCTCTTTTTATCCAATCATAAATATGATCTGATCTTTGTAAACCATTAACCCAATCTTGTCTTTCTTCATGTGAATATAGTTATCCAAAGTCCTTCTTGGTTGCCCACAGAATTTGGTATTAGGGGAGCCCAATATTAGCTTCCTTTATCACTATGATATTTTACATAGCATTGAATTTTCTCATGTCAGCTAAGTTAGCTACTGTTTACTGGGGTCTTACCAGGAGTCAGTTTACATACATCACCACTCCATTACGAAGCCCATGGAAGGTAGGTATTCCTACACCTGTTTAATAGATACAATCAAGGTTCATAGAAGCTGAGTGACTTGCCCAAGGTCGTATAGTCAATGAGTGGTGATTCTGGGATTTGATTATAGGTCTTTCTGACTCAAAAACTTCTAACTTCTAGTTTCTCCAAGTGTAAATCTGGAGTAAAAACTATTTTGCTCCAGTGGGAAAGTAAGTGTGACTATGCATGAAAAGAAACACTCTTTTGAAGTCATAAAGCACTATAGGAACATTAGTCACTGAGTTTCTTAGCTAATTATCACCTATGTATCCTGTATTTTTTCTTTGCCTATGGATATGTGCCCTTCTGTTCATAAGAAAAAGCTAAAGATCACCAGTTATGGGACTGAAGAATTTAGGAAATCCTATAATTCTGGTTAAGATAACCTCTCAAGGAGGTAAGACTTCAATGTGATGATGACTTTGAAGCAGAAGTCTGATTATTTTATTACATGCTGCTTGGAAGAAAAGCTGTGTGAACCTGAGGGTAGAACTAAGAAAAGCATTCCCCAAAGTCAGAAGAAGTTGGCAGTAATTACGTGGGATCAGTCATGGGGTACTGGCTTTGGCAGACATGATCTATCACCTACGTGAGAATCTGAGTTCAAGAGACTGAACAGTTATGAAGACAGTAAGAAGTGGCATTTTTTTTTTTTTGAAGACTTAACTGTGTGCTAGGATCTTTACCTGCATTATTTCTTTCAGTCCTCCTAATATACCAGTTAAAGCTCAGGAAAATCAAGTAGCTCACCCAACAATATGGCAGAGCCTACATGGCTTGCAAATAATGGAGGCAAAACTGAACTCGGGCCTGATACTGGTGACCAAACTCTTAGCCCTTAAAATAGGCAACAGCTAATATTCCTAGATCCAACTATCCCTTGTTGCTTGGACAAAGTCCAATTCCTGCATTTGCAAGGCTGAAGACTGGACAATGGATTCGGTGCATTCACGTATGTAAGCCTGTCCCTCAGTGACCTTCTAGTGCTTAGTCCCTTTCAAATGACAGTAACCAGATTGGTTAAATGACAAGGAAAGGTGGCATGGAGTAGTGGAACAACCACAGGACTGGGGGAGGCTCAGGAGACCTGGTTTCCAGTTTCAGCTCTGTCACTAAAGTGCTCCAAGACCAAGGAAGTTCACCCTACCTCACTGAATCTTTCATCAACAAAAAAGGGCGAGAGCAAAATCTCTATGATCTCTTTCAGCTCGGCTATTCTCTGAACTGCCCAGCAGTAGTAAGAGAAGTTGGAAGCCGACCTCACTTTTGGGGGGGGCTTCCAATTATCTTCCAGATGCCACAGTGAAAGGAATAGCTGTTCCATGAAACCTTAGACACAGTGAGACTTCTAAAAGCCATTACGTTACAGCATGATGTGGTCATCACTGCTCCCTTGCCCTCCTGGCTCTGCAGGGCTATTCCTGGAAGGGCCAGCAACTGAAATGGTACTTCTGGGAATCTAAGAGCGGCAGTGGTGGGTTGGGGGAGCACAACTACTTTTTTCAGGCTCAACAGGCAGGGAACAGAGTGTTGAGACAGTAAAGACTGTTGCCCTAATGGTGCCAAAATATATTTAAAAAATGATAACTAACAGGTCTACAGGCTTTGTAAGCCACACTGAACTATGACGTCTGATACCTCCTTTCAGCTCCGTAACAAACCTTTATGGTATAGAGGTAGGCAGTGGGTACTGTATAGCGATTAGAGAAAAGAAACAGATTGGGGTGCTCATGTGTGCATGCACAACCATTTTCAGAGGAGCTACAAAACTTCTAAAACTGCCCACCGTGTTATTTACAGCACTGGTAGAAGTAATAATTGGAACCATCTCTTGAGAGGAAGGGAGCCAATCTTGTGACATTGGGTCTCTTACCAGGGGCCCCCTCTCTAAGGAAGGATAGAAACCCAATTAGAAATTAAACCCAGTCCCCTCTCCTTTCCTACCCCAGATCCACTATGCTCCAGCCACGTCCAACAATTCATGGACACCTACAGTCTTCTGTGCCTCCATATCTTCACCTGGGCTGTTTCTTCTGCCTTGAAAATCATTTACCTGCTTGGCTTAAAAAACTACTACTCATATTTTTTAGATATCTCAAATGCCATCTCATAAGAATTCCTTATGAGGTGTCAAAGTATTCCTTGATAACACCTCAAATTGTGAATTCCTTCTCTGCTGCCCCATAGTACTTTGAGTATGTCTAGACTTACTGAAAAACAAGAACAACACTGAGATTATTGTTTTATTTACCTCCCCTCTCTGCTCAATAGACACGAGATGCCCAAGGGCATGGATCATGGTGAATATACTTTTCTTTCGTACTTAACCTAGCACCTGGCACATAGGAGACACTCAGTAGTGTGGCTGTTTGGATGGATGCATGATTGGAAGGATCACTAACTAACAAGAAGACTTCTAGGTCATCCTCCATCAGGCAGAAATTTGATTTTAAAGGATAAAATAAGATAGTACAATACTCAGAGGATATGAACTTGTCTCAGGTACTGAAAACACCCTGTTTTATCACCTGGACAGGAGTGAAAAGGGTAGTAAGAGAAAGTGGGATAAGACTAAAGGCTCAGGGTGATGGGCAAAGGCAAAGCCCAGTCGAAAACACCCATAGGGAAGGTCTCCCCCAAGACATGGGAGATAGTATTGTATAAGACCCCACAGAGCCTAGAAAATGCTGGGATTACCTGTGGCCAAAGATGTCTACAGACCTTCCAAAATATATTACTAAAAAAAGCACTAACATCTCATGATACCAAGATGGAACAGCAGTTCAGCAAAACTCTATGTGAAAAGTCTCACATTCTAAGAAATGAACGGACAAATCCTTGCAAACATGTCTAGTTCTATTGGGAGAACTCAGACCACTGGGTATTAAAGTCCTTTGGCTTTAGCCCTTCTTTGTTTGGGAGACGCAGGACGTACAGATCCCCCTACTTCTCCGCCATGTTGGCCAAGTCCCTGATCACTGGGTATTAATAGCTTTAAAAGGATTTTATAATACCCACAACTATGGATGATAAGAGATCCCTGCATTCAGGCTCCCAACACTGGCCACGATGCATATTACTAATATAAACCCCTTATGTATGTTTCTACAAAGGGATTTCCTCTTCTCTCCCTCAGGATGGCGTAAGCATTAATGTGAACAATCATTCATGCTTGTATACTCTTACTTATTCCATCCATGAGAAGGAGGATAGCTTAGCTCATCCAGGAGACTTGGGGGGGGTGGGGAACAACCTCCCCGGGGCCATGTTAAAAAGGAAGTACAGTCACTGCCTTGAAATGGAGTCAGCACAGGCCTGGCATGTGTTGCTCTTCTTGAACCACCTGTACCCAGGCCAGTGAGGGAGGGGCAGAGAGAGAGAGACACACAGAATCCAAAGCAGGCTCCAGGCTCCATGCTTCCAGCTGTCAGCACAGAGCCTGACACAGGGCTCGAACCCATGAACTGTGAAATCATGACCTGAGCCGAAGTCACACGCTCAACTGACTGAGCAACCCAGGTGCCCCATCAATTGTTTAGACTTTAGGACAGAACAGTAGTGAATCCTGGCCCAGCTATGTCCTCAACACATACTTGTGATTAGCCAGGATTCTTTACCTACAACGTGAAGCCTACATGACAAAAATACCTACAATGTAGCTTTAGTTAACTGCGGGTTTATTTTACTCTTTGGAAAAGTGATATTCATAATCTTCTTAAAATAAGATTTTGTTTGTTTTTGTTTTGTTTGCTCTGAAGGAGTTAGAAATGTTTCTCATCATGGAAAAGTCTCAGAGAGATTTTGTTACAGGAATGAGGTTGAACTGCCGCTATCATTCTGGTTCGGGTGTGTCTTTCCAAGAGTCCCTTCCTAAGTGTTAAATCGATTCGTGAAGAAAGGACTGTGAACACTGAAATTACGAAAAGAAATCACTGTCGCCTAGTGATATCAAATAATTCAAAACAATTTATGGGGAGTACATTACGTATTTCGGACAACTGAGGCCAAAAAAGGAATTGTTTATCAAATCCTCCATTCAAACATACATTCACTCACTCAACAAGTACTTCATCAGTATCTACCACGTGCCAGAGAGTAGCCAGTGTCCTGTGCGTCTCCCAGAGGGAGAGAAATGAAGTTTAAAAATACAGCACTCCTCCCCTTAAGGAAGTGTTTTCCTTCACATATGCTGTATCTTCAATTTTGCCTCTCACTTAACAGTTAGTAACTCCTTGTACTTGAGCTTTACGTCTCTTTTTTGCCTGGGTTTCCTGACCCCAAATAATGAATGATCTGGAAGCTAACACACTGAACCCTCTTACATAACAAAGCTCTCTCTGCAATGCAAATCATCACTCTATCATTAAGCCATGTTGCGCACATGAGTTTCCACAAAGTGGCCTGCCCCAGCAACACAGCTAAGCACTCTACCCAGGAAGTAAAAAGGCAACTGGGAAGTGCTGAAAGAGATCCTGGAAAATGGATGAAAGCAGATGGGATGCTGTGTGTCTTCCTAAGCGTCCTTGCTCCTCACCGATCTCTTCCTTGATAGATATTTAGGATCAGATGGGTGATCTAGGGAGCGATTCTCATGGAACTGAAGGTCAACATTTACTGGAACAGACTTTTGTTGGACTAGGGGTAGATGATTCCTCCAAAACACTGGATTTGGGTGTTTCCCATCAATTCTCAACGTTCATTTCATTACTATAGTTTCAATTATAAAGAAAAGCCTATGGGGCGCCTGGGTGGCTCAGTCGGTTAAGCGTCCAACTTCAGCACAGGTCATGATCTCACAGTTCATGAGTTTGAGCCCCACGTCAGGCTCTGTGCTGACAGCTCGGAGCCTGGAGCCTGCTTCGGATTCTGTGTCTCTCTCTCTCTCTCTGCCCCTCCCCTGCTCATGCTCTGTCTCTCTCTGTCTCAAAAATAAATAAAAAACATTTTAAAAAATTTTTTAAAAAAGAAAGAAATGTCTACTGTAGTCTTTTGATTCACAAAAGGATTTTTCCCCCATACTTTGTATCATGTTCCCAAATCAAATCTTCCAAATATTTCCTTGAAAGAAGGCATTAGGTAGTAATATTTTAGCTTTGGAAATTTGCATGTAAGTTACTTACAACATTGTAAATTTCTTCCCCTGTCCTTCAGATGCACCGTATAAATACTGCATTTGATCCTTAACTTACACTTCATCAATAATTCATTTCAAAAATATCCCTCCGTAAGACCATCAGCTGCTGAGGTGTTCGGTTTTCGGGGAAAGCACTTATTTACTGCATGAGCCCAGGAAGGCTGGTAAAGACTTGGCTAAAAGCTCCGCATGGAGCGAATTATGGTAATTGAATTAATGCTCAAATCCACAAAGCTCTACTCAAATCTGCTGAAAGGTTTTGCACTTTATTGCCCACATCTTGACGGGCAATGAGTCCACTGGAATTGTTTAACACTTCATAAGGAGGCTTCCCAGATTAATTTCTCATTGTTACAAGAATTACTGAAGAATGTCTGGAGGTATCTTCCAGAGCAATCTTTCAAAGTCAAAACTGAGAGTTAACAACCTCTTTACTATCTTCCACTTTTGGTTCACCGAAACTACAAGTTCAAGTCACCAGAAATGAAAATCAAAGGAAACATCACATAATTAATTTTGATGAATGGGTAAGTTTTAATTCACGTATGGCAATATTCTGATTAATGATACGTCTCCTTAGGACATCCATTAAAAATCCATTAACTTAACAGGCTAAATCCAATAAAGTTACTCTGGAAATTTTCTGCTAGATTACCATTATGGATTATTAACGAATATTTCCTGTAGGTATTGCTCTATTAGCAAACTGAATATACCAATTAAACACGGGTTTTGTGTCAGGGTTGGGGGAACACCAAAACATTAAAAAACAAAAAAACATAGTTGAAGTTAGACCCAAGTTGCCAAAGATACTACAAAAATCAGTAAAAATCATTATAGCTTTTATTTTTGAGAGAGAGAGAGAGAGAGAGAGAGAGAGACATAAAGAGAAGGAGACACAGAATCCAAAGCAGGTTCTAGGCTCTGAGCTGTCAGCACAGAGCCCAACGAGGGCCTCCAACTCATGAACTGTGAGATCATGATCTGAGCTGAAGTTGGATGCTTAACTGACTGAGCCACCCAGGCGCCTATCATTATAGCTTTTAATTTTTTTTCAACGTTTTTTATTTATTTTTGGGACAGAGAGAGACAGAGCATGAACGGGGGAGGGCAGAGAGAGAGGGATACACAGAATCGGAAACAGGCTCCAGGCTCTGAGCCATCAGCCCAGAGCCCGACGCGGGGCTCGAACTCACAGACCGCGAGATCGTGACCTGGCTGAAGTCGGACGCTTAACCGACTGCGCCACCCAGGCGCCCCTATCATTATAGCTTTTAAAAGCAAGAAGTGCCAACCTACCAGGACCAGCCATCTCAATTTATCTACTTACTAATCAAATAGTAAAATTTATCCACTTACTAATCAGATAGTAAAATTTATCCACTTATTAATCAAATAGTAACTGAGCTACTAAACTGTGCCATGCCCTGTGCCAGCACTGAGGACACAAAGGTAAATTAGTGAAAATCCTGACATTAAGGAGCTCACAGTCTAGCATGGAATCAAGACACACACAGGTAACCAACGTGTATTATAATAAGATATGGCCAATATACCATGGGAACACTCAGAAGGAACAACCAAATTTGAGGGATAGTGGGGAGCATGAGTAAAAGAAGTTGAAATTTGTGTTCCAATATGATATCACCTCCTTCTAGGGCCTCCCATTGGAAGGTCTTTGATCCTGACTTATCATTTATTGCTTCTACATGTGGTTAAATGAGATTATTTATCAAATTCTCGCCTGCAAACAGGGAAACACTATTTTTGTCACTGACTGTGAGAATTACATGCCACAAGGTATGAGAAAGCACATAGACATGTGCTTGAAATACAGAAGGGGAAGCAGGGTTGGTACTGATCTGCTGCTTACTATTCATAGGCACCCACTGAATATTAATGGGAAGTCAAGATAGCAAAACGGCTGGAGCAGAATTTGGAATCATTCAAACGTGGGTCTGAATTCCGCTTCTACTGCTTGCAACTTATACAGCCATCATTTAAACACTGTTCCCTTTTCTGACCCTCAGTTGCTTCAGCTGAAGAAAATACAATAAAACAGCTCTGTTACACAGTTGTAAAAATTTAACAGGATAAGGGTTGTAATACAACAGTATCATGTCTGGGAAGCAGGAAGCTATTAGTGTTAATTGCTACCATTTACTCTGTCTTCACAGGTAAGACTGTAGAGATATGGAAACATTACTAGACTTATCTAAGTTGAAACCATCAGTGACAGAACTAGAACTGCCCTAGCTCCCAGTTCAGTGTTTTAGACCCATCTTGCCTGTACCCCTCAATTAGACGACAAAACACCCTCCCCTAGCACTCAGTCCTAAAGGTTCTTCAAGGTAGCAAGCTCATGGGGTGCCTCTAGAACAAAAGATTGGGAACTCAGGACCTGATGGCCCTGCTTTAACTCTAATGACCAGTACACTAATACCCTGGTGCTATGGGCTGAATTTGTGTCCCCAAGTTCCCATGGTGAAGCCCTAATCCCTAAGGTGTCTATACCTGGTGATATGGTGGGTGGGACGTAATGAAGGTAAAATGAGGTCAAAGGGTGGGACCCTGACCCAACAGGATTTGTGTCCTTAGAAAAAGAAACACCAGTGAGCATTCTCTTGTGCACACTCTTTCTCTGCATATGTAGAAAGAAGAGGTCATGTGAACAAATGTGAGAGGCAGCTGCCAACAAGCCAAGAAAAGAGGCCTCAGCATTAAACTTACCCTGTTGGCACTTTGACTTTGGACTTCCCAGTCTCCAGAAGGGTAGAAGTTCCTTTCCATTGCTATAAGTCGCTCAGCCTACGGTGTTGTTATAGTAGCTTTAGTGGTCTAGGACCCGGGACAGCTCTTTGCCGCCATTTTCTCTTAACTCTTGCCACCTGTCTCGGTTCTAACAGCCTTGCCTGTGTCTCACACATTCCATCAGCATCCATTTATCAGTAACGCCTGTGCCAAGACACTTAAGGGTAAGGCACAGTGGTCCCTGCCCTCTAGAAGCTTTCAGCTGAGCATCAGCTTCTGTGAGGCTGCCCATTCTCCTTGGGAAAAGGAAGCACTGTCTAAAACCCCCGACTGCTTGGCAGGAGCCCCAACATGCCACCCTCTAGCCAGCTCACTCAGCCCCCACCATAAAAGACCGACCCTGGTCCCCGTCACTGTCCAAGCTGCTGCCTCCAAATGGCCCGACCACCCAGAATTTTAAAGCCAACCATCGTATTAGTCATATTAATACTTAAAATACTAACTCTTTTTTACACCCTATTAAATTATACTCCACTGAGACCCCATCACACCCTACTCCCATCCAGGTAGGCACACTTGTTCTAGTCTACTTAATGTTGCCTTTGGGTGCTCAATATTGGGACTGCTGCCCAATCCTTCTGAAGGCCACCATATACCCACACCAGTTGCCTCCATCTCATGTATCCCATAGGCAGTCTGCTTTGGTAGGAATGTGTGGAATTAGAGACCCTAGTTCTAATACTGACTTGACAACTGAAGAGCGGACAAGGAATTGAATCTCAGTCTCCCCACCCATAAAATGGGAACAGCTAGCTACACTACTAGGTCTGTGAGGGCCAAATGAGATAATGTATATAAGTCATCTACCAAAGGACTCAGAATGTAGCTGATGAAGAAGAAAGCTGCTTTGCTGTATTCCTCTCATCCCTGGTCCTGACCTCTTCCCCTTCTCCACCAGCTCAGATCCAGAGATGGTTTCAACTGAGCCACAGCAATTCCAGAATGGCTCTTTGTGCATACTACTATGACTGTTCTTTTTCCCCAGACTTAGCAATTTGTAGTTGAACAGACCACAGACAACCAAGGTATGTTGCCTACCACATGGTAGTGCAGGGGCTACCTGAGTCTCTCGTGTTTCTATCCTTGAACTTTAAATTTTTTTTTTTTTACATTTATTTTTTGATAGAGAATGAGCATGAGCAGGGGAGGGGCAGAAACAGAGGGGGACACAGAATTCAAAGCAGGCTCCAGGCTCTGAGCTGTCAGCACAGAGCCCGACGCAGGGCTCGAACCCACGAACCGTGAGATCATGACCTGACCTAAGCATTAACCTCATGCTTAACCGACTGAGACACCCAGGCGCCCCTATCCTTGAACTTTAATAGATGGGTCATGAGGACTCCACACCAGAGAAAGGTGAAAGTGGAAAAACCTATTGTGTGACTCAGTTATTAAGGGCAGTCAGAATGTGTAGCTGACACCAGTTTTTTGCCAATATTCAATAACACAACTCTCAAGTTTTAGCTGGTCATGCATATGGACACATGGCTGCCTGGCCAATGACCACACTTCCCAACCACACCTAAAGCCTACCTGGGTCTTATGAACAAGGGCTGGTCAGTGGGATGCGATCAGAAATGACATGGCTCACATGGATGGATTTCTCAGTCCTTTTCATTTGTCCCACTCACCGGCTGGGAACTGATGAGAACTGGAGTAACTACCTTGGACCCAAAGTTGGAGGTAATGTTGTGACAATGGCCGAGCTGGCCTGACAGTTACTTACCTCTATTCTATTACAAAGGGAATGACCTTCCATCTTGTTTAACCCACTGTACTTTTTTCCCTTGTGTTGTTACAACATCTTAGCCTAAACATTCAACTAGAACTGTTAAGTAGTAACGAAAGGAAATAAACAGCTCTCTCTGAGATGACCGTGCAAACTTTAAACTTTCAAATGTGAGCTACTGTGATTTGTACTTAGCATCTAAATTCTTCCCCCAAGTAAACCCCTACTAGTCACTCATGGTTTTAATGCCTTCTCATCGCCACATAAAACTGGAAGTCTGGGATTCTATGGCCTTATGGACCAATGGCTCATGTCCTAGTTTGTCTTGTTCCTGTTTCTTCTAATTTTGATGTCTTCAACTATTTTTTTCTGTTCATGGCCTTGTGTGGTTCCTTGAACCTAATTCATAAAACATCTTCCTAGTACTCATGGGAAACAATCTATATGTACTTCCTCGATTATGCTATTCCCAGCAACTCCCTGCAAATGTCTTCCTCAATCTAGCCCGATGTCTACAATTCTGTATTTCAGGACTGACTTCCACAGCCTATATCTCTACTCAGGTCCTATGAGTCCCAGCACAAGGGCCCACTAGTCGTGGTCGACCCACAGTAATGGATTCATCCCTCTTAGGAAAACAGGGCTGAGTTTCTGCATTTCAATTCATACAAAAACAAATAAAAAACCAATATCCTCATACACACACGCATACACATAATCACTTTCCAGATGTTTTCATTTTGTTTTGATTTTACCTATTTTGCTGTAATTATCCGCAACAAAATCTTCCAAGCCAATCAGCTTCCAGAAACTGTCATCCCAGCCTTTCTCTGCCGAGTATGTCCATTTGCACACCAGGGAGCAGAGAGACCTAAGAAAATGGGACAGAGGCAGAACCAATAGTATGAGTGAGGCTTCCTTTATATTTTGCCAAATACCTCCCCAGATATCTGACGCAATGTTAACGAAGTAGAATAAGTCAAACTAAGTAATTACACACCCCTGTTCAGATTCAAAGTCTCCATTTGTACCTGGCCATGGGTTGGTGGCTGTGGGGCTCAGTGATGGGTAAATGGGTGTTCTACTCTGCTTTGTGCATGTTCAAAACTCTCTATAATAAAAAAGTAAAAAAATTCAAAAAGTGACCGGCATACATATGGTTGCTTCAGTCTAAAGCAATATTTAATAGAAGGAAGACCTGAATGCTGGAAGGTACTTTCCTCTCCAGCTTCATTTCTCATACATTCAGCCTTAGTATTGTACATTTCAGCAATAACAAATCATTTGCAATTCTCTGAAGGGGGGTGAGGGGTGAAAAACATATTTGTGCACATTTCTAGGTCTTTGCCCTATTCCTACTTGTTTGGAAACTCTTCCCAGCTTCTTCATCCTGACAACTGAGTCCCCAGTTCTGGGTAGAGGTGCTCCTCTGAACTCCTGGAACGTGAAACATACCTTCTATTATCACCCTTAAAGTGCTGTGTAATTAACTGCTTCCTATGTACCTTCCCAACACTGCTATTGCCTTCCAACCCATGCTTCATGGTGTGCCCACAGCAAACCTTACAAAATTAAATCTGATTATATGAATCCCTGATTAAAACTCTTCAACTGCTCCTCAGTGCCTTCAGGAAAAATCCAATCCCTTAGCTGGGCTTAAACCACCTTTAGTAATAGGACTGTGCCAACCTCCAGATTCCTGTCTTGCCATTCCGACCCCTGCTTTCTTCATTGTCCAGAATGGTATTATTTGAAGTCTCTCTTAGCAGGCCTGATTCCTCACTTCCCTGGGCACTGAAACCTTTATTCATTCTGCCTAGGATGTTCTTCATTGTTACATATTTACCAGTTAGCGTTCATGACTCATCCCTTTTCATGAACCCCAGTGAAGGGCAAACTTGAGTCCAAAGCCTCTTCTCTAAGCTTCAACCTGGACATACCTGTAACATTTACCATGGTAACTGTCTCTGCCCATTCACTTCCCTGTCTCCCCCACTAAGCCTTCAGAGCCAAACCAGCCTTGCCCAGCTCTACCTCCAGTACGTAGTCCGCACTCAGCCAAAATGCATACTGACTGAATGGCCACACCAACAATCGAATATGGTCTATCCGCCTCAGCAAAGGTAAGTGATAAACTTGGGGAGCTCACACAGTTTTAAGGCTAAAACTATCTCTTAGAGTCAATAGTCTATGTGCATCTCATTCAGTCATTCACACTGATTCACTCATGCACTCACCCACTCAAGAAGTAGTTAGTACTCAGTTACTATGCTCCTGGCACTATGTGATGCCCTGGGGAACCGGTGGTAGGCAAAAGAGTTGGTCCCCTGCCTGCATAAAAGTTGACAGCCAAACTGGGGGACACAGAAATTAATAAATCGCACCTCAAATCACATACTAACAGTAATTTCTAAAGGAGGGAGAGAAAAAAACGAAAACCTTTAGCAAGGGAATCTGATATAACCTGGTGGGAGAAAAGGGGAGAAAGTATCAAGCAAGAAGGGCTCCATACAGGAAGCGACCTTTTGTGAGACCCAAAAGTCTTTTGAAAGCGAATACATGTTATTTATCATTCAGGATTTTTCTAGACATGGTGGAGAGGGCAGAACACCTCGAGCTAAGGAAGCTAAGTGGGACAGATATACTGAAGGAGTGCTAGCGTCCACAGAAATGTAACACACACATGCTAAATCCTCCACCTTATAAAAGACAATTCTCAAAATCTGAGGTATCAAGAAGATAGTCACCTGCGTAGCACATTCCGAATAACATACAACAGGCTAAATCAAATCCTCTTGGCACAAAGCCTGGAATTCCAACTTTTTGGAAGCTCTGATGGCTCAATGCTATGGAACCGAAGACGGTGTGGACAGATGATGTCTAATGATCTGGCCACACAGAATAGCACTTCACTCTCCAAATGCCCCAGCCATCTGCAGAATTTTATACCTCTGCTCTCAATGTTCCTTCTGTCTTAATTGCTTATTGTTCCTTCCACTCATTCTTGACTATTGGCCAACTCCAAGTCCTCCTTATAGTCCAGTTCCAATGGCACCCCCCACCACTAGCTCCAAGCTAAACTCATTGCTCCCTCTTCTGGGGCAGCATTCTAACTTGGTAACATTGCCTTCTAGCTCTTAACAGCGGTGGCAGGTTGGAGTCACGGTCCAAAGTGTCCGAGCCTCTATATATGTTCATCTCTTGCCATGTGATTTGTAACTGCCCGCCCCCTCCTATCTCCACCCTATCCACAGGGCCTCCTTTCCTAAGTGTAGACTTCAGATTCTGTCACATGGCTGGATTTGGCCAAAAGAATAAGTCAGGAGGACAGCATTCTGGTTTCAAGCCTAAGCTTCAAAAGGCATCATGTGTTTCTGCTTGCTCTCCTGTGTCTCTCGCACAGCCTAGAGAAAATCACATGGGGCTAGCACAGTGGTGCAAGGAGGAGAAGAGATGTGTACAGCAGGGCAATGACCACCAGACTCGGCCTACATCACACATCCCAGGCTGTCAAGACCTGACGCAGTGAGTTCAGTTAACACTAGAAGAACCACCCAGCAGAGCACAGTCTGAACGAGCAACACCATGAGCCAAATAAATGGATTACTGTGCTCAACTACTGAGCACTCGCTGTGGTTTGTAACAGAGCAACAGTTAAACAACTCAACACTTTACAGCACAATTATGTTATCCCAAGTAGGTTTTCCCCCCAGTAAGGGCAAGGAGAGGGATGTCTGGGTCCTCACAGCACGTTAGAATAAATGGCCAGAGAGCCTGCTTTGAGGAAAAATGACTAAGCCCAGGAGGCAGAGAGGTTCACAGCTGCAGATGCCTTGGGCAACTCCACCCACCCTCCTCAGGATTATTCAAACACTATTAGGGTCCATTTCATTTGGATCTCTTTAAATCAACTCCTAGGTAATATGAATGTGTAAAAGCAGGGGGTGGGATACCTGGGTAGCTCAGATGGTTAAGCATGTGACTCTAGATCTCAGCTCAGGTCATGATCTCACAGTTTTCCTGAGTTTGAGCCCTGCATTGGGCTACAGTTGGAGCCTGCTTGAGATTTCTCTCTCTTTCTCTCTCTCTCTCTCTCTCTCTCTCCCTCTCTCTTTGTCCCTCCCCTCCCACCCCTCCCCCCTCTCTTTCTCTGAATAAGTAAACTTAAAAAAAATTTTTTTAAGACATTAAAAACAAATAAACGAACAAACAAAAGCAGAACTGGAAAAATGTAGAGTGGATCTGAGGCCTTCAGCTCTCCAGAACTCTCCAGGAGAGACAGAAAGTGAGTAAAGGCAAGGTACCAGTAGCAGAACAAAAGGTTTCCCTCCCCTTGAGGCCTTTTTTAAGACACCAGGGTTTTGCCATTCCCTGAGGTATTCCTGAGCAACTTGCAACTCCCAGAATAGCTGTTCCCCATCAGGCAAGCTGACCTACCAGCCTACTGGGGGTGGAAGGTGTAATCTATAGGATCAGAACCGCAGACAGGGGAGAAAGGCTGGGGCTACACTAGCAGGCTGGGTTGTTTCAAAGATGAGTAGCCAGGGAGGAGTGTTGTCGCCGGGGAGAGAGGGTCACTGGCTGTTTGTTCTCTGCCAGCCAGAATACCAGGGCAGAAAGTGCTGGAGCTTCCTCGCTTTTAGATTTGTTACTGACGAGACTATAAAATCCTATAGCCAGGTCAAAAGAACAACAACCAGTGAGCAGGCAGCACAAAAACCATACTAACTTAGGGGACCAGGTGATATGAGAGTAGGTCTCAGAGAACATGTATAGGAGGGCAGGTGTCTCTGAAGAGATCACAGTACAACGCCTGGAACTCAACATCAATAATGGAAGTAGCCAGAGGGCAGAAGGCGGCGAGAAAGCCTTTCTGAACAAGACACACGGATTTTAAATTTAAAATTTTTTAAATTTCTGCAGAAGGACTAAAGGGAAAATCGCTGGCACCGTTGAGAAGCCTATTAATGACCGGGAAGACCAAATGAACAACATCTCCAACTACCCAGAGCAAAGGCACAAAAAGAGAAATAATGAGGGAAGAAAGAAGAGAGCAGATCCACGGCAGTATAACATGAGCATTAGTGTAATTCCACACGGGATTTTTTTTTCCAAGGAGAAAAGGAAAACTTTAAAAAGAGAGAGAGAGAGAGAGAGAGAGAGAGATGAAAGAGATGCTATAATTAAATGAATACACTACCAGATCTTTTTTTATTGTTATTATACTGAGCTGAAGCAAGATTTAAGATTTAAGCCCGCAGATTAAAACGCTCATTAAGTCCAGGAAGTGAATCCAGGAAATACTTGAGTTTCAAGCATAAACAGAAAATTACACCAGCTTCCAGACAGAAAGAGTAAATTACTTACAAAGGCAAGAGATTCAGACCGGCTAAGGAATTCTCATCTACACCTCTGGAATGTAGAAGACAGTGGAACAGTGTACAGACTATGAGGAAAAATGATCCAAAAATCCTATGCCCAGACAAAATATTATTCAGCTGTCAGGGGAGAAGAAAAACATTTTCAACATGCAAGGATTAAAAAAGAAAACTTCCCATATACGTGCTGTGAAGGCAATACTTGAGCGTGAACTTAAGCAAAAAAACAAGTGACTCAACATTAGGGAAACCAGTGGTGGTGAGCGCTGAGATGTTCATTCTCTCTCTCCATATGCATGTGTGTGCACTTACACACATAGGCACGTGTACATGTGTGCACACACGTACATAGGTACATACACACACGTTTAAGTCTACAAAGATGACGATAAACCATGAAACAGGAATTTGTAATACTAAGCTTTCCTGAAACACCTTCCTGGGATATTAGAAGGAAAAAAATCTATTAATGGCCCGGAGGTGAAAATACTGTTAGCAAAATCTCAAAGTCAGAAATTGAAGAAGACGTACACAGGAAAAATAGGCATATGTGTATATCTGTGTGTTTGGGCCGGACATAAGTTTAATAATGTGCAGGATGAAAAGGTAATTTCTAACAGAATCAAAAAGCGTAGCAGAAGTCTCAAAATAAAAAGGAATTAAAAAGGAATAAAGAGGAAGTTAAGAAGTCTGTGAAACCAAACTAAATCAAAAAGGAAAGCAAAAGAGGGTAATGTAATGTAAATAGAAAATAAAAATACCATAGAAAAAATAAAATTGCTTATTTCGGTTAATTACAACAAATGTGAATGGGCTGAATTCCACAATTGGTTGAAAGACAATACTATCCACATTGGGGTTAAAGTTGAGGACTATCTGGTTTACAACACCTATTTTTTAATATGATAAAGGGTTTTTTTATAAAGAATGTTACCATTCATTAAATTTTATGAAATGAACAACATAATGTGACCATCTATAAAACAAGAGGTCCTAGATTTAAAAAAAAAAAAAAAAAGAAAAACAAAAGGCACTTGATGGGGCTTCTGGGTGGCTCAGTCGGTTAAGCATCCTTCGCTTCAGGTCACGATCTCACAGTTTGTGGGTTCCAGCCCTGCAAAGGGCTCTCAGTGCAGAGCCTACTTCGAATACTCTGTCTCCCTCTCTCTCTGTCCTTTTCCCACTTGCACTCTCTTTCTCCCTCAAAAGTAAATAAACATTTTAAAAAAAAGTGAAACAAAGAATGTCTCAAAATTAATAACCTTAAGCAGCCAACTTAAACATTAGGAAAAACAAAGATAGATTAAATTGAAAAAAAATCAAAAGGAATAGTAAAGAAAAAAGAATATGAAAGATATAAAATAACAAGACAAAACTCAGACAGTCAAGAGATCCAAAATGTGGCTCTAGGAAAAGACAATACAAAAATCAAAACAAAACAAAGAACAAAACAAAACAAAAAAACCCTCTGGTCAAAGTAAGGAAGGAAAAAGAAGAGTAGGAGAAAAATAACAAATATCATGAATGAAAATGACGGACATCCTTATAGATAAAGCAGACCTTAAAAGAAAAAAAGAGATTAAGTAAGTAACATTATGCTAGCAAATTTGAAAATTTAGACGGAATGGAAAATTTACTAGAAAAACAGAACTTACCAAAGCTGACTCAAGAAAACATATGAAACCTTAATAAACTATTTAAAAAATGAGCCAATAGCTAAAAATCATCTCTCAAATAAAACTTCAGCCCAAATGGCTATACTAGAAAGTTTTCCCAAATGTTCAAGGAACAAAGTACTCCAAATTATTTCGGAGTCTAGAAGAAGAAGAAATGCTCCCCAAGTTATTTATGAAGGTAGGATAACTATATTACAAAGCCAAACAAAGACAGCATGAGAAACAAAAATTAGATGCCACTCTCACATTATGAATGGGAGCATAAAATTTCTAAGCAAGGCATGACCAAAATAAAAATGAGAAAAAAAAATACATCATGCATAATACTCCAAAACATTTTAATCAGAGATCTATGAATATATTTTGCCACAGTTTTTTTTCTTTAAAGGAGAGAAATGACCAACTCATATTGAAGAACGAAAAATACGTAACGAAGTTAAAGGCCACACCTAGATAGAAACTCTTACTGAAGTAACAACAATAGAAACTTCTGCTTCTAACCATGATGGAGTAGCAGAGACTAGATTTTACCTCCCCGTCCCCTGCCCTGCTCCCATCTTAAGAAACTAGAAAAGGGGGGAGAAAAAAAAATGTGACACAACTGCTCTCAGAGCCTGAACAACAGGCAGCACAGAACTATCCCGGAGAGAAGGAAACAAATGAGGTGAGCCCTAAGATTGCTCTGGCTTTCTGCCAGGAAGCCCATGCCCGACCACAAAGCAGAAAGAAGGATGCCAAGGAAAACAAGTGAAGTTCATGAAACCGAGAAGACTGAGATCAGAATTCAAGGAATTTGAGGTGGCTGGAAGCTGTGCTGGCACAGATTTCCAAAGAGGAGGTAGCTATGCAGGAAGAGGGTCCTGAAAATCTGCACAAGAGTCCCATGAAAGCTTTATGGAGATGCAGATATGCACACAGATGCTCCAGGAGATCTGGTGAGAAGTGACTGGAAATCTGTGAGCTGAACAGTTCTCAGGGCTCACAGTGAGAACGGGAATCATCTGAGCACACCATCCTCACTGACTCCTTGGGGCATTCAGTGGAAAACCCCAAAGAATGCCTAGAAGCATAACTGAGCCTTCCTGTGTAAAGGTTACAATAAGCCTGCACTAACAAAGTTTAGAAAGATTTCAAAAAATAAAACTAAGCCAAAAGTACATTAACAGCCTACCGGAAAAAGCAGGAAAAAAAAGAGAGAGAGAGAGAGAGTAAAACCCAGACACTGGATAACAGAAAATAACTGACAATATCAGCTTCCAATAAAAAATATTTGAAGAAATAATTGTCAAATGTTTTCTTCAATTTGATAAAAGCTATCACCCACAGAGCCACACTCACTGGAAGAAACCAAAGGAAGATAAAGACAAAGAAAACCACATCAAGACATATTATATAATCAAATTATTTTTTAAAAATGATGATCTTAAAAGTGGTCAGAGGAAAGACAGGTAATAGACAGTCCTAAAAAGGCAGATTTTTTTCCAGAAATAATGCAACCCAGAAGAAAGTGGAATGACATCTTTAGAATACTGAAAAATTTTAAAAAGAAATAAAAAATCAAACTAGAATTTTATATTCAGAAAAAAAGATTTTCAGGGGTGACTGGGTGGCTAAGTCAGTTAAGCGTCTGACTCTCAATCTTGGCTCAGGTCATGATCTCAGGGTTCACGGGTTTGAGCCCCATCAGTGCAGAGCCTGCCTGATATTATCTCTCCCCGCTCTCTCTCACTGCCCCCATCACCCCATCAAGCATGCGCTTTCAAAATACATACATAAACTTAAAAAAAAAGATCTTTACACAAGGAGTAATGAAATATAGGCTTTTTCAAACAAACAAAAACAGAACTCATTTCCAAGAAACCTGCACTGCAAGAAATGTTAAAGGCAATTCTTTAGGGAGGAGGAGGATGGCATTAAATGGAAATGTTAATTGATAAATGATTGTTAATTGAAAGCAATGAAAAGTATCAGAATCAGTAAATATGTGGGTAGATACAAAGGGCAGCTTTTCATTTTTAAATTTCTTTAAAAGATAATTGGCTTTTTCTCCATCTTTAGAATATAAATTAGGAAAAACATTCAAAGTACTGTGGGGCTTATAACACATGTACAAAAAATGACAATAATAGAACAAATGATAGGGAGATATGAAAGATACTACATACAGCAGGGTATAAAAATATTTTAAGGCAAACTATGATAAGTTAAAGATGCATCTTATAAATCCTAGAGGAACCAGTAAAAAAGGAGATAAAATTAATACACCAATTTGGGAGATAAAAGGGAATACTAAAAATACTTCAGTAATCCAGAAGAAGGTAGGAAGAGGGGAAAATTATAAAGAACACACGGAGCAAATAAAAGACAAATGGCAAGATGGTAGATTGAAACCTCACCTAAAAACTCCCTTGGAAAGGCAAAAAATTTCAGGCTGGAAACAAATAAAAAATAAAAAATAAAAATCCAACTCTGGTGTCTGTAAGAAACTTACTTTAAATATAAAGATGCAGAATAGGTTCAAGAGTGGAAGGAGAGAAAAGATATGCCATGCACACACTAATAATCAACAAGTTCAAGGGGCTACATGAGTATTCCACAGTAAACCTCAGAAGAAGAAATATTACCAGAAATAAGTCCATTATGTAATGTTAAAAGTGTCAATTCACCAAGATGACTTATGGGTTAAAAAAGAAATTGTAATTGAATGGCAACCTGAACTTAGCTGGAGTTATATTTCTTTTCTCTTTGTGGTAGCTCAGAACTTCATGTACACGAAATCAAGGATTCACGACAGAGTAATTGGATGTGATCACCTGAGGTCGCCTTTGTTTTTTACACAGATTTGAGACTCAGCAGTCTCAGGAGCCCATGTTGACTAAAAGGTCTGACAGGCTGGAGGGGTCCAGAACTCTGGGCTTATTGTATTTTATACTATTTTTTTTAATGTTTTATTCATTTTTGAGAGAGTGGGGGAGGGGCAGAGAGTGAGAGAGACAGAATCTGAAGCAGACTCCAGGCTCTGAGCTGTCAGCACAGAGCCCAACACGGGACTCGAGCTCATGAATCATGCGATTACGACCTGAGCAAAAGTCAAATTGCTTAACCAACTGAGCCACCCAGGCGCCCTTATTTTATACTATTTTAGATAAAAGCATGTATGAGTGGGGAAGGTCAGAAGGTACTAAAGCATCTACCGCTTTATGCTAAAAGAATGTTATTTTGTTTCATTTCCTGATGCTCTCTGTCTAGCCTTTCTGGAATTTCAGTACCTCAAGTCTGGCCATGACCTCCCACAGCAGGGACCATATGTACCTTATTCATCATGCCATTCCCCAGCACGAGGCACAGTGCCTCCCTGGCAAATTTTGAGAGTTCAATCTGTGTTTATTGAGGTAATGTATGAGAACCCTAGGATGTCAGTTACAAGAGGAAGATTTCAGGTCCCTAATCACTTTTTAATTGTTTCTATTATATGGCCCAGATCTTCAGCAACTGCTCTCAGTGCAGACTCTAGAAGAGAAAAAGCTAGATTTCTGATCCCTGGAGCGACCAAAAGCAGCAGCAAAACACTGGTTTCTTACACAAACTATGCACCTTATGGAAATGCATTTCGCCTACCTCACATACCTCCCTCCCATTGCCTACTTCCCCCAAAACATGCCAAATCTCTAACACATCTTCTTTTCTTCCTTGAAAAAAGCAAAAACAAAAAGACCCTTCCAGTTAAAGATACCAGACTGACTACACACGTTGACCTCTGCTCCCTTTAAAAATTCTAATACAATGGCAGTATAAGAATGTTTCAAAAAGGCAAAAGCCCACAATGACAAAGATAACACACGCAAGGACACTAACAGAAATCTGAAAGGCAGAAAACACAGAGCCAAGAGTAAGGCTCTTGGGAGACTCAGAAAGATAAAACCTAAGTAGCAGGGTGAAAAACCCAGAATCACAATGACTTCCCTGCAGAGACCCAAAAAAGTTCAGGAAGTAGTGGCACCAGGTGCTTCTGAAAGTGGGAATTTTTTTTAAAAGTGGGGCTAAAAACAGCAAGGTGGCTGCAAGCTGCATAGGAAGTAATCAGAACCCCATGCACCGTCATTATGAGCAACCGGGGACTCCCTCTCCTGCACCATGAAAGGTGATGGAGGTTCACTTGAGACTGAGTAGGGTACAAGGCCCAGGTACAAGGGATCGTCTTGACAAGAACAGGGAGATAAAGTAAGGAGATGCCTCTCTCTCTGCGAGTAAGCCCTCAACATCCATTCCCCAACTCAAGTCCCGGAGCTCTGGCTGCCAGGTTTACACCCTGAAGATTCGTTTATGGGGAAGCTGAGCAGACAAAAGCAAAGACCTAAGGCTAGTTGGGAGGGCATTCTCAGAAACAATAAGCCACTCTAGGCCTACGAGGATTAAAATGGCAGAATATAAGTAAGACCCATTTTTGATGGTGAATAGTGGTAACTGATACCATCATCATCATCATCGTAGTAAAACACACTAATACAGAAACTATTTACTGTGGGCCCACTGTGTATCTACCAGAACTTTTCCAGGCAGGGAGGAACCCCCCACCTCTGAGGGACACAAAAGGAAAGAAAGTGTCACTTCTCCTGAGACCACGAAGGAGCCTTTGCAAGCACAAGAACTTTTGACTTTCCTGCTTTTACCCAGAGCAAGGCACACATCAAAAGCACACGCCTGCTGGGTTCCAGAGGCCTGATCATTATCATGCATTTCTCAACAAGACTTTATAAAAATGAAGCCAGCACTGCTGCATTATTTATATGCAGTTCACTGTATTGACATGGCCAGGCCCCCACTTTCAAGGGAAGCCTTTTGTTCTCTGCTTGGGTAAGGCAGAACCTGGAGAGTGTCAATCGAACAAGCTAGCGAGTAACAGAATAATTAGAGCCCGAGAGTGGGGATAAATTACCAAGCTATTCCTGGCTGCAGCCTTCAGTATATCACAGGCCTGTGATGGCTCTGTTTTTCTAAGCCATACAACAGACTGAATCGCCAGCACTGAAGACTGAGCTCAGGGGGAGATATGACTGGGGCTAGATTGCTAGTTCTATCAACAAAGACACCAAGAGGGCCTTATTTCTGAAGAAATACCACTGCACCGATTGGAGCTGCTTCTGTGAAAGACCTGTCAGATTTCAGGCTTGTTACCATTGGCTCTGTACTTCATCAAGACTTGCTGACAGGTCCATGACAGACCGAAATAATATATGCAATGATGCAACACAGGGCAATATTAAATTGCCTTTTCAGTGAGACTTGCCGATAACATGGTTTAAACATGGCTGTGACAATTTGGGGAGCATGAAAGAACTGAATAAATAATCAAGCTCAGGGAGTTTTCCCATGCTCCCAAGAAAAAAGAGATCTAAGAGTCAGAAAACAAAAGACCCTAAAGTCCCTGCCAAAACATTCCAAGATCTTGGGGAAGCCCTTGGACTCATGGGTTTGGATTTAACTCCTCAAGAATGAGGATGATAATGAATAGAGGCAAAATGAGAGGTGGGGGAGGTAAAGGGGGAAGAGAAGGAAACTAGAGGCAGGTCATGAGTCTGTGCTTCAGGCCAAGCACTGTGCCTGGGACTTTTGATAAGGGTGCTATCAGTATTCCCATTCAACAAAGGAGGACACTGAGGCTCTGAAAGGTTGGGTAGCTCATCTGAGGTCATATCATTAGGAAGGAGCAAGGCAGAAGTCCAAATCCTGGCCTGATCAATCAAAAGTCTACACTTGTTAAATATTCACACCCATTCAAGAAAAGATATTTACAATCAATTAGGGCATGAAAATAGTGTAATAAATTTGAGATATTTGATTTCTCTATGTTTTACCTTGTCTGTTATCGCTTTTCTTTAATAAAGGAAAAACATAATAATAAAAACAGATGAAGAAATACGGAGATCTAGGGGGCAAATAAGTAGCTGCCTTAGGTTGCCTGCGAAGACGTTCTGGTAAAACTTAACATGTTCAAGAGGCGCATTCCATAAGCCAGGACACAGGGACAATAATGAGATGCTCCCTGAAGGTGCAAAAATGAACACTGCTTTCAAGAGTTCAAGCTGTGAAGTCCACCCACAATGAGTAAGAGTAGAAACTGCAAAGTTATCATGAAAAGACACAGTGGGTTGCAGGACTCTGAGTTCACAGAGCCGATAGAAAGCATTCAGATGGCTAAGGAAAGAATACGTCAATCAGATGGATGGTTAGCCTACATGGAGCAGAAGAGGCAGAAGCCAGCAAGTGTCAGTGGGGAGAGGGAATAGACATGAGGTTTTCAAAACTTTCAAGACACACTGTCCCTAAGAAAAGGAAGGAAAGAGAAAGAACTGGAAAATGAAATGGGAAAGGAAAAGAAGCAAAGAGAAAAACAGCCTAAAACTAGATTCTAGAGGGATGAATAGGCAGAGCACAGAGGATTTTTAGCAATGAAACTGAAAGATACTATAATGGTGGATACATGTCACACATTTGTCCAAACTCATAGAGTAACCAATGCCAAGAGTGAAAAGTAACGTACACCATGGACTCTGGGTGATTATGATGTGTCAACGTAGGTTCAACTGTAATAACTGCACCACTCCTGTGGGGGATATTGATAATGGGGGAGGCAATGCATGTGTGAGGGAAGGGGGTATATGGGAAATCTCTGTAACTTCCACTCAATTTTGCTGTGAACCTAAAACTTCTCTAAAAAAATGAAGTCTATTCACCTCACATCAGTCACAGTGGCTAAAATTAACAACTCAGGAAACAACAGATGTTGGCGAGGATGCGGAGAAAGAGGATCTCTTTTGCACTGCTGGTGGGAATGCAAACTGGTGCAGCCACTCTGGAAAACAGTATGGAGGTTCCTTAAAAAGTTAAAAATAGAACTACCCTACGACCCAGCAATAACACTACTAGGGGTGCAGGGGTACTGTTTTCAAGAGGCATGTGCACTCCAATGTTTATAGCAGTATTACTGACAATATCCAAAGTATGGAAAGAGCCCAAATGTCCATCGATGGATGAATGGATAAAGAAGATGTGGTGTGTGTGTGTGTATACACACACACACACAGACACACACACACACACACACACACACACACACACACACACACACACACACACAATGGAGTATTACTCGGCAATCAAAAAGAATGAAATCTTGCCATTTGCGACAACATGCGTGAAACTAGAGCGTATTATGCTAAGCAAAATTAGTCAGAGAAAGACAAATATCATATGACTTCGCTCATGTGGAATTTAAGATACAAAAGAGATGAACATAAGAGAAGGGAAGCAAAAATAAAATAAAAACAGGGAGGGGGACAAACCATAAGAGACTCTTAAATACAGAGAACAAACTGAGGGTTACTGGAGGGGTTGTGGGTGGGAGGATGGGCTAAATGGGTAAGGGGCATTAAGGAAGACACTTGTTGGGATGAGCAGTGAGTGTTATACATAGGGGATGAATCACTGGAATCTACTCTTGAAACCATGATTGCCCTATATGCTAACTAACTTGGATGTAAATAAATAAATAAATAAATAGGAAAAAAAAAATGAAGTCTATTGAAAACAACAACCAATCAACCAACCAATCTCACTTCTCAATGTCCTTCAAGGATCAAGATTCAGAAACTGGCAGAAACAGTGTCTGCACTTCAAGAAGATACAGTCAGGCTTGCAATTAATGTCAAGAATATGGCAATTCTGTGACTTAATTAGCCATCTAAGACACTCATAGTAAATATCATCACTCTGGACTCAAGGGATTCATGGTCTCTCAGGAGGAGAAGAGCACCTATGATCACCCATTAACATGGGTTAACAGTTCACTTCAGAGCTCATGCCCTTAACTACTATACACACTACTTCTAGCTAGGCACATACCCATTGTATGACAGGGGAATTTCACAGGTGAGATACAAAGTGTTTAAGAGGAACACCAGGGGTGCCGGGGGTGGGGTTCAGTCGGTTAAGCATCTGACTCTCAATTCCGGCTCAGGACATGATCTCACAGTTCGTGAGATTGAGCCCCCACATTGGACGTCGCACCATCAAGGCGAGATTCTCTCTCTCTCTCTCTCTCTCTCTCCTCCTCCTCTACTCTCTCTCACTCTGTCAAAATAAATAAATAAACTTAAACAACAACAACAACAACAAAGAGGAACACCAGAGGAAGAGAGTGACTCTATTTGGGAATATTAGGAAGCTTCCCTTAGGAGGAGAAGTTTGAATTGTGAGTCCTGAAATATGAGTAGGAGTTACCAGGTGGACAAAGGTTGCAGAGAAGACATTTCAGGCAGTGTATGTACAGGCATTCAGTTCAAGCATGAGCCTGTCTCCAGATGGGAGATGGACTAGCTGACCTCCCAAGGATTCTTCCAGTCTTCTGATTTGACTGCTGATATAAGAAATTACTGCGCATGAACGAACTACGTGTTCGGGGTTCGACATGGTGATACCGTCATTCATTACTGAGCAAGAGGTCATCCCAGTACTTCATTTTCTCCATCTGTTAAGGAGATTCACAGTACCAGACAAATGGTACTAGATAAATAGTAACTTGCCTCATAAGTTCAATAAACTGAGTTAATCTACATAAAGCATGTAGCACAGTCCCTGGTACCTGGCACAGGCCCAACAAAAGGTAGTAATTTTTCTTTTTTTTTTTTTCATCAACAAGAGCATCAGCATCATCCCACAGTTACCACTGAGGAAGAAAATATCAATGAAAGAGAAACATTCAAATGAAAACTTGCTTTGACCCAGTGCTAAGAATACTACAGACAAATATGGGTTTTCAGCTCTATCTTGACGAGCATTGTCTGACCTAAATGAACTTAATGACATAAGCCACCAGTGCAGCCTGTATCAACTCAACATAAAACTGAGTTGAAAACCAAATTCTTGGTGCACGTCTTAAATGTGAATACCAAAACAGGGCCCAAACTGGGTCCCCCTCTGCAAAGTTAGGAGCAAAGCCACTCAGAACACTTCACCCATTCGTGGAGTGATTCATTATCCCCCAAACATATTTCTGTCAGCACTGAGCATGGCACCACAGACAGGGAGAGGGAAGAATAAGATCTCCCCCCTGGAATAATGCAGAGGATAGAAGAGAAAGGCAGACACACAAGGGGAAATGAAGAAAAAATAAAAATAAAAACAATATACAATGGTCTAGGGGAGCACAGAAGGCTAGAGAAACTAACTCTGGAAGTTCTAGAAACTTCGATGAAACACCAGAAAGAAATGAAAACCTAAGATGTGCATGCTAGGGAACCCAGGGTAAGGAGTATGTGGGAATCCCTGGTTTGCCTATTCTCTGGCTAAAACAAACCTGCAGCTTCCTGGATGGTGATGTATCACCTCCCCTGCCACACACACACTTCTGTGCCTGGTCATGCAGTTCCTTCTGCCTGAAACACCTTCACCTTACTTATCCTGGTAAATCTTCATCATCTTCAGATGGCAGTTCCTTTGGGAATTCGTCCCAAGCATATGGACAACTGTGCTTCCAGTACTCCCTATTGTAGCATCTACTGCATTTTAATCTCTGGGTCAACAGTCCTTCTCTCTCCCACCCTGGACCGTAAACCACGAGGATGGTACATTCTACATTCTCAGCTTCCTAGTAAGGCTGCCACAGATACTTCATAAATGTTTGTAGACTCGACACCCATCTCTGATGTCTTCTTCGACCTACTGCTACATACAAATATACAATTTCATCCTCGCAGAGGACGTCTGCTTTGAGTTTTGAAGTGGAGTTCTACCAGGGCAACTCAGTCCGTGATGTGGAGATTTGCAACGAGCTCATGTTAAAAACAAAGCAACCAACAAACAAAAGGGACCAGAGGCCTCTGCTCAAGTGTAGACCAGTATCCTTGCTGAACTAAAGGAAGTTACCCGTTTGCTATCCTTCTTAATAACCAGCATGAAGGAGCTTGTGGGGTTTCTTAATTGAGAAACCATACAAAAAGGTACAAGTGTACTTACAGTGTACCATGATCTTTTTTTATCTCCTGTAGAATTAGCATGTGTTTTTCTAATTGAGAAAGGCTTATTTATAAACCAGATCTGAAAAAAAAAAAAAGGCCTAAATTTGCTCTATTTCCCTTGTGCATCGTTTCTGTTTCTTTTGAACCTTGCACAGCAGTTTATGACAAATAAATCATGTCTTATAAATTAAGCAACTGGCGAAACGGAGATGGGAACGGTTGATGGCAGGCTTAAAAAGATACCATCATATATCACTCGGGGTCACAGTATTTCAGTCACCCACCAATCTGGCGGGTTTGACTGCTTTTAATGGTGGGAGACATATTTCCAAAGACACCTGAAATCAACGATCACTTACTAATCATACCTAGCCTGAGGGTTTTTTTTCTTTTAAGTAGAAGACCAATAAATTAAGAGAGTAGTATTCCAATAGTTAGGAAATGGAGAGAAAAAGAAGACTGTCAGATGGAAAGGAGAATTATACCAGGAGAAGAGAAGGATATGGAATGATGGAATAACCATCTTTAGGAAGGGAAATATTTTCAGTTGAAAGCAGCTGTTTTTCATTTCTAGGAAAGCAAAGAGCATAAATTTCAGAAAGGGAGGGTTCGTATTAACTGAGGGAAAGCTGCCTAACTTACAGGGCCAAAAGACATGATGAGTTGGTATGAGAAGATGGTCTTCTTTAAAGGGATCTTTGAGGGACTCCTGGATGAGTCAGTTGGTTAAGCGTCCAACTTTAGCTCAGGTCATGATCTCATGATCTGTGCGTTTGAGCACTGGCTCTCTACTGCATGAAGCCGGCTTCAGATCCTCTGGTCCCCTCTCTCTCTGCGTCTCTCTCTCTCTCTCTCAAAAAGAAATAAACATTTAAAAAACTATAAAAAAATAAATAAAGGGATCTTTCAGAGAGGAAAGCCTCCACCAGTTTAAGGTGACTGGGGAACTGTCTGCACCGAAGAGAAGGGACTGCATCACGTAGATGATTTCTAGTGTTTTTACCATTATTATTGTTATGATTCTGGTTTGAAGATTCTGTGATTCATTTCATTGACTATAAAGCCCGCCTCTTTGATTCCAACAAAAGAACAATACTGAAGAACACCATTTCTGAGAATTTCAAATTCATGAAGACAGTCGTGCCGAATTTATGGCCTTATTTAAATAAGAGCACACAAGTTTCCTTTTAAATTTCAATTTAATAAACTATATTGAGTGGCTATGAAGTGCAAATTCTGTGCAAGGTGTCAGAGCATGGAGATAAAACATGAGTCCTGGTCCTCAGTCCGCTGGAGAGAAAACGAGCCCATCAATTACCATGATGTAAGTAACCAAGGAGTAAAAAGAATAAAAGACAGTGTGTAGCAGGCTGTCAAGTGCTGGAAAAAATTTGAGGAAGAAGATGATTATGAGGTGGGTATTAAAAATTCATAAGATGGTAAATGCTATAAACCTTATAAACAAAGACACAGAAGTACGAATATCTGAATCATACCTGGGAACAGGCAATGTCCTTGTTTAATCTGAACAAAGGTAGGTGTTGGGAGATTAAAAATAAAAAACTTGAAAGTTGACTTGAGTCACGTAGGTGACCCACTCTGTAAGCCTCCAAATGTGAAGCAAGGGATATTCATTATCCCAGAATTAAAATAAGTTCATTTCCTAATTACCTCCCCCCCTCCTCAGCTAGACTCAATTGGGCCAAATTTATTGCAATATTATTTTTTAACAGAAATCCTAATATTGAAAAGTTACAATTTAGGCAATTAACTGAGAACTGCCAAACACATGTAAAACCTTTGGCTTCTCATCCACTGTAACGGATCCATAAGGGACCAATATGGATTTGATTGCCTAGTGGAAGACAGCTAATGGGACGGGCTTGGAACTTTTAGAAAGGGTTTAAAGACGTTATCACAATAGAGACCCGACTCTGGAAAAGCTTTCCAAAAGCCAGAAGCAGAGAAACACCAACGTCAGCCATTTTTAAAAAATCTATGAAATGCCTAAACCTTAGGGCTAGCTATTTCTACAGAAGTTACAAAGCATTCTGGGTTGTCCAATGAAATAAATGAGTAAGTTCCCAACTGGTACTTATCTCTCACATAAACAGAATGTTTTAGGGTGCTGTGTAATATTATGGAAAAGGCAAAGGCTTTGGAAATGGGCAGGTCTAGATGTAAATCCCAGCTTTGCCACTTGGTATTTGATTAGGTCTGGGCAACTCTCCGAACTTCTCCATTTTCTCCCATCTAAGGTAAAGGTAAGGACACAGAACCTAAAACGTTGTTGTGAGGAAAAGATATACTGTAAAAAGAAAACCTGGCGTAGCAAGTGACCCACACAGGCCCTCAATAAATAATACCTATTATTAGCAGCACTCATATTTCTTCATCTTAACTTACCACAGTTAAACGCTCACACACACATACATGCACAGGTACTTCTGAAATCTGCATCAAATCTCCACATTAAATAGTCTCTTCTGAAATCCCAAGATCTGTCCCTCACCAGTAGGGAGACTATGTGGAATAGGTAAGTTTTACATCATTACACAAATCTCTTGTCAGCTTGTCAATGGGCTCAGATTCCCCCCAAAGAGTAGGTCAGTTCCCCAGAGTCCAATACCACTCAAGATTGAGAAAGGGTCTGAAATATTCACGTCTTCAGTGGAATTTATGTAAAAACTACAAACTGGAATGTTGTAAATTAAAAATCTACCCTGACACCAGTCCATTAAGAGCAATCACTGACATAGGTTTACGTGTACACGGGCATATTCTCCAGAGCGCGCCTCACATTTCTAACATCAGTGTTAACACGTATCAAAGCAGTCACCTACCAAAGCAGTCACCAGACCCATCACTTAGGAAGTACAATGCAGGGCATATATGTCCTCAGCCACTACATGTAATAGGTACATGAAATTTCTTTCCTGTTTATAGTTGTCTGCCTTTGGAATGTTTGCCAATAAAAAGTAGAAACAAATAACAAAGGACTGAATAACATAGAGGTCTCTCATGCTGACCTTAGTGAAAGTCAACCTGAATGCCTATTCACAGCCTGAAAGCCAGTCACAGAAGGAATTAAGATAGATATGGTATCCACTCTCCTGAATTCAGAATGAAGGAGAGGCCAGGGTTTAACATATAATTACATAAATATTTACAATGGTTTTAAGTGGGAAAAGTGCAGGGTACCATGGAATCATTTAAGAGGGGCGGAATTTACTCCAAGAGTCAGGGAAGGACTCTAAAGAGGAGACCTGAAGGATAAATCAGGGTTTTCCAATAAAGTGGGAAGAAGGGAGAGGGAGGGTCCCAACCAGGGGAAAGCCATGCTAATCAAAGAAACAAATGGTGTCATGTCAGCTCTGAGCCTAGCAACCTGTTGGGCACTTCTGACTTATCTGATTTTTGCCTCCCAATAGCCCTGATGAGAGGAAAATAAATTACACTAAGTAATTGATGCAAAGTTGCAAAGCCGAAATTATTCACTAATATCAGCAATGGTCATTCCCTTTCCAGATGCTCCCAGCAAATACCAGTTGCATTAATGTGTTATAACTCCCTATATGTGAGTATAAATTTTTTTAATGTTTATTTATTATTTTGAAAGAGACACACACAGAGAGAGAGAGAGAGAGAGAGGGAGAGAGAGCGAGCAGGGGCAGAGAGAGAGGGAAACACAGAATCTGAAACTGGCTCCAAGCTCTGAGCTGTCAGCACAGAGCCTGATGTAGGGCTCGAACCCACAGACCTCGAGATCATGAGCTGAAGTCGGACACTTAACTGACTGACCAACCCAGGTGCCCCCCTATATGTGAGTACATAGTGAGATGTTTATACATGGGTAGTCGTGTTGGTGGGATTAGAAACCAGTGAAGCTCTAGGTCTCAAATACCTTTATTAGCTAAAAACAAACAACAACAACAACAAAAAAAAACAAAACAACAACAACAAAAAAAACACAGGGTTTGTGTGCCTCCAAGTTTTAATAAGGTACAGAAGACCTAAAGGTGAACTAGTAAACTGTCGCTGGATCGTACCACGGCTGAGAATGGCCAGTCGAGAAGGGTGCAAACCATGTGCTTAGCGACTACCTGACCTGCAGAGAGAGCTCCACCACAGAGTAGGTGGTGTTATCACTGTTATTATGGCACAGGTGGGTTTATCTCTGCCCCCACCTTTTCCGTTCTGGTTGAATTTCTGTATGGAACTGGCTCCCAACCACCAATCCACGGGAACATCCAATCTGGTGATCATGGCAGAAATCTTCACAGAGAACCCCAATCAGACCACAGAGCTCCTTAGGCAACAAAAGAACTCTGACTCCCATGCCTTCTGCCCCATCCCTCCAAAGGTCATGAGGAAGAAAAAAATCAGCTAAGGAGGAGGCATCCTGGTGAGACACTGGGCATGGAGGATGATGCCCTGGGTTCTGGATCCTTCTTCAAAGACAGAAACCAACACCTGAAGTTCCTCAAGTGGCCTCCTCAGCTCTGCGTAAGTAAGGGGTCAGAGAAATGAGGGCCTGTGGTGTGGTATTATGAGACAGACTGGACAGAACTTGTAAACAGCCACCTCCTGTCCAGTTTCTCCTGACCTTCCTCCAAGCACCGCAGCCTCAGGCCGTGGTAAACAAAGATCACCCCCAGCGGGCTAATTTTGGTCCCAGTTGTAACAGTAAAAGCCGAAGCTCTTCCCCTTCCCGGGCTGTGAGGAGACAAATGCAAGGCTCCCTTGCCCCCATCGTTCAACTTCTCCGTCAGCAGATAAAGGCAGACATCCGCGAGGAGCAAGCACCTGCCTGGACTGGGAAATCGTATCCTGGGTGAGGCTCCCCAGAGAAGGGAGGTGGGATAGAACAGATTTAGGAGCTCTTCATTCACTCACTCACTCTTCATTTATCCATTAACGTATTCATTCCCTTGACAAGTGTTTATTTAGCACGTGCCACAGAACAGACCCAGGAGGAGATCCTGAGCCCACAGACATGAGTAGGACGAATAGGCTGCCACTCTTGGGGCACAGGCAGAAGACCCAGAAGTTAGGCAGTAAATCATACAAATAACTACAGATAATAGCAATTGTGATAAATGCGACGCAGGGCACTTGAGGGGGCCCCTGATCCAGAACAGGCGCTTGGCGAACGATTCTTGGGAAAGGCGTGTTTAAGCTGAAACTGTAAGGACTACAAAGGCTGTAGGAGGAGAACCTGACAAAGGGCATGGATTGGAAAGGACGTAGCCTGACTGAGGGATGGGACTGTCATGGGGTGACACCACAGTGAGGGTGTGCAGACAAGTGGGAGACCCGAGGCCAGAGGGGCTGCAGGGCCAGACATCAAGGTGTGGAGTCCTATCCGATGCTGAGACCAGGGGGGAGGCAACGATGGTTTTCGACCAAGGGACTGTGGTGATCAGCTCACATCCTGACTATGCCACTAGCTATTACATCACGTTGGGTAAGTCCCAGCCTCTCTGTTTCTAGCGGGTGAGCTTAGTTTCTGCCCATGGGCCTCCTCCTTCAGCCAACAGATCTTTCTTTACCGTGCATGTACTTTGTGCCAGCCGCTGTGTCACAGACTGGGATGTGACGGGAGGGGGCATCCAGAGGGCACGGGGCCTCCGCGGAGTGGGGGTGTTACCGTGCCACCTGGTGAGCTGCTGAGTGAAGTGACCTCAGCTACGTGCCAACGTCACTCAGGCTGCCGTGTGAAGGAGGACCAGGAAGAGGACAGGAGTGGAGGGAGTGAGATCTAAAAGGGGGCTTCTGTGCTCCCTCTCATCACTGGAAACAGCACATTACACTTTACTGTTAGCCAGCTACTGGCTTCACACCACTGGGCAAGCAACTCAACTGTCCTCATCCATAAAATAACACCCCTGCCTCACTGGGCTGCTGTGAGGATTAAATACAAGTCTCCATTTGTAAAGGATGTAGAACAGCGCTTGGCTGAGCTCTGAATGCACCTTGGCTGTTCTCGCGGTTCATTTCCTGTTCATCTCTGCTACAGGAGTCCAGGCTCCTCATTTTTATCTGCCAGCACCTGTCCACTGCTTATCCTAGGTACTCTGTAAATCAGGAGTTGCAACTTGTTGACTGAAGGCCTAAATTTGCCCAGAGACATATTTTGTTGGCTGATGCAGAGACTTCAAAACATGTGCATGTGAATAAGACATTCACATGCACGCATGTACCCTCGCCAGTATCCCGGGTCCCTCCCACGACACCTTGTCTCATACTCTCCTACGTGTGTACTGCCTCTACAGGCCCTTAGGTCTGGGACCCCCATTAACACTGATCTCCTACAAATGTGACTCTTTATGTGTGTCACAAATATAAGTGGCACATAAACTAAAAAATGACCCTCCCTCCCTGCTCCTGCCCCCACCAGAGCAACGGATCACAGGGCCGATCTTCTCACTTTTCTTCAGACAGTCATTCGTCGTTTGTTTACTGACTGCCTGCTAGGTCCTGGGAACTGGAGATACAGACAGACAGAGTCTGCCTTAACTGAACCTATAACCCGGTGCCCGCAAATGCGGATGCTGCAGGCTCCTTGGGTGCAAAAGGCCCACTAAGAATTGATCATACTAGAGAGTCTAAACCTTCTGCACAGATGTCTTATTCTGCCCTTGTAACTCTGTGGGGGTAGCTTGGACAGGAGGTTACTCTGTTTTGCAGGCAAGTGAAGGGTCAAAGAAGCTAAGTGTAGAGCCCAAAGAGACACAGATAATACATGGTGGATCTCGAATTCCCGACTCCCGTCATTAATAAAGGCATGGCAAGCGGGGCAGGGTTAACCCCACCAGTGAGATAACCTATAAAGTTTTCTCCTTGCGACATGTGACGGGCCTGAGAAAGGGAAAGGTGAGAAATGATATTCAGGCACTGCCCAGCACATGGGTGACATAACCTCCACTGGCTGAGACGGTAGGGAAATCATGACAACAGAGCTGGCAAAGAATAAGAGACTTGGGCTCCCCACAGAGTTCTCGCTGGGCTCCATGTGTCAGTGACACATCTGGAAATAGACAAGAGAAATCAGGGAACAGAACACGGCCCCTGTTTTTGCCAGATTTTCAGAAGTGCGTTTTTGGTTAAGGCGATGAGATTTTTGCCAGGTGGTGCCATGCCAGACAGCAGGTCTGCATGGCCCAGCGAGATCTGCTTCCAGAGGGACCCTCTCTGGTATTTCCCAAGAAGGCTTGGCACACTCAAGAAGATCATCACAGCTGCCTCCATGACAGCCTGTGAGTGCAGCAAGCCTACTCGTGGTACTCCAGACACACACGGGACTGGAAAAGACATCATTATCCTAGAGAGACCCAGCAGCCTTACCAATCCCGAAGACGTCCTTTCTGGAGGTGAGTACTACTTGTGGCTTCTTGGCCAACATTTAATTTCAATCTGTGATGCTCAACCAGAGGGATTCTGCCTCCCAGGAAACAGCTGTCAATGTCTGGAGGTATTTTGGGCTTCCCTTGGGGAGGTGGGGGGTAGGGGCGCATGCTATTGGCATCTGGTGCCTAGATGCCAGGGATGGTGCTAAACACCCTACAGCGTATAACAGAAGAGCCCCAGAACAAAGAATTATTTGGTCCAAAATGTCAAGAGTGCAAAGCTTCAGAAACCCTGATTTCGATGTCTGAAATATTTACTGAGTTATGACTGGATGCTCTCAGCCTTGTGCTAAGCTCTGCAAATACAGAGGTGAACTGGAAAAGCCCTTTTTCTCAAGGAGTTCAGAATCTAGTGGGAGAGATAATCAGGTAAAGAAACAATGGTCACTCAGTGTGAAGGGACTGAAAGCAACCACCGCCTAATACTGGACTTAGAAGAGAGTTCTGGGTTCAAATGCTGGCTTTGCTCTTTCCTTACTAGCTGTGTGACCTTGGCCAGGGTGTTTAACCTTTCAGTTTCTTCTGAAGCTATGAATGGGAAATTATGATACTATTTCTGCTCCTACTACTACTCTTTCTGCTACTATTACAATTTCTACTGAAGATCTACTACTACTACAACCATTGCCATTACTGCCGCTGATGCTAGAAGGGCAGAGAGCCAGGAGGCACGAAGGACTTGGAAGGAGATATGGTACAGCTTCTAAAATGGGCCCTTAAAGGGAGAAGGTATGTTTCTCTGTCATCCATGGAAAGAGGCTGAGGCTGAAGGCCACCCCGGATCATGTAGACAAGGGCATCATATTATGGATGGTTCAACACAGAAGCCACCTGTGTTCCTAGAGGATGTCATAGAAAGTATCACTGTCTGCACTGCCATGTGAGAAAGAAGGAAGCTATCTCACTTAAGGCACCAATGATACTATAACCTAATAACACAAAAGTAAAGAAGGTGATTGAGTGGACCAGCTAAGGAAAGGGCATTACTAGCAGTGGAAATAGCACATGCAAAAATACAAAGACTTGAAAGAGAATCAAGTTGAGAGAGAATAAAGGGATCACTCTTTGGATCCCACCTACTAGGAGAGTGATGGAATAGGAGATGGGAGCATCCGATAGAAGCTGGATTACGATGGACCTCTCATATGCCGCACCAGGGAGTTAAGACCTAAATCCTACAGGCACGGGACGCTACTGAAGGGATTCCAATAGGTAAGTATTATCAGATCCACATTTAAAGATAAGGTGGATGGAGTATCAGTTGGGCGGGGGTAGGGGAGTGAGGAGTGAGGAGTGGTAAGGTGAGGTGGGATAGAAGTTGGGGGAAAAGCAGGAAGGAAGGCTGATGATAAGTTTGCTCCTCAGTCTGAGGCTCAGGACAGCAGTGGAGGACAAACATTTACACTGTGAGGTCATCAGTAAAGAGTGGGTATTTAAATGATGGGGAGGTATGACATTTTGTTGTACTCTGATGGGACGAAGTTATCGGACAAACTGTATTCAGGTCACCTCCAATAATTAATTACTAAGTCTAGGGTCTCCTCTACATGTTTATTGTGAGCCAGGATACTTAAAAAAATTTTTTTTTAATTTTTTTTAATGTGTATTTATTTTTGACAGAGAGAGACAGAGCATGAGCGGGGGAGGAGCAGAGAGAGAGAGGGAGACACAGAATCCGAAGCAGGTTCCAGGCTCCGAGCTGTCAGCACAGAGCCCGACGCGGGGCTCAAACTCACAGGCCATGAGATCATGACCTGAGCTGAAGTCGGACACTCAACTGACTAAGCCACCCAGGCGCTCCCCAAAAAAATTTTTTTTAAGTCCACACACTGGAGAATAGAGGCAGCCAGGCAAGTTTCTAGAAGTGTCTAGAAGACACAGGACCTTCTCAGAAACAATTCCCTTCTCACACCACTGCCTGTTCCTGAAGGAACCCTGATCTGGCCCAACCTTAAGTTTACACGCAGGGCCTATGAACATGTGAGACACCTGCAAAAGCCATTCACCTCTTCAAATAAGATGTAAAATGTATCACTGCCCTAGGACTTTGCACCAAAAATACATGAAACAAATCCCCTTTTGACGCCAACATTTAGGGTGGTTTGCACAAAAAAATGTAGCCCTGAGAACAGGAGATTGGGTTTTCAAGGCCCCTGGCACAATACTTTGTTTTAAATAGACGTGGGCGTGGACACTGCTATGAAAGATCTGCCCAGGGCTCCAGTCATCACAGGGCAGAAAAAGCCAAGTAATTATTTTCTCCCCAATTATAGCTAATTCTCTGCAAGTTCATTCTTGGCTTTTCTAAAATGGGCCCAGAAAATTAGCTCTTCATGTGCAAGGCTGAAGATACTGAACCCAGTAGCTTCTGGCCTGGGGTTATTCCTTACTATTTCTTAAGGAGTAGGGGACAGGAAGTCAGGGTTTTGACTTGAGCACCCCTTAGTCAAGTGGAGAGAAAAAAATCTCCCCTCAGCTCTGAAACAAGATCATGCAGCTATAAAATTTATTGGACACAACTCAGGCAAGGGTGTTGGGTGAAAAGAATCAAAGAAAAGAACTATGGGCTGGGTTCAGAGGGTGTAACGAAATGTGCACCTGTTGTCACTCACTTATTACCCCAGATCTCCCAGGCAGTTTACATTTAAACCAGACAGGCCTGTGGCCCCGCCTGGCTGATGCTGGCCTTTTTTTTTTACCTATAAGCACTCACTAATAAACGTGTGCAAAGGTGTGTGTGCACACATGTGTACATGGGTGCCAGAAACAGACTGGGAAGTGGGGGGCTGGAAGAGGATGAGACTTACCATTGTGGGGTACAGGCGGGGGCAAGTGAGAAAATTTCACCAGCAAATTACTTCAGCCTAGAAAAGGCAACTTCCGGATTCCCTGATATTTGCCAACTGAGGGTGGTATTTTCAAGTCTGTTTTGATCAAATCCCCAGAATTAATCATTTTCATAAAAAGAAAGCAAGAGTACCAAATGACTTGAGTTGACTGGAAAGATGGAAACTTCCCCAAGGAAAAAAGTTAAAGGAGAAACCATTGAAGCACTAAGGGATATTCCACCCCTCCTGTGAAAATCCCCATTTTCACACATGGTTTAAAACTCTACGTGTATAGGGGCACCTGGGTGGCTCAGTCGGTTAAATGTCCAACTTCGGCTCAGGTCATGATCTCACGGTTTATGAATTCGAGCCCCGCATTGGGCTCTGTGCGGTCAGCTCAGAGCCTGGAGCCTGCTTCAGATTCTGTGTCTCCTTCTTTCTCTGCCCCTCCCCCACTTGTGCTCTGTCTCTGTCTCTCAAAAATAAATAAAAGTAAAAAAAAATTTTTTTTAACTCTACATGTTTATTTAAGTAGGTACGGTTATCTTTTTTCTAAGTTTGTTTCTTTATTTTGAGAGAGAAACATAGAGAGTGCCACTTGCGCAAGCAGGGGAAGGGCAGAGCGGGAGAGAGAATCCTAAGCAGGCTCCTTGCTGCCAGCATAGAGCCCTATGCAGGGCTCAAACTTACAAACCATGAGATCATGACCTGAGCCGAAACCAAGAGTGTGTCGCTCAACCAACGAAGCCACTAGGCGCCCCTGATCTTTTAACCTCTAAGTTTCTAAACCAGTTTAAAAATAAATTAATTAATTTTAAAAAGCCGTTACTGAAATTCACATCATCAGAGCCACGAGGGGCTTTACTTTTCTCTAGGTCTATTCCAGGTCACCTGTGTAGCACGTCACTTCTCTTTAGTCCCTTGCCTTCGGTGCGGCCATACATCAGGTGTGCTGTTTTCAGTTTTCATGACAGTGAAGCGCCGTCTGCTGCATGACGTCACTCACACAGTGACATGCTGCTCAGCATGCCTGTGGGGCACTCCTAGACCAGGGCAGCTCTCCAGGCCCCTCCAGAGGAAGGTGCACAGGCGGCATGTGCTGATTTCTCCCTTTCCTGCAGGGCTAAGGGCCACGGCTGTCCCTGAATTCCAGAGCACGGAACACACCTAAGTGACAGGGATCCTGACCCCCCCCCCCTCCTTTTATACTGAAGGAGCCTCTAATTCCGCTGGGTGGTCCACCGAGGACTCACCAGTATAAAAGATGCCACCACAGACTCCAGAGTAGGTGGGCCTTGGCTGGGATCCCAGCCACGTGACCTTGGGGCAAGGTGCCTAACTCTCTGAGTGATTGTTCCCTCATCTGGAAAATAGAGCAGTGCCTTTAGACGTTTAAGTGAGATAATCCAGGTAAAGCATGCAGCACCAGGCCCTGTATGTCGCCATCAATCAGTACATGCTCACAGCCTTTGGAAAGTGCTTTGTAAGCTCAAATGAGCTGTGCAGGTATCCGTTAACACATCTTTCAAGCACCTTTCTGATCTGTGTGTGCTCACAGGCAATGCTATCCACCCTGACGGTTAATTATAATCTGCACTGAGGTATTGTCCTACTGGGAAGTAGAACAGGATGGTGGTAGACCACTTGGTTTTCTGATGGCAGACTGATAGGAGTCGGAATTCTAGCTCTATCTCTGATTGGCTGGATGACCTTGGGTGAGTCATTTAGTCAGCAGGAGACTCAGTTTCTCCGTGAAGGATGAGGGTTAAAGTAAAGATTCTCAAACCCTCAATAAAAGTCATTCTGTGTATATTCCTTATCGTCATTCATAAAGCCCCATGCAATTATTAAGGCTAGAAAATGTTACATCATGATCCCTGCAGAATCACCTGTAGGATACACAGAATCATAAAATAACGGAGGCAGAAATGACCAACAGTCAGATAGCACCTGCCATACGAGCCACTACCTGCCCGTCCACATACTTGCCAGACAGTAATAGCTAATTGCTCTTTCTCGCTTAGCTGAGACTGGCTTCCCAGTCTGTTCCAGACAGACGTCCCCCCACACTGTTCCAGACAGCAATTTCCAGTCGAGAGCAACCAGCATGAGAGCTAATCTATCTGCTGTTTCCAATCCAGTCCCACTATCCAATATGAGAGAAGGGAAAGCAGAAGACCACTGAGGTTTAAACGACCTGCCACAAGGTCTGACTTCTACGGCAGTCCTGGCCCAGAAAGTACATCACCTAACTCCTCATGTGGTGCCTTCCACCTCTGTCTCTCCGGATTGCCGATCCATCTTCAGGGAGATGATGCAAGGCACTCTGACACTCTCCTGGTCATCCTCCTCAGAGCTGCAGAGGGACCAGTGCGTGTAGCAAACTACTTATAATCTAATTCCAGCAAACCCCCTTCTGTGGCAGGTGAAGGAGGAGAAAGGGGGCGGGAATTAATTATCTCTTTCAAATGTTTTGACTGACGAGGTGGATAATGTACAAACATTCCTATTCCTGGCTGTGTTTGGTTCTCAGGAGCATGAACATTAGAGATTCTTCCAGTCCAGAGAACCTGAACAGAAACTTTTGCTAAGAGCCAAGTGAGTCACTGCAACCGAGGAGGGGATTGTGGGGCGACTGACCCTCACACAGGCCATCCCCAGTCTCACTCGTCCGTGAGTAAAGCAGGAGCTATGCGGTCCATGCCACCAGATCAGCGGCAGCCTGAGGCCATCTGTTTCTGTCGGGCACGCAGCATCCCAGCATGCGCTGGTTCCAACTGGATTTCTGTGGGGAGGGAAGCGGAGAGGGCCCCAGCTGCTGTCACCAGACAAGGAGGCGCCTTCTCCTCACCTCTGTGCTGGGCGCCCTCCATGGACCTGAGTTCCCAGCTGTCTTGTGGCTAGAGACTCTCCTTGCCTGACTCAGAATACTATAAGTGCCGTACCTCTCAAGGCAGAATTAAAAACAGGTTTTTCGTTGTTGCTGTTTATTCATATCTGTGATAGAGAGAGGAGGGGAGGGTAAAAAAAAAAATAGATTTATCCCTATTTTGCAGGTGGTACCATCTGTTCAAGATTTTTACTTCCCTCAATTCCACAACATGCCTGGCATCCTAAAAGGGCTTTGAAACAAAATAATAATCGTGACAATAATAGCCAAGCTTGTATAAGCACTGCCTGACTGGGCTTCCAGAACTGCAGGCAACTGTACTCCTTCTCCCAACGTTAGTCTCCTCCACAGCAGCTTGGATTGCCATGATAATCCCCATGCGTTCGTTCAACAAATACTTAGTGGGACCAACTATTTTCTAGACATAGTTCTAGGCCCTGGTGAGAAGAGGGCAGGCCCCTGCCTTGATGGAACTCAGATTATATTTGGAGGAGGCAGACAAAAAAGTGAACGATAGACTTCCAGAGAAAAGTAAGTGCCATGGGGACATAAACCTGTACTGGAGGGGAGGCCCAGTTGAGACAGGGGACAGAGAAGGCCTCTCTGCAGAAGTAACTTGTGAAGTGAGACCGCTGGCTGAGAATTAGAAACATACTACCATGTTCTGATATTAAAGCATATTGTGCTATTTTTTTAGTCCTGAATTACTGCTATTTTTGTTGCTGTAATACTGTTATTTCAGACATCAGTCAGCAATTTCTCACATCCTTCTGGACTCTTCCCAACCCACTCCTCTCTCTTTCCCTCCTCTGCCTCCTCACCCATCCTGGATATGCTACTGACAAGCCCTCTAGGCCCCTGTTTGCCACTCGGCTGGGGTGACTCCTCTGCCTGGCCCACTTCCTGCTGGGGGAGAGGAGGAATTAGGTGCCCAAGTGGGGCCATCCCTTCAGGATTAGCAGGGAGAGGAATAAAACCGGGGCTAGACTAAGGCAGAGGAAGTGCACCCCAGGAGGTGGTGCTGGGAGCTCTAGCAGGGTGGGGGTGGCAGGGTTTGACACCCCCCATGCTTCAGAAACAGTAGCTCTATAAGAAGCCCAGACACAGGGAACAGACACCAAGAGAAGTACCACCAGAAGCACCCAAAGGAAAGCTTCCTAGAATGTGCCTACATTTTTGTATTTGAAATGTATTAAATTTCTCTGGCGGAAAAAAATGAAGACTTACAAACACCCTTATAGTATTATTGCTTGGTATTATGTCAAATCAACACTAAAAAAACCAATTCCGTCCTTTTGCTCCAATACCAATCCAGGACAAGGGGTCTGATTTTCCGAAAAATAGAAAGAAACAGAGGAAAAGAATCTCAGTCCAAGGGAACTGTAGAGTCAAAGAACTCAAGGCTGAAAAGAGGTGTATGCTCAGGGGTTTTAAAGACGCAGCTGTGGCTGGACAACAGTGAGAGAGAGACAGAAAGAGTGAGTGAGAAGGCATAAGATGGAGTGGAAGAATGAGGCAGAGGTCAGAATCATGACCACTGGGGAAACTCGAACACCAAGATCCGCAGTGAACCATGCAGGCGCATACATACAGCAGAAGGAAAACCAGGTGTGTCCCTGGCAGAGTAAACAGAAAGATCACTGCTGTTCCTTCTTCTACACATTAGGTGCCCCCTGCCTTCCAACAGGCCCCAGTGTTAGGGGACAGGGGATCTATGTATCAGGTTAGTAGGACGGAGATGGGGTATGTACATACTTACCCCTAATTTCTAAAAGCTTAAAAAGAAAGTATAGAAACGTGAAAGAACTCTTCAAATTACATGAAATCAGCTACAAAAACTGTGAAATCTATTATAACTCTGTTCTGAGCCAGCATAATTGTGTCATTTTAAAGAAATTTAACAACCTCATCTAAATCATCTTTGTTTCTCAGCCCTGTTAGTCACACTGTATATGTATAGCTTCTATTTATTAGAACCTTGTACAGGCAGGCATACCTCGTTTTACTGTACTTCTCAGACATGGTTTCTGGTTTTTGTTTTTAACGAAGTGAAGATCTGCGGCAACCCTGTCGAACAAGTCTATTGGTGCCATTTTCCCAATAGCATTTGCTGACTTTATGTCTCTGTGTAACATTTTGGTAATTCTTGCAATATTTCCAACTTTTTCATTGTATTTGTTCTGGTGATCCGTGATCAGTGATTACGACTTGTTGAAAGCTCAGATGATTCTTTAATTAAGACATTACACCGAATTTTTAGACACAATGCTATTGAACATTTAATAATCTTCAGTATAGTGTAAACATAAGTGTTATGGGCAACGGGAAGCCAAAAAATTCATTTTACTCACTTTACTGTGATATTTGCTTTACGGCAGTGGTCTAGAACCCAACCCACAGTATCCCCCAGGTATGCCTGTATATGCTAGGCATTGTGCAGCATGCTTTATATATGATACCATTTTTACCCCTCACAAGAAGACTCTACGAAAAATAATATGAATCTCATTTTATGGGTGAAGAAATTAAAACTTAAAAGATCTTAAAGTCACATAATGAAATGGTAATGAAAGGGTCCAAATTTGAACCTAGATCACTTTGGTTCTAAAACCTATATTCTTTCCAATATAGCAAGAGTCTTTCTAAAGCTCTGATTCTCAAGACTAAAGCTCACAACCACTTCTCCCGCTGATTCTCAAAAGCCTAACCTTTACCTTATTGTGAAGGCCTTCTTGACCACTCCAGCCCACACTGATCATGCCTTCCTTTGGCCTTGAATAGCAAGCACTAAATACTGCCTACCATTCATTTATTCACTGAGCCATCCTGTAAGCACACACCCACCAGGCACTGGGCATTGTGCCCCATGCAGATAGAGAAAGCTTCTGCCCTCAGGGAGATTATGTACAGGAGGAAAGAGACAACAAAAGTGGAAAAAATCAAACACTGCCAGGCACCATGCAAGTTAGAACTCAATTATCTATTTTCTGGGGGTTCTTTTCCATTCCCTCTCTAAAATGGGCTGCATGGCCATCAAGTGCAAGTGTTTGGCTGCTTGCGAAGTGGGAGGGGGTGGGAAATGCAGCTGGAGAGACAGGCCCAGACCCAGAAAAGTCTTCTGTGCTATGTTCAGGGACTCAGACTTCTTCCTCAAGGAATCAAGAGTCACTGAAGGAACTTCACGAGCTAGAAACATAATCAGACCTGCTTTTTAAAAAGGATCCCCTCTGAGGAAAGTGACTTGGAAAGCAGGTAGGCTCCAGGAAGGAAGATCAGTACACAGACTGCTGCAATATGCCAGGAGAGTGAAAGTGAGGGCCTGGCATCCACTGGGGGAGTTTTCCTTCCCATCTGACATTTTGATCTTCGCACTATCCAAGACCGCCAACAAGCTGGATGGTGTCCACATCAGCACAAAACTCCCACATTCTCAGGCCTGTTACAAAGTGCCAAAGCAAATATGGGAAGATATGGGAAAATCACCTAGAAAACGCTTCTGTCCCTCAGCTGCCACGTTCCTTTGCCAAACAGTTCCCAGGCATGACACACTGATCAGCAGTGACGACGTCTCTCAGTGGGACCTTTACCCAATACTGGACCGAGAAAAACAAACGTGCCTGTATAGCCTGGTCAAAGGAAGCTCTGGTGGCCTACCCCACTGGTCGGGTTTCCTGACCTTTACACAGATTTCCCCTTCTGTTACACAATCGTCCGGGGCCATGAAAGGACACAGAAATGGTCTGCAGTATTCAGAAAGGCTGCATGGCACAAGAGAAAGTCACATCTGAGTTCAAATACTCCTTCTGCCACAGGTTTACTGTGTGACTTTGCATAAAATGCTGTACTTCTCTGAGCTTTAATGTCATCAAATGCAAAACTGGGTAATAATACTTACTTTTCATGCTGTGGCAAAACTTAAAGGAGAAAATATAAATTAGAAGGCAAGTCTACTATAATAATAGGCACTTCATAAACATTAGTTTCCTATTGCCTTTCCTTTTTGTGTTCACCATTTATTTGCTGGTGCCTATGTAATAACTACCAGATACAAGGCCTTGTTCAGAAGCAAGTTGTCTTACATAAAAACAATTAAGAACAATACCAGTGAAAACATGCCACACCAGTTGTAACAAGGCAGAACCTCAATCTGCTCCTTGAGCAATGAGAATCCCTCCACTCTATTAAAAACCACTAAATCTAGTAGATCTCCAACCTAATAACATGAGAATCACATGAGATAAAATTGCACATTTTTAGATTCTGTTGCCACTCAGGCCTATCAATTCCCAGGGGTTACCCAAGCATTTTTGCTACATTTTTTTTAAATGAAAAATTAACAATCTCTTCAGGTCATTCTTGCCATCATGACTTACTTTCTGAGGATGGTTTGCGATCCAGTGACCTAATATTTGTCTCCTCAGGCTAGGATTAGGTCAGACCAATCTCACCGTACAATCTCAAAGACAAGAACTCATTCCAAATCACAGACAGTAACCAAGAACGGGATCCTAACATTCCCCTTTGCAAATCCAGACTAATGATAAAAAGGTAACTTCAACACAAATCCTTTACAAATTCTAATCACGGCAAAACTTTTCTTTTTTTAAGTTCATTTATTATTTTGAGAGAGAGAAAAACAGAGAGAGAAACTTGGCATGCAAGCAGGGGAGGGGCAGAGAAAGGGAGAGAGTGAGAATCTCAAAAGCAGGCTCCAGGCTGTCAGCACAGAACCCGACATGGGGCTCGATCTCATGATCAAAATCAAGAGTCAGACGCTTAAATGACTGAGCCACCCATGTACCTCTAATCAAGGCAAAATTTAAAAAAACAAAAAAAGCAAAAACAAACCAAAACAAAAAACAAAAAACAAAAAGCATGCTGCAGCGACCCACTGTGGGGTGGGTGGTCTAGTCAAGTTTTGACCTCAGCCTAGTAAGACTTCTTACGGGTCAGGCAGGCCCGGGCAGTCTACAACACTCATTTGAAGTCTCCAGAACTGCCTGGCCTTTGTGTTGCCATGAAAATAGGCCCCAAGTATATTTGCAACTTGATACAAAACATGTGTCTCTTTTTTCTTGTCAACCCAAATGACACGAAAGGGAAGACAAGGAAGACGACAGAAAAACAGACAGGGAGAGAGTAGGGAAGGAAGGAGACAGAAAGACAGAAAAATAGAAAATGGGAGGGAAAATACCCCTGGGCTGGGGAAAAGAAGATTTGGAATAGAAGCTAAGGCAACCAAAAAACTACCCTTAGGAATCCAAGGCTTCCAGAGATTCCAATCTGTTAACTTTTTTAAAACATTTTTAAATTGAAATTAAAAATTTCAAGCACATTCAAAATTAGAAACAGTTAAGTGAATCCTCATGTACTTATCACCCAGCCTCAGATAATTTCAACTCCTAGCCATCTTGTTTCATCTATACCCCACTCCTATTCTTTTTTTTTTTTAAATGTTTATTTATTCATTGTGAGAGAGAGGGTGTGAGCAGGGGAGGGGCAGAGAGAGCGAGAGAGGGAGACAGAGAATCCCAAGCAGGCTCCCCACCCTCAGCTCTGAGTCCCACTTGGGAATGGAACCCACTAAGCATGAGATCAAGAGTCAGATGCTTAACCAACTAAGTCACCCAGGCACCCCCCACTCTAATTCTTTTTAAACAAATTCCAAACTCTGCATTATTTTTCTGCAAATATTTCAGCATGCATCCATAAAATTTAAGAGAGCTTTAAAAAAGTAATTGCCATATGACTGTCATAATTAAAAATAATACCTTCAGGGCACTTGGGTGGCTCAGTCGGTTAAGCATCTGACTCTTGATTTCTGCTCAGGTCATGATCTCACGGTTCGTAAGTTTGAGCCCCGCATCATGCTCTGGGATGGCAGAGTGGAACCTGCTTCAGATTCTGTCTCTCCCTCTCTCTTCCCCTCCATCTCTCTCTTTCTCTCTCTCTCTCTCTCTCTCTCTCAAAATAAATAAATAAATTTTTTTTGAAAAATAACATAAGAAAATTAATAATAATTTAAAAAAATCTTCATTATCACCAAATAGCCACTCTGTGTTCATATTTCACCTCATGTTTTACTTTTCTTCTTTTAACAGTTGTTTTTTGCAGGAGGGTTCAGATAAAGGCTATGCTCACAAGTGGTGCGAAGGACTTCCAAAGTTCACTACAGCTCCCCCTCCATCTCTCTTTTTATTCCCTGGCAACTGGTGGTTGTTGTTGCTGTTACTGTTGCTGCTGCTGCTGTTGTTGTTGTTGTTGTTGTTGTTGTTGTTGTTGTTGTTGGAAAAATGAGATCACCTAACTAGCTTTTCATGCTGGAGGGTTTTTTATCCTATGTTACAAAGAAATCTCCCTCTTCAGAGACAAGTCTTGAGAAGCTTCATATACAGTAAATACACACACACACACTATTGCTGGACAGTTTTTTTAAACCCAGATTTTCTATCACATACGTATCAAATCAGAAATATGCCCAAGAACACTCGTTGGCATAAATAACCCAGAAAATACATATGCCCAAAGCTTCTTGGTGGCCAGGAAGTCAGGGGCCCATGGAGGCCTCTTTGTGGTCACTGGGATCACCTGTATCTGTTAGTTTCATTAAAGCACAAAAATCAAAGTTAAAAATTCAGAAGACCTTTCTGGACTTCAGAGATCTCAGAAGTACAATATTTTGATTATTTCAGGGCAGACGAATCAGAAATATACAGAGTACAGGGCTCTTTTTCTAAAAAATACATTTATTTATTTTGAAAGAAAGAGAGCACAGCAGGGTGGGAGAGGGAGAGGGAGAGGGAATCACAAGCAGGCTCTGTGTGGCCAGCACAGAGTCCAACATGGGACTCCAACTCATGAAACTGTGAGATCATGACCTGAGCCAAAACCAAGAGTTGGATGCTTAACCGCCTGAGCCCCCCAGGCACCCCAGGGTACATGGCTTTTAAGAGACTTCAGTGTACAAACACTTGGCCAAATTCATGTGGGCAACTCCTAAACCCAAGATTAAAAACTAATTCGATGAATTCAGGGAACCCCAAGTGCCCTGGATCCAGTCTGTCCCTTCTGTTCCAGGGTGTTGGATTCAGAAAATGTTTGAGGTTTCCTCACTGCTCTCATAACAGTTCCACAAAAAACGAAGTGAAAGACTGACGGTCAAGGGATGCCATGGCCCCACCCAGGGAGTATTCCCGGAGTAGCTATAGAGCTCTTTCCAGAGCAGCCTGCACAGTACACACCCACCCACCACCCACCCTGGGGAAATGACTTCAGGAAGCAGGCCTTGTCCAAGGGGCAGTCTCTTTTGATGTTATCACCTCTGTCTGCCCCACCATTGGAAGCACTCATAATTCCCAATGGTCATAGGCCTGGCGACTCAAAATCAGAATCAGGAGACATTTTCTGATGCTCACAGCATTTGGAGTCAGGACATCCAGAGAGTAAAAAGCTATGTATGCAAGAGCTTCGTTCATTTTCATTCCTAGGGTGAGGTACAACTGTGCCTTGTGAAGGGCCCAAAGTGGTTTCTTTGGATTTGTATTTCCTAATTTTAGGAATCAGTGAGGATTTAAGGAGCAAATAAACCAAAATGCTTTCTTGAAAAGTATGGTCACAGAATGAAGACTGTCAGAAATCACTACTTACTACCCCACCTTGAATTAATCACCAGAGAATTCTGTACTAAAAGAATCAATTACAGGTATGAAAACCAATTTGTCAATGGTTTAGTAACCTTTATTGTAGAGTTCTGATTATTCAGCCTGCAAGACTGGCTTAGAATATATGTTCTGTACTCACAGGCTAGGAGTACCATGTTGAGAAAAAGATCCACTGAGACAGAATGTGAATGAATTCACAATTTCCTGACCCCGTGTGGATAATTCATCTTTCTGATGGCAAAACACTTTCAGTCAAACCTCCATGTTGTGCTTAACTCAAGACCTTCATAAAATAGTTCATCAAGGCTTTCTTTCCCCATCTAATGGCCTTTCAGAACCGAGTTGTGGAGAATGAGCTTACTTCCAAGGCCATAGTGAGTCTCTCCCCCACGCCACTTCCTTCTCCCAGCTCCCCTCGAGTCACTGGCGTTCTCAGGGTAACTAACCCTTAGCACCAACTCCCTGGCTTCCAGGTGACTGTCCTGGGACAGGACAAGACCATGTCTGGTCCCATTCTTAATGCCTCATTTAAGTCAATATGGCTTCCTGCCCAGCTCACTTCCAATGGGTTAGCTGATTTATCAGCTTGCATCAATGCTGATGCAATTAGCATGACAATGACCAGATCCTTATTTTAATCCAGGACAGACAGACTTGACCTGTGTCACAATCACTGTATACTGTGCACAGCCTATTATTATCTAGCAGGATTAGGAACAGGTATACTTCTTAAGAAAATTACTCGGTTTAAAAATACTGCTTTTGTTTGGGCCCTTCACCACCTTCTTAACTGGTGTTCTTAACCTTTCACTCTTCACAATGCTGCCAGAGGGTTGTCTAAAAAGTCAATGTAATGGTATGATTTCTGACTTAAAATTCTTTGATGGCTTCTTGTCACCTACAAGATTTTAAAAAACACAAATACCATAACAAAACCATCTGGACATGCACTGAGGACCTTAAACTTGGTTCTGTTCTCTTCCTCACCTTCTGTACACCATTATCCTGAAAGCCTGTTTTTCCAGACATACCAAATATGTTACCATATCTTTTTTCGTAGCACACTAGCCCCTGTAAGCTTCATACCCTTCTATATAACGTTCCTTGCAAAATACGATCTGTGGGCCAAATCCAGCCCACTACCCATTTCTGTAAATCAGTTGTACTGGAACATGGTCAGGCCCATTCGTTTATGTATTGTCTCTGAATACTTTTTCACTACGATGATCAAACTGCAGAGCTGTGACAGATACCGTATAGCTGGCAAAATTGAAAATATTTACTATCTGGTCCTTGACAGAAAAAGTATGCCAATCCCTGGTCTAGAATTCTCACTTACCTCCTGCCCCAGTTCTTCCCTTGGGAAACTTCTATGCATCTTTAGGAGAGAAGAAGCACATCCGTCTCTTTGGGGACCAAGACATCTAACTTTTTCTGAAGAACGTTCTGTAATAGTATTCCATATCCATTCTCGGGTCCTTCCTTAGCTTACCCAAGCTGATTTTATTTAGACTGGGGCCATGTGCAACTCCAAGTGATCACTCCTGATGGTCTAAACCAGTGCTGTCCAGAAGAACTCTCTGCCATGATGGAAATGCTTTATATATGCAACTGGACAGTAATGCAGCCACTATCCAAATGTAGCAACTGAGTGCTTAAAATGTGGCTAGTGTAACTGAGGAAGTGAATTTCCTACTTTATTTAATTTTATGAATCTATTACAATAGCCAGTACTATTCAATAATAAAATGACAACCCAGTTACAAAATGGGCAGAGTATCTGAACACACATTTCTCCAGAAAGATACACAAACAGCTGGTAAGCACATGAAAAGATGCTCACTATTAGTGATGAGTATGTAAATGCACATCAAAACCATAGTGAGATACCACTTCACATCCACTGGGATGGCTAAAATCAACAAACAAAAATACAAGTGTTAGTAAGAATGTGGAAACATTGAAACCCCTTATTCATTCCCATCAGGATGTATAATATGCTATAGCCACTCTGAAAAAGTCAGTCATTTTCTCAAAGGATTAAACCTAGAGTTACCAAATAATCCAGTAATTCTACTCCTAGGAATTTGCCCAAGAAAACTGACAGAAAAATAAAAATATGGTCATCCAAAAACTTATACGTGAATTTTCACAGAAGCATTATTTATAGTAACTAAAATGTCCATGAACTGGAATGTCCATCTGCAAATAAATGCATAAAACAAAACGTGCCACCTCCATGCAGTCAACTATCATAAAGTTATAAAAAAGGAATTGATATTTTCAAATACTGATACATGCTATAACACAGATGAACCTTGAAAAAATTATGCCAAGTGAAAGAAGCCAGACACAAAGGGCTACATGTTGTATGATTTCATTTATACGACACACGTGCAAAACAGACAAATCCAGGGAGACAGAAAGTAGGTTAGTGATGTCAGAGGGTGAAGGTAGGGTTAAGGAAGGGGAACTAACTACTACCAAGTACTTGTTTCTTTTGGGAGTGATGAAAATGTTCTGGAGTTAGACAGTGATGATGGCCCTATAATCCTGAAAATATATTAAAAACCATTAAAAGGTACAATTAAAGTGGTAAATTTCATAGTATGTGAATTGTATCTGGGTTAAAAAAAAAAGAAAAAAAACAACCCTCTTGAATAGTCACATGTGGCTACCGATCTTAAATTGTATGTATAGATCTAAACCGGCCATGACTATCTTATTCTCTACCTTCCCTGCTTCCCCGGGAGCTAAAAGTAGCCATGTGAGAACCCAGGCAGAAATTTAGGAGGCAGCCCTCTGAGAAAACTTCCTCTTCTCATTTTTAAAAAAAAAATGGGGCGCCTGGGTGGCTCAGTTGGTTAAGCGGCCGACTTCGGCTCAGGTCATGATCTCACGGTCCCTGAGTTGGAATTGAGCCCTGCGTCGGGTTCTGTGCTAACAGCTCGGAGCCTGGAGCCTGCTTCGGATTCTCTGTCTCCTTCTCTCTCTGCCCCTCCCCGATTCGCGCTCTCTGCCTTTCAAAAATGAATAAATGCTAAAAAAAAAAAAAAAAAAAAAAAAAAAAAGTGGGGGGGGAGACTCTGTTCTCTCCACTTCTCCCTCAATCTTCAGCATTAAAGGTGATGAAAGGTAGATAGAATGTCTACAGCGACTGCAACTATCTTGCAACAATGAGGTAATTAACAAGGAAAGGTCTAAAGAATAAGATATACGCTGGCCTTGACATGATCACATCCCCTTTGGATTTGTTATTTAGGGGTGAGAGAATGGGAAGTCAGGTCTATTTGTGTAAGCCACTGATAAATTTATAGATTGTTACATGCGATAATATAAGTAAAACATTCCAAACAGCTCCTGGCACGTAGTAAGCCCTATGTGACAGCTAGGTATTATTATTGTCATAATGACTTAGTGCTTCTCAACTGTTTTGTTGTGTGTGTGTGTTTTTTTTTTTTTTTAACATCAACCTCACTGAAACATCTTTTCAAACATTCCTTCCCTTATCCCTGCCCCCATGCTAGTTTAAAACCTCTCTGTTCATTTACGTTGTTAGGTAGGACTGAGCTTTAGGAGGCTACAAACCACTGTAATAGCTAAATAAGATCCTGTCATCCACCAAGAACCAATTTTTGCCCTCTTGCAAATGTATTCTTGACACATGCTTCTTCCCCAGGGCAACCCACCGATTTAAAAGGTAAGAGTTTCTTAGTATTGTCACTGCAGCTGAATGCAATCCTAATTGATTCATTCTCCTGCACTGCAACCAACTGATTTAAATTGGACCTGTCTTGATGGTACAGATCCCACCCTGTTGGCCATAACAGATTCCCTGGGAATGTGGGCATTTAACTACAAAGCTGAGATCACGAGAACATGCCACACCCACGGATACAGTTGATCCAATAAGGGATATGGACCTGAGCCACGTGCAAATAAGCAAAATTCTTCCTTGGGACTTTGGAACTCGAAAGAAGAGAAAGCACAGGTCAACTGCTCTCTGGAGTAGCAGCTACGGTAGGTGAGGCTGAGAGCTCTCGGCAGCCACGTGGAGGAAGCCGGGCAACAAGAATGAAGGCAGCATTCACCAACAAGAGACAAGACAATGCTGGAAATGCGGAGATAAATAAAGCATAAACATAAACATAAACCATGTGAAGAAGATCACAGTAGTTGAGGCAGTAACTGCAATACAGTATGATTAAGTCCTGGGAATTGCCCCAGACTATGGGAGCTCAGAGGGGAGGCACTAGAAGGGCCAGCAGAGGTTTCCTGGGGATGGACTATGGCCACATCGCAAGAAATGACACACATGTCACTACAGGGTACATGTCACCACAGTCAAGCCAGCTCTGCTATGGCTGCTAATTTACATAATTCAGCCCAGAGAGCACGATATGAAGCAAAAACAATCATTAGGGGAGAGGGACGGTACTAACGTATTTATTGATAGCATTTATGGGTGTCTTTGTTATTCTGATGATAAGAAACCCGAAACACAGAATAATGTAATGAAGAAAAAAAAGAAAAATCAACTATTATCTCACAACGTAGCTATATTTGTTTTATACAGCAAAACAATTCTCCTGAGGTATACTGCTCACATGTTACTCTATCCTCTTGCAGCCTTTTCCAAGACTGTCAACAGCACTGAAATATTTTCAGTTTTGAGCCTCGCTGAGGCCTTCTGATGCAGGCGGTACCCTTCTCCCACTCTCCAATGAGGAAAATAAGGGCTTGGTGAACTGAAAAGACCTGAGAATCGCTCAATTAGCAAGTGAAGCAGATGTGATTCTGCACCAGACTCTCCGACTCCAAGCACAGCCCCCATCACCACCTGACTCCTCCACAAATATCTGACCACAAGAGCCAACCAATCAGGAGGAATGTCCAAATGTCCCAGACATGTTCTATGTGCCTCTCTGCATTCACTCTTGAACCTTCTCCACCCTGCTCTCTGCCCCAGGATGCTGAGCAGAATAGAGCATACCCAAAGGCTCACCACTCTCTGGCCCTGAGCAGGGTTTGGCCAATGAGTACAGAGGGGAATCAGCAGGCAAAAAGAAAATGCAGCTTGGCTGTAGTTCTCTGCACCAAAGGTCACGCTGATAAAAGTCCATACAATAGTCTCTTCGGGACCTGGCAATATACCCGCTCCTTGACCTTGAGGCTCAGAGCTGGTCTCATCGCCAATTCTGGTAGTCCAGAGGTCCTGCACTACCCCTTGTGGTTTCCCTACCCTTACCCACTCTTCTCAGATTACCCCATCTGAGTGTGCCACCTGTTTCTTGCAGGGACTCTGGCTGATACACTGACAAAAGAGAATGGATGCAGGTGTTCCAATGGGTACTGGAGGAAGACCAGGGGAGCCTTCTCTTTCCATGACGGCAGTTTCCAAAAAAAGGAAAGATAAAGAACAGCCATCATTATGTAGAAATGGAGGTAGAGTATACTTGTCATCCCACTCTTCTGAGTCCTGCCTCATCTGTAGGCCCTGAATGGACACACAACAATGAACATTCAGAACAAGAATCTGAGTAAAGCAGTATTCTGGGTGAAGATCTGGAACTTCAACTGTTTTTCCAATGCTGAGTAGTTTGCCAGGGAACTGTTAATCACCTTTCCTTTCCTCCCTACCCTCATCCTCTCCCAGGGTCTTCAAAAGCTGAATTTCCCACAGCAACAATATAGATCAAATTAATTTTAGGACAAGGAAGGTGAGACCGTGTCATTCCTCAGCTTAAACTACCATCGACTCCCCATTTACTCTAGGGTGAAATCCAAAATTAGCAAGAAATACGAAAAGGCCCCGTCACTGGGCCCTGCAGGCTTCTCTCACCCTAGCCAATTCTTTGCAGTACTGAGCTCTGTGTGCTCCAGGTGGATGGGCACCACGCCAGTCCCCCAGTATCCCATGGAGTACTTGCATCGCCAGGCCTTCCCATTCGCCGTGACCCCCTTCTACCCTCGGCTGCCCCTTCCCTCACTTCCCCAGGTAGAGAAATTCCAAATCACCCCCTACAGTAGGGGTCTCAAACCCAAGGGCGCTCGAGGGTCAGGACGGGGAACTGCATAGCACATGCCCGCACAAGCAGCAGCCCCTGCCTTGGCGTTAACTCCTGACCACGCCATCTCACGCAGGAGAATGGGACCAGTGTTAGCAAATCTGGGAAGCGGGAGGTCTGGATTTTATTTTTGCTGCCTGAGTGATTTAAAAATAAATAAATAAGTAAATAAACACTGACTGGCTGAGGCAATACGAGTCTACAGGCAGAACCTCCTAGTTGCTATTTAAGTTCTACGCATCTTTAAGCATTTGTCACAGTACCCTGAGAGCATTTGCGTTCCCGTCTCCCTTACTTACAAGTGTGACAACATCTCAAGGTCAGGTCCCTGTATCGTTCCTTGGTCCTTTCACTTACTTATTTTAATCCACGTATGATTTCTTTCCCTCATCTACCCATCCATTCTTCCATCCAACTCACCCATAAACAGAATTAAGTCCCTATAAGCACTTTGTTAAGAACACAAGAGTAAACAGACACAGTCCCTATCCTCAAAATGGTCCTAGTCGAGGGAGGAGAGACACAGGCAAACAATTATGATGCGTACACTCCTGAGAATATCATAAATGAACAAGGTACTCAAAGCACAGCACACAGACGATAGGAAAAAACAAAACAAAACACTTCAATCTCCCTGGGGGAGTCAAACTGGCTTCTGACAAGATTTGAGCAAAGGATAGGAATCTGCCAGCTTGATAAGAGAAAGAAGGCATTCCAAGTCATAGGAACATTCTGCACCCAAGTGTGAAGGTAGAGCCGAGAGAGGAACCACAATAACGTGGGTTCGGTTTGAAACAGGGAATGAAAAGGGGTGCGATCTCACTGCACACCATTCTTATGTGTGCAGGTTTTGTGCAGTTCCTGGTACAGAGAAAATACTCATTCTGTGTAATTACTTAATTCAAAACCGGACAGGAAGGCATGCTGACCAAGCACAGTTTAACCATAGTTAAGCAGCCCCTTCAACGTGTGAGCTATACTAGGAGAATGCATAATAGGAGCTAACAGAAGAACTGTTACATGAGCCAATACGACAATAAAATAATTATCATAATAACAACAGTAATAACTTAAATTTACTGCCTGCTTGTTACGTGCCAACTATTCAATGGACACTTTCACAGGCATTTCACTGAAGTCACATAATGATCCCATGCAGTAACTATCATTCCCATTTTACAGAACAAAACTAGGCTCAGAGAAATGAGCTGGGGCTCCAACCCAGGAATGTCTGAATCCAAAGTATAAACTCTTAACCATTATAGTTATATTTTTGGTGGAAAACTCCCTGAGGGCTTCTCACACAAAAAGCCTTTTGGTCGTGTTTGAACCCAGAGCATCAGTGTACCAAGGCAGAAACTTGTTCGCTTGGGGGTGACTAAAAACTGTCCTCCCAAAATAAAAGCTACCCTCTGAAGTGAGCAGAAAAACAACCACTAGGTAGGTATTACCCACACGATCCAAATGTAGATGGCTCGCGGTTTTCCATTATCAAAAAAAAAAAAAAAAAAAAAAAAAGGAAAGGAATAAAATCGGGAAAATGCCATGGAGATGGTAGCAGGCAGAATGCCCCCCTTGGAGGCAGGCCAGGCCTGCCCATCTCTGGAGAGCCCATCGAAAACCGGGACTCGGAGAGCAGGCAACTGGCTTCCAGGAAGAGGAGTCAATACTGTTTCCTGTCACAACCTGGACCCCCTTACATGGCCATATTTGTAAATGATATTAAAATGTTTGCGATGTGAACATCAAACTTTCACAACTTTTACTGAACTTCTCTGCGATTCAGCCGATTTCGTGGATAAAGCAAACTTACCTGAAACAAGAAAGAACTAAGAATCTGTAAAAGAAAGATGTGTTATCAAATACCCTCTGAGGATTTAGCAAGCACTGTTTCTTATCTCGATGATACTGTAACTAAAGATATCTATTTTTTTTTATCAGCTTACTAGAAGGGGTTTGCTATAAGCAATTCTAGGTGATTCTGGTTGATGACCTCCAGCTCTCTGTATACATTTGTCATTTTTTTTCTTATTTTGTCACCACTGAATTATTTTTTCCAACTTTACTAAGGAACAACTGAAAGACATAAATGTATATATTTAAAGCATACAAGGTGATGACTGGATATGCATATAAACTGTGGAATACATCCCTGTGATACAGACCATCAATTTATTATTGTGTACCGATGAACAGTTCACACTGTGCCATAACATTGTCTGCATTCAAACTGTCACTCAGACACGTGCTGCTGTGTGATCTGGCCAAACTACAAGTTTTCTCCAGTTTCACCATCTGTAAAGTGGGTATGATAATGCAGACTTAGCCATATTAGTTATAAAGCTAGCTGAACAACCAAATTAAGGCAGTAGCAGAAAGGGAGAGGAGGCAGGCAGCATGTTAAAAAAATATTTAGAAAGTAACACAAACAAGACGGAGAGATAGATTTCTCAATATGCAGTCTGTGAGCAGGGCAGGCAACAGGAATGAGGGCAGATTCCAGCCTGCACCCCTGGGAAGAGATGGCCCATCATAGGAACAGGCAGGAGAGGGGCCAGGTGGTGGGAAAACTAAATCTGGAACATGCTGGTAGGGCACAATGGTGCAGAGCTATGTCCAGTGGCCAGCGACATTTCAAAGAACAGAGCAAGGAATACAGATTCGGAAGTCACTGGCCCATAAATTAAATAGATAAACAAAGCCACGTATACTGAGTTACCCCAAAAAGAATATTTAGGCAGAAATTGCAAACTGGTGGCCCAAGGGCCACATCTGGAACACAGACTTGTTTTGTTTGCTGCCCCCCCCCACCACCCAGAGTTCTAAAAACAGTTTCAGCTAACATATAAAAAATGTTAAGACTGTGGATTTTTTTTAAAGTCTGGATTTCTAGTTTGTCTTGAAAATTCGGAAGATTCTGCAATCTCAGGCGCCAGCATTCCTGCTCCGGGTAACACACTCCGTTAGAGCTCATTTCAGCAAGCGCCACCACCCCCCAAAATCAGGCTCATACTGCACAGCCCACCATGGCTGCCCCCACTCTCACGGGGTCGGCGTGCCCCGTTATCTCAGCCCGCGCCTCCCATTTGCTCCCTTCTGCAATCCGGTAGGAATGTGAGCCTTTGACTTCTGTTGTATTATCACCGGCGAGTGAGAAGAGCAGAGAACTAAGCAGAGAACTGAAAACCAACACAGAGAGACTCTAGAAAAGGAGTCTCTGAATGAGACCTGGAAAGAGGCACCAGAAAGGTGAAAGCATGTGCGGTACCCTCAAGTCAAGGGAACAGGTTGGTCACACCTTCATCCCTGATGGCTCTGCTGGACATCTCCCTTCCCCCAGTCCAGCAAGTCCTTCCCACCTCAACTTCAATATACACCCCACATCTCAACGCTTGTCCAAAACCCCATCACTTCTCACCAGGGTTATTGCAATCACCTCTCATCTGTTTGTACTCTTATCACCCCAAAAATTCACTTCCCCAGACAGCAGCTAAAAACAGCTCATTAAAATGTAAATCAGAGCACATCACTCCTTTGCCATTTGCCAAAACTATTCAGTATCCTCCCAGGACATAAAGAAAAAACCCAAACCCAGAAACACATCCTATAAGGTCTCATGAGGAGAATCCCTTTCTACCTCTGCTGGCTACATCTCCAACAACTGGTTCCTCTCACTGTGTTCAGTCATGCTTACCTCTCTGCTCCTCAACAGGTCAAGCACATTCACCTGCTTGAAGGCCCTTGAACTTCCTTCTCCTCCTGAAGGGATCACTCTTCCTCAGCTCATTTCTCCTCATTGGTTCCTTCTCCATTCAAAGGTCACGTTCTCAAAAGTGCTTATTAACCATCTCAATGCCATTCCTCATTTGACCCACTTTCAGCCCCTCTCTCTGCTGCATTTTCTTCAGAGCACGTATCACTCAGCTACACTTATATCTGATGATTTGTATATTTAGTTATTTTTTCCACTACAGTAAGTTCTATGTGATTGACGATTCTGTCCACCTATATACAATGCCTCACACAGAGATGGTCCCAATAGGTAAGTTTTTAAATGAATGAAGAAATGAATGAATGAATGAATGAATGGGATACTGTGGAAGTTAAGGGATTATAGAGAATGGGTATTAAACACAGCAGATCTTTGCCCAGATCCCCCAGAAAGCAGACTCTGGGTAAGAGGGTTTGTGTAGCAGCGCTACAGTAGGAAATATAATTCCAGGGAGCAGAGCGATGGACAAAGGGAGTGAAACAAATAAGGAGGGGGAGAAGCAAGATGTAGTTGCGTTATCAAGCTGATTCCACAAGAGTGATTCATTCTCCATCCATAGAACCATCCACACCCTCCACACTCCAATCCCCCAAGCCATGTTACCTCTATCTTAAAACCATCCATGATGGAGAAAAAAGGAATGCTAATTCTCCACACATCTACGCTGCACTCATGTGGGCAAACAGTGAGATCCATCAACAGGGAAACCTCATTCCACACAATGGATGGCATGCAAGGAAGGCACACAGCACAAGGTGAGGCGCTGTTTATACCTGGAGAATGTCTTGCACAGTCCATGCAAACCTGGTTGCCACGATGGCAGCTGGATCAAGAAATGATCCAACTTTTCTCTACCATCCTTCTGAGAAAATGTAACACAGGACATAAGAAGTGCATGATATGCAATAATAGAAGAGCCAAGAATAGCTACCACGTTAGCAGTGACCTTAACAGCAGCAGCAACAGCACACAGGGAAGAGTGTACATCACATTTTAGTGGATGAAGGTGCGACCTGCAGGAAAGGAAGCAGAACACCAAGAGAAGGCCTCTCTCAGGGCTCCTGGGAGAATTAGCAGATTCCAGGACTAGAGCAAGGAAAGCACTAAGTGACATCCCATGGGGCCAGAAAGTAAAGATGTGCTCCAAAAGAAAATCAAAAGGGCACAGAAGCCAACTTGATGGTTACCTTTGTGACTACTTGAGCTAGATAATAATGATAGCAATGGATTGAAACCAATAAAAGAAAATAATAATTCATAACTACATAATGATATAAATAAATAATCGAAGTAATAAATAAATGTAGACAGACAATGAGAAAGCCACTTACAGAAGAGATCCTAATAAATAGAGAAGGAATTATAAACAGAAAAATGACATCTGGCAGAACCACAGGAATAACTGTTACAAGCAAGAATAATGAATACTAAAATTAGTAGGCAAAGGTATGACAGGAAGCATGATATTTACATAATCGCAAGGTATCTCCCCACAAGGCAATGATTAATTACAAAAGGGAAAATGGTCACTTTATAGTGGAAAAACTGAACGACATCAACTTAAGCAAGTGCCATCACCTGTTAACAACACCAGTAACAGGACAAAGTGCCTCCTGATATGATGCACTGGGAAGAACACAACATCACTTCAGGGGTTTTCCTGCCAAAAATGCATAGCCTGCATTTAATCTTGAGGAAGCACTAAGCAGATTGAGAGGCATGACACAGAGTAACTGTGTGATGCCTCAAAAGCATCATGGTCATGAAAGACGAGCAGTGACTGAAGAACTGTTCCAAACTACAGGAGACAAAGATGAGAGAAGAACTAAATGCACCGTGTGATCCTAGGTTAGATTCTGACCCAGAAAGAGACATTAGTAAGATAACTGACAATACCAAAATGAGGTCTGTAGATTAGGTAATAGAGCAGCACACATGTTCATCACTGGACTCGGACCACTGCAGAGCGATTACATAAAATGTTGGAGAGAGAGAGGAAAAAGATGTGATGGGGAGACATACACAGCAGGGCCCAAGAGTACGTGAAATTAGTCTCCAGTAGGTGATAAGTACATGGATGTCCATTAGATTATTCCCTATGCTTTATATACGCACTATAATATTTTATAGGTACAAACATGTCATAGTTTTCAATTAGAGAAAATTTAAAAAATACAATGAAAATATAATGGATGTTATTACGTTCTAGATTCTGTTGACTGAGCCTCAGAGCCTGAGCCCTGTTCTTTCTTGCTTAAAAGGGGCGGCGGGGAAGTGCAAGTATTAGAAAGTTGTAAAAGGCATACTGGCACCCAACTAAGACTCTCACCTTGATATAGTAAGATGGCTTTTAAGACATCTAAAAAGGCAAGAGCAGGGGCTCCTGTGGCTCAGCCAGTTAAGTGTTTGATTTGGTTCAGGTCATGATCTCACAACACGGGAGTTCAAGCCCTGCATCAGGTTCTGTGCTGACAGCTCGGAGCCTGAAGCCTGCTTTGGATTCTGTCTCCCTCTCTCTCTCCACCCATTCCCCTTGCGAGCATGCGCTCTCTCTCAAAAATAAACTAAAAAAATAAATGAAAAAATAAAAAGGCAAGAGTCACGTTTCAACCATGTGAGTCAATGTTCTTTAACAGCTGTCCCTACACTACTGTAAATCATCTTACGGGTCACTTGAAATCCCCATACATGCTCCCAGGAGAGGATGTCCTATATGCTGAGGAGAAGGACTGTAGTTTTGATGTAAGAAGTCTTAGACTGAAATCCCTACTCCTCTCCTCACTAACAGTGTGACAAGGGGAAGGCAAGTGACTCAACTTCCCTGATTACACATAAGCAAATAAGAGAAAATGTCAGTGTTGTTACAAGGTCAACCTGAACGGATGTGCATCAAGACTAAGTTCTTTGTCTGATACACACAGATATTCACGTACGGTAGCAATACCCATCGTCACTGTTATCATCTCTGTGTCCAAGGAAACTGAGACTTAGAAAACGCAAGTTTAGCCCTGCCCTAAGTCCCCACAATGCCAGAGATAAACTGAGATCACAAGAAAGCATGAAACACAATTCCTCTGCACGGATGGCCTCACAGCCACCACTTCTGGCGTGAGTGGCCTCACACCCTCCTCTTCATACCGAGAGCTGGTGTCGCAGACACGGCAAAAGTTCTGGAGTCACAGCTGGGCTCAAATCCTGGAGTCACTTCTTGTGTCCTGTGTGACCTTGAGCAAACTACCTACTCCTCTAATCCTCAAGGGTTTCCTCTCTAAAATGGGGATAATATCACCCATGCGCAAAATTATTAGGACATACGCTGCATATATCACATAAAACAGTGTCTGACACATAACAGAGACTCCACAGATCTGAGTGCCTCCCTTGGGCTGAGCGATCGCAAGAAGGAAATCTCCGAAGAAGGGCCATACAAACCAAGGAAGAAAACATCTGATGAGAAAGAAAATGCACTAACTGGGGGATTCAGACTCGTAATGCTGGTTATTCCTTAAATTCCCTTAACCTCCCAGAGCTTCAGTCTCCTCACCTGTGAAAGAGAAATAACTACCTTCTCCTTCACAGAGCTGTCACGGGGTTAGCTGAGGTACGCAAGCATCTTCCATCACGTCAGGGACACCCGTGGAGATCACTACCAGCAAGTTGGGGCTGAGGGGAGTCATGCGGGAACTCCCAAGCCCACTCACGTCTCCTGCCCCCTTTCTCACAAGCCTGAGTGATGGCTTAAGTGTTCAAGGTCATTGTCTGGAAGCAGTTATCCCTTCAATCCTTTCCTGTCTAAGCCATCCACAGCCCTGGCTCCTGGGCCCCGCAAAGAGGAAGTAAAAGTCTTATGAAGGCCAAGTAGAAGTGTCCCAATGCTTTCCAAAATCCACCCCCGCCCAGTCCAAAGCTGCACCCCAACCCCCATCAGTGCTTTTCCAATTCTACATTCTAATACCTCTGTTTATCTTCCTGAGAAATCCAGAAGAATTCTGCATGTGCACTGCATGTCATATACTTCCTACAGGATGGATTTAAACGGCCTTCTCTTACCTTTGGAGGATAATCTGAGGACAAAAGAGGGATTAGGAATTGTGGGATGGGTGAGGATGGAGATTTGCAAAATAAGTCAGGTTACGGTTACAAGGATAAAAGTTAAGTAAGGAAACAAAAGCCCAGTGAAGGCTGCCTTGGTTAAAGTTACAAATAAAATCAAACACTTCATAGAACTCCAGTTTGCGAACCCGAGAAAGCTCTGTGGCGGCCCTCATGAGTTTGAACAACAGGATAATTTTCAAGCGAATCAAAATGGTTGGGCCCCACGACAAATAGGTTGAAAGCCCAAGCATAAGCCTGATCTCACAGAGTTAAAAGGAACGCAGACTGCCCCAAAGCACACCAGCCGTTTGTTTTTTCTGCCACCTTCCAACGGTCATGTCTGGAGTGAGGATAAACAGTTCTGGGGGGGAAATATGATGTGAAGCACAGACTTTAAGAAAATAAAACACTAGAGTCTTAAAGACTTATATATGTGCGCCTGCCCATACATACAGATGTAAAGAAAAAGAATATATATATATATATATATATATACACACACATATATGCCAAAATTATCCAAACTTCTGATGTTTTCTGGTACAAATAACAAGGGCTGAAACGAGCCATTGAGATCCTGTAGTTTTTTTAGCGAGATCAAGATTTTTTACAGAAACCTTCCAAAAACAGGGAAAGGTGCCTTAACATTTCAGTTTTGTTTGATAAGATTAGACTGGGTGCTTTGGGTTGTTATTAATAGCATATGTGTTACTCTAGGTTGCTTAGAAATGTATTTGGAAAGTCCCAGATAAACCTAAGAAGTAAGGAGAGTGAGGAGAGAGATTCGTTTGATGGCAGCCCCACAGGGAGCCAGGAATCATGCTCAGTGCTGTGTGCGCATTGCCTCCTTTTTACTGACACGACAAGCTTAGATGGTAAATATCAGATTTCCAAGCCCACATAGCTTGCAAGTGAGAGACCTTTTTTGTGTCCCCCAGGACCTGTTTTTTTCCCCTCATCATTCCCCATTGCTGACCCTCCCCCAAGGAAATGCTGACCATTAAGAAACAGTCTTTCCGGGCCGCCCGGGTGACTTAGTCAGGTAAGCGTCAGACTTCGGCTCAGGTCATGATCTCACGGTTTATGAGTTTGAGCCCTATGTCGGGCTCTGTGCTGACAGCTCGAAGCCTGGAGCCTGCTTCAGATTCTGTGTCTCCTTCTTTCTCTGCCCCTTCCCCACTTGTGCTCTGTCTCTCTCTCTCTCTCAAAAATAAATAAATGTAAAAAAAAAAAAAAAAAAAAAAAAAAAAAGACAGTCTCCTAGTATTGCGATGAGGACAGAGAAATGTCCCATATTCCTTGGACAGGCAAACAGCACACAGCGAGGTAAAAGGCAGCTTTACTGTGATCTCTACTTTGGCAGAGAAGAGACGAGAAACATTCTGCCCCAAGAATTAAAGCAAGAAGATGAACAATTCACATGTGGCAGGTGATAAATATTTAATGCCACCTGGTATAGTGGTTCTTCGAAAACGTCTTTCAGCTCTGAAGGCCTCTCTGTTAACCCACACTTCGGGGGTGCACACAAGACTCGTAGAAAATGCATTTTTAATAAGGGCTGTGCCAACGCAAGAGGCTCTGCATGTAGTGTAAGAATCACAAGGGACCACACACTCTTGGGAGAAAGGGTCCTAAGGTGAAGAAGGAGGGAATAAAAAGAAGCCAGAAATATACATATATACACTCTGGGGAAAGAGGGCCAGTTAGAGTCCTATCAGAATAACTATCAGAATAGACTTTTTTTTTTTTTTCTCCCTCAGTGGATGAGCTAGTCAAGTTTAAGGGAATCATATTCCAGACAAATAAGCTCCGGATGAGAGGCAGTGGCTGCGTTCCAGCCATCCACAGCTAACCTGTGCAGGCAGAGCTCCCGCATCGTGCATTCAACACATATGGCCTGTGGCTGCCCCCCGCTCCGTCTCTCTGGTACGGTGTGGGACTCTTGCTACCGGTCTCTCACTTTTTGTCCTGCCTTGGCTTTTGAAGGTGAAGCTTTACGCGGAGGACGGGGAAGAAACTCAGAGATCCACAACAACAGGAAGCTGACAGAACAAGGGAAGGAGGTACAGTTGCTGGACCCCAAGAGCCAAAGTCATCGGTTAGAAGCTGGAGCCACAGGAGCCTGCCCCGAGGGTGGGAGAGCCATCGCGGGGATGTGGTCACTGCCAACAACGTTACCCAGGACCAACACTGTGGCCTCCCTCTTCTTCCTGCCCTCCCATCTCCCGTGACCGTCAAAATGTCAGAGACAGGGGTCGACCTGCTGCAATGCACAGCGGAGCAGGACAAGGATAGGAGATGGATCTGAGCGCAAACAGGCCCAAGGTGAACCCAAACGATCAGTTCAAATAGTGTGTCATCATCAATAAATGGATGCATATGTGATTTAGGCAAATATATACACACTATATACAATACGGAGATTGAGGTATCATAGGATGGAAAAATTAAGAAAGAGAGCAAACGGAAAGCAGAAATCTCATTATTTGCAGTAGTAATGTTCTAGAGAGTCTCCACAAATGCCGCATTAGTGAATACTGAACCACTGTTCCCAAAGGAAACACAAGGTTAGGTTCCTGTGAGCTGCTGGTTATATTTTCACCAACAGATCAATACACAACCTTGCTTTATGTGTGCTTCTGTCTAAAAACACCCCATTAAATATATACCATTGCTTCACTAACACTGAACTCATGGCCAAAGGCACTTAACTCACACCTACATAAAGCTTACTTGGCATAGGTACTTTCTCCCTAAGACACGCTGCAGCTTTCTTGCGCTCAGAAAGAACCACGGCACTTGGGCACTACGCTTGGGGGCCATTTGAAAAACTGAAATCACCCCAAGAGGCACAAAAATGAGAAAAATTTGGCAATAAAAGACCACAAAAAGGACAGTGTTTGTAGTATGAGAGTAGAAACAAGAAGGCAGGGGTTAATCTTGCTTGACCTCAGGTGGGAACGTGTGCACCAGGCGACCCGGACATTTTTCTGCGCCCTGAACATGTAGGAGAATCACTGCGAAAGGCCCACAAGCATAGATTTGGGAGTTACGAAGAAAATTTTACAAGTACAGGAGTTCGCACATATGGAATCCACAAATAATTAGAATCCACAAGATATTTAATGAAAAAAAAATTGTCCCTGAATGGTACAAAATGGAATGCATTTGTCCTGTTATTTATTTATTCTTCCTTTTTATTCTCAAATGTTGTCTAGTCTGCGTTAAGACTGCAATTAAGGAGGGAGAGGATTCTAAACGTATGATTTCAAAAAGTAAAGAAAAACAAGGGACACAGCCATTAAAAAGCAGAATCATTTCACTCGGCAGGGGATCATCCCAAATACAGCCCCATGAGGCACACACCTAGGTGGTCGCAAGGCGTCCCCACTCCTCCAGCCAGTGACTCAAGGTGGGCAAAATACAAAGGCTGACCAAAGGGCAGGCTACAGACAGGAGGGGCATATACGCTGACTTCCTCAGGAGATCGCATACAGTCCCAGAAAACAACACAGCCTGAAGTCAGAAACTCACACCTGCCTGATCCAGCTCTAACAGAATCTCTCTTACGCTCATTTGACCTTTACTAATGAGATGAGGCGAACCTCTCTTGTCTCAGTTCAGCAACTATGACTTGAGCTCCTACTATGTACAAACCACTGTACTGACTACTGGAATGAATAAAAGGCCATTTTTGTCACACATCATGTTCTACCCGTTTCGTGAATAATCAAAGGGTCTGCATCTCTGGTTGCACCACGTTATATATGTAAATGGTTTAAATGTATAACGCACTTTATATTTATGAAATTCTTGTATACTTATTATCTCCTGCCTCTAAGTGTCTGTGTTAATAATTTGTATCCCTCTGGCACTATTATGTATATATATTTTCTACTATAGCATATCACATTATTTTGATTTATATATTGGTCTATTTCCACTCTGGTGTTTAAACTTGAGAAAAGGCCCTCAATAACCCTTGAAGAATTACTATACTCAGAATAAATCCCTAACAACAACACAGAAGTAGGAATTCTTTAATGACATACACAGGTAAACAAAGAGGATCAGAGGTGAAGTGATGTTTCTATGCATTTCATGCACAATGGGTCTTTCTGCCATCCCAAACCCGCTGACGCTAAAGCATGCCCCAGGGTGCACATTATAAAAATGACATGAGTCCAGGGGTGTCCGGGTGGCTCAGTCGGTTAAGCAGCCGACTTCGGCTCAGGTCATGATCTCACGGTTCGTGGGTTCAAGCCCCACACAGGCTCTATGCTGACAGCTCGGAGCCTGGAGCCTGGAGCCGGCTTTGGATTCTGTCTCTCTGTCTCTCTCTCTCTCTCTCTCTCTCTCTCTCTCTCTCTCTGCCCCTCCCGCGCTTGTGCTCTAGCTCTCAAAAATAAACATTTAAAAAATAAATAAAAATAAAAATAAAAATAAAATGACATGAGTCCAGCCAAGTTCTAGAAGCACAGTTGTACAAACAACCCCTGAAACCTCCATCCAACTTCTTCACATGTACTTTGAGGCAAGAGAGGGAGAAAAGAATGAATACACCCTGATTCTGACTTCTTCCTTTGTGTTCAGAAATATCCACCAACAGTAAAGGATCCTTCTGGGTTTAGAAAAGTGTCCACGGAGTTTATTCTAGATTCACAAACCTGAAAACCTGATCTATCTTCAGCTTCAAACCAGGAATAAAACTAAGTTTCAGAACTGAAAAAGCATCAGAATAGCACAAAAGCACAGTAATTTAACTCTCTGTTATTCCTTATGCCATTAACGAGCGACTTTTAATCTTTAATCCTCCCTCACTAAGCTGCTTTTACTGTCCCATCTGCTCCTCTTACTCATGCCTTCAGGATCTTATAATTAAATTCTAATTAAAGTTTAAGGCATGTAATAAAGAAAACACTTGCGGAATGCCTTTGATTCAAGAGGCCAAAACAACATTTCAGCAGTTTGAAAAATGAATTATATCCTTTTGCTTCACAAGCATCTTTAAAATGGAATTAAAGTGGGAAATTCCAATCTTCCATGATTTCACCAGCCGCACATTATGTAAATATGTTCATCATCATGGGTTACATTTAAGTCAGCTGAAACCATCATGAAGCGAACACTGCCCAGCATACACAGTGTGCATGTGAGCTTGGCGGGAGCGCAATGAGCGGAGTGGTCATAAATGCCACCGTGGTACCTCGATAGAGTATGGACATCAGCACCCACCAAGCAGGACTCCTGAATACTGACAGAAGAGGCTTCTCCCCCTCCTCCCTAATCTTCCACCAAAATCCAATGGGTCTTCCTAGCATCTTCCAGATCTACTTCCATTTTAGCCACATGAGCAGAGCCCTCTGAGAGCCCTGTGAATACCATGGTACTTCCTTATCTCTAGCCTCGGTGCTCAGTTCCAATTCCCACTCCACCCCACGTGGTGGACAGTTACCTTTCCAAGCATCATCCCCACCAGGCTGTTCCACTCCGACCATAGGTTAACATTTAAGAATAATTGCTGGTTACATAATTATATATAATGTCATTAATAATAACTGATACGCCAGACCCTGCCCGAAGTTCTTTATGTTATTATTCCAATTCTCACAACCACGCTGTTATTATCCCAGATGAGGAAACTGAGAGACAGAAAAATTGGGGTACTGGGCCAAGACCACAGAGGCATGTAGCAGTGGGGCCAGAGTTTAGAGCCACGCGCTCTGGCTCCACAGCCCATGCCAAAACCACTTCTAAAGCCCAAAACCTGAGTAGAGCCTGGGACAACTTTCTATTCTTCACTCCAAATCCTACACATGCTCACAATTTTGCAGATGTACCATGGTTTTCACACCCATAACTTTTCACATGCTGCCTTTTTTGCCAGGTGGCCCTCATCATCGATCTGGTAGATTCCTACTCATCCTTCATTTCCTCCCTGTAAGGCCTCATCTGATTCACTGGATGGAACTGATCACTCTCTCTTTCGCTACTGCAGAATCTAGAACCTACCGGACTTCCTTTAGGTGCTAATAGCACTGCCAAGTAACTGGGGGTGGGGGGGGAGGAGGGCTCTGTTTTCATCCCTAAATCCCTTAGACACAGAGGACACAGCAGGACTTTGATGCATGTATAAAGAATAAAGAAATGGATGGCTCTTTCAATCTACACTGGACATGTACAGAGCATTAGCGAAGTCAGTACAAAGAAAAATGTTACTCTCTGGTACCGTTTATAGAGAGGAAGGTAAGAAAAATGTAATTTACTTTATAAAACTAAAGAATACTTAAGCATCCAGCTCATTGGTATCTCAGAGCTTGTTTTACTTTTTAACTATCAACATGCATTAGTTCCTTTCTTGCAGGACCCTACAACCCTTAAGGCAAGCCCCATCCAGACCACAGCAAGGGCAAAACAGTCGCCTGAGACTCAGCCACACAGGGCAGTCTGTACTTGACTGTGCTGCCTGCACCCCAGCATTCAGTCCAAGGCCTCAGGGGCACTGGTCCGCCATGCCCAGGCATCCTTGACCTTGGCCTCTCCACCAGGTGAGGTCTGAACAACTGACCATCTCATGTGTTACTTAATTTGCACTCCAGGGCCACACTGAGACGGAGCCTTTTCCTTGATGCTATGAGCCTGGGTGAGCCTTGCTTCTTTTTGCCAAATAATCCACCTCCGAAGGAATTTGACCTCCCTCTACCACCTTGGTTCTTTTCCAGGTAGACCAGCCACTCTGAGCTACAAAGCTGCTACCTTGTCAACACGCACTGCCCCTCATGCCCAGAAGTCCCTAAGACTTATCTCCCACTGAATGAATAAGCAACAGGCAGAGTACTAGGTCTTGTATTTGTAACTGTATCTCAGATGCCTCAAAACCTTCCTACAAGAAGCTATTGCTAATTAATCCATTCAACAAATCTTTTCAATTATCTACTATGTGACAGGTAGGACTATAAAGCTAGGTGACATGCCCAATGTCACACAGCTGATGAGCAGCAGAGGTGGGAGATGAAAACAAATCTTTTTAATTCCCATAATATATCCCAACTCTGGGTCCTCCGTCTTTGTCCTTGAAGAGATGAAGGCGCATTAGGGAAAAGCACGCACCCAGAAACCTAGTCAGATCACTCTTTATTATGATGTATCAGTATACATGGCTGACCCAACTCTTCACAAGACATCAGTCTACATTTGCATGCTCCATCCACTCTACACTGCCCACTGTTCCCTGAACTTGCAATAAGCTTTCACACCTTCGTCAACATTCATACCTTTGTCACGTTCTGTTTTCACCTGTCCGCGGTATTCACCCTGCAAACACAGCTCCTTCGCTCATCATTCCATAATCATTACACTGTCAAACTCATCTGATAAAGGTACAGATTTAGCCCCTGACCTTAGAGAGCCTACAGTCTACTGGGGGGTAAAGACAAGTAAATAAGTCAAAACACTACATAGTATGTCCCATGGCAGGAGTGCATGTGGGTTGTGCGAAAGCTCTAAGGAAAGGACTGGGACCCAGTATCGCTGCCTCCTCTCGGAGATGCTACTCTTTCCCGATCCTCCCCTCATTCTTTCCCAGGTCCCACCACAATTTATTGCCACTCATATGCTTCTTATTGTGCTGTTCAATCTGCAGCCACAGTTTTCACATCGACTTATGATTTATGACTTGATTATTTATCTTCATCACTAGAATCAATTCCTTGAGGGCATGGATTGCCTTAACAGACAGATACATGTCGAATGGCTTGCAGCACTAATAGTAGTTAAAAGCATGAGTTTTATCATTCGAGTCCTGGCGAGTACTTAAACCAGCCATATGACCTTGGGCAGGTTACTTAATATCTCACACACTCAACATTTTCTACATGTCTAAAATGGGGATCAATCAGGAATATACTGAAGCCCAGCATGGCAACAGTATTTACCCATAATCACTATCAGTTTTATTTTTTGGCCTCAGTCTTTGGCATTCTTATTTCAACATCCATGCTGGCATTATTTAACATGTGTGATCAATGACAGGTGATTAGACCAAGGGTCTCTGCCATATCTAGATAGTATAACAACAGTCAGTAATACAAAGCAGTTTGGGATTTATTGTTAATATTATATTCCCTTCTAAATATATGTAAATGATTTAGATCCAACTTGGGATGAAAAAATTCTTTATGGGCTGTATATATTGAAGATGTAACAACTAGCTGAATATAAGTATTTTATAACATTATTCATATTATTATGAAGACAAAATGTTATTAATGATGATTTTGAAAACAGCTAACATTTCCCAAATCAATTATTGAAAACTGTGAAATAACTTAATAGGATAATAGATTGATAACATCAAGAGACAGAGTATTACCTACTTGAACTGACAAAGAACAGTCTTTTTTGAGACTATGAATCCATACAAAAAGGTTAAATAACATAAAGCAAAGTACTATTTTTTTAATTTTTCTTTCTTTTTACACTTATATATTTTTGAGAAACAGAATGAGACAAAGTGTGAGCGGGGAAGGGGCAGAGAAAGAAGGAGACACAGAATCTGAAGCAGGCTCCAGCCTCTGTGCAAGTGGTCAGCACAGAGCCTGATGCGGGGCTCAAACCCACCAACTGTGAGATCATGACCTGAGCTGAAGTCAGAGGCTCAACAGACTGAGCCGCCCAGGTGCCCCAAAGCAAAGTACTACTAAAATGAGATCATGACACTGCTTGGTTCCAATAGTCATAATGCAAAACAAAAATACAGAATTATGTACAATGTTTGATTGTTTAGTTCCACTTGAGTCAAAAAGTCGTTCAAGAAAAAGTTCTATTGAGGAATTTTTCATATTTTATATAAAAATTAAAAGCAGAATATCAACCTTACAATCTCCAAATTTCACAAAGAAGCAAAATTGCAACATTACACACAAGAACATTAGTGGTAAATTGTCTGATACAAAAATTTAAAAACTATAAAGTGTGTAAAATGAAAGTGTGAGAGAAAAATGAAATTCCCAAAACCTACTTTGTTCCTGCTCACTCATCTTTACAATTAAAAACATTAAAATATGTCATAAAAGGATAATTCCTTAAAACTTTGTATCTCTGGAAGATGTGGGGCTGATACTCAGGTAAGAAGAAATGCCTGGGATGTGTTTATGCCATAAAACACAGTAAGGGGATTACAGGTGCTCTCTGCAGTGGATGGTAAGGATGCTGCTGTATGCAGGGGGTTAAGAAGTAAAAGACTAAGTGAAAAAATGAAGGAAGTGGGAGCTGATTCTACGTATGGAAGATCTCACGATAGCAGGAGAGGAAAGAAAAGGGGCGGTGGTCCGGAGTCCAATTCTATAGTATGTTTTCACTTACTAAGGTAAGACACATAAGCTAAAACTTCATGGAATATTACATCTGTACGCAGCAGTCTAAAGGACCATTGTTGCTCCCGAGTGCCAAAAATGTATGTATAATGTTGACTCCACCCTACCATCCAAGCTTACTTGATTCCCAGGTGCTTGGCTTTAACTGAGCCATTTTCCTCAAAAACGTTAAGAATAAAAAGAGAAGAAAAATGTTGAGGCCAAGACATGTTCCTGTTCAAGTCCACCAACACTTGTGCTTTTCCTTACATAGCACCCAGATTTAGTATTCATCCACTTCCAGATGGGATGGAAAGTACATGTACACATAGATGCCCAGGTGTATACACCACCAGATCATACATACGATTCTGAAGTTCTCAGAAATGCAAGAACCCGTCCTTAAGGACTTTCTTTCAATCCCCACAGACATATACATAGTATGAGAAGCAGAAAAAAGAAAAACAAAATTCTATTGTGTGGAAATCTCTAATCAGAAATGATAGTATGGGAATGCAAGCTGGTGCAGCCACTCTGGAAAACAGTATGGAGGTTCCTCAAAAAACTAAAAATAGAACTACCCTATGACCCCAGCGATTGCACTACTAGGCACTTATCCAAGGGATACAGGTGTGCTGTTCGAAGGGACATATACATCCCATGTTTATAGCAGCACTATCAACAATAGCCAAAGTATGGAAAGAGCTCAAATGTCCATCGATGGATGAATGGATAAAGAAGAGGTGGAATATATATACAATGGAGTATTACTCGGCAATCAAAAAGAATGAAATCTTGCCATTTGCAACTACGTGGATGGAACTGGAGGGTATTATGCTAAGTGAAATTAGTCAGAGAAAGACAAAAATCATATGACTTCACTCAGATGAGGACTTTAAGAGACAAAACAGAGGAACGTAACGGAAGGGAAACAAAAATAATATAAAAAACAGGGAGGGGGACAAGACAGAAGAGACTCATAAATATGGAGAACAAATGGAGGGTTACAGGAGGGGTTGTGGGAGGGGGGGATGGACTAAATGGGTAAGGGGCACTAAGGAATCTACTCCTGAAATCATTGTTGCACTATATGCTAACTAATTTGGATGTAAATTTTTTAAAAAATTAAATAAAAAAAGAAATGATAATATCACAGCGCATCATGTCAATAGTGCCCAGTAAGTGCCAAATACTTTGATATATATATAATTCCTACAAATAATTATTGTTATTCCTCTCACAAATGATGAAACTATGGCTCGGAAAACCTAAATAGCCAACTAAGAATAAGAACTTTAGAGATTCAGCTTTGCCACTAATCTAGCTCTGTTAGGTTGAACAAGATCCTGGATGACTCTAAACCTAACCTTACCCATCTATAAAATGGATATAATCTTACCAGCCTCAGAGAGTTAAAAAAAGGATTAAGAGATAAATAATGTATATGAAGTACCTGACATCAGGCCAGGCATCGTAAATTAATATTCAATAAATGGCAGCCATTTTGATTGTTACCGTTATTGCCCAAGACTACACAATAAGTGACAGAGCAGACATTTGAATTCATATGTGATGAATTCTAACACTTAAGACCATTTGAAAACTGACCATGTGCCAAAATTACTATGTACATGCTTCACATGTATTAACACAGTCACAAGTCATAATAACCCTATGATACAGGGACTTTCATTATTCCTGAGATAATAATCACATGTTCACAATAGCCCATATACCAGCAATCGGATATATCGGTATCCCTGAGATACTGAGATACAAAAATGCCTTGTAGCTATTGGAAGCTTGACCAGCTGTCCTTAGGCCCAATTTCAGGTATTTCCCACTCTACCATTGCACTCATCCTTCAAGACGACATGCCTGCATTTGGAAACCGTATACAACATCTCAGATATATTTTAGAAACAGAGGGCATAAAGTAAGGGACACTGCTTTGAGTTCTTTAAGAATATGGGAACTATATAAACGTAAACTAATGTCAAATAAAGTAATTTATTACTATGTTGCAAAGACACGAACAAACTGCATCAGGAATTTTATTGTCCTAATTAGCCAATCAGGATGTGGTTAAATCAAACTGGACTTCTTTCTAGCTTTTCTTTCTCATTCTGCAAAATTTGACAACATCTGGACTGTGTGAAACACACCATAGAGTGGTCTCCAAAGCCACATGTGAACTGACCTTTATGGCCAAAAGTCCCCAAATAGACACATGTAGAAGGGTCAACATATCCTTTTTGCCCATGACAAATGGCTTTTGGAAAGACTTTTTTTTCTTTTTATACTTTTACAGTCCAATAATCACGATCAACAAGAATTAGATAAAATTGACTGCAGCTGGAGTTTAAAAAATGCTGACATGAGTGGCTAAAAACATCATGTGCAACTTGTAATAAAAGGGGACAGGATCATAATGTAAGTCGAGGCCCCACAGACTCAATCCTTCCACAGTCACATCTCATTAAGACTACAGGCAGCAGCTGGTTTCTCCCAAAACAAGTCCTAGAGGAGCAAAATTAGAAGGGACCCCATCCTTTAGATGTGCTCTTGAAAATACGGAGTCCTTGATGTGGATGGATTTTTATAGAGAGTTGACAGGTCAGACCTAAGTGCACATTATTGTGAAGGTCAGAGAGTTGGCAAAAACAAAAACAAAAACAAAAACAAAAACAAACAAACAAAAAAAAACGGATGTGGATGTGACTGTTGTCAAACAAGAATGAGCTCCCTTTAAAGTCTGAGGCTCACCCTAGCTGACTCCGAGGCGCTGTCTGTAAATGCAGCAAAGGCGACAATAAAAAACAAACACGCTGCTCTGTGTCAGCTGAGACTTCTTTTAAGTAATGCAGAGTGTACTTCCCTACCTTCCTGTGTGGGGCGTGACCCGCCATTAAAGTCTGGGTCAAAAAGGAGAAGTCCACACAGTGGGAGAGCGTCAGCAGACAGCCATGGTGGACACCACCACCTACATCCTGCAGATCCATGAAGAATCTCCCCCCAAAGTCCCTCTGCTCCCAGTTTAATCTGCTCAGTATCTGCCTTGCCCTCTCTTTGATTATCTGTGCCTACCTATTTGTTTTTCCTCCATGACGTGTATTTTATTCTGTGGGTAACTTCTGGCCAAACTTGTTGCTGTGCCACCAAACACTCAAGTGGTTTCTGTGCCTGTTATCACTCAGGAAATTTTGCTATGTTGTTATCTGAACCTTCTCTTTCAGTTTAGTAAATCAGACTGATATTCCACCTCATTAATCAGAAACACAACCCTAGGTCCCTCGTCCCCACAGCCCTAGTAGTTGTGGAATGGAATACCAATGGAATTAAGGAAAGTTCTTGGAGACTCAAATATCACAGAAATGCAATAATTTGTCTTTATTAATAGAAGGTCAAATACCATGTACCTCTGACAGTTGCATCAATATTTTTACAGTCCTTAGGCCTTGACTTGCAGCAATGGCCTATTACACACACACACACACACACACACACACACACACACACACACACACAAATGTATGTCTAAATCCTGACGTTGTTAAATCACTTTTAGATACCTTTTTGAAAACAGAAAGATTTAAGACATAAGGCGTTCAACCTGGTGCCTGGCTTTCTCTGGTATTGGACCTCCCAGAACTCCTTGGAATACCAGCCATTTTGGAATACTTTAGAGTCCTTGATGCTCAGCAAAACCTACAATCCATTTCTCAGAATACTCCCTGGTAAAGACATTAGTGACTAAATCTAGCTCTTACTGCTTCCTCTCAACTAGCAGGATTTAAACGCTCACCATGTGCCTCAATAAATTCTTATATCATCATCATCAAGTAGGTATATTATCCCCATTTTACAGATGAAGAAATTGCTGTTCAGCAAGGTCACTTTCCTAAAATCACATATGTAAAAAAACTGAACCAGGATTCCAAGTCCAATTCAGAGTCCAGTGTTCTTTTTTCCTACCATGTGTAAACCTAGGGTCTATAGTTGCCACAGATATTTCTGGAAAGTGTAATGATATGAAACTTGGTTCCTGATTCTGCTACTGCCCCTTTCTCTGTAGTCCCAGTTATCTCTGGGCTCCTTCTTCACTCTCCAATTAGAGGAACCTGAAAGAGCGGGGCTGGAGAGAAAGATATTCTTAAAGTTCTCACATTCTGAAATCTATCAGCACTAAAACAAACCGATCATCAAACCACAGACACACCCAAAACATTAAGAGCTCTCAAGAGATCTTAGCAAAACATTAAGATCAAGAGATCTTAGCAAAAACATTCATTAAGATTGGAGCTCGGTCCCCATATAAATGACACAAAAATCAGGGGTACACAGAGATGAGCTATTCAAACATATGACTTATTTTAAGAAAAGCCAAAAGTAGCGGCACCTGGATGGCTCAGGTGGTTAAGCATCAGACTTTGGCTCAGGTCATGATCCATGGTTCATGGGTTTGAGCCTCCCATCAAGCTCTATGCTGACAGCTAGCTCAGAGCCTGGAGCCTGTCTTCGGATTCTGTGTCTCCCTCTCTCTCTGTCCCTCCCCTGCTCATGCTGTCTGTCTGTCTCTCTCTCAAAAATAAATAAAACATTAAAAAAAGGAAAAAAAGCCAAAGCATCACCTAAACAGAGATAACAAGTACCGACAATTAGAAACCATGTGCACTGTTGGTAGGAATGTAAACAGGTGTAGCCACTATGGAAAACAGTGTGGGGGTTCCTCAAAAAATTAAAAGTAGAACTACCATATGATCCAACATTCTCATTCTGGGTATAGATCCAAAGGACACGAAAGCAGGATTTCTAAAAGATATCTACATTCTTATGTTCATTGCAACATTATTCGTAATAGCCAGGATATGGGAAAAAATCTTAATGTCCATCAATGGATAGAGGCATGGATAAAGATGATGTGGTACATATATACAATGGAATATTATTTAGCCATGAGAGAGAAGGCACTCTTGCCATTTGCAATAAGACAGATGGACCTTGAGGGCATTATGGTAAGTGAAATAAGTCAGATAGAGAAAGACAAATAGTGTATGATATCACTCACAAGTGGAATGTGGAAAAGCCTAACTCATAGAAACAGAGTAGAATGGTAGCTGCCAGAGGCTGTATGTAGGTTTGGGGAAATGGGAAATATTTGCCAAAGTGTACAAACTTCCAGTTGTAAGTTGTGGGGATCTAATGTGCTACATGGTGATTATAGTTAACAATACCATATTACATATTTGCAAGTTGCTAAGAGAGTAAATCTTAAATGTTCTCAACCAAAAAAGAAACAATGACAGGATGTGTTGGAGGTGTTAGCTAATGCTAAGACGGTAATCATTTTCTAATACATAAGTATTAGCAAATCAGCACAATGTACAGCTTAAGCACGCACTGTAATAGGTCCATTATATCTCAATAAACCTGCAAAAAAAGTCTATATTTTCTACCCTCAAAAAAAAAAAAAAAACCCCCCCCAAAAAAAAAAAAAAAACAAAGAGAGAGAGAGAGAGAAAGGAAAAAAAAGTCAATAAAAAAGGAGTAAAATTCCAGAGAAAATAATTTAGTCTTAGAAAATGGTTCTCCAACTTTGGCATCCCTCAGAAATTCCTGGAGGATTTGTTAAAACATAGATTACTGGGTCCCACTTTCCAAACTTCTAATTCAGCAGGAAGGGGTGAGGCTGGAAAATACACATTTCTATTATATTCGCAGGCTATGTTCTGTGATCTGAGGAGCATACTTTGAAGAACCGCTGGTTTAAGAGAATAATCACCTAACAAATGAGCTCTTTAGGAAAACAGGTCTTATTAGATTCCATTAATAGTTAGGGGGAAAAAAAAACACATTATTGAGCTGATTAGTACCTGTAATCAGGGGCAGTTTACCATGGCGGTAAAAAGCCTGGATTCTACAACCAACTACCTGGGTTCAAATTCAGTTCTACCTTAACTGTGTGACCTTGGACAAGTTCTGGGTCTCTCTCAGCCTTGGTTTTATTAGCTACAAAACATGCATGATAATTGCAGTACATATAATATAGGGATACTGGGGGATAGAAGGGGCTAGTGTATCCAAAGTGCTCACAATGTGCCAGCACATGTCAAGTACCCTGTAATTAGTGTAAACCACTCTTTCTAATTAAATAATGATTTTAGTATTTTACTTTTTAATACTCAAAAGTAATATTATACTTTTTTCTACCTCTGTAACTAGTACTTCATGCCAGTCCCAGTGTTAGTACTTAAAGATGGAGCTGTGGACCAAACATACAAAGTCCTGCACTCACGAAGTTAAGAGTGTGGCAAGGAAGGCAACTTAAGTAGTTGTTTACACACTACAGTACACACTACAGTAAAACCTTGGTTTGTGAGCATAATTTGTTCCGCAAACATGCTTGTAATCCCAAGCACTGTATACCAAAGCAAATTTCCCTGTAAGAAATAACGGAAACCCAGGTAATTCGTTCCGCAACCCCCAAATATTCACATAAACAGGATTACAATACTGTAATATAATACAAAATAATAAAAAAAATACAAAAAGTAAACAAATTAACCTGCACTTACCTTTGAAAACCTTCGTGGCTGGTGTGAGGGAGAGAAGAGAGAAGAGGGTTATGGTGTAGGACGACTTTCACTATCACTGACAGAATCACTGCTGTCTGTTGGCTCAACAGAGTCTTCTTCTGCATGGGGGCCATTGTACATGCTCACACGGATGGTGACTATAGTACAGTGTTGAACTCTTGTCATATACGGTATTTAATGTAACTGGCAATAAGGCATCAGAGGAAAGGGTCTATATCTGAAGGTAGCCTGGCCTAGAATGAAGCAAAGCATTCTTAAGCCTACTCTTGTATGGAAAAGCAAAAGACTGTCCACAGGTGCTTTGACATGACAAAAAACACACTAGTGACAGTTGTGGGCACCTTCCAGTGTTCTGAAAAGTCACTGATTTCTGCCAAACACCACGGCCTGAGACTGAGCATGGGAGACAATCACCCACAATCCCGCAGTGAGAGACAGGGACAGAGAGAGAAAGAGAGAAGAACCATCGGCTCAGTTGTGATGATGTGACATTCGGCATCACATGTTACACGTATTGGAAGACATCACTTGTTGAGCAAGTTAAAATTTATTAGAAATGTTTGCTTGTCTTGCCGAAGACTCGCAGAACAAGTTACTCGCAATCCAAGGTTTTACTGTACTATCTATTTTAATCAGAAGCTAAAAGCAGGGAGGGAAAAGAAAAGACTACATGGGGCACCTGGGTGGCTCAGTCGGTTGAGCATCTGACTTTGGCTCGGGCCATGATCTCATGGTTCATGAGTTCAAGCCCCACGTCGGGCTCTGTGTGGACAGCTCGGAGCCTGGAGCCTATTTCAGATTCTGTGTCTTCCTCTCTCTGCCCCAACCCCACTCATGCTGTCTCTCTCTCAAAAATAAATAAACATTAAAAAAAAAAAAAAGACCGCAAAGTCCTTTCAAATGGAAGATCAATCAGGCATCAAGAACATTCCTTAAATTGGAGCATAAACCAACAGAAAAATAGGATTCTCTGTAATCACACCCTATAGCTTTTTCGGAACAAAGTATTATTGTGACTTCTAAAACAATGATATGACAAGAGAAACTCTTTCCAATCAACACCACCAAATTTCTCAGCGCCTAACACAGAGCCATGAACTCTGCACTAAAGGCTGCGAAGGGGACTAAACTGTGGTTTCTTCATCCAAAGGTTCCTAGGCTAGCAGGAGAAAATTGTGCTGACAGTTACACTACGGGTAACCCCAGAACAACACAGGTTTGAACTGCACAGGTCCATTTAAGCATGGATTTTTTTCAATAAATACAGTAGAGTCCTGTAAATGTATTTTCTCTTCCTTGTGATTTTCTTAATAACATTTCCTTTTCTCTAGGTTGCTTTATTGTAGAATGCAGTATATAATATATTTAACATACAAAATACATGTTAATCAACTGTTTCTGTTTTGGTAAGGCTTCCAGACAACAGGAGGCTATTAGAAGTTGTTGAGGAGTAAGAAGTTATACGTGGATTTTCAATCACATGGGGGTCGGTGCCAGAAACCCCCACATTGGTCAAGGGTCAAGTGTGTAAGACAGAAGTCCTGAGGAATCTGAAGGGCTTCACAAATAACATGACATTGAAGACGGCAACAGCCACAGTTCACCAAATAGAAAAAAGGGCATGAAGGATATTCTCGAGAGAAGGAACAGTATGTGCAAAGGCAAGAGGACTTGAAGAGAGGCCCAGAGATGGACGGGATGTCAGATGGGGCAGGAATGCTGGTGTGTGATGAAGAATGGCAGGAGACGAAGGCCGCTCATAGCTCAGTTCTGTGAAAGCATCACCAGTTTTCCATATAATAAAATTTATTTGAAGCCACTTGGATGACAGTGGAAGATGGCAAGGAAATTGTATAAAGTGATATCATCTGTAGTCTATTATATATATATTTTTTTTTTTCAGTTATTTTTGAGAGCACATGCGTGTGCACACATGACCAAGGAAGGGACAGAGAGAAGCCTAAGCAGGCTCCATGCTGTGAGCATGGAGTCCAATGTGAGGCTCAATCTCACAAACTGGAAGATCATGACATCAGCCAAAATCAAGAGTCAGATGCTTAACCAACTGAGCCACCCAGGCACCCCAATGTGTAGGCTTTTAAATTTTTTTTTTATTGTGTATTTATTTTATTTTTGAGAGAGAAAGAGACTGCACAAGAGTGGGGGAGGGGGAGAGGGAGGGGGAGAGGGAGAGGGAGAGGCACAGAATCCGAAGCAGGCTCCAGGCTGTCAGAACAGAGCTCGACACGGGGCTCGAACTCACGAAATGTGAAATCATGACCTGAGCTGAAGTTGGACGCCTAACCAACTGAGCTACCCAGGCGCCCCTGTAGGTTTTTAAGTGAAAGTCTTTATTTGCACTACACCATACAGAAGGTCAATGTTTTAATGGCAGATAGTAGTGTTAAGCTCCATCTACTTCAGTCAAGTGGAACAGCAGCAGCAGAAGCAGCTAACATTTACTGAGTTCTTAGCAGAATGTACTACAAGCTCTAGGTTCACGAACTCTTTCTATCCTCATAATGAGCCCGTGAGGTACAAAGGAGGAAGATAAAGTGCAGAAAAGGTAAGTAACTTGCTCAAGGTCACACAATCAGTTCCTGGGCTCTCATGTTACCCCAGAACCTGAACTCAACCTCTTACCCTTGAGTTCACACGCCTTCCTCCACAAAGGATTCTATCCTCTCATACCACTTCCCAGGGCAAATCCAGGTTTGAAAACTTTTATATGCGGTGGGGGGGGAGGACTCTTTAAAAAGAGGAATACAAAATTATGAATATAAAGTCAGGCGTAATGATGAATATTTACAACACAAAGAAAATGAAAAACAAATAACTAGAGCTTTGGGGATTTAAGTCCCATTTTTTTTTCAGAGATCAGCACTGCCTAAGTAGCAATACTTCCTACAGCAACCTCTTCCCACTTGAAACACCATACAACCCCCAACAACACCAGCTCTCAAAAGGGCCCCCACAAGTGAGGGTTCGGCTTAAGCTTCACTGCACCCACTCTGTGGGAAGCCCACCTCTGCCACTGCCCAGAAGTCTCTTCAACTTTTCCAACCTACTGCAACAAATGCCAGATCTTGAGAACCAAAGGAGGCGGTCAGTTCAGCCATAAGACAAAAAGAAGGTAGAGCCAAGTTCAGTGTGAGAGGAACTAGGGCTTTTATCCTTTCTCCCCTGCTGGGAAGATGGGCCACAGCAAGAACTACACCTTCGGAGCCACAGAGACCTAGATTCGGATTTTCTCTGCAACTCAGCAGCTGTGTGAGCTTGAGTGTATGGTCTGACCTCGCCGGATCTCACTTTCCTCATCTGTAAAAATGATACCGAGTAAGGGTCGAATAGCACACTGCCAGGAACATCAGCCCCTCTTCCTCTGGATATGCCTTTCCTGTGCTTCCTTCTGCTTCATCCTCCCTACCCCACCTCATGTCTGAGGGTGAGTAGGTGGATCCCCTCTGTGTATCCCCAGCACATCCCATGGAGACCTCCATGGAAGCACATCATTGTCTTGTTAACTCAGCAAGCACTCCGTGGATGCAAAGATGAAAATACACACTACAGTCTGCAGGAAACTCACGTCTAGTGGAGAACCACGGTCGTGGAGCCTTTCTCCACCATGAATGAGATGCTTGCAAGGGCTGGAGCCATGCTTTGGATACAAGGAAGGCTGGACCTGACTGAAAATACCGAGTTCACCTCCCACCTCTCAGCCGGTGCCCACGCCAGCCTCATCCCAGCCCACTCGTCTGATTCCACTTGGACCTTCTCCCGACAGGCCCCAGCGATGTTGGCCTGTACATCCTTTGCATGGCGGGATCGATGTAGTTTGGCTTACAGGGCACTGGGCCCATTGTTGGCACTCACCTCTAGAACAAAGAATACTGGCCCTTCCAAGGCCAAACAAAGGCAGACTTCTCCCCCACGGATCTCTGTTCCTTTATGAGCAATAGTATGCAGACCCCTGGTCCTCCACTGAACTACATTTAAAATAGCTTTTGTGAAAGACAGACACAGTGGCCATTTTTTGTGTATGTGTGCCAGCAGCAATGAATTGATTGTAATACGAACAATGTGCACTTCTTCCCACTTCTGACAGAATAGATGACATTGTGTCGTGGGCTGGGGAGGGGGTTGGGGGAGGAACTAAAGAAACCAAGCCTTAAGGTTTATTACATGAAATTCTGATAAAAAGCACTTCGAAGCCTCTTTCCCATCATCAAAAAACCACACTGGGCAAGATCAGAGCTTAACAGCCAACAAAAAAACACATTCAATCCCTGAGATCATTTTCCTGAAATAGAAAACTACATATGTTTCTCAAATTTCACATCAAGCCACTGCAGAGGCCAGACTGCAGGGCTGAATTGGGCCAAAGTAAGTGAGAGAGAGAGAGAGAGAGAGAGAGAGAGAGGAGAGGAGAGGGGGGATGGGGTGGGAAAAGGAGTAAACAGAAGAAAATGAGCCCATTCTTCCACATCACCACATTTCTCTAGCACAATCTAAACTTACAAACACCCCCAGTTTCACAGAACTTGTAGTTAAGGTTGCTTATCGGGCAGCCTTTACTTTGTCAAATTAAGACACATTGCCTTGGATTAGCAAGACTCCTTAAATTCAAAATGACTTCATGGTTGGCTCAGAGTTCAGTGTCTCTGGGGCCGGCCGCCAGGAACATAGCCACTGTGGAGGCTCCCTCCCCTCTCCACACTGACCTGCCTGACTTTTCCATGGAGACGGCAGAGCAAAATCCCAAGCACACAGGCTGTCAGTGTTAATTAAAAGTCCAAACACCTCTTTAGGAACTATCTCCAGCTCAATATTTACACAGAATATAAAACTCCTAACAGGCAGGGCTGGAGAGGGAGCGAGAGGTTGAGGCGGAAATAGGTCTGAATGGCATTTGGAACCCATTAATTTTTAAAAGACAGGCTGCCACCCTATATAGACCCAGAGAAGTTCAAAATGTAACGAAACCAGGAAGATGAATGAGCCGAAGGTTGTTTAGAAAGCCTGGGGAGAGCGCTCAGCTTTTGAAAAGAATAATATCTGGGCAATAATGAGAGCTGACACTTTTTATTGGTGAATGCGGTTTTTGGCACATTTTAAAGACACAGGTTGACAATTTTTTGTATTTAACAAAAGGAAAAGCAATCTTCTAAATGGCTTGGGAACAAAGGGCTCCCTGACTGCAATTTCTTAATAACATTTAAGAATTCTCTTCAAAGGCCCTTGACAATAATTCAGAGAGAGGAAGAAAGGAAAATGAAGAAAACAAGAAAAAACCCATTATACATAAAAAAGAAACTAAAGAAAGGTGAAGAAACGAAGAAAAAGATACAGCATTTTGACACCAAATTCCAGCCCAAAGGGTTGAATTTTAATGGTAGAGTTTAACGGTACTCTTTACAAAAGAATGAGTTTTAAGAAAGAATCCAACGAGAGACTTTGGTCAAAACCATTACCTCTCACAGACTGAGAACTTTAGTCCCAGGAGGGCTAAAGGGATCGCCTAATCCAACCACCATTTTTACGGATGAAGAAATGGAGTGCCAGGAGGTCCAAGGTCACCTGGTTCCACCAGGCACTAGCCTTCCAACCATGCCATCATGTGTATCTTATGATGTAGGTCCTGAACACTGGCAAGCCTTTACAGTAGCATGGGATCCAGGAATGAATCTTACTCCTTTCATCAGTGGCTGAAACTAGGTCCCCAGAATCACACAGGTCCAATATACTCAATAACAGAGTTCACAGAAGAGCAGTCCAACCGAGGCAGACACCCTACATAGGAAACAAACGTCCGAGTCCACAAAGACCACAGTGCCCTGTCCATTCTGAGACACCTTCTCAGGTCAGAGCAAGGACCCCAAAACAAGGTGTGATATGGGGATGTCCCTTCAAAACCTAACCACTACTGCAGCCACTGGTTTCACCCCCGCAGAGTGAGACCCTGCTGGGATTCAGTCATGTCACCTGGAAAATGAGATCTCTGTTTAACACTTTCATAGTTTCAAGCCATTTCCAGCACAGAACAGACCATCACACTATTTGCAAATAGGAATCATATTCAGAGGTCCTTCTACTTCACCACACCAGAAAGAGCAGAGGGGATTATATTCTCAAAGTGATGCAAGGTCTTAGTGAAGAGCGTTAGGTAAAGGAAATGCTATATTGCTGCTCGCTTGGAAAATCACAGTCATACTGGCTATCATCTTTCAGGCATACAAAATTCATGTCTAGATGTACGCAGCAGACAGCTGAAAAAAAGTTCATAGACACTGAACAAATTCAGACCAGCAGTTCTTAACGAAGGGTGCACGGACAGCATAACCACCCGAGGTCATATATTTTTTTATAAGTTTTGATTTTTTCAATGTTTATTTTAAAAGAGAGAGAGAGAGAGAGAGAGAGAGAGAGAGAGAGTGAGTAGGGGAGGGGCAGAGAGGAAAAGAGAATCCCAAGCAGGCTTCATGCTGTCAGCACAAAGCCTGACTTGGGGCTCGATCTCATGAAACGTGACATCAAGACCTGAGCTGAAATTAAGAGCTGGAAGCCTAACCTGACCCACCTAGACACCCCACCCACCCAAGGTCACACATTTTTACCTCCTTTGTTCCAAAGGACAAACGTGCACATTCTTAACCTTTTCTGCCACATTTGCTTTATTGGTAACAAGTGAAGGAAGAAACTCATTCTTTGGCACAGTCTCAACCTACCAGATAAAGAGCAAAAGATAGTCAGCAATCCCAGAGTAAAGCATCAGCGTAGGGCATCCATAGGACTCCCACTCATGGAGGATCTGTGTCTCAACTCTGGCACCTCTGATAAGCACAGATGAAAGGCCTTCTCCTGCCCCCTGATGGACCCAGAATATTCCATTCTCTCCTGCCTACCTGGACTTTTGGCCTCTAGATACTGACCTGCCTACGGTCTCTCAACAACTACCCATTTCTTTCTGCCCAGAATAGCTGAGACCTTTGCTGACCCTCACACTCCACGACATGCTAAACCTTTTGACCACATCACAGGAAGCCAAGACAAAACCCCCAAATGGGGCAGACAGGCTGTCAAACAGGTTATCTGGTTGCTACATGGCCCATCCTCCCCACCCCATGCATAAGCTATTTAAAAAGAATTTAGGTCCACCTTAAAATTTTAAAATAAAAATAACAAGAACTGAAGAGAAAGAAAATGGAAGTAGCACTTTTTGTGCACTTCTGTGTGGCAAGTACCGGCTAGAGGTTTTCCTCGTGCTGTTTCCCTTTCTCCATGAAGCAAACCGAGGTACTTTTTGTCCTCCTTCAACCCTAAGAGGAAACTGGGATTGAGAGGGATTAATTGGCTTGCCCAAATTCACCCAGCTGATGAATGAGAGAGCAAAGCTTCGGGTTAAGAATTATGTGGCCCCAGGCTTTACGTGTATTTGAATAGTTCAAACAAATATGTACCTACCCGGTGCTAGATTAGACAGATCGTATTTTCTTAGGAGCTCTATTAATATATATGCAAGGAATAAATGAATGACTGAATGAAGGAAACTATGAGCCACGGTTGCTTCAAACCACATATCACCTCCCCCATGACTACTACCATCCTCCCCCTCCTCCTGATCACTATCATAGATGGATTATAAATTGGTATCTGGGATATCGGTAATGTAATTTACTGAGAAACTACAATTCTGTGATTATCTTTTTACCTGCCCAATATTAATTCCCCCTTTTTGCTTTAGTAGTAAGAGAAACCCAATGTCATTCAGGTAGCAATGTGTCCAGCTCCAAGCCTAGTCCATCCAGGCTCCATTCTGCTAGGCATGACCATAATCCTGAGGGCTGGCCAATGATATACAAACAGAAGTATTATGTAGATCTTCTACAAATGTTGTTTAAAGAAGGCTAACTCAGGTATGTGGCACTTTCTTTTTACACACCCCTGTCTTCCTTCTTCCTGATAGAAGGAATGTAGACTGGACAACAGAGACTCCAGCAGCCAACTTGGACCATGGGGTGACCTTGAGAATGGAAATCAGGGCTAATGGAAGTGAAGTAAAAATATAAAAAGAGCTAGTGTCTTTGATGACTTCACAGGCTGACACAGTAGCCTAAGACTCCATATGTCTCCATTTATTTACAGAAGAGAATGAACCCCTTATGCATTTAAGCAACTGTTTTGTGTGTGTGTGTGTGTGTGTGTGAATTTTCTATTATTTCTATTATTTATCCGTGAAGAGATAAATACCATATTTTTTTTCTGTAGAGAGTGAAAACACTCTTCTTTCCCAAAAATAAGGATAAAGTAAAGCTAATACTTACAGGCCATTTCTCAGCCCTATTAGATACACTAAAGAAAAAAAGAAGAAAAGAAAAGAAAAGAAAAGAAAAGAAAAGAGCAGTTGATGTGAGAGGATGATGGAATTGTTCTTCCTAGAACCTAGAAACATTGTTCTGGAACTCGTCCTTCAATACAACACTAAAACAATGCTAGTCAAAGAGCCTTAGCATTCATCACGTCAAGAACAAGTGTGATCTTTTTTTCCCCAGAACTCTTTAATTTTATGATACTTCTAGAGAATCCTTATCCAGTTTCAACCAAGGTCTGGTCAAAAAATGTTACCTCTACCATGATCTAGGTTCAATCAATTTTACTTTCATTCAGATTTCTAACATTAAAAAAATCAAGTCTTAAATCACAATGAGAGTCTATAGTTATAAGGATAGCTATAATAAAAAAAAGAAATTAAGAAGGAAATGAAGTGTTGGTGAAGAGGTAGAAAAATGAGCATCCTCATACATTACTGGTGGAATGGAAAATGGAGAAATCTGGCAGTTCCTCAGAAAGCTACATGCAGAATAACCATCTGACCCAGAAATTTTACTCCTAGGTATATTCCCACAAGAAATGAATGCAGAGACTCAAACAGATACTCATACTTCAATGTTGATTGCATTATTCACAATAGCCAAAAGGAAGAAACAACCCAACTGCTCATCTTGGGTCCATCAAAAGATGAATGGAAAAGCAAAATGCAGTATATGCCTACAATGCAGTATCATTTAGCCATAAAAAGGAAATTACGACATATGCTACAACATGGATGCATCTTTTTTTTTTTTTTTAAGTTTATTTATATTGAGAGAGAAAGCACACACACACGAGTAATCAGGGGAGGGGCAGAGAGAGAGAGGGAGAGAAAGAATCCCAAGTGGGCTCCTCACTGTCAGCACAGAGCCCGACACAGGGCTCAATCTCATAAACCGTGAGATCAGGACCTGAGCCAAGATGAAGAGTCAGACACTTAACCGACTGAGCCACTCAGGTGCCCCAACATGGATGAATCTTGAAAACATAATGCTAAATAAAATAAGCCAGCCACAAAAGAACAAATGCTGTATGACCCTACTTACATGAGGTATCTAGAATAAACAAATTCATAGAGACAGAAAGCAGATTAGAGGTAACCAGGAGCTGGGGGAAGGGAGGTATGGGGAGTTATGGTTTAAAGGCTATGGAGTTTTCTGTTTGGGGAGATGGGTAAGTTTTGAAAATGAACAGTGGTAATGGTTCTTCAATACCATGAATGTAATTATCGCTAGTGAACTGTACTCTTCAAAATGGTTAACATGGTAAGTTTTCTGCTATATATATTCTTTACTACAATTCACAAAAATTAATAATGTAATCTATCAAAAGCACTGACCTGTTTTTAGTGACTTACATAACGTGTGAATTACATCTCAGCAAAGCTGTTTGTTGGTTTATTTTTTAAAAATCAAGTCTTATATATGCAACTGCAAAAGGCAATCAGGAAGTGAAGTACTACGGAAGGGATGTGAACTGCAGGTATGTTACCAGAGGCAGATACAATAGCGGAAGTTTCTGCCTTCTTCCCACCAAGCTGCTGTCTCAGCCCCCAGGGAGGAGGCGGCTGCCACCCAGCCTGCTGGCTCCACTCAGAGCAGCACCAGAAGAACCACAGCTGATTTTGCACCTCATCCCCTTTACTTAATTTCCTCCAAAGGGGCAAGGGCTCATCTGATTGGTGACAGACTGGAATATATTAAGCCATGTTTTAAGGGTGACTGTGTGAAAGATAGGTGATAAGTCATGCATAGAACAACATCAAATGCACTCCTTCCCTTTCTATGCCCAGTGCAACTAGCATGCTTTGGCTTCAGGTAAGCACACCTGAACATTCAGGGTCTACATCCATCTTGCTGACTCTATTACTTGAGCTCTGCTGGACATATCCGGTCTTCCTCCCCCCATATATGTACACATACACCTGAACATGAAGATGCTGGTTCAGTCGCACTTCTGGGCTGCATTTTCCATCCAGTATGCCAGAAGCTCTACATATTAGAGGTTAAAGTGTCATTTTCTAAAATAATGAGGTAGGTTTTCATTCTTCACTTAGCTAATATGCTTTTCATGTAGTGTCTATGAGTCAGAACCCCAGTGGCAACCAAGAGTGAGTTACTCTTTGAACCCTTAACAACAGGGATACCTGTTAGGAATTCAAATAATGAAGATTAATGTTAATTGTCCTAAGTGAAATAATGGCAGTGTGGTTACATAGGAGACTGTCAGGTCTCTTATGTGATCACACGGCATAATTGAGGAGGAAGCAGATGATGTCTACAATTCATTTACAAATGGCTCAGCAAAATAAACACATTAGAGACAGAGCAAGAGATACAAATGGAACAAAATGTTGAGGAATGTAGGTAAAGATAGGGTGTTCAGTATACCATGCCCTCAACTTTTGGTTGTTTTTTTTTTTTTTTTCCAAAAATAATATGTAGGGAAAAATACCAAAACAAAAATTCAATGCTTTTGATCAATGACATAGAGTTCTCACCAGTATTTAAGAAAACACCAAAATCCAATATGAGCAACTGACATACGTAATACTAATAGACATAATTAATAACTGCCACTGACATAATTAATAAAACCAGTGGTTGAAATATATATGAAAAATTAACTGCATTTAACAGCCAAAAATTAAAATAAGACACCATTTTAATCCCCAAAACTTGGCAAAACTGACACAGGCATTATACCGACATAGGACAGAATATAATACAGGTATCAAAAATATGTTTTCAGATAGTATTTATTGATATAGAAAATAGAATAATATATGAAAAGTAAATTGTACAAAATAGATTTACAATTAAAAAACACACAGTAAAGTCTAAATAATGATACTATTTTTGAAACCCTTGAAATTATATCTGGAAAATGACTACAGATCGGGATCGATAATCAATCTGACCATAATCTTCTCTTGACAGATCAGTAAATAACCATTAAAAAATTAACAGTACAATAATATCTCCTACAAACTCAAAACGGAGAACCATGCAAATCAGGAAAATAATTGTTATTTTAAAAGGGAATATAGTTTCTCAAAATCATAAATTCACCTCTATAAACTAGAAGACAGAATATTTATGGACAACTTACACAGAACTATACACTGCAGCAGAGAGGAAAGAGAAGGGAAATAAATATTTCACACAATGAAAGCTAAGGGGAAAACCAACCTGAGATTTTAGCCATCAGCCCTCTTTTCTCATATGCCATTGAAAAGTCTCAGGAATTCTTTTTTTTGTTTGTTTGTTTTTGTTTTTTTTAATGTTTATTTTTGAGACAGAGAGAGACAGAGCATGAATGGGGGAGGGTCAGAGAGAGAGGGAGACACAGAATCCAAAGCAGGCTCCAGGCTCCGAGCTGTCAGCACAGAGCCCGACGCGGGGCTCAAACTCACGGACCGTGAGATCATGACCTGAGCCGAAGTCAGACGCTTAACCGACTGAGCCACCCAGGCGCCCCGAAAAGTCTCAGAAATTCTAACATGTAAATTCTAAGGCAAACTTACCAATGTGTCTCTTGTACTTAAAGAGCCTGACCGTTAATTTCTCTCAGTCCAAAGAAATAAAAACAAGTGAATTGAAAATAGACACATCTCACATACAGGATGACTCAAAATAATGTTTGTAGATACTCTGCCCTCAAGGAGGTGAAGCATAACTCCCTACTCCTTAAATGTGGGCTGTGCACGGTGACTTCTTTAAAGTTTATTTATTTTTGACAGAGAGAGAGAAAGAGCATGAGTCGGGAAGGGGGAGAGAGAGAGGGAGAGAGAGAATCCCAAGCTCCAACTCATGAGTGAGATCATGGCCTGAGCTGAAATCAAGAGTCAGATGATTAACCAACTGAGCCACCCAGGTGGCTCAAATCTCTTTAGAGGGAAGATTTACATATGAATATGTTTTTGTCCGATTATAAAAAATTACATTGTTCAAATTTCTGACTTCCCATTTCTCATATCACCAAAATTCTGGATAGTTACCCACTCATGGGTTAGAATGGGGCAAATTACTAAAGCATCTGGCTTCAGTTTTTCAACTGCAAAATGGTGCGAACACCATCTGCTTTAACTAAGGGTCATGAGGACTAATGGGGTTCACATTTGTTAATATGCCCAGCACAGAGAGAAGGCACCTGAAAATGATAATGATAGCATTATTATTACTAACAAAAACAGCTATCAGTATTTGCATTCATATGATGGAGCTGAGTTACAAATTAATCCCAAGCCAGGTGGTGATTTTCTCAGTGACCCAGATAAACAAGAGTCGCTACCACATTTAGGGGGGTGAGAACAATAACTAAAGGCAGGAGGGCAGAAAGGGGAGGACAAAATCTGATAGGGGAAGAGGAGGAGGAGGGGGAGGACTTATTACACAGCGTCACTGCCAAAAACAAGTCTGAAAGCTTTAAGACAAGGTGAAATCCGATCACTTTTTAGCCTTGACTCCACTAGAATAATAAAAAGAAAGAAAGAAAAAAAAATACCCTCTGGTCTTTCTGGCACTCATTTCCCCAAAGTCTCCCAGAACAATCACATTAAGAGCCAAATAAACACCAAATCTGAACCTCTCCTTGGCCCAGAGGATGCCAAGTTCATGTTTCACTCCCCAAAGTTTTTTGGCATTGGCACATTCAAACCCAGACCTTCATCTTCCTTATTCGAGAAGAGGGGACAGAGGATGGGGATTTTTCCATTAAAAGAACCATGCAGTGTTGAAATACTGCGTACCACACATGTTGTCCACAGTACCTCTAACTCCCCCAATAATCCTAAGACGACACATCCGGATGAGGACCGGAGGCTCAGTGGGGGGAACAATTCACTCCACATTCTTGCAGACAGTACACAGTGGAGACACTGAACCCAGGTCAGCCTGACTACAAGGATTTCCCTCTTTCCACTATGCCAGACACTTAATGCAAAGACTTCCTGCCAAAATCGATAGAGAAAGGGAACTAAATAAAATAGCTAATTCCTTCAAAACATTTCTCAGCACTGCACTGGAAGTTTTTCTGTGACCTTAGTCAGCCCAAACAATAATCCCATGGACTGTTGTCACTGTCCCAATTCTACAATCGAGAGAGCTCAGAGGGCTTACTTGATTCATCCTAATAGTGCACAGGCTGAAACAGAGAAGGGAGGAGGAGCTGAGAGACTCAGGAATGAACAGGAGAGATAGATGTAAGAAACAGGGGTTCCAGGGGGAGGGCAACCACCTCACAAGAGAAAGTCAATCCCTGGTGCCCAAGGTCCACAGACCCTGCTCTAGGAGAGGGAAACTGGACAGGAGATCTCTGAAGGTACTCATAAGTACGGGGCAAGGGTGGAGGAGGAAGTGAGAATTGCAAATTTGTAGTAATTAAAAGAGAATGACTCATGGGTGTCACAGTCAATTTTTTAAAAATGGCAGGGATAACTGGACAGCCAATAAATCATTTCTGAGCATTAACCTTTCTGCTTCCTGAGGGTTTCAGACTGTTGTGGGTGGGGACAGAAGCCCCCGAGAACATTCTGATGGGCCAAGAAGTTCTCCATTTGAAATTTACCAAGTCCTTTAACTGTTTTTAATACTTTCAATCCCTCACAGGTGTGAAGCACCTTAGTGTCATCTATCACTTTCATGTATATTCTGTTAAGCATTGTTGTCCAAAATTACCTAATCATATATAACCACCTGGGGCACTTGTTTAACATATAAATTCCCAGGCATCCCAGGTGAGATATGCTTAAAACTGGAAGCCCTGGGGAACTGTGCTTTGGAAAAATGATTCAGCTGATTCCTATACTCAGGCTAGTTCGGAAAGACTGCTTTAACAGGATCCTCTCAACAAGTTTTCAAGGTAGGTATCCTGATCCCCATGTTAAACATAAGGAGAGTACGGTTCAAAGAAGGAAAGGACACGCCCAAGGTCACACAACTCCTGTCTGGCAGAATGTAGAACCACACATCACACTGTGACTCCACAGTGGGTATGCATGTCATCTAAATCTGAGCCAGAGTCAGCTTCAAGAAGTCCTCTCCTTGGGGTCTTAAATATGGCATCAGAGACCAGGAAATGGGAGTGTAGACTATCCAGCACCATCAAAAAGAACCAGGGAAGAAGTCAATGCCCTGGGTTGAATAACACTCAAGGAAAAAGAGGACAGCAAGGTTCTCCTCTATGCGTAGTTCTATTTTTGAGTCCCCAAATTTTGCAGGCCAATGGGGTATTTCCAACACCCCCACTATTAGCACTCTTTTAACGAATAGGTCCATTTGGCTAAAATGATGGAAATAATTCTTTCACTACTGCACAAAGGTAGGAAAAAAGCCTGAAGAAAGGTCCTTCCAGAAATAACTTCTGACAATTAATGTCACACCAAAAGAGGAATGCCCCAGATGAGATCTTAAAATCCACACACTGACATCCCCGCTGGTGACTGCAGTGTAACAGTGACTCAATTGTGCCTTCTGGGGGTAAAGTTCACACCAATCCCCAAGAGCCTGCTCCCCCAGACAGGGTTAAGTACCTGAGGTGTGCAAAGGATGAAGAATGATGTGCCTGCGAAACATGTCCTCTACTATCTCCTTTCTGGAAGCCCCTAATGCTGAACTCTTATCAACTCTCTATAAGAAAAGTTCTAAATCATACAAAGTGAGCTAGACAGGAAGAGCACACGAAAATGGCACTCGTAGTCCCAGCTTCTCTTGACTTTGAATAAAAAAGAAAATGGGGACAATTAGCCTTCCCTGAAGGAGCTGACTTTAAGATTCAACACCTGCCTCTCCCTAAATATATAGATATAGATATATAGATATAGATATAGTTTATGTATATATAGTTATATAGTATATATATATGTATCTATATATATTTAGTATATATATATACAGTATATATTTATCTATATATATTCAGTATATATTTATATATATTTAGTACATACAGATTTATCTATATATATTTAGTATATATTTATCTATATATAGCTTATATAGTATATATATAATATAAATATAATATATACACTATATTATATAGTATATATAATATATATAGTGTATATATTATATGTATATATATGATATATACATATAATATACACACACACACACACACAATATATATACATAGTTTTATCTGTCCTCGGGGAATGATCCCCTTCCTCACAGATTTGTTGAACATAAATTATCTAAATTATTTACACACACACACACACACACACACACACACACACACACACACACACAATATATATACATAGTTTATCTGTCCTCGGGGAATGATCCCCTTCCTCACAGATTTGTTGAACATAAATTATCTAAATTATTTTCAAGGTAAGAAAACCCATCCCCGACCCTGCCCTACTGCCCCTCCGTATGTATCTCCTGAAATCTGAGGCCAGGATGACAATAGACTTGCATACTTTGTGATTTCATGTCCAACCTGTCTCTGTTAAATACACACACACACACACACACACACACACACTGTTAATTACAGCAGGCTGCTATTTTACACTATTTTTTAAATTGTCTCTGCCATGTAGCACATACTTATTTATAATATTCAGAATTTACTGAAAAATATTGTGACTTCAACATACAGACGTCTACATTCTGCAGTGATTCAGGTATATTACTATAAAAAGCAACACACCCATCCAATTAAAATCAGCTTCCTTGAAAAACATATCTTTTGCCTCAATTTTAGGGGCTATCCAGTTAAAATCAACTTCCTTGAAAAACAGATCTCTTGCCTTCATTTTAGGAGCCAAAAAAAATATTTTTCTTTTATTCACCATGTAAAAAGTACCTTTAGAAAAACAGTCACATTTCATGACGAACTGTTCATGTCTCCTTCAAATGTGTCCAATTTTAATGAATGGTCTTCACCTTGGATACCAACATTCCAGGCTGCATGGGAACAATGGTGTTTGGGCATGTGCAGTGGACGTGGAAGATGGATTCAAGATGTTTCAAGTATGTAAAATCACATGCAGATGTACAAATAGTACGTCCAGTCAAAGCGAGTTAAGAAAGCAATATATATACAGACACCCGAGAATGGATGAGCGCAAATAAAATCCAACTTGTAATTAACATACCGTGCTGTGACACCTGTTGCCTTCCACGATAAGAAGTCTGGGAGATCAAAGAAATGTCCCGCCTTATCCCAGCAAGTCTCTCTTAAGTTCTGCCAAATTAAATACATATTAGAATCAATTATGGGCTTTTTTTCTACCCCTCCCCTCTTTCAATAATGTTTCAAATTTTTCAAAACAAAAGCATAGCCAACAATGTCCAAGAAAACATCTGTTAAGGGGCTGGGGGCCAGGGGGCAGGGATGGTAGAAAAGTAGTACCTATAAAGGAAAGAAAAATTGGCAATTATTGATCCTTCCCCAAATGGCCATCATCTCCCTTTTATCCCCTTGGCCAACCCAGAGGGAGAAGATGCACACTCTGTGGGGGTATGCAATCTATCTTCCTCGTTAAGGGCCACAGGATACACTTCAAGGCATCCAGTAAGATTTCAAAGCTGAACAGTTTTAAGTTGGGAAGAAAACCACCCTAAGAAACTACCCCATGGAAAAGAATGTGTCCTGCCATGTAAAATTCTCCCCACACCAACAGGTTCCAAAGGTAATAAAAAAGTTGGTCCCTGCCTTCAAAGAACTTCCAGTCTAAGCCAATGAGAATGGCACAGAACCAAGGTATTCTTACAAGATACCTAAACATTTGTTTCTTCCAGTCTCTTCCACAGTGCCAATGTGGTCAGAATTTTTCTTGCCACTGGGCTTTTTCTTTCCTCTGCCACTTCTGTCTGGAATTCCTCAACTACCCCCCTGTGGCTTCCCAGGACCCAAGTCGCCTGCCCCTTTGGTTAACCCTATCCACCCTTCCTTGGAGAAGCCTTCCAGGATCTCCTACTCAGGGTGGGTCTGACTCTCCTACAACCCATACCATCCCACAATTATTTGCATGCTATCTTTCTTTCCCACCAGATTATAAGCTCTACAATGTCAAAGAGCCTAGTCCCTTTCATGCACTATAATATATCCCACAACCTTATCCTCTCCTCCCCCTATCTAGGACTGGACAATTAGCTATGAGGTAGAAACCACCTGCTTCCAATCTGCTTATTACACACTTAACTGGACCAGGGATGGACATGTGACCTAACTGAGCCAATCAGATTCCTTCTCCCATGAATTTAGACTCAGGATCCAAACGGAGTCATTTCACTTCTGCCTATGAATAGAACTGGAGGGGAGATAAACTTGGAAACTTGAAGTGGCCCTTTTCTGCCAAGTACCTAGAGAAGCAGAACTTCACAAAGAGAAGAGTAAAGCAGACAGAAGCGGTAGCAAGAAAGGTTTCCTACCATCCAGGCAACTCTCCAAGTCCTGGTTTCAATTATTTCCTTCCCAAGTGGCTACAACTAAAAGGAATGTATCATAAGCATACAGGGCTCTTGGGGGAACCAGGGGACCACGATGAAGAAGTTCCCAAAGAGATGTATTCCACTGTCCGCTAGAGGGTGACACACAGTGGACGCTCAATAAATATTTGTTGAACAACTAGACAAACTGCTCATTTTTACCTTCCAATCTCTGTCATGTGAGTAATGCTTCAGAGTTTAGAAGTGGATTCCGCATGTGTTATCTCCTTAGAATGAGGGAAAGTTCTGAGTATTATTACGACTACTTTACAGACATATTACTGGCCTTTATCTACCTTTGCCCTCAAATTCTCTGAGTTCCTACTTCCTCCTTCCCTATCGCTACTATATGGACTATCTGTGCACAACAGAGAAACTGAGTATAATCCCAGGTACAGGGTCGCATTAAAATGACAGTAACATCAAAAGGGTTCAGATGTAAATGGCAGCATGAAGCCAATTTCCTATTACTGTTGTTGTCTATTTGTTTTAAATTCCAAAGCACTGGGGTGAAAGCTTACATTTAGGAAGGGCTAAGCTCTTTGAATGCCCATACACGTTAAAAGTAAACAAAGTGAAACTTAAAGCTGACTGAATGTGCCTAACACCGCTGTGCCTTAGTAGTATCTTCATACCCTGATAGGTCACAGTCAGAAAATGGTAGTCTGAAACTGTGTGAGTCAAACGACTTGGATGCCTTCGGGGCAGTCCCCAAAATCTCTTTCCATGTGCTTTGTGGTTTCAGTGATCAGTTTCTAGGGAGAAAGAGAAAACGCAGCCTCCTTCTATGGGCTCCAGAAATCCAAGGCCAGTCACCAGAAATGAACCACTAAACCACGGCAGCAACACCCAGTGCTTCAAGCCAAAGCCGAACAATGTTCCTAAACTCCAAAAACAACTGCTTCTGTTAGATCTCGTATACGGTCATTAAAGACTCTGCATAATGAGAGCTTTCAGCCTGGAGCCACAGGGACATCCACTGTGGACAATGGGACCCAAGCAAATGTCTCCAAGAGAACTTGAAGCTTCTTGCCAAAAAAAGAGATGCTGCAGGCAGGAGGCAGGAGGCATGAGGCAGCCAGGGAACATCATTTCTTCTCGAAACCATGCCAACTTCATCTACCAAAGCCACAGACCCCAGTCCAACCTCTCTCTATAGGATGAGAAGCCAGAAGCATCTAATTAGAGATATGAGGTATCCTTAAGAATAGGCATGGTCTTGGAGGAACAGAGACCAGCAGTCCCCGCTTCCTCTACAAAAGCAGTCTGGAGATTAGCCAGAAAACAGAAGGCAAGGGCACCTGGGTGGCTCAGTCGGTTAAGGGTCCAACTCTTGATTTCGGCTCAGGGCACGATCTCACAGTTGGTGAGATGGAACCCAGCGTTGGGCTCTGTGCTGACAGGGCAGAGCCTGCTTGAGATTGTCTGCCTCACTCTCTCTCTCTCTCTCTCTCAAAATAAATAAATTTAAACAACAACAACAACAACAACAAAGAGAAGAGGGCAGAGGTTGCCAGGATGAGAGGGAATGTCTCCTAAAGCCTGATCTCTTACTTTGAGATGCTGGCAGACTATCTGTGACGATCTCATGCTGTTTTTATGTTGAGCTACATGATTCACAAGTGCTTTGTCATCAAATGCCAGATGGGCCAAGAGCATGTAGCCCCATGGATGGATTTTTAATCCAGTTCTGTGGGAAAATCTCTCTTTCCATCCCACTCTCCAGTACATGGTCCCAGCTGAGGGCCTCAATCTTACTGAATTACTTCTATTTTTGTAACCATTGGGCCTGCATGAAGACACCGTGATTGCACTCCTATATTTGTCCACAGCTCACAAACAGCCCCCGCATGCCTCATCTCATGTGATTCTCAGGGCGGTTCAGAGGTGTGTAGGCGAATATACGGCAGTCTCATACTAAGGATGTACAAACAGTTTCAGACAGGACTTACGCCAAAGTGACATGGGACTTCTAGCTCTAAACTGAGTGCTCCTTTCTTCTACTATGTCACAGTCACCACTCTGAGGCTCCCAGACCCATCAGAGATGTGGGGTTTGGCCTTTGGGGAGATTCATAATGGAAGCTATAGCCATTCTTTACAGAAGAAAAAAACAAAAGCCCTTTCCAACACATTTCTGTACACAATTTAAAATTTTTCAAGGGTGCCCGGGTGGCTCAATCAGTTAAACAACTGACTTTGGCTCAGGTCATGATCTCCCGTTCAGGAGTTCAAGCCCCACACCGGGCTTTGCGCCATCAGCAGATAGATCCTCTGTGCCCCCAACTCTCTGCCCCTCCCCCCCCTCAAAAATAAACATTAAAAAAATAAAAATTTTCAGAGAGGTCACTTCCAATCCCAAGCAGCTCACTTAACTTCCTAGTAACACCTTCCACGCACAGATGGTGTACCAGAAACAGAGAGCACAGAGCAGGCCCTCAACACATACCAACTTCAGCCCTATCTCATCATGTGACAGCTGAAGCCAGTTCACACTCAAAGCTCTCTGTGCTGAACGAGTTCAGCCTATCCTCCAGTTACCAAGCAACTAACAAAAACGAGTCTTTTCAAGAAAGAAAAGAAATCAGCTGTGATCTGGGGTATAGGACTTGGCCCTAAAGGCTTCTGCGTTCCAATAACGATCCTTTTGAGCTCAGCAATCCCCCAGGCGTGAAAGCAACCAAAGAGAACAACTTTTTCCTTTTTTTAATCACCTATAACTTCATGAAACCACAGCATTTCTTGGGGGGAAGTTACAACTCAAAGCGTACACAGTGGCGGGGCTCAGCAGAGGGTGGAGGCAGAGCCATACATCCAAGATTCAGAGCTAGGCAGCAGCCGCCCTGACAGCCTCAGGGCATAGAGATGGGAATTTCTCCCATGCCCTCTCTCTGTGATGTCCAGGGAGGCAGCGAGGTATCCCCTGGATGCTCGATGTTGAAAGAACTAATAGGGGACACAAAGCAGGTCCCTCAGCGTATGTCAGGAGACATCAGGGCCTAGAAGCGGCATGAGAAGGTAGAGATGAGCAACTCAAAAGTATTTTGTTGTTAATTGCACAAGGATTCTGTCTAGGCTATCTGCTGTGTGCAGTGGAAAAAAAACAAAAAAACAAAAAAACAAAAAGGGAGATTCCCCTTTTTATGATAAAGATATGAGGCTGACTCACCAAACCTGGGTATCAGGCTCATTACATTATTGTCATACATCGTCTTATTAATTACCTTTTCCATTGCACACATCTTCCTCTAGCTCTGCTCTAATTTTCTTTTGAAAGGTCTTGATTTGAAATTTCTTTCTACCTTCTGAAGATTCCCCACCCAGTAAATGATCCTTCCTGAAGAGCCCAAGCACTCATGATGTTGTTTTCTAGCATAACTACCCATGAGAAAGCAACATCTTATCCTCCTTCTACCTTCACGACTCCAAATTAGGGCACAGGCTGATAGGCCAGAGAAGAAAGAGAAAATGTAATCCTCAGTGTCATTCGTAAGAGAAAAGTGATGCTGAAAACATGGAGTGGGTCATAATCCCCAGCCAGAAACCTCCCAGAATGAATGAAACAATTGTGTGTTTCAACCTCCCGTCCACAAAGAAAAAGACCAAACACCGGACCTATTTCAAGTCAGACAGGCAGATATGCTGAGATGTTTGTGCTACTAGAGGCATCTTGCTAAAAACTGAAAACTTACCATTACATTCCCTTGTTTAAAATGGTCCGACAGCTCCTCCTGGCCTCGAATCACACTGAACTCCTTGGCATGGCTCTCAGGACACTCAACACCCTGGCTCCAACCTGGCCATTATGATGATGAATCCTTCTGGGCTCATCTCCTAGCATGCTCTACCCGGTACTCACCTCATTGCCTTCACTTTGCCCAAATGCATTATGCTCCTCTCCATTTCCAGGCCTCTACTTTGATTGACTTCCCCACCTTCTCCCACAACCAAATTTCTACTTTTGATCCATATGCAACTCAAATGTCACCCTTTCAGCGAATCCCTCCAGTCCCTCGTCGTAGCCCAGTTATATATACACATGCCTAAATCCACCTCAAAATGACAAACTCTCGGAGGGCAAAAGCCAGCTCATACATGGAAAAAAAAAAAAATGCAAAAAGTTTCAGAAGGTATAAAGAAATTTCAAATCAAGACCTTTCAAAAGAAAATTAGAGCAGAGCTAGAGGAAGATGTGCGCAAAGGAAAAGGTAATTAATAAGATGATGTATGACAATAACGTAATGAGCCTGATACCCAGGTTTGGTGAGTCAGCCTCATAACTTTATCATAATATTTTGTGTGTGGCCATATATTTGCCTCTAATGAGTAATCACAGACAAGGCTCAGAGGAGGGAAAAGGCTTTGGGGTTAGGGTTGCCAGAAAAGCTTCATGGGGAAGAGATTTGAGCGGAAGCCTAGAGGTCAAGTAAACTAAGTATCTGTGCCACCACTGAGAACGAAACCCAAGGAACGAAAGTCTGAATTGGCCGGACTGTCCCCATTAGAGAAGGATTTATTTAACTGTACCATCATAGAATTTACTTGTGAAACAAAATAAATCCATTGTATAATTTCAACTATTTCATTCTTAAGAACTAGATTTATATGCATCCTCCCCCACCATCTAAGGCTCAACTACTGTACAAAAAGGCAAACTTAACAACCCACACTAGTGTTGATTTCCCAACCATTAAAAAACATTCTCATTTTCATGAAAACTGATCATATTTAGTAAAGCTGACTTTGCCAGGGATGTGACACCACCACACGCATTAGGAAGACAAGGCTGTGGAATATGGGCTCTAAGAACATCAGGCAGACCTGAGTGTGATTATTGGCCTCGCCACTTCCCAGCTGTGTAGCTTTAGGCAAATTAATTCTCTAAGTCCCAGTTTCCCCAAGTGCCGTATTACTAGCATCTATCTCCAAACATGTTGTGAGAAACAAATGAAATAATGTAGAGTGCCTGAGAAGTCGACAAGTTTCATTCTAATTACTGCCACAGAGTTCCATGTTTTTGAAAACACTCTTGACATGCATGATCTCATCTGCTCTGTATAATTCTGCAGGGCAGGGAAGGCAAGAAATTATCAACCTCACCTTGAAAGTTGAGAAACTAAAACCCAGAAAGGGAGCACACTGTCCTAAGGTCACACACAGATAAGTGTAAGACAAACTAAAATGGAGATCTCTAATGACCAGCCCAGTGCTAGCTCAGGTGCCCACCTCCCTAAAGCATTAATAAAACGCAAAAGCACCAGGAGAGACGCTACAGTGATAGAGAACACAATTCCTTGTGGGTGGTATTGTCTACAGGAGGGAGCGAAGGAGGGAGTCCTAATATGAAGAGAAGGCTTTGGAATGGGTAAGAAGGTGTTGGAAGAGACATGAAAGAAAGCAGAAGATCTGGACAAGTGAAGAGGTGAGGAAGCCTTGCCTAATACCTCATTCTCCTGGATCCCTTCATGACCACCTCGTTGCTTTTCCATCTTGAGTACCTTTTCCTTAGTTGCCCTTTAAGCGTGGATACTCCCCAGAGTTCCTCCCTCACCCAAATGCTCTTCTTACTACTCACATGCTGCCTGGGCAATCTCAATTACTCCTACCATTCCAACTAACTTACAAATTGAATGACTGATTTGCCAAATCTCAAACCCCATGCTCTCCTCTGAGACATGGCTTCTGGATGTTCCATTGAACCTCTAATGCAACATGTGCAAGAAAGAATCTGTTATTTTTCCCAAAATGTTTTCCTCCCCCTTGATTTGTCAGTTGATACACTTACCCAAATGGGCATCTTCCACTTCTCCTTCTCTCTCATTGCATACATCCAATCATCCATATCATTTAAACTCCCAATTAATTCATGATGAGGTCTCCACCTCTTATTAGTATTAGGGTTCTCCAGACAAAGAGAACCAAAAGGATATATTTATTTATTTATACACACACACACCCCAACCAAAAGGAACAAAAAAAAAAGGAACATCATTCATTCAAAATAATGTTTTACCAAATGTCTGGGCACTTTGATGCCCAGTCAAGTGGACACATAAAATTAACCATCAGACTACCTCGTATCATCATTATCCTTTTTCAGTCCATCACACTCCATTGCCCAGATTACTGCTATCATACCTATGGCATACTCTAGAAGTTGCCACAATTCTTCCCTTCCCTGTATTAATGCCCTTTGCAATATAGCCCTGCAGCTCTTCTCATCACGAGGTGAATCTGTTTCTATACCACTTCACTTGGTCTTGCCTTACAATTTGCTTTGACCACTGGAATGGAGCAAAGGTGCCACTGGGCTACTTCTGAACATGGGCTTCAAAACACCTTGCTTTTGTCTTCTTGGAATATACTGCTGCCAGGTGAGGCAGCTCAGCCCGGCCTGCTGGACAACGAGAGAACACAAGGACATTTGGCCAAACATTTTTTTGAGTGTATCTGAGAGGGTGTTTCCGGACGAAATTAACATTGGAACCGGTCAACTGAGTAAAGCAGATTGCCCTCCCCAATGTGGCCTCATCCACTCAGTTGAAGACCTCAGTAGATCAAAAAGGCTGAGTAAGAGGGAACTTCTCCTACTTGAACTACCTGTGCCAAGGCTCCAGCCATGCTGAAGAGCTGAGCAAAGCCAATATCAGGAAACCCTACCCCAGAAATCTACTCTACTCTTGAATCAAGAGTCGAGACCAGAAAAATCATTTATCTTAGCTCATCCCAAATCAGCAACCTGCATAATTATGGAGTAAATAAATGGTTAGTTTTATCCTCCATTAAATTTTGAGGTGGTTTGTTTCCACCCTAATGCTTTCAAATCCTACCCCCTTTCAATTCCACCACCTACACAGCCAATTAGAATACAATAGTCTATGTATGGGGCACCTGGGTGACTCAGTCAGTTGAGCATCCAACTTTTGATTTCAGCTCAGGTCATGACCTCAGGGTTGTGGGATTGAGCCCCACACCTGGCTCCGCGCTAAGCATGGAGGCTGCTTATGACTCTCTCTCTTTCATGGGGCACCTGGGTGGCTCAGTTGGCTAAGCATCAGACTTCGGCTCAGGTCATGAATTGCGGTTGAGTTCGAGCCCCATGTCAGGCTCTGTGCTGATAGCTTGGAGCCTGGAGCCTGCTTCAGATTCTCTGTCTCCCTTTCTCCCTGATTCTCCCTGCCTCACGCTGTCTCTCTCTTTCAAAAATAAACAAACATTAAAAAAAAAATTCTCTTTCTCCCTCTGTCCCTCTCCCCCACTCATGCTCTCTGTAAAATAAAAATTTTTAATAAAAAAAAGAATAGCCTATTTAACATGTACATTTAACTATATAAATAACATATTCATTCATTCATTCATTCAATAAGTATTTATATGGTATCGTCTACATGTCAAGTACTGTGCCCAATGCTAGGAAAGGAGCAAACAATAAGAGCTACCACCGACAGGGAGCTTTCAATCTAATATACTTGTGTCCTTCAAAGTTTTCTACTACCTTTGGAGCTAAAAATAAATTCATTAACATGGCATATACAACCCACGTCTTACCAGCTTCATCTCTGATCACTCTGAGATACTATATTAGAATCACCCACATATACTGTGCTTTTTCTTACCATTATATCTTCATTCATAGTGTAGCCTATCTGGAATACCCACCCCTCTTCAACCTGGCCAACATGGACTCATCATTTAGGACTCAACTCAGATAGTATCCACTCCGCAAAATCTTCTGATTCCCCGAAGCTGAGTAAGGTGCTCCCAGGCTATGCCCTCTTAGTACCCTGTGAATATGCCTATCATGGCTCTTCCCATCCTATCCATTCATGTGTTTGTCTCCCTCACTACACTGAAAGCTCTAAGGGGGAAGGGAGGGGGACTATGTTTTTTTCAATCTCTCTATCCCTAGGTCCTAGGATAGTATCTGATACATAGATGATGAATAACGTTAGCAGAATGGATGAAAAAATACATGAGCAGAGATGTACAAACTAAATAGGAGTTTGTGGAAATGGGAAAAAGGAATGAATGGATAAATGAATGAGGTTGTGAATAAGAACTGTCCCAGTTTCTCTTTCCTCATTCAAGTTAATGGCTTTTCACCATCCGACTTAGGAGCAGAGACATTCTAGCCAAGCCAGAATGCCAGGAAGATAAATTTCTCTTCTTGGGGTGAGCAGGTCTTTGGAGAAGTTTCATTTTAATTGGAAAATGGATTCATTCACTTCCTGGCTTGGACTCCTGGGTCAGTGCAACACCATGTTGAATGGCTGCCAAGCATCATTGGAAAGGGGGCTGAGACCGGAACAGCGCTCCGTCAAAAGTCCAGTGCACCAGGACACCTGAGGACAAGCTGGTAACAGGTCCAGGCTGGCTGACAGGAATGCCCCCTCCTCTTTCTTCCCCAAATTTCCTTCAACCCAAACTTTACCTATCCCCAAACCATAAAGGGCAGTGTGCTTTACCATTCCATTTGGCATTTCTTTGGGCTTTATTTGGTCATATATATCCTTCCTGTTACAGAGTGCCACTGTCATTTCCTACAGGGCACAGATGAGGTCCACAACAGAGAAATCCCTTCACAACTCAACTAGTAGAAAAAGAGCACAACTTCATAGCCTCTTCCTTATAGTGGATGCTGAATAGCTCAACACCACAGAAAACATCCCTTCCAAAGAACATCTCTTGCATCTTTGGTGAAGGGTTGTTGGAGAGGGCCCTGGACACTCTCTGATTTTTGTGACCCGGATCCAGCTCCCTCTTTAGCCTCACCTCTCAACACCTTCACCTCTCAGCACCCCCACCACCCCTGATTCTCCAAATGGACTGATGCATTGGCAGTTCTAAAAATTGCAATATGCTGTTCTACACGGAGGTGCCCCTGAACATTCTGCCGCCTCTTCCCACAAGCCGGACAGCAGGGGTGCAGATCCTGGCTCTAATACTTCATAGCCATGGGGCTTTGGGAAAGCTAAATACTCTTCACTTCCACTCCCTTGTCCCATAATAATTAGAGTGAACAGTAACACCACCTCCACCATAAAGTTGATGAGGGAACAAATGAGCCAATGTCTGTGAAGTGTTTAAAGCATCTGGCACATAGTAAGTACTTCCTAAATGACTATTCTCATTATTAGAATGTCAACAGCACGACCCGTATCCATCTTCAGTAAGGAGCAGGAACTTCAGGGACTGACACATCTTGGTTCAAACTTTGGTTCTTCTACCAAAACTTGTGTTACTTCTGGCCAAGAGTCACCTAATATCCATGGGTCTCATGTTCATCTACAGCAATGTTTAACTCTAGTACTGTCAGTAGGATTCAACTCCGTGAGTTTATACATATTAATGTGCTCATCCTGGCACATCCCCAGTAACTATTTGTTTCTTCCACATTCCTTACTCTTCTCAAATTATGTGGGAGCCTGTCTCTCCAACAAGACTATTTGCTCCTTTAAGGGGAGGCCTATTGTTTACTCAGCTGTATCCCTACAGTGCACATGAAATAATTATTTCTCAAATGAAGTATTTATTGGCCATGCTACAATCTGTCCATCAGCCCTGGTTTGTGGTCAGGTGTGCTAGGACCCTGCATGAAAAGTCAGGCGTATGCTGGATCTGATCCTCACATTGCTTATTGAGTAGGTGAAGCAAAGGGTCTGCATGTGAACCCTCAGCAGGTGTATAAATAGTATAGAATAATTCAAGTTTGACAATGCCTGTTACAAACTAAGGATGCTGCATAGTCATGATAGAAAGAGACGGCTGTAGGCAAGCAGCCAAGGGAAAGGTGTTATGTGGGAGGAGTGTCTGACCTCAGTGTGGAGGGAAGGCAAAGATCACGGGAGATGGGGGAGGACGGTGGTCCAGCCAGCACAACTGGCTGAGAAAAGTTCAGGAGAAGCATCAGCTATATATATCCCTGGCCATGGAAAAGGAATCCTGAGAAGTTTAGCCTGAGTGATGTATGTTGAAGTACAGTAAAAAGAAATCTGAATTTATATTACACACTCAGGTCAGGGGAGAATGGGAGCTACCATCAGTCCTGGGTGGGGGTGGTTTGTGAATACAGTTTTAGAAAGGTTAGGACAGAACGCCATGTGGGAATCTGGAGGAGAGAGGAGACAGGAGGACCACTTTGCCATTTCTGAGACAGAGCAGGAGAAAGCACAAGAAAAGGAAGGAAGGAAGGAAGGAAGGAAGGAAGGAAGGAAGGAAGGAAGGAAGGAAGATGAAGGCAAAAGAGAAGATGAACAAGAAAAAAAAACCAGGAAAGATTAAGTAAAAGAGGAAGGAAAAGAAAATAAAGACAGAAGCAAAAGGACAGAGAGGGGAGATGGAATGAAGTAAACACATGGGAACACATGAGAAATGAATACAATGAGAAAGCCAGAACAAAAAGAAAAATGAAAAAGATGTGTGGAAAACAACAGCAGGACCATGGCAATGTCCCCGACGAGACAAACCATGGAGAAGGAAGGGCAGAAGCCAGAGCCTGATCTCGGTCTGCACACTGTCTCTCCTCTGGGCGAATGAAGTCATGGGTGATGTCACCGCCTCTGAGTCACACACCCACCAAGGGAGAGGTGGAAAGAGCCCCTGCCTGGTGTTCAGTCCCACCCTCCTGGACATGAGGGGTTAATTCACGCCTCATCCTCTGGGGCGCTGTCTAGTCTGGTCCTGATGTGACAGAAATGAGGACACTTCTCCTCTGCCGAGGGAGGACACTGCAGCCATGTGAGCATTGGGTTCTACCTCCAGGCCCTTGAGATGGAAGAGTCAGAAAAGGTGGGGCAGATAGTTTCCAGCTTTTCTCTGACCATGGCTGGGGTACATGGGATCTATCCATGTGCAGAAGGGAAACTCCCATCATGAATAGCATTGAATAAACAGAAGGGACTCAAAAGGTGCTTTCTGATGGACTCCCTGAACTGCCTTCCCATGTACTGTACTTGTAGCCCCAGGAGAACTTTCCTCCTACCGTCCTCTATCCTCCTTTCCACCTCTCCAGCATCAGTCCACCTACCCGACCTACCTGCTGCAAACCGCCCACTAAGTGCTTACCTACAGCCTCTCCACCATCAGCCTCAGCTTACACACCACCTCCTCCTGACTCGCCTCCCCTAAGGGGGGTGTACTTTCATAGGGACCCAAATTCCATCCAACTTAAAGTGCACTGTGACTCTATTTCTGCCCCTCCTCTCCCTTTGCTAGAAAATGAGCAGCTTAAGGACAGGGACTCTAATGTTTACTGCTGTATTTCCAGCACTTTACAAAGTACCTGGAATAAAGTCCATTTTCAATAAATGTCTGCTGAATGAACGAATGTCCCTGTTTGATTCTGGTGGGAACAGATTAGCACACCCCGTTCTTAGACTTCTAAAATGTGTACTCATTTGGGGAGCCTGGATGGCTCAATCAGTTAAGCATCCAACTCTTGATTTCAGCTCAGCTCATGATCTCACAATTCACAAGATCAAGCCCCACCTTGAGCTCCACGCTCACAGCATGGAGAGACTGCTTGGGATTCTCCCTGTCTCTTTCTCTCTCTCTCTCTCCCTCCTTCGCTCCCTCTCTCCCTCTCTCTCTCAAAATAAAAAAACTTAAAAAAAATTAAGAAAATAAAAAATAAACTAAAATGTGTACTCATAGTCATCATCCTGAGCATGTTTGTTGCTGAAGACCAGACCCCATAAGTCACCAACAATAGCGTCAGTGAAACTGCTCTGGAAACGTCTGCTAGGGGCCTCTGAGGATGGATTTACTCTCTCTCAGGCTCTTACACTCTCCCCAGGGCTTGGCCTGTGAGCTGTTATGAGCACACACTTGAAAAATTTTGAGTTAGATCCCAGTTTGACCACTCATGAGCTGCAGGAGGTGAACTTTCTCAGCCTCTTGCCACCTGTTCAAATGGGACAGTAATACCTGTGCCCCAAGCTGTCAGTAAAGATTAAGCACACCGGCTTTTTTTTTTAAAACAATGTGAATTGCCCCAAAACAATGTGAATTTTTCCCTTCACTCTTGGCCTTCTTACCTGCATCCAGAGATAAGTATATGAAAAACAGACCTAATTTCCATTCTACTTCTGTCATATTCAACAAAAAATACATCACTATACCAGCACTCTACAACTTCCCAAATACCTTCTAAGACACAGAGACACAATACTGCCATTAACACCATTTTATCGACAGGAACAGGAGGCCCATAGTGAAGAGAATTGCAGAGAGTAAGTGAAAAGCCTGAGTGAAACCCCGGCCACTTGAATTCCAAGGCCAATACACTACTGTCCAGTTGCTGCTTCCCAGGACAAGGGAGGTGCTCAATAAATACTTGCACAGTGATTCACTCTCTTTCTCAGGTCCATGGGCTTGTCTCTGACCCCCAGCCAAAGCCAGACCACACGGCCTCATGCCAAGCCAAGTGCAGCAGGGTTCACTCGGGTCCTGATTCTCTTCTCATCTATCTCAGATCCACAGAATGCCAGCTTTGCAGGAGGACTTCAGGGGTCATGGAGCCCAGGTGCTCCCAAATGCCAGACCATGGACTGGTGCTAGTCCATGACCAATAATTTTCACGAATCAATGGTGAAGCAATAATAATAATTATATTAGGGAAGATAAGTCATTATTGAAAATATTATGAATAATTAATTGGCAAAGAGATCTTATTTCCTAACTGCTTGCTTTGCTTTACTTGGGCAAGCTCCAATACTCTATACATACACGTATCATTATTGGGAGAAAATGTCTCTGCACCACAGTTCAGACCCTCTGGCAAAGCCCGAATGGGAGAGAGAGGCCAGGGAAAGCAGAGCCATGAATCCAGGCAGCCCTCTCCTTCCCTCTGAACACTCCCTAGTCTTGCATTTTTGAGCCAGTAGACACTGACTGTTGAGATTACAAAGCTTGGAAGCCAAACTAAAGCAGCTTTTTAAGAGGGTGTGCGTACGGGTACTGATGGGGCTGCAGAGTTGAGATCAGACTTCCTTACCGAGGTCAGAAGGATTCAGGAGACATGGGCTTTTAAGGAGATCCCTGAATTGCATGATCACTCAACCAACAGAATGGCTGCAGCATGGTGCACAGAGATAATCCTTGAACGAGGTCTTTGCCGAAGAGATGCTTCCGGGACCCTCAGGTTCAAACGAGGTAAGGAACTAGTTACATCATTTACTCATTTTTTTGAACTACAAACGCTTAAGATGAATGCCAAGGGGAGGAAGAGGCCAGCTCTTTCAGAGGGATCTAATGTACGAGACACGGATGAAGAGAAATGGGCAGGAATTTGTGCAGTGGAGGGTCTTAGGCATGGAGGAGGGTCTTTAATTGTGAGTCTATCTAAGGACAACTTAGATAACTTTCCATTGTAAAATTCATATTTCACTTCAAAATTTCAATCAAAGTTGTTATCTGGGATTTGAAACCTGAACTAGGAGAACTAGCTCTTTCTACCCAAGTGTCTCATCTGTATTAGATGCAACAGTAAGTGGTAATCTACTTAACTTCCTTTATCCTCACCTTCATTATCTGCAAAGGAAGTGATGACATCTACCTCACAGGACTTTCATAAGAATTAAGTAAGATAGCAAACTTAAAAGCACATGGTAGATATTTAATAAATATCTAGGATAAGTAAAAATAATAACATAACATAAAAATAAAGTACAGGTGTTGACAATGTTTACAGATAGCAATCAAACAGGGTCAATATCTTAAGCAGAATTAAGGATCTCAAAAAGGTAAAGGGTCTTTAACATTTCAAACTGCTTTCAGAAGTGTAATGATGTTTGAACTTACTGCAAAAACTTAAGGTGGACTGATGGATGGACAGAGGAACAGATGGATGGACATACACATGCTAAAGCAAGTATAGTAAAATGTTAATGGCAGAATCCAGGTGATGGTTCTGAGTATTCACTATAAAATTCTTCCATCTTTTCTGTATGTCTGAAGATTGTAATAAAATGTTGGGGAAAATGGCTTTCACAGCCTCTTCCTTGGTCTTTGACTTGGGAGCAACTTGAGATAAAGGACACTCTTGGCTTCCACTCTGTCTCATCACCAAGGACATTGTCTTCTACATAGTAGTTACCAGACAAAAAGTGTGTTTCACCAATTAAATGAATATGTCCCTACAACAACAGAATAGTTATTCTCATTTTGGAGAGAGAAAAAAAAAAAAAAGTAAAACCAAGCTATATGTTTAGAGAAATGAGGTTGACTTCTCTTTCCAGAAGAAGCCCATCTATCATCTTTCCTAACTTCTGGCCTGCCTCCTCCCTTGCCTCAATCAACTATCTACCCTGAGCTTCCAGATTTCCAAAGTGACAGTTTACCTCAATGAGGCTGATGGTGCTCATGAGTTCCTCTATCAGGACACACATCAAATGCATTGTCTTTTTTTGTGTCTTTTCTAAAGACAGTATTTCCCTTCAACAGGTGCATTTTAGCCACTATGACAAAAGAGGTTTTTTTTTCAGTTTTTGTTTTATATCAAATCATCCCATGTGGGCATAAAAGCAGCCAAACTTAGCAATCTTGGTCTTGCCTCTCTGATTACACTGGCAACACCTAGATGTAGCAGACACCCCTGCACAGTGGTCAGGAAGACTGGCAGAAAAGCTAGGCACATGGGCCTCACTGCTCCAGCCCTAAGTCTGGCTCTGACCAGGAAACATGAGTTCATTTAGCAAGTATTTATAGAGTATGATCTCCATGCCAAGCACTGTTTTAGGTTCTAGGGATACAACAGCCAGGTATGGATAGAAAGATCTGGTCCCTGCTCTTAGCAAGCTAAAAATCCATCAACCCAAACGAGAAGGAACATGGTAGAGCACGAAAAAAACAAGACACAATTTAGAGCCATGTGAACCTTCACTGAAGATGCAATCCTAATCGCTGTGGACAATCATTTCATTTCTTTGAGGCTTGTGTACTCATCTGTAAGATGGGGCAAATAGTAATATTTATCCCACAAGTCCATACCATAGATCAAATAAAGAAAATATACATTGGGGAACCTGGATGGTTCAGTCGGTTGAGCGTCCAGCGCTGGCTCAGGTCAAGATCTCGCAGTTCGCATCAGGCTTGCTGCTATCAGTGCAGAACCCGCTTCGGATCCTCTGTACTGCCCCTCTCTGCCCCTCCTCTGCTCACTCTCTCTTGTTCTCCCAAAAATAAATAAACATTTGAAAAAGAAAAAAAAGTTTCTTTTAAAAAGAAGAAAAGAAAATATACATTAGTCTGCCTTAAGCCATAAAGTAAAATACAAAATTTGGTATAATAATAGCTGACATTGGGGTGACTTTGGCTCAAGTCATGATCTTGCCATTCCTGAGTTCGAGCTCCGCGTTGGGCTCTGTGCTGACAGCTCAGAGCCTGAGCCTGTATCAGATTCTGTGTTTCCCTCTCTCTCTCTGCCCCTGCGCTGCTCGTGCGCTCTCTCAAAAATAAACAAACATTGAAAAAAAATGTTTAAGTAATAATAGCTGACATCTATTAAATGTTACTAGTTATCAGACCAAGCCCTTTTTTTGTTGTTATTGTTGGTCTGCTTTTTAGAATTACTTTGTTGGACTATAAAACAATACAATACATATTTGGCATAAGTCAAAAATGCAAATGCCAGGATGATAAAGAAAGGATTCGCTGTCCAGGTAAATAAAATGAAGGCAGGGCACCAGCCTTAACACTCCATTTTTATTTAGTTCCAAGCCTAGTTGATGGGCAGACCACCCTGGAGAGAAAACCCACAAAAGAGGCCCTAACAACAGCTGACAACACTGTCCACACTGCTCAAAGGCTGGAAAGAATCTGGTCTGAATGTAACAGGGCCCCAGTATAAACACTCATAAGAGAGGCTGTTTGATTCAGTACATAGGTGTTGGATTCTCTTGCAGGGTAAAGGAAGCAACTTCAAGGGTTATGCACTCAAGACACAAAGACACAGGAGAGAGGCCTGGAGGAGTCACTGCCTCAATGTGAGGCCTTCACTTCACACACAAAACAAGCTATGACTCAAAGTAACACGACTGCAGCCAAGGGGTGGTTCTGGGGTGGAAAGGAGTGGTAATACTCCAAACTTCCTTTTCCACAATGGGGAAGAGAAAATGAACTTACGTTTGGTCTGCAGTAGATCTTTACTTGGGAATGGAACAGATGGTCAGATGTAAACAACAATCAAAAATGGCACGATAAACAATTTGGTACATTCGTTCACCAGTTCATCCATCCCTCTGTTAAAATATTTCCTGAGTGATCAGTGTTCGATGCTAAGCAGTGCCCTAGGCATTAGGGACACGGAGATAAATGAGACGTAATATGGTGTAATAAATTCCAGGGCATTTTTAAGGGGAGGATGCCATGGGGGACAAAGGGCAGGACCCTAATCAACACTCGATGGAGAAAGCCAAGGAAGGCTTCCTGGAGTCTTGAAGAATTCGTGTAAGTTTTTCCAAGTGAAGGAAGAAACAGTAAGTTTGCCAGGCAAAGGAAAACCCTGAGCAAAGACTCAGAGGTGTGTGAATATGGGTACAGCATCCCTAGAGCCACTGACCAAGAAGTTTGCCATCTGGAAAATCTTTCCACTTCTCTAAGCATTTTGTTATGGGAAAAGTAATGATGGATTCCTTGAACAAATTCCCACAGCCTGGGTCTCAAATCCAAACGCCTAGAGGGTAGTGCTGGAAAAGGAAATGAGCAAAAGCAAGCTGGGTGGGGATGGCTGTGAAATGAAGGACACTTGCCCCTTCTGAAGGGGGCAGCCCATACTCAGCACTGGCCAATTCTTTCCACATGGGAATGCGGGCCCAGGACTGCCAAATCCTTTTGTTATTTCTTCTAAAGAAGCAGAAAATCTGGATTTTTATGTGAAATTTCTTAGTTTTTAAATGTTGAAAACCAATTCCAAAAAAAAAAAAGAGAGAGAGTTTTTTTTTCAAGCATAGGGTAGGTCAAACAAAACCCATCTGGGGACCAGATTCAGCCTGTGGGCCGCCAGCCTGCAGCCCCTGGCATGTTGCGGGAAACGAGCGGTCTCAGAACAGGCAGTGAAGGCAGGCTGGAGCTGGAGGCAGGCCGGATTTGGTGAGAATCCTGGCTCTACCATTTATTTGCTGTGTAGCTTTGGGGAAGCCACGTAAGCCCTCTGGGTCTTGTTTTCCTCATCTGTATATTGGGATAATAATACTGTGTCAGTGTTTTTAAGGAAAACAAGCCTAAGAAGAAAAAAAATGCCATGCTAAATAATGAAGCAGTATAAACCAGAAAGGTTAGCCAGGTCTAGAAGATTATTTTTTTAATGAAAAGCTACTAATAAGTAATAAAAGCATGAGCACTGTGCTATCACAGTAGCAAACTCTTCCAACCATAGATGGTGACCCATTATTAGTGGTTTTTGCATACATAGCCAGGTTTTTGTTTTTTGTTTTTTGTTTTTTTTTACTGATCATTTCTTAAAACAAATACATTCATAAGAGCACACATTCAGTCTTGTATTTTTTTTCCTTTTAACATTATAATGTCAAGTGTGTTATTGTTAGACAAATATTTATTACCTACTCTGTACTATGCCGGAGTGATTTTTTAAGTCATAAAACAGATGTCATACCTATGCTTCAAATCCATCAAACATTTCCCCCTGCTATTAGAATAAAATCCAAATTCCTGCCCATGGCCTCAAGGCCATGCAGGAGCTGGCCCCTACCCACTGTCCACTAGTCTCTGCCTGGCTCACACCCTCGCAGCCCCGCTGACCTCCTCTGCTAATCTCACAGGTAACTTTCCTCCCCCTCATGAACCTGCTGCCCTCTCTTCCTGAAAACCTCATCATTCAGGTCAAACAATACCTCCCAAGAGAGAACACACCAGCCATGCCAAATCTGCTTATCTGTGTTTTTCCTTCACAGCGTTTACCAGAAAATATAATCACTTTATGGATATATCCCTGTCTATTTTCTGCTTCTCTATGCTAGAATCTAAATTCTCAGAAGCCTACTCAGGGCTCTCACCTGTTTTGTTCACTTTGGAATATCCAGTGCCCAACACAGTGCCGATCACATGGGAGACTATAAACAGTATTGGTTAAAGGAAAAAAAAATAAAAATAAAAAAAGAACCCACCAGCCATTGTTCCTGGCCTCAGGCCCTCCTGAAGTTATCACTTACAAATTCTTCCCTGAACTAATTTATCCAACCCTGCAAGGCCAACACTGGAAGAGGAAAGCAGTAGGGAGAAATGGTGATAAGCCTATATTCTACATGTGAAATGCCAAGATTCCGATCCTAGCTATTTATTAGCTGAGTCACCTTGGGCAAGCTGCATAACATCTCTGAGCCCATTTTATCATCTGTAAGAGAGGATACTTACTTCATTCAGTCGAGGTGAGGATTAGCGGAGTTTAACACGGATAAAATGCTTGCAAAAGTGCTAGATGTAAAATGAGCACGACATACACTTTGGCTACTCTTTTCACCTGTTGCCTTATTCTGTTCCTATTGCTTAGATGAGTTTGTATCTTTCTTCTCCAATCACGCTGCGATTTTTTTGAAGGCAAAGACCACTTCTGGATTCTCACAGTGAATGACAGAGGCCCCACAGGATGGGGATGGGGGCAGACCAGTGGTATGGCTCCCGACGCAGGTTTGCTCACATGGTAGGAGACTCTGAGTAAGCCATTTGACGTTTCTGAGCCTAAGTTCCCTCATCCATAAAAAAAGATCGTATCTACCCCACAAGACGGGTGTGAAGATTAAATAAAATAATCTTTGTGAAATAAAATAATGCTGATGGTGGAGGCAATGGTGAATTTTAGGGGAAATAGTAGATGGCATTAGGTAAATCTGCTTCAAGTTCAAAGCTGGCTGCCTTCTGGTATAGGTGTTACACATAGGATGTGGATGATTCACATAAATGAATGCCTCTGAAAATATGTTTTGTATGATGGTACTGGATTTTGTCTATGATGGTCTCTGACAAACTCATGGTGGTTTTTAGATGTTTTCCTTAGTTATTAGTCAAACAGGAAAAATACCACTCATTACAGCCAGCTACGCGAAATGAGATATTCTAGTGTTTAAAATTCTCTCAGTTGGTGATAGGATATTACTGACATGCCCATCAGTTGACACAAACATTTTTAAATACAGTGGAAATGAAGATTCAACTACTATCTGAATATACGCTTGCAGAAAATGCTTTACAAATACCTGACTAAATTACAATAGTTCCACCAGGCTGATATTACTATCCTTTTACAGCTAAACACTGAGACTCAGAGAAGGTGATTTACCTTTCTAAGGTCCCCAAACTGGTAAAGGGCAGAGAAAGACTTAAATGAAAGTATGCCCGACTTCAAAGCCTGTACCTTTGTTATAGAACTGTGTTTTAGCTGCCAAATTTCCTCAGTATCTTGTATTAGGTCCATTGCTAAGGTCTGATGAATGTAGGTGAACAGTAAAAGATCCATACATGCAACTGCAAGCCAGAATAACTAACAGAAAAAGACCATAGTACCTACCATAATTGCCATTAAAAAAAGAAATGGTGTATTTCAAAGAAAGGAACTTGAACATTATCTTTCACAAAGTTTCAAGACAAGAAGAAATCTACAATAAGACAACAAATGTTATTACATTGTCAAGAAGAATGGAAGAACAAAGCCAGACAAGGCACTAAAACAGCTGAGGCAAGCCTCTTATGTCACAGAAGGGACTAGAACCAGGCTTTCCTGACCTCCAACAGTTTTTTGGGTTTTTTTTTTTTTTGGTTTGTTTTTTTTGTTTTTTGTATTTTTTTCCCAATAGTTCCTCCTGTAAAGAACTCCACTGATTTCTTCCACAGCTAGCACGAAGTTCTCAAACCACCTCTCTGGGCATGCCAACTCCCAGCTTGCTCCAAGAAATCTGTATACACAGGAAAAGGCACATTAGAAGCACAGAATCATTTCTTCAGTTTCCCAGTACATTATCAGGGGAACAGAAGCAGAGAGGCACGGACTGTGGAGATGGGAGGGACAGATGTATTTTCTAAACCCGTCAATAAAACCCTCTGACATTCCAGCCCAGTTGGTTCCAGTTGGAATGAACAATGAAAATCTCAAACTAAAATGATTAGCTTTCTGCTCTGCTGACAATGGCAAAAAGAGAAAACGAGTTAAAAGTCGGGTTGGAATATCTCCATGCAGCCCCTACAAGCCAGTTAATTATCTTCCATTAACACTGAGCTGTCAGAATCTGCATCAGCCGTTAACTCTCTTGACCTCCCTCAGTCTGCACCTTGTTACCCTACAATGTTTCATGTTTATAAAGATAGGAGACTCCAGCTGTTCCAGCCTGACAGAACTTAATTTACATTTGGCCTTCATTAAGATGAGAGTCAGAATCATTGAGACCAAATGGAAAAGCCAGACTGCTGGGGGTTATGAAAAATTCAAATGGCATTTTTCCTTTTATCTGACAATTCTTATTAAGGAGACATGCGTCAACCTGAAACACACAAACCTTAAATGTAAAGGACATGATTAAAATTCCTTATGGCAGAACCAGGACCCAAGTGACTTTGCCCAAGAGCTGCGGTGGTCCTAGTATATCACTTGTGTCTTCTGGGAAGTCTGAACTCCAGATTCTGTCCGACTCTCTCTGACATCCGATTCCAGGCTAAGGGCAAGGAGCCCGTGAATGACAGCAGTACTGAGGTGAGCAGTCAGCTCCGACTCTGCCATCTAGCTCACTCCTCACGGCCGATCAGCCCCGATGTCCTGCTGAAATGAGCCCCTAAAAATCCTGGAACCTATCTCCTCTCCACCCCACAGTGCCTACTTCACACCTCATGACTTCTCACCTGGAGAACTGCAACACCCCCCTTAGTGAGCCACCCAAATTATTCAACAACTGTTTACTAACTACCAACTATACACCAGACATTTGACCAGGAGTAGAGAAACAGCCAGGAACAGAACGGACAGGCTCTCCCTCCCCAGATGGATGACAATGGTTGGAAGACCCAAGCACCATGCAAATCATCATACAAAATGATACATCGTGACAATTTATGAAAACATACAATGAAGTAAGAGACTGTGACAAGAGACCTCTGATTTATTTGAGGGTCAGGGAAGGCTTTTCTGAAGACATGACAATAAAGCTAAGACCTAAATGATGAGTTAGGATCAGTGTTGAGCACAGGAAAGAATACTCAGGGGCAGAAAGCACAGTATCACGACATCATCAAGACCAGGGGTCAGCAAACTTTTCTCTAATGGTCCACAGAGTAAATATTTTCAGCCTTGCAGGCACACAGTCTATGTCTCAACTCCTCAACTCTGTCACTGTGATGCAACAGCAGCCACAGACAATACATAAATGAGGGTGGCTGTGTTTCAATAAAACTTTTAGGGCCATGAAAGTGTGAATTTTACATAATTTGCACAAGTCACAAAATATTATTCTTCTCTTGATCCTTTTTCAACCGTTTGAAGTCAAACCCATTCTTTGCTCTCAAAACATCCAAAATAAGCAGCACAACAGATGTGGCCTATGGCCTGGAGTTTGCCAACCTCTTTGAGGTGGCAAAGAACAGAGTGTGTCTGAGATGCCCTGACTGCATTCCTGGGGACAGAGTGAGCAAGACGAGGAGGGATACACCTAAGCAGAGAGGGTAAGGTGAAAATGACGTCACACACCATCTTCTGGGCCATGTTACAAATCTGGGGATTTATCTTAAGAGCAAAGTAAAGCCAACAAAGCACTGTGATCAGGAAAGTATGAAGACTAGTTCCTAATCCCACACACACACACACATTTTCTCACCCCTAATCCAGTCTCTTCATCCCTGCCAAAGGGATCTCAGACATTCCCTCCCCCTTGCTTAAGAACCACTGACCACCAAATAAGCCCTGAACAAACCAAGCCCAGGCTACCCACCAGCCCTCATTTCCTACTACACTCAGGAAAGTATCCCGGGCTCTTGTCCCAGGACTTACATACCTTACCAAAATGAACCATAGTCTTGCTCTAGAATTTCCTCCCCATCTTCTCCTACAGGCTAAACCTCCACTTATATCTTGAGACTCATCTTAGAGAACTCCTCCTGGAAGCAAATTGTTTTCCCCGAAAGCACTTTGTATATTCCTTTACCAAGGTGATTAGCACGTCCTCTGACAGCTCTGGTTCCATGCCCCCTCCTTTGCTTCCCCACCACTGCCCCAGGGGACTCTGTGCCCCTCAAGGGTCAGCCCCATTCTCTCTGTGCTTGCGTCCCCAGTGCCTGTGACATTACTGGTTCACAGGAGAACCTCGGTTAATATGTGGCAAATTAAAGAGTGAATAAAGAGTAAACACATGACAGCACAGTGAGCTTAGCAGAGTCTTACGCTCTGACTCTGACTCTGTGAAAGCACTCTAACCTCTCTGTGCCTCCATCTCCCATAGCCCCATTCAAAAGAACACATTGTCTCCTGATTCTCCATAAATGGGTGTTCTTCGGAATACAAGGGCAGTTTCTAGAATCAGAAGTGATTTTATAAGTCTGCGGGCCAGCAATGCTTTACAGAGGGATTTCAGTGCTGCAACACATGATGGGCGGAGCTGGGATCTGGAGCCCAGGAGACGTGGGTTTAAATTCTGGCTCTACCATCTGTTTAGGACAATCATATAACTCTGTCAGCCTCAGTTTCCCATGCTGTCCATCAGGCAGAGCTTGTTAAGATTAAATCAATTAAGGTCTACAGAACACAAAGCAGAGAGTGGGGCAGTGCAAAGTAGTTGTATCTTCCAATTGTATTTCAGGATACATTTACATCAGGTTTGCAAACTGGTCCAGACCAACTCTCTCACTTTATAGACAGAAAAAGTGAGGCCTAGGGCACCTGGGTGGCTCAGCCGGTTAAGCATCCGACTTCGGCTCAGGTCATGATCTCACGGTCCATGAGTTCGAGCCCCACATAGGGCTCTCTTGCTGTCAGTGTGGAGCCTGCTTCAGATCCTGTGTCTCCCACTCTCAATGCGTCTCCCCAGCTCTCTCTCTCTCAAAAATAAACTTAAAAAAAAAAATAAAAAAAAAAGCAAGGCCTGGGATGCGAACTGATTTGCTCAAAGTTACACAAGGTGATGGTCAGTGGAGTCAAAAACTCCTGGCTTCTACAATGCAGTGTGTTTTCAAACTCTTAGTAAATACAGAAGCCGTTTTTGCAAATTAAAGGTTACAAAACAACTCCATATACTAAACAGATAACAAGCCAAACCCACCTTGATTACGGATTCCCTCTTTGCTTCTCTCTCTTCTGCCCACTGTGGCAATCCAAGGACACATTCTCAGCACCCTTACATTCCCCTCAAGCCCCATTTACATTTTGAGTCATCAAAGACTGAGACCACCTGAAACCCCAGAGCCAGTATATGAATCACACCAGGTCTTACTCATTAGACAGATACTCTCCTCACCAGACCACCTAGGGACCTTCAAGTCCGAGGTTCCCAAAGGACTTGAACTGTCTCCCACATCCCTCTCTACCGGGAACCATTAAGCTGACATCACCATTCTCCACACTTCATAAAGGATCTGAACATCTGGAAACAGGAACCACCTGCAAGTGCTCTGTCCAGAGATCACGGTATCACACAAGGACATGGAAACTCAGGTTCAGGTGACATGAGAAAGGAGTATCCTAACATGCCACCAAGGCCAGATTAATCCTCAGATAAAAGTGCATAGAGAAAGAAGATTCTGGTCAGAAGATCTGGACTTCAATCCCAGCTCTGCCACTTTCTATCTGGAACGGGAATCAGCAGCCTTCCTGAACTCTGGGAGAATCCTGGATATTAAGAGAACTGATTTTGGGGTCAGCTTCCACCCCGGCTCTGCCACATACTTAGGTCACTTTGGAGGGAGTTGGTTCATCTCTATTAGCTTTAGTTTTCTTGTTTACAGACAACCTTCGCCCCCCCACCCCACCCAAAAAAGAGACAACCTCTACTTTCATAAGGTTGCTGCTGGGATTCAAAGAGACAATCTGCCAAACGCTTATTACCATGCCTACATAAGGTTAGCACCTAAACACAGGAATGATTTAGCTATAATTGAATCAACAAATTGGGATCAACCTCCCTCAGAGAGCTGCTGGGAAAAACCAAATGTAACACACTTCAGCATGGTGACTGGTACAGGCAGATCCACGATAAGTGAAATCCTTGGCCGTAATTAGTGTCCTCTCTCCACCCTATGTGCTCACCTCTTTCAGCCACAGAAGCTTCGGGGCTTGCATTTCCACTGACATCACACCCCCAACACACTGCAGGATGCCGTGCTTGGTTTCGTTGATCCTGTGGACCTGACTGACCGCCCGGTGGTCCAGCCACATGATGATGTTTCGGTGGGAATCCCCTAGCAGAAACAAGGGAGATGAGGGCACACGCACATACTTAGCCTTCTAATTCAACGAGGCACTTCCACAGTCCCAAGGGCACAAAGCTGCACAAGTACGACAATTTCCTACGTAGATGGCAGCAAGTGAACGGGCCACCACCATCACGAATTAGTACACTCCACCCTAAACTTGGATGTCCCTTCCAGTGAGGTGTCCTTTACAATGCAGCCCCCGGGGTTAAATGTCTACACTAGCAGTCAAGATCTACCAATTAATTAGATTCTCACTGATTCGCTCCCAACTTCTTCCCCACCTTTCCTATTCCTACCCCTTCTGTTCCAGAAAAAGTTCCCTGGGTTTAACCTTAGGAAAAGAGCTATGAAGTAAGCCTAAAACAATACTTGGCTTTTTAAGATCTGTCTCCGTTAAAAATGGACAAGCACTTCAATGGAATAATACATCCAGCATAACAAACAGACCACATCCATACAATGGCTTTTATCTGCTTATATTCCCACTTCTCCTAGTCACTTTAATGAAAATTAATTAACTTAGGTGTTTACTTCCTCTCAGATGCTTTGGTGGAGTGGGAAACACTGGATTTTTTTTCAGTTTGGGGATCAGGCAGACCTATTGGGGAATGCTCACTAGTTCAGTTACAGGCATAGATACATTGAAAAAGTCATTAAAGTTTTCTTAGCCTAAGTATCATCATCTATAAAACAGGGATAACCACACTTAATAGCATATAAGGGTTAACCGGGATTTTTCATTCACTGAACAAGATACCACGCATAAAGGCAAGTACCTATCACGTAGTAGGCTCTAAAGAGAAAAAGAAATAAGAAACAGAATTTAAAGCCAGTTAGAAAAACAGCATAGGCATGCCCCTCACATCTGACCTCTACCAGCCTGCAGCGCACACAGGAGCTAACTGCCCCTTTCTCCCTTCCACGGCCTCCGTTAATTCATCGGGTACTAACGGGCAAGCCAATATTCTTTTTACAGTCTTCCACTGCCTCAGATGGCAAGATGCAGAGATCAGCAATGAACAAACTGGGAGATAGTAAAAGGGAAAGATAAAGGGGAGCCCAACAGTAACCGAACCAGGCACTTCACACATTCTTTAACGGGAGAACTGCAGCAATGATGTATCTTTGCTAACAGCAAATATTTATAAAGCTCTGTGTGTGTGTGTTTGTGTGTGTGTCCCCCAAGTCCTGTGCTAAACATGTTATACACATCATCTCATTTAATCCTCATAACAACTCTCTGATCCAGGTCATTTTCCATGACACGCTGACTCCGAGATTTACGACCTGCCTACTATCTCACAGCTTGGAAAAGCATATAGCATGCTTTGAAATGGATCTGTGCAGGGAACGGATAAATAAATTCGTGAAACAAATTTAAACTCAAGCTATGCCTATCAACATGAATAACGATACCAGCTGGGATATTTTTAAACACCATATATACTGCTTGTTGCTGAGGGCATACACGTATGTGGTGAAAACACAGAAACAATGTGTTTGGGAACGTCAACAGCAGCGTGGTCACCTGCCATGCAGAGGGGAAAGGCGTGGGCTGAAGATTCAAGGAGTTCCTCCTTTAAGAAAAAGTCTAGCAGAGGCTCCTGGGTGGCTCAGTCAGTTAAGTGTCCGACTTCGCTCAGGTCATGATCCCAAGGTTCATGGGTTCAAGCCCTGCGTCAAGCTCTGGGCTCACAGCTCAGAGCCTGGATCCTGCTTCAGATTCTGTGTCTCCCTCACCCTCTGCCTCTCCACCCCCCCCTCCACCCTCTCTCTCTTTCAAAATAGAAAAAAAGTCTGTGGCAGACATGGCAAATTTCCATCGGCTTATCCTCAGTAGTGGGGACAGAGAAGGCTGCGAATTTTATTTTCCTTACTTTGCTGTATCTCTGAAGAAAAATCTTTAAAACTGAAAGAAAAAATGCCCACCTAGGAAAATATCTAAATCAGGTCATCATCACCATGATGAGGCAAGGATTCAGTCTCTGCTTTGCCTGCCTGGAGAAGGTTCAGGTCCCACAAAAGCTCCTCAAACAACAGTAATACTTTGAAATTAAGAGAAAGTACATGAGACCTTCCAGAGCTACATCTAAGAGTTGTTTTTAAATAGGTGAGTGATTATACTGTATAACATCACTACCTAAAGCTTCGGTTCTCAACCCTCATTGCACATTAGAACCACCTGGGACAGCTTTAAAACCAATGATGTCCAGGGGGTGCCTGGGTGGCTCAGTCAGTTAAGCATCCGACTCTCGGTTTCAGCTCGGGTCATGCATGATCTCATGGTCTCGTGGGTTCAAGCCCCATGTCGGGCTCTATCCACACTGACGTTGAGGAGCCTGCTTGGGATTCTCTGTCTCCCTCTCTCTGCCCCTCCCCCATTCGCACTCTCTCTCAAAATAAATGAATAAACTTCAGAAAAAAATACTGATGTCCAAGTCCCATCCCAGAACCATCAAAGAGTCAGAATGTGCGTGTGCAGGCACACACGCACGCATGCATGTGGGGGGGGGGGGGGTGTAAAACGGGGACAATGTGAGCACTGCTTTTTAAATACTGTATAAATGTATCCGCTGCTAAACTTTCAAGTGGAATGACAGACCCATCAGTTACTACTGCCTCTAAAGGAAGAGGCTCTTACAACACAGAACGACACCCTCAAATTGTGAGAATCAATTAGATTATATATAGACGATGATTATTAATTAATAAGTTGCATTGTGGACACCAAAGAAGAAGTTCATCTTGTCAGTTCTTCTAGAAAATCACAATGGGGGCACCTGGGTGGCTCAGTAAGTTAACCTGTTTCAGCTCAGGTTCGTGGATCAAGCCCGCGTCGGGCTCCATGCTGACAGTGCAGAGCCTGCTTAGGATTCTCTCTTTCCCTCTCTCTCTCTGCCCCTGCCCTGCTTGCGCACACGCGCTCTCTCTCTCTCTCTCTCTCTCTCAAAATAAATAAATATTTTTAAAAGTCACAAATCAATGATTCCACTGACAGCTCTTTTAACCTTTCACTGAGCATCTACACACACCGGGCACAGTGGTAGGTGCTGGGATACTGAGAACATGCCGCAGTCCTGCCTGCCGGGAGCAGGTGGCCGGATTGAGGAAAAAAAAAGAAAGAAAAGAGTATCCAGCGTTGACAGCCCGAACACAGTGGGGCGGAGAGCCCAGAGGAGCAGCAGCACAGAGAGGGCGGTGGAGGGCCGAGCCCAAGGCCACACCGGGAGCTGCCAAGAGGCAGGAAAGCTTTCACATAGTTCTGAAAAGGGCTGGCCGCCAGTTAGCCAGGTGAAGAGAGGGGGAGCGAGGAGGCCTACACAATAGAGTCAGCACGTGAAACAAAGCACAGACCTAACCATGTGTCATGTTTGGAGAGAACTGGGAGCGATTGCTAGGGCAGAATTTGGGTTATACAGTCAGTTTACCGACAGGGAGATCACTCATTCATGTGTTCATCCACTCAATATTCTGAACACCTCACAGGAGGTGTGCCAAGCACACTCGAGGGAAATTACTATGAAATAGCAAAAACATCTAAATATTAGGTTTCTCTTGCAGAGTAGCCTAAGTGGTAACTCCCTCCCCGATCCTGAATTTTCACCTGCACTTCTTCTTGCTCCCAAGAGCTCCTGTGGCTGCGATGACCCAACCAGAGTTGTGCTCTGAGTTAGGGGGAGCCTGCAAAGTAGGGAGCACACAGCAGTGGTAGCACAGTCCAACTGGGGGGCTGTCTGACCTTTGAAGGAAAGAAGATCGGGGCGCCTGGGTGGCTCAGTTGGTTAAGCATCCAACTTTGGCTCAGGTCATGGTCTCAGTTTGTGAGTTCGAGCCCCACATCAGGCTCTGTGCTGACAGCTCAGAGCCTGGGGCCTGCTTCAGATTCTAGCTCTCCTTCTCTCTCTGCCCCTCCCCTGCTCATACTGTCTCTCTGTCTCAAAAAATAAATAAACACTTAAAAAAAAACAAAAAAAAAGGAAAGAAGATCAAGCAAGAAAAGGCTAAAATGAGAATATCTTATCATGTAGTAATGAGTAGTGTTCTTAAACTATTGTACTTAATTTACTTAGGCTTTTGTTGTTGTTGTCGTTGTTGTTGTTACCATCTTTAGATTTTTGCCAGTTTTGTGGGTTTGGCTTTAATGGTGATGGTTCATTTCCTGACCCCACTGTCTGCTCCCCACAATCACTCCAGTCAGCCAATCAAGAGTTGGTCACTGCCATGTAGGCCTAAGAAGTCTTTAAAACAACCTGTGAATCACCTTTAAAATTCAAATGTAATTTTCTAGGACAGGATAATCCATTTCAGATAAAATCTAACCTTAAGAGAACCTGTTGAAAGACAAGAAACTGGTGAGGGGTACCGGCAGCTGGACACATTTGATGAACAGGTACATTTTAACCTTTTTGGTGAAATAAAATTATTTCAACACTTATCATTAGGGCTGCAAGCTAGCTACCCTTTTAACAGAAGGTCGGTTAACAGGAGACAATTCCACCTACAATAAGAAAAAAGATGGCACCCGGAGAGGGTACATATGTAAGCAGGTTTAACAAGGAACTCTCTTCTTCCACAACAAGTGCTCTTATTCCTAGTATTTCAGCTTCCATTCAGCTGCACCAGTGATTCTCCACATATCAGAGCATGGAGGAAACTTTAAAAACATTGATGCCCTTGCCTCACCACAAGCCCACTGAATACAAATCTTGAGGGTGAGGCTCACAAATGGGAAATTTTGAAAGATCCCGGGTTGATTGTAATATATGGCCTGAATTAAAAACCATATATGTTAGCAGACCAGAGGTATAGCGTCCTTGAAACCTAGGGCTGTTAACAGCTCAAGTCCCACCCCAAATGTGAACTCATCCAACAGTATCCCTGAGAGACTATCACTTCATCGCTACTTAAGCCAATCAAGGAAGTGCTGACAGCCTCCCAAAGTGGCCAGCTCCATGGCTGCCCATATCTCATAAATGGAGTTCTTGCTGCTGCTGAACTGAGGTCTGTTAGTCCAGCCCCATTCCTTTGGTTTGTGCTTTCTAAACTGGCCCGGATTGAGGCTGTCCCGCACTCTTGGGCCAGAACGATGCCAGGTGAGCCAGTGATCAGCCGCTGAGATCAAGGAACATTCATATTCATCTCTGATACCACAACACTTAATAAGACAGGGGTTGGTATGTGGGAGGTGCTAATAAAGGTGACCAAAAGGGAGGAAAGTGTGTGTGTGTGTGTGTGTGTGTGTGTGTGTGTGTGTGTGTGTGTAAAGATGGGCATCATTACCACTGTGCTCTAACAATTCATCCGCTTGCAAACTTTTTCCAGCACATGGAATTTATGAAAGTTACTGTTCTATGCATTAGGTCCATAAAAGTGAGTGTGGCACAGTCTGTTTTTAGGAATTCATAATCGGATGGAACAAATATTTCTGAGTGTTCAGTATCAGGCTCTCCATCCTCACAGCAAAGCTATGGCTCATTCTTCCAATTTTTTCACAAAATACAGAGGCAAAGTGACTCACTCGAGGTGTCATGGCCTAGCATCGGGTGAGCTATGATCTGGGGCCTTCCTGACTCCAATTCCAGGGTGTCCCAGTGTGCCCTAGTGTCCACGGCCATCTGCTAAGAAAGGCGCTGCTACTACGGCAGTGTCCGCTGCTGAGGGTTCTCAGACACAATCTTTCCCAAAACACATCTGCAATCGCTGCCTTGGCAACAACCAACCGATGATGCCTAGAACCACACTCCTTAGATGGAACACGCAATTTCTAGTTCTCCGTGGCCTCCACCACTCCCAAATGTCTTCTGCTCATTCAAGATTAAATATCAGTTGCAATTCATCTCCACAGATGTGTTATTGGTTGTTCTCAAACCTGGCCCACTTTACTCATTGTCATTACCTGCCTACCATAGACTTGGGTTGCAACCTGAATGGTAGCGCTACTGGCTAAATTCTCCCAAGAGGGGTGGATCTCGACCCATGAAAAATTTCCAATGGTGGACCCAAGTGGAACATACAATTGAAACAGCTCACCACTGTACTCACAAGTCTCTGCTAAGACAGCACCATTAAGTAGGAATGCCTTTGGTCCGAGTACTGAAAATAGAGAAGCCAGTCTGTTTCCTGCTTGTGTGTGACGTGTGGTCCTGTCTGCCCAATTCTACTTCCTTTAAATGGATTTGGCTCACCTTCTCAAATGAAGGCGCCACATGGGCCTCATACACAAAGCAACTGCAGGCATGGACACTCCCTTCCCAGAAAACACCCAGACCACTCGCCTGTTTCAAGGGCTGCTCACTCAGAGCTAATGATCCCATGTTCTTCCTTCAGTGAGCTCCCCACTGTGGCTCTTTCGCATTAGTGAACCAAGTCTCTCCCTAAACCGGCCCCTATGTCACCACTCCTACCAACTGTTCTCGAAGCTTGTAACCTCCGGGACATGATTCTGGCCTCGGTGTGCCACCTCTAAACCTCATCCTTGGCAATAAGAGACACCTGACTTCATGTTCCACCTGGGGCCCAACCAGTCTCCCACCACCAGGGAAAGAGAGGGAGATGGTCCTACCTTCATGGTTTACTGGCAAAGGACGAAACTGTTTATCCAGAACAACCAGAGAACATGTAGCATCAAACCCAAGCCCTCGGATTCGGTTTACATCGATCCCTTGTACAACTTTCTGTTTTAAAACAAATAAACAGAAACATAAATTATAAGGCAGGCTTTTAAAAGACTGAAAACAGTTATGACTAAAACAAATATGACTAAACAGAAAAAATATTTACAACAGAAAATAGATAAAAGTTCAATATAATTAAAATAACAGAAGATCCCGTAAGTTAATAAGACAAAGACAACCAATCTAATTGGAAGTAAAGCAAAGGACATGGCAAGTCACTTCATAAAATAAAAAGAAATAGTCAAAGAGCATATAAAAAGATTCCCAACTCCATTTAAATAAATAAATTAATGCAAATAAAAACACACTAATCTTTGCTTTTCACACTGGCAATCATGTATAAGACTAACAGTAGACAGTAATGGCAACTAGGGAGAAGTAGACCTTCTATTACATTATTCTAACAGTGTAATAATTTAGTACAAATTTGAGAATTTCACCGTATTTATTAAAATTAAAAACATGAAGGGTGTCTGGGTGGCTCAGTAGGTTAAGCTTCCAACTTCAGCTCAGCTCACGATCCCACAGTTCATGGATTCAAGCCCCATGTTGGGCTCTGTACTGACAGCTCGAAGCCTGGAGCGTGCTTCAGATTCTGTGTCTCCCTCTTTCTCTGCCCCTCCCCTGCTCGCGCGCTCGCTCTCTCACTTGCTCTCTCTCTCTCCCAAAAAATAAATAAACATTAAAAAAAAAAAAAAAGCATAACTTTTGACCCAGCCAACCCACTTCTAGGAACTTACTTTAGTGAATTATTAGCATAAGTAAAGTTATATGTGGATGAAAGTTAACTGTAGCACTGCTTAAGAATATATCTAAAATTTAGAGAAACTATTTCCCATTAAATTATGGTACATTTGCAAAATGGAATATTCTACACCCATTAAAAAGAGGTAGAGAAGTAACTTCTGAGTGTGGTACTTTGTAGAGGTTGGCAAAACCTCTTTGCAAAATAAAAGTATCAAGCTGGACAAAATCATCAAAAACAACCGTTTGGGGGCTATGAAACTTGAATAAAGCAACATTTATTTATTCCTGAAAAATCAAAGCATTTAATTTTTGAGAAGGATTTGTTCTTGAAAAATCAAAATTATACTTAAAACATTCCCACAAATACAAAATAAAACAAAACAAGAAACTCTAGAACCAAAATGGCTCCACTGGGAAATTCTGTTAAACATTCAAGGAAGAAACAATACCATTCTTATACAAACTTGTTTAGGATATAATGAAGGAGGGAATATTTTTAAACAAATTCTACATGGCCAGAATTATTCTCATACTAAAGCCATAAAAAGACATCAAAAGAACAAAACACCACAGACTAGTATCTGCCATGAAAATAAGTGTAAAAATCCTTAACAAAATACTAACTACAAAGCAAGCATTATAAACTATGATCATCTGGAGCTATCCCAGGAACGAAATGGTAATTTAATATCCATAAATCAATTAACGTAGTACATATATTACTAGAATAAAGCACAAATACCAAATGATCATCTTAACAGAAGAGAAGAGAGAAAAACAAAACAATCCATAAACCCAGAGGCAAGTGAACTTCTACAGCCAGATAAAGAGCATCTACAAAAACCTATAGTTAACATTTTACTTCATGATAAAATGAAATGATTCCCTCCTATTATGAACAAAGAAAAATGTCCCTTGCACCACTTCTATTCACCCTGTAACTAGTGGTTCCAGCCAATGCAATAAGGCAAGAAAGAAATTTAAAGCACACAGATTGAAAGAAAGAAGTTAAAGTATCTTTTTTTTGCAGAAAACATCATCTCATATGCAGAAAATTCTAAGGGATCTACCAAAAGAAAAAAAAAAAGCTACTAGAATAATAAGCAAGTTTAGTAAGATCAAAGGATATAAGGTTAACATATTAAAATCAATTGTATTTCTGTATACTAGCAAATAACATATCAAAATTGAAATTAAGGAAATAATTCCATTCCGAATAACATTAAAAAAAACACTCAGGAATGAATTTATCAAAAGAAATTCAAAATCTATTCCCTGATAACTACTAAACATTGCTATCAAAAAAACTACAAATTAGAGAAATATGCCATATTCATGAAATGAAAAATTCAACATTGTGAAAATGGCAATGTCCTCAAAATTAATCTACAGATTCTATAGAACCTCAATAAAAATTTCAGGTTTTTGTTTTGGGGTTTTTTTTTGTTGTTGTTGTTTACAAATTGACAAGCTGCTCTTAACATTTATGTAGAAATATAAGAAATATAGAAGAGCCTAAGCATTTTTTAAAAGAACAAGTGGCGCCTGGGTGGCTCAGTTGATTAAGCCTCCGATTTTGGCTCAGGTCATGATCTCACAGTTTGTGGGTTCGAGCCCCGTGCCACACTCTGTACTTACAGCTCAGAGCCTAGAGCCTGCTTCAGACTCTGTGTCTCCTCTCTCTCTCTCTCTCTGCCCTTCACCTGCCCATGATGTCTGTCTCTCTCAAAAATCAATAAACATTAAAAAAAAACTTCAAAAAACTTTAAAAGAACAAAATTGGACAGAACTTAAGCTTCCTGACTTCAACTTACTACAAACTATCATTACTAAATCAGTGTGGCACTGGCATGGGTTAAATTTATAGATATAATGGAAGAGAAGAGAAATAGAAGAAATAAGCCCAAACATTTATGGTCAATTAGTTTTATAAAGGTACCAAGACAATTAATTCAATGAGGAAAGGACAGTCTGTTTGACAATGGGGCAAGAACAACTAAATGTCCACATACAAGAAAAAAAACAAACTTCTAGACTTGCACCTCATATGCACAAAAAAATTAATTCAAAATGTGTCATGTTCCCAAATATAAGAATGAAAACTATAAAACTTGTAGAGGAAAATCTTTGTGACATGACTTAGACAAAGAATTTTTAAAAGCAAGACTCCTAGGGGTGCCTGGTTGGCTCAGTCAGTTGAGTGTCCAACTTCGGCTCAGGTCACGATCTCGCGGCTTGTGAGTTCGAACCCCACGTCAGGCTCTGTACTGAAAGCTTGGAGCCTGAAGCCTGCTTCGGATTCTGTATCTCCCTCTCTCTCTGCCCCTAACCCACTCGCATTCTGTCTCTGTCTCTCTCAAAAATGAATACACAATAAAAAAAAAATTGAAAATGCAAGACTCCTAAAGAAAAAAAATGGATAAATGTGACTTCATCAAAATTTTTAAATTTTGTTCTTCAAATAAAACCATAAGAAAATGAAAAGATAAGCTACAGATTAAATACTTACAATTCATATATCTGATAATAGACCTATATATAGAATAAAAAACTCTTATAACTCAAATAATGAGAACAAACAACCCAATGACAAAATGGGCTAGAGATTTAAATATACACATCACCAAAGAAGACAAACAAATGCCCAAAAAGTACATGGAAAACGCCCAACATCATCAGTCATTAGGAAAATGAGAACTAAAATCACAATCGGAGAAGACTGATGATACCAAATGTTAGAAAATCCTGGAGAAAGAGGAAGTCTCATACATCACTGGTGGAAATGTAAAATAAAGCCACTTTAGGAAAGAAGTTTGGCAGTTTTTTAAACATTAACTTACCACACAACCTAGCAATTTTATTTCTTAGGTATTGAGGAGGGCACCTGTTGGGATGAGCACTGGGCGTTGAATGAAAACCAATTTGAAAATAAATTATATTTAACATAAAAAAGTAAAAAATTAAAAAGTGTATGTCAATATAAACACTTATATGTAAATATTCATAGGAGCATCATTCATAATACCCCCAAACTGGAAACGAATCAAATATCCATCACGGTTTAATCAGTTGATTAAACAGTGTGGCATATCCACAAAATGCAATAGTACTCCGCAAGAAAAAGGCACAAACTTCTATTAAGTATGACAACGTAGATGAACCTTAAAAACATTATGCTAAATGAAAGAAGTCACACCAAAAAAATCCACGTTGTAGGATTCCATTTATATGAAATTTCTAAAGAAGAATAGCTATTAAGATAGAACGCAGATAAACAGCTATCTATGAACGGAACTAGGGACTGACTACAAACAGCCCCAGAGGAACTTCTTTGAAGTAGCAGAAGTGTCCAAAAATGGGATTAAAGTGATAACTGTACGAATGTGCAAATTCAATATCACTGAATTATATATTTTAAATGGATGGACATCATGGTATGTAAATTATACTTTAAGCCATTAAATATTTTTAAAAGGTTGAGTTAAAGATGAAATGGAAAGATATCCATGATATGTGCTAAATAAGGTCAAATGTATATAGATCTTCCTCCACTTAGGATGTGGTTACATCAGAAAAACTCACCCTCAGTTGAAAATAGTCTAAGTCAAAAATACATTTAATACGCTTGACTGATCAAACAGCATAGCTTTGCTTAGCCTACCTTAAATGTACTCAGAACACTTATATTAGCCTACAGTTGGGCACAATCACCAACCACAAAGCCTATTTTACACTAAAGTGTTAAATATCTCATGTAGTTTATTGAATGCTGTACTGGAAATGAAAAACAGAACAGCTGTATGGGTACAGAATGCTATGAAGTGTATTAGTTCTTTACACTCATAACTGCAGGGCCCACTGCCCAGCGTCATGAGATAGAATCATACCATGTATCGCTAGCCCAGGAAAAATCGAAACTCAAAATTCAAAGTACGGTTTCCATGGAATGCCTACCACTTTGGTACCACCATAGTGTGAAAAAATCATAAGCCAGGGACCAATCTGTATGCAACAAACTGTTAGCAGTGATTGCCTTTGAGAGCAGAAACTACAGTTGGAGGAGACAGATTTTTTACTTTGTTATATAATTTTTAAAGTTATAAACTAATAGATTTATTATTTCTATTTCTTATTTTTGTTTCTACAGTTTCCTTTTTTGACGTTTATTTATTTTTGAGACAGAGAGAGACAGAGCATGAACGGGGGAGGGGCAGAGAGGGAGGGAGACACAGAATCCGAAGCAGGCTCCAGGCTCCACACTGTCAGCACAGAGCCCGACGCGGGGCTCGAACTCACAGACCGCGAGATCATGACCTGAGCCGAAGTCGGATGCTTAACTGACTGAGCTACCCAGGCACCCCATACAGTTTCCTTTTTTGAAAAGGCATGACTGACCATAATCATGGTTTCCCATTATCTTAAAACACGATGATAGCCTTGTAAATCCCACAAAAGTCCACTCAAAAGTGTCCATCCCCATTTAAAATACACAATTCTTCCCTTCCCCTATTTTAGAACCCCAGACTTATAATTTAGTATCCTGGGGGAGAACATTTGCTAGTGAGTGACCCATCTGTGACTGGTGGCAATACCTTTGCCACACAGCAGGAGCTGAATGCCCTGCATGCCTTCAGGACACTGATTGATCTACACTTACAAGAGAGGACCAAACCCTGTCCAGCATGGCCGCGTGGCGAGTCACAAAGTCCTGGTTTCAGACCCTAGTTCTGCCACTCTGGCCATGTGACTGAGTGTGAGTCACACAATTCCAGCCATTCCAATCCCTCTCCTGACTTGCTGGGTCAAGTCGCCATAGCATGTATAGGCACGTGGCTTCTTCTTCCTGGAATGCATTTCCAACTTGGCTTGGAAATCTTCAGGCAATGATTAAGATAAATGATGTTGGATGCAGACCGCCTGAGTCTGAAACCTGGCTCATCCACTTACTAGTTGATAGGACTTTGGGAAGCCAAAAAACCAGCCTCCTTCATTGCACAAAGAAAGTCATCTCTCTTTTTTTTTTTTTTTTTAATGTTTATTTATTTTTGAGAGGGAGAGAGCACGAGCAGGGGAGGGGCAGAGAGAGACAGACACAGAATCTGAAGCAGGCTCCAGGCTCTGAGCTGTCAGCACAGAGCCCACTGACACAGGGCTTGAACTCAGGGACTGTGAGATCATGACCTGAGCCGAGGTCAGAAGCTTAACCTACTGAGCCACTGGGCTCTCCTACCTACATCTCTTAATTGTGTTATGAGAATTCAGCAAAATAAGGTATGATTGGCTTAACATCTAGCCTAACATCTGGCATTATGGTGTACAATAATTTGCAGCTATTATTAGAGTAATCAGCTGCCTCAAATCTTCTCTGAACTCATGTGGATTCAATAAACAAATTGATAACTCAGCCCTAACTTCTACCTGCCATGAGGCCCTACTGGCCTCTGTGCCGAGAGTGCAGGCCCAACTCACACAGGACTGCAGTTAGTCAAAAGGGGAAATGGGTGAGAATATGCAGAAGACAATAAAATTCAATACCATAGGGAAGATTCGGAATAGAAACGAATATGAGATATGGTATCAAAAGAGCCAGCTTTGAGTTTCAACTCCACCATCTTCGGATCAGGAAAGCCTACACTAATTGCAACACCTTTCTGACCTTCAGTTTCCTGAGAGTGAGAGTCATCTCCCAGGTGAAGACCAAAGGAGTTAACTGGGTTAAAAGTGCTTCGGAACCAGTAAACCTTTGTAGGATGGAAAACCCACTCAATGCCTTATTAACTATATTCATGGAATCTTTGTTACGTACGAAGCATAGCACACTCTGTGTCACGTAAGCACATATAAAAATGGTAAGCCAAGGGAAGAGTGATTGAAAAGACTGAATAAACTCAAATCTTCCTAAAATTATTATGGTGGGAGTAACCTTCCAGTAGAACCAAAGAAAGTATTCTCTTCAATCTATTTTATGAACCCCTCTCAAGTCCTACTTGAGTACCATATCTTACTCATGGACTTTCAGTCACAAAGGCTCAACCTCTTCTCTCTACAATAGAAATCTATCACAAGGAACTAGAAGGATAATTGTGATACGCATTTAAACCTGATTTAGGTGGGTGATGGGCACTGAGGAGGGCACCTGCTGGGATGAGCACTGGGTGTTGTATGGAAACCAATTTGACAATAAATTTCATGTTAAAAAAATAAAAATAAAATAAAATAAAATAAACCTGATTTGGTTAGGTAGCCACATCCAGCCTTACACAAAAATGCCTTATGATCGTGCTGATCCAGGAGCAGGACCACCCTATTCCCACCCCACCCCACCCCCATCTAAACCATCCCAGAAAGATGACTATCAGAGCTACATTACCCAGAAGGTCCCTGGGACTTGACCTGCTGACCTGAGGATTCCTTTTAATGCTCTTATTAATGGAGGAAGAAAGCAGTCCAATAAACTCACCCAAAGACTTGGCATCAAGGGAATTTCCCCAGCTAGAGAGAAAGCACATTGCTCTTCTAAAGAATTTCCAGAGAAGCAGATTTCTGCAACTTCATTTGGTAACCTGGTCCATGTCTCACAACTGTCAACTCGTAGCTATGGGGCAGCAAACAAATATTTGGGGAAGGGATTGTGCACCGCTTTGTTCTGCTGGTGGGAACCAGTTCAATCCTGCATGTGTTTTAAATCAGCAGGCTCTGCCATACTGGGTGGGGAGACAAGCCTTCCTTTGAAACCCTACAAACTGAGAACTGGAGGAGCAGAGGCATACCTGGCTTTTTCTGTAGCTCTATTTGGAGCCAGGGTCAAAGCCTAGGGCCTCGCAGACAGAGTGCAGCTTGCAATTGAGTCTTGTGGCTGGTACCGTACTCTTTTCAATCTTGATTTGAGTGCCTCTGTCAGCCTTGAGGGTGTGTGGGGTTATGAAATCCCTGGTTCCCTGAGGCTCATCACTCCCTGTTGCCTACACAATTCAATTACTCACACGTTCAATCAGTCAGCAAATATAATCAAGCCTCTTCCAGGGTCAGGCTGAGCACTCTTCTGGGTATTTGGAAAACAATGAAGAATAAGATATAAAAAAAAAAAAACAAAAAAACCTTGCTCTTTTGGAGATTACATTTTATTAGGAACAGACAACACAGACAACAGCTGATACAAGTAAAGCATAGAGTGTACATATAGCGTACCAGAAAACGATAAGGGGATCAGGAGTGACAGAAAAGAGGAAGGTAGTTACTGAGAAGATGAGGTCTGAGCAGACACTTTAGGGACCTGAGGAGCTGACCTTGTGGAAATCTGGTGGCAAAGCGTTGCAGGCAGGCAGAAGAGCCAGTGCAAAGGCCCTGAGATGGGAACAGCGACCAGGCTAATACAGCCTGTGTGGGGAGCAGGTTACCTGCAAGAGCCCTGGAAATACTCTATTTCACAAAATCGACCCTAGTGACTAGTAAAATGCATAAATCCAACCCCGGACCATGACCTACACAGCATCTTGGCTTAGGTGTGGTGTTGTCCCTTGAAGACCAAGTAGGGAAATGGAGACCAAACACTTCCATTTATGTCAGGGACACCAACAGGCTTCTAAGAAGGGAAACTCTGAAAGTGCCTCCCTCTCCTTCCTCCCCACTAAGTCCTGTCAGATCTTCCTTCCAAAGTCAGTCTTGTCACTCCCATTTATCCCTCTGCCAACATTCTCATCCAGCCATTCATTATTAAAGGGAAATTATCAAACACCTGTATGTGCCAGCATGGAGTATACATGCTGAACAACATAGACATAGTCCCAGCCTCCCAGAGCTTATAGTTCAAAGGAATCCCAGCCTCTAGCATTTCATTAGAAGAAACCACCTCCTAACAGGCATCCTTGAATTTAGTTTTGTTCCCTCCAAGCCATCCTCAATCAGCTGGTCAATGTGACACTCAGGATGATTCCACAAGACTCCCTACTGGCCTCAGAACCAGCTACTCTGGGTATGCCTCCTCATGGATTGCAGTCTCCCCTCTTCCTCCTATTGGAAACCATCTGCCCATGCCATTCCTTCAGCTCTGAAGATCCTCTCAAAGTTCTCCAGAGTCCCTCAGCTGCCATCCCCTCACCCTTCCTCAATCTCATCCTTCCTCAATTCACTGAGAGTAGGGAGGTCCCAATTTCTATACTCATTCATTCTTCTTACACTTCCTGAGTCTACTGGATGTTGGGACCTGGGCGAGCAAATTGCAGTTCCCACCCCCCTGAAACATCAAATCTAGGAGTTAAGACAGATATGAATTAAAAAAATGTAGGATATTTACCTCATTTATGTTACTTGATTATATAATGATTTTATTATTTGATTACTATTGATCATAAGTGGATGATTCCCCAACCATATGAAGTTCTCTGAAGGCAAAGTACAAGGTATTGTGACAACATTCAGTAAGTAATATAGAGCTTAGTTTGGAGGGGATATTGAGAGAAAAGGCTTGTTCCTGGAAGGACTGACTTTTGAACTAAGATTCAGTGTAAAGGTATCCTAACGGAACTTCCTGCAGTGATAGAAATGTTCTGTCTCTGTGCTGCCCAATCCAGTAGCCATGAGCCATGCATGGCTCCAGAGCATCACAAATGTGGCAAGTGCTTCCAAGAAACCACATTTCAAACTGTTCTTTATTTTAACAAACTTAAATAGCCACATGTGCCTAGAGACTACTGTATTACTGAATAGCATGAATCCAAGGATGAAGAGGGGTTAGAGATGTTGGCAGAAGGCAAAAACGAACAAAGGATGCGTGTACAAGTCCTGAGGCCAGAGGGACCACTGCATGCTTGAGGGCAGGACAGGAGAGTGTGGCTGGAATGCAGGGAGCTGAGAGAAGCATCATGAGATGGACCAGGAAAGTAGGTGGAGCCCAAACCATGCAGGAACTGAAGACCCTGTTAAGAACCTGGAGTTCTATCCAAATAGTAGTCTGATGCTATTGAAATGTGGTGAGCAAAAGAATGCCGTGATCAGATTACATTAAAAAACAAAAATCATTCCTGGGGCACCTGGGTGGCTCAATCAGTTAAGCATCCAACTATTGATTTCAGCTCAGGTCATGATCTCACGGTGAGTGAGTTCGAGCCCCGCATCGGGCTCTGTGGTGACAGTGTGGAGCCTGCTTGGGATTCTTTCTCTCCCTCTCTCTGCACTGCCCCTCCCCCGCCCCCACTCTCTCACTCTCTCTCAAAAAATATACAAACTTTAAAATAAAAATCATCCCAGCTCCGAGAAGGAGACGGGATTGGGAAAGGGAAGCCCATACATGAGATCAGTTAGGTTCTCACACTAATCCAGACAAGCAACAAAGGTATGTGGTGCTGGAGATGGAAAGAAGGCAGAGATCTGACCTGAGTTCAGGCTTATCACCAACTTCCTGGGTGACTTAGGGAAGGTCACTTAACTCTGTGGGTCTCAGTTTTTCTTTTCAACTGTAAAATGGGAACAACCGCCCCTGCCCCACCTACCTTGTATGACAATCAAATGGCTATGAACGAGCTTTGTAAACCTCGCAGGTTCTACAAATGTAAAAGGTTAACATTATTGCTCAATCCCACATGGGCTACTCCCTCTTCTGCTCCTTCTCCCTCCAACCATTACTCATATAACTAGTGCAACTTAGAACAAAACAATACTTTGTTGGCTTCCTAGGTGCTGGGTTTTTCCATGCAACTGAACCATTTCATCCTTAGGGGCAGAGAATTCGTTATAGCCCTCTTCTAGACACACTCCAGTTTAGCAAAAATCATAGCGCATAGCAGGTGCTCAAACAAAGTGTCCATACTAAATAACACTCAACAAATGCCTGTTGGCTGACTGACGCCTGCAGCTTCTTTTTCCTTCTTCCTAATGGAAGCTGGTACTAATCATACACAAGCTTGAAATGTTCTCACCTCCTTGGGAGAATTAAGATTGTGGCTCCAAAAAGAGATCTAAGCCCTTAAAATCAGGAACAGTCTATACCTCTAGGACTTGTGTGTTTCCATAGCACTTTTTAGATATGTGAGTACCGACCCAATAAAGACCCACCAATTTTAGGAGCAGCGGGAGTAGGAGAACCGAGACTAGGGTTTGGAGTCCCCTCCTCAGGGGTCTCATCCCGTCTCTAATACCTGTTAGTTTCAGAGCCTCAATATCCTCATGTGTCAAAAACAAAGAATGGCAGTCTACCTCACACAGTCACTGCAACATTTAAGCAAGATAAAGGATGCCAGAGTTTACTTCTTTGTAGCTCTAAGTAACATTAATCCAACGTCCATTGATTGAGCAACAAAGTTGTGCCAGGCAATGTATTAGATGCTGGAAATACAGGGGTGATGGTATTAAAGCGACCCAACACGTCATCAAGTACAATGAAACCTGTTAAGGACCAGATAAAACGTTATGTGGCAAGGACAGGTGAAGACAGTGGGATCTAGGGCAGCACAGAGGGGTTTCTCAGCCTCTCTTTCCTCTGAGGTTGGCAAGGGAGAGCAGTGGCTGTCAGAGGTCATCCAGGAAGGCTCCCAGGAGGAAATAATGCTTAAGATTACCTTATAAATACCTGTGGAGTTGGACAGGTAAAGAAGAGAAGAACATGTCAGATAGTAAAAATAACAGAGGGGCGCCTGGATGACTCAGTCAGATGAGTGTCCGACTTTGGCTCAGGTCATGATCTCAAGGTTTGTGGGTTTGAGCCCCACGTCAGGCTTTGCACTGACAGCACAGAGCCCACTTTGGATCTCTGTCTCCCTCTCTCTCTGCCCCTCCCCCACTCGCACTCTCTCTCAAAAATAAACATTAAAAAAAAAAGAAAAGAACAGAGGTGTTTAATTCATTCATGCACTCCACAAATATGAATTGGGCATATCACAGGCAAAGGAACTCTAGGGAAATTTAGATCAACAAGACATGACCCCTGCGAGGGGCACACATTTTTCACATAAGCAGACAGCCAGGTAAAGCCACTTATAATTCAGTATGGTTAAGATAACAATCAGGGTAAGGTCAAGGTTCCCCACATAGTGGCAAATTCAAAACACTTCAGGTAGTTTAATATGATTTCCAAGCAGGGAGCATGGGGAGTGGAATGAGGCTGGGGACAGGGGCAAAGGGCAGAGCATGAGGGGGCAGCTGCAGTCCACCCCTTGCTCATATTAACCATGTGACCTTGGGCTGACTACCTAACCCTTCAAAGCTCATTCCTTCCAGCTCTGAAACAGAATAAAAACTACGTCAAGAGGCTGTCGTGTGCATAAATGGATGTGAAGTCTCCAACATGGTACCTGGATCATAATTAGTGCCCAAGAAATGGTAGTTGCATCAACATCATCATCATCTTATTGTTGTTGTTGTTATTGTCCTTATTAACTTGACTAAGAGGCAAACCATCTCAGGCAGTGTGAACGACCCAGCTTGAGAACAACTGCTCTCAAGCTCTTAACTCCCTGAAGTCCTTGAAAAAGAAGACACAAGACAGGATGTATTTTACATCACCCTTTGCCCTATACCAGCGCTTGTCAAAATCTTACATACAAAGAACCCTAAAGACAGGGAGTGAGCGGATAGTCCCAAAAGGTACCTCCCTAATTGACTCTGATGCTTCAGCGTTTTATCTTACTTCATTGTCCTGCACCATCTACCCATTTCCGTTACTGTTACCATCACCACCACCACAGGAAAACACAGTGCTTCCTCATTTCCAGGCACTGTCGAGGCACTGTATATGCATTAACTCATTTGATCCTTCACAACAACCCGCTGCAGATAAGGTACAATCATCTTTCCCATCTTACAGATAAGGAAACTCAGGCAAGAAACATGAAGTAAACTGTGCAAGAAGACAAGCTAATGAATGTCGGAAACAGGATGTCAATCCAGACAGTCTGGCTCCAGAATCTGTGCCCTATGGTGTGCTAACTCCTGAATATAAAAATGCTTCCCTCTCTAAACCTCATACCAGCCATGAGCTGCGAGTAAATGTGTCATGCTTATCCTATGGCTTCTGGCACACAGTCACACAGCCATACTCCAGGTGAGGGGACAGCCTGAGACCCAAGAGCTTTATCCCAATAGCCTCAGTGCAATAGCCTCACTAAGGACCAATGCCCAGGGCACTCATGGGGGCTCACAGTGCTCAAACAGCTGATGAGCTGGCCAGCACCGGGAGATGATTAAAAATCTACCATTAAACCAAGCTGTACTTAGACCAGACCTTTTTTTAAAGTAGCTTTTCATCAGGGGATTATATTTTCTTCTTGACAATTTCCTTAATGGCAAGAAAGGCTATATGTTAGGAGAACAAAGGAGACCCAAGGGCAAAGAGTAGAAGATTCTCACCAAGGCGGGGGCTGAGAGTGAGGAGGGAGGAGGAAAATTAAACAGGCAGAAGAGACATGCCCCCACTTTTATTCCTACAGAATGCTCCAGCGCTGCCCACCCCCACCTCCTCTCTCTGCCGTCTTCTCTGGGGGCACTAACAGCAGCCCAGAGCTCATTAAAGTTTAAACAGACTGATCAATACGGACAGAATGGTGAATTGTCCATCTGCAAATTACCAAACCCTTCATGAATATTTAAGGAACAAAACTAGGAACAGAGAGAAGAGAGAAACCAGGACTTTATTTTTCCCTCTAAAAAAAACAAAAAACAAACAAACAAAAAAAACAGACAAAAATATCCCTGTCGCTCCTGATCACCAGCAGGCTGACTGCAATCCAAGGCCACTCAACATCAACATCTGCCTGGCACAACTCAAAGTTTTGCTTTCTCAAAACACACATGTGCATGCCACTGTGCCTTTGCACATGCTGTTGCCACTGAGCAAAATGAGGTTCCCCAACCTGTCCACTTGGAAGGCAGGACAGTCCAGTGACTAAGGGTGCAGCTCTGGAGTCAGCCTGCTTATGGTTCCAGTCCCACCATGAACCCAGTCCCCTCATCTACCCTGTCAACCATTCACCATTGGGTAAGTCACCTAACCTTTCTGTGCCTATTTCCTTCTCAATAATACAGGGGTCGTAATAGTACTACCTTCATAGGGTCATTGTGAGGATTCACATACACGATGCATGCTACCACGGTTTACACAGCACTGGGCACACCTGAAGGCACAGCAGGTGTCAGCTATGATTATCGTGACTTCCTCCACATTCGGTCACACGTGACCAGATCATCTGCAGGCTCCACATCTGTCCCATCTACCTGTGCCCGAGATCCCCTTTCCTCAGCTCCAGCCATAGCCACTTAGCCCCTAGCACCTACTTGAATCATAGTCTAGCCGTCTATTGATCTCTGTCACTAGCCTATGAGCTTCCGTAAGGTAACGCCTGTATCAAAAGCACCCCAACACTGTTCCTGACACCAGGTGTACAAGAGACATGCTCAGCAGGTGAGGGCAGGGGAGCATCTACAAGGGTAGAATCCCACAGCTGTGGCCATACCTTTGTGACAACACCACACGCGGCCCAGATGTCCTCCGAGGACTGCTCATGGTGGTTGAACTGAGGCTCCCATTGGTTAATTGGCTGGTCTGCGAAAGCCAAAAGGACTCCCCTCTGGTCCACCAGAGCCGCACGCACACTGCCCGTTCCAACGTCCACACCCACGTAGTAGCTCCCTGGTTCCTGACCTCCCCCGGGCATTGCGGTCCCTCCACCTGCAGAGATCAAGCAAGGACAAAAACCACACTAAGACCAAGTAGGTCTACAATACTGGGCATAAAACATCTTGAAAGTGGAAATAAAAGGAGTGCAGCTGACTGGTGGTCATTTGCTTCCTCGTTCACCCGACAAAAATGCAGAGTGGTCACAGAATGCTAATGGACACGTTGAGCTGGGTGGTGGGTAAACGAGACAGGCAAGGCCTTAGACATGGAGTTTCCATTCTTGGAAGGAAGTCAGATGTGAAGCAGCTACAATCTCACAATTCTTTAAGCAGAGGCATGATACCCAGTGAGTAAGAAGTGCTTTACATGTAAATAGGGGGTGTGGAATCCAGAGAATCTAGAGCTAACAGATATGTATTTATTCTCATTAAATTTGGATCAAAATGAGGACAGTGGCCACAGTACAAAAAAGGAACCTCATCTACCCTGTCAACCATTCATTCAAAAAATTATCTACTGAGCACCTGTGACATGCCAAGCACTGTGAAAAGTCCATGCACCCCTCCCGTATTCCTCACTGCAACCCCAGAAGGAGTCTATTTAAGTCATCCGAATTTATAGATCATCGGAGGAGACTCCAAGAGATATGTTACTTTTCTCTTAAAGGCAGGTCCACACACTTAGGAAGAGTAAATGACACACGTTGTACTGATGGGGAAACAGGTCTCTGAGACATGAAGAGAGGCAGCAGCATCATAGACAGGCAGCCCGGACCCACAACTTCCCATCTGATACCACCAAGTCCCATGCATGCCCTTCCCCTCGTTCCCTCTTAACAGCCTGCAGGGTCACTTTGGAGAAGAGGCAAATACACTGCAGCCAAGTCACAAAGAGACTGAGAATTGGGAAGGAGCCTCTTGGGGCACAGGATCAGGAATTTGTGAGACCGGCTGTTTTCTTTGCAGACCCCTTGTGAGTTACAAGGAAATCCGACAAGAGAACACTCAGGAATTCCTTGGCCATCATCACCACTCTAGGTCCCTCTGGTCAGATTAGCCCACATGACACAGAAATTTCCCAGCGACTTTCATTTCCCAGATCAGCCTTTCCAAGAGCAAGAACAAGCCCCCAAGACAACAGCGCTGGTGAACAGGCTACAACTCCCCAGGTGAGCCCGGGGCAGTCTTTGCACCCGGGAATCTCATTTCAACCGAGAAAGTGGCCTGAGCCCGTCAATTTCAAAAAGGTAATGCTTCCCTGGCAAAGCCACACTTGGGGATGCTAAAACACAGCCAGCCCGCAGATGTTCAGTTACTGCTTCCTGGATATTTATCCCATTCAAAAACAGCTTCATGAAAAGTGACCACTTCTGACTTAATCACAGTGATCTCCCAATGGTGTTTGCCCCCTTGGGCTAGCAGGCTCCCTGGCAGGTGGAGGGGAAAACGGGGAGGCGTGGGGGGAGGGGGGGGAGGGGCGGTGCTGGGGAGCCACAGCCAGCACACGTGCTACCTTCAGCAGGGCTTCGAAGAACAGCTCCCGGGCTCCAGCCTCCACGCCTTCTCAGCCTGACTTCCTCGCTTACATGCTTTGGGAGCTACACAGGATCTACAGCACCAGACATCAAGCTACGCATTCCTTAGAGTTCTTCAAGCCATGACTCACACAAAATTTAAGTGAAACAAGTCAAAGTGCAGCTGCTCCATTTGAAGCAAAGATCAGCCCAGCGCCCCCTCCACACCTCTCCCTGAAGCCACCGCTCTGCGGGGCCCTTTCTCAGGACCCAGGATGGTTGAAATACAGCATGGTGTCCTGCATGGCATCCCAGGCCCACCACGAGCTTCCCCGTTTGCTGTCAGGCATGTCTAACACAATCCCACCAGGTCTTACACCAACCCCAGATATTCTGAGACTCCTCGCAGGTTCTCAAGGGCTCACCCTGCCTCGGGGCTGCCCCACCGAGTGCTTCCTACTTGCCCTTCCCTTCCTCACACCTTCCTCTCTTGTGAGCCTGCCACAGACTCACACTGCAAGCTTCCAGCTCAACCATCTCCCCTTCAGAAAGACATCCTTGCCTTTCTCTGTCCCTCGCTGCCACCAGAGTACCATGTCCCTGCTTTCTTTTACAACCTAACCATTGTGAAATAGGATTTGTTTTCGGTTCCAGGTCTGTCTCCCTTACTGGCCTGAACCTAAAAAAAAAAGGAACTTATTGATTTCTGTATCCCTAGTTCCTAGTATATAATCAGTTTTCAATAAATGTTTCCTGAATGAGCAGCTAGATCAGTGAAATCGACAGAAATCATGGATGAACCTCATGCTTTAATAGTTCGAATTCCTAATTTTGTACCTATACGACGAGTGTTTTCTCTTGATTCTAATCTCTGTATGCTTCATTCATCCAATTAACATTTACTGAATGCCTACAACCACATTTTATTAATTCTAGACACTCATTTTTTTCATTTTGCTTCTCTAAAATCAGTGAATCCTACAATCAGTGGCATCTTACAATCAAGTGGTAGCATTTTCTTTCTTGGTGATGCATGAAACAATAATGCATCTTGTAATCCATGACTGATATTCAAAGAAATGCAGAATGTGCCAGGCACAGGCACCCTGCTATGAGCGGAGGACAAGACAGGGCCCTGCATTGGCTCAGAGCTACCTCAAGTTTCTTCCTATGCAAATAAGAGGAAGACTGACCAAGCCAGTTCCTCCATCTCCCCGCTACTGACCACACCACAACCTCTTTACTCGGAATTCCCTTTTAGCTTCTCACTGTCCCAGCGTAAAGGCCCAGGGGTGCTCCTAACACTGATCCTGGCTTGCGAAGAGCCCTCTGCCCTTGGCTAGAATTCCCCAAGGCTATTCGAAACATTTCAGAGAGAAACAAGGAAATAAATAGGAAATCGAGTCTATACAACCATTCTAGCTCACCCTGACTGGCCAGCCATCTCCCAGGCTTCTCACCGTTCCTGCTAGCCCAGCTCCTCAAGCCTGGGTTCCTCACTTTTGTCTCCGTCTTCCCCTGCAGGGAGTGCAACATCTTATCACCCACCACCCACAAGTCAAATTTATTTCCAGCAAAATCCAGAGGCAGATTTCCACTCTGGAAACACCTAGGGCGTATCTACCTCAGTTCTGGTTTTTGGACCCATGTCCTCACTAAAGAGGCAAGAATCTACCCTTCAGGAGAGCTCCTACTTCTTAAGAAGGGTGGAGCTTTACTATTATATTATTAACTCCAATGTTGCCCAGATCACAGCTACCCCCAGTGCCAACCCAGAGCCTGGCACACAGCAAGAACCTGAGTCTTTGTGACTCAGTGGATACCTTTAAAGCCTATCATTAGGGAATAATAAAAGGTACTACGTCTACTGTGTCCCCAGTGCTCTGTTCAACAGCTTGCTTACATTACCATACCACGTTTAATCCTGACATCAGTCCTTCAAGGTTAATTCCTAGTATCATCCCCATTTTACTGATGAGAAAACTGAGTCCTAGACAGGTCAAGTAACGTGCTGCAGTAGATCATGTAACTAGTAAGTAATAGAGTTGACAGCAAACCCCTTCCCTGTGGCTCCAAAGTCTCTAACCATTCTCGGGGTGCTATACTGCCTGACTCTCCTCCATCTACTAAATGCCTATTTGCCAAGGACCCTGCCTACTTTGTCTAAGATTGGCTGATTCAGAACTCAAGGTGCCCCCCTTCGGAGAAGGCCCCTTCCCCAATGTCAGGCTGCCTCTCTCTGGCAAACCGCCCGTTTCTAGACCACATTACCAAAGCACTGGTAATGCTTTGGTCAAACCCACGGGGACAAGGGCACCATACCTCCTGGCACTGTTCACACACGCCTCCCAGTTCATGTTTTTCTAAGGAATAGAGCCTAATTAAATATTTCAGGTTCACCATGTTTCCCATTACTATAGTTTTAAGTGATCTCTTTGTGATTGTTTCCACACCTGGACCCTGAAAGCAGGGAAGCAAGTTAAGTTCAAGCCCTTGGACGGCTTCCCTGAAACTCGACCCTGAGAGTTTTAAAAACTCTGCCAGAGAATTCCCTGAAACTCAGATCCCTTGTCTTGCCACTCTGTGCCCTTTGTTCCAGGGTCGCAGGTACTCTCTGCTGTGTCCTATACTCCAAACTGTATCCAGTGCACCTTTGCCTGAAAAAATAAAATACCTGCAAAATTGAAAACATTCCATTTTCTAATTTGTTAAGAAAAAAAAAAAAAAAGGATTAGGATCCGCCTGTGTGTCTGGCACTTGCATACATGCCTTAATCTCTTCCAAATGAAACTCAACCGAGTTGGTAAACCCATCACCATTTTGTACTTCAGTGGGACGGGGAAATTCGTCCAAGTCACATGAGCTGTAGATATGAACCTCAGCCTCTACAGCAAGCGTGGGGATCTTTCCACAACAACCTCTAATAACCGAAAACAAAATTCTTTGTTAACTTCTTCAATCACGGTATCAACAACAAATGTAGCAACAAGTAGCAATGATTAAGCTCTGCTCTGCAAATCACCCACATGATTTTGTGATTCCATCCAATCCTTGTAACAACCCCGTGAGGCGGACAGTGTGAGCCCATGTTCCAGTTAAGGAGACTGAGATTCTCAGCAGTTAGTCTGTTTAACGTCACATAGCATAGAACCTGAGGAGCTGGGACCGGAGGCTGTGCTGGAATGGCTGCAAAGCCCACTTTATGAATGCTGGGGGTCAGAACTTTGGTGCCATCTCTTTCTTTTAGGCAAAGACGAATGCTCTAAAAACTCTGATTACTATTAGGGCTACCGGGAGGGTGACAGGCAGGCAGAATGAGGACATGGACTGTGGGGGCCACAAGAAAGAAAAAGAGAGAAATTCAGGTTGTGCTGGACACAAGTCCTGGGCCACCTAACTTCTCAGTCTGCAAGATCCTCCACAGGGCAGAAATAGCCTCCTGTCCAAGCCCCCAGTATGCACGGGACTCATTTTTAGCTCCAATTCATGATCAAAAGACTGCTCCTATGATAAATATTTAGATGGTTCATTAAATAATAGCTTCTGTAAATATTATTAGAAATATGCCACAGGAAACCACAGGCTTCACGGCTGATTCTTCAACAAATGTTCAAGTTGTTCGAATGCAGCGTGAAAAAGGAAGAGGGACATGAACATGGGAGGCAGTTGTTTGCAAAACTATTTCAGTAATTCCAAGAAGGGGGTCAAGGCTACAAATATTGTGCCCAAAACCCCTCAGATGGGGGTTGTCTTGTATCTTTCCTCCTCCTTTTCCCCGATACAACCTAATAGCAAGAATATTGTTTCCTATGACTACAATCCTCCAGAGTGAAGGAGCTTACCTTCAGTCCTATTTCTTCAAAAAGGCCACTCCACCAGGATCAATTAGGTGACAGTGTCCACAGAAACAGTGTCCCAGGGATCTGAGAAGGAACTCAATATCCTCTTTCAACTTTGATCTCTGGACTCTGCTGTGAGCTCAGGCACATGAGTTCCACACAATTTATTTATTTGGTTAGTCAAATTGCAAGCAGGCGCTGGGTAAGTTTGGAAAGAAAAAGATAAGCAATGAGTATGCCTGTCCACTTTGGCCCTCTAACAGAAGAACTGAACAGCACTTCAAACGAGTCTCGCATGCTGTAAGATGGCAAGAAGGCTTCGGATGGGAAGTAAAGAGCTCATTTGGCAATAATAACAGTTGGCAATTCATAACAACTGGATGCCTAGTGGTTTCACCAACAATACCCCTGGGAGAAAACAGTACAGGTTGCTCGTGGCCAATTTTCCTCTTAAGGTGAAAAACTGTCTCCTATGGCTCCAATCTCCTAGTATGTTCGTGAGATTAACTGAGATTATATAACTTCATGAAGTGACTAGCATAGCACCTGATGTGTGGCACACACTCTGTAAGGAGCTCCAATCGTGAGGACTATTATTATGTCCCTTCCAACACCGGATCACCTCTGGACACCTGCAATATACCCCGCCCCTGCCCAGGTGTTCTCACTCTAACAGCTCAAATCCCAGTAAACGAAGCAAATGCTAAATACTTTCTCTGTGCCAGGACACTAGGAATCTTGAGCTGAAAGAGACAGGATCTCTGGCTTTAGAGCTGACAATCTAACCTAAGAATCTGATTTCTGAAAATCAAATGGTGACGACTCAAGTTATTCCCGGTGTTTGTGCTTCCAGCAAAACCTAACACACGAAGGCAATAAAACAGCTTCCTGCTGCTGCCGGAACCCTCGCCACACGCTGGGGACCAAGCGTCCTATCCCAACACCACCTTTCTCCACAGAATGCGGAGATGATGGTTGGAAGACGAAGTACCAGTTTGCTGTTTGCATCACTGCTCCAACCACGAGATCAGAAAGTCAGTATTTGTCAGGATACTGAGGGTCTTCATGTTCTGAACTAAGCCCATGTTTAAGTACAAGCCCCAGGTATCCAAGGAGATGTAAAGTATTAAATCAGACAGGAGAAAGGCTGGCTGTTCTCTCAACTCAAAGTTGGATTCCCAAAGGCAGAAAAAAAAGTCAGAACTCACCAAACCCCCATGCCTGCCTCACAATGTGGCAGCCACAGGATCAAAACTGAGCCAGTCCTGGATGATGACCAAAACCACCACCCTCCACAAGCCACACAAGGCAGGACACAGCAGCCGACACAAATACAAAATCCAACCATGTCGAGGACAAATGCACAGAACAGGTCCTAAAGAAATCATGGACGGAAAATCTGACTCATGAGAAGACATCCTCAAACTCCAACAACAAACACCGCCTTAACAGCAGATGAAACTTTGGATCTCCCACATCCTCTTCTGTAAAACCCTGCTGACTCTCTCTTCTTTTCAATCCCTGGGATCCGATAAAGCAACTCCTTAGAAGCCTTTTATGAAGCCCCACCAAGCTATTCTCTCCACACAGAAAGGGAGAGGGGACACCTCATTTAGAACACCCATCCAAGTTATGTGCTGTGTCTCCCATTTACAGACGAGGATGCTGAAATTCTGTGAGGATCGATCTCCAGTGGATGGCCACAAAACCAGGAGACGAAGGAGGCTGTATTCAAATTCAAGTTTGTCCAAGCCAGAGCAGGGCTCTTGCTGCTGTCCCTGCTACAACGTGGCTTTCCATGCTATACAAGGCGCCTTTATCCTGGGCAAACTCAGAATGCCCTTCTGGGTCTGTTTATCCTGTGAAATCTTCTGGGACACTCAAACATTAGAAATGGTTTCTCTCTGCTCTGATTCAGAAACACTATGTCACCATAAATGCTACACTAATAAACGTGAGATACTAATGGACTGTTTGTTCTACTAGCTACTTCCTAGTACCTGCCTACTGGCAACACAGTGTAGGGTAACCTAGGAACGGGGCAAGTACCGGGTTGTGGGGGAGAGGGAAGATTTTTAATGTATACTAGAGTCAAATACCTTTTAAAATAAAAAGTCTCTAGGGACTCTGCCCTTGGAGAGTTCCAGAAGCACGATCGGCAAGCCTGTCTTCCGTGTGAGGCCCCTGGATTCTCCCTCAGGACAATCTCCCTCCTTGACCAGGCACCTGTATGGGGGGGGGGGGGGGGGGGGGGGGGCGGAGAGAAGATGGAGAAATTACTTGGACAAGGGGTTTTCTCATCTGAGTCGGTCTATCTTCCACAAACCCAGTTTACACTGAGTTCACTAAAACTCAGAGTGCGAGCCCAACAGTCTCACACTTCCATGCCAGGAACCTGGAAGCAGAAAAATGGCAAAACAGGCAGAAAGAGGGTGAGGGCTGGCACCTGATTATAAATGCAAAGTTATTATAGTTTAACCTCAATATGCCAATTACCAAGCTAAGCCCGTAACGGGGAAAACTGTACACAAACTTAGTGATTTATTATTACATGGACTCTTCTTTTTGGAACGTGAATTCCTGACCTCTGAGTTCTGAATAATTTAAGTATATATGTAGTTTCTCTCCCTCTGTCACTTTCTTCTCCAAGAGGCTGTTGATTTGCTGACATAATTAACTATGAACTGATTTTCTACAGAACTAACCAGACCTTCAAAGCAAGGCTCTTATCATTAGCATATTGGCTGAAATCCAAGGCGTTTCCAAGAAAAGTCACTCAAATTAGAACAACAGAAGAACCCCCAACCTCAGTGACTGCTGTCAGATGTCAGCAAATTCAGGAAAGGCTCAGGGCAGTATTAGCTAGAGAAACAAAATCCCTTCCCCCAACACAATCTTCCAAAACTCCTTCCTCCAGAGACCATGCTCAGCCAGAAGCCGAGGTCTTTGGCCTCTTCTTGTGTTTACCTATTTATGAAGCATGACCAAGTGGATTTTAGGTCCAAGGTGAAAGGCATAAAGAACGAGTTATTTGAAGGTCAGATTTTACACTTGGGGAGCTGGATGGTGCCATTTCGCAAACATGCCCTGTCAAAATTACCAACAGCTATGGGACAAACTCAAACTACTGACTGAACCAATGCTGCTTCTGCCCCAAAAAAGCCCAAGCTCTTTATTTGGCCCCCAAGGACCTCAAAGCTCTAGTGCCCACCTGCCTCTCTAACCTCACCTCCCTACCTCCCTACCCCTCTCCCCAATCTCAACCCCCTATACAACAACCCTAAGAGCTACTAGCCATCCCTTAAATGAATGTTTGGCACCGGTGTTCATTCTGTTCCCTCCTCCTATGATGCAAAGAATACAAACTTGGAGTTCACAGAAAAAGAAATACAATGAACACACATGAACACAGCCTCACAAATAATGGAGGAAATGCAAAACAAAACAACATAAATTCTCATGTAACAAGTTGGCAAAAATAGAAAACTTTGATATTACCCTGTTTCTGCAGGAGTGTGGGGAAATAGGTAGTTTCATACACTTTTAGTGGGAGAGTAAGGGGTTCAGCCTTCTCTAGAACCATCTGGCACTATCTATCCATTTTTGAAATCTCCCCTTCTACCCTACAGGGTTTTTTTGGTAATGTTTTTGAATGTTTATTCATTTTTGAGAGAGCAAGAAAGACAGAGCACGAGCAGGGGAGGGGCAGAGAGAGAGGGAAACAAAGAATCAGAAGCAGGCTCCAGGCTCTGAGCTGTCAGCACAGAGCCCCATGCACGGGGTTTTGAACCCATGAACCGTGAGATCATGACCTGAGCCGAAGTCGGACGCTTAACCGACTGAGCCACCCAGGCACCCCTCCCCTACAGTTTAACTTCTAAGAATTGATGGATTGGCTCACCTAAAAGATATACATTAAAAATATACACTACAACGTGTTTTCGTTAAGGCAAAAGCACACTCACAAAAACCCTGGAAACAAATTAAATGTTTACTAATAGGGGAGTTACTGAAACTTATACATAAGGAGCTAGTAATACCAATGAGAAAGGGGCTAAAGAAAAATGCTAATGGTATGTTATTAAATAAAAGAGCAAGTTCTTAGAGACTACATTTGTACTAGTTTTTTGTTGTTGTTGTTTTTTGTTTTTTGTTTTTCTTAAAGACAGAGCATCACTGGGGCGCCTGGGTGGCTCAGTGGGTTAAGCGTCCAACTTCGGCACAGGGCATGATCTCACAGTTTGTGAGTTCGAGCCCCACGTCAGGCTCCGTGCTGACAGCTCAGAGCCTGGAGCCTGCTTCGGATTCTGTGTCTCCCTCTCGCTCTGCCCCTCCCCCACTCACGATCTGTCTCTGTCTCTCAAAAAATGAATAAATGTTAAAAAAATTTTTTTTTTTTTTTTAAAAGCATCAGTGGTTCTAAAACCGTGGTCTCCAGAACAGCATCAGCATCACCAGGGAACACTCGAAATGCAAATTCTCAGCCTCCAGCCCACATCTACTGCTTCAGAAGCCCTGGGAGTGCAACTCCACAGCCAGCCCTGTAAAAGCCCTCCAGGTGATCTTGACAGATGCGACAGTTTGAGGGTCAACGTACTGTACTAAGACCTAACACACGAGATTCAGGAAGCACACACCAACTCCCGCTTCCTGCAGTGACACCTAGGGAAAAGAAAGGTGGTGGAAACGTGGAGGACATTTTGAACTTCCCCACTCTGCTGTCGGAATGTTCACAATGAACAGCTAATACTGTAGTAACAAGAGAGATCTTCCTAATAGTGAGTGGAGCTTTGCTCTGTGTGGCTCCCATCCTCCACACCTCATTTTTGTCCCGTGGGATCATCCAAACCACCTAATTCCTTTCAGGGGAGCTATCCCTTTCAAATGCTTTACGATGATTCTAGTGACTTCCTATTGGTCTTCTTTCCTCCAAAACTATAGGTTTTCAGTTCCTATAAGCGCTCCTCCATGCCATGGCTTTTTCTAAAATAAAAGGGATAAGGCGCACTTGATACGTTTAATGAGAATGATCTTCAGACACTCACGTTTCCATGTGATGTTGTATGGAGAGCAGGTAAGCTGTACTACCAGCACATGGAAACCTGCCTGGAGACCCACTGGATGCAACATATACTGGGACAAATCAGGGGCCCATGCGGCCCAATATCCAATGACACTAAGAGCAGAATAATTTGTTCCGGAGAAAAGGGAAAGGGAGCTTGAATATGTTCCCAAACTGTCTCCAAAGGAGGGCTCTGAGGGAGCCTTTGTCAACTACCCTACTCTTCCTACTGTTTTATCAAGATGTATCTTCACATGAATCCAAATGTTTCCCAAACATACTTATATTTTGAGCCAATCCTCACCTTGGATCTCATGAGGGCTTACTCTTTGCCAAGCACAGTATCTGTGCACAGTATGACGTGACCCTGCTAATTTTCCCAACCCTGGAGGGATCCATACTTAGAAATGGGGGAACTAAGGTTCCGTGCAGTAAGGTCACTTGGCCACCGTCACAGAACCAGTAAAAATCAGAGAAGGACTTCAGTCCTATGCCCCTTCCACCAGATCACCGAATACTTTTAAACGTCCTAACAGAAGCCTCATTCTAACCTCAAAGTTGGCCAGTAGTTCTACCATCCCAGAATTCCGTGAACAACATACACTGAGACTTGTCTGTTGAAATCACTCTTGACTTTACACAGTCTTCCTCTCATTCTTCGTCCCCCACAACCCACCAGTAACTGAGTCTTCTTAATCTCTCCATCCTGTGGCTGGTTTAGCAGAACACAAGCTCCTCGGCTGTCAGCCTGGTCTGCAACAGACTTTGCTATAACGGAGGCCCGACTCCAGATGGCCAAGGGACTGGTAATACACTGAGCCTGAATGATTTCTACCTCATCGCCCTACTCTCCCTAAAGCCACCCCACACATACATCACCGTGTATCACTGTATAGGTACCTGCTGTATGAAGTCTGCTTCCTCCATGTTGGTAAGAGCCTCCTCAATAATTTAAGATGATGAAGGCAAAGGTGGCGGGGTGGGGCAGGGGGGTGGGGGGAGGATGTTATAGAGGAGTCTCCTGGAAAAAGTATTCCTAGTTTGGGAAGGAAATCTCATCATTTCCCCCTCACACATCAAACCTACTTCTCCCAGACATACTATTCCTTCTCTCTTGTCTCTCAGTGAACAGCACCACCAACCATGCTGACTGTTTGCAAGGCATCTATAGGTTATGACTCCTGTGCACGTTATTCTCAGCCTGCCTGCCCCCCCTACCATACACTCAATCCTTTTCTGCCTACCCTCTGTCCCAGGGCTACAGTCTGGATCTCCAGGCGCCCAACCCTCTGTCTTCTACTTGGGTTTGGACAATGGAGAGCAGTAGCAAAAGGCGTCAAGAAGGAAGGAGAGTAAGGTCCAGGCTCCCTTGGACTGAACAACCTGCATCTCTTGAACAAAGGTAACAAGGCCTCTCAAGGCAGATTTCTGCACAGTTTCTCCTTTTGGGTTCTGGTAACACTCCTCTCCTAACCCCTTTACATAGGACAGAACAATCCTACTTTCTCAGCCCCATGGATTCAGGCTGCCCTCATCTCTCTAAATAGTTCCTTTACTAAAAAATTATCCTAATTGGAGGGTGTCTTCTATTTCCTTTTGATCTACTTCCTGCACTGTGCCCTTTCAGACATCAAGGAGTAAAAGTGGTCCCGTTATTACTGGTGCCTGGATACTTCAAAACCTCTTCCTCATACCCTCAAATAGTCCCTTCTTTAAATTTTCTTCAGAAATTCCAGTTGAAGACCTCCACCGCTAGCCGAGATGAAGTAACAGGAACCATATTTACCCTCCCATCAAAAACTACTTTAAAAATATACATATATAGGAAATGAGGGTTCTCAGGACACTGAACATTAAGGCAAGAAAGTACAGTGAGCCCAGAAAGGGAGGGAAAATGAAATGTCCTGAAATTGCTGAAGCTTAATGTGTGGGACCATGGTACAGGAAGAGGAAATCCAGGCCAAGCCCTGCAGTCTGCCAGCATTGAGGAAACAGAGCTAGGAGTCTGTGGACAACAGGAAGCTACATTTCTTAGGGCAGAGTACAAGAAAAGAGAGAGTTACACAGAGGGAGAATTCCAGAGAACTACAAAGGGTGCTCCTCAAGTATTCAGGAGAGTACCAAACACCACATGCGTGTGAGGAAACCATTTGCGCCAGAATCTCCCAGAATTGGTGTACTTCACACGGGGCCATGAATAGTGCCCACTGACACCAGCCAGAGTGGAAAAACGTAATTCACAGGGTACTAAGTAGAGTAGAAGGGTTTCACCTCAGCAGTGAAGAAGAATTAACCCTGGTCCCACCTAACAAAGCTTAGGGCAAGACTCAGAAGAATCCAATGGTTTGCAAATACCTCACTCATACCCCAGAACAAAGTTCAAGTGTATTTATAAAAATACAAAACTATCTAACACAAAACAAGGTAAAATACACAATGCCTGGTGTTCAATCAAAATTTACCAGGCATGCAAAGATACAGGAAAATACTATCCAAAATGAGAAAAATCAATGGGCAGTGACCTCACACTGACACACTGGACAGAATTAGTAGACACAGATATTAAAATAGCTATGATTCCTGTATCTCGTATGTCAGAAAGCTAGGCGAGAGATTGAACTTGAAAGTTCAGAAATGGAAGATGAAGCAACTGTAGGCTGAAATGCTAAAAATGACAACTAGGATATCTGAGATGAAAAACTTACTGTATAGAATTGGACAATACTGAAGAAAAGATGAGTGACCTTCAAGACACAACAATAAGACACTAACCATGAACAGAGAGAAAAGATTCTTAAAAAATAGACAGAGTATCAGTGAGCTGTGGAAAAACTACAAGTGGTACAATATATGTGAAATGGGAATCCCTGAGGCAGAGCACAGAGAAGGGGTCAGGAACAATATTTGAAGACCCAATGGTCACAAACATTTCAAATTTGATGAAAACTACAAACTCACAGATTCAAGAATACCAATGAACCCCAAATAAAAGAAATGTGAAGAAAACTGAACCAAGACAACATCAGATTCAAATTGTTCAAAACCAATGATACAGAAAATCTTAAAAGCAGCTTGGGGGGAGGGGAGGTGACAATCGCCCAAAAGAAAAAAAAAAAAAAAAATACGGGGGCACCTGGCTGGCTCAGTCAGTTTAAGCATCCAACTTTGGGTCAGGTCATGATCTCATGGTTCGTAGGTTCAAGCCCAGCATTGGACTTTCCGAGCCCAGAGACCGCTTTGGATCCTCTGTCTCCCTCTCTCTGCCCTTCTCCCTTTCACACACTCTCCCTCAAAATAAATAAATAAGTAAATAATAAAGATTATTAAAGAAGACGACATTACAGAAGAAAGAAATAAAAATAGAAAGGACAACAGATTTCTCATCAGAAATAATAATGCAAGCTAGGAGACAGCAGAGTAAGATTTTTGAAGTATTGAAAAAAAAAAACTTTCTATCTAAAATTCTGTACCCTGTGGAAAAACAATTCAAAACGGAAGCATTAATAAAGACTAACTCAAACAATGATGAAAAAATTCATTACTAGCAGAACTGCACCATAAGAAGCGAGGCAAAAAATGGTAGCACATGGAAATCTGCATCTATAAAACAAAACAGAATGTAGAGCACACGGGGAACTATGTGGGTACATATAAAGGCTTTTTAAAAATTAGTCGAATGTCTGGGGCACCTGAGTGGCTCAGTCAGTTAAGCATCTAACTCTTGATTTGGGCTCAGGTCATGATATCACGGCTGGTGAGTTCAAGCCCCATGTCAGGCTCCCAGCTGTCAGCACAGACTGCTTGGGATTCTCTCACTCCCTCTTTCTCTGCCCCCTCACTCACTCATTCTCTCTCTCTCAAAATAAATAAATAAACTTTAAAAAAATTACTTGAATGTCTTAAAAAGATAACTGACTCCCTGAAACTAAAATAATAACCATACATCATGGGGTTTAAACCTATGTAGATATAAAATGTACAATATAAAATAACAGTAGCACAAAGGCTAGGAGGCAAGAATTATAAACATACTGTTATAGGGTTCCTATATTATATGTTAAGTGGTATAATCCCACTTGAAAGTTGACTCTGATAAATTAAAGATGTATTCTGTAAACCCTAAAGCAACCATTAAAATAATACCAAAAGAAAAAGCTATGCCTAGTAAGCCAATAAAGGAGAGAAAAAAATGAAATTATAAAAAAACAACCCAAAAGAAGGCAGAAAAAGAGTAAAAAGAACAAAGAACAGATGGAACAAATAGAAATGAAAAGAAAAAGCTAGATGGGTACATTTAAAAATTTAAAAGAAACCATATGAATACTTGTATTAAATATAGTCTAAATACTCCAATTAAAAGGCAGAAATTAGCAGGCCTCACTTCGTCATCCAGTCCAACTATATGCTGCCTATAAGAAACCCATTTTAAATATAAGAAACACACAGGTTAAAAGTAAAAAGAAGAAAAAGATATGCAACAACAGAGCATTCAAAAGAAAGCTAAATCATTATCACACTAAGTAGATTTTAAAGCAAAAACACTACAGGTCTAATAACTAAGTATATTTCAGAGTCAAGAATATTCCCAGAAACTAAGAAATAATAACGGGGATGATTCACCAAGATAACCTAACAATCCTAGGTATTAACACATCTAATAACAGTGCATCCGAATACATAAAGCAAAATGTGATAGAGATGCAAAGAGAAATGCATATATCCATAATTATCCTCAGAGATTCTAACACCATTCTCTCGGTAATTCTCTCAATGATGGAGTAAGTTGACACAAAATCAGCAAGGATGTAATATACAGTAGTCAGCAAAGCTGATATATTGATAAGTAAAAAGCACTCTATCCAAAAAAGGGCAGAACACACATACTTTAAGTTCACATCAAACATTTACCAAGACAGACCATATTCTGGGCCAAAAAATACTCTCAAGAAGTTAAAAGAATTCAACTCCTACAAAGTACCTTCTATGACCACAATGGAATTAAATTATAAATCAATAATTAAAAGATAAGTGGAAAGTCCTCAAATATTTGGAAACTGAATAACACTTCTAACACACGGATCAAAGAATACATTTAAAAAATATAAAGTATTTTAACTGAATGAAAATAAAAATATAGCAGAAGTGGTAGGATGCACTTGATGCAATAAATCTATAGTGTCGTAAGCATGTAATAGAAAAGTTGCCTCAAATAAATAACTCAATTTCCATCTTAAGAAATTAGAGAAGAATAAAAGGAACCCAAAGCTAGCAGAACAAATAATAAATGTCAGAGGAAAAATCAAGAAGTTTAAAAAAAAGACTACAGAAAATAAATAAAACCAAAAGCTGTTTTTTTGAAAAGACCAATCAAATTAATACATTTCTAAACAGAATAACCAGGAAAATAAAGAGAAAAGATGCCAGTATTAGGATTTTATGTATCAGGAATGAGGGAGATGAAATCACAACAGATTCTACAGATATCAAAATAATGAGGGAATATTATGAGCAACTAAGAAGATATGTACAAATTCCTTAAAATATAGGAACTACCAAACCTCACTGAAAAAGAAGCAGATGATCTGAATAGTCCTGTATTATTAAATCAGTTGAGTTCTTCCTCTTCTTGACAGAAAACCAAAAACAAAAAGAACTCTAGACATCTTCATTGGTGAATTCTACCAAACATTTAAGGAAGAAATAATATTCTATACAAGCTCTTTCAAAAAACTGAATTGGAGGAAATACTTTCCAACTCATTTTTGAGACCAGAATTATCTTGATAACAAAACTTAAAAGACAACACAAGGAAAGAAAACTGTATCAATATTTATCATTAACATAAATGGAGAAATTCTTAAAATTTTAGCAAATAGAATCCAACTAACTATAAAAAGGATAATAGGTCCTGACCAAGTGGGATTTATCTCAGGAATACAAGGTCTAACATTCAAAAAAAAAAAAAAAATCGGTGAATGTAATTCATCATATTAAGATTCTTTAAAAAAAAAAAAAAAAAAGTCTTAATAGTTACAGAAAAGAACACCTGACCAAAAAAAAAATTCATTCTTCAGTTAAAGACAAAAACAAAAACAAAAATTGCAACATGTCTCAGCAAAATAGGAACAGACTGAAACTTCCTAAACCTGATAAAAACCTACTATAAAAACTATTCAACTAATATCATACATCATAGTTAATGATGAAAAAATGAATGTTTCTCCCTAAGAAAGATCAGAAAGAAGATGTCACTTCCATGCAACACGGAGTAGAGATTCTAGCCAGTGCACTATAGCAAGAAAAAGAAATAAAAGGCACCCACATTGAAAGGAAGAAAGTAAAACTGTCTTTATTCACAGATAACATGATCACCTACATAGAGTATCTGATGGCATCCACAAAAAAGGCTATTAGAACTGAAAAGGAGTTTAGCAAGATTGCAGGATACGTGACCAATACACAAGCAGCAACAAACTGGAAGATAAAATTTAAAAGATAATTTCATTTCAATAGCATCAAAAAAATAGGATACCTACAGATAACCTGACAAAGATGTGCAAGACCTACCTACTGAAAGGTACAAAACACTGAGAAAAATTAAGGAAGACCTAAATAAACAGATATAGGAACCATGGGTTAGAACACTCAATTGTTAAGATGTCAATTTGCTCCCAAATTAATGTAGAGATTTAATGTCGTTCTAACTTAAATCTAAATAGGTCTTTTTTGTGAAACTGACAAAATGGCTGTAAAATCAATACGGAAATCTAATCACCTAAAAAAACCAAAGCAACTTTTGAAGATGTACTTCAAAATCCACCTATACTACCTGGCTTCAATACTTACTGTTGCAAGATTTTTTACCTCAATACCTGGATCCGTTGTCTGGCCACTTCAAAGAATGAACAGGTGGACATAGAATGAGCAGCAGGCAAAGTTTATTGGAGTCTAAGATTAGAAAGCAAGAGGTAGGAAAGCTGTCTTTACAGAGAGGGGGCGTTCAAAGGTGAATACCTGTGGACTATACAACAGGGGTCCTTGTTTAATAAGGTTCTGGTCACACACCCACCCTTCCCTTCCTCCTTGTTCCTTCTCAGGTCCTACCTTTATTGGCTGGATAACACTAGGTGCTGGGTTGTCCATTCCTGATTGGCTCGATTCCGTTGTATAAGGGCTATGGCCATATCATTCCTTGTGGGTCATATGTTTTATGGTCTACTCCTTATTTTCAGTTAGGTCTTTTGTCAAATTCCTGAGGGAAACTGGTGGGGGAGTGGGTGGTGTCTGTTACATTCTTCAGAGGAACGTTATGCCGGAGGGGGTTTATTGTAGTCAGCCACTCCCAGAATTGTTCCAAAATATGTGTTTTTCCCCACCCAGGGACCTCAGATCATCTTTCCCTCTCTGCCTACTGAATCCTATCTTTTCCTATCATATTATTACGAAACTATAGTCATCAAAACTATGCAGTATTGGGCATTAAAACAGCCAAAGAGAACAACGGAACAAAGCAAAACATCCAGAAATGGGCCTCCACATATACACAGTCAATTGATTTTAACCAAAGGAGCAAAGGCAAGTCAATGGAGAAAGGATAGGCTTTTCAGCAAATGGTAGTGGAACAATTAATGACATACATGAAAAAATTAACTTTGTTTCATATCTGATGCTATAGATTAATTGAAAATAGATTGTGGATTTAACGTAAAACCAAAACAACGAAGCTTCTTTAAAAAAACAGGAGAGGGGCACCTGGGTGGCTCAGACGGCTGAGTGGCCCACTCCAGCTCAGTTCATGATCTCACGGTTCGTGAGTTTGAGCCCACATCACGCTCTGTGCTGACAGCCTGGAGTCTGGAGGGTGCTTCGGATTCTGTGTCTCCCTCTCTCTCCAAAACCCTCTCCCATTCATGCTCTGTCCCTGTCTCTGTCTCTCAAGAATAAATAAACATTAAAAAAAAAAAAAAAAAAAAAATAGGAGAAAATGAGAGTCCTGGCTAGGCATGACTTCTTACATAAAATTACTAAAACCACGACCCATAAAATAATAAATTGATAAAAGAGTCACCATCAAAGTTATAAATTCACAAATTAGACTTCATCAAAATTGGGAACTCTGCTTATGAAAAGACACGGTTAAGAAAATGAAGAGACTAGAGGTGGCTGGGTGGCTCAGTCAGTTAAACATCTAACTCTTGATTTTGGTTCAGGTCATGATCTTACATACAGTTCATGAGTTCAAGCCCCATGTCAGTGGGGTTCTGCTTGGGATTCTCTTTCTCCCATTCTCTCTCTGCCACTCTCCCTTGTATTTTGTGTCTCTCTCTCGCTCTCTCATAAATAAGCTTAAAAACATATGAAAAAACAAGCCACAAAATGGGAGAAAATATTTGTACATACAAGTGACATAAAGAACTTGCAATGAGTAAACAAAAGCTCTCAAAACTCAGTAAGAAAATAAATGGCTCATTTTTTACAAGTGAACACAAGATTTCACAAACACCTCACCCAAGAAGATATATGATACATATATGGGCAAGTAAGCACATGATAAGAAGCTTGAAATTATTATTCATTAGGGAAATGTACGTTAAAACTCCCTGATAGAGGACTCCATGTTATCAGAATTGTTAAAATTAAAACGAGTGACCACACCAAGTGCTGGAGAAACCGGAAGTTTCATGCACCACTGAAGGCAATGCAAAAAGGCACAATCGCTCTGAAATACAGCTTTTTAAAAAGTTAAACACACACCTACCATGTGAACTAGCCATCCTCCTTCTAGGTATTTAACCAAGAGAAATCAAAGAATAGGCCCATTCAAAGGCATGGATATGAATAGTCCTAGCACCTTTATTTGTGGTAGCCAAAAAGCAGCCCATAATCCAAATACCCACCAACAGGTAAATAGATAAAGTACAGTATATTCGTGCAATGCACCAAATGAAGTGTGCATGCTCAACATGGATGAATCTCAACATGATTAAGCTAAGTAAAAGCCAACATGCAAAAAAGATACGTATTGTATGACCCCACAGATAAAATCCTAAAATAATATTAAATAATCTATACTGACAGAAAGCAGATCACTGGTTGCTGGGGGGGTGGGTTGGGAGAACCAGGAAGGAAGGGATTACACAGGAGCACAAGTAATCTTTATGGATGTTAGAGATGTTCTTTATCTTACTTGTGATGATGGTTTCACAGACCCAGACACACGTCAAAACATCTATTAGATATTTTAAATATATACAGTTTATTATATGTCAAGCATACCTCAATAAAGCTGTTGAAAAATACCCCAGTTGGGAAAGCCTTTTCCCTGACAGCACTGTAACTGCTCCCTCCTTTCCCATTCCCTACATCCAATTGCTGTTAATTCCTAACCATTCCACAGCCAACCTTTGTACAATGCAGGGGTAAGGGGCACTGACCTGCCGCAACATAAAAATCTGTTCACAACTTTTGACTCCCCCAAAACTTAACTTTCTAATAGCCTAGCGTTGATGAGAAATCTTACCAAAAATATAAACAATCAATTAACACATATTTTGTGTGTTATATACTGTATTCTTATATACTGTATTCTCACAATGAATTTAGCTAAAGGAAATGTTAAGAAAATCTTGAGAGAAAATACATTTACAGTACTGTAAAAATTCCACGTATAAGTGCATCTGCGTTCAAACCTGTATCGTTTGAGGGTCAACTGTATTCTCTCTCCCTCTCCAGTCCAGAACTATCACCCTAACCCATCTCTCACCTGTATTATAAAAGCCTCTCTCCACCCTGAGGCCAGAATTAACTTTCTAAAACACCAATCTGTATCACTTCAACAGCTCCTGGTTGCTCTGGAGATAGGCTTCAAACTCCCTTAATATGACTCACCTGACCCTCCCCAATCTGACCTTTTCCCCTTCCGAAGCCTCCTTTCTGGTGATTTCCCACCTCACCCTTTCCTATCCAGCCATACGAGTCAACAATGTGCCAGGTTTATATAGTTTTGCGCACGCTGTTCCCAAGTCAAATAATCCCCTTCCCTTTTGTCTCTCTCCAGCCCACTCATACTGAGGCTCTGTCACTCAGCTCGAGTATGATCTCCTCTGGGAAGCCTTCCACGAAACCCCACATTAAGCCATTTGCCCTTCTCTCCACTTAGTTCAAATCACAGTCAATTACCAGCATCTTCCTCATACCCTGCCGCAACACTAATCTCAGAATCATATAATCTCCCTCATTAGACTAGATATAATAAGCAGACTGAGTGAAAGTTGGAAGCAGAGACCAAACCTTGTTCATCTTTACCTACCCAGAGCCTACCACAGTACCAGGCCCAGAATACATGCCACACCATTAGTGAACAAATGAATGAATGGAAGAACTGGTTTGGATGACCCTTATACCACCACCTGGGTTGATTCTGTATTTCTCCGTATAAAGAGATGGGCAGATGAGGTTAAATGATCTCTGCAGTACATTCTGGTAAAATAATTATTTCAAATCCCCTGGAGGGAGCTGGGGGGGGGGGGGGGGGGTGGTCCCTATTCCGGCTGGGCAAGATTCATTACCTCTAAACTGTTTTCAAAACCAGCTGGTAATTGACTGTGATTTGAACTAAGTGAAAGGTTAGGGAAAGGGAACCAGATTCCAGGAAAAGACAAGGTCCACAGCAAAAATTAACACAGCCTGGAAGAAGGCCCAGTCTCCTCCCAGTAAACTTCTTACTTTCATCCAGAAAGATACAGATCTCCACCCTCAGGATTATTCCCTTCTCCCAATACGCATGTTTTGATTTCCAAATCCAGCAAGGGAGGCTCCCAAGCTCACTTCCCCTCAAAATCAATCACAAGGCCCTTCTCACCCTCTCTGGTCTTTCCCTTATCATCCTTAATCAACGATCCTCTGGGCCTCCCACTCACACGGCCTCCTCAGCTGATCCCTCCAACAGCCAGGCCAGTGATCATCAGGTCAAGAGCCAGGCAGAAGGCCTCATTAACAGGAGACTCCCAGAAGACCAGGAGGCAGTCGAAAGGCTGCAAGACCCAGCTGGGAACCATAAAAAGTAAAAAATCAGGATATATATTTGGTGGACCATAAAAAAAGAAAAGCAAAAACAAAACAAAGCAAAACTCTACCATCTGTATAATAGCCACAAACCAAGAGAAGACCGGCCTTCTTTCTCACTGATTTACAATTCAAAAGTGTAATCACTTCCTCCCTCCAGATCTCCTATTTTAAAAAATTAACCTAATGCTGTTCCATGTTTTGGTAGTGACTGACCCTTTAAGTTAGGGACACTATTAGTTAAGACCTAAGAAGTGCTTTCGTGGAAAATAGCCAATGATTAGGGAAATTCACCATTTTACATCTTGCCAATCCTTAAAAGAAGGGAAATGAATTAAAAAGCAAGGATAACATTAGGCCTTTCCTACCAGGCTGACTGTAACCAAACAGCATTATACCATCACAACTAAAATGCACCTTAAACGTTATCACAAGCTGCTGAAAGCGTTTGAAGTTACAAGCAGCACTGGCCTTTAAAATGTCTTAGGCAGCCAGATTTGTATTAAAAACTCAAAACTGTTCAGGAAAAAATATCCTAAAATAGGGGTCCGGGGGAGGGAGGGAGTGACTAAAATATAGAGAGCGTGAACACAGTTAACTGGTCGGAGATGGCAGAGGACCCCGGGTTCCCGACATATCATAGACAGCCTTGGGGATGCAGTAAAGGCCGACCCTTCTCTCGACGGGCCAGCCGCCTCACCCAGGAGAGGGCACAGGGAACTCAACAGCATCCCGGGGGGCGGAGGCCCTGCTAGCTTGAGACTTAAGCGGCAGGAGAAGGAAGACCAAGAGGAAGGGGCGGCGACTGCGGAAAAGGTGGGGGAGGCTTGGGCCGGGTGAGCTCTCGGGTTGGAGAACGTGGGCGCTACGAGCCTGCGCGCCTGCAAAAGCCCCTGCTGCACACGTGGGACTGGGAGGAGGGTCACTTACTTGTCCAATCTGAAATTAGATTTTAGCTAGCGGGGCTCTGCAGGTTGCCGTGCGGAACGGCACAGCGCGCGTGCAGAGCGGTCCCAGAGAGTGGCTGCGGCTGCGCCCCGCCCCCGGCCCCGCCCCCGCCGGACGCGGCCCCTGTAAAACCCCCCCTGATTGGCCCTTTGAACCGGGCCTAGGATTGGCCCGCTTGTGCCCGCCCCCGCCTCCGAAGCCTCGCCCCGGCTCCACGGGCCTTAGGGACTTTTTAAAAAGGCAAGGAGGTCCTCCGCACACTCTTCGCAGCCTCTGACGCTTGGGTGTGGAAGATCCGCATCTTATAACCGCTTCTCAACCATTTACTGAATGCAATTTACTGACCGTTGTAGGAGGATGTCATTAATAATAATAATATATTAATAATAATTACTGAATGCTTGCTTTGTGCCAGGTCCTCTTTCTGATACTTTGCAGGAATTTATCCGTGTAATCCTCTGGCCAACCCTCTGAAGTGGTGTCACAGTCTTTAAATCCTCAAAGCAGATAGGCCCTGCCTGTGCAGAAGTTACAATGTGTGGGCCCTAGACACACCCAATTCATTTAAACCTCACAGTTCTTGCCTTTCCAATAAACTAGGCGGTATTCGCCCCTGTTTACAGATGCAAGAGTCATCTGTTTTTTAGCTTGTTCTGAAACACACAGCTAGCTGCTAGAGAACCAGACAGAGAATTCCAATTTGGGCTCTAATCTGAGCTGTTTCCCTTCAAAAAGTAGGTTCCCAGGCTGATGGGACTGAAGATTTGGAAGATGGTTCAGCAAGCCGCTGATTCCAAACCCTTTGCTTCCCTAGAAAAGTAAACTGAGGTCCAGTAAAAGGAAGTGAGTTTCCAAGACCACAGCAGATATAAGAGGTAAGCCTAGGTAATAACAGTGATGCCATTGAACTGGCCTATGTGCCATGTGCCTTACAGTCCCTGTCTGCTGTCCTCCTGACCATCCCCAAAATAGATGCTCTTTGCTTTGTCTTGCAGGGGTACATACTGGCTGAGGCTGAAGCCGTATGATTAGCTACATCTACTAGGGAGCCTCTTTGGGAGGGGTGGGGGTGGTCATTTTCTTTCTTCTACACCATAATTTTTCCCCTTTCATTTCCAACAAATATCCAAAGATCTAACCATGGACTCTTTGGAAAGATAGGAGGTACTGGGATCTGATACTTAGCACCTGGCTGAATTATAGTGTACAATAGAAATAAGAATATTAAGACCTATGTATCTTGACCTTTCTAGAGGGTTGTGAAGAGCAAACAAAAAGTAATAGTTATGGAAATACTTTGTGAAGTGTTAGATGCTGAATACATGTAACACGTGGCTTCTAGATCTTCCTCCCTATACCCCGGGAACAGAATACATGAAATACACTTGTTGTCTCATGAACTATGGCAGTACATGTCATTTGGGCCAGACTTCAATTAATGTGGATTTGCTGTCTGGTCTTTAGGTATGTCTCTGTTTCTAGGCTTTTTGTATTTGATTTTTGGCTTGTTTCCTCTTACTATCATACTATCAGTAGTAATAGCAATCATAGCACTGTGGCTAGAGCTCCAGAAGCCATTTGTACCATAAGAGAACCTCAGAATAATTGCTACAGACGGCAGAGCAGCAAGGTGAAAAGGCTGACACCATACCCCACCAGACCAACAGCCACTGCCCACTTCCACATGAAAGAAATAAACTGCTGTCTTGTGCAAGATACTTTCATTCTGTGTTTTCTGTCACATGGGGCCAAACCTAATCATAACTGATATGTACAGCCTATGTCACACAAATCACCTACAGCAATTCTGTAAGGTGATAGATGCCCAGAGAGTATAAATAAAATGTTCAAGGTCATCCAGCCAAGTGGTGGAGATGTGATTCTAGACCAATTTTTGTTCTCAATTTCAATTAGGACCCACTGCCTATTATAAACAAATGAATATTTTTATTTTTTTTTTCTATTTACTTCCATTCTACTCATATGTTCTAGGGGGTGGCAAACTTTGCCTTTAAGGGACCAAATATTAAATATTTTAGACTTTGTGAATCATCCAATTTCTGTTTTAACTACTCAACTCTACCTTTGTAGTGCAAAAACAGCCATAGATAATAGTAAACGTGTGGATGTGACTATGTTTCAAAAAACTTTATTTGCTAAAGTGGGCAAAGAGCAACAGGCACATGAAAAGATGCTCAACGTCGCTCCTCATCAGGGAAACACAAATCAAAACCACACTGAGATACTACCTCACGCCAGTCAGAGTGGCTGAAATGAACAAATCGGGAGACTATAGATGCTGGAGAGGATGTAGAGAAATGGGAACCCTCTTGCACTGTTGGTGGGAATGCAAACTGGTGCAGCTACTCTGGAAAACAGTGTGGAGGTTCCTCAAAAAATTAAAATAGATCTACCCTATGACCCAGCAATAGCACTGCTAGGAATTGATCCAAGGGATACAGGAGTGCTGATGCATAGGGGCACTTGTACCCCAATGTTTATAGAAGCACTTTCAACAATAGCCAAATTATGGAAAGAGCCTAAATGCCCATCAACTGATAAATGGATAAAGAAGTTGTGGTTTATATACACAATGGAATACTACTTGGCAATGAGAAAGAATGAAGTCTGGCCTTTTGTAGCAACGTGGATGGAACTGGAGAGTGTTATGCTAAGTGAAATAAGTCATACAGAGAAAGACAGATACCATATGTTTTCACTCTTATGTGGATCCTGAGAAACTTAACAGAAGACCATGGGGGAGGGGAAGGAAAAAAAAAAAAAAAAAAACGGTTATAGAGAGAGGGAGCCAAACCAGAAGAGACTTAAAAACTGAGAACAAACTGAGGGTTGATGGGGGGGGGGGGGGGGGGGGGGGGGGGGAGGTGAGTGTGGGTGATGGGCATTGAGGAAGGCACCTGTTGGGATGAGCACTGGGCATTGTATGGAAACTGATTTGACAAATTTCATATTAAAAAAATAAAAAATAAAAATAAAGTGGGCAAAGGGTTGTTGGTTTTGTTTTTTGTTTTTTGTTTTTTGGTTTTTTTTTTGATCGTGATGTTCCATTACAAAAGTGCATTGGAAATACATTACAGAGGTGGGGGATTGTGACATTGTGACATTGCAGGCACACCCACACTGTTGACTGATGTAAAAGGCCAGTGCATGGCAGAGTGGTCCAGAAGAAAGACCCCTAAGCTGATACTGAATGAGACTGGGCAGTGAGTTTATGTCTGCCACTGAAACCAGGCCTATATCCTGGACCACCCCTGGTTGCCTCAGTTTCCCTATGTATTAGGAACGAAGAACAATGTAAATGTTATTCATACATCCCCATTTTCCATGGATGCAGGGAGACTGAGATGAGATGATACACTTCATCATATTTTGAAAGCTGTCACTATTATCCAACTGTGCGCACATTGTTTCATGTCAGCTAAAGCCACATATACTCCTCCGTATCCCTGAGTTCCCAGTCTTCATTCCTCCATCATGAAATGTATAGATTGTATCAAATGCCTAGTCATCATTAGTGTGTCTGTTTATCCCCTGAACTCCTCCCCAACTCTGCATAAGGAATTATGGTGTTGCACTGGATCAGAAGACTGAGTGTTGGCAAGTCTAGACTTCCCTTCACAGTTACTGCTGGGCAGCGTGGGGATCATGCAGAGTCATCGTCCACTAGGCACATCAGAAGTCACACTGGAGAGGCAGCACAACAGAAAGACAGAAAGAAAGTAAGTGAGACAGAAAGAAATGGGTTGTGAAACCCTGGAACCAGCTGAACTGGAAGTTTGTGTAATTTCCTTCCTGCTCAGAGAGTTACATAGAGCACCAGAAGGTACACAGGAGACCTGGTGCTCTCTCTGATGACGCGTGGAGACCTTGTGACTCTCTAATGGCATTCTCTGAAGGCTTTTCCTGCATTAGCAACCCGCCCCCTCTCGTTAAAGAGAAGACAATTTTTCCCTGAGATTCTTAGAGTCACAGCACAGAAATAGACATAGTCATTCATTTACATGAATTCATTTATTCATGCATACATTTGTGTATTCATTCATTTAACAAAGATTTATTGAGTGCCTACTGTTCAAGGCGCTAAAGAGATGGTGTTGAGAAGAACAGATATCGTCCCTGTCCTCACGGAACTTACAATCATGAAATAGACATTCAATAAACAAACATGAAACAGACATTCAATAAATAAGCAAGCAATTGATTCAGTTTCACATAGAAAGGGAAATAGGATACCCTGAGAGAAGAAACTGATTTAGATTAAGGTCTAACGTAGATTAATGTTTTTTTTTAGAAATATCTTAACATTTATTTATTATTGAGAGACAAAGAGAGACAGAGCATGAGGATGGGAGGGGCAGAGAGAGAAGGAGACACAGAATCCGAAGCAGGCTCCAGGCTCTGAGCTGTCAGCACAGAGCACAACGCGGAGCTCGAACTCACAAACAGGGAGAGATCATGACCTGAGCCGAGGTTGGATGCTTAACCGACTGAGCCACCCAGGCGCCCCTAAATTGATGATTTTGAGGAAACGGGTGCTTTACATACATAATCTCCAGTCTTCAGCAAACCCCTGTGAAGTGGCTATTCTCACAACCATTGTACAGACAGGGAAACCGAAGCTCAGGGAGATTAGGTGACTGATCTAAGGCTGCTCTTAAGTCTGAAGCAGGCTGTGCTCTCTCCAATACTTCACAAACCCAGAAGGTGAAATTTTCCTGCCTGCCACCTTTGCACATGCTATGCCTCCTTCTACCTGGAAAGCTGCTCCCTCCGTTCTTCTCTTACTGGGTTCATATCCTGCTTCAGCGTCTAGTTGAGGGCCTACTTTCTCTGCAAAGTTGCCACCTCTGTTTGAGCCCTCAATCCATCTCTTCTAGGCTCCTAGAACAATCATTATCGGTGAACCTAGGACACCTTGTAGAATGAATTATCTTTTTTACAGATTAGCCCTAATGTCCTTGCTCGACCCGGTCCTGGGAGCAAAACACAGGCCATTAGAGCCAGGGGCTCTCCTCCCAGTTCTGCATGTTTTCTGGGTGACCTGGAAAAAGTTTCTTCGCCTCTCTGTATTTTAGTTTCCTTGGAGAGTAATAATATTCTTGAGATAGAGCCTAAAACATTTGTCCCAGTGCTAAACAGATGGTTAGTGCTCCGTAGTGCTTAGTTTTCTACCCAATTCCATTCCCTAGATTGGAAGCCTCTGGAGGGCAAGAACCACGCCTTCTGCTCTACAGTCTCAGCAGCTAGCACCATGCTCTGTAACAGCAGGTATGTTAAGTGGTATATAATTATGCCGGTGACAGCCTCTACCTGCCCGCTGGGCCCCTCACTACTAATGAAACTTGTTTTCTCCTGTCTTTCTTCCTTTCTCTCTTTTGCAACTTTGACCCCTTTACACTTCCCTTAAACTTGATCCTCCAGCAGGGACAGGTGCCACTGCATACACACTCTCTCTTTTCCAAATCTACACTGTCATCTCAGGAGGAAAAATAACTGCTGTAGTTCGCTGGAGCCCAAACAGGTGGTCAGTAAGGGGAAACCACTTTCTAGAAGAGCCTGCTGAGCTCGCCACTCTGGCCACCACCGGGAGCCATATTTTATACGCAAAACCATTAGTCTGTTCAGCCCGCCTCTCTGAAGGATGCCAGTAGCTTGTTTCCAAAGACAGGAAAACACTCCAACTTACTTTATTAGTTCCTTGCGACCTATTCCCTGCCCTCTGTCTGCCTGCCTTCATCTCTTCACTCAGCAAACATCTGCTGAATACTGAGCACTTGCTAAGTGCTAGGCTAGAGCTGGTACTATCCAGAAAGCGGAGATGAATCATGGTGGGCACCCCAAGGCCATGAGAAGAAGAGGAGACTCAGGGTACAAGGGGAGAGGAAAGACTGTGTTAGCCTTCACCGAGCCCTGTGCTCTGCACCTCCTCCCACGGCCTCAGTGATTCCTCCCAAACTCCCATGTGTCAAGAGAGGGGTTGCTGCTGAAGAAGGGAAGGCTCACAAGGGTGAAACAGCCTCCCCAAGGTCATCTATCACAAGACCACATGTCAAGCTGCCAAAGAGGGAGTTTCTGCTGAGGAGCGAAAGTGGGCAGAGAAGCTCATGCTAGATAGAAAAGTTTCCGATGAAGGCAAGTCCTAGTAATCTCGCTGGTGTCAACCCGCAGCCCCAGTTTTCCCCTCTGGGTTTGAGCTGCCCACCCACTTCCCAGTTCCAAGACCCTACTCACCATCAAACCAGTTCTATGTCATCTGTAGCTTTCTTCCCTGACACCACCCCATCACAAGCCCACAGCCTCTTGGCCATGAGTCATTTTAATAAAAGTGCAAACTATGTGATGAGCCATGACAACAATGTGCAACCCTAAACCCCAAGCAGCGTTTTTCTGCAACAAGGCAACAGGTGGAAGAAGAGAGTCCAGGGCCATGAGACGATGACGAGGCCAAAAGAGAGATGGGAGGCAGCCTACTGGAAGTGCATGCTCAAGGCCTCAGGGGCCGCTGGAGCCTGTGAAGAATGCAGTCTTCAATGGGAAGAACTGTGCCATGAACTTCTCTAGAATCATGTCATTTGGAAAGCATTAGAGAGCATTGGTTTGGGTAGTTTTCAGACTAGATTCTGTGGGAAGGTTTCTACATGGCAAAGGAGAGGCTGAATGAACTTTCAGGCCCTCCGAAGTGTCCCCCTTCCCTGCCAAGCCGTTCTTTTCTCCAAGACACCAGATGAGGGGGCTAGTGGGGGGCTGAAATCCAGTCTCCATTCCTCTGGCCACTCTAGGACTGTGAAGCCCTGGTACCCCACCAGAGAGGTCAACTTTTCCTAATTTGCACAATGTGTAAAACAGAATTTTGGTAGCTTTGTCCTCTCTCCTGCCCCAACCACACAAGCATGCAAACACACATACATATAAAGCCACACAAACATATCCACAGACTCACATGTCAAAGGACAAGCACACGCACATAATTGTGCAAACACACATGTAGCCATATATCCACACTACACACAGAGCGTGCAAACACAATATGTAGAAATTAAATGATAGTGGAAAGAGTGGTACACTCAGAAATGATAGTCTTAGGTCTTTTCATAATATGAGTCTTACAATTAGTAAGACTAATTTGTTTTTAGTTTATATCATGATGGAAAATTTGTGACTTTTAATACTGCTACATAGCATACAGAATCATGACTCCCACTTTTTTGTTTATCCACTTTCAGAACTCACAAGTATTGGTGTCTACCCCAACTTCTTCACCTCCCAAAGGACTTCTAGAGCCGTGGAAAAGGATATGAGGACTTGACAGTGAGGGTGTAACATTATTAAGGAGTATAAAAGACAGGAAATTTTTGGTTGTAAGAAATAAAGATATAACTCAGACTTTATTTAGCAAATAACATATACAGAAACAAACCAAAGGCAACGTATTGTCTCATAAATTTTGGCAGTCCCAAACGGAAGTCAACTTCAGGAAAGGCTGGATCCAGGGATACAAATTTTGTCTTTTATGTATATTGATGTCTTTTATCCTACATTTTTTATTTCTTAATTCCTGTGTTGACTTCCTACTCAAGCAGCAGCAATTCATGTGGGTAGCAAAGATGGCCAGCAATTGCTTTAACCTTACAATGTCCTTATAAATCTTGCTGGGAGGTGGATGAGTGTCTCTCCAGTCTCTGATTTCTTGCAAGAATGCTGGACACAGCTTTAAATGGCCCAGTTTTGGTCAAGCATCTATCTCTAGGGATGGATTAGAAAGAGGTAACCTTCACCCGTACCAGAAAAACAGAATAATGAGGGTCGAGGGTGATTCCCCAAAGAGATGGTAGACAGGAAAAGGAATATTTATATTTTCCTCCCTACTTCCAGGTATACTCATGGGTCAGGATCTGTGCTGAAGGCTGGGGGTACAAAATAAAAAGTGTTCACATTCTTTTCCTCTAGGAATTCACAGCCTAGCAATAGAAATGGTGTGCAAGACGATACTATGGGACATAGAAAGCAATAACCACAAAATAAAAGTCCGATTAAATACACTTCATTAAACAACACTAAGAAAATGAATAGGCGAGCCACAGATTGGGAAGAAATATTCATAAAATATAACTCTGTAAAACCATTTGTATTTTTTAATAAGAGAAAACATTCCAACTTGCAAAAATAGGCAAAATCTTGGACACTTCATGGCCAATAAGGCCAATAAACCTGTGAAAAGTTGCTCAGATTCATTAGTTCTCAGGGAAATGCAAAGTCAAACCACAATGAGATACCACTACCTAATGTCTAGAATGGCTAAAATTAAAGACATTGACAAAAATGTTGGAGATAATGTGGAACAGCCAACCTCTCCTGTATCCCTGGTGGGAATGTTAAATAGTACAACCATTTTGTAAAATCATACATCTACACTATGACCCAGCAATTCATTCCTAGGTATTAACCCAAGATAAATGGAAATTACATAGTCACAAAAAAGTATTTTCGAGGGAGTGTTCATAGAAGCTTTATCATTCATAGCTCCAAATTGGAAACAACCCAAATGTCCATTAACACGAGGATGGATTAACAAACTGTGGTGTGCCCGTACAGTGGAATATTCCTCAGTCATAAAAAAAGGAATAAAGTACTAACAACTGTAATGACATGAATGCGTCTCATAGAAAGTATATCGAGTGAAAGGAGCTGGCCATAAAAGAGTACAACCCGTACATTTCTGTGCATTTCTGTGAAGTTCTTAACTAACTTATGAAGGAAAATAAGTGGCTCGGGTTGGTCTGGAGGGTGAAAGGGTGGAGGTTAGGAGGAAGCCTAACCATGAAAGGTTATGAGAAAACTCTCTAGAGTAATGGAAATGTTCAAAACCTTGATAGATGTGTGGGTTATACAATCATACCCATTTGTAAGTGTGTATTTCATTTACATTAAATACAAAAAATATTAAAAAATAAGTAGTTGAGGGTAGAGAGTGATGGGAGGTATAGAAAAAGCAGGAATGACAGAATGTTTATAACTGCAGAAACTGAATGATGGGTACATAGGACGTCACTCAACTATGTTGTTTACTTTGTGTATGTTCGAAATTTTCCATAAAAGAAGAGTTTTTAAAAAGCAAATAAATTCATGTTTAACACTATGATGACTTCCATGAGAAAAATAGGAACTGGAACGACAAAACCTAGAGAAATTACCTGCCAGGGGAGTTGGGGGTGGGAGCAAGGAGTTAGAGTGGCTCTCGGAAAAGGCATTTGAGAAGAGAGGATATTCGATTTGGGAGTTACCAGCCAAGAAGGACTAAAGTGGTTGGAAATGCCCAGAATAGACAGCGAACCGTTAGAGAACACCAAGGAACCTCTGTGACAGGGCATCATCACAAGACAGCCAGTGATGCGTACTCTTCTGAAATTACCCTTCCCCCGTAGGAATCAGCGCAGCCCAGTGTGCAGGGCGAAGAAACTGCCATCAGGCTAAACTCCTCATCATGTCCTTGGATGATCTAAGTCACAACCCTTCTCTGCCCTTCAGTTGCCTTAAGTGTGAGGTGAGAGTTTTCAACAAGATTATTTCTTAAGGTCTCTTCCCATGCTTGAAAGCTTTCTGCAGTAGCAAGTTAGTCGTGGCAAAGAAGGAATAAAACAAAGGTCTGAGAACCTATAGGTCCCGGAATTTCCCTACTGCCATATTCCACATGTTCCAAGGTGCACACTCTTCTTTCACATTGAACATCACAGAAATCAGGGCACACCTTACACTCAATGACGTCAGATGGCCAGGCCATAGTTGCGTTGCCTGCCTGGAGGTCTTTGGCTATTAGTCTGGGGCAAAGTGACTGGCAACCACAGTCACCGACTGTTTAGTTGAAAGACCACCTGTGGACCTTTGGTGGAGCAAATGAGTTGCAGTTGTCTGGAAATCTCCTACTCATGCCTTCTTGCAGGGTGAAAAATGGCACCAACATCAGACTTTGCAAATTGGTACCGGTAGGCTGACACCAACTTCCCAAGACAACTTCCAAGGCAATAGCACTCTTAAGGAACGCTGCATTCCCAGACTGTCTCTAGGGCTCAGTTGACAATATTGTGCAGAAAAACACATCAACAATGGAGTCAGAAAGTGCTGCAGAAGAGGTAAACCATTCTAAATGTGAAGAAGTCTTAGTAATACCTTAACCAATGTTTTGCTTATATTTTCCTTGTTACATATACCCAAGGGCAATATGTGATTTAAAAACACATGTCTAAGGGTGCCTGGGAAGCTCAGTCCAACTCTTGATTTCGGCTCCGGTCATCATCTTGGGGTTTGTGGGTTTGAGCTCCACATCAGGCTCTGCACTGACAGTGCGGAGGCTGGTTGGGATTCTGTCTCTCTCCCTCTCTCTCTGCCCCCTCCCCTCAGTCTCTCTCAAAAATAAATAAAATAAACATTTAAAGAATATGTCGAAATAAGTCAGAGATTTTTGTTAAAATTTCTAAATCATGTCTAATTATGTCTCAAAGATTTTTTAGTACTAATAAAAGAAAAAAAACTTGAAGTAATTAGGAAGTGTCATATCATAGCTTAATCAGCAATGCCTTTTCTTTCCAAGAGATATGTAAAATAATAGCTCAGCTGGTAATCTTAACTGTGATGAAATCCCATAGTGAAACCCTATGCCTCCCCAGCACTCACTTCCTGTGCCTCTGTATTCTTTTAAGACTCTCGATAAGGCTTCACATTTGAGGGCTTTTCTGTACCAGGAGCTGTGCGAAAGGCTTTACAAACATCCCCTCACCTACCATGTAACAGCCTTATAGGAGATACTATTATCATACCCTTTAATGTTGAAGAGGCTAAGATATGTTGTCCAAGGTCACAGTTTATATCACTTCCTTTCTGAAATTAGTGGAAAATCACAAAATGAGCTTTTCCCAGCTCAGATACACTCTCCAGAATCTGTCCATGAACAATAATGCAGGGAGCTCCTGTGACTTGGGGCGGTACTAGAGAAGGTTCTCACGTACACGTACCTCAAGGGAGGCCGGCAGCATGGTGGGGGGCAGCACAGAGACAAGCTTTGGAGTCACACAGACCCAGGTTCTAATCTCAACTCTGCCAACTCTGCCACTTTACTGGTTGTGTGATTTTTGAGCAAGCTATTTAAGTTCTTGGAGCCTCAATTCTTTCCTGTGTAAAACGGAACTAATATAACCTAACTCCAAGAGTTATGTGAGGGTTAAATAAGTTCATTCAAGTATTCATTTATTCAACAAATATCTACAGAGTGCCTGTTGCATGCTAGGCATCGTATGTAATGTAAAGTGAATGCTATGCCAAAGCCCCTAGCAGAGTGCCAGGCATAGAGCAGACACTATGGAGAAAATTTGTTTTGTTTTTATTTTTCTGCACTCCTTCTTACCAGCACACCATTTCCCTTTTGGGCAGTCCCCTCCTCCCACCCCCAACCTATGCTACCGTAATTAGATGCTCTGTCCTTCACTGACTTGGCCATGAGCATGTGAAACAAGCTAGGTCATGGGCATGGGCTCTCTGGAACTTGAGTCTTTAGTGGAGTGATGGAGACTGAAAATGGTAGGCATTCTTGCAAACCACCTTTGCCAGGGCTCTTCCACCTAAGAGCGAAGCTATCTGTTCCTGTTCATTTCCAAGCCCTATTCTGCAGCCTTACTATAGTTTTGTTTGTTTGAGGTCACACGATCATTCCAAAACTTCCCTTTTCGTAAGTTACCTAGAGATAGTATTAGTCATTTGCAACCTAAGAAATTAGATGCACGATAAAGAAAAAAAAAAGTTGACTCCCCTTTCTCTCATATGTATTATTGATTTAGGAGAATAGGAGGAGTAGCAAAAAGGGTGATTAATGGCACAGGGGAATTTAGAAGTGCCCATTTTGGCAGCATATATACTGAATTCAGAATAGTTGCTAGATATTCTAAACAACAATGCCATTGACTTACATTGGTTAGGGGAAGTGCTTACTGTGGGACAGACATGCACACACATTGTCTCATCTAAAGCTTGCAAGGAACCTGTGGAATAGGTATCAACAGGTGTCCTAGATGAGGACATTAAAGCTCAGAGAGATTAATGGCTTGTTTGTAAGATTGCTACACAATTTGCAGGGCCTAGTGTAAAATAAAAATGCAGGGCCCCATGTTGAGAAACTATTAAGAATTTCAAAATGGCAACAGAAAAACATTATATTAAGTTCAGAATCCCTCTGGGCATGGTTTTCCCCCACTCCTCACCCTCAAAACTGCCCAGGTCACCCACCCATAAGGTTGGCCCAACTTGCTTAAGCTAGTAAGTGGCAGAGCTGAGATTTAAACCCAGAACCCTTTGAGTCTATAGTCTCAAATTGTAAGTAGCCATACAATGGGAGCACCCCAGATCAGAATGATACTGACACCCATTCCAGATCGTTCCCATCCACGTTGTCTAGCCACTGTCCTCAGCCCCTACCCCAGAGAGCATCTGGGAGACTCAAATGAAAGGGTGATAATGATGAGAACCTCAGAGATTCACAGGGAAAAGTAATCTAGGAGAGTAGTGACAAGTCTTGCTGTCCCCTGCCTTCCTCCTGGTTTTCAATTAAGGTCCCACCCTTTGCGAGGGTTCTAGACCAAGGAGAGAAAATTTGGAAGAGGCTCAAAAGAATGATGAAATTGCTGCACACAAGTGTTCATGAAATTGTGAGTGGTCAACCTGTAGACCCGAAGAATCACAGTTGCCATCAGCCACTTCCCTGCCAAGACAGAAGTTCTGCGAGTCCTGGGGTCTCTCCTGTTTACCACAATACCCCAAGTGTCTGGCACAGTGCCTAGGGCATAGTCAATGCTCAATAAATAGTAAATGGTGGTGTTGGGGCGCCTGGGTGGCGCAGTCGGTTAAGCGTCCGACTTCAGCCAGGTCACGATCTCGCGGTCCGTGAGTTCGAGCCCCGCATCAGGCTCTGGGCTGATGGCTCGGAGCCTGGAGCCTGCTTCCGATTCTGTGTCTTCCTCTCTCTCTGCCCCTCCCCCGTTCATGCTCTGTCTCTCTCTGTCCCAAAAATAAATTAAAAAAAAAAAAATAGTAAATGGTGCAATTGATTAACCAGTTTGCCGAATGTCAGTCAAGAAGAATAGGAATTAGATGTGGTTTTTCTTGAGGAAGAACATCCGTCCCAATGGCGTTGACCGGCTTTGACTCTTGAATGTGGGAAAGCTCTGCCTCTCCAGCTCAGAACAGGCTACGAGGTCTCAGGTGTGGAGATATGACAAAGCTATGCCCCAAATGCATTTCCTAGAATACCAGAAATACCAGAATAGCTACCTGGGCCTCTGTGGAAAAGCTGCTCATAGAGAAGTCAATGAGAAATATCGCTGTCCTTTAGACATCCTTCTAAACCTTATGGTCTGTGACTCAGTGAATGTGCTTATTTGGTCCAGCCCAGAACTGTTGGTAAGGCTAACTTCAATGTCCCAATCGATGTAAGGCAAAATTCTGAAACTGAGTTCACCAGAGTTTATCACTACGTGTAGCCAGACAAATGTACAACTCTCCTGCCTTCAGAAGAATTTTCTACCCTAATTGGGACGGTGATTTGAAACACATTGTCATTTAATTCTGATTAAATCCAAAGTTACAGAGCTTTTGAGAATTCTTTCTTTCTTTTTTTTTTTTTTTCTCAGTTTTGGGCTTGGATACTGGATATATAATATCTAACCCCACTGGGCAATCCTGGATGTCAGAGTCCCCATGCTTACAGACATCTGCAGGGAGAGAGCTCTGAATAAATCTGTCTAAATAGTAATGATGCATTACATTACTTCATAGCGATGTTAACCTTTGGAGGCAAAAGTCCAGACAGGTTGAGGAATGGAAAATGAGGGGGTAAGTGGGGGAACAATTCCATTAGCTGTAATCAAAAGAAAAGGCCAAAAGGGGATTAAAATCTATAGTGTGTTCAAAAAGGGCAGAGACTAAACCACTCCAACTTTGAAGAGGAAAGATTAAATGTTTGCTGTTGTTTCCTGTTTTTTCCACTAAAAGAGTTTATTAATTTACACTTAAGACTCTGCCTGCCTCAGTTAACTAGAGTTTTTAAAATGAATGATAGACTTACTCATTTAAAACCAAGAAAAAAAATAACCCCTCCATACAGTTCCCATTTCCTCTGACCCATACTTTATAACTTTATTTAGATCAGGGTTTTAAACCTAGAGATCCAAATACTCCACTTTTTAAAATAAAATACAGGGGGTTACTACAACTTTATTAGAATTTCAGAGTATGTATGCATATTGTATATACACATATATGCTTTTTTCCTGATCAAATACTCCAAAGCTGTTTAAGATTATTAAAGAGAGTTTCTGATTGATTACACTTCTAGAAAAAAAAAATTAAGAAATTTTACACTGACTACGTCATCTTTAAAGTATCTTTTTTTCTTGATTCCGATATTCATTGAATTCTGGGTCAGGAGCTAAACACTATTCTAACCATTTTTACTAAATGCTTCTTCATTTAACCCTCTTGGGTACTAGGGAACATCTACCTGCCCCTCCCCTTTCTCTTTCTTGCAGAAAACAGACTCTGACAGTTTGAGTAATAATCATCGCCACCCTTTACTGAACACCTCTGATGTGCTAATTGTTTTTACATCTCATTTAAACTTCCAACAGCGAGGTCGATGTTATTTTCTGGCCATTTCAAAAGTGACGAACTAAATGATCCATAAAGTTAAATAATTTGTCCAAAGGATATTTAAGTTGGTAAATGAAACGTGGGTTGGAGCCCAGGCCTAATTTCGAATCCTGTCCTTTGATCACCACACCCCACTGTTTTTTTTTTCTTGATCAGCTATAATACTTGCACATGTGCACCCTTGGCCTTGAGTGGTAGGACATGCTACTGAACAGGGGCCTCACCACCATTCGATGTCAAGCTGACCTCACCTGTAATGCAGTTAATGCTGGCTTCTCTTCCGTGGACGCACGCTTTCAGAAGAGGGAATTTATGTCACGAGATAGGAGTAACATCAACATATCCTATAACTTTCCACTTCTGGAAATTGTTCCCAGCCACCCAAAGTTGTGTTTACAAGTGGTTGTGTGTTTCCTGTGAAACCCTCTCACAAGAGGGTCGATCTTCTGCCTTCCTGGGCCTCACAGGAGCCCTGTAACTAGGACAGAGACGGGTCTTCCGGGTGCAAGGTAACAGCTAGGGAACTGTGGCATTGGCAAAAAAAGGTATCGCCTTTCCCCGTATTTCTGAGCCTCCGAGGCTCCACATAAAGCCCCCTTCTCTAAGAAAGCTCCCTTCCTGGACACTGGCTGTCATCAGCACTCCCAAGCAGCACGCTGCCGCAGCCAGCGACAAGGTGGGTGTGAAACATTTACTGCAATGGGCTCTCACTCCATCACCCATGCAAGTCTTTAGCTGCCTGTTTGTGATGTGCCACACACTTCGGAGGTGCTGCAGGTATAGATCCTCCTCAGGAGTGTAGGGGGACCACATGTGACAAAACAGTTACAATAACTGTAGATTAAGGGCTTAAATACTGGTGCTTTTCAAGTAACGTGAAAGTATAGAAGACGTAGAAACAAAGTCTCCTTAGTGTGTTCAGGAAAACTTCACAGAGGAAGTCACATTTAAGTGGGGTTCTGAAAGAAGAGTAGGAATTTTCCAAGAGGCAAAAAAACCCAAAAAACAAAAAAAAACCAAAAAACAAAAAACAGGGGTAAAGGCGGTCCAGGAGGGTCCAGCACAGAGGTTGAACAGTTAACAGCAAGTTGGACGAACACCGTGACTTTCGGTTTGACTGCAGTGGAGAGACGCTGAGGCCTGAGTCTGAATTAGGTGTGAGACTGTGAAAAGCCTCATGTGTAGGTCTGAGGTCCTGACTCTATCCTGTCTGTACTACACATTTTCTTTTCAATTATTTAACTATCTTATTGCATTTCCCCCTTATGATAATAGAAACATGCGTGGGAAATAGAAGTTAGAAAGGACCCACAGGGAAGGGAAGGAAGCAAACAGCTATATCAGTAACACAGTTTCCAAAGATGGAAACTATTAAACAGAGCTATAGCAAAAATTTTCAGCTTTAATTAAAGATGTGTGGGACAAAAAAATAAATAAAAAAATAAAGATGTGTGGGACAAAGAACTGTGTATTCCATGTGGGAGAAAACAAATAACATCCAAGAAAATGCTTTGCTCTTTTCTTTTTAACATTTCCAGAAGAAGACCTTCAGACAGGAGACAAGGAGATGGGAAGGAATAGTTGTTGAGTGCCAGTTCTATGTTGTTATTGCATAACATTGAATTAATTGTAACCCTTAGTTCATAATACACTCTTACCATGTTATTAATGAGTAACCCTCATCATCCTCATCATTAACGGTAAAATAAAATATTGTTGGGGCGCCTGGGTGGCTCAGTCGGTTGAGCGTCCGACTTCGGCTCAGGTCATGATCTTGCGGTCCGTGAGTTCAAGCCCCGCATCGGGCTCCGTGCCGACAGCTTGGAGCCTGGAGCCTCCTTCAGATTCTGTGTCTCCCTCTCTCTCTGACCCTCCCCCGTTCATGCTCTGTCTCTGTCTCAAAAATAAATAAACACTAAAAAAAATAATAATAATTAAAAAATAAAATGTTGCACCAGCCGCCAAACCTGAGCACAAAAACCCACGTGTTCCTCTTCCTTTCTTCTCTATCCCCATCCCAATTAACCACCTTGCAAACTGTGTGTCGTTCATTTAACGGACAGTATGTGCACACGCACACATTTGTACTTATTATATTACAAAGACGCTGTCACTCGGGTGTATACAGCTGTAGTTTATCCCTTTCCCTGTGGACTAGATTGTGTCCATACACCACTGTGTATTTATCCATTCTGCTATCAGGGGCAGAGCAGGGGGCAGATTCGGGTTTTTCCCTGATTGCCTACTATGAAGAAGTCTCTAATTTTTTCCCATCTTCAATTTCAAATCTCCCACCAACTCGGTGAACTGGGGATTATTAGCTTCACCATATGGGTGAGCACATGGAGCCTCAGAGAGGGTAGGAAACTTCCCTGCCATCACATGGCCACCCAGCAAAGGGGCCCGGGTTTAACCCAATTCGCCACAAATCCAAAGCCTGCAGTATCACTTCCTCCCCTCTTCAAAGGCCCAGTTTTCCCTCTAGATCCAGTGGGTTCAAGGCTCAGGAGACCCCCCCCAGCTCACTTTTGGTTTTTCTGAGTCTGCTTTATGAGTCACTGCTGGGGTGAAGAGGGGATTTCCTGAGCTGCCCCTGCCAGGGATGTCAAAGCAACCTGCTTGCCCAAACAATTCCATGGGTAATAGTCAGCTGCACTGAAAACTTCTGGGCCAGCCAGTTGGGTGGGGCTGCATTGACCTAGCAATCTGCTAGAATGGGTTTCTTCCTTTTCCACCATATGTGTCCTCAAAATAGGTAATCATAATCATCCTTTACTTGGGAACACAGCTGTGCCATTTCCAACGTTCTCTCTGAAATGGGGAAGTAAGTATTATCAGCCTCGCTCTGCAGATCAGGAGACCAGGTATCAGGGAGATTGTGATTCAGCTGGTAAGGGGTGTCTTGGAAAAAGGACTCCAGTCCAGAGCATGTTCTGGTTTTCCATACAAGTGTCTCCTACTTAAATGAAACCTATCACACTGGGATAGAGCCTCTAAGAGAATCTGAAAACCCGATATTCAGGACATTCCCCAACACAATCTTCACTACCAAGAGCCCCATTCTTTCCAAGGGAAAAATACCCAGTTGGTTCTCTAACCACATACTGCCTGTGAACCACAGGTTTTGCTAAATGACAGCCACAAGGCGGTAAGAGGCGGGTAACAACACAATGTGGTTTGAAAAGTGCTAGGACAGAGCCCTCCCTTACTGTCTCTTTCCACGGTCTGTCGCAGAGACCCAAGTTCTACTCCTCCTCCCTTGGTGCCTTGGTTGTTTTCCACCTCAAGACCTTTAGGAAAAGGGTGAGCTCTAGCATAGGTCATATTAAGAAAAATTACTGAAGCCTTAGACAAAACGTTAGCGGTTTGTCCTTTCCGTATCATGCTGAGGTGTTGTCTGATAGGCTTACCCTAAGATTATTTAATTCTCTATTGTTTCATACCTCATGTTATTATTGTGTAAGGCCCAGATTCTGCGAAGAAACGTAACAACTTATAGACTTTTTTTTTCCCCAGGACAGATGAAAATGATTGTTTGAAAGAACAATAACCCCAAAGATGATGTTTTTATTGCCCTGTAGGACATTAACCACTTTTGTTTTACGCTTTATTCTTTCTTCAGCACATATAAATACTTCCTGTCTTATGTGAGGGGTTTTTTTTGAATGATTTTTACTAATCTGTTGGTTTCTTCCTCAATGATTTAGATTAATCTTGTACACGTGTTCACTTTATAACTGCTTATTTTAAGAAATTCTACATAGATGGCCCTCATTTTTAATGCCAAAATGAGAGTTTCCAGTTATTGTTAGCACATAACAAATTACTCTAAAATTAGTGATGTGAAACCGTATCCATTTAATTTACTCACAGTGTGGGCTAGGTCTCTGGGAAGAGCCGGGAAGTTTTTGCCCAGGTTTCTCATATGGTTATGGTCAGGTATCTGCTGTGGCTATAGGCATCTCCAGGCTCCATTGGCTTGAATGTCCAAGATGGCTCCTTCGCCTGGGTACAGTTGAGGCTGGCTGCTGGCTAGCAGCTCAGCTGGGCTTTCAACAGGAGCCCCTATCTATAGCCTCTAGAGCATGGTAGTCTCAGGGAGTCAGGCTTCTTAGATAGTGGCTGGCTCATCTCAGGAGAGGCATCCCAAGGAAATCAGGTGCATGGCCTTTAGTGACCTAGCCTGGGAAGTCCATAGCAGCACTTCTGCTGTGCCCCACTGGTTAAAACAGCATCGTGGAGGAGGTACATACACTCCATCTCTTTTTTGGGAAGAGTGCCAAAGAATTTTTGGACTATGTTTTAAAAAGTCACCTGGGGAACCACTTTGAACCTTACAGTGGGAAGGAATACTCACATTTGACTTATTACATTATCAAAAAGACAGTTGGGGACAGAGAGGGCAAGAGGAGGTATGAGAAATAGAGGTAAGGGATCCAGGAAGGAGGGTTTGTGCTACTTGAAGTTAAAAAGTGATTGGAGGGGCACCTGGGTGCACAGTCAGTTGAGCATATGACTCTTGATCTCTGCTCAGGTCATGATCTCCATGGTTCGTGAGTTCGAACCTCAAGTCAGGCTCTGCATTGATACTGCAGAGCCTTCTTCGTATTCTCTCTCTCTCTCTCTCTCTCTCTCTCAATCTCTGTCCCTCCCCTGCCAGTTCTCTCGCACGTACTCTCTCCTTTTCAAAAATAAGTAAACTTTAAAAAGAATGATTGGAGCCTTTGTTCATTCAGCATCATGGGAGGGGGAGAGAAGAGACACATATTAGAGGTAATTCAAATTAAAACTTGAAAAGATTTGGTAGTTGATTGGCTGAGGCTTGCCCTATTAACTCTGTAATAAAGAGTCTGATCCCATTATTATTATTATTTTTTAAAAATATTTGCTGACAGCTTTTAAGCCTCACCCTCCCTCTTTGCTCCTTCGTCCCCACAACTGGGGAAGCTGAAAAGAAAGCCCAGGACTCTGTCCTTTGGCACCAGTGGGAAGTTTAAACCATGCATTGAAACTCTCACCCCAGCCCCACCTGACCACCATAAAACCCCCAGCCAACTCTCCTGTCTCTGCTCTCTCAAGCCATTTTTGGATGTGCTTGGAAGCCACCCTACTCTCCCCAGAAAGCCTCATTATATGAACAAGTAACCTTTTATCATAATCCTCTTAGTGGATCTATGCCATCATCATTCTTGACACACCAACCACGATTCGGGTGGGGGTCCTCCTGGATCTTTACAGTGATTGTGACAAGTTCCCAGTCACACCATATGTAGCAATTTTGGTTTCTGACTGTGAAAATAATAATGGTTAGCATTTATTGCCTTCTATAGTCTGGCCACTATGTCGGCACTTTTTCTATGGGATCTCATTTAATCCTCATAAGAGCCCTCCGAGATGGTACTGTTATTATCCCCATTTTACAGATGGGGAAATGGATCAGAGTAGAGCAATCAATGGAGGGGAGGGATTGGTCAAGATATGCCCCCGCCCCCAGGCTGCAAGCATGGTTGAGAAACTGACAACTAAGAGAAGGCAACTTGGAGAAGATCCATCTCTATGGGAAGGAATACGCAGTTTCAGGCAGGTTTCGTTTCTGATGAAAGGAGGGTATACAAATGAAGACATCCTTTGGCATTTAGAGATAGAAGCTTATTCAGTAAAAATATATTGGGCACCATTTAGGTCCCAGGCTCCAGATGGGTACCGAACAGAGCTCTGGTAAGGGAACAGAGACTGAAGAGTCACCAAGATCTTGGGCGCTGGAGCGAAGATTTAGAATCCAAGAGAAGAAGAAAAGTCAAGGGTTGTGAACTCACATTCAGAGAATGGGAGAAAGAGGAAGAGCCAGCAAACCAGACAGAGAAAGGACAGTGGTCTAAATAGTGGACCACTTGAGTATACAGGTCTGAAAATATTTTTTTTAAAGAAACTGCCACTTAAAAATTGCCTGTATGTCTGGGACAAAGCCTGAAAGCCAGTGGAGTCATCTTTCCTTGATCTGGAAATGTCTCTTCACTTGATGGCCCCTTGCAGTTATGCAAACAGAAGGCAAGTGGGCACCCACTGCCACGGGAATTCTATAGCAGAGCATTTTATCTTTGGCTTTGGGAGGCTGCCCTCCCTTGGTACTCAAGAGGGTCACTTACGTGGAAGGAGGAAAATGTGCAGAGAGACTCCAAAGGCGTTGAGATCTGGACTCCCTTTAAGATGTTCAGCTTTATTACATCTTTCCAGTGACTGGAGATGGCCCCAACTGAAGTCTACTGGCAAAAAAAAGACACCAAGAGTTGCTGAAAACGGATTCCCCGTGAGGAAACTTCTGGACTGATTATCCAGGTTCAATGTCAGTGTTTAGGTGGCGAAAAGGAAGGGTCATTTCTGTCCGGTGTGCAGCCTGTGATTCTGCTGGTGTGGCCACTTTGAGCACAGTTAGGAGCACAGATGGGGAGCAAGCCCGGCTGAGAGTAACATTGGGAAAGGATCACTGCCCTTCCTTTAAAAACCTCTGCAGCTTTGAAAGTGTCTGAAAGAGCAAGAGTGTCACTGAGGTGGGAAGCGAGGGTCAAAGTAACTAGCCAGGACCAGACTGTGATGATGACCCCATGCAGCAGTGTCAGAAGCTAGAGCCACTGAAAACAGAGTCACTCACACACAGACCAAAACCTCCTATTCCCCTTTGAGAAGTGTTTGCAGTATTACTGGCTTTTTGGGTTAGGAAAGCAATTCAAAGGGAGAAGGCAGAAAGAGAGAGAGGAACCAGAGAGTCAGGATAATCTTTTTTTTTAAATCTTCTTAAATATTTTTTTTAATGTTTATTTATTTTTGAGAGAGAGAGAATGAGCAGGGGAGGAGCAGAGAGACACACACACACAGAATCCGAAGCAGGCTCCAGGCTCCGAGCTGTCAGCACAGAGCCCGACGTGGGGCTCCAACTCTCAAACTGTGAGATCATGACCTGAGCTGAAGTTGGATGCTTAGCTGACTGAGCCACCCAGGTGCCCCAAGAGAGTCAAGCTAATTTTAATTTTGAATAATGAAAACGTGGCCTGATTTGTACCCCATGTTGACCAAGTAGGTCATGCAATCTTGCTACCATTCTTTGAATACTCAGTAGGCATATTGTTTTGCAGTGTTCCTGTTACATAAAAGGTGCTTAATATATGGTAACTGATCAATAACATTATTATTAGTAGTAGTATTAGTATCAGTATATTGTTGGTTGTCGTGGTTAAAGTGCTAATTTTAACTGGGTGGTCAACACAGTCCTGGTAGAATAATCAAGGAACAATGCCAACAGCCACCTGCCTTTTGGATCTCATTCCTTAAGTGATCTCTGAGCAGTGCAAGAAGAGCTATTGTTTGAGACAAGGAAGGAAAGACTCCTGCAGAAGGCATCATCACAACCCAACAGCCAGTGCAGACAATCCTTCCTGCAGCTGGGACCTTGACCTAGGTTGAGAGGCATGGTCCACATCCTCTAGGGACCGTTATTAACCAGGTCACTGATTAGCAGCAGGAGGTGGCTTTGTTTGCTTATTTTTACCCTCCACACAGAGCCCAACTCTGGGGACTCTGCCAAGGGAAAAAATATTCCTTGTAGATAAGGGCAATCTGGCCAATCCATGGATTTGGGAGGGGAGAGTTCCGTATCATAGACGTCTGTCCTCCTCTTCCTCGTTTTTCTCCTCTGTCTTCCCTGTCTCAGCTCCTGCTCCTTCTTGACTTCTCGCCATCCTAAACACAAACCCCACATTTCTTATATTCCCATCCACGTGACCTTGGGAACATTTCCTCATCCCACAGATGTACCACCACGAATGGCTCTGCATGTAAGCAGTTTTGGGAAACCTGGGATACCAAACCCCTACCCTTCCTAGAAATTCTCAGAGCAACTCACCATGCCCAAAGCTCTGAGAAATCCTGTGGTGAAGTCACCACTTAACTCCCTTCAACCCAGGGTTTCCTAATCTCCTTGGCTCACAGCCGCGATCATATTTAATTATTCTTTCACAAGCTTATTAGTACCACTCAGCACTGGGGCTTCGAGGGATTCGGATTAGGGCATTCCAGGAAGAGGGGGAAAGTACAAGAACATAGAAGTGTGACACAATTTTGCTGGATGGGGGCACTGTGGAAGCAGTGCTGGGGAAAATATTAAAGAAATGTGTTAGGGCTCCTGTGCATAAAGAATAGGGTGCAGAGAAAGGCCTGTATCATAAAGGATCAGTTTTATGGAGGCCCCTAAAAATGCTTGTCTGAAAGTAAGTAGGGAGGGAGGGTGCAAGCTAATTCCCTCATCCCAGCTCACCATTAAGCCTCGTATGCTTCCCTTGTATCTGGGGGGACAGGGTGGTGAATTGGAAGATTATGATGGACATATCCAGCAGGGAAATTAGGGAAGAGACCTGAGTTGTAAGCTAGATATTTGCCCTTTTTTTTTTTTAATTTTTTTTTAACGTTTATTTATTTTTGAGACAGAGAGAGACACAGCATGAATGGGGGAGGGGCAGAGAGAGAGGGAGACACAGAATCGGAAGCAGGCTCCAGGCTCTGAGCCATCAGCCCAGAGCCCGACGTGGGGCTCAAACTCGCGGACTGTGAGATCGTGACCTGAGCTGAAGTCGGCTGCTTAACCGACTGAGCCACCCAGGCGCCCCTGCCCTTTTTTTTTTTAAAGTTTATTTTTATATTTATCTTTGAGAAAGAGAGAGAGAGCAAGTGGGGGAGGGGCAGAGAAAGAGGGAGAGAGAGAGAGAAGGAATCCCAAACAGGATCCTCACTGTCAGAGCAGAGCCTGATGTGGGGCTCGAACCCATGAACCATGAGATCATGACCTGAGTCAAAGTTGGACGCTTAACTGACTGAGCCACCCAGGCGTCCCTAGATATTTTCCTTTTATTCTTTTCAGCGCTTTCCAGCTTTTGTCCCATCGTGATACACATAGGAAATTACTGTAGTTTTGGTTTTGTGTGGCACACGGCTGCAAATGGACGAGGATGCGTGGTCCAGAAGTGGTCCAGAAGTGGATCAGTATCTCAAGTCCCCTGTAAGCCATTGGTGGCACTGCAGTGAGCCCTGATGCAGCTGGGAAGTGCTGCTCTAGATGACAGGGAATAACAGTAGAGTTTTAAGCGTGTAAATGACCCGATAAGGGTAGCACCAAGGGTTCTTGGGAGTTTCAGCAGGGACCCAGAAAGAGATCGGAAGCAGCTGGTCCATCTAGTTCCACAAACATGCCAGGGTCCTCCCACCACAGGATCCTGTGCATGTGTTTTGCTTCTGCCTGAAGTCATTCCTCCAGCATCGCTGGTCTCCATGTTGTCCTCCTTCTGCTCACAGCTCGAATATCAGGTTTTCAAGGAAGCTGTCCCTCACTCCTCAAGATCAAGCCTCCTTTATCATCATATCTTCATATGTATTTCCCCCATGGCGCCAATTTTAAATCACGGTTGTGCGCTTGTGTTATATGGGCTGCTCCTAGAGACACAAGATATTTGTCATACTGCTCCCCCACCCGGAAAGCGCTCCCCTCACATCTCCCCGAGTGCTCACATCATAGCCATTCTTCAACGTCCATCTTGGCTTCCACGTCCCACCAATCTCCCCAGTTGGAAATACTTTTGCTCTTCTTTGCTGGCACTCTATAAATATGGTTTCTGCACATCTCCAGGGGCTTTGTAGAACAGACATTGAGGAATTTTCTGCCTACCACCGCTGTTTTCTGGGACTACTCCCCCCACCCCGTCCTGTCACGTAGTCACTGTGGGGCCTGCCAGCTTTATTCTGTGTCACTCCACCTGAGACCCCAGTTCAGTGCAGAGCAGGGTGGATACTTGAACCAAGGAGACATTTCAGGTCTGGATTAGAAAAAGTTGCATCAACCTGTCTCATATACCTGACGTTCTAAGATGTAGCACTCTGGAGCTGTCAAGAGCCATGATTTTGCTTTGTAGAAAATATGAACCTCCCGTAAAAGAGAAAAATGAAACTGTACTCAGAGAGAAGCAGAGACAAGATAGTGTCCCGTCAGCCCTGGAGTCCCTGCTGCCAATGGTTCCTGAACCTTCACCTTGCCTTAGAGCTGTGAGATATTCATGGATGCTTCCGGTAGATTCAGCATGGCTTAATTTGGATGGGTTTCTGTCACTCTGTTACCAAGAATACAGATGAATTCATATGTATTGATCACTCTTGAGAGCTTTTGGGGATGGTATTTACTGCTTGAATTAAGGACAACCAGGGTAGAGAAAGTTAAAACAGCAATGATGCATCATAGAGTTTAACATATAGTTTCTGAAGTCTCCATTGGGACTACATAGCACAATGGGAAGATTATGGGCTTTGAAATCAGACTTAGGTTTGAGGCCAACTCTATGTTTTCCAAGCACAAATGGTGACTCCAGACAATCGACTGTACTCCTCGGAGCCTTATCTGTCAAGTGGAGATACCAATACCTACCTTAAAGAGTTATTATCACATGGTGTCATGAACGATGCCTTAGACAACTTGACATAGAATCTGGCTCACCACAGGTGCTCAGCATTTCACATTTCACTGAATCTAAGATGCCATCTATTGTCACTGGCATCATGATTTTGGGGCACCGCTGAGAAAGGAAAAGCCGATTAATCAATGACACACCATTGCTTACATGAGATATTCTGATTTTGGAGCTGTTAAACAATGGAAAGAAGTAGGTCTTAGAATGGATGAAATACAGTATATGTATTGAGCACAGGTGATCTAGGCAATAATGTTAGGCACTGGGGATACAGGAGTGAACGAGACCGAGATTGCTTCTCAAGGTGCTAGGAGCTAATAATGAATACATTTCAGATTTTCAAAAGGACACAGAATAACCTTAGTTGGTGAGTTCATCACTTCCAAGGATGCCTAGGCTTAAGAAGTAGAGCAGTAGAGAAATACTAGATTTTAATCCTCTTATATGTTGTTAGATCCTATAGCAGTCATATTTTCATGCTCTGCATACAATCCAAAACAAATTGTCTGCTTACAATTAAAATCCTGCTGAGTTTCCAAGAGTCCAGCCCCCAGGGAGCTATTTGAACCCTATGTCTTATCCACAATGACGCAATTCTACTTTTAAGGGACAATTAAGGGGTTTCCTTGTAAGTCAGGCCAAACTTTCTCCAAAATACATGAAGGAAGTGCCTGGAAAAGAAAACGTTTGAGACTTGTTTTCATACTGTCACTTAAGAAGAACAATTTCCAAAAAGGACTGATTTTTTTTTTTTTAATCAAATTTGGAAGGCCTGTGCTTTATAGGCCTTTACAGCCTTTTAGTAGAAGAGAACAAAGTCCCTTAGGAAACTTAATGTAACAGTAACCAAATGTCCTTGTTAAGCAGCCATTTATTGGTCTATTAAATCTGATCTGAACTGTGATATTTTGTGGTAAATCTTTTCTCCACCATAAATGGCTCGGTATGGGCTTCTTAAGGTGTCTCCTCCTCTGGAGACAGCTTTTTCTCATCTCCCAGAAAAGCCAAGTCTATTTGCATCTTCCTGGGCAGCTCTTCCAGGAGGGGAAGTCCAAAAAACGTTTTCTTTACCTCATTTGCTTAGGAAGCCTTCGATGTGATTTTGGAGATAGCTCATCCCCATTGTTCCATTTCACAGATGAGGCGAGACCAACAGCGAATTATTAAGTACTTGGTATAGATCAGGCACTGTCTTAGGTCCTGGGAATGCAGAGATGAATAAAAGGTTTTCTCTGCCCTCAGGATGCTAGCCATCCAGTGGCAAAGAGAGATCAGAAAGCTCGGTGGTAAGTGCTAGAAAACTGAGGAAGCCCCCTATGAACTAGGGCTGGCAGCTGGGATAGAGGAAGAAAATGATCTGCATTTGTCAAGTGCAATGTCAGGGTCCCTGCAGGGACCAGAACTCATTCCGGTGCTTTAAATGAAGAGACAGAGATGAAGGGACCACCTCCAGAATGCGGGCAGAGCAAGGGGATTTGGGCTCCCTGAGAATAGTAAGTGAGAAGCTACTCTCAACCTTAGAGCCAGAGGGTAAAAGGAAGAAACAGTGTATCAGAGTCTGCTAAGAAGTAGAGCCCTGGAGAAGCAGCCTCTCACGGGGAGCTGTAGTCATAGCCGGTCATAGCTGCTGCCAGAAAAAAGGCACCAAAGCAAGGAACAGGGAAGAAATGCCCCTAATTTTATAATTTTCAATTGATGCTTCCCGTTGACTGAATCCAACTGGAGCCAGATTGCAAATGTGACATAACCCGACAGAGTCAGCCTCCAGAAGCATAGAGCAAGGCAAACAAGGACAGAAAATGGATCTGGGGAAGAGGGCAAACACAGACAAGCCAGCACATCTGGCATCTACAATCTTTCAGGGAGCCTAGGTATGTGTGTGCACACTAGCACACCTGCGTGCACGCACAAACACACCCACCATTAATTTATTTAGCTAACACTTATAATTACCTATCATGTAAATCATGGAGATTAAAGTTGCTGGAGCGTATTTAGTTTTGGAAGTGAAGGGTAAACAAAATGAATACCATTTTTACCCTTATGGGCCTTCTAGTCTAGTGAGAAACTGATGAATAAAGTAAATAAGCCATAAAGCATGATGAGTATTATGTTAAGGAGAGGTCAGGAGGCCTTGGAGTACGCTGGGTGGGGAAGTACCTAATCCGGTCTAGGGTACAGAGACTATTCCCCGAGAAGGTGACATTTAAGAGACTTGGCGGTCAACAGAAAGGCCCTATTCACTCACCTAGAGGAGTGAGTGGCAGAGAGAGGAATGTTTCTGATGGGATAAACACATGTGCAAAGGCCCAGAGGCAGCAGTAGGTGTCAAATTCAAAGGTCTGAAAGAATGAAGCTGGTGTGTCAGATTGTTTTGGGCCAGATTTTTATGTCTAAAGACGATGAGGAATCATCCAAAGTTTTTGATTAGGGTTCTCTAGGTTTGAAAGGTCACTCCGGATGTGTTTTTCTCTCAGCCATCCTGATTTAAGGAGACACGGTAATGCTCAAGATGAGTCTGAGGGCAGTAGGAGCCAGTCAACTGGTAACAATTGAGGATGGTGATACAGGAGGTGGTGAGCGCATGTGCAAAGAAAATAGACAGGACCCAGGGACTTGGAGAGTGAGGGTGGGGGGTGGTGATGAAGTGGTAGGATGGGTGGGAGAGGACTCTCCATCCCACGTACCTTGAATTTCAGGGCCACCAGACCTCTTACCATCACTAAGCATATGCTTTCATTTCTCTTAGGTAAATACAGTACAACCTTGGATTACAACTAACTTGTTCTGTGAGTGTTCCGCAAGATAAGCAACCATGTCTAATAAATTTCAACTTGATAAACAAGTGATATCTTGCAGTATGACACCGAATGTCACACGATCACAACTGAGCCAGTGGGTCTCTCTCTTGCTGCAGGATCGTGGGTGATCGTCTCCCATGCTCAGATGCTTGGTCTCAGGCTGTGGTGTTTGGTAGAAATGGGTGATTTTTCAGAACGTTGGAAGGTGCCCACAACTGGCATTCGTGTATTTTTTGTCACTTCAAAGCACCTATGGACAATCCTTTGCTTTTCCATACAAGAGTAAGCTTAGGAATGCTTCGCTTCATTCTAGGTCAGGCTGCTTGCAGATATAGACCCTTTCCTCTGCTGTCTTATTACCAGTTACATTAAATACAGTATGTGACAAGAGTTTAATACTATACTGTAGTCAACATCTGTGTGAACCTATGTAATGGCCCCCATGCAGCAAGATTCTGTTGAGCCAATAGACAGCTGTGATTCTGTTAGTGATAGTGAAAGTCGTCTTACACAATAAACTTCCTCTGTCTTGTCTACCACACACCAGCCGTGAAAGGTTTCAAAGGTAAGTGCAGGTTAATTTCTTTATTTTTTGTATTTCCTTTATTATTGTGCATTGTATTACAGTATTGTAACCACTTTTATATGAATATTTTGGGGGTGTGGAATGAATCATCTGAGTTTCCATTATTTCTTAGGGGGAAATTCGCTTTGATATACAAGTGCTTTGGATCACAAACATGTTTCCGGAGCAAATTACGCTCTCAAACCAAGGCTTTACTGTACCTGGCATTGGAATTGCTGGGCGTGACCATATGTTTCAGCTTTAATAAATGCTCTCCTCCGTGTCTTTGCTTGTGCTCATTCCTCTGTCTGGAAACCCCATCTGCCAGCATCTAAGAAACTTGCTTGACAGGAGTTGTGGAAACTGCATATGAAAAATGCCAGGTCAAGACAAGAGGATGGACGGCAAGCAGCGGCCAAAGTCAGAGTGGGGTTGGGGAAGCAAATCAACAGGAGTGGGGCTCAGAGAGAAGGACAAGTACCAGAGTGGTGACGGTAATTTCAAGATGGAGTCTGTAAAATGAGCAGCTGATAAAAGCAGGTTAGTTTTAAACCACCACACCCGCTTTCATCAGGGTTGTCCTGTGCTTACCTTACTTAAAGCTGCAAGTCTTGGGGCTTGTTGCCATCCCAAATGATTTGTTCTTTCCCACGAATATTTAGTAATACCTGAACATAGTCTGCCTCATTAAATGGCGTGCCAGGTCCTCTCTCAGACTGATGATTCAAATGTAAACTGGTGCAAACCATTTGAAAGAAGTTTTGTGACATGTATGAAGAACTTTCAAAATGCCAGTATTCTTTACTCCAGGATGTTCATTAATAATTTTAGCTAATACAACTGCGGTGGTTGTAACTTTATGTGTCAACCTGACTGGGCCCCAAGGTGCTCAGATATTTGATCAAACACTCTTCTGGGTGTTTCTGTGAGGATGTTTTTGGATGAGATTAACATTTAAGTTGACAAACTAGGGAAAGCAGATTTTCCTCCATAATGTGGGTGAGCCTCATCCAATCAGTTGAAGGCCTGAAAAGAGCAAAAGGCTGACCCTCCTGTGACTTGCAGAAAGCTTGTCCTGCCTGACTGCCTTTGACTTGGGGCATCAAGTCTCCTTCCCGCCTTTGGACTTGAACTGAAACATCTGTTCTTCCCACGTCTTGAGCCTATTAGCATTTGGGCAGAAACTATACCCTTGGCTCTTCTGGGGCTCCAACCTGCTGACTGCCGACCTTGGCGCTTGTCAGCAACCAAAACTGCAGAAGCCAATTCCTTAAAATCAATTACTCAATCGATACATCTTCTATTGGTTTTGCTTCTTTGGAGAACCCTAATACAACAACCAAACACCATATACGGGAAATATTGTAAGCAATATACATGTATTAGGACAGTTAAATTTCATGAACCCCCCTGAGTTAGATACTATTGTCTCCATTACTGATGAGGCAAAAAGTAAGAAAAGGCAGAGCTGACATGCCACGCTCACACTTGCACATCCAGTAATGTGCCGAGCAGGAATTTAAACTGAGGCGGTCTGACTTCAGAGCTTAACACCACACTACGTGGCCTCTTCAATTTATGTAGACAAGTTACATGGGTTATGATCTCTGAACAAAGATGTGCATGGTCATATTACTTATCCTAGGGAAGATTTTGATACTTTTTAAAGGTATAATTTACTCATAGTAAGGTGCACAAATCATAAGTGGTTTTTTTTTAAAGGTGTATTTATTTATTGAGAGAGAGAAAGAGAGAGAGAGAGAGCATGAGCAGGGGAGGAGCAGAGAGAGAGAGGGGGAGAATCTCAAGCAGGCTCACAACTGTTAGCGCAGAGCCTAACACGGGGCGCCATCTCATGAACTATGAGATCATGACCTGAGCTGAAATGAAGAGCTGGCTGCTTAAATGACTGAGCCAGCCAACTGCCCCTTAAGTGTTTAATTCAATGAATTTTTTCATACGTATGCAGACCCACGTCACTGCCACCCAGATCGAACTATAGAACATTTCCAATACCCCTGCCATCTCCCACTTGCCTTCCTTGTCAATAACCCATAGGCACTATCATTATCCTAATCACTATCCTGACTTCTACCAACAATAATTTTGCCCGTTCAAGAACTTCATATAACTAGAACCATATAGTAAGTGTATTTTGTGATTACTTTTCATTATGCCTAATGTTTGTAAAGTTCAACCATGTTGTGTGTGTGTCCATCAATAGCTTGCTCTTATTACTGTGTCTTATTCTACTATTTAAAATTTTCACAGTTTGCTAATCTATCCTCCTATTGATGGACACTTGTGTTGTTTCCAGTTTGGGACTATTATGAATAAGTTGTTATAAATATTTTTGTACATGTCTTTAGTGAACATGTACCTTTGTTTCTCTTAAGTAAATGCCAGGATTGGAATTTCTGCCTCACTGTTTTAATTCAGGCTGAAAAACAGTTTTATAAAGTGCTTGAACTAGTTTACAATGATACCACTAATGTATGAAAGTTGCCCCACATCCTTGATAACACTTGATTTAGCTAGGCTGATTAATTGTACCTACTCTGGTGAGTTTTAAATGATATATCACTGTGGCTTATCTTAAATTTCCCATATAGCTAATGAAATCAAATACTTTTTCATGTGTTTGGCTATTTGAATAGGCTTTTTTGTGCAGTACTCATTCAAGTATTTTGCCTTTGAAAAAATAAGATCGTATTTTTCTTATTGATTTTTAGAAGCAGTTCTTTATATAGTATAAGTATCAGTCATTTGTTGGATATATGTATTATACACAATTCCTTCTAGTCTGTGGCTTGCCTAGTCACTTTTTGATGAATGGAAATTCTTAATATTAATATAATATATTTTATTTTTCTTTCTTTCTTTCTCTCTTCCTTTCTTTCTTTTTCTTTCTTTCTTTCTTTCTTAGAGAGAGACAGAGAGAGAGAAAGAGAGAGAGGGAGACACAGAATCTGAAGCAGGCTCCAGGCTCTGAACTATCAGCACAGAGACCAACGTGGGGCTTGAACTCACTAACCGTGAGATCATGACCTGACCCGTAGCGGACACTTAACCAACTGAGCCACCCAGGTGCCCCATTATTATTTTTTTCTTTTAAGCTGGGTTTTGTTGTGTCCTATTTAATATAGCTTTCATATATCAAAGTTAGGAGGATAGTCTTTGATATGTTTTGCTAGAAACTTGATTGTTTTACTCCTTACATTAGGTTTTATTTCCATTTTGAATTAGTTTTTGTGCGTGCTGTGAGGTAGAGAACAAGGTTCATTTTTTCCCCACATCGATATTCAATGTGCTCTGCACCATTTTTGGAAAAATTTGTCTTTTCCGTACTGAATTTCAGGGTTATAAATCAAGTGACCCTATATGTGGGGATCTATTACTAAACTCTACATTCTCTTTCGGTTGGTCTATTTTTCTAACTTAGCACCAATACTGTACTGCCTTAATTATCATAACTTTATAATGAGTCATGAAATCTGCTGAAGTCCTCTAACTTTGTTCTTCTTTTAAAAATTGCTTCCATGAATACATTTAAAAATTTTTTAAGTTTATTTATTTATTTTGAGAGAGACAGAGACAGTATGAGTGGGGGAAGGGCAGTTAGGGAGAGAGAGAGAGAATCCCAATGTGGGGCTTGAACCCACGAAGACGTGAGATCATGACCTGAGATGAAACCAAGGGTCGGATGCCTAACCAACTGAGCCACCCAGTTTTATTGAAAATAAATTTTTTTTTAATTTTCAATATCAAAATGATAGAGAAATGGCACAAATTATAGTACATCCATAAAAAAACACAAGATTACACATCCATAAAAATCAAGTTTATAAAATTTCAAATGATGGTGCAAAATACATACGAAATAATACCAAGTAAAAATAGAGGGGCATCACCTTGCAAGACCTGTATGATCTCAATTATACAAATGAAAAATACATCCAAAGAAAATGAAAAATAAAACTGTCAGGAGGTAAACCGTGGCTCTCTCTTCAAAGTGAAATGATAGATGTCTGTTTCTGTCATTTATTTGTTGTTTGATCTCACACCCATTCACTACTTCCTATGATCTTTGTATTGTGGCAAGATAGACCTGCAAACTACATCTCCCATTTCTCGTGCATTCAGGCTGGCTCTTCGTCATTCTGTTAAGATTGGCCGGTGGAGGGCAACAGACAGAGGTTAGGGGTGGGAGGAGAGGAGAGCAGGGATTTCTCTGCTCCTCTCTGCTTGCTCAGGCAGCCCTACTGGGCGACTGTGAGCTCTCAGTGGCTTCTCCTTTCCCTGGCAAGCCCTCCCTCTAGGCAGCTCTGCTTCTTGGCTCTGTTACCAGGACTTCCTTGTCCTCCCATCCTTAGGGGTGACAGTGGGCTTCTGCTAATTCCTGGGTTACTTCTCCACCCCCTGTTTGCACCTTTAGCTCTCCCAAGACATATGAAATGAGTTTCTCCTATTAAATCTCCTCCATCAAATTACTTGGTCTGGGTTCTATTTTTTCGAACTGGACCTTGACTATTATTTACTTAACTGTATTTTCTACACTTTTAGACATTTGTTCAACTGTACGTGGATGGCTGTTATACTTACTTTTTCTTCCAGTTTTTATCTGAGATGCTAGAGAGGAGATCAAGCGTTTGGAAAATTTGACTAAAAATTATTGAGTGTCTACTGTGGGCCAGGCACAAAGTTATCAATGCATTAGCCTCAATGGTTGTACTAGATGTTGTAGATACAAGAGCTACAAAAGCTGTAGTTGAGACTGAGTGGCTATTAAAGCTCTCTTTTCTCCAGGAAATTTATTTTATTTTATTTTATTTTATTTTATTTTATTTAAGTTTTTATTTTAATCCCAGTGTATTTAACACACAGTGTTATATTAGTTAAAAGCTCCTCTGATCTGGTATTTTTTTGTCTCTCATTTCTATAACCACAATAAGCAGAAAGTATATCACCGAGGGAACAGAATATAGAATAAATGCATTTTTTTAGCAGAAGATAGACAAAATTTGTTTGTACCCTAGAATCGCATACAAAAGGTGGACTTGAAGCCTTGGTTCTTAGGAAGGAGTTCAAAGAGAAGATAATGAGAGACACACAGAGAAAGAAACAGAGAGAATATGAATCTGGAGGGCTTTTCTGTTACTGGGGTGAGTGCTTCTCTTGAGGGCAGAGCTCGAGAGAGCAGCCCCTTCCCCTCATTGCATCTGACAGCCCATCCTGTCAACATAAATCCCTTAAGAGTCTTAGGCGGAGGAAAACAACAGAAAGTTGTTTTTGTTTGGTTTTCAGAAGTTGGGAAAGAGAAACTAAACTCTACAGACCAATAGAAAAAGAAGGCTCTGGGAGGGAGGCAGAGGCCAGGTTGGTGTTTCCTCGGGGATGGAAGCATATGGGGCCTCTCTACTCTCCATGTTATAATCTTTGGAATGACCTCAGGACTCGGTTTCTCTCTTTCACAAGAGACAGCATGGTGATGTCTAAGGAACTTGAGGTTTGGATTCAGAATATCCGGGTCGTTGGTCTAGGATCGTGCTCTCTCTCTCCCTCTCTCTCTGTCTCCGTCTGTCTCTCTGTGTCAGACACACACACACACACACACACACGCACATGCTGGGTGACCTGAGGAGTTATTTATTCTGTGAACTTCATAGTTGCCCCATCTCTACAGTTGGGGATAATCATACTCATCTGACAAAGTCCGTCTGCGAATTCGCTCTGCTGCCTTTTGTGTCCCCATAGTTCCTTGTCCCCTTGTGAAGAGAGCTCATACTCCTTGATATGCCATATGAAGCCTTCATCTGGGACCTCATTTTCTGCTCTCTGTTCATCTCACTGTCCTCTGCGTCCCCTGCAAGTGACCCACCCTGAAGGATGTACATGTTGCTCTCAGCCCCAATTCCTTTATGCAAATAATTCTCTCTTCATGCGAAGCCCCCTTCTCCATGATCTGGATAGCAAGCTTCTCCTCTTGAAAACTCAACTTTTCTTTGTTGGTGACATACCCCCTTGTTCCGCAGGCTTAATTCTTTGTTAATTCTTTGCTAATCCATTTCATCTGTGTAAACCTCCAACGGACTAACTTGACTGTGTGTGCATCAACCTTCCCCGAAGGACTAAGCGTTCCTGTGGTATAAATCTTTGTGTTCTCAGAGAGTAAACCAAGAACTGTCCCACAGCAAGTGAGGAGCAAACGCAGTGCATAAATAAATACTTTTCAAGAGTTCGTGGTGAAATATTTCTGATGAAGTGTCAGGGACTAGCAGAAAGATTGAAAATCCAGAGACGGATTCTGACTCCAGTCTTAGCTCAACGAGTGATCCCCATTTCTCTGGGCCTTGGTTTCTCCTCTTAAAGCAAGAACATGGAACCAAATAGTCTCCAAGGTCCTTCTCAGCTCAACTACCTTCTGATGGTCCTTCCCTTGTGAAACACAGCAGAGATTCCAGCTCTTTGGCTAAGGGACCCACCTCTGAAGGTGGTTAAAAATAACTACAAAGTGAAGTACAAGGGAGTGGACTTTGAAATACTGGGAAGGGTGTTGGACTGGACAAGAAAACCTAGGTCCAGGTCTCATCTCTACTACTTCCTATCAACTATGCAATTTTGCTCAGATGAATTGCTTCTTTTCTGGAACCTTTCTTTTCCTCATATTGTGGGGGAGAATAAAACCTTAGCCAAATCTGTGTCAGGATTAAATTGGTAATACACTTTAAAACTCTAACATTCTCTACCAATAACAAAGTACTGTTATTTTGATTATGATCTCTCTTACCAGTTTTGGGCCTTAAGAGATCTGCCATGAAAGCTGGAGGAGTTTTTTGAGATGACTTCTTAAAGAGATCACTGATATTAAATTGCTGGCCAGGAATTCACACCCTGAATTTTGTAGTCAAAAGCTTTACAAGGCTCACCCTGCCATCTGCTAGATTGATCAACTACAGCCTTCAACCACTTTAGTTTTGAAGCTAGACATGAATTAAACTGTCTCCAGCTTCCACATATGGATGGCGATTATTCAGTGGTAAATTGTCTCATAAACTGTGGTCAAATGTACCATAAAACAAACACAATGAACAATGTAAGCTGTATATATAATAATTTCTTAGTGACACCAGGATGGAGCATGAGGGCTCCCAGAACTTGGAGAAGTTGATATATATCTGCTCAACTGAAGCAGTATTTTCTTCTTGACTATTACCTCAGTGTGAATAAGCAAAGATGTCAATTGTGTATATCTGTATGCTTGTATATGTATATATGTTAGTGCGTGACCCATATGATCCAGGCACCAAAAAACAAAGTATTTCATAATATTTTCATCATAATGAGGATTGAGAAGAAGATGGATTTTTACTCTCTTCTGCTCCAGGTTTTTCTCAGAAGCCATCTATTGACCGACAGCTGAACTTTCTGGATAATAAGAGGGGAAAAAGCAGCCACCCAATTATCTACATGGGCCCTTAGTACCATTCATCTCTCCTGTCCCTCTTTTTTTTTTTTTTAATGTTTATATATTTTTGAGAGAGAGTGAGAGCACGAGCAGTGGAGGGGCAGAGAGAGACAGAGAGAGAAAGAATCCCAAGCAGGCTCTGCAATGTCAGCTCAGGGGCTCAAACTCATGAACCATGAGATCATGCCCTAAGTCAAAATCAAGAGTCAGACACTTAACCAACTGAGCCACACAGGCGGCCCTCTTCTGTCCCTCTTAAGGACACTGAGAAGCAGCAAGCCAGACAGATCTGAGAATCGTGGTGCACCACTTTGGAATTCCTGGTGAGACTGTAGAATTGTAGGGTGGCCAGTAGGGCTCTAGAATGACCCAGAGACTCAGAGAGAAGCTGAACTCTGAAGAAACTGACCAGTTGAGCTTTTCCCTCATCTCCCACCTAACATATCCTTCTAGAGAAGTGGGAGAGAGACATGATTTCCAGAGAAGAGGGAAAGGGAAAGTCGTTGGAATCACTTTTACAGTTTGTCAAGACATGAATTTGCGTGCCCAATCTTTTCACTAAAATAACATTAGATGTTCTATTTACTTCAATGGTTGTTTAACAAAAGACAAAACAAAACAAAAACACAAAAAAACAAAACTTTCTATTAGTGATTATAGTGACTAGATTTTCATATCCAAAATGTGATTTGCTACTCATATGATGATGGGGGGCTCATAGAATGATGGTGAAGAGGGGCACCTGGGTGGCTCAGTTAGCCAAATGTCCAACTTTGGCTCAGGTCATGATCTTGCAGTTCATGGGTTCGAGCCCCACGTCAGGCTCTGTGCTAACAGCTTGGAGCCTGGAGCCTGCTTCAGATTCTGTGTCTCCCTCTCTCGCTCTGCCCCTCCTCCACTCATGCTCTGTCTGTCTCTCTCTCAAGAATAAATAAACATTAAAAAAAAAGTATGATGGTGATGGACTCAGACCCTGAGATCAAAGGATTTGGAGCCAAATCCTGCTTTTGCCATTTATTAACTATGTGTCTTTGGACAAGTTACAAAAGCTCACTGGGCTCAATTTTCTCATCTATAATGGAAGATACTTTTTTTTTTTTTTTTTTTTTTTTTTTTTGAGAGAGAGACAGAGCACGAGCAGGGGAGGGACAGAGAGAGACAGAGACAGAGAATCTGAAGCAAGGCTCCAGGCTCCCAGCTGTCAACACAGAGTCTGACGTGGGGCTTTAACTCATGAACGGTGAGATCATGACCTGAGCCGAAGTCAGACGCTCATCTGACTGAGCCACCCAGGCACCCTGGAGACACTGCTAACACTTAGCTTCATAAGGTTGCTGTGATGACAAGTGGAATCCTACCCGTAAGGCACTTGGAAGAGTGGCACCTAGACCTTTCCTGTGCATGTCAGTTGTTATTCTACATTGTGAGCTTCTTAAGGGCAGGGACTATGGATTCATTCATTCAACAAGCAATTACCAGCCATGTACTTTGTGCCATGCATTGGAGATGCAGAGAGATGGTTAGCCCATAGGTGCCTAAGAAGGGGCTCAGAGTCTAGTAGAAACAAATAGGTACTTCTTTAAAACGACTAAGATACATACTATACAAAGTTTATGGAAGATATTAAGGGAACTCAGAGTTGTAATGACTACTGTGAGCCTAAAAGACCCAAGTAGGATTCAGTCTTGAAGTTTAAAAGTCATATGCCAGATTAACAAGGCAGAGAAAACTTTCCAGGGGAGTGTGCATATTTCCTACGTCAGATACTTGTGTGTGTGTGTGTGTGTGTGTGTGTGTGTGTAAATGCATGTACGTCCAGGATTGTTAAACCATTTCTGAGAGAGGATTTTAGATTTCTGTTCATGATTCCATATTCGCTGATCGATATATCATTGTTTGCTCTACATGTTTTCAGTCAATTTTAGGTGAATATGAGTTTATGACTTTTATAATTATAAAGCGGTTCTTTTAATTATCTAATATTTTTTTATTCTACTATTGCTTTTTTCCTTAAGCTGGTTTTGGTTTAATACTAATATTGCTGTTCCAGCTTTATTTGATTTATATGTGACTCTTATATCTTATTTTACCCACTTGTTTCGATCTTTGGGTCATCGTGTTTTGGATGTTTCTTTCATGAAGCACATAGCAGGATGTTATCAAAATTCAATGTGATAATTTCTAGCTTTTAATAGGTAAATTTAATTCATTTATAATTAACTTAATTGCTACTTTTTGAGTAGCAGGTAAATATCACTACCTTTTTAAATATTGTCTTTTCTCCTTATTTATAAACAGCATTTGGTAGTTCTTCAAGCAAGCATCTATAGGTAATAAATGCTCTACCTTCGTGGATCTGAATGTGTCTTTATCTCTCTTACTGTTTGTTATAGACTGCATTGTGTCTCCACCCGACCTTATAATTCAAATGTTGAATCTCTAGACCCCCTACATCAGAATGTTTGGAGGTAGGGCTTTTAAAGGGGTGATTAAGTTAAAATGAGGCCATTAGGGTGGGCTCTCATCTAATCTGACTGGTGTCCCTGTAAGAAGAAGAAATTTGGACACACAAAAACCCAGGAGTGCATGTGCACTGAGGAAAGACCATGTAGGGACACAGTGGGAAGGCAGACATCAGCAAGCCAAGGAGAGAGGTCTCAGGAGAAATCAACCCTAGATCTTGGACTTCTATCTTTCAGAACTGTGAGAAAATAAATATCTGTTGTTTAAGTCACCCAGTTTGTGGCATTTTATTATGGCATCCTTGGCAAACAATATACCTCTGAATAATAGGAATATATGACGGAGAAGTCAAGATCAAATGTTTTCCCCATCAGCACGTTGTACGTACCTATTGCATTCTGGCTAAGATCGCTGCTATGAGTTACCTGCCAACCACCTCACTGTTGTTCTGTGGTAGATAATCTGTCCTTTTTCTCTAGTAGCTTTGAAGATTTGCTTGGAATCCATAACATTCTGCACTTTTTATCTAAGTACAGTTTGTTCTATTTTTATTTATCTTTTGGCCCCCCTGGTAGTTTCAGTCTCAGCCCAATGGTCTGTCTTCCATGCTGAAAAATCCTCACCCATTATCTTTTCAAGTACTGCCTCTCCACTCTTGTCTAGAAGAGAATCAATAGCAGATAGCTTGGCCTGAGTCCTAGTTGCACAGCTGTTCTGCTCCCTCCTGGAGCTTTATACAAACCACAGCCCTGGGCAACAGATGGTATGACTTTAAGCCTCCCTTCATGGATTGGAGAGTCCTACCCGGACTCTCAGTTTTAGTTCATGAGATTCACTCTGGTTCCCTGCCACATTTGTTTCTCCTTGCTCCAGAAATTCAGCTGCGTGCTATCTTGGCTGACTAGGTGAAAAGCCCAGGGGGCCATACCTTTAGACCCCGATAAGTGCTATGTTTTAGTTCTATTTCTGGGTGTGGCCACAGAGATGCTTATCTTTCTTTCTTTTTTTAAAAGTATTTTTCAAATTTTTATTTGAAAATCATTATTCACAGAAGAGTTTCAGAGATAGTATGAGAAGTTGCCATATACTTTCCACCCGGCTTTTCCCCCTAATAGGAGCTTGTTACATAACACAATTAAGTTTTTAAGATTCTTCTTTTTGTAGTTTATCTCTGAGTTCTTGGTTTTTGGCCCTCAAAAACAGTGGAAGCATGAACTCATCAAGACATACTGACCAGAACTTCTGGGCCAGGAATCTTCCTGTTGACTAACCATATAATCATTCATCCATTCATTCAACAAATATTTATGCACTTATTATGTTCCAAGAGCTTTCCTAAGCACAAGGGATATAACAGTGATCAAAACAGGCAAAAATCCCTGCCCTTGTGTTGCTAAGATGTAAGTGTTGGAGATAGAAGATAAAGAACATAAAAATGGTAAAATATGCAGTGTATCATATAGTAATAAGTACTGAGGACAAAAATAAAGCATGGGATAGGATGCAAAGTGTTTTGGGGCGGGAGGGGGGACGGTGTTTGTAGTACTAAATATGGAGGTTGGAGAAAGCTTTACTAAGAAGGACAACTGAGTGAAGACCCAAAGATGTGTGATCATGAGTCATACAGATATCTGAGATGGGGGGTGCAGGGGAAATTGCCCTCAAAATAACCTTGAAAACTAGGCATTATAGCCACAAGAAAACTGAGGTTCAGAGGAATCAAGAAACTTGCCTCTGTGTGCAGCCTCTGATTTGGACCCAGGTCTTCCTGACCCAAAAGCTTGTGTTCTTATGTGGGTGGCTAAGCATAGATTTACAAGGAGACACATACCCCCTCAAAGGGTGCATTCTGGTCCTTTTACTCACACAACTTAGTGCTAAGCCATGGTGTTCTCATAAACCTTTCAAGAAAACCCTAGAAATCTATTTACAAAGTACTTGAGGTTTTTCAACAAGATGTTTTCATTGAACTAGCTGAGCTTCATAAAATATGACTTTGACCTTTCCAGCCAGTGGTCTGGGAGCTTGAGTGGTCATGGCCAGCCTGGAAGGTGGCCAGTGCCTCTGTGCAGGGTAGCTCGTTTGTCAGCTCCCACACTAATAGAGAAGCTAGTAATTCTTCCCGAGAGTGTTTGTTCTTATTTTGCTACCTTTGGCCACTCATATCGTCTACTTCCATCAAAATATATCATGGAAAATGACTCCTTTTGAACAATCCCTACTGATTCTTACAAAGCGGAGAGATAGCCAGTTTGTAAAGGCTTTGGATTGCAGGGATTTTTAAGGACAACACATATAATTCGTTCTTAAAAAGAATGCAATAATAACAAACTGGGCCGCAGGGGAGGTCTTCTCAAGTCATTTTAGTGTTTGTAAGACTCTCCTAGGGTGTTAAAATGCAGATTCCTGAGCCTGACCTTCAGGAATTGGATTCAGGGTTTGGATGATGATAAGGAGTCTGCCCATTCAACTGTTACTCCTTCCACAAGTGACATTCTTTGGTCCGGGAGGTCAAATGCCAATTCCTGCTGAGGTAAATCACGGTCTCTCCAGAATCAGCCTCGAACTACTCCAGCTGTTCTACTACTCCTTCCCCTTACTCCTTGCTCCTGACCCTTATCATCTCATGGACACACAAATTCTTATTTCCTTGGATTTCCCCACCAGTATAGTTTTGTTCCACGGAGTCCCTTGCCTGAAAAGCTTTTTCTCTCATCCCTGAATATCAAAGTCCTGCTCCTTGTTCAACAACCTTCTCAGGGCTCTTCACTCCGTAAGTCTTCCTAAATATTCCAGTTAAAATGAATTCCTCCCTTTTCTGTGTTTCCATAGTTTGCAAGAAAAAGAAAGAGAAAGAGAAGGAGGAGGAGAGGGAGGGGAGAGGAAGGGAGAGAAGGGTGAGAGAGAAGGGGAGAGAGAGAAGGAAAAGGAAGAATTTTCCTGTGATGGATCTTAACATGGCTTGCCCTCAATAGATCTTTTCATCCCTCTGAGGCCCTGCACTGTTTTCTCGCACGAGATGTTCACTTGTTGACTCAAAAGAACAGATGAGTATTAGTAGCAATTAGCCCGTTAATGATTAGTGTGAAAGAAATGAAGTTCTACCTAAGTGCTAGAAATCACTGGTCTCCTTAAATGGCCCTGCAAAAGTCTTGCTTATATACTTGTATACTTGGCTAAGAAACTCTTCGTTTTTGTTTTTAGCTTTGTTTTTTTTTTTTTCCTTCTGACATTTCAACTTCAACCCTAAGCTATGGGTCAAACCTCATTGTAGTTTTAAAAAGTCACTGGCAGGTGTGGTCTGCACTCGTGTTGAGACTGTTTAGCGTACCAGCATTGAGACCAATAAAGCATCACCTTCAGAAAAGAGCTGTGCTCAGTGGACCCTTTTGCAGCCTCTGTACCTAAAGGGTCAGATACCATCACAGGCACGAGCTATTCAGGCCAAGCTGTCCTACGGTTGTTCGTGTCTATGATGGTATGTGATCCTTTCTCATGAACTTTGTCAAAATGATCACTTTTTTCTGCTCCTGGCTCCTTCCTTTTCCAAATGAGTGGTGGCTCCTCCTACCTCTGTGGAGAACAGCTCCTGAGAAAATGAAGCTGGACATAGGTCCTCAGAGAAAGCACAATAATGGCATTTTATGTGTCAAATGTTTTATTTTTCAACTTTTGAAATAATTTCAGACTTAAGAAAAGTGTTAAAAATAGGACAAAGAATGTCTACCTTTTATCTAAATTCCCCGAATGTTAACATTTTCCCCCCTAAAACCATCATGCTATTCTCAAAATTATGAAGGGAACATTGATACACTATCGGTATCTGGTGTAAATCTCTCTAATGCAAATTTGTCCTAATTATAGATTTCTCCAGCCAACCCACATATGCTTTTTTTCTGGTCCAGCATCCAAACCAGCATTACAGGTTGTGTTTTATTGTTATGTCTCCTTAGTTTCCTTTGATCTGGGACATGTCCTGAGTAATTCTTTGATTGGATACTTGATACACTTCCTTGATACCTTTAACGAGAACCGACAAGTTATTCGATAAAATATTCCTCCATTTGGCTGATATTTTCACATGATTACATTCTGGTTATGCATGTTTATCAAGAATACCACAGAAATGATGGGGAGTCTTTCTCAATACATTTCACCAGGAGACACGTGGTGATCATTTGTCTGTCCTGGTGATGTCAACTGTGATCCCTTGCTCAAATTGTCATCAAAACGGAGATACTGTGGAACTATGTAAAAATACTGCTTCTCATCTTTTTTCTTTTCTCATAATTTTGCTATCTATTGAAGAATCTTGCCTGAAACAACTATCACTTTAGCTAGTTGCCAAATGATCATTTTCTATTTTCCTCATTTCTCATACGCTTCTGATTTGGAACGCTATTCTAACAAAGAGATTTCATTCATGCAGGCATTCATTCATTTATTCATATATTCATTCATCTGTTTCCGTATAAACCTATTGGTTCTTATTTTAGTCTTTGGTTACAACCTATTGCATTTACTGTTTTGTGGCTAATATTATCCTAGCCTTGGCTATCAAGAGAACAGTGTTCTCAAGTTGGCTCTTGAATCCTTTTGACATAATCTTACATCTCACATTGTTTTTCCTTCTGAGGGTTGTGTTGGGATTGTGTTGATGCAGATGAAGAAAATAAAGCCTCTCTGATCCACCCCAGTGAATTTAAACGACTCTGGTGGTGATGACCCTGTCCTTCCAATGACCTGTGATTTAGCTGTGCCCACATGCCACTCTATATAACCTACATGTAGGTGTTATCCAGATGGTGTTTGTGTGTACGTTTGATTTTTCAATGACTCCTATGTGGTCTGCCATTGCTGCCTTTCCACTGGTAGTTTCTTTGAAATATTTTGTAGGAAACCCAACAACACAATTCCCTACGGCCTCTTGAGCTCTAAACCACGTTCTTTCTGCATCGTTCCTGCACTGGATTCTATTTAATTAACATTTGATTTTGCATTGCAAGACCCAGATATACATTAGGAGGTCACCACCCAGCCATCTATCTTTTAAAGTAACTGGGCTGGTTATTTTTTTTAAAGTTCCATCAGGTTAAAACAGTTAGCAATTTTTCTCCTTGCAGTGTTCCTTCAGTCTGGACCAGACGGATAATAGATCAGTGTAGGTTCAGATGCATTACAACATTAGTCATCAATTAGGTTTAAACCAGCACTGTAATATATCATTTATCTTGCCTGCCACGGCTCTTTTGAACATTTAATTTTTTAAGGCCTCTTAGGGTTTTTTTTTTTTTTCTTCCTAACTGGCCTCCTGCCTCTCTCCTCTGTCTCCGACACAGCCATCTCCTTAAGGAACAATAAAAATTAGATTTGTTTGACCTGCTCTCAGGGTTCATTTCAGCAAGATGGATTTTAATAGCCTTGACTGGTTAGGCAGACAGCTTTTATGTAATATTCCAGACATTTACGCACTGTCTTTAGCTGGGCCCTGAGCAGGTGTGTATGTGAGAGGGAGTGTCTGGGTGCCTCTGAATAGCTCTTTACTATTCCTTTCACATGAAATAATCCTCTGGAAAATTGCTTACCCTAGCTATGATGGGCATCTCATTAAGGGCTCAAGTCATTGGCATGTCTTTCTTCTCCTAATAACGTTTTCCTAATCTCCTGCATTCGGCATTGATTGCATTGTTCATATTAAAAGGATGCTCTTTGTTCAGTGGGTCTTTCTAAGTTGACTCGAGTTGTAATGAGTTGTCTCTCTTTTTTCTAGGTGTGCAACGACACCTTCCCCATGAATATTCTGATGCTGGGATGGGCATTTTCTCATTGCAAGGTGGGTTGAGGTCATGAGAAGAGCAAGTTTTGAGGCCATATGAGCCCTTGGATTTGAGTTGTGACTCAGCCCTTTATGAGATGAACTGCTTTCTGACTCAACAGGGTAACCCCATCTGCCTAAGTCTCAGTGTCCACCTCACTAGAATAATAATATCTATCTCACAGTGTAGTTACCAGTGTAGTTCACCAGTTATCAGTGAAGGCATGGTAATTTGGAGTGCTCGACACAAATCAGGAATTCTCTTTTAAGCATCTCTAAATTTAGCCTTTTCTTTGCAAAGTAGGTATAATAATATTTATTCAATATTTATGCCATGAGTAGTTACTTCACATATACTTGGTATCAGGTACTCTTCTAGACAGGGGAAGCAGTGGTGAACAAAACAGATGAAGATTTCAGCCCTCATGGAGGTTAAATTCTTATGGAGGAAACTAATAGCAGACAAGGTAAATAAGCAAAATATATGGTGTGCTAGAGCTAAGTACTAAGGAGAAAAAGATAAGGCAGGGTTGTTGAAAGATACCATAAAATGTTGTTAGCTAGTGCCTTGCACATAATCAGTAGTCCATTCATGGAAGTTATTCATATCATTCATGGTAGTTATTCATATCATTCATTCATTCATTATTTCACATATTTATTCAATATTTGTTGAAACCACACTTTTTTTTTTTTTTTTTTTTTTTTTTTTTTTTTAATTTTTTTTCAACGTTTTTTATTTATTTTTGGGACAGAGAGAGACAGAGCATGAACGGGGGAGGGGCAGAGAGAGAGGGAGACACAGAATCGGAAACAGGCTCCAGGCTCCGAGCCATCAGCCCAGAGCCTGACGCGGGGCTCGAACTCACGGACCGCGAGATCGTGACCTGGCTGAAGTCGGACGCTTAACCGACTGCGCCACCCAGGCGCCCCGAAACCACACTTTAACCTAGGCACAGAAGTTGTAATTTTGGGAGCTTCTGGAATTTTAAGGCAAAAAATTCATTCATTCATTCATTCATTCATTCATCCATGTATCTACTGAGCTCCTACTCTGTACAAGGCACTTTGCTAAGTGCTGGGATCTAGAGATGAATAAAGCAAGTCCTTGTCCTAATGGAATCTCAACTATGACAAAAGCCAAAGAGATAGGAGAAATTTGACTGGGGCCTAGAAGGAGCTAGGATCTGGAAAGGCAGAGGAGAAAACAAGGATGAAAGCAGGTTGAGAGTTCTGGCCTGCTTTGCTCAGTCTTCTGGAACAACAAACTTGTAATTTCCTCATGCTGGTCGTAATGACTTTTGATGACCTAGGCTGCTGGACAACCCCTTCCAGCTCCACAGGACTTCCTTTCAAGCTATCACTGAAGCTCACCAATAACTGAATGAGAGCAGAGACGAGGCATGTCATGAGACTCAAACCAAACTGCTCTGCTATTGGAGAAGCCCTCCAGCTTTGTTGGGAGAAGAGCTATGAACTGCAGCTTAAACTAGTTTTGTGAGCTAGGAGAATGTCATTGGAGAAAATGAGTAAAATTAGTTGGAATTTTTAACCATATTTTAATATATTAAGATGACCCGTATTTAATCTTGACCATGATGAGAATTAGTTGTTTGACTGTGGGCTCTAAAAAAAAAAAAAAAAAAAAAAAAAAAAAAAATGCAGGGGTTGGATTAAGTAAAACCCTGGCTCAGAGAAGAATCCTGCAAATTTAGTTAATTTGATCACTTTATGCTCATTCTCATAGTTACTCATCTAACTATCCACTTATTCGTTCTTTCATTTATCTGTCCAGGGTTTGGGGCATCATCTTTCTGCCAGGCCCTGTGTTGTGTGCTTCACTACAATAAGACATGGTTCCAGGCTCAAGAAGCTGATGCTCTGGGTTGTATTTTTCAGAGATTATTTAAATTCTCTTTGACTTGGCGAGGCATAATAATAAGGTAACAATAACAGTCCTCCCTCAACATTACTACACAGAATAATAACCCTGTGAATGAGACAGGACAAATGTTAGTCCCCTTTGTTTCCATTCTTCAGGGAAGGAAGTCAAGGCATTGAGAAATCTAGTGGGCATAGGAGAGGTTCATTGCGTGCCAAGTGCTGGCCTCTGTGCTAGCAATACCATGGTGAACAAGTAAAGGAAGCTGCCATCCAGGTTTGCCTGACACTGTGTCTGATTTGAAACAGAAAGATCTGCATCCCGGAAAACCCTGCAGTCCTGGACAAACCAGACTAGATGGTCCCCTAAGATGTCCTATAAGATTACTCCTCTATTGCAGAACATTGTGTCATGCCAGGCTCATGAAATGAAGTTCACTATGATTTTATTGATTTGGACTTAAACAAATGGAAATCACACTAGAAATATTTCATTTCTTTCCTGAAACGTGTTCAGTTCTCTTCTTCATAACCCCCCAATTTAGATAGCCATCGAATAGATGGGAGCGATTCCCCTTGTGAGAAACCAGGGATGAGGGGAAACATTGATATAATGTTGGAAATGACAAAGCTAAGCCCCTTCTCTTCACTCTCTGAGAGTTAAATAGTAAGTACAAGAGCCATGGGTTCTTTTTTGAAGGATATATTCTTTAGGGCATCTTTGAAGGATAGTTTTACTTGGGACAGGGTGAAGGTGGAGGAGGATTGGTGGCCTGGAGAAAAACTCCCTGAATGCTATCAGCCATGAATAAATCACTTCACATTCCACACAACTCTACTCATCCTGGATCAAAGAGCTCTCTGCTTCTAGTTACTTTGTAAAAATGGCATTATTCTATAGGTCATTTCATGGAATAAAGAGAATGGTAGACTGGGGATCAGGAAAGGCCCGGTCTTTTATTTTTTTATTACAAACATTTTTTTTTTTTTTAACATTTATTCCTTTTTTTGAGAGAGAGAGACAGAGAAAGAGTAGAGCAGGGGAGGGGCAGAGAGAGAGACACACACACACACACAGAATCCGAAGCAGGCTCCAGGCTCTGAGCTGTCGGCACAGAGCCTGATGCGGGGCTCAAACTCACAAACTGTGGGATCATGCACTGAGCTGAAGTCCGATGCTAAACTGATTGAGCCACCCAGGTGCCCAAGGCCTGGTCTTTTATGCAATTTGAAACCATAGGCTAGTTGATTGCTTTCCTGGGGTCTCAACATTTTCACCCTGAAAAAGGCACAGCCACACCCTACTGGCTGGAAAGGAGGAGAAGATAGAAGTTACCCCACCCCTCATAAAATGTCCTGAATTCCAGGAAGGGAAGTCTAGGTGACCCTCACTCTGATGAGACTATTGTGGTTTAATCAACAAATAGTGCTGTCCCTGGCACTAAATCATGTATTACCCAGGACGAATTGCTCACTTTTTCTGAATTTCCATTTCCTCATCTAAAAATTGGAGGATTGCAACCTTATGACAAAGTGTTGTAAAGATGAGAGACAATGTCCCCTCACAGCACTAGACTGTGATGAATAGGATGCTTGGAGACCTTGGATTTAATCCTAAAGATATTTCAACTGTGACTACATGAAACAACTATTTTAATCTATATTATATTCACATGAATGTAAGGTCAAACATTTCTTTTCTGGAGCAAATTGTATTGAACCAGTTTGTATTTTAATATTTTGTTTGTTTATTTGTTTGTTAATTGAATGAGAGAGAGTATGAGTGGGGAAGAGAGGCAGAGGGAGAGAGAGAGAGAATCCCAAGCAGACTCCATGCAGAGCCTGACATGGTACTCTATCCCATGATCCTGGGATCATGACCTGAGCCAAAATCAAGAGTTGGAATGCTCCCGACTGAGCCATTCATGTACCCCGAGCCAGTTTCTATTTTTGGTTGAATTTTTATGTAGCACAGTTCACTATGATTTTCCCATTTTAATTTTATTAGAATCAAATATTTCTTTGTAAATTCTAAAATGAATATTTTAGGGGAGCCTGGGTCGCTCAGTTGGTTGAGCATCGACATCGGCTCTGGTCATGATCTTGCAGTTCGCAGGTTCGAGCCCCACGTTGGGCTCTATGCTGACAGCTCAGAGCCTGGAGCCTGCTTTGGGTTCTGTAACACCCTCTCTCTTTGCTTCTCCCACTCATGCTCTTTCTCTCTCTCTCTCTCTCTCTCTCTCTCTCAAAAACAAGTAAACATTTAAAAAATATTAAAAATAAAATGAATGTTTTATTAATCCATCATCATTTTTCCCATGTCAAGTTGAACAGACTAAAGCTTTCTGCCACTGCCAGTTTTCTTTTGTGAGCATTACTTCCACAAAATTCATTTGAAAATTTGTTCTTGTTTAAGAAGAATTGACATTCCTGTTCATTTATCGTCAAAAGCACATCATGCTATGTGTGGTTTTATCCATTATCAACTTTGTTTTGTGCCAAATATGTCTACCAGTAGTGTTCATTAAGAACCAAATAGCCACCGAATATAAAAAACTGAGAAGATAAATGGTATCTGTGTTTTCTTTTTTAAAGCAAAGAGAAGGAGTGTTAGTATGGCAGGGAGGGAATACGGCATGAGTCAGAGTCAAATCAGTGGAGTCAAACATCTGCTTTGTCTTCCTCACCCCGGACCAAGCTTCCAACATTGGCATTGGCTTGAGTCACACCTGAGCTGGCCTTGTTCTCTAGACATGAAGTATTGGAGTGAAGAGCTGCCTTGAAGGGCTTTGTAGCCTTGTCCGTTACCCTTATTCATTGCCAGTGCCAGCCTCCTCTCCTCCTTGCCAATTTACGCCAGCAAGGTTTGCAACTGAGTTTGCAAAAAACTTCTTTTAGCAAAAACGTTGTTTTGAACACAAATTTGTCATGAGGAGTAAAAGAGATCGTGTTGACAAAGAGCTTCAGCAGAATGCCTGCCACCGTGGTCTTTCATACATAGAAGTTTGTTCCTCTACCCTTGTCCTCTGGCTTTCTCCCATCTCGAGGAGAGAGCCGGCCGGCCCAATGGAAGGGACATGAGCTTCTGAATTCGACTGAGCTAGGTTAACATCTTAGTTCTCCCTTTTTTTTTTTTTTTTTTTTTTTTTTAGCTGTGTGTTCTTGGATGAGTCGTTTCGTTGCCTTGAGCTTCAGTGTCACTGGCAATAAGACAGAAAGAACAATATTACTTCCATCCTTGCATTGTTGCAAAGAAGAAATGGCAGTGCGTGTGGAGCATTCATATCCCCAGACACTGGGAACACCTGCCGAACACGACCCCTGTGTGCACATTGCTTAAGGAAGGACCCAGACAGCAGCAAACAATGATCAGGTTGATGAATTATTATGAGCACGACAACTGCCATGAAAGAGATGCCGTCAGGGCAAATAACAGGATATCCAAACTCACTGAGGGTTGGTTGGGAGCATCACTGAAACTGTGGTACACATGGTGGTTATGCCACATTTTCATATAAGTGTGTATAAGGGAATGTGGGTGTGTGCACATGTGCCAACAGTGGAATTAGGCAGACGTGGGCTTGAATCCTGGTTCTTCCACTTATTATAAGCGGACCTTGGCACACTACTTAATTTTCTAAAAATGTTTATGTTTATTTATTTACTTTGAGAGAGAGAGAGAGAGAGAGAACACAAGTTGCAGAGCGGCAGAGAGAAACAGAGACAGAATCCCAAGCAGGCTCTGCACCACCAGCATAGAGCCCGATGTGGGGCTCGAACTCAGGAATGGTGAGATCATGACTTGAGCCAAGATCTCAAGAGTCAGACATACAACCAACTCTGCCACCCAGGTGCCCCTTTTTAAAAAAATTTATTTATTTATTTATTTATTTATTTATTTATTTATTTATTTATTTTTGAGAGACAGAGAGAGACAGAGTGTGAGCAGGGGAGGGGCAGAAAGGGAGACAGAATCCAAAGCAGGCTCTGGGCTCTGAGCTGTCAGCACAGGGCCTGACACAGGGCTCGAACCCATGAACCCTGAGATCATGACCTGAGCTTAAGTCAGATGCTCAACTGACTGAGCCACCCAGGCGCCCCTTAATTTTCTAAATCTCAGTGTCTCCTCTGTACAGTGAGGATCATAACATATTCACCACGTAGAACTGTCGTCAGAATTTTCTCCCCCCTTCCTCCTCATCTCTAACCTTTACTGAGTACTTTCCAAGAGCTGGACACCACGGGCTCAGTAATCCATGAAATTAGGACTACTATGATGTCCTGGGGAAACTGAGGCAAAAGAGTTTAGCGAACTTGCCCAGGGTTATACGCTCGTAAGTGATGGGCTAAGACAGAGTTTCAATCCCAAACTGGCTTACAAGGCCATGTGTTTCATACACACCAGCTGCACGGGGAGATAGCTCAATACCTAGGAGCTCTGCTCCTTGTGAGTCTTTATCATTGGGTTTGTTTTCCCCAACAAGGGCACTGGAGTGTGCATTATTCCCATCTATCTCCCCGAGGCGTATAGGACACAATTGGTGCTCTGTAAGTATATCCCAAATAGATGAATGTACTGGGCCTGGCAAAGACAGTCATGTTTTAGAGTGGGTGGGTGGAGGTGGGAAGGGATTAAGGACCCACACCCCTCCCTAGTACTTTCAGAAAGGCTTTCAACACCCTTGATTGCTATGTGCTCTGACAAATGCATAAAATATGGTCCCCTTCCAGCTGCTTGCTGGGTCCATTGCTGGAGAGGTGCCAGCCGCCTATTTGATCGGCTTCGAACAGCAATGAGGTAGTTAAGACTGAGCAGGGTGCAGTCGGCTGAGAAATGGGTAAATATTTTATAGACTGTATGGTAAATAATGTATACATTCAGAGAAACAAGGTGAATCTTTTATAGGCCCGAGCTGCTGTTAAGTCTGCAATTAAATGCTGGTGCTGGAAGAAATAAAAGTGAGTTCTAAATCTCCCTACCTTACAGAAGTCAAAGGCTTGCCCTTAAGCCCTGAGTAAGAAGTTGAGTCTCTGTCCCTGGCTGCTGAATTGCTCAAATGGCAATGTGTTTCTGCAAAGAAGAAAGATCTTTTTCCTTATCCCAATGCCACTTACAGACATATATTTACAAACATTTCTTTATGTACATTTATATTTTTATACATTTATTTGCATTGAGTGTCTACTGTGAGCTTGATTCTTTCCCATAGACTTATTTTAGTCCTTACTAAAATTTCAGTGGGTGTATGAAATAGGAACATATCAATATTGGTATTTTATTTATGTGTGTTGGGGACTACCTTGTACCAGGCTCTCTTCTAGGTGATGGGGTACCATAGGTCTACACTATGCAATCTGAATATAGGAGATGAATAATCTACAAGAATTTCAGGTGGAGATAAGTGCTGGGGAGAAAAATGAAACAAGGGCAAGAGGAATAGAGGAGACCAGGGAAAGGACTCACTGGAAAGATGACATTTGAGCAGACGCATGCAGTGTGGATGGTGGTGATAAGAGTATTCCTATCATTTCAAGGGATCATAAAAAATGTTGAGTTGAGTGGTACAGATCAGGATCAAGGTGCTCATTCCCTCAGCTCCTGGAAGCTGCTGAGGGCCCACATCTACATCCCTCTCCTGAAATTTCCCTTAACAGGAGAAACTAACTTGACCACATTTTGCCCCACTCTCTAGGAGCAGTCCACATCCAGTGACTGGTTGAAGCAGAGGTACAGACACTTGACTCCTTGTTTCTGTGGGGGATAACCCAGAATGGGCATCCTGGTGGGCAGTGAGAACCCTACTGCTAGAGGAATGTGGAGCTCTGATAGCCCCTGGCATGCCCCAGCCATACAGTTGTAGACACTTCAGTTAGTGGTGCATGGAGAGAATGAGAGACCAGTGGAAAGAAATGTACTAGCCATTGCAATATTTCAGCCATTTAAGAGGTTTAGGGGGAAAGAGGAATTATAAGGACAATGGAATTGGATGGTTGAGGACAATTAGTGCATTAAAAAATATATGAAAAAATATATGAAGGATTGGAGTATTTAATCATCAATTAATGGTAAAACATAAAAATCAGAGCATCCAGGGAGATGCTCAATTACTTTAGCCAGAAGACAGAAAAAAAGTGAGGCTCAGACCCAGAACTTACTTATAAAGGTAGCAGAGCTCTAGAGAAGCCTGAATCCTCAACCACAGTGAGCCAACTCAACCAAAGCCAAAGATCTGATTGGGAATAAAAAGGATCCTGAGACTTGGGGTGGGAACATCTACATTGATTGCATGTGGAAACCTTGAGACTCCACATATCTCTACACCCTCTTGGTCTGTAGAATTGGTGCACTCATGTTTGTTAAAAGATGGTGCTCCGTCTTTGATGATGATACAAAAGCCTATGCTTTGCAAGACAAAATGCCCCTGCCAAGGATTCATCTACACTTATCCCCGTGACCATTAGACCAGTAATTATGTCAAGTCCAAACAAAACCAAGCAGAGGAAGTGCCGGGCTCACAAAGGGAGGGGAGGGGCTATACTCTGAAGAAGCTGAAGGACCTATACAGCACAAAGCAGCAAGAACTGGGAGGGTACATTTGGACCTGAATCCAAAGCATGATAAATCAAGGAAGGCAGGACATAAAGTGGGATCTGAAAATGTATTAGTATAAGAATACTATCCTGTGATACAAGATCTAACACTCTGGAAAGAACCTCAGAAGACAATACAATGGATTCCAGAAATGTATTAGCCAACATGGGGTAAAGTAGAATGGAGGGGGGAAGGAGCCGTTAGCTAGATGCAAGAAGGAGGATACGTAATTGATCTCAAGTCCCAGTCCCAGTGATTCAAGGATGTGGGAGAAAAAACAGCCGCTACTTGAGGGGCATGCTGAATATTGATTGATAATTTATTTCTATTTAACAAAGAAACCAAGGATTAAGGTAAGCTGGGGTTAGGAGGTTGAATCGCTGAAAGTCACAGAGTAGTTTTACAGTCGATGTGGGATTTGAGCTCAAGGATTTTAATTCAAGGCTCAATCAAGGTCCTTCTGTCATCCCAGAAGTTTATTTTCAGGCCCTAGTCTTAAGTACTGGTTTTGCAGTGGAGGAAACTGAGGATCTGGCAGGCCAAATGACTAGTCCAAGACCTGCGACCAGCATTTCTGACTCAGAGACCCAGGTTCATTCTACAGTACCATTTCAGAGCAATTCAACATGCTGAAGCCTGTGTTAGCTCTATGTCTCTGAAGGTGAGTTTTGAGGAATTGGGCTGTCAGAAGCTGCCCAGTGTCTCCCCACCAGTCACCCAGATCTGTCTGATTCCTGAGGCATGGCTCTTTTGTGCCACCCTCCTCTCGGTATTAATAAGAGTGATTGAGGACTCTAACACAGGTCAACTCATCGTAAATGGCTGCCACAGGTGATGCTTAATACATGTTTGTCACTTGAATTAAGGTAACAAACCTAACTGAAGGAGGCCAGGTGGGTGTGGGGAGAAACAGAATGACCTTATGTCTGAGAACATCAGCTTTGGCATTAAGTACATCTGGGTTTGAACCCAGGTTCAAGACCAATTCTTGGCTGGTTGGCTTTAGGTAAGTCACTATCACTTTGAGCCTTAGTTTCCTTGTTTGTAAAAATGAAATACAGTAATGCCCATCACAGAGAGCTGCTGAATTATTAAATGGCATCATGCATATCAAACACTTCCATAGGGCTTGGCACACAGAAGTGTTCAGTCCAGATGCGGTATTACTAGCTACTCTTTGGCTTGAATACTATTCTCTCTTTGTACCCCAGATTGTGAGTTCTTTATGTTTGCTCAGCTGCCAATTGGGCTCAGGTTCCATACTTGGCATTGACCGTTGGATTCTGTTTTCTTCCCCCTTCACACCCACCCTGAGTGCCCTTTGTCTTCCCGCACTCATCTCTGGATCTAGGACTAGGCTCCCGGCTCAGTCATAAAGTCTTTGTCATGTACCCAGTCACTCTTTTTCTTGGGATCCCAGTCCATATGAATCTGCACATTCTGGCCATGCTTATTCAGAGGATAATAGCAATCTAATGAATGACTTACCTTTACTAAGTATTCACTCTGAACTCGGTGCTTTGCTAAGCACTTCCATCTATCATCTCATTTAATCCTCATAGTGATCCCAGAGGTAAACTGCATTTTAATCTCTTTTACAGAGCAGGAGACTAGAGCTCCAAGAGGTCAGTTAATGTGCCCAAGGCCCACAGTTTATAACTGGTGGAGTGAGGTTTCCTCCTGCGCTGTCTGACTTCAGAACCTGTGCTTCCAACACCAGTAACTGAACTGCTCCTGATACCCATCCAGGGACAGAGGCTGCTGTCTCTATGCCCTAATCAAGCCTTCTGCATCCATTCAGAAACCTGGGGTTGACTTGCCTAAATGAGGGAAGTACTACCTGAAGTGGCTACCTGAAAGATATTAGTTATTTATTTTGTTCCTCCACTAGACTGTCAGCTCCAGGAAAGCAAGGACAATGGCTTGTTCTCTACTGTATCCCTAGTTTCCAGAACCAGTGGCTGACATATAGTAGGTGCTCAGTAGAGAATTATTGAATGATTACTGGATGACTCGCGCACAGCTTACTCCACCCCTTAGACCCCACCTCTCCAGTATGGCTCAGCTATACGTCCAAATTCAGGCTCAGTAGCCAGGCCTGATCCCCTGGCCTCTTGGCCTCTTGGAAGTTCTCTTTCACCTTTTATGTTGCTGCAAAAAGTCTCTGCCCTTCCGGCACCTTAGAGACCTCTGCTCTGTAGATGGAAACCAAAGCTAGCCTTGTAATTTGTACATATCCATTGGGACTCAGGATGATTCAGAGAGGGCCTAAGCCATCCAGAAGCACATGGCCACTCCACCCAGCTACACTCTTCCAAAATATTAGCTGCCATTGATGGAGCCCCTCCTAGGATGTTGGGCTGAAGATCTTTAAAAAAATCTTAGAGAATAGATATTTGTATTCCTGTTTGGCAGATGAAGAAATTGAAGTTCAGAGAAAGGAATTCACTTGCCAAAAATCACATATTAATTGGCAGAATTGGGTTTGCTATCCAGATGTTTGATTCCAAAGGTAGTTCCCTTATCTAGTAAACAGAAGTTAGAGACTGTGTCAATGGGTGTGCCCTTGAAAGGATTCCTGTTTGCAAAAGACAAGGAGAGAAACAAGGGAAGAGAAGTCCCACCTTGGCATTGCACCATATTAATCTGGTTGGATCCAGACTGGAGACTTTGGGCTCAGCCTGTGGCAACTCCAGCTGTTCTCCTCTCTCACCTCATGGGGGTCCCCCAGGGTATGCCATATTTCTCTCTGACATTCTCGGAATAGTTTATGATTCATTCGTGGAGTGTGAACTTTTTAACTCTTTTTCTGAGGAAGAATTGCTTCTTCCTTAGCAGCAGGTCTGGATGGAAACATACAGGACTTACATGGGACAAAAAAAAAAAAAAAAAAAAAAGGAGGGACACCCTTTGGTGTTCTTCAACGCCCTCATAAGTGTGACTTACTGGGAGTCTAATAATTTATTATCTTGTTCTGGAGACCATCGAGTCTAGAAGGGACTTTATTTTCCAGAGAGGGGACTTGGCCAAGCGCATGGATAGAGAAAGGAGATCAATCAGGTCTTGCTGCTTTGAGTCCTGGGTTCTTTGCATTCCAATTTCATAAATCCATGGTGGCGGACTTGGTGTATTTTCCCAACATAAGTTCATGATGAGCCACATGTTTTATTTCAGTCAATGGAACTCATATTTTCACATAATATTTTCCTATTTCTATTACTAGGGCAGAAAGCTGAATTGAGTAGGTCCTGGATGACCAATGAATAACATTCCACAAGCAGAAAATTATCTGGGCAGAACTAAATAGATACTGCCAATAATTTATAAATATTTTGTTATTTGATGCTCCTAATAACCTGGCAAGAGAGATATTATCTCCATCTTATAGATAAAGAACTCAGGTTCAGAGAAAGTAATTAACTTGTGGAAGCTCTCACAGCTTGTAACAGAGGGAATCTAGATCAACTTGACTATAAAGCTTGAGGTCTTTTCACAGCCCTACAGTCTCCAGGAGTAATTCGTTTTTACAAAAGGTTGAATTGCTCCAGAAGTGCAAGGACTTCTTGATCAGCAGCCTGCAGGAGGGAGTTGATTTGTGATTTCTCAGGAGGGAAGAGGAGGGACAGTGATAGCAGCTGTTCCGCCCCATCCATTCCCCATGTCCCACCCCTCTGACATCATGGGCCTGCAGCTCATTTCTGGAAGGCCCCACCTAGAGAGGCTCCACCCAATGGCCCAATACCATGGAAATGAGCCCATCATCTGGGCCAGGGGTGTCAGTCCCTGCTCCCAGGGCAGAGAATGAAGCCAAAGGCTGCATGAATTTCAGGCCAGACATCAGAGCCTAGGACCCAGAGGTAAGCTGTTCAAGGCATCCAAGAAATTCCAACAGTTCCATCTCAGTGACTCAAGATCATAGTTGTATGGAATGCTCTTCAAATGGCTCCCTATAGCATTCAGAATAAAGTTTAATCTCTTATCCTGGCATACACGGTACTTCATGATCTAGCTCTGGGCCTAATATCAGTGTCTCCTTCCCACTCGTACCTTTTCTCTAACACATCAGTTGCCATGCCTCTCTTCACAAGTTGATCCTACTGTCTGGAATGCTTGTTACTTCTTCCTTGCCTGGGTGTCTCCAACACATCTTTCAGCTTCTTGACCATCACACCCCTCCGGGAAGTCTTCCTGAATGTCCAGGTCTGGGAGAGGTGTCTGTCTTATCAACAGTACCGTCCTCTGTTAATGCTTCTCTGCTTGTCTGCTGTCTCCCTCAGGATGTGAGTGATCCTGAGCCGGGATTGCATCTTAATCCATGCTGGTGTCCCCAGTACCTTGGAAAGGCTGGTCCTAGTTGGAACAAAATATCTGGAAGAGCTTGTGGGTATTTCTCATAATCAAAGTGAAAATCCTTTTCATGGCAGAGTGTACATAAAGGTCACCATCTCCCATGCCAGAGTCCAACTCACACAGACGTTTGGGATCTGGGACCTTTCTTCCTCCTTTGATTCTCCCCTTCTTTTTTTCCCACCCATTTCCTGCATGTACTTCCTCATCCCCTGCCTGGAATCTTAGCTGCAACCCAAAGGGGTGAGAACTGCCCTTAGCCTTCTAATCTGAGCCAAACTTGGGCAACCCAGAACCTTACTAGGAGATGGTAAGTCTGTAAAGCTCTTAGGCCTTCTAAGTATTCAGAGTGGAACATCAATGAGCATAATCAGCATTTCTCTTCCTAATACTGATCAACTTTCAATATATTTTTGTGCTGACACAACCTTTATGTCTTTACTCCGTCTTACTAATGATCTCTTCTCTGCAAAGGATCAGTGGCAGGAAAAAGAAGGAAGCGAGAGGGAAGTCAAACGCTGTCTTTTATGTAAATATTTAATGTACAGCAGAATGGCTGGCTGGCTGGCTGGATGAACAAATGAGAGACAGGATGTGTGGATACATAAATAAATGAAATGCCCCTTGGTTTGGCCCTGGCCTCTGGCACGGCAGTCCTTGTCATGCTCCTGCTTGCTCCCCATGTTTGCTCACTCTCTCACATCCCAGGGCCCTGAGCTCAAACACTGATTGGGATTCAGTTATTTACAGAGTCCTACCTGATGTTGATCACAGACTTTCTATTGTCTCCTAACTCAGGGTTCCATGTTCCTAGGCTCATCTACTTATTAATGCACCCCTTCCTTACCAAGAAGGTCACAGAGCAGATTTGCTCCCTCATCTGCCCAACTTGCTGCATTTTTAGGCACAACATCCACGAAGCCTGAGTTGTGCAGGACAGAAGATCCCTAGGAAGCACTTAGGAGACCCTGATGGAAATGACTTCAATGAGGACGGGGTGCAATGGGAAAGGCAAGCCTTTTATCTTGCCATGATTCTGATGGTCAGAGAAAGTCCATGGAGGTGAAATGCTGGTGTAAGTATCCTCTTATTTGCTTCCTGTCTTTTCCTCTCCATTCCAATCCCTAATCCTTTCTTTTCTCTCCTGATTTTAGCTAGCAGCTCCAAATGCCCCTGCCCTCCCTTTAGGCAAACTCCTTTAGGATTTGGTGTCACCTCCCCCTAGATGTCTTTCACATGCCCTTCTGTAAGAGTTGTGTGTCCACTCCTTGTGACAGACACAGGGACCTGCTGCCCAGATCCCCTGCAAGAAAGGAGTGTGGTCAGCAGGTCATTTCCAGCTGTCAGCTCCCCTAGGGTGAGCCTGAGCTGTAGAAAACCACTTTGCCTGGGAATCATAGCCCTGCAGTCATCAGTACTGAGGAAGGCAGCGACATAAAGGGATCTTCGTTTTTAGCCTCATGGAAGACGTCGCTGTTGGGCAATTGGGTCCAGAGCCCTTTGCCAGTTTGGTCTGTGTTGAGGTTCAATTTCTTCTTCTGCCCAGTCCTGCTCCTTCCTCACATAAATGTCCATCACCAAGAAACCCCTTGTATCCCAAATCCGTCTCAGTGTCTGTCTCTTGAGACCCCACTTATGACATCCATTAACAAAGAACAGAGCACAGTAGGAAACAGAGCTTTGGAGTGATAGAAACCATGGTTTGAATCTGTTCTTTCCACTTACTATGTGTGTGATCTTAGGGAAGTTAGTTGACTTCTCTCAGCCTCATTTTGCTCATCTGTAATGTAGAGGTAGTAGTTCATACCTCCTAGGACTGCTGTGGCATTACATGGTAAGTACATCTAAAGTGCCACGTATTCAGGAACTGTTCAGCTAATATGCTGAACATATTAAAAGTTAATATGCATTAACTTTTAATTCCTGATGCTTCTTTCATCATCGTATGTGTCACATCTGCAGTTGTTAAAAATTTGTTTTTTGTTCCTTGGAGGCAGGGACCATTTCTTATTTTTTATTGTGTTTTTTGTACCTAGCACAGATCCTATATGGAGTGAGCTTTGAATAAGTGTTGGTTAAATAACAAATTCATATCCTGATTTTGCAGATGAGGGGGCCGACCGCAGAGGCCACACCAACAGTAACTAGCACAGCCAGAATTGGAACCCAACTCTGGCTTCTTTAAAGCAAATGATATTCTATCAAAGACTTCCAGAGCCTGCATGTAAAGATGGGGCCTGGAAGTGCTGAAGAATTTGAATTTTATCCTGAAAGCAATGGGGGAACCATAGCAGATATTTAATTGGGGGAAATTTCACAGTCATATTTACATTTAGGGAAGTCACAAAGGGTGCAGGGAGGAGGTGGACAGAAAGAGGTCCAGTCTGAGGGAATGGAGAATCTATCAACTGGCTATTGCTGCATAACAAATGACCCCAAAACTTAGTGGCTTGAAACACCAGTATTCCTCTAGGCGTGACTTATCCAAGGATGGCTTAGCTAGCCCTCCATTTCAGGGTCTCTCACAAATTTGCGGTCAGGTATTAGCTGGAGCCACAGTCAACTGAGGCTCAACTCAGAGAGGCGTGGCATCCAACCTAACTCATATGGTTGTTGGCAGGGTTCAGTTCCCTGCTGACTATTGGCCAGAGGCTGCCTTCAGTTTGTTGCCATGACTTTTCCATTGAGTAGCTGACAACATGGCAGTTTCCTTTATCTAAGCAAGTAAGAAGGACCAGAGAGAGAACGACAAGTCAAAAGTCACACTCTTTCATAACCTAATGTTAGAAGTGACACCCGATCCTTTTGTTGTCTTTTGTTCTTTAGAAACAAGTCAGTAGGTCCAGCCAACACTCAAGGGAAGAGGATTACATAAGGGCTTAAATACCAGTGGGATGTTATGAGTTGAATCGTGTCATCCCCAAATTTATATGTCGAAGTCCTAACCCTTAGTACCTCAGAGTATAACTTATTTAGAGATAGGGTCTTTACCAAGGTAATAAAACTAAAATGAGGTCTCTTAGGTGAGCCATAATCCAGTATAACTGGTACCCTTATAGGAAGGGGAAACTTGGAGACTGATACGCACACTAGGAGAACACTGTGTGAACATTAAGACAGCCACCTACAAGGGGAGGGGCCTGGAGCAGACTATCCTTCACAGCCCCCAGAAGGAACCAACTCTGCCAATACCCTGATCTCAGACTTCTAGCTTCCAGAACTGTAGGACAATAATTTTCTGTTGCTTAAACCACTCAGTTTGTGTGGTGCTTTGCTATGACAGACAGCCAGCTAGTACAGGGATCACAGAGAGCCTCTTTAGAAGCTGCCTCTCACAGAGACCTTAAGTCTGGTAGGTCTAGCCTGTTGCTGAGAAAGGGCTGATCTGAGGGATGAAGTTAGATGGAAATCACAGGTCTTGGTAACTGATGGACAGAGTGGGAGAGGGAAAGGAAAGGTGTTTGCTGTGCTCCCCTGATTTGCACACAGTCTAGGTAATAGTAGTAAGGAATGAGGAATGGGCATCAACTAAGCAGCCTGTTGAATGGACTTTAAGTTTTTGAAGGCAAGAACTGCCTGTAGTTCCGATGCCACCAGAGCTGAGTGTTTCTCCTTCCCTTGGCAGGTAGCCTGGCCTCTGTCTTAGAATAGGCGGAGACATTCAGATTCAGCACCAAATGTTTCTTAAGCTTCTATTATTCTCAGCACTCAGAACACAGAGATGAATAATCTTCCTAGCTCACTAATCTGATGAGGATTCTGCAAGCTTTCAATAATGTTGGGTCACTGAAAAAAGCACAGTTTCCTATCCCAGCACACACAGCTCGCCACACTGGACACAGACCTACCCCTTACTCCAAGGCTTCTCCTCCTTCTCTTCTCACTTCACCTGGAATCACCTCAGAGTGCCTACAAAGATGGGCCATTTTAAGCCTCTCTGCTGCTATTTATTCTGCCTGGATTGATCTTCCTTCCTTCCTTCCTTCCTTCCTTCTTTCCTTCCTTCCTTCTTTCCTTCCTTCCTTCCTTCCTTCCTTCTTCTTTCCTTCTTTCTTTCCTTCCTTCTTTCCTTCCTTCCTTCTTTCCTTCTTTCCTTCCTTCTTTCCTTCCTTTCTTCCTTCCTTCTTTCCTTCCTTCCTTCTTTCTTTCCTTCCTTCTTTCCTTCTTTCCTTCCTTCCTTCCTTCTTTCCTTCTTTCCTTCCTTCTTTCCTTCCTTTCTTCCTTCCTTCTTTCCTTCCTTCCTTCCTTCTTTCTTTCCTTCCTTCCTTTTGTTTTCTTTCTTTCTTTCTTTCTTTCTTTCTTTCTTTCTTTCTTTTTCTTCTTTCTTTCTTATTTCCTTTCTTTGAAAATTAAAAAAAAGTCTGCTTGGTTAAATTCTACCTACTCTTCACCACTAAGTTGAAATGAAATGTTCCTCCATGAAGACTGTCTTTCTCCCTTACATCCCTTACTTTGTGGAAGAGAAATATTAATTTTTTCTGTTAGACCATAAGTCCCTTCGAGGGGGCATCTTTGTCTTTTCCTTTTTGTACCCCCAGTGCCCAGAACCTGGCGGGTAGTAGAGCTCAGTCAGTGTTAGTTGAATGAAATAAATAGTTAAAGAAACAAGAGAGTGAACAGAAGGCGGTTCCTATGCCAGCGAGAGACAGGTAAGTACATAAGCAGTTCCGGCATAAAGTGCCAAGTATTTCATAGCTAAATTCTAAACAAGCATGGAGAGCAGAACATGTCCAGTTTTCCTGGGGAATGTAGGAAAAACCAGGGAAGGGGTCCTGGGAAAAGGGCTACTAAAGCTGAGTCTGAAAGGAAGGTCACATCTTCCTCATGGGGGTGAGGGAAAGGCATTTCCAGCAGAGTGTATGCACAGGCATAGAGACATGGTAGAGCTTGCTTGTCGAGGAAAGATGTGTCACAGGGCGCAGTGGAGCCGGGCAAGCGACGAGCACAGATGGCAGGCTCCCGCGACTATGGAGGGCCTAGAATACAATCCTAAGGAGGTAGTATCTACTGTCCCTACAGCACTGCACACCGGACACAAAGTTGCTTAGCAAGTTACAAGAAAATGACAATGGGCAGTGCCTACTCTAATGGCCACCTCTTTTTTTTTTAATGTTTATTTTTGAGAGAGAGAGACAGACAGACAGACAGACAGAGTGTGAACAGGAAAGAGGCAGAGAGAGCGAGGAGATGTAGAATCCAAAGCAGGTTCCAGGCTCCGAGCTGTCAGCACAGAGCCTGATGTGGGGCTCGAACCCATGAACTGTGAGATCATGACCTGAGCTGAAGTCGGGTGCTTAACCGACTGGGCCACCCAGTCGCCCCTCATGGCCACCTCTTAACTGCTTTATCCTGGAACCCCTACATCTTTGCCTGGATTTACATCTTTCCCTCATAATTTTAGTAAGATTTAAAAGAACATTTTATTACATGGATTTATTCCCCTTTTTCCCAGGATCAAAAATAGCACAGACTCATTAGGAAAAAGGAAAATATCTTTAAAAACAAAAGAAAACCGGGGGTGCCTAGGTGGCTCAGTCGGTTGAGCATGCAATTTTGGCTCAGGTCATGATCTGATGGTTCATGAGTTCGAGCCCTGCATCAGGCTCACTGCTGCCGGCAGAGACGGCTTTGGATCCTCTGTCCCTCCCTCTCTCTGCCCCTCCCCTGCTCGCCCTCTCTCTCCCTCTCTGAAAAATAAACAGTAAAAACAGAAGAAAACTTTGTATTATCACATGTAAATACAATCATTGTTCATATATTGGCAATTTTACTTATTTTCTAAACACAATATGGGAAAACAATTCTGTATGCTACCGTTTCATTAGTAATATACCACGAGCCCCCTCACGTGTTCTTCGTCTTGGAAGGGACCAGTGGTTAAGAATCGTCCCTTCAGGGGCGCCTGGGTGGCGCAGTCGTTAAGCGTCGGACTTCAGCCAGGTCACGATCTCGCGGTCCGTGAGTTCGAGCCCCGCGTCAGGCTCTGGGCTGATGGCTCGGAGCCTGGAGCCTGTTTCCGATTCTGTGTCTCCCTCTCTCTCTGCCCCTCCCCCGTTCATGCTTTGTCTCTCTCTGTCCCAAAAATAAATAAAAAACGTTGAAAAAAAAATTAAAAAAAAAAAAAAAAGAATCGTCCCTTCATAGAGACATGGGACACGGGAGGCAGATAGAAAGCAAGGTGCTGGCTCTATTGCTGGTGTGACAGGGCTTCAGATGTGCAGGCACAAGGCCTTCCTTCTACCTTCTGAGCCAGGCTCTCCCCCACCATGGCAGGCGTCCACAGCCAGGCCCAGCTGCAGAAGCCCCGCCCACCCTTACCCCACGCTCAATCAGAGACTGAGTGGTGGCGGTGGTGTGACCATAGACAGGCTGGTTCTGAAAAAGACAGACAGGAGCCACAAAGGCTGAGGTGGGCGTGTGTCAAACCTACTCCTCCACTCAGATAAGCACTCTTCCGGGGAGGGAATAGAACTCTTCCTCCCATACTTTTCCCTTCTGGCAGAAGGCAGAGTTTTCTCTCATCGCATCTGCCCCACTCCTGGGGCATACAAAGTCAGAAACATAGGTTAAGAGCACCGTTAGCATATCTGTTGCTGGAAGGCTTCTCTGACAGGCCCCCAAAGGGCCCCTGGGTTACCCATCATGTGCCTGCAAAGCTCCCTTAACTCGCATGCATCGCTAGTATTTGTCCTTTGGCCTTAAAGTGACCTATTGTCTCCTCTTCCTCTCATGCCATAGTATGAGTTTCCTGAGAGCAGAGACCCATGATTTTACTCACTCTGGGACTCTCAGACCTCAGCATAGAGCCTGGTACACATCCTGAATCAATGCTTGAGGAATGCATGAAAGAACGTACCCAACTTCCTTTTGTTTTGTAAACTCGAGTTCCCATCTCTGGCTCTGGAACGTTCTTATGTCTGGCTCATTCTGTCCCAGGCATCACCTGTCTAGTGAGGTCAGACGCTCAGGATAAGTAAGTCCAGTGACTGTAAGCGGGTGGGAGCCTGTGCAGCCTGGTCAAGTCCAAAGGCAGAGCCCCAGGGGACCCGCTGGAAGGCGCGTGATGTAACCACATCTCCAGAGCTGGTATTAGACCCCTCTAATTTGGTTTTGAAAACATGTGGTTTTGTCCTTGTTCAAATATTGATTTTAGGTAACTTGAGCCTGGCAGAAAAGGCCTCTACCGAGGCCAGTGGGGCTGTTTGTTGCCTTAATGACATTTCTGTGTGTTTGTATAACACGGGCTGGCGGTCAAATTGTCGCTCCCAGGGAAGATTTACGGGACTTTACACTTTGGAAGATATTGAGGCAAACTGTTGATGAAGGCCCAGGACATAAATCAGACCCACTCAGGCCAACAAAGGACACTTTGGAAACCTTGCCAACTGCCTCTCTTCATGTGAGCGAGGGATTTGGATTAGGTCAGCTGGTTATGGGGTGTGCTCCCTGCAACCTGGGACTTCAAGGAGCAGGTGTGGAGAGGCAAGTAAGAGGAGTGCATTTTGTGGGAGAATGAGCAGGCAGGGTTCCATGGCCTTCTAGAACCTTATCGGTTTTACAATCATTGCTCTTACTAGGCTTGTGCAGGTAAAAATGAAGGTTTGAGAACCATTTTGACATGCCTTTCAGACTTAAAACTCTAGCACTGAATTACCCTGGGTCCTAACGGGAAACAAATGGCTCCTCTGAATGGGGTTCATTGACAAGAGTCTGATGAAGGAATTAGTAACAAAGGTATGGATGGAGCTAAGGGACACAGACAAGGGATGGTGAAGCACTGGCAGCTGGTACCAGTGTCCTTAGAGGAAGCCAGAGTTGTGCCGTGGCTTAACCAGAGAGCTACCTGATAGGAGGTGATGCCTTGGGTAGCGGACTACAGCCACTGCAAACCAACCAACAGCCCTGAGGGGAGGGAACAGGGAATAAACACCGGATGTCTCTCTCTTGTCCCTGGATCTTCTGAGAGTGTCTCCCATTTGCCAAACTCAACTGGGAGCCAGAGGGTTGATGGGGTCCACAGAGGCCAGGCTCACCAGGCCCAGAGAGACTGAGTGGAGAGTGGATTTGCAGGGGCAAATGAAAACTACTCAGTCTATATCAGATTTGTAGACCCCTGTCAGATGGCGAGAGGTAGAAAGTTCTGCTCCTCCTCCCCTCTCTGTCTACAGCCGGTCTTCAGCTGAGCATCTCACGTCTTCAGCTACCTTGCTTCTGTTTTTAATCAAATCGGGATCTGGTGATTTCTTCACATCTTCTCCTGTGCTTGAAAAATGATTCTGCATCTGCCTGAACAGGGAAATGCTGGCTAGCAGAGTTTAAAGGGAAACAGTAAAGGATATTGACTAAGAACATGAACCTTGACATCACTGGGTTTTGATATTAGCTCTATCTCTTAATATCTGGGTGACTTTGGACAAATTATGTCACCTCTTAGAGCCTCAGTTTCTCACCTGTGAGATGAGACAATCATACTACCTTACAGCATTGGGGCAATGACAAAATCAGTTCAAACATGTAATGCACTCAGAGTCAAGCACGTAGTTAGATGTCAAGTGGCAGGAGTTATTCCCAGATGAGAGCCCGGAGGAAAACACTCATAGATACAGTGGTATTAAAGTCCTCATTCTCTACTAATCTTTGCATTCTTGTCTCCTCTCTGTCCTCAGCTTTCCTGGTCAAAATGCAGCAATTTGGAAGGAGTCCTCTTGGGTTAGTGCCACAAGACAGTTAATGATCTGACCTGCAACCCTTGAGCTGACCAGGTTGTTTCGAATTTCAATGTCTGCCCCTGGGAAAGTGGCCTCACCTCTCCGAGACTCAGGTCCTCCAGCTCTGCCATTCTCGGTCATCACAGCAAACCGTGGCATCTTCAGGGCATGCCAAAGCATTCTGGAGCCCCAGCTGAGCACAGCAGTTTCCTTCTTTATTTAGGCATGCGAGGTTCCACTGGGGCAGGCTGGCCCCAGCTGTGCTCCTTGGCACATAAAATCCCGCCTCCTATCAAAGCCAAAATCTAGACAGCCATGGGCACTGGTGACCAGGGCAACAGCTACCTCCTCCCTGTTCTACCAAATGCTGTCCCCTGGGGCCTCGGGAGACAAATAACCAGTTCACATCTCAGCAGCTGCCCTGGCTATAAGTCTACGCGATTTACCTTGGCTCTCACTGGCACTGAGAATGAGGTCATGGAGGAAGGAGACAATGGAGAAGACCTCTGCAAGGGCAGCAGTAAAACACGCTGTCAGGAGGCAGGAGAGGACCCTTGAGTCATGGGGTCCTCGGCAGCTGTCTTTGAGAGGTAAATAATTTCAAGAAGTCCTTGACTGGAAGATAAAACATGTGCTTTTATGTGTACCAAAGGCCATCTAGAGACTCTTCTCTCATGTGATTGTTTTTATTGAATCCCCTTCCTTACAGCTCAGGAGTATGGTGTGGTTGGATGACAAGAACTCGGATGGGGAATGGAAAGATAACAGCTTTCCAGAGCCAGACAGAGCCGATGGCAGGCTCGATAATTCAGTCTGTGTCTCCCTCTCCCCCTCACTCCCCCCGTGCCAGCTTCGCTGGACTTCTCCCAGCACCTGAGACTTTCACTGTTCCAGTCTTTCTTCTGGAAAGCTCTTCCCTTGGCTAATTCCTGTACTCCATTCTTCAAATCTCAATTTATATGCCATTCTTCGGGTTCCTTCTCTCATTCCACTTCTTTGTTATTTTCTCCTTCCAGATAGCTGGAATGCAGTTGTAATCATTGGAGTTTGAGCAGCCATTTTAAACCATGAGGTAGACGTGAAAACTATAGATGGCAGAACTACAAAATAGAAGGAGCCTGGATCCCTGAGGTTGTCATAAACCTGCCTACCAGCTCTGAATTTCCCCGCTCTGGATTTCTTTTATTATTATTTTTAACAGATGCAAAATTCATATAACATAAAATTAGCCATTTACCATTTTTAATTATACAATTCAGTGGCATTTAGTACATTCACTAGGTTGTGAAACGATTACCTCTATGTAGTTCCAAGATAGATTAATTGTTGCAAAAGGAAACTGCCATTAAGCAGCACCATTCTCCCTTCCTTCAGCCCCTAGAAACCACAGTCTGCTTCATTCTGTATGGATTTGCCTATTAGGGACACTTCATATAAATGGAATTTTATCCCATTTGACCACTTGCATCTGGTTTCTTTCGCTTCATATAATGTTTGGGGGATTCATCCGCATCGCACCATGTATCAGTATTCTGTGCCTTTTTATGACTGAACAATAGTTCCTTGTATGTACAAACCATATTTTGTTTATTTATTCATCTATTAATGGACATTTGGGTTGTTTTTATCTTTTGACAATTTTTAAATAGTGCTGCCATGAACATTTGTGTACAAGTATCTCTAGATTTCTTTAACACACGACAGGAATAGATTTCTGTCTATTTAACCCATTGTTACTTGGATTTTTGTCACTTTCTTTTTTTAAAAAAGGTTTTTATTTATTTTTAAGAGAGAGAGAGAGAGAGAGACAGAGTACAAGTGGGGGGAGGGGCAGAGAGAGAGAGACACACACGGAATCCGAAGCAGGCTCCAGGCTCTAAGCTGTCAGCACAGAGCCCAATGCAGGGCTTCAACCCATGAACCATGAGATCGTGACCTGAGCCGAAGTCGGATGCTTAATCGGCTGAGGCACCCAGGCGCCCTGGATTTTTGTCACTTTCAACTGATTTTTAACTAATACAAAGGACCTAGCAATTAAAATGAAAATAAAAATTCTACTTCCTCCGTATTCATCCTGCCTAGAAGTAGAGAATATTAAGAAGCAGAAAGATCTACGTTATTTTCTCCCCACCACCATTTCCTGTGTTTCTTTGGGCCTTAGCAACTTTATCTATAAAATGGGGGTAAACAGCCTTTGAAAGCAGAGGTCTAAACCAGATAATCTCTTGAGGTGTCTTGTATTTGATTCTTCAAAGTATGCGTTGAGAGGGCTAGAGGTTACAGGAAGCAGTGTGAAACCCATTGAAATGTCATGCCGTTTTCTTTGGAACAGTGTTCCAAATTCACCCCTTTCCCTTCCCTTGAGCTGGCCTTTTTTGTCTTTATCTCTCTGCCCTGTAGCCCTGTAACACCTCTAAAACTACATCTTTTACAGTCCATCTTAGACCTGTTGTGTAAATATCTGTGTTCTTGGTGGCATGTGAAATCTTTCAAAAGAAGTCCTTTCCGGGTAGCCCTCTCTTCCACACAAAACAAGCGTGTAAGAGCCAGCTGCAGCAACAACATATATTCTGGGTGTTTCTTCTCCCCCAACTCTCTGACCTTCCTAAGGCCCTCTGGTACCTTGGACCTTGACACCTGTGTTAGATATCTCTTCTACTTCTCCTGGATGAAGATATTATTCTTTTAATTGACAATCGTGCCCTTACCCAATTCTATCTGATCCCTTGAGCCACGGCTATGGCTGAGAACCATGTTTTACAATGGCCCTGGACCCACGGAGCTCTCAATGACCGGTTAAGCCCTTGCCCTATTCCCCATCCCCAGTGGGAAGGAGTTCAGAAAGGTTCTAGGTCAAAGGTGCTCAGAAAGGATTTATTGAAGGAATTCCTAAAGAAAGAAAGACTTCACCTCATCAGAGTGTTTTACTGAAGAATCAAACCCAGAGGCAAAGCCCCACCCTTGTGGGAATCGGGGTTGAAGATGGGAAGGAAAACAATTAATTGGAATTCTTTAACGTAAGTCTGAAGGTATACTGCCAGCTCCCTCATTTCTCTAAACTAACCATCTCCCCACCCCAGCCCCCACCTCCCCACGTTAGTCAGTTTTTGGTATATACAAAGGGTGACTTAATTAAGCTTGGAAACTTTTTAAAATTAGTAATATCTAACATATATATTACACAAGGACATACGGCATGACAGGAACCATGAAAATTTCTTCATCTGGATCATCTCACTTATTCCTTTCAAAACCTTATGTGGTAGGTATTATAATAATTTTTATTTTATATATGGGAGTATATTAAAAAGTATATATATATACGTATATATATGTATATATATATACGTATATATATATATATATACGTATATATATATGTATATATATATGTATATATATATATGGCTTCTCAGGCTAAGTAACTTGCCCAAAGTCTCATAGCTAATAAAGAAGAAGGCACCAGGTCATCTGATTTTAGTCTATGCACACAACTACCCAAAATGAAATTCAAATTTATGCAAATATTTCCTTGCATCTATCCATTTGTCAAGCTTGTATTAGTGTCTCTGCTGGGTTACTTGCTTGGGATAAAGAAATAACTAAGATGGGGCTCTTTGCAGGGCAAGATGAAGAATTTCAACATTATTATTTCTGGCACACTTCCATAGTCCCTAATTCTCAGCTTCAATCACAACACTTATCTGAGAGTCTCCTTCTCCTTAGTAATCAGAGAGACACGAGTAAGTGTAGTAGGTACGCTACTATTACAATATGCCCAAATGTAGCTGAGTAATGGAACTCAAAGGTACCAGGTCCTAATACCTGGAACCTGTAAACGTCACCTTACATAGCAAAGTCTTCATAGATGTGATTAAGGTAAGTATTTTAAGATGAGGAGGTGATCTTGGATTATCCCAGGGGGTCCTCAGTAAAATCACAAATGTCCTTCTAAGAGGGAGGCAGAGGAAGACCTGATAACCCGACGGAAGAGGACAAGGCAATGCGACCATGGAGGTAGAGACTGGAGTGATAATGGATACAGGCCAAGGAAAGCCGGTTAGCCCTGAGAGGCAGGAAGAGGCGAGGAATACTTCCTCCCTGATTCTGGACCAAGGAACAGAATCTTAATTGTGGTCTCCAGATCACACAGAGGAAATAAATTTCTGTTGTTTTAAGCCATCCAGTTTGTGTTAGTTTGTTCTAACAGCCGCAGGAAACTAACACACCAAGTTACCATACTTTGCTGTTTTGATGACCCCTGGGATCATTTGGACCCAGGGCAGGTATGAAACACAACATATGAAACTGAGTTTTAGAAAAATAAATTGACTTTCCCGGGATCAAAAGGCTAGCAGGCAGTGGAGGTGGAATTAAAACATGGTTCTAACTCTGAGTTTTGCAAATCACCTTATAGTTTATAAGCACCTTGACTTAACAATCTTTTAAAATTTTTCGTGGGAACCCAGAGCACATTTTATTCCCCCCCCCTTTTTTTTTTTAGAAAAATACAGATAAAGAATCTGAGGTGTTGTAAGGTAAAAGGATATGCCTTAAGTCACAGCTGAGGAACTGAGATTGAAGCCCATGCTAAGCCCATGCTGGGTCTTTGAATGACCTGTCCTTATGGCCACACCCCCTGGCCTGTGATGGGTTCAAATGCTGGGTGAGGGGATCCTGTCAGAAGCTCCCTGCCAGCCTGCCTGCAGATACCCCCAGCTTATCAGTCTGACCTTTGGTTTTCCATGGCAAACCCCTGCATGCAGGAAGCGGCCAACGGGCAGTCCAGGCTCTCTATTGTCCTTATTTAGAATTGCTTTCACTTAAACTAGCCCTGCTCTTGCAAAACATGTTTATTCTGGTTTCCTTTCCCTCCTGGCTGCCTGACCAGCGTGGGCCCAGAGTGCAAGATACCCCAGCCCTCAGACCTGGGCCAGACAGGGCAGCGCAAGGAGGAAAACACGAGACTCCAGGGAAAGGACACAGGAGGGCATGGTTTCCCTTCCCAGGTCATGTGTCAGGCATGATGGACACCCTCTCTTCGGGGTGTTGCTGTGGGCCCCCGGGGAGAAAGTGGCTGTTCAAAACACACTGCTGCTGAGATTGACTTCAACTTAAAATCCCAACAGTTTGAGAGTAACAGTACGAATGATGATAATTTTAATCATACGAGCACTTCCTTTTCTTAAATACTATAAACCAGACACACTGTTAAATCTCTTACGTGGTTTATTTTGTTTAAGCTGCAGAAAAAGCACATTAGCTAGGTTATATCTAATAACCTTGTTTATAGATGGGGAAACTGAGACATATTTTGGTCATAGGACTAGGAGGCCAGGTAGGTCTGGCTAGAGTGTGCTCTCTTACACAACATGCTTCTGTAGGGACCCCTTGGTCTAGCCCCGTTGTTAGCACAGAGCAGAGTTCAGAGAGCACAGTGACTTGGCCAAGGCCACAAAGTGAGTTCTCAGCAGAGCTCTTTTCCTAAGATTCTAAGACATGTTCTTTCCAATAGGTTACCCCAAAATAAGCTGTAATTTAGAAAGGAAGAAAAAGCAGTTCAAGATTTCTCTTGCATAATATGAAAGGCTTGTTCTTGCCTCCTCTTATCCCACAGAATCCCTTTCTCAAGTTGTTATTGTCTTTGAGGCCAATACATTTCTTCCAAGGGGAAATCTGGGTAGAAGCTGGCAGTGGGAGGAGGGAGGAAGCCTGGAAACTGGAGAAGGGAGTGCCTGCCAAGTCCCTTATAATAAGTCTACATGGAAAGCATTTTATGAACCAGGTCTTCTGGAGTCATCTCGTAGGGTCTTCCCGCTCTTCTGGGGAGTATCACCATTACGCAGGTGAGTAAAGTCAAGTTCAGAGGCAATTTGTCATTTGTCCAGTAAAGAGCTGGTATAGAGGTAGAGCTGGTCCTCCAACCTGAGCCCCCTGACTGCTGGGTAGCAGAATACATAGGTACTATAAACAAGCTGGATGCTTCCCAGGCCAGTGAGCCCCACACCCAGCCCCCATCCACTTTTTTATCATTTGGAAATGAGGAGGTATTAAAAAAAATCGATCTTCCTCTGTAAAGAGAAGGAGAGGAGAAAAGGAAGACTCCCAAGTGAATTTTCTTCATAGTAGGGGAGAGGGTGATAGCTGGGAAGCCTTGAGAACTTGAGCCTTTATTCAAAGCTTATTCAACAAATGATAAATGAATGTTGATTCTGGGAAGGCACTGTGCTTGGTACTGGGGACTCGGAATCTGGGATTCAGACTACAGACAAGCAGACAGACGGGCAATAAAAGCACAAAGCCAGAACCCCCAGATCAGGATAGGGATGGAGAGACGCTGGGGTTGTTTGTGGGTCTTACTCCCTTCCACTCCTGTTTAGGCTACACTGGGCTACTTTTAAATCCCTGAACATGCTGTCCTATTTCTCAGTCCTGATGTCACTCAGGCTGTTTTTTTCCTGCCGTTCTGCACCTCACAAGCCTCTATGCTGTTTTATTACCTTCATGGCAAACGGCCCTACAATTGTCTGCTACTTTGTGTATCTCTCCTTTGAGTTCTTTCAAAGCAGGGATTGTCTTTTGTCATTTTGTTTTCCCTGTTTTTTTGAAAACAATAGATCAAATTTATAACATGTAAGGACCATGAATAAGAAACAGTAAAGCTGGGTTAATGAATACCAACATGTTAAATCAAGTGTCATGCTCAGCACTCAATTACTTGTGAGCGAGGTTTTGGTTGATTACTTCTGAGCGAGGTTTTGGTTGATGTTCCCTTTGGAAAATCCTGACTTGCCCAGATGAGCAGTCACAAGGTATCGTTTTTAAACAGTGAGCTTTGCAATCTCAGGGGAGTGGAGTTCACAGAGGGGGTGGGCAGACTCTCATTCAGAGCATGGCAAAGAGACAATATGACCTGTAGCACATGACATCGCTCGATAATGATCATGCAATCAAAGAAAAGAAAAGGTAAGTAGAGATTGTGTTTCATACTGGAGAGGCTGATGTTTCTGGCAATAACTGGGGTGCAGAGAGCAAAGGGGTGGGTGTCTTTATATAGGTGCCAGAAACAGGCTTCTTTGAAGAGGTGACATTTGAGGAGGTAAGTGAGGAGTGAGAAGAATCCAGGTAGGCAAAGGGCTGAAGGAAGACCATTCTGGACAGGTAATAAGTGCAAAGGCCCCAGAGCGGGGAGAAGCCTGGAACTGATTCACTCTGAACCTTTGCTTTAGGCAACAACACCAGGGACTTCAGATAAACCTAGATATCCCCAGTGGCCTCTTATAGATGCCTGACGTCTTTTTTCAAACACGGTGTCACTTGAACACACTTGGGAGGCACTGGGCAGATTTTACAGCTGAGAGGTAGAACGGGCATGTGACAGTCACTCACACACAGCTGGTTATTGACAGGCCATAATGAGGTCCCCCAAACCCGCTGGTTTCAAGCCCAAGAGTCCTAACCACAACATCACAGCACTGCACAGCTTGAAGGTAGAGGCTGAAACTTCTTCCACCGGAAACCAGGGACTCAGTGCCAGGCAGGATTTATGACCTAGTAACTGAGGACAGAAATAATTGGTCGCATTAATGCCTGGCAATCCCAGGTTGGGCTCCACTCTTGAGGGGGCTGGAGGGCATTGCCTGAAACAGTGGAGGCAAGTTTACTTCTGTCTACCCAGGTGCTCTGCTGTGGCCAACACAGCCCTAATGAGCGCTGCATATTCAGGACCCAAATAATTGATGGCCCAATTTAAAGTGTGCAGGGGCCGCATTTCTTTCCAGGCTCTGAAGGAAAAACACTGGTGAGGAAGAATGAAGAACGGCCTGTTCTAAGTTATTTTCCTTCTGTGGTCATTCGATCCCCGGGAAGACCACATCTACCCCATCAAGAGCCTGGAGAAAGGAGGCAATTATCTAGAGAAGCCAAGCAAAAAGGAAAGGAGAAAATAAAATTCATGCACCAGGGAAGAGGTCTCAGGCTCCACGCTGAAATGCATACAACCTTCACCGTACCCTGCTTTATGCAGAAGCTTGAGTGAAGGCCTTAGACTTTGGGGTCAGACAGATCTGGATCTGAAAACTAATTCAGCTACATATTACACATGTGACCTAAGCAAGACTTAACTTCTCTGTGCCTCAGTCTACTCATTTGCTAAATGGAGATTAAGAGCATGGACTCAGGGGCAATCAGACTTGGATTTCAAACCCAGCTCTGGCACGGACTATGTTATAAAGGGCAAATTACAAACATTCAGGGTCAATTTCTTTGTCTCAGAAGAGGAGCTGGTTACATAGTTGCCTTGGAAGACCTTTAGGAGGACTGGCTAAGAGGTAAATGCATGTGCATAGTGCTCAGGAAAATCATGGTTAACTTGCTACTTATCACCCTTTAAATGCTAGATCAGGGGTTCTCAAAGTATGGTCCCTGGACCAGCAACCTTAGCCTTCTCTGGGTAGTTGTTAGAAATGCAAATTATGAAAGAAAGAAAGAAAGAGAGAGAGAGAGAGAGAGAGAGAGAGAGAGAAAGAAAGAAAGAAAGAAAGAAAGAAAGAAAGAAAGAAAAAGAAAGAAAGAAAGAAAGAAAAATGCAAATTATAGGGCCCCACCCCAGACCCACTGAATCAGAAATTTTGGGGGCTGGGCCCAGGACTCTGTGTTTTGTTTTGTTTTGTTTTTTAATATTTTTTTAACGTTTATTTATTATTGAGAGACAGAGAGACACAGAGTGAGCAGGGGAAGGGCAGAGGGAAGGGGAGACACAGAATCTGGGGCAGGCTCCAGGCTCTGAGCTGTCAGCACATAGCCTGACACGGGGCTTGAACTTACTAACTGTGAGATCATGACCTGAGCTGAAGTCAGTCGCCTAACCAACTGAGTCACCCAGGCAACCCCAGACTATGTTTTAACAAGACCTCCAGAAGATTCTAGTGCATGCTACGGCGTAAGCATCTCTGTTCTCTGCGGTCATACAGAATGCCCCTGATGTATTTCAGTTCGTTTGCAGATGTCTCAGGCTCCTGAGTGCCTCAACGCCATAATCCTTCAAGATAGCTCTCTGCTCATTCCTGTCTGTCCCCTAACAGTGAAGAAATACTTATTACTTTTAAGGGGACCCTCTCAAACTAGGTAACATTTTCTACATGATTATTATATTCTAGGCATTGTGATAATAGATCATGACATGACTTATTACAATTTCTCTCTCCAATAATGCTCTATGGTAGATATAATTTTCGTTTTGCTGATAAAGAAACCAAAGGTCTGTAAACTGCCCAAAGATTTACAATTAGTGAATGGCGAAGCCAGGGTTCAAACCCCAGTCGTCTATTGCTAGAACCCATGCAATTCCTAACTCATCCCAGTGCTTCTTGATACCAGTATGAAGAGCCAGGAAGTCTGGGTTAGTGAAGAGAAACATCTGAAGAGCATGTGAAAAGTTTCTTCATGCCTGCGCAGGGCCAGTATAGTCCAGTATGGTCACGGGAGTCAACCAGTTTGATGTGGTTCCACACCGCAGAATAGGGAACCACTGTGGCTTTACCAGAGAGCACGGCTTTCGGCAATAGTCTGTATTGTCCAGAACTGTCATGCCTGCGGAAGTAGTGAGCTCACTTCGGGGCATGTGGGTGGCTCAGTCGGATAAGCATGTGAGTTTTGATTTCAGCTCAGGTCATGATCTCACGGTTTGTGGGATCGAGCCCCATGTCAGACTCCTGAACAGACAGCTGGAGCCTGCTTGAGATTCTCTCTCTCTCTCTCTCTCTCTCTCTCTTTCTCTCTTTCTGCCCCTCCCTTGTTTGTGCATGCCTCACTCTCTCTTTCCCTCTCTCTAAAAATAAATAAATAAACATTAAAAGAAAAGAAGTAGTGAGCTCCCTGTCACTGACGATGTGTGGGCATAAGCAAGGTGGACACCTGTATAGGTGCTTTGATGTTTGTGAAGAAACTGGAGATATTTCAACATTTTTTTATTTATTTTTTGGGACAGAGAGAGACAGAGCATGAACGGGGGAGGGTCAGAGAGAGAGGGAGACACAGAATCGGAAACAGGCTCCAGGCTCCGAGCCATCAGCCCAGAGCCTGACGCGGGGCTCGAACTCACGGACCGCGAGATCATCGCGGGGCTCGAACTCACGGCCCACGAGATCGTGACCTGGCTGAAGTCGGACGCTTAACCGACTGCGCCACCCAGAAACTGGAGATATTTCACTTGCACGTGAATAAGACTGAAGTGAACTCCCTGGTTTGGAGAGGAGAGAATCCACTTTCCTGTGGCTCCAAAGAGCCATATCAAGATCTTCTCTGATCTTTGTAGCTGGAAGGTATCCCTCTTTCCTCTGCCCTCCTCTGTCATGTTAGACTGATAGGGCTCTTGTAACACTGAGCCTTGTCCTACTATGCTATAGCTATTTATGGGCGGGTGTGTTTCTTCTGCTAGGGAAGGAGCAAGACATATGTTCATGGAGACTGATAGATCCATGGGATCACGAGCAATAATCTTAAACTCTCAGTTTCCTCCTTATGTAAAGAGGTCAGTAGGGATTCCTTACTGAGGCTTGAAGGACTCAAGGGGCCAGAAATATGGTGCATCATACCCTGTACGCCTCCTCTCCAGTCCCCTACGGATTGTAACATGTCTTTGGGGAGAATGCATTTCTGATTCATTGAGGTACCCTTCCTACTGCTCTTCATGGCTCTCTTCCCACCTGAAATATAGATATTCAATTTGTGGTACATAATAGGCACTTATGCATTCATTTTAAAAATGAAAGAGAAAGAAGTAAGAGGGCAGGAGACAGAAAGAAAAAGAAAGAAGGAAGGAAAGAAAGAGAGAAAGAGAAAGAGAAAGAAAGAAAAGAAAGAAAAAGAAAGGAAGGAAGGGAGAAAGAAAAGGAGAGAAAATTTTAACAAATAAATGCTCTTCCTCATTTTCTGCCCATCACCTGGTAGGCCCTCTACCTGGGCGGACATTTTTCTTGGGCACACCATGGTGTGTGTGTGTGTGTGTGTGTGTGTGTGTGTGTGTATGCATTTAACAGAACAATCCACAACATGAGGTAGAAGAGACCTATGGGAGAAGAGAGGAAACAGGAAAGAAGGACTTGAAACAATGTCTCTATAGGCAGCTAATGGCAGTTTTGTGGTTATTTGGGGCAGTTGTTTACAGTGGAAAGAAGCTGCCTCTGGGGTACCCGAGCCTCACATATCCCCATCTCCATCTTGAACCCCTTTAATAGGAGCAGAATGTTTCAGGGGCAGATTCTAGGAGACTTAAAAGCAGGTCTGGTTTTCAACACAGCGCATATTGAACTTTCTCTACTGTGGGAGGCAGGCCAAGTAGTGGTTTTTGAAGCTTTTAAAGGCTCACTGGCCCTTCAAAAAAAAATGGCTGTTGTGGACATATGGTTTTAGAAGCTTTTTAAAAAGCCTTGTGGGCTTATTTTTAGAGCAAACCTCAACCTTGTAAAACTTCTTAAAGGAGCTACGGAGGGCCCAATCACTTGAGCCTCCTTCGAGCCCCGGGCAGCTGCTCCCCAAGATTTCCAGCACAGGCTTTCCTTGTGCCTGATGCATCAGGCTGCCAGCTGAGCCTGAGATAGGCTGTCCCCAGAGAGGGTGTGTCCTGGGAGCCAAAAGACCTGAGACTTAGGCCACAGGTGAGTCACCCAAGGAGGCAGAGTTTGCTTGCCAGAGTGTGGAGACCCAAGAATCACAGAACTACAACATCTCAAATATTCTCCTGAAGGAAAAGAACCTTCAAAGTCATGCAGTTAACCCCAATCTGATGTAGAACCTCCTTGAAACACACTTATAGAGGTGGTACCACTTCTGCCTACACATCTCCAGCTATGAGGAGATCACTGACTGGGCATTCATTCATTCATTCACGCAACACGTTTGTGATTGAGTACACATTACACTCTTGGCACTGTGCAAAGCACTGGGGAAACATCAGAGAATAAAAAACCAGATGTGGTCTCAATGTGGATTGAACATTAGTGGGATAGACAGACATGGATGAAATGATTGTGCCAATATGCTAATGGGAAAGGAAGAAAGTATAATTAAAAAAAAAATTCAACGATTTATAAGAGCTTCTGGCTGGACCTGATCTGGTCAGAGATAAGAGGGATATTTTGATGAAAAGGTGACCTTTGAACCAGGATCTGAAGGATGAGTGAATCTTGGCATGGTGGCAGGAGGTTAGGGGAAGGCATGGAGGGCTGAGGGGACATCTGTGCAGAGGCTTCAGGCAGGAGAGAGAGTAGCATTTTAGTGGAAATGAAGCCCAAGTGTATAACATCAAGGAGAAAGACCGGGTTTGAAGTTGGGGACACGCAGTGTGTAGGACATGTGTGGCCTTACTGCCATGTTGAGGATTTTGATCTTTAACCTCCAAGGTACTGGAAGCCTCTGCCTCCTTTTAAGCAGAGGTGAGGCAACTCAGGCCAGAGCTGCCAATTCTTTCTCAGGTTGCTAAGTGTAGGGTCTTCAGACAGATCCATAATTCTCCACCCTTCAAAAGTCAGAGCCAAACTTCCTTCCCCTCAATGTAGGTCAGTCTTAGTCTAATTGAAAGAATGTGATAGAAGTGATTCCGTGGGACTTCTGAAGCTAGGAGAGCTTCCCTTGCACACTTCTCTTGGATTGCTTGTTTGGAGGCAAGTCAGCCACCATGCTGCAAGGACTCAAATAACCAATGGAGAGGCCTGCACGGAGAGGCACCAAGGCCCCACTTCCTACAACCAGCACGAGATTGCCAACAGTGAGGACTGGAAGCGGATCCACCAGCCCCCGCCAAATCTGTAGATAGCCGTAGCCTCAGCTGAGGCCCATCTTATCTTGACTCTAAGCTCACAAGAAACCCAGGGCCAGAACCACCCAGCTAAGCTGTTCTTGAATTCCTGACCCACAGAAACTATAAGATGCTTATGGTTGCTTCAAATGATTGACTTAAGGTAACGTGTTAAGTGGCAACAGGTGTCGAGTTGGGTGAGGTATGTCAAGGTATGAGGAGGAAAGCAAGGACTTTGGGGTCAGAGAGATTTGTATTTGAAATCTGATTCTTTGGCTTCCTGGTTGTTGGACTGAAGGCACGTTTATTTATCTCCTGGAGCTCCCACCTTCCATCTGTAACCTGAGATGATGCCACAGAGCCCCCAGGATATGATACTGTGTGGCCATTCTCAATTTCCCTGCCTCCCCCCACCTCATATCCAATTGGGAGGTGCCACTCTCAAAGTTGAGAAGATAAAAAAAGCTTTCATTGTCAACAGGTGCTGCAGAATGTGTTTATCTTGATTCCCCTAGAAAGAGAGGGCTTGAAAACTGTCTGAGGCCGCCTTAGGCCCTGTTTCATTCATTCGGGCTACGTATTTTCAAGCCTATTTCCCACTTGGGTGTATGAGTTTTATGAGTCCCACTCTTACCGTGTAAACAGAATTGCCTTTAATTCGTTTGAAAGTTAGCTCTTCATAGCTGCACGTCTCATTTTCTTAATTTGCACTTCAGTAACAAAACAGATTAATGATGAGTTTTCTTATGAAAGAGATTATGGAATCGGTTCTTAGGTGTCATATACATTGTGAAGACATTTTTAGTTAATTCTCTCAGCACAACCCTGGGGTATCCATCATTTGGGCCATTTTACAGATGAGGAAACAGATATAAAAGCGAGGGATGTTGCTTTGCACTCTCGTATAATGTGACCTCGGCTAGTTATTAACCTTCTCTTATAGCTTAGTTGCCTCATCTGCAAAATGAAAGATAAGAACAGAGCCTCTGCAGAACCAGGCTGACATGAGGATTAAAATACCTAGTATGTATAAAATACTTAGAAAAGGGTCTGATGTATTCTGATATCTTCCTAATTAGTTTGTCATCATTTTTCTATTTTTTTAAACCAATGTTTCAAAAAATTCAGAACAAAATTTCCATCTAAGCCATTTTTCTCCATCCATGATGTCTCTCTTCCTGCAATAATTGTCCTTTCTATTCTTCTGGCATTTAAACAATATCCGTGTGGTCAACAATTCAGTGATTCAGTCTCATGATCATTTTTCAGCCAAAAAAACTAAGCCTCAAAATGGCGAATGTGAGTTGCTCAAAGTGGCTTCGGTTGTAAGCGACAAAAACCAAACGGAGCTAGTTTCCGCTAAAGAGAGAAATTCATCGTTAAGATGCAGGGGTGATTCAGGCAACCAAGCTGGTGAGTGAGCCGTGGGGAAGGTCTCCAGGAATGACAAGAACTGGTGAGAGGAAGGTAGCAGGGACCTTGGGAAACGGTCCTTCTCCTTCTCTCCCCTTTCCTCAACGTGGCTGCTAGGCTGCCTCTGCCTTTCTTCTCTGAAGCCCGGTTTTCTCAGAAGCTCAATGCAAATGGGTGGAGTGTGACAGCCTCCCAGTTTCCAAGCTCACGAGTTATCATGCCAACCATACAAGAGATTGACCTTCTGCCTCTCTCTGTTTGGATTCCCCATTACTACCAGTGCGACCCCGATTGAAAAAGCTTGAGTCAGGGGCCTTCCCCTGGTCTGGTCAAATGTGGTTAAGGAGTAGGGTCACAGTGCCCAGGCCTTGCTGCTGGGCACTCACTCCTGTAGATTCCCATAGGAAGGTCATGAGTAAGTGAAAAACACTCCAGAGAGAACCCAGAACATGAAGTGAGTTTCTTGCCATTTCACATACTGGAATGACTAAGGCAGGACTCCCCCTCCAGATCTTTCTTTCCTGTGGGGCCAACACTTTTCCCACGTGGCTTCAGCTACGTCCTTTCAGGAGACAGTGCTGGTTTACAGCACCTCCAGGGATTCAGGTTGGGGAAGATTTGGGCACCAAATTTTTTGGGTACCAGTTTTTACCTTGCAAACTGAAACTTAGCACCCTCTGAGCAACGCTTTCCCTGCTTTCCCCTCTTCGCCCTCCTCCAGCCGCTGGCAACCACTGTTTTACTTTCTGTCTCTGTGATTTTGACTACTCTGTATATTTCGTACAATTTCATACACCGTTTGTCTTTCGTTGGTTAGCTTATTTCATCAGCGAAGCGTCCTCAAGCTTCATCCATGTAGTAGCATATACCAGAATCTCTTTCCTTTTTATGGGCTGACAACATCCCCACTGTATGTGTGTACCACATGTTGTTTATCCATTCATCAGTTGATGGCCCCTTGGACTGCTTCCACCCCGTGGCATTGTGAGCGGTGCTACTATGAACACGGGTGTGCAGAGTTGTCTTTTTTGCCACATACCGGACAGAAGGAGGATCTTGAGAGCACAGTGTGAAGACGGCAGAAGGGAGGTCGTTCCTGCTCTATATGAGAAAAGGAGAGGAGTTCTGCTCCTCACAGAAATGGGGAGATGATAGAGGGAAGGCACGGAGCAGGAGAGGTTGGGAGAGGTGACCCAGGGTCACGGGGTAGATTAGCAAACACCTGGGGCCGGGAACCAGGGCAGAAATTCCCACTGCTGGGTGGTCTATCATTCAGTATGAAGTGGTCACATTGGTTATTTCGCCCCATTCCCCCCACTCAGCAAATTTTGGGAACGTTTCCTACACACATACACAAATGCTGTGTGAGTTGCTTTTTGGTGTAAACTGAAGAAGGGATTAAATTTCCCATCTGGTCTGATGTGAAACAGACAGAGACAGGGAGCAAAGAAGGGCAAAATAAGCTATCAACTGTCCTTTGCAGGGGAAGTAAATGTTCCAGGGGTGCCCCCGAGAGATTCCCTGGGAATGAACCAACAATTTGGGCAGAGATTTGGACTTCCATGGGACATACCTAGGCGTTCTGAGGTAGTCTTATCTAGATCAGTGCTTCTTAAACTTTAGCGTAGCTGAGAATTGCCTGAGGGACTTGAGATGTAGATTTTGATTCAGTCAGCCTGGAGTGGGCCTGGGATTCTGCATTTCAGACAGTTTGAGCTCTTGGGTGATGGTGATGCTGGCGGTCTGTGGACCACCCTTTGAATCAGAGGGTTCCAGATCTCAAAGGGATGGAAAATTTCTAAGTGTCATAGTGTCTCTCTTTCTCTGTCTCTCCATCTCTGTCTGTCTGTCTGTCTCTGTCTCACACACATACCATCTCCTGGTGTTCCTGAGAAAACATGGCTCTCCTGTCCTCTCAGGGTGAAGCTGTGACCGAGGAAGCCATAAAAGAGCCACTGCTCTCCTCCCACCTCTTTATCTTCGTCCTTGCTCTGTCCCCACCCAGGCAGTGTGGAGGTCATGCCAGGGGACTCTCAGTGGCCCAACCCACATGCTTTGGCCAGGGTATTACAACAATTTTCATGGAGGAAACCAAAGGCTCTTTCTCCGTGGTTGGCCTCAGAACTCCCTCTCTCAGAAAGATGGAGAGAGGCGGGGAAAAAATGTTTTAAATGGTATTTTTCTTGAGAAAGGTCGTTCTGGGGAGCCAAACATTAATTGAGTACTTGATTGTGAGAGGGTTGTGTGGTAAACTCCCTTGTTTTCCACAGATGTTGAAGGACTCTGAGCCAGAGTTCAGGAAAAATGTTTTCCCGCATATCCACCCCTGCCCCAGAGGCGGTGATGAAGTTGGCAAAGGACATTCAGGTCAAGTGGGGCTCCAGCGACCTCACAGAAACACGAGAATTCACAAAATCTGAAGGGGAAACGGTGGCGAGGAAGCATCTAACATGAAAAGAAGACAGAAAGAGAGGGAAGCCCGCCAAATGGGGTACCCTGCCTGGCGGAGCCCTGTGCCAGGAGCCTCAGTTACCACAGGTGATGAAGGAAACCCTCTGCTGCTTTCCCATCTGGGGGTGATTCTTTTGCTGGTGGAGGGCGGGGCGTGCTTCCTGCCTCAGAGAGAGCCCAGGTCACACAGGAGCACTCACTGCAGAAGGCCTGTCCTCACTCTGAGCTGAAATCTGCCTTTCTGAAACATCCACGCTAAGGACTTTTGTGCTGATGCTGCCCTACAAAGCCACAGCGAATGAGACACTACCACGTCTCCACAGTGCATCCACAGTTAAAGCACATCCTGGCACACCCATGGGCCCATCTGATCCTCAGAGCTGCCTGGAGGAAGCAGTGGGGGCGATTTTTCTTCCAGGGTTTCAGATAAGCAAGTGGGAGTGTTGCTGGCGGCAGGGGTGGAGGCACAGGCTCTAGGATCTGACTGCCTGGTTCACAGCCCAGACACTCACCGCTGTGTGTCTGTGGACAAACTCTTTGGCCACTCTTATCCTGGGTTTCCTCTTGAATAAAATGGGCATAATGATATTACATAGTGGAGCGGGTTGTGGTAAGCACTAATAAAAGTAAAGTGCTTAGGGTGCCTGGGTGGCTCAGTCGGTTAAGTGTCCGACTTCAGCTCAGGTCATGATTTCCCACTTGGTGGGTTTGAGCTCCGTGTCAGGCTCTGTGCTGAGAGCTCAGAGCCTGGAGCCTGCTTCAGATTCTGTGTCTCCCTCTCTCCCTGCCCCTACCCCCTCTCGTACTCTGTCTCCATCTCTCTCAAAAATAAAATAAACATTAAAAAAAAAAAAGTAAAGGGCTTGACCTTTGGTTTACAGGCACTTCCCTTTTGCTACTGAGGAGAAAAACATAGAGGTCAAGTGATTTGCCCAAGGCCAGAAAATGGCGGCACCGATCTAGAACTCAGATCTCCTATGCTAAATTCAATACTTTTTCTATTAGAGTCAATATTTTGCATTCTTAGGCCCATCAGAGATGGAAATTCTCCGGTGACCCTCACGCTGGCAGGCCTGTCCCTGCATTGAGCTGTGTGCATAGTAGGAAGAGAAATAGTTCTAGAGAGGTTTGCCTGCCCAGGTTAGTTATGCCTTCTTTGCTCTCCCTTGCTTGCTCTCTCTTGTCTGCTTCATATCAACTCATATGGGAAACTTAATCACTTCCTCAGTTTCCACCGAAATATATATATATATATATATATATATATATATATATATACATACATATGTATATAGTCTCATCTGATCTTCCTTGTACTTTGAGATGGTCACTAGTGCTCTTAATTTTATAGCTGATGAAACTTGGAGGGGTTAAGTAACTTGTCAGGAGGTCATACATCCCTCAAGTAGGGACTCAGCTAGCTCCTTCCTCTATACCTCTCTGCCTCCAAGCTGCAGACAGCAGCAAACACCCCAGAGGGCCTTCATCAGATTCTTTCAGGATGTCACAACAGGCACGTGGTATTGGGTAGGCCTTTGTCTAGCCCCTCCAGAAATAAGCCTCACTCACCAGGGTGGGGAGGAATGTGAGAGGGTGAAGGGGAGTCCAATGAAACAGGCGGAGCAGGTTTCCAGAGAGTTTGGGTTGGGAGTGAATGCATGGTCACGGCAGGCTATCAGGTCCGGAATTCCAGAGGGCGCGCCTCCGTGGATCTGTGGAATCCAGCCACGCGAGTATCCAGGCAGGCTAGAGAATCCACAGCATGTGGTTAGGAGTGGGTAGCACTGTCCTGTTGGGATCAAATGCTGAGGGTCTGCAGATAGGATGAGGCCCTGGGGAAATGGCTAAAGAGGTAAAAGAGCCTGGTAATCCATACTGCCTGGGTTCTCATTCTTCTCCTCCCTTTGTTATCTGTGTGACCTTGGCCAGTTACTGAAATCTGCTGTGTCTCACGTTCCTCATCTATAATTCTGATAGAGTCTGAATCATAAATTTGGGGTGAAGATTAAGTAAATGAGAAGGAGAAAAGCAGCCCCTGGCATCTGTGAACTGTATTCACCCTAAAAGCAAGGCTCCCGTGTTGTTAGGTGCTGGCCTGGAATCTGCAGCTAAGCTGTGGTGTTTCTCTTGCTAAACATAAATAACCTCGTAAAGGAGACCCCCCCTCACCCCCTGACAATAGGTAACCGTTTTTTCTAAGCACATACAAAAACAGGGTCACTGTGGAAACCACAAAAATATGGAATGTCCCCCTCTCCCAGCTAACACGAGTGATGGCTCCTTCTTTGTTAATTACTTCTTTAAGCTTCTTTCTATTAGTACCTCCTTCTAGATATGATTCATGAAGATATCCAATCAGAATTATTCTTGCTTCACGATAGCACTGAATACAGAGCAGGCCCTGCCTCCTTGAATCCTGTCCCAAATCACCTGACTCCAGGTTCTTCAAAAAGTTAAAAACAGAACTACCCTATGATCCAGCAATTGCACTACTGGGTATTTACCCAAAGGCTACAAAAATACAGATTTGAAGGGGGACACACACTCTGATGTTTTAACAGCAGCATTATCAACAATAGCCAAACTATGGAGAGAGCCCAAATGTTCACCGATGGATGAATAGATAAAGAAGGTGTGGTGTCTACATACAATGGGATGTTACTGAGCCATCAAAAAGAATGAAATCTTGCCATTTGCAACAATGTGGATGGAACTAGAGTGTGTTATGCTAAGTGAAATAAGTCAGTCAGAGAAAGGCAAATACCATATGATTTCTCTCATATGTGGAATTTAAGAAACAAAACAGACGAACATAGGGGACAGGGTGGGGGGGGAGAGGAAAAAAAAGAGGGAGGGGGAAACAAACCATAAAAGACTCTTTAAAGATAGAGAACAAACTGAGGGTTGATGGAAGGAGATGGGTGGGGGGGATGGGCTAGATGGGTGCTGGGTACAAAAGAGGGCATTTGTTGGGATGAGCACTGCGTATTGTATGTAAATACTCAATCACTGAATTCTACCCCAGAAGCCAATATTGCAGTACATGTTAACCCACTAGAATTAAAATAAAAGTTTTAAAAACAAAAAAATAAAAAAATAAAATTTCAAAAAAAATTATTTCCTTAAAAATATAAAGTAAGGTTCCTGAAATTCCTGCATGATTAAATCTTCTTATAGATGAGGCCTAGGCTTGAACTCTGAATTCTGTTGCTCTGCAAGGAAAGGCCTCTGTCAGGAACCCCTTCATTGGCCTCATTTCCCTATAACTCCTTTCCAGGGAGATGAGGAATGATGAAAAACTTTTGGCTCTATGTCACTTATTAACATGAGCAAGACACTTATTTGAGACCTGGGTTTTCTTTTCTTCTATTATTATTATTTTTTTAAATGTTTATTTATTTCTGAGACAGAGAGAGACAGAGCATGAGTGGGGAAGGGGCAGAGAGAGAGGAAGACACAGAATCCGAAGCAGGCTCCAGGCTCCGAGCTGTCAGCACAGAGCTCGACGCGGGGCTAGAACTCAAAAACGGTGAGATTATGACCTGAGCCGAAGTCAGACACTCAACTGACTGAGCCACCCAGGCGCCCTGAGACCTGGTTTTTCAAAATGGGAATACAAAGTTAATTCCTGCCCCATATATTTGTGGTGAGGATCCAATAAACAGTGTTCATGCTACTGTATTATAAGCTATGAAGGGGACACTATCAGTCCATCTGAGGCTGCCTCTCAGAGTAGTCTCTCACTTGGGGACCCAGTTGTCCGCTGTCTGAGGGTCTAGCTATTGGCCATTGGCCAAGGTGCTTGTTCATGTGTCTCTGTCAATCACCCTCCCCGCCCCCTTAAAGCTACTTGCATTATAGAGAGTGCAGGGAGCCCCCACACTGGGCTTATATGAAACAAGTTTCTCTCTTCTTTAACAGTCCAAAGGAAAACAGTCTGGGTTAGTACGGGGTTCTGTACCATAAACCACTCCAGTTTTCTACCAACTTGTTTCTACACCATCCCTAGAATATTACCTTCACCTCTGGCTGTGGCTGGGTTACTGTCTATACAGATTTTCAGCCTGCAGGGAGGAAAAACAGTGAATCCTGTGTAAGGGGTATTGTCTTTATAATACATGTATCACTCCGGATATCACTTATTCTCAGTCACACCCCACACTTCAAGGAAGGATGAAAAAAATGTAGTGTCTAGCTGGGTAACCATGTGCCCAGCTTCAGTTTGGGAGCTTTATGAATCAAGATCAGGAATAACAGAATAACAGGAAAAAGAGAAGCCAAGAAAGCAGTAGGGAAATGAATACTGATCAACTCACTCGTTGGGTCCCTAAGCCTGAGACTGTATTTGTATTGAGTAAATATCTGGATGAAAAGCAAAGAGTGGATTTATTGAGATGCTTGAATCGTCCAATGCCAGAAATCAAACAGTTGGAATCATCCCAGTGCATCTTTATATTTTTTTAGTTTTCCATTAGATCTTGGCACTAAACAGATAGAACCGTAGGTATGTAACTCACTGCATGAACACTCACATGCACCCATGCACATTTAGGCATTGTGTGTGGTTGTACAAACCTATATACATATGCAGTGTAGATTCACGCTTGCATAGATCTTAATTTTGTACTAAAGGAGTCCAAGTCTTACCTAGTTACCTCCCTCTTTTCAGTGGAATCATGGTATCGTTAAGAAAAGTAAATTCTTAGGAGCCAGAGATCCAGATTTAAATGCAATCTATGTCATTGACACACACTGAAACTCTGCACGAGATACTCCATTTTTCTTGACTTTTGTATCTATGTTTGTAAAATGAGTAGTATATGATTTGTCTTGAAATATTATTTTGAAATTAAATAAAATGCCATACTTGTTTGCTTCATTAATGCTTCAGGTATAGTTGGTACATAATCAATATTAACTATTATTTTATTATTAGGCAAGTGAGCCCCAGCATAAATTAATACCAGGGCGGGAATTTTCCATCCTCCTCCTTGATATGAAGCACAATCCTTTCTAAACTTGTACTGCTCTCAGCTGTGCTTATTTTTTTTTTGCCATTTGTTAAAGTAATTTTAAAAAGTAAATTGTTAAAGTATAACAGATACAGAAAAGCACATAAACGGGCACCTGGGTGGCTCAGTCAGTTAAGCGACCGACTTTGGCTCGGGTCACGATCTCGCAGTTTGTGGGTACAAGCCCTGGGTCGGGCTCTGTGCTGACAGCTCAGAGCCTGCAGCCTGCTTTGGATTCTGTGTCTGCCTCTTCTCTCTGCCCACTTCCCCCACTCACACTCTCCCTCTCCCTCTCTTTCTCAAAAATAAATAAATACTAAAAAAAAAAAAAAAAAAGAAAAGCACACAAATCATAAACTTATAGCTCACTGATTTGTCCAAAAGGGATCCTGTCCATGTCGTCAGCACTCAGATCAAGAACCAGAACATCACCAGCACCCCAGCAGCCCCTTCATTTCCTCTCTGACAATAACTACTATTTTACATTATAGATTAATTTTACCTTTTTATACTTTATAGAAATAGGATCAGGTATAGATATTCTTACGCCTGGCTTTTTTCTCTCTATGCAAAGTTTGAGACATTCACCCATCCTGTGCTTGTGGCTTTGTTGCATCACTCTTTGCTATGCAGTGTTTCAGTGGTTATACTACCACTTAATGACCTATTCTATTCTTGATTGGTCATTTGAGTGGCTTTGGCTATTCTCAGTAATGCTGCTACAAACATTCTTGCATGTGTCTTTGGTGAATACATTTCTGTTGAATACGTATCCGTGAGTGGAATTTTTCAGTGTTAGGGCTTGTACCCATTCACCTTTTGTAGATCTGTCAGGCAGTTTTACAAGGTGGTAGAAGGATTCCCTATATTTAATTGGTAGAACCTCGAGAGGCTTCGATAGTTCTATGTGCTTCCAATTTCTCTCACTGGGCCTGTAAATCCAGAAATCCAAGAATGTATTCTTACTCTTTGGGCATAAGGAATCAATAGCTTCCAGATAACCCAGTGTACCACTTACCTATTGCTATGAAACACATCCCTTCCAAACACAGTGGCCTAAAATAGAAATACATATTTACTATCTCTCACAGTTTTTGAGGGTCAGGAGTTGGGGAGTACCCTGGCCAGTGGTTCAAACTTACAGTCTCTAATGAGATTGAATCAGATGTTGATCTAAGCTACAGTCATCTGAAGAGTTAATTGGGACTAGAAGATCCGCTCTCAGGGTGGTTCTCTCCTGTAATTGGCAAGCTGGTGCTGGCTATTGGCAGGAGGCCTCAGTTTTTCCTCACACGAGTCTATCCACATGGCTGCCTGAATGTCCTGACAACATGGCAGCCGGTCTCCTCCAATGTGAGCAATCCAAGAACCCAACGTAGAACAGCAATGTGTTTTATGACCTCTCTTTGGACATCACACAGTCACGTTCTCAATATTTTACTGACTATCCAAGTCATTCTCATTCAATATGAGAGGGCTCTATGCAAGGACACGAATATTAGAAAGTGAGGATCATTAGGGGACGTCTTGGAGGCTGGCCACCACATCATTAAGCCCTTCCTGCTACCAAATAAAGACTATTTTCTGTGATAATTAGAGCCCCAAGTGATTAGCACAGGGAATAGGTAAATTGTGATGGACAAGGAGAGGAAAAGAGAATACGTAGAACAAGTAAGTCCAGGGAGAAAGGCTAACCTGAATATAGCAGCCAAGAGGCAGTTGTAGCATTTTGCGTACCTGAGTAGGAGTGAATGAAAATGTGTTTGGGGTAGGGGCCTCAGAGGACAGTATGTTGGGGTCCACAAAAGTTTTCCTTTGTTTACTATTTAGATCATGTTTTTGTTCCATAGGGACTCAACTCTGGCATTGTTTGTATGAAAGTAATAGCCCAAATTGAGTATTCTTAAATTTTCTCAGACATTGTTCAATTTACCATCCTTCCATCCATGCATCTAACTCTTACTAAACATCTACCAAAGGCCAGGTCTCCTGTAGAGGGTGATGAGGAATGTGGAAATGAGCAAATACACAAACCTGACACAGGGAACGGGGGAGAGAGAACTAATATTTATTATGCACTTACTGTGTTCCTGTACTTTCACATTTATTGTTGTAAATCATTCTCATAACTTCTCCAGATGTTGGGCATAATTCCCACTTGGCAGATCAATAAACAGACTTGAGTTTACTCAGGGTTGGAGCTGAAAAGTGGCGAAGCTGAGCCTTCTGCAAATAATGATGCTACAAAGTAGAAAGTGATTAAATGCCAAAAGAGGGTCTACACGTACTACAATGGCAGCTCAGAAAATGGAGTGGATTGTTTGGCCTGGAGAGGGAAGAGAAGGTTTCATGGAAGAGGTAGCGTATCAGTTGGATCCTGATGGATGAGTAAGAGATAATGGGAAAAGGCCATATGTCAGGAGTAAAGAATATCGGAAACAGAGGCATGACTGTAGGAATGATGTTAGTGATGGTCATACACACAGAGACACATGGAGACATACACCTATAATGTGGCTAGAGGAAAGTGCAAGAAGGAAAAGACTGGCTGATAGAGGTGGACAAAATGGGTTTGGGCCACACAGACACCAGAGAGACACCAGACCTAGCTGTTCTGTAATGTGACAGGAAGCCACAGAAGGCTAGATCATTGTACAACTGAGTGGGAACTTCTTTCAGAGTTCTTGGATAACACCTTCTTCAAGGTTGCTATTAGTTTAATTAAGATTGCACCTTCACACCTGACAACAGAAACAAAAAGCAGATTCAAATCTGCTATAAGATGCACTATAAGATGACTCAAATTATTGAATAAGAATGAGAACTGTCATGGATCAGTAAGAAGCGCAATAAATGTACTGATGGTGAGGCGTGCTGCCAGTTAAAAATGGGAGAAAAACAATGGGAACAGTCAGAAAGCCCTAGGGCTATTGATTCCCAGAAAAATCCTAGAATCTCGGAGCAGGAAATGTCCTGAAGGATTATTTACTCCAACTTGGCACTTTACGTAGGAGAAAACTGAGGTCAGGATGTAGGAGTGACTTGTTCTTCTAGAGCAGGGCTCCTTCTAATATGCCTCAGCTTTGTGAGAAGAAGAAGGTACACTCCCTGATATTGAGAAGGCTGTGAGTGTGGAGAGTGCTATAAAAATCACTCGTTGTAAAACATCTTGGTTACGAGTTGAAGTGTGTCTTCCCCAAATTCATAATTTGAAATCCTAACCTCCAATATCTCAGAACATAGTCTTATTTGGAAATGAGGTCAGTGCGGATAAAATTAATTAAGATGAGGCCATACTGGAGTAGAGTGGGCCCTGAATCCAATATGATCGGTGTCTTTATTAAAAGGGGAAATTTAGATATGCACGCAGGGAGAATGCCATGTGAGCATGAGGACAGAGATTGGGGCAATGTGTCTACAAGACAAGGAACACTCAAAAATTGCCAGCAAACTCCTAGGAGCTAAGAGGGAGGCATGAAAAAGTTTTCCTCACAGCCCTCCAAAGGAACCAACCCTGTGACAGCTTGGTCTTATACTTCTAGCCTCCAGAATTGTACAGAAAATACACTCCTGTTGTTCAAGCTACCCAGCATGTGGTGCTTTTTTATGACAGTCCTTGGAAACTAATTTGATTACTAAAACAAAGAGAAGGTATATAGAAGCCACATGAAGTAAGCAGTGTGAGGAAGGAACAGTGGCTTAATAGAATAATAAAGCCATGCATTAATTCATTCAAATGCTGAGTGTGTGTGAGGCACATTGGTTGGCCCTGAATCTTATAAATGAAGAAGTAGAAAATACCTCTCCTGCCTTTGAGAAGTCCAAAGTGTGGTCTATTTTGGTTCATAACAGAAGTAAATGTTATGGATACCCAAAGGAATGAGGCAGGCAAAGGTCTGGCTGCAAAAGGTAACATCTAAGCCAGGTTTTGAAGGATATGTGTGTTTGCTTGCTGATTACTAAATGGAGCTGATTATTTCTGCCGCTGGAAAGAACCTCCTAAAATCTCCATCCTGGTCCACATAGCCATCAAAAAGTCAAAATCACAGACTTGCTAAGTTTGTTCAATCTAGCATTTCACACAAACAGCTTCAGTAACCCAGGCCCAGTTATCTCAATTGCCTGCCCTAGTTGGCCTGCCATTCGTAGGAAAAACAGGAACAGAGATGCTGACCTCTGGCTGCTCGGCCCAAGTCCCCTTGGAGCTTCAGGCTCGTGTAAGCCCTGGCTTCAGAAACTCACCCCAGTAGGTGGGGGGTTGTCTTCCTATTCTGACTATCCAGACCTCTCTGCAGTGCTGAAAAGTCAGATTGTGTTATTTATGTATAAAAACAACAACAAAAATAACCTTCCCTTTCCAAATATTCCCTGCATAGGAAGCCAAGCCTTCAGCAGGTCATTACTATGTTGACATTTTGAAGAACTGTGCTTCCAGGCCCTGAAACAGGAGCCAGCTCTGCCGGCCTTGGTCTTGAGATGTCTTGGCTGTCTCATATTAAGGACCCCTAGGCTCCTAAATTTGAGCTCTCGGCAGCCACTGCTCTGAGTAATGCTGATAAGAAACACAGCAAAGGACAGAGCCAATTGCAGCTGGAGCCACATCTGCCTCTGTGGAATGATGTCAAGTGTGCTAGGGGGAAGGCAAGGGGCTTCTCTTGACTCTAATTGCTTCCCCACGGGTGAGCCACACTCCCTGAAATTCCATTAAGATGATGGACCTATTCCTTTAAGTTTATGAGCAAGAACAATGGGACAGGAGAGGGTCTACACACAAACCAGCAGTCTTTGCTCGACTGATTCCATTGGAAAGCCTTTAAGCAGGGCAGGCATGGTCAGTTGCCCCAGGCCCTGGAGTTCCCCTAGAGTACTGCGTCAAGTCCCATGCAATGATTGGTACCTGCCTGGCCCCTCCAAGCGTATGTTTTTGTAACCCTTGTTCAACTTATCCATACGCATGGTTTTGACCACCACCTCGGTTGGAAATATTTTAAATCTTCCATCTCTAGTTTATACCTTTCTCTTCAAGCTTCTGACTCTTCTATGTAACTACCTAGCCCTGCACACGTCCTCTTCAACTAATCCATCGTCACAAAACTATCCCTTGCCAGGGTTCTCTTTGTCTTATGTCCCTAATCAGAAAACTGGGAAGCATCCCTGACCCTTCCCTTCCTAGCATATTAAATCAATCACTAAGATTTACTAATATTATTGCCAAAAAGTTTCTTCTAACTTTTCTCCCTGTCATGCGTTCTGATAATTCCCTAATTCAGGACGACATCAATTTTTGCTTAAACCACTATAATAGCTTCCAAGAGGGTCTCCTTAATATCAGCTCATCCCCACCAGTCCAATCTCTACTTAGCTGCTGAAGTGTCTTTAAAAAGTGTAAATCTGCACTCAAAAAATTACAACTGGAAGGAAACTACTTTACATAATAAAGAACATGTATGAAAACCTACAGCTAACATCATATTCAGTGGTGAAAGATTGAAAGCTTTTCCTCTATGATCAGGGCATGCACGCCTGCTTTAACCTGCTTTCTATTTAACATAATAGTGGAAGTCCTAACCAGAGTAATTAGTCAAGAAAAAGAAATAAAAAGCATCCAAATTGGAAAGGAAGATGTAAAATTGTCTCTGTTCACCGATGACATAATTCTATATGGAGAAAATCCTAAAGATTCCACAAAAACCCTATGAAAGCTGGTAAATGACTCAGCAGGATGCAAAATCAACATGCAAAATATCAGTTGCATTTCTATACATTAACAATGAATAATCTGAAGAGAAAATTAAGAAAACAGTAGCCTGAAAAAGAATAAAATACTTAGGAATAAATTTAATCAAGGCAGCAAAAGAATTGTGCACTGAAAACTACAAAATATTGGTGAAAGAAATTAAGGAATTAAATTAAAAATTAAATTAAATTAAAGCAGACGCAAATACTGGAAAGATATCCTGTGCTCATGGGGAGGAAGACTTATTGCTAAAATGCCAATACCACCCAAAGGCATGTACACATTCAATGCAGTTCCTTTTAAAATCCCAGTGATATTCTCTTCAGAAATAGAAAAACCCATTCTAAAAGTCATATGAAGTCTCAAGGGACCCAGAATAGCCAAAACAATCTAAAAAAAAAAAAAAAAAGAGCAAAATTAGAGATCTCCTTATTTCAAAACTTATCTCATAGTTATGGTAATCAAAACGAGCTATTGGCATAAAGACAGACATGTAGATCAATGGAACATTGATATAGTAATAAACCCTCACATATATGGAAAATGATTTTTGGGCCTGTGGGTGGCTCAGTCGGTTAAGCGTCCAACTTTGGCTCAGGTCATGATTTCATGGTTCGTGAATTTGAACCCCACATCAGGCTCTGTGCTGACAGCTATGAACCTGGATGGAGACTGCTTCAGATTCTGTATCTCTCACTTCTCTCTGTGCCTCCCCCACTTGCACTCTGTCTCTCTGTCTCTCTCAAAAATAAATAGACATTAAACATTTTTATACATAAAAACAGAAAATGATTTTCAACAAGAGTGTCAAGACCATTCAATGGGATAAAGGACAGTTTTTTCAACAAAAAGTGTTTGGAAAATTGGATATCCATCCCCCCCGCCGACCCCAAATAGATCCTTACCTTTACACCATATACAAAAAGTAACTCAAAATGGATCGAAGATCTAAATCCAACAGCTAACACTGTAAAACTTTTAGAAATTTATATATATAATTTACTTTTATTGATGTCTTGCACTATAGATGCAGTAGCAAACATTTCACATGTTATTGCCAAACTTGACAGAAACACCTTTAAACAAAAGAGGAAACTGAGACCAGAGAAGGTAAGAAATTTGCTTAAGAATCAACTAGGTCTTAAGTGGATCCCAGGCAGATTATGACTCTTCTCAAGGTCAGGTATCTGGCCAACTCAAAGTAAAGCCTTATAAAGAATGCAGGCTTTAAAACGAGAAAGAACATGGACTAAACCCCTGAATCTGGACATGTTTTTTAACCTTTCTGCTGACTCCATTTCCTCATCGTTAAGATGAAGATAATAATATCTGACCTTCTGCGAGTCACAGGCTAATTAAAAGGAGGTGCGGACAAAAAAGAAGACCTATGTCTTAGTCCTTCAGGCTCTCTAGGGCCGTAGAAATTCACAGCCAAGTCTGAAGGAAAGCTGTGTAGGGAGGAACTTACTCTGGAAACTGGAAATTTCCAGTACCTACTCTGGAAATTGGAGGAGACGGAAATAGAAATGAGAGGGAAGAGAAATCAAAATGAAGGTGAACTCTACTTATAAAAAAGTGATGTGAGAAAAGATTTGGGAAACTCTTTTGTCTCATTTATGGATGAGAAAGGAAATAGAGATGTAAATATCATGTAAATTACCTTTAAGAAACAATTCCGAGTGATTCCCAAAGGCAGTGTGATATAGCAAAGAGAGTACTCCTTTGGTTTTACAACTTCATACCCTTGATGACATTTGGACATGTCACAGAAGTGCTCCAAATTTCCAGGCCCCTATCTCTAAAACAGGACTATGAATACCCGCCTCCCCTTCTGGGAAGAAGGGAGAAAGAGAGATATATATTATTTGAAAAGTTAAAATGCCATTTGGGCCCAGGTTAAAATCACTTTTGCTGGTCATATGTTCGGAACCTGTTTACTCTTCACTGTTTGGAACCTGTTTACTCATCTATAAAAGACATAAAAATAGAATCTACACCATAGATTTGTTAAAGAGATTAAATGAAACAGTGTAGGTAAATGCTTAGCGTGGGGTCTGGCATATATTAAGCACTAAATAAATGGCTGTGCGTATGCTTCACATCAGCAACAATAGCAACAGACACATTCCTTTACTGCTGGGAAAGACAAGATCTATTGGGAATTCTAGGAAAGGAATTCATGGCAATTTTTAAAACTCCAGCTTTCTGGGTCTTCTTAATTTCTCCTTACCCCAAGCAACAGCAAGAGAGTGGCATGCTGGGGGCGGTATGTGTCTCTGTGAATTTTCTTTTTCTTTCTTTCTTTCTTTTTCGTTCTTTCTTTCTTTCTTTCTTTCTTTCTTTTTTCTGTGAATTTTCTTTTGACTCTACAAGGTTAGAAGCTTCTTGTCTCCTGTGATTGAACACTCCCAAGACATTGGATCATTTCCTGAACTTCATTTATTTAATAACTAATCTTTTATTGCCTTCCGTCCTTTAAAGCCAGCCGGGCAGTCTCCTTCCCACCCCCACCCCCACAAGGTCTCACCTCTTTAATCATTTGGACAATGCTGAGACATGCTACAAACCATCTTAATGGAGGGCTGATAAGTGAAGGCCATTTTTCCTCCCGTCTGCTTCTCCATCCAGCAGTATTTCGGACTATGTTCAATAATCCCAGCAAATCACTCAAGTCACCCCCCCCCCCACCACCGTCACCTAGTTAATATCTCCAGTCAACAGGTTGCTTTTGGCTCTTTTGTCTGGGAAAGCTGGCTACACAAGGCCCCAGAACTCCAGAGCAATGAGTCTGTACTTGGAATTTGTACAAACGAAGCCCTCAACTGTAAGAGTAACGTTTCCCCAAGTTAGTAAGAATAGCGACCATCCCTGGGCCATAATTCTGGGCCAGGCACCGTGCCAACCACTGTATCTGTATTACCATGTTTAATTCTCATAAAACCTACTAAGGAACACTCTCATGTCTATTTTACGGATGGGGAAACTGAGAGTCTGGGACACTGTTACTCCAAGTGTGGTCTTCCAAGCAATTACCTGGAAACTTGTTAGCAACAGAGATTCTCCAGCTCTACCACAAAACTAGTGAAGAAGAATCTCTGTGGGGTGATGTTCAGGAATCCAGGTTTCAAAAAACTCTCCTGATGATTCTGAGGCAGCCTAAAATTTGAAAAGCACTGAGTGTATGGAAGGTGTCTAACTTGCCAAATTCATAGAGCTAATAAGCGGCAGAAAGAAACTCAGAAGTCAGAGTCTGGCTGACTTCTAGCCAAGTCAGAGAGGCTCTAGAATGAGATGGCCCACAAAGTTTTAGGATTTCAATATAGACATCTATCATTTCATGTAAGAGATGTGCAGAAATAGCTCAGTTCTGGGACTGGTTTGACTTAGCAGTTCGATGGCTTTGTGGATCCAGCTCAAAGACATCTCTCTCATTCTCTTGGCTTTCTCTTCGTGATCATAAGAGGACCACAGTGATTCCGGACATTACATTTTGTTCCTCAATGCCCATATGTCTGGAGTGGAGGAAGAAGGAAAGGCCGTCTCTTCTTCCACATCTTTTGTCTTTTTTTTTTTTTTTTTTTTTTTGAGAGAGAGAGGCCATGCGTGCACACATGAGAGAGGGGGAGGGGCAGAGAGAGAGGGAGAGAGCATCCCAAGCTGACTCCATGCCCAGCACAGAGCCAGACATGGGGCTCAAACTCACGAAATGTGAGATCATGACCTGAGCTGAAATCAAGAGTCAGATGCGTAATCGAATGAGCCAGCCAGGTTCCCCCTTTCATGTCTTTTGATAAGAGATACTTTTTTCCCAAGAAGTACACTCCTCAGTAGACCTCCTCTCGTGTGTTACTGTTTAGCATTTCATCATCTGCTTATTCCTAAATTGGTCACTGGGAAGAAAAATGGAATAACATGATTGGATAAAATTAATTACAATTCACCTCACTTGGGGCACCTGGGTGGCTCAGTGGGTTAAGCATCTGACTCTTGGTTTGAGCTCAGGTCATGACCTGACAAACTGTGAGGTTCTACACTGACAGCATGGGGCTTGCTTGGGATTCTCTCCCTCCATCTCCTTCTGTCCCACCCCTGCTTGCTCTCTCTCTCACCCAAAAAAAAAAAAAAAAAAAAAAAGATTCACCTCACTTGAAGCACATGTATGCCTGCATGGACACAGCAGATGGAAATGCGAGGTCAGAGCAATGGGTACAAATTATAAAATGGTGAGAAACAAGTTTGGATTCACAGGGTGGCATCAGATGATAGGAATCCAGATAGAAAAATTAAGAGTTTATGCCATAAGAAATAGACAGCCTATAAATTTTTGAGCAGGGGAGAAGGAAATGTAAGGACAGACATGCAAAGAGTCTGCTGGTGGTGTGTAGGATGGTTGGGTGTAAGACTCAGGAGAGGGAATGAGGAGAGGCTGTGGGAGGACCAGCTGTTGTCGTAGCCTTGCTATAATTTGCCAAGCCCTAGTCTAGGTAGGTGGCAATGGGTATGAAGGATGGGTAAAGATAAAGTTATTTGGAAGGAAAATTGGCAAGAGTGAGTGACTGGCCGTGAGGAGAGGAAGAAGAGGATGAGTCAGGGGTTATAGGTCGGTTTCATGTCTGTGACCAGTGGTTCTTCTGTCCCCATGGAGCCAGGATGCAAAGAAAACTACTGATTTAGGCAAATTGAAGGAAAACCGTCAGAGGTTCATTGGGTTATCTAGGGGTATATGCTTAAATTCTTAAATCCGGTGGGTGGCTCTATGATCGATGATGATGATGGTATTACTACTGCTATTACTAATAATAATGATAATAGTGCCATTTGTTGCCAGTATGATATGTCTTGCTGATTTATTTACTTACTTAAATTTATTTTTATTGCAGAAAATTTCAAACATAGACAAAAGTAGGGAGCATCATGTAATGAACTCACACGTACCTATTAACCAGCTTGACCGTGATCAAATCCTGGCCGTGGACCTTGTTTCCTCTATTTTTTTCTCTCGCTCTTCCCCAACACCCCCAGCCCACATGATCGTTTTTTCAAATAACTCACACACCATACAATTCACCTACTTAAAGTGTACCACACGGTGGTTTTTCGTAAATTCATGGAGCTGTGCAACCATCACCACGATCAGTTTTAGGACATTTCATCACCCCCAAAAGAAACCTCACGCTCTTCAGGTATCACCCCCGTCTCTGCATCCCAAACCCCCAGCCCAAAGCAACCATGAATCTGCTTTCTGTTCCTATAGATTTGTCTGTTAAATGGACATTTCATATAAATGGAATCATACAATATGTCATTTTTTGTGACTGGCTTCTTTTACTTAGCATGATATTTTCAGGGTTCATCCGTCTTGTAGCATATATCAGTATTTCATTTCCTTTTAGTGCCCAATTATACTCCACTGTATGCATATGCTACATTGTCCATTCATCAGGTGATGGATATTTGAGTTCCCCCTTTTAGCTATTATTAATAATGCTACTATGAGCATTTGTGTACAAGAACATTCGTGTATGACTAGACATATATTTTCGTTTATCTTTGGTATACACCTAGGAGAGGCACTCTGGGTCATGCGATAACTCTATAGTTAAACTTTTGAGAAACTGCCGGACTGGTTGTCATGGTAGCTGCACCATTTTACATTCCCACTAGCAGAGTAGAAGGATGCCAATTTCTCCACATGTCCCCCCACACTTTTTCTTATTTATTTTTTGTTTTTAATTTCTAAATTCTTTCAGTTTATTAGGGCTTTTATCTTTGTCTTTTTTAAACTTAATTTTTTTTAATCTTTTTTGAGAAAGAGAGAGAGAGAGCACGAGTGGGGGAGAGACAGAGAGTCTCTCTGAGACTCTGAGACTCCCTCTCTGAGAGTGAGGGAGAGAGAGAATCCCAAGTAGGCATCACGCTGTCAGCACAGAGCTGGACATGGGGCTCGATCCTGCAACCCTGGGATCGTGACGTGAGCCAAAATCAAGAGTCCGATGCTGAACTGACTGAGCCATTCAGGCGCCCCTCGGCTTTTATTTTTAGTGTATTTTTAGGTTATCAAAATTGAGAGGAAGGTATAATTTCTTATATACTCTCTGTGTCACACACGCATAGCATCGCTGTTATCAACATCCTTCACCGGAGCTGTGCATTTGTTACAACTGATGAACCTGTATTGACATATAATAATCCTCCAAAGTCCACAGTTTACATTAGCTTTTACTCTTGGTATTGTACATTCTCTGCATTCAGAAAATTCTAATGATATATATTTATCATTGTAGTATAATACAGAGTATTATTTACACTTCTCTGATAATAATTCTGTGCCCTTGTCTTTTTGATTTGCATCTCCCTGATGGCTAAGGATGTTGAGCATTTTCTCATGTGCTTATCAGTCATTTGTAGACCTTTTTTTTAAGAAAAATATCTATTCAGATCATTTGCCCATATTTAATTGGGTTGTCTTTTTATTATTGGGACTTAAAAGTTCTTTATATATTCAATATATAAGTCCCTTATCAGACTTATAATTTGTAAATATTTTCTCTCACTCTGCAGGTTGTCTTTTCTCTTTATGGATGGTGTCCTTTGAAGCACAAATGTTTTTAATTCTAAAGAAGTCCAAGCTATCCATTTTTTCTCTTGCTGTCTGTATTTGTGGATCATAGCTAAGAAACAGTCGCCTCATTCAAGATCACAAAGGCTTATACCTATGCATTCTTCAGAGTTTTATGTTATAGCTCTTACATTTAGGTGTTTGATCCATTGTGAGTTAATTTTTATAGATGGTATGATATGGGTCCCACTTCATTCTTTTGCATGTGAATACTCAATTGTCCCAGCACCATTTGTTGAAAAGAATAATGAAATGACTGTCAAATTTTCTTGGCTCCCTTGTCAAAACTCAGTTGACCATCACCCCCAGTTATTTGGAAGCAAATTCCAGACATCATGTCAATTTATCTGTAAATATATCAATATGTATCTCTAAATGTCAAAGCCGCAGGGTTTTATCTATCTCGCCACTGATCCTCACAATAATTCTCAAGGTACAAGTATCCACATTTAATAGAAGAAGACACTGGTGCTTGGAGGGGTTCCATGACTTGCCCAAGATTATGCAGCTACTTACATGATAGAGTTAGATCCAGGGCTGTGTTCTTCCTCTCCTACCATCATCCAGTGTGGCCAAAGCACAATGAAATGTAGTAATAGTGAGGGCAGTATGACCCAGGCAACCTTGTCTTTAATTTCATGAAGGTATCATTTAACTTGTGTACTTTCTTCATTGGTACCATCACCATCTCTACTTGTCCCTTACCCACCATTCTACCCATCAGGAAAGATAGAAAGACAACTCTCTAAAAACCAGAGATTACCTCCTTGGAATCCAGGAAACATGAGCTGGAAAAATTAAGAGCCCAAGGTGAGAGATCTGTGAATTTGCATCAATTTGAGAGGTAACACTGTTTATTATGAAGCAACCAGCAGATTTAACAATCTTAGCTTTCCAATGGAAATGGAAATTTGGTTTACTAGAAGGAAGACTTGAATTACCAAATCTTTGCATTGAGAGACATTTCAATAGTAGTTTGACCTCTTATTTCACACATGTAAAAATTCTAGTGACTTCCCCGAGGTCACAGGGCTAGTTAGTGGCAGAAAGGGGACTGATAGGCAGATCCTCTCATTCCTGTATTTTCTATTCCTAGAGCCTCCTGGGCATTAAGTGCCAGATAACTTGCCTCACCAAACAGAGGTGTATAATAATCTCACGAGACTCTGTAAGAATTACAAGAATGGGGAAAAGGGAAGAAAAAATCACTGCAGACTGGGATTTTTGTGAACATGCCCATGGGGAGCAGAAAACTTCAAAGATCTAGAAGACAACAAGCAATCCAACTTCTGAGTCAGAGGGAGGATACATGATCCTGGAATTGGAGAGCATCTTGCACTTTCTGCCATTTTTTTAGTAAGGCAAAGAAAGACGGAGTTGAACTCAGACTCACCTAGGGCTCCACAGAAACGCGGTAGAGAGAAGGTTGTTCTAAAATACCTGGGGTGAGGAAAGATGTGCAGCCATGCTAGGATTGGTTAGGTCCACCTCAGAGGGCAAGGTAGGGGAGAGGACAAGTTAGACAACATAGGGGAGAGGACATCAGCCAATGACATGGCCTTCAAGACTGGTGTCGTCTTACTTCCCATGCAGCCCCCACACCACTTCTAGCAGAGAGCAATCTTAGAAAGGGTTCTGATAACAGCTGAGTATGGATGTTGTAACAAAGCTCTAGGGCCAGCTAGACCAAGTTGCCCGTTCTCATTCCTTTACCAAATAGCCACGTGATCTTAGGCAAGTCATTTCATGTTCCCAAGCTTCCGTTCCTTCTTCTGTCCAAAGAAGGTCATTGTGAGGATTTAACTGAGGGAATGACATCAAGCACAAGGCACCATTCCTGGGACACAGTGAAGGGTTCACTTGTGAACATGTGCACCCCTCCTTGGTCTTTCTCAGCTTTGTATGAATTTTGGTCTCTGTGCCACCCCTCCAGGTACTCTTTGGATCTCAGAACCTAGACTTTTCAGTATGGCATTGAGTATTTCATTCTCTTGTTGAGAGGATTTTAGAATTGAAGGGGCAGAGGCCCTTCTTAGGAACCCAAGGCCAGAGGGTTCATGGCAGAGTGGATGTCTGGATGCCATTCAGTGCTCCCTCCTCAGCATCACTGTGGTGCGCCTGGGATGCTGGTTGCCATGACCACCTAATTATTTCCTCTAGGTCTGACCACCATGACGAACTGAAACCCTTGCCAAAATCCCATATAAACAAGCAGCAGATGTCCAATTTGAAAAACATCATTCCTGAACAATAATGTTTGGTTTCCCGTCCATCACATGGACTCATCCACAGAAATGGAGTTAGGGAGAGGCAGCTGTGGGGGAGGCAGGAACAAGAACTGGGATGCAGAAGGGGGCCAGACTTAGGGTCTGCATCTTGCCCTGGACCAACCATGCAGGAGGCACTCCTTCCTGACATGGCATACTAATTCATTTATGGAGTCACTAACAATGTTCCATTGGTCTCACAATAACCTCTTAACAGTCACACAGCAACAATGGAGGGCAACGCTAATGGCTTTTAGACTCAAACAGGTGTGGGTGCCAATCTCACTCTTGCCTCTGAGTAACTAACTTTGATCAAATTCACTCCCCTGAAGCTCAGATCCCTCACAGAAAATGAAGATAATGATACTTGTCTCATAAAGTCACTGTGGGATTAAAGCAAAATGCATAGAGATGTAGCACAGGGCTTGGACCTAGTAAGTCCTTGATTAATGTTAGTTATAGACTTGTTTTTAAATCATTGCACCGTCTAATATGCCCACCCTGACACAATATATGATGATGAATGATTGCTTTTGAGAAATACAGACACTTATGCAAACAAAAAGTGTCTTACAATTCATTTCATACAGTACTCTTATTTTATAGAGGAGGGAATTGAGACCCAGAGAGGTTAAGGCATTTGCCTAAGATCACACAGCTAGTTATTAACAGCAGGGCTAGGATAGAATGCCAGGGTTGTAACATCCAACCCAATGCCTTTTCCAGCATCCTATAATGCCTAAGAAAGGGAAGGAGGGAAGAGAATCAGCATTTATTGAGTGTCCACCATTCACAGTTAGTGAATTGTTTCATTTATAGGACTAATAGAATGTAAAGTATTATTATTTTTACTTAATAAGTGAGCAAACTAGAATATAAGCTTTAAAGGGCAGGACCTATGTCTCTCTTATTCATTCCCATATCCCCAGCAGGCAGAATAGTGCATGGCATGTAGTAGGTGCCCAGTAAATATTTGCCAGTGAACAAGGGGAAATAATTTGCCCAAGTCAGATAGCTGATAAATGGCGGAACCAGGATTTGAAGTAAAATCCGTCTGATGTCAACGCCCGTGATTTTTCTGAGCTGGCCCTCGTGCTTTCTCCACTATGGGAACTAGGAGGCAGGAAGGAAGAAAGGAATAAAGACTCATTCTTTGAGAAACTTGTAAGTTCCAAGGTGTTAAACTGGATGTGCTTTCATATATAATCTCATTTGCTTTTATAACCACCAAGGATAACCGTTTTCCTTTTTGTTGGAAATCAAGGTGCAGAAAGCTTCAGTGACTCTTCCAAAGGAAAACCGTGAGTTGGAAAAACAAGGGCTCAAATTCTAGTCCCAGACTTTCACCTGCATCCTGGGCTCCTCTTATGGAAAGGGCTCTGAAGGAGTCTGGGGGTGGGTCAGGAACATATCAGGCCTGTTATACAATGCGAGGGGTGGGGAGCAGGGGGGCAAATATATCTCTTGGGGTTTGCCACTGAGTGGTCAGGATGCCCAGAGCTATGGTGGCCTTTTACGGTCACAAGCGCAAAGAGAAAATCAGGAGGCTGAGGATGGCAGAGGGCTTGGTAACACTTGCAGCAGACCCAGGAGCTGCCTGCCTCCCCTCTCCGAGCTAAGTTCAATAGCAAAATGCCTTTGTTTCTTAAGCTTTTATTAGTTTTATTCTGTGATCTGCAGCGAAAATAATTTGTGTCTGATATGATATGCTACACTTTTCAGGATCGAGGGGGTAATAAAAACCATGGCACTTATGTATCTTCTCACAGACAGGCAAATAAATCTCTGCACTTCTAGAATTCTTAGTGTTCATATTTTTATTGGTGGGAGATACCAGTTTGTCAGAAAAGTGTCAGAAAAGAACTTGAGCTAGCTTATATGAATGAGGGCCAATTTTTACAGGAATAAGGAGTATTTCAAGGAACCCAAGTACAGGGATTCTGCTGATCCTGGCAATGGTCTGAGACCAGGACCTTTAAATCATTTGTCTCTCTGTTTCATAATATCTGCTCTCTCCACAACCCCTCCCTTCCCATCTCCTTCCTCACCTCCTCCCCTTTCTTTCTGTCTCCCTTCTGCCTCTACTTTCCCCCACCCCCACCACACACACTGTTTGAAAAACAGCCTCCATCAGCATCTATGTTTACATGTAACCAGTTCAACCACCAGAAGAGAGACTGTATCTCAGGGCCGGATTAGCCAGACAGTGGGTGTGACAGGCCACATGCAGATCTGTGGCCAGTGCTGCAACATTCAACCCTTCCTAGGAGGAAGGATGGCTGTGTAAGAACTGGGCTTCCTGGGGACAGTCCCTGGACACCACGATGGGGCAGGGAGGTTCTGACAAATAAACGGATTGGGGAGACAGCCCCAAGCTGTGTGTTACAAATTGCCCTCTCTTCTCTCTTCCTGAGACGTTAATTAAGGGCCGATTTCAGCTCGTATCAAGGCCAGACGGCAAGCCTGTAACATTCAGCAAGCTCTGCTCTGTGCATTGGGCCTAGAGCCGTGGACAAAGCCAGCCAAGTCACCGCACTCAGAAACCTTACACTCTTCCCCTTCAACTGCGTGTCATTTCCCACATCCTTTAAGAAGCCTCCCTTTGCCTTGGCTTATCTGAGATGAATCTTTGTCACTTCTAACCAAAAGAGTGCTGACTGGTGCAGGAATGGGTACTCAGAGTGGAACGTTACAACTGAGTCAGGATACAGGGAGTTGTAAGGACTCTGCCAAATGGGGCTGGGATCTGAGCAATCCTTGCTAAGTGGTAGAAAATCAGTTGGTTAAAAGATTACCAGTTATCTGCTAGAACTCAGACCATTGCCCACAAATTGGGAACTGTAGGTGAGCTGGTGGAGAAATGTCAAATCATTGTTACATGTGGCTCCTTCTTCTAGTAAGTTAGTGACTTGGGCCCATCTGATAGCAGAGAGAGAAGAACCGGGTAGGTTTACGACTCTGGAGAATTAATTTCTTTCTACCTGTGGTTAGCAATTTGAAACTGTTGAATCAGATAATCAAGCGCCTTAAGAATACAGCCTTAGGGCGCCTGGGTGGCTCAGTCGGTTAAGTGGCCGACTTCGGCTCAGGTCATGATCTCGCGGTCCGTGAGTTCGAGCCCCGCGTCGGGCTCTGTGCTGACAGCTCAGAGCCTGGAGCCTGTTTCAGATTCTGTGTCTCCCTCTCTCTCTGACCCTCCCCCGCTCATGCTCTGTCTCTCTCTGTCTCAAAAATAAATAAACGTTAAAAAAAAAAATTAAAAAAAAAAAGAATACAGCCTTAAATTGGTGCACCAACCAGCCTACTGGGAACTGGGAGGATTTAGAAGAATCCAGGAGGCCTGATGCCCCCAGATGCTTCTGAGCTGCTCTGCTGTGCAGTTCTGTCTGGGAAAGTGGGAAATGCACATTTGGGTGGGTCGTGGAGTGGAGAGAGGAGCCACAAAGGTAGGAAAAAGTGAACCTTGCCTCACGGCTCCAGCTTATTATTCTTCAAACTCCAAGGCAGAGGCCAATAGACATAGATTGGAGATATGTGCAGAGTCCCCAAGTTTGGTGTTAAGAAACTGATGCTACCGAAGTGCGGTCCAAATTCAAAATGAAATTTTGGCAACATTTCTAGCGCTGAGTATCAGCAAACTGAGTCTCTCCTGCATCCTCCCTGCTGTAACCCTGTGCAGTTAATAGGCTGGGCTAAGGAAGGACCTAAAGTTGTACTGGAGGGAGGCGCCTGGGTGGTTTAGTCAGTTGAACACCCCACTCTTGATTTTGGCTCAGGTCATGATCTCACAGCTCATGAGTTCAAGCCCCATGTCAGTAGGGTTCTGCTTGGGATTCTCTCTCTCTCCCCTTCCCCTGCTGGCACATACTCTCTCTCTCGAGACAAATAAATAAACTTTAAAAATACATAAAACGTTGTACTGTAAGAAATGCTCAAGCCTAGTATCCAGGCCTGTGTTCAACCCTGAAAGCAACCTTGAGTCCATGTTCATGGCTCAAACAAAAATGAACTATCAAGGTGGTACAGTCCCCTATAATGGAACCCCTGAACTCCCCTCTCAAATTTGACCCTTATTAACACTGGCCTACTTGGTGGAACCCAGGGCAGCTAGCAGGGTGGGTAAGGAACAAACAGATACCCCTGAGAGAGCATGGCCCGACAGAATCCAGATGATGCTCTAGCCCTGTGATTCAGTGTCCTGTCTCCTCCCGAACCCTCACTAAGGGAGTCTTGTTATCCTTTATTTCCCTGACCCTTGAGTAATGATTTTATCTGGCAATTAAGTCCATTATTTAGCTTTTAGCTTGCAAACTCTCAAGGAGCCACAGGGAACTATGCTCAAGAGGAGGAATCGCCATTCACCAGAAGAGCTGAGCTTGGAAATCACTGGCCCTGAATTCATCAGCTGGATGGGGCTTTAAGTTTTCTATTGGAGAAAAGGTGGGAAAAGGGTTTTTTTGGAAACGCTTTGGAAAAGGGTTGACTTTCGATGAAACGAGATGATTTCTGCAACAATAATAGCTCATGCCTATTAAATCCTCAGTAAATGCCAGGCACTGGTCTGGGACTTTATGTGCATGGCTCATTTGAGTGTCTCAGCTATCCTACGAAGTAGGTACTATTATTATCTGCATTTTAGAGGGACAGTTAAACAACAGTTGTCTAAAGTTGAGCTGAGATTTGAACCTGTGGCTTGAGCTCTTGACCATGACATTGCATTTATTTTTAGGTCACTTATCTTGCGGGATTTTGCTTTTTTCCTCCTCCTCCTCCTCCCCCTCCATCTTCCCAGCAGCCTATTGCTACCAATTTTTTTGAGGTGCAACTGGCATACAATAACTAGTACAAATTGATGGGTTTTGATATATGTTTATACTCATGAAAACATCACTCCAGTTCAAATAAGAAACATATTCATCATTTCCTCCTCCAGTTTTTCTCATATCTCTTTGTAATCTGTTTCTTCTCCCTCTCTCCCTCATCCCCAGGCAACCACTGATATGCTTTCTGTCATCATGGAACACTGTGCACTTTCTAGAATTGTATGCCGTAGGAATTCTACAGTATGTACTATTTTTCTGTCTGCCTTCTTTCATTCAGCATAATTATTTTGAGATTCATGATTTAGAGTATATCCATTGTTTGTTCTTTTTAGTTTCTAACTATTATTTCCTCGTATGGATGCTGCTATCTGTAACAGTACACAAAGCAGCACAAGTATAGCTACTATGAGTACTCATGTACAAATCTTTATGTGGACACACACTTTCATTTAAATAAATTTCTTGGATTGTGGTTTATATACACAATGGAGTACTACGTGGCAATGAGAAAGAATGAAATATGGCCCTTTGTAGCCACGTGGATGGAACTGGAGAGTGTGATGCTAAGTGAAATAAGCCATACAGAGAAAGACAGATACCATATGTTTTCACTCTTATGTGGATCCTGAGAAACTTAACAGAAACCCATGGAGGAGGGGAAGGAAAAAAAAAAAAAAAAGAGATTAGAGTGGGAGAGAGCCAAAGCATAAGAGACTCTTAAAAACTGAGAACAAACTGAGGGTTGATGGGGGGTGGGAGGGAGCAGAGGGTGGGTGATGGGTATTGAGGAGGGCACCTTTTGTGATGAGCACTGGGTGTTGTATGGAAACCAATTTGACAATAAATTTCATATATTGAATAAATAAATAAATAAATAAATAAATAAATAAATAAATTTCTTGTTGTGCAAAGCCTGGGTGATACATAGGTGTGCGTCTAACTTTTTAAGACACTGTCTAGCACTTTTCCAAAGTGTCTGTACCATTCTACATTCTCCCCAGCAATATTTGGGAGTTCCGGTTGCTCTATATGCTCACCAACACTTGATATCATCAATCTTTTTACCTGTAGCCATGCTAGTTGTCATGCAGAAGTTTCTCATGGTACGTTTCACAGGTGTGGTTTTATTTAGATAATTTTTTTTAACGTTTATTTATTTTTGAGAGACAGAGACAGACACAGTACAAGCAGGGGAGGGGCACAGAGAGAGGGAGACACAGGATCCAATGCAAGCTCCAGGCTTTGAGCTGTCAGTACAGAGCCTGACTCGGGCATTGAGCCACGAACCATGAGATCATGACCAGAGCCGAAGTCAGACGCCCAACCGACTGAGCCAAACAGGCACCCCAAATTGGTGTACCTATCTCTGTCTCCTCTCTGTTAAAATGCCTGTATTGACAAATATTTTGTCCCTTTTATTGTTATTGAGTCCTTTGTGTTTAGTGTGTGTGTGTGTGTGTGTGTGTGTGTGTGTGTGTGTGTGTGTGTGTGTTGTCCTACTTCTTCCCTCTAGAGTCAGCTTCCTTCTTCTCTGAGAAGACATTCTACAAATCAGAACACAGATCAAGGAGATCAACATAGTTTAGTAGATAGGACACAAGTTTGGAAATAATCAGGTATAAGTGAACTTGAACTTGCGTTTTAGCTCTGCTACTTGGTATGTTAGGTCGCCTTGGGCAATTCAATTAACACCTTGCACTTTAGTTCATTTGTCTGTAAAATGAGTCTAGTGAGCCCATCTCCTGGTGTTTCTACAAAGAATAAATAAAACACTCTTCTTAAGTGAGTGGCATGAAACAATGGGAATAACCCTTGTTAAGGCCATGCCCTAAAATTTAGGGAGACCACTTAGGAGAATTTTGATTGTAAGAATTATTGGAATAGGTTCAATGCCAGATATTCCTGTAGAATAATATCTGAAGGGGCATCTTGCTTATTATTTCCTTTTTTCTCTCTTCTTCCCTTCTGTAAGCATAACATACACAGTTTGCAAAAGAGGTATATCATACACACACATCCGATGCACCTCAATAATATCACACCCAATACCGGCTGTGGTCCTAGTCCCTCACCAGGGAGTGGGGAACCCCCTGATCTTGAGATTCCTCTTCTTGGCCATCCTGTTTTCACACTGCCCTCATGCCTTTCTGAGTCCCTCCTTGTCTACATCCTGCACAGGTAGACAAAACATGGTCCCTTCCGGGTGGGTTGTTTTATTAAAGTGATGGTAGAGAAATCCCAGTTTCCCTGTGCAGGGGCTCCTACATACAGACAGTCATCAATATCTAATAAGGAGGTGTGTTTTCTTCCACTGTGCACAATGCACAGTAGGAGCTCTGTGGATATCTACTCCATACTCTGAGTGTCGGCGTGAGAGTCAAACTCCTTGTGCTGTGCTTTTGGTGGGGGGAAGGGCAGGGCAGGAGAGAGGCCAATAGCTATTGCCCCTGGCTGTCTGACAAGAAAAGAGCATCTTCCAGCCGGGCTCACCCTGCACAAAGGCTCCCCTGCTGTGCAGGAATTGTTCACTCTAGGACATGCTTCCTGTGTACTAACATCAAATATTCCTGCTGGCTGGAGAAGCCCAGAGTAGGACAGTTTTAACTGTTTCACGCCCAGTGTGCATGAGCTATAGAATCCTCGGGCACCATGCTGTGTACATGATGGATGCCCAGTCATGGCAGTTTCCTTCCTAATTGTGATTGCTGCTCTCAAACAGCTATCAGGGACATCTGTCTACGTTCCCCTGTGGTTGATGTCTACGTAAATGAAGCTCATCACTATCACCCTCCCAGGGGCCATATCAGTTCCTGTGAGGCTTATTCTCATAGTCCTATCTGTCCTGGATGAACATAACACTTTGCTTCGCGGAAGGAGCACATGAATATCACAGACTCCTCAGAAGGATAGACAGCCTTCCCAGTGTTGTAGGGCCGAGACCTTTCCCAAAGAACTTCTGATATGCTCTGCCCTGAGGAAATGTGACATATCTTGATGAAAGGCTGGTGACATATCTGAGATCACCATCTCCCTCACTTAAGTGGAAACCTTCTGGTCCTTTTGGTGGAGGAATTCATAGCAGTAAACCTGCAGCAGATTACAAAGGGCACGTGGAAGGAGACACTGCATGAAACCCAGAGTCCTCTGGGAAGCCACTGGAAGATTGGCTTAGACTCAAATGCTAATAGCCCCTCTGATGAGCATGGACAACATGATTACACAGGGAAGGCAAGGCCAAGTTCTGCACTCTCTCCCCAGCTGGCAAGAGCAGTCTTCCTGGAACGGCTCCCTCCTACCTCCTGTCCTCTCCTCAATCAAAAAACTTCCGGGAATCTGATTTCCTGCCCTAAGCCTCTTCAAATACAATGAATGGATTGAGAAACTGCCCTTCTCACAAACCTCCGGGCCTTACCTTCAGGCACCGTGATTAGAAAACAAAACAAAACAAAACACTAAATTAATTACTTTGCAGAGCAGGGTGTTAACAATAGAAAGAATACCAAGCCGGGTTTAAGGCAAGTCAGGAAACAGGATCTGAAGGGGTCTTGTGGAGAGCTGACTACGTGCCAGGCCCTCCCTGTGCTGGGTGGCTGATCCTTTGAGATAGGATTTAATCTCCATTTATGAGTGAAGGGACAGAGGCTCATGGAGTGTCAAGAATTTGTCTCAGGTCACACAGAAATTAGCAACAGACCTGGGTTTGATCATGAGTCGGTCTGATTTCCAAAGCCCATGGGTTTCCCACTGTATGCTCTTTAGATTTTTGCATTGACTATGTTCCTCTTTCCACCCATCTGGGCCTCACAGGGCCAACACCTCTGGTCTCCAGCCATGCTGTGCCTCACACCCCGAGGTGATGCCAACCAGCACTTGTTTTCTCCACTCTTCACATTTCTCTGAAGCATAGTCGTAAGCCAGCTGGCTGAAACTCTTCCCCTTCATTCTCTCCTGGCCTCCCCATTGGTCTCTGGAGGGGCCGAGGGCCTTGGTGGAGAAGAGTACCAGTCCACAGTGAGGAGCAGAGTCTGAGTCTCCTGTTTCAAAGCTGGCACCGCTCTTCAATCCCCACTTTTTGTTATTTTGGTGGTAGTGTTGTTCGTGTCGGTTGGCTGGTCTGAGAGCACTTTTGCCCTCAAAGCTCACTTGGTGAACACAGATCAATGACCTGTCCTCAGCTGTTGGAGAAGTAAATAAAGTATGCCAAAGATGGCCGAAGGGGCTAAAACAGACTCTGGTCTCTAGCTTAGAGACCCCTCCTCCATGTTCTTCCTTTGTTTGCTGTGGGCGGGGAAACCCCCCACAGATATGGAGGCTGTTGGCTATAAATTACCCTCCCCACTTGCATTCTGGGTTCAGACCTTTGGAGAAACAGTTTCCTCTGAGCCCACCGGTGTTAAATAAATCTCCAGTCTACCGAGATCTCCGAGTGCCGCTTGGTTTTTGCACCAGTGTTCCAGCCTGGTTCCGTATCACAGCCACTGACCAGCAAGCCCCTCTTCAACTCAGGTTAGTGGCTCCACCTACTTCTTAAGAATTTCATTTTCCAGAAGCCTTTCATGGCAAAGATGAATGAGAGGCATGGTCTTAGCCTACTAATCGCAGCTCTCAGCAGGGGGAGGGAGATAGACCCTATCATTTAGGGTTCAACTCAAGGAATGGAAGCCATTCTAGATATTTCAATCAGATGCTAATAAAATCATTGCATGTTTCTGACAGAGTAGGTTCTAGGCTCCAGTGATAACTTCCAGAGGGAGCTGCTACTGTCGCCCCATCAGGAAGGTGGAAATCAGGACCCAAGCTGAACGGTGAAGTCTAGATTCTAGAATCTGTAACAGACCGCACACTTTCAATCTAGGGAAAAGGAAAGGCAGCATTAGGAAGCAGTCGTGGTGCTTTTAAAAGTGACTCTGGACGACCATTAAACTGTTGACTAATTACTGGAGTACAATGCAGGAAAACTTCATGTCTCCACAACTGTGCTTGCCAGGACAAAGTATCCAAAACAGCAAGATTTTCTTTGTTTCTTTTCTGCTTTTCAGTCTCACATATGTGCAGCCGTTGGTGGGATGTAACTGGCGTTCAGAACCTTCTCTATCTGCAGAGAAGCCTGGAAAATGGACTTGTGCTACAGAAGACCAACATGTACTGTAGAAGATATTAGGAGAATGCTTCCAAAGACTCATGAACATATATGTGCACAAAAGTGTAGAGGAAACTATGCAAAGCCTGACACGGCTCACAAAGAAGGGAGAGATCAGTTCTGCCTGGGGTTCAGGGAAAGTGGCAGAAAAGGGACTCCTCTTGCTGGATCTTGAAGGATATCCCTTAGCAGTTTGCTTCAAAGAGGGCTGAAGGGCATGTGAGGCAGAGTAAGCATCATGAGTTATGGCAGACAGTATGAAAAAAGTGTAGTTGCACCTAGGATCAGCCTATGCCTTCCTTTTTTCTTGCGTATTATTTGCTTATGACCTTTAAGGAAATTTCAACAGAGGATAACCTGCCCACTCCTGGGGCACTTAGTAGCCACTGACACCCTAACTAGGAGAGCATGGGGCACTGAGGTCCAAGGCAAGCAGGCCCCAGATCAAGGCACCCTACATGCCATGCTCGAGAGCTCAGACTTTCTCCTGGAAGTGATGGGTGACTTTGACAAGACAAGATGGGTTTTAGAAAGCTCCCTCTGGATGCTGCATGGAAGACACATTGGAAGAGGGGAAAAATCAGGATAAAGAGAGCAGGTGGAAAGACACTGCAACATGGACAAGACATGGTTAGGACCATGGATGTTGGAATAGGAAGAGAGGGCTTGCAGCATATCAGGAAGTTGAATCAATATGACCCAACTAAGCTGAAGCAATTGGAACAATTACTGTATGTATTCTATGTGCCAGGTTCTATTCTATACACTCTGCGTGCATGAACTCATCCACTCCTTACAAAACTCTGTGAGGTAGGCTCTGTTATCAACCTGCTTCTGCGGATGAGGAAACTGAAACATGGCTACAAATGGCAGAGCCAGGATTTGAACCCAGGTGGTCTCGTTTTAGAAAACAAAGATTCAGCCAACTTGCTGTGAAACTTCTCTGCATTTGCTGATAAAATTTGCTTCCCTGTACTTTGCGATTTTACATTTCACTTACGAATTCTGGTTTGGACTCTGATTCAGGAGTTCTTTTAGCCTGGATGTTCATGGATGAATTTCTGCAAGCCTAATGAATCCCGAAATTATAATGAAGTGTTTACATTTTTTTTCAGCATTTGTGTAATTGTTTTTCTGGGAACTGGTGGCAAGGCCTATCACGTGTGTTGTCAAGGATCCTCAGATGGATCACTGACCTGAAAATCCATTTAGGAAGGCATTTAAAATACTTTTAAGAATACATTGGCCTTAGAGCAGCGGTTTTCAAAGTGTGATCCCTGAACCAGTATCTCTTGGGTGACTTTTAGGAATGCACACTCCCAGGCCCCACCCAAGACCTACTGAACCGGAAGCTGTGAGGAGTCTTCTGGTTGCTTCTGATGTGTTCTGAAGTTTGAGAGCCAGTGCCCCAGAGCAAGCGTGAGCACGAGTGATAGGGTCATAGGCCCGGTGCCCTCCCTAGCCTAAGTGGGCCATTCACCCTGGATGTAGCGGCAAGGAGGGTAGGGCAAAATCTTAGAAGGCGGAGATCTTTCTTGGACACTTAGGAAGGAAATACTGAGACCTAAGCTTTGAACCGTGCAAATATTTTGCACAAAGCACTCACCGAGGGCTTCTGTGACGCCCAGAACATGCCTTCCCGGGAGCTGCTCCAGACTAGCAGCCGAGAAGACGGAACCCTATAGATGCGTGCACGAGCCCCACGGTGCGTCAGATGCCAGCCTCCTCGCCTCTCATATGAGAGGTGCTTCTAGGGCTACAGTTTCGATATCTCGTTTCATCCAAGGTACACAGACCTTTAAGGACATTTCAACAGAGGATAACCTGCCCACTCCTGGGGCACTTAGTACCCACTGACACCCTAACTGCTTACGGTGAGGTGCCAGGGCCTCTGGTCCACACCGCGCCCAGGCCACACAACAGCTGCACAATCTGTGCTGGGTTCCTGCCCGCCAGTCTTTTTACGTCTTCCTGGAGACGTGAGAAGTCTCAGAAACCACCTGCAGTCCTGGAGAATGGGAATGGTAAGGATTCCCGAGGCCCACTCCCCTGTGGCCCCTCCCTTCCAGAAACCCAGGCCTGGCTCCTCCTTTTTGCTAAGTCACAAAGCTGGAAAGCTCTTAGGGTAGGGAGAGAGCGTGTGGCTGCTGGTTGGCTTGGAGAGGTTCTGGGAATTCATTCTGATCTAAACAACTATTCCAGTTATTCATGTGACTCAGCCCCTGAAAGCAGGATCTTCCTATGTCCACAGGGCTGGGTGTTGCTGACTCAGTGCTGAAGAGGGCACCTTGTGGGCCCTCCTGGGCTCCCAGCTCCTCTCCCCCTCCCCCTTCGTCCCCAGAGGACACCAAAGGGAAGCAGACAGTGAGGGTGAGCTTCTCAGCTGGTTCAGTTTCATTTCTAAGCAAGCAGCCAACCTCCTCTCGTTACAGCTGGCATCGCACCCATCTGTCTTCTGGGCATTTTGGAGGGGACATAATCAGTAACAGTCGCCCATATGCATCCGTGTATGCCTTTAGCACACTGTATCCAGCACCTACTATGTGTCTGGCTGATAAGCGCTGGGATCCACTATTTGCCCACACAGTTCGGGGGCCTGGTGGGGAGAAATGCACTAGCAGTCATTCAGGAAGTCCTGGAAACAGAACTGTAGCAGAGCTAGAGAGAGCTTTGAGAATGCCAAGCAGCATGACAAACCCTTTCTAGGTACCTGGGATTTCTCTTTAACGTGCAGAAAAATTCAGAGTGTGGGTGAGAAATTACTTCCATCTGTAGAAGACAGAGTGAAGAAAATGCCAGGAGCCAACATGGTTCGGGTGAAGGACTTTCTGGAAGAATGAGGCAAGACTGAAGAAAGAGGCCAAAGGGCAGGAAGACTAAAGGGGCAAATTTTCCTGTTTTGCTGACGGGCCTTTTCTTAACTTGAACCAGCGATGCACTGTATCTACCAGGCAGGATGGCTCAATTTCCCCAAATAGTAAATTGCTTGAACTTTTCTCCTGCCTTTGAGAAGGAGGAGAAAAGAAAGATAACATGCATGAAAATTTTCAGGATGAAAATTAAAGAAAAAGTGAAGACACTAACTACTGCAGGCATTGACTGTGTATTAAACCCTTGTATGTATGATATCATACCTCATTAAATACTAAAAGCATACACACAACATACATACATGGTAAGTATTGAGGTGCAGGGGTGGGGATTGGGGGTAAGTGACCTGCTTGAGGGTATCTGAGCTGAGATTAGGGCCTTGGCATGCCGGTACATAATGTAAAGACAGCTCATATCCCCACTTTACGGATGGGCAAGCTGAGGTTGCAACTGTTACCTACCCTCTCTAAGGTCATATAAGTAGAAAGTGATTTTACAGGACTTCAGACCCAGGTCTGTCTAAATTCAAAGTCCCTGTCTCTCCACCACACCACCCTGTTTTTTTCCCCCCGTTTTGAGCCCAGATTTTACCTCTCTTTAGGCTCTACTATCTGAACCTCCAAAAATAGAACCTGCTACCATCATCATCCAGCATCAAGATTTTATCGACAGTAATGTTAGAATTAAAATACTTGATCATAACCCCAAGCATGCTTTCTTACCATTCACTCATTCATTCATTCACTTCATTTATAGTGAATATTCATCTTTTTGTGCCAGACACAAGGTCCTGAAAACAGAGCAATGAAAAGGGCAGGCATAGTTCTTTCTTCCCCTGAAGCTTGCATCGTAACAGGGAGAGGAAAATGTGAAATAAGAGTCACCCAACCAATCAGTTTATTACAACTGCACTAAGTGGTATAATAATGATAGCTAACACTTCCGTTGAACTTACCATGTGCCAGCAACTATTCTAAGTACTCTCCCTAAACGAATGCACTTAATTCTCATAGGGCAACGGGGGAAGTGGAGAAATCGATGAAGGCTTCCAGAATGAAGCGTCAGCTCAGTGGGCAATGGGGGTTAGCTATGCTGAGACAGAGAAGAGCAGGCAGGAACAGGGGTACAATCTAGTAGATGCTAGACACATGAGGCTAGAGAGCACTTGAAGCGTGGCTAGTCTGAATGGAGGGGTGTGTTATATGTGCAAAATACATACTGGGTTTCAAAGATTTAGTGTGGAAAAAAGTAATGTAAAACAACCCATTATTTTTCTTCTATTGACAACATGTTGATGCGACGACATTCTGGATAGATTGGGTTAAATCAAATATATTATTAAAATTAATTTTGCCTGGTTTCTTTTACTTTTTTTTTTTTTTTTTTGGTATTAAAGAATTTTTTTTAACGTGGCCACTACGAAAATTTTAAATGGCGTATGTGGTTCACATTATATTTTGACTGGATGGTGCCGGTCTAGAGGCTCGAAAGTCTCGGGGAGCAGACGTATTGGGGGAACTGGAGCCTGGGGAGGTGTGGAGAATTATGAGGGAATAAAGAGAGGACAGGATGCTGAAGGCAAACGCGAACTGCCAACGGTCCGTCTGAAGGCCTAACAGCATAACTGCAACCTTTGTAAGCCCCACATTTGAGATGCTGAGATTGACCGTCTATTGAAAGTTGCTTCTTCCTCAAAACCAGGCCTAGCTGTGAGCCAGGGAACAGTTAATGCCATTCTTGAGCCTGGTATTGTAGATGCAAGAGGAAAGAATAATCAGGGCAAAAAAGTAAAGAAAAATGGAGCAACATCTTAGGGTAAAAGTCAAGCCCTAATAATGACCCACCCAACCCTGTATCATCTTCCTGCCAACCCCTTTACCTGTCCGACGTCTTCTCCTACTTATCTCTTCCTTCCACCCTACCTCCACTCCAGTTATACTGGCATCTTTGCTGGGCCCCAAACATACCAGGCATGCTCCTGCCTCAGGACCTTTGCACTGGCTGCTCCCCTTGCCTGAAACATTCTTCCCCCAGCCATCACATAGCCAACTACCTTAACTCCTGGTTTAAATATCACCTTCCCAGTAAGGCCTACCTTGACCATTTATTTATTTATTTATACTATTGAAACAATTTTTAAAATTGTTTTAATTGTTTAATTTTTAAAATTGTTTGAGAGACAGAGAAAGCACCATTGGGGGAGGGGTGGAGGGGTGGGAGAGAAAATCCCAAACAGGCTCTACACTGTCAGTGGAGAGCCCAATGCAGGGCTGGGACTCACCAACAGTGAGATCATGACCTGAGCGCAAGTCGGATGCTTAACAGACTCAGCCACCCAGGTGCCCCTTGAGCATCTTATTTAAAATACAACCCTCATTGGCACTCCCTTACCCTACTCTTGTTTTTTTCCATAGCATTTATTACCTTCTAATATATTCAATAATTTACTCTTTTGTTATGTTTATTGTTAACCTCCCAACTAGAAAGTATTCTCCCTAAAGACAGTGATCTCATTTTATTTCCTGTATTATCCCTGACCCCGAGACAGTGCCTGGCATACAGTGGCTGCTCAATTAACATTTTTTTGAATAAATGCAAGAGTCAGTGGCACTGCTTAGGGCATCATTGGTTGACGAATAAGGCATCCTCTGTACAGTCTTTCCTGAAAGGACATTTTTCTCCCTTTCCTGCAGCCAGACTTGATTAACCTTGCTTCCTGTTCAGCTTTTACTCCTGAGGGTTCTGCCTTGTTCTCTTGGGACGGCCTCCCCAGAGACTACAGGCAGCCAATGATGCCTTAGGAAGCTCCCCACTCCCCACCCCTCAGACTGCACGTTGGGATTCCCAGGTGCCTTCTGGCTTTGCTTAGACCCAGGTCCCCTCTCCCCTTGTTTCTCCAGCTGTCAAGGATTCCAGGCTTCCTGGGAGGCTATAAACAAGGATACTTAGTGGGTTAAGGAGGAAAACAAGGGAGACAAGGCAGCCGTTCTCAAGGAATGGTCCCTGGACCAGACACATCAGCATCACCAGCGAACTTACTAAAACTGGGGTGTCTCAGGCCCCACCTAAAACCCACTGAATCAGAAACAGTGGAGGGAGGGTAGCAATGCATCTTGATAATGACTCACTGCTCAGTGGCTCAGGGTGGCTCAGTGGGTTAGGCCTTGGACTCTTGATTTCAGCTCAGGTCATGATCTCGCCACTTGCTGAGTTCTAACCTCTGGTAGGTGCTGATACTTTGGAGCCTGCTGGGGATGCCCCCCCCCCCCGCCCCCCCGCCCCCCCCCCCGCATCCCGCTCCTCCCCAGGTCATCCTTGCACATGCTCTCTCTCTCCCTCTCAAAATAAATGAATTAACTTCAAAAATACTAAATCATCCACTTCGTTTACTAAATTAAAAAACTGAATTTGTGAGTAAAGCCTCCACAGTGATTCTGATGAACTCACGTGTGAGAATCCCTGGGCTAGGGAAAAGGACGGATTTTATTAGCGCTCTGAAGGCTTAAAAGGTCAGGCCAGAGGAGCAGTCCCCGTAGACGTGGGCGTGGGCAGGCTGGCACCCCCACATCAGAGGTCTGCAGGGTGGTCCCAGCGGGAGTCTGACCTAGGAAGCAAGGCCAGCTTTCCCAGATCCTTCCAGCCCCACCCCAGGAAATTTCCTGCAGCAAGGCCATGACCTTCGGCCAGGGCAGGGAGGGGGCATGTCCTACTCCAGCTGCCTTGGGTCTCCGGCTGAGCGCCTGCACCCTGGGTTCTGCCCTCCTGCACCCCTCCTGACCCCAACCAACAAACCTCCCCTTCTGCCCTGCCCCTCCATCTGATGCCCTTTCTTCGCCTCTGACTGACTTCTTTTCGGGTCAGTCTTTTAACTAAGTTACTAAGAGCCCACTGTGCCCCTGGACGTGCATATTAGGCTCGGGGCACCCGCGCAGTGCGTCTGGGGCGTTTCTCCTCCTCTCCATCGTTTACACAGTTACTAGCTCTTAGCACCTCAACCAAAATTAGTTTATCAACCTAATGCAGACAGAGACTACTATTCACCTATTTTCCCCTTTATGCTAGATGCTCGTTTACTCGGGAAAATGTATGCATTCATTTCAATGATCTATTGAGTAGCTAGTGTGTCAGATGTTCAGGATGAGCAATGTCCCATGGAAATAATAATATAAACCACACAGGGGGTGCCTAGGTGGTTCAGTCAGTTAAACCTCAGACTTCGGCTCAGGTCGTGATCTCCCCATTGGTGAGTTTGAGACCCGCATGGGACTCTATGCTGACAGCTCAGAGCCTGGAGCCTGCTTTGGATTCTGTGTCTTCCTCTCTCTCTGCCTCTCCCCTGCTCACGCTCCGCCTCTCTCTCTCTCTCACATAAACATTAAACAAAACAAAATAATATAAACCACACCGTGTTCTTAGTGCTCTGAAGAAATTAAAACAATTATATAAATGATTAAAAAGTACTCATTCAACCCTTACAGTGTCCCTTCAAGGTGAATAATACGATGTAACTATTTTATATATGTGAAAACTGAGCCTGAGCAACCATGTGCATTGCCCAAGTCCCGACAGCTGGTGAGTAGTGTTGTCAAGATTCAAACCCCAGTTTGACTGACTCCCAAGCTGTTTCTTATTATCCTACAAGGCCAGGTTGAAGGCCAGGCTACCATCAAGGAGAGGAAGATGGGGAAAGCGTAGTGGAACAGCTCTGGAGTTGAAACTTTGGAGTACTGGGCTAAGAGTGGATGCTGTGTGTTACTGATTAATTTTCATGACCTCTCTTGGCCCCCCTTAGAGGTTAAATGCAGAGCTTGGCTTGATGGCTACAAAGGCTTCTTCCAGATGTAACATGCAGGTTAGCATCTAGGCTCTAGAGCCAGGCTGGCTGGGCTGGAAACCTGCTTCTACCATGGACTCGCTGTGTGATCTCAGACAAGCCACTTAAGCTCTCTGGACCTCGATTTTCTCATCTGTGAGATTGCTGTAACCACCTCACCGGGCAGATGCCAGGATTAATGGTTTCTGTTAAGTGTTAGGAAGGTTATCCACAAAATAAGCACCCAGTGAATGTTACTTGTTTTTCTATTATCCCAGCTGTATCCTGCAGGCTTCTTAGCAGAGGCCAGGAACATTTTGCCCTGCACCCCGGCCTCTCTGGTGCCTGGCTCGTGCCCAGGCTAAGCCCTTTCTTTCCCAGAACAATGGAAATCCTGATCTCTCTTCCTGACTGAAGGCACCAGGGAATCTGGTCTTGGCTATCAGTGGCTTTCCAGTCAAGGCCTTTCTTACTGGCCTACCCCCATGGAGGATGGTTTTGTTAGAAACTTTTCATCATCAAATGTACCTGCTTTCACAGAGGTTTTGTGCAAAGCTCAAAACATTTTTTCCTTAGTTCCGGTCGGCTAGACGAGAGTCCAAAGATGGTTAAGGATAATATTGGCGGTGCTGAATAACAGCTTTGTGTGGTGGTTGGGGGACCTAGGTGGGGGACCTTACCTATTTTTTAATTCTCTATATTAAAATGAGCTTAACAGCAGCATCTGTCTCATGGCGCAGTTGTAGAAAGGAAATGAAATGTTGCATATAAGTATCGACCACAGCAGCTAACACATAGTAGTCATACTAGCAAGTTGGCTATTGTAATAACAGCTCTCATGGGTTTTGTACATTTGGCATTAGAAAGACTTGTGCTCGAGGCTTGGCTCTATCACCTACAAGCTGTGTGACCTTAGACGAATTAATTCCCATCTCTGAGCCTCAGGTTTTATGTGCGAAATGGGAACAGAAGTATTATCTGTATAACCTGCTACGGTGTCTTCAGAGATGTCAAAGTTGTGTATGTTTATGTGCTTGGCCACGGTGACGCGCTGTGCCCATAGTGCTTGTCCTTGGTAGTTGACTTTCTGTCAAGGTCCCCCCCCCACCCAGTGTGATCTTGTCCTTTGCTGATCTATGTTTCCTCATCTTTGCCTTTGTACCAGAAAACACGGAGAAGTCCATCTTATCTATCTCTGTACCAGTGCTCAGCAAAATGCTTTGTGCATTCAGATTATTAAAGTGAGAAGTCAGAGGGTCCCATCTGGTCTCTGCTACATGCTGGTAGCATAAACTTAGACCAATCATTTAAGTTCTCTGACCAGTTTTCTTATCTACAAACCAAGGACAGTTTCAATATCTGACTCGCCCGCTTGTTGAGGTTGATCAGGATGATCAGAAGAGACAAAAAGTGTGTCGAACATCATAAATGTCTACACAAGCAGGGGGGGCCATTCTGAAGCGTTGTTCCCGAGGGCAGGCCGCCCTCCCTCTTCCCGGCTCCCAGCTCTGGATTGCAGTCACACAAGGCTGCCTCTGTTTTCCGACATGGGCCTCTGCTGCTTTCATGTCTCGCTGCCTGTGCACTTTGCATAGAGCGGTTTCTCTGGCAGGGAGTGCCCGTCCCTTCGTCCTTCAACTGTACCCCTTACCCGTTCTCCAAGAGCCTTCTCTCTGAAACCCCCTCCACCCACCCAGCCAGAGTCAGTCAGCCCTGGCTTTGTATCTGATTGTAACTGCACAGACTGCCTTCCTGTCTGTCTTCACCCTGTGTCGCCACTAATGTTTAATCACCTGTTTAGTGGCCGCAATGTAGCAAGGCGTTGAAGCACAGGGACTCTGGAAACTGGGACCAAATCATGGCTCTGACACTTACTAGTTATGTTGCTTTGGGGAGCTAAATTACCCTCTCTGTGCTTCAGTTTCCTTATCTGTTAAGCAGCAATGATAATGATGCCTCCTTCGTATGATTGTTAAGGAAAGTCACGTCAAACACTTAACAATAGTGGTTGGTGCATAGTAGGTATTCTGTGAATTTCAGCTTTTACTAATGTTTCTGTCTTTCTCATCTGACAGCAAGGACTGGGTCTTCTCCTCAGTGCATAAAAGAAGCCAAGGCACACAGGAGGGGTTCAACAAATAGTAGTTGAGTGAATGACTCAGAGACCCCCACATGCCATGAATTCTTGTGTCTCCCTTCAGCCCTCTCCCCTGGGTCTTCCCACTCCCCAGTTTTCCTTAGAAAAGGGTCTTGCGGCTTTGGCTTTCCATTTAGTACCAGTACTGTTTTCTTGATTAGAGGCTTGCCTACCTCTTGCCCAGCTTCTTTTTTGGTTGGCTTGCTTTCTTTCTCCTTCCTTCCTTCCTTCCTTCCTTCCTTCCTTCCTTCCTTCTTTCCCTCTTTCCTTCCCTCTTTCCTCCTATCTTCTTAAATTTATTTATTTTGAGAGAGATTGCAAGTGGGGAAGGGGCCGAGAGAGAAGGAGAAAGAGAATTCCAAGAAGGCTCTGCGATGTCAGCACAGACCCTTACCTGGGGCTCAATCTCATGAACCGTGAGATCAAGACCTGAGCCAAAATGAAGAATCAGAAACCTTTTGTTTCTTTTCTTTCTTTCTTCTTTTTTTTTTTTTAAGAGTTAGAGACTTAACCGACTGAGCCACCCAGGTGCCCTCCTGTTTGGCTTTCTGATTCAGGCTCTTCCTGTCCAACCCCAGCCCATAGCTCTGCTATCATATTCTCTACTGAATTAACTCAGAGGACTTTACCCAAGGGTTTCAAGGTCCTCTAGCATTTGGGTTCCCCACAACCACGGATTGCCCTGTCCCCTTCTCACTGCTTGCCTCTGCCCTTCTCTGAGCATGGCAACTCCCCCCCCCGCCATCTTATCCATCCACCCACCTAAAGCACCCACCTATCTGTCCACCACCTACCCACTGATCTACACATCCATCCATCCATCCATCCATTTATTATCCACTAAGTCATTCAATGACATTCAATGACAAGTCAAAGACTAGAGAGTGACTATCACTCTCTAATCACTGTAGGGAATACAGACTTTAACAAGTGGAGCTGGTCTCCAACTTTATGTAATTTATAGTCTACTGGGGGAAATAAGATAACTGAACCACAACTGGTGTCATACGGGTGCCACAACAGGGTTTTAAATGAGAGTCCGTGAATGAGCTTCAGGGGCCTGTGAACTCCTTAAAAATGTAGGCAAAATTGTGTGGGGGTAACAAGGCATGCATGGTACCTATTTCCATACACGTGCATTTTCAGGGGAGAGGGTCCATGGCTCTCATTACTTTCTCAAAGGGGGTCACCAGGAGGCACTAGAGGCTATGTAAGGAGAAGCTTAGAGAAGAGACACCCCTAATTCAGGGCGTTGAAGGTAAGAAAAAGTGAAGCAATGTTTATTTCAGACCCACTGTGCTACGGACTGATGTTTGTGTTCCCCCACATTCACATGTTGAAGCCCTACACCCCAATGTAATATAGCATTAGAAGGCCGGGCTTTTGGGAGGCCATTAAGTTTAGATGAGGTCATGAGGCTGGGGTCCCCATGAAGAGATAAGTTATCTTATAAAAAGAAGAGCCCTCCCAGCTTTCTCCTTTTGCCGTGTGAGGACACAGGAAGCAGGTGGCCATCTGCAAGGCTCAAAGAGGGTCCTCTGCAGATCTGACCATGCAGGCTCCCTGATCTCAGACTTCCCAGCCTCTATGACCATGAGGGGAAAAAAATGCCTGTTTTTTTAAGCCATCCAGCCAATGGTATATGATACTTTGTTATAGTAGCCTGAACTAGCACACTCTATGACAGGGACCCCTTCTTCTAGTTCTGCAGCCTTGGATATGTCCTTGTTGGCAACATAGGAATGGGAAAGAAATAAGAGGAAGAAAACTAGCCTTTACTGAGCCCTGAGCTAGGCAGCAGCATCTTATTTAATGCTTATAGCGGGCTTTCAAAATAAGTGTAATTATCCCTATTTTACAGAAGAGGAAGCCCAGAGAGGTCAAGCAAGGACCAGGGCCACAGAGTCGCGAGGGGGAGAGCAAGGATTTGAACCCAGGCCACCGGGGCTCTAGGACCCAGGATCTCCTCCTCCCTCCCAAGCTCACCTGTGGATCAGGCGAGTCACTGATAGTGACTTCACAGCTGTAAAACAGTGCTTGTGTAAGAGAAGATGTTGTTGTCTGTGTTCAGAGAACGTTAAAGGAGGTTTACAAGCCTAAGGAATTGCTGTCATTAAAATTTCAATAACCTCCAAAAAGAATGACCTTTTCCGGTGGATTCTGCCCATGTAAAAGGTCAGCGAGCGTTGGCTCTCACCCAGAGTGTTATCATAGCAGTTTGCAGGAACAAGGCTGGGCGTGGGGCGTTCACTCAGCAAGCACTTGGGGGTGGGTTTATTGGCAGATAGGTGCTCCCAGCCCCCTGCCAGCTCTCATGGCCCTGTCTCCTGGGGAGGCTCTGTCTGGTGAGGTCCGCAGCCTGTGTTACCAAGCTGGCAGAAAAGGTGTACCCTCATAATGGCCCTATTTCCTGCCCGCCCTGGCCTTGCGAGCAGGACACATACTCTCACAGGCCCGGGCGTTTCTGACACTTCAAGAAAGCTTGAGTCCAGACCGACTGCCCACCCAGACTCTTCCCTGGCTGACTAACATTCCCCCCACTGGCCCCCTGCACTGACTGATGGAATTCAAACCCAGGTCAAAAACTTCTTGCAAGGGGAGATTGAACTAAGTGACTTCTAACCTCCCTTCCAATCATGTAAGTCTGGGATGGATTAAGGGAGAAAATATTATTTCAACTAAAATTATTTTCCCCTTGAAAGCAAAGACTGTATCATTCCTTGACTTGGCCTTGTAACTGGCTCTGCCCTCCCCTCCCCTCCATCCCCTTGGCCCTCACTCCAGTCAAGAACACCGTGATCATCACCCTGAGTCACTGCTAGCCACTTTACTGGTGTCCCCACACATATCTTGTCCCGTCCCGACTGTCCTCAGAAGCCAACTGGCGCTTCTAAATGGATTGCCTTCCATCTCTGGCCTTTTTACCCCTGGCCTTCTTCAATGCTCTCCTTGATAGATTTCAAGGTCTGACGTTTTTCCAACTGCTCAGCTCTCCTAACTTATCCCTTTACACCTAGTGCCTTTGGGCCTTAGGCTCTGTCCACCCCCATCACCTCCCCACCTCAAGTGCCTCTCGTGTGCTCTTCTCCCTGCTCCTGGTGCCCTCAGCTCCCTGCCAACCTCCCCCACAGCCTGAAGTTCTCAGTCACTAACACAGTGAGCCAGGCCTTTCCTCGAACCTCTAAATCTCAGGTGGATGCCCTCGTCTGGACCCCTATAGCACCTTCTTCACCCTGTGTTGTAATTTTCTGGTACATTTTCTGTCTTTCTCACCAGCTGTAAGCTCCAGGCAGGAGTCTGTTTGCTTGCTTATCATCACATCCTCAGCCTCCAGCTCAGTAAGACCCTCACTCCTAAGAGGCACTTAATCCATGCGTTTCCCTTCCACAGAGCAGGGCTCTAGTCTGAGGCCAGGTCAGACTCCTTGCCTCCTTCAGAACTTGAAAGGCCCTGTTGCGTAAGGCCCCAAATGTGGAAGCCATTAGGACAACCTCCCCCTGCTCTTAACTGAATTTGCTCGGAACAGGCAGGGGGCCTTTGGAAGCACCTGAATCCTATTACAGAGCTTGGCCCCAAAGCCAGACATAATTGGGCCGCCTTCCCCACCCCCCTTTTTTAGCCAGATGACCAGCATCCCGCCCCGTCAGGATCCCTGCCTGCCTCTCTGCCAGCATGTTCTGGCTGTGACAGCACTGTCACCACTGAATGGGCAGCTGCGATCGCATTCAGGGAGGGTGAGGCAGAGGGACTCACTTCAACTCTGACATTCAATCTGTCCCTTGTGACTCAGGTTGCCACTTACCCGTGGGGCTGCAGGATGCAAGCAGGGATAACCCTTTCATTAGCTATCTGTGACATGGGAAAAGGTCAGACAGGCGGGCCGGGCTGCTGAGTCACGGAGTGAGAGTGCCCCCCCCGCCCCCCTTCGACGCCACGTCGTTGCTGGCCCATCTCAAGGGGCACCCTGTCCCCTCGCTGAGGCCGGCTTGATGCCTGGGATGGGTTCAAGTCAGGGCATGCCAGGGAGGATGTTCCTTGTCTACCTCCGTAAAGGGAGATGATATTGATATAATATGGTCGGGAGGAAAGCAGGCTGTGGTGTCCCACACACCTGAGTTAGAATCCCAGCTCGGCGGCCTGCTAAGCTGTGGCACCTAATGCAAGTTTCTTAGGCTCCCTGACCCTCAGCTCCTCATCTACAAGGCGGAAATAATATTATCTAATGCCGAGGAGGACTGTTGAGAGAACAAACGAGGTCACGTGTGTAAGCAGCTTAGCAGAGCGCTTGGCAGACCGTCCATCCAGGGAGAGGGGTCATTGTACGTGCTAGTCTCTCCGTAGATGCTGGATCCCCGGGGCACACGGCGTCTCCCCACAGTCACCAGGCGCTGACCCTGCTCCCCATATCTACAGTCACACAGTCTCGACTTTGGAAAATGGAGTTTAAGTGAGGGTGAGGTGGGAAGAAGCAAAAAGGAGCTAAAAGGCTGGGGACATTTAAAGAATTTCACTCTCTCCCATTGACACACTGTTTCCCCAACTCTCGTGCTTCTGGCTGTGTGTGTCCGCAGCGAACCAGATGCATCGGTGGGTGTGGGGGCCACAGAAGGAGCCCAGAAGGCAGGGTTATATGAAGGCAAGTTTTCTGTCTCAGAGAACTAGAGAAAACAGGGCTGGTAATGGAGACCCTGAAACACACACTCCTCCACCACTTACTGAATTCAGACTGAAGCTCTGCCCTTTGCTCTTGGCTCAACACCCTCTCCCCTGCCTCCAATACTTCTAACCCTCTGAATAGAGAGAAAACATCACAGGACTCTTTGGACCAACATGGAGAAGACTGAAATCGCTCAGCGTCAGTTGGCAAGCTGTTTAACCTCCCTTGTAACCTAGCTATCTTTAGCCTCCTTGATGCTATTTTGAAATGTCAAACTAGCAAATACTGCTTCCAGAATGGTTCTGATCTGGGATGTGACAGGATGCTTGGGGGTGGGGAGACGAGGAGGAGGTGGGGACGGTAAAGGAGCCTTCTGGTAGAGGGTGAGATAATGCACCGACTTAACGACGGCCAAGATTCGTCTCCCTTCTGTCCCAGCCACCTTCTCCCAGGGCCGGCCCATGTAAGGGGAAGTGGGGCATTGAGTCCCGCCTGGGCCTAACCTGGAGCCTAACCTGTCTGTCTATCGGACTCTGGAGCCAGAACTGGATGTCCCATTAGCCAACAGAGCAAACTGACTCTTATGCGCCCAGCCCAGTTCTAAAAATATTTGTTCCTTCACTCATTCATTTATTCATTCAACAGGTATTTATTAGTAGCAACTACGTGCCAGGTACTGTACTAGGCTCTGGGGATATGGTAGCTCGCAAAGGTTACGAGCCATTGGGATCCTCTGGGGAGTTTATCAAAAAGCAGCTTCTCAAGCCCCAGCCCCAGGAGTCAATATGGGAGGTTTGATGCACACCGAGGAGACTGCATCTTTAACAAGCATGCAGGCATTCTGATGTAGGCAGTCCAGGGTGTGTGAGAAACCCTAATCTGGTTTGTAGTAACATTGGTTTCCTAAGAGGCTCCCTGGAGTGGAGAGCTAGGGATATAGAAATACACGTTGTAAGGGCGTCTGGGTGGCTCAGTCGGTTAAGCGTCCGACTTCAGCTCAGGTCATGATCTCACAGTCCATGGGTTCGAGCCCCACGTCGGGCTCTGTGCTGACAGCTCAGAGCCTGGAGCCCACTTTGAATTCTGTGTCTCCCTCTCTCTCTCTCTGCCCCTCCCCTGCTCACGCTCTGCCTCTCTCTCACAAAAATAAATAAACATTAAAAATATTTTAGAAATACATGTTGTAGTCCCAGACCTTGAAGAGCTCACGGTCCGCAGTGCCCGGAAAGAGACAGAGAAATAATGCCATTTCAGGGGCTAAGTGCTCTGAAGGCAGAGGTACAAAATGCTGTTAGGCCCCAAGGAGGAGGTAACTAGCTCCTTTATAAAGGAGGTAATATTTGAATTGTGTCTTGAGCACGCAAAGAGTTTTTCAGATAGAAAGAGTGGGTGCAGAGAGTAAATTCCAAAGACAGCCTCGTCAAGGTATACCCCGCCCCGTAGACCTCCCCGCCCCATCCCTCTCTTCTTACAATGACATGGCTCGCTCCAAGAAGTGGGGCTCTGTGTGCCCAGCTCTTGAATCTCGGTGGGGACCTGTGATTGCTTCCACCCAGAGGGTATGGCAGAAGTGACACCTGTGACTTCTGAGCCTAGGACACCCTAAGGTAGTGTGGCTTCTGCTCGGCCCCCCCTCTCTCGGGACACATACCTCAGGAGCCCTGAGGTGATCTGTAAGAAGTCGGCTTCCCTGAAGGTGCCATGCTGTAGACATCATGTGGATGTCTAGATGCCCCAGCCTTTGAGCCTCTGGGGCTGATGCCGAGTGGAACGGAGATGAGCTGCTCCCCCTCAGCCAGCCTCCACTGCAGATTCATGAGGAAAAGAAAGGATTCCACGGTTTCAAGCACTCCATTTTGGGGTGCTTTGCTGTGTAGCATTGGGCACGTAGCAGAGGCTATAGGGTATTCCAGGAAGAGAAAATGATTACAGGTTCAAAGGCATGGAGGGTGAAAGGTACGTTAAGTCTTTTTGAAACTTAGAGAGATTCGATATTCTCACGTAGAATTTAGGAGCCTTGATTCGCCACAGACCAAAACGTACAATAAAGCCGCCTGTGTGTTTGCCCCAGCAGTGAGGTCTGTGCTCTTCCCTAGGCCTCGTGACCCACCAATTCGGTGACGTCCCAAACTGGCATACATGGTTTTCACTGTCCTGTCTTTGTAGTGGTGTACTTTTAAGGGTGTGGGTGGCACCCTCTCGGTTCCAAGGAAAGGATTCGGTGGATGTTGGAACTGCAGTGATTCAGATGTCATTCAGTCTAAAACTGCCCGTCCGGTCTGACCGCTCTGAGCACAGTGCCTGGCACACAGCAGGCCATCAGCAAATGTGACAGAGTGTTTGCATGAGGCTGGCATGTGAGTAGCGACATCAGAACCCGGGGCCGGAGTCCCCAACTCGTGGGATCCCAGAATCTGGGTCATGGGAGGGATCTTCACAGGTCCTCCTGCCAACAAGCCTGCCGATATCAAGGACCCAGCTACATCTGCTTAAACACCTTTTCTAGTAACCATTTCTGCCAGTTACGAAGTCTCTTTTTCACTGGAACCCAGCTATCTTCCCTGTGAGGTAACATAAATCCAGTCCATGAGTGAGGAAGTTGAGGCTCAGAGAAACCACCCAGCTGCTAAGTGATCGGCAAGATGTGACACCCCCCCCCACCCCCCCCCCGCTGCCGTGGCTGAATGCCTTCCCACTCCCATAGACTGTAAACCTCTACAAGTGAACCACGAGTTCCACCACCTCTGGACCTTTGGCCCACTGTCTCTCCACCTGAAATGCTTTCTCCATCTTCTCTCCTTTGAAGTCTCTGCTCTAAGCCTAACTCCCCTGGGAAGCATGGTTCACAAGGATGTAAGACCTTAAAGACCAAGCCTGTGGCTGAACTCGACATGTGGCTCTTTCCTCCACGGAGCTCCTAGAAAAGAGCCAGCTGTTATCCCCTGGGGGCCTAGGTTTTGTCCAAGTTTTGTCCCTGTGGCTCTGATAGGACCACAACATTTAGTGTCCAGTCCAGCCAAGTACAGGGAAGATCTTTGTGCTCCTCAAGGGTCAATAGAGCAAATTGCTGGGATAGGAATTATAAATTATACTGAGAACAATCCTTTATATAGTTACTGTGAATTTTAGGTTTCTGTCTTTTCCATGATGCCACAATACAGTCTAAAGCAGCTTTTCCAGGCTCCTGAGCGGCCTATCACAATTATATCATGTCCTGTATGGCCCCAAACCCTTCTCAAAATGCCTGCTTTATGAACTTATACCACACCTGTAAGTTAATAAGCCTCATTTACATAATATAGTTTTTTTTTTATTCTGGACCTCACAGTTAAATTTTTATTTGATTTCTTGGAACTTCATGTGATTATAGATGAGGGAGGTTTGATGCCTATTAACAAATGAAACAAGGAGAATTTCTTGGGTTTTTAAGGAGGAAGACCTGTGCCAAGAGAAGTATTGTGACTTCCTGAAATAAGTGAAGATATTTCAGGCCCAATATAATTGGAGAATCTGAGCCAAATGGTAAAGTCATGCCAGAGAACTTAAAACCACTGTGGGTCAAAAGAAGACTAAAATGATGGAATGAGCACTAACCCCAGAGGCGATGGCCTCTAATGAGCTATAAACCTAGGTTCTAGGTTGTCCATCCATCCATCTATCTATCCATCCATCCATCCATCCATCCACCCGCCCACCCAGGGAGATATGTTCCAGGCAGATGAATAGCGTATGTTTAGACTCAACAGGAAAAAGAAGCATATCCATCTGGGAAAAGATAAAGATGTTCCATATCAATGAGTTCAAAGGGGGTACCAGGGGACAAGAGATGGAGCCTGGTAGATAAGCAGAGGCTAGCGCTTAAAGCACTTAGTAAGCCTCACCCCGAAGTTTATCTTTAAGGCAATGGAGGGTGGGAGGGGGTGATATTGAAGAGATGCAAGAAAAAGAATACTTAGGATAATTCATCAATTTGTTATGAAAATACTTGGAACGTTTTGAAAATACTTGGAACATTTCAGGAATATGTTTGAAGCTCTACACACATTCTTCATGTTTTGGTGGTCCTGAATGTGCAGGGCAGAGCCTGGAATTAATTTTATTTCTAACCCATAGCATGACTTGGGCAAGTCACTTCCTACTTGGGGTCCTTAGTTTTCTCACTTAGAAAAGAAAAAGACAAGTGAGGGGATTGGCAAGTTGAGCATGCTGAATAGTTTTCCTTTGCTGAACTGTTCCCAGAGGGTCAACCAGATTTCAGTAGGTGTGATTAATAAATTACAAAAGATAAATAGAGTGCCTTGAAAGATTTTATGTTCCTTACTTAAATTTTACCTGTCTTTACAGGCTGCCGGGAAGTCTGTCATTCAACCCTTAGTAATAAAACAGCCCTGCATAAATGAAGACAAAATAAATCAGAAGCCGTATGCTTTTAAACTCACTAAATGAAAGCCCAGCATGCATGCTGCCTCCCTCCAAATTAATCACTGGATTAAATGCAAGACGTGCACCCCAAATCAATAGCTTGTGACAGAGAACTCCTGCCTGTGCTTCAGGAAAATTCCACTTCCTTTCAGATGTTGTCACTTGAAATGTCAGGAAGTTTCCATTCATCACCCACCCTTGAAAAGGCCACCATCACCATACTTCACATTTCCTTGCTGCCTTTCTTCAGAGGAATTAAGGCATATGGCAGAGGGAGCCTTCTCATTGTCACAGTTTCTTCTGGAGGCTGGAAGAGGGGCAGTGTGCAGAGAGGAGAGGTATAGAGATGCCCAATGTAGGAGTAAGAAAACCAAAGGATAAGATGTTCAATGTCTTATTCAAAAGTCCCAAAGAAACAAGACTCGTGTATATCCCCTTGGATACATACATGCAATACAGCATAGTGGGAAGAAGATGGGCTTAGGAGTTTGAGAGACGTGGATTTAATCTTGACCCTAACACCACTCTGAGCTTCACTTTTCTTATCTATGAAATAGAGGAAATAAAAATACTGTCTGTTACTAGCTGTGTGATCTTGGGCAGGTTATGTAACATCTCTGTGCTTGAACACCTTCATTTGTAAATGAGGTGATAAAGGTTAAATGTTACCACTAAACACATGATGAGAATGGGGTGTTGCATCTCCAGATCAAAGCTATACACACTTTCTCTGCTCTTCAAGACTCAATCCTGCCATTACCTCCAGTAGCCCACAGACTGGGGTAGGTCCCTTTTGCTCTGTCATTATAATAATATTAATAATAATTAAGAAACATAGTGATAATGATAACACTGAAAACTAACACTTATTGATCACTTGCTACAAGACAAACTCTGAGTTACTCAAATTTACTCATTTAGTCCTTATAATAATGTTCGACAATTTACAGAAACTGAGGAAACAGAGTTTACATTACCTATCCAAGGTCTCATCACTGGTAAGCAGGAGAAATGTCCTGTCTGCCAGAGCACCTTGGGTTTCACTCTTTCTTGACTTGACCATGCGACAATGACAATCCCCCTTATATGACTTTCATCTCTACTGGACTTCACGTTCCCCTGAGATAGTGACTGATTGTTAGCCAATTTTGTATTCCCAAAGTTTAGCACAGAGTAGGTGTTCTTGAATTTGAAATGAAATGAAATTGACTCATCATGCAAAGATAATAGACTACGACTATTTAATACCAAGGGATCTGAATTGAGAAGGTGACTTCCTAGGTCAGAATGTTGCAGAGCTAGACATCATCTCACACAGAAGGGACTCAGACAGACTGGGGCAAAACAAAGACAAGAGCAGTACAGATGAGACAACCAAAAAAAAAAAAAAAAAAAAAGCCCACAAAAAACTCGTCCATTAGTCACACAAATGAAAGAAAGACCCTTAATAGATGCTTAAAGTTGCTGGAAGTTGCCCTCAGTCCTTCAGTGCATGGTATGCATGGGTGTCAAACACAGTGATGCCAAGTAAACTCTAAAGGAAAGCAGTCATTCTCAACAAATTCTTGTGTCAAAACTTCCTGGGGAATTTTTAGAGATGGATCTCAAGACTGAGGGGAACTCACTGCAGTCAAGATTCTGACAGCCATGGCACAAAAGAAAAAAAAGTCCTATAAACATATGGAGAGGGCTCAGCTGCATATTATTCAAGGTTTGCAAGGGTTACGAGGATCGACAATATCCAGGTTCATGAGGCTCTGAGGAAACGGGTAGGATTATACCCAGTTAGTGGGAGTAGAACTTTGGAGGCTCCCCCCAAATTCCATTTTGAGGACTCTACCAAAGAAATACATGCACATGTGTTTGCAAATGTATTTTCAAGTGTGCTCATTCTAGTACCATTTGTAATAGTAAAATACTAGAAACTTCTAACGTAGGGAAATGGTTTAAAAGTTATGGTACATTCATACAATGGTTAGGGAGTGATGACAACAAATTCAATGAGCCCATAGGTATGAAATGGAAAGATGACCAGATTGTGACAACCAAAAAATGAACCCTTGTCTCTATAAAAGGCCTTTAGCAGTTTGCTGCAGCTCTTTTTCTGATTGGTCTGTGCCTGTGCCATACCAGATACATAAGTAAGTGATTATATGGGATAGTAATGGGAAGGGAAGGGAAGGGTCACATGGGACTTTATTCCCCATTTACATATGTGACTTACTCCCTTCCTCCCTTCCTTTCCTCCTTCAGTATAATGAACATGTATTTTTTTTTTTTTATCAATATTACTCTATCTGTTCTTTTTAAAAGTTCTGGTATCCAGTGAAGGCAAAGCCAGACTCGTGATGATTTTTTTTTTATGTTTATTTATTTTTGAGGGAGGGAGAGAGAGAGAATGAACACAAGCAGGGAAAGGGGCAGAGAGAGGGAGACACAGAATCCAAAGCAGGCTTCAGGCTCTGAGCTGTCAGTGCAGAGCCCAAGGCGGGGCTCGGACCCACAAACCATGAGATCATGACCCGAGTCAAAGTTGGACGCTTAACCAACTGAGCCACCCAGGCGCCCCCAGACTCATGATGAGTTTTAAGTTCAGTCTGGGTATACTATGTGTTACACTATAATAAAAGTATGGACAAAGCCCCATGCTAGTAGAGACAAAAAGTGAAATAAGATAAGACACCTTCCTGGAAACAAGTGGGAAGATGTCACAGGAGAGGAGAGTCTGAGATTCAATTTGAGCTTTGACTTGGGAGAAGGAGCTCTCTAGGGGAAACAGTGAAGGCAAAGTTTTCTGGGCACAGGTACACAAGGGCCCAAACCTAGAGGCATGGAACAGGTGGGATATTGCAGGTCTGCAGATGGAATGATTCTTGGTACTCAGATGGTTATTCCATCTTGGAGTGGGGAACCAGAAGAAGCCCAATCTGAGGAGTAGCTCAAATTTAGCTCTAGCTGGGGAGCAGCCACAGGGGAAGAAGGCGAGAAAGCCAGGATGGATGATTTGCACATTGTTTTCATCTGACCTGCTATGGAATGTGCCTCATAACTCATCTGCATAGGCAGCTCTTGGAGTGGACAAAGGAAATCCAACCAGTGGAAATTCCTGGGAAACTGTGATGGGGCCCAAATAGGAAATGCCAGTCAAGAGATTTTACTGGTGCTAAGCTCAAATACCAATGCTGGAGCTGTGCTCCTCAAAGATCCTGCTTGTCAACTGCAGAAGAGACACTTTGGCAAAAGATGTACAGATAATAATCAGGGTCCCAGGTATCATTTTTTCTTTTTTCTTAAAATTTTTAATGTTTATTTTTTTTATTTTGAGAAAGTGAGAGAGCAGGGTAGGGGCAGAGAGAGAGGGAGAGAGAGAGAATCCCAAGCAAGCTCCTTTCTGTCAGTGCAGAGCCTGATGCAGGGCTCTAACTCACAAACCATGAGATCATGACCTGAACCGAAATTAAGAGTTGATACTTAACCGAGTGAGCCACCCAGGTGTCCTGGATATCATCCTTTCTAACCTTTTGAATTCACCATCTAACTTGATGCTTCTAAAACCTTTGAGCCAAGGGTAATTATCTTCATTACATATATATTAGAACAGAGGCTCAGGGAGATTTAGTGACTTGCTCGAGGTCACATGGCTAAGGGAGACTGGATGCTATCAGAAGAACAAAAAAGTATTTTGCTTTTGGAATGATACAGACTTGTTTTAAAATCTTTATATCAGAACTCACTATTTGGGTGACTTTGGCTAATTTACTTTCCTCTCTGACTCCATTTTCTCATATGTAGAATGTGGATGACATTATTTACCTTATAGAACTGTTGGAAAAATGGAATGAGATTATATATGCTGCCTACTTGCTCCCTATTTGTCCCTTCCTTAGTGACTCAACCCTAATTTGGGGTATAAGGGGGAAGCAAATATATCCTGTTAAAACATTCCATTTCCCAGCTTCCCTTGTCCCTGGGAGTGGCCATGTAACAGAGTTCTGGCCAATAAAATGTAAGCAGAAGTCTCTAGAAAGGGAATCTGGTCCCAAATTAGAACGTTAAACCTTTTTTTAGCAAAAGCCTTTCTTCTCTGCATCTTCCTTCCTGGAATGGAACTTCATTCCAAGGAATGGAAGAAGTGAAGATTCAGCAGCCATCTTGGAATGATGGAAGAACTTGCACCTCCAATGGTATTGTTGGACTGCTTTTTCGTGGGTCTCTCATTGCTTGAGACAAATAAATCCTTGTTAACTTAAGCAGTTTGCAGCCGTCCATATTCCTGATGGAATAATCTAGACTTTGGCTTATCATACACACCTAAGGAATCAGAGGCATTTTGATTAAAGCAGGGACCTTTCTCTGAAGTGGAGGGAGAATTCAAGCCCCCGCCCCCTACATAAAATAGCATTAACCTGCCCAACCACCCCTGATTCACACTACACAGCATTCCTTTCTTTATTCTCTGCTTTGCTTACCTCCAAAGTTGGGTACATAGCCCTTTCCACCTGCAGACAAATAGTTCAAATGAGATAACATATATAAAATCCCTAGCACAGTTCCCTGACACACAAGTATAAAGTAAATGGGATTTATTTTTCTTGAGTCAGAAAGTTTTAAAAGCAATCTCAACATATTGTAACCTTTTTACTTTAACAAATATGCATGGAAAAGTGTAGAGGGTCTCCTGACCTACAAGATAAAAAACCCCAAGCAGCTTTAGCATGGCATTCAAGGTCCTAACTCCCTCATATGGCTCTGGGTATCTCTTCCTGAGTCCCTCAATAATGCCCCTTCCCTTGCTACAATAACACCACAGGGTTTTGCTTCCTCTCTGCTATAGCACTTATCTGATTATAGTCACTGTGTTTGCCTCTCCCACTGAAGGTGAGGATTGCATCTCGTTTATCTTTGACTTCCTGGTAACCCTGCACAGAGCGGCACTCAATAAATTACTGCTGAAGGAATAAATAAGTCTCCAGTCAGTGCCTAGAAGTCTAGTCACATGAAGATCTTGGCTTTTTTTCTGAGCACAGCTGAGCATTTTCATGCTTTAGAAGTTTTGCACATGCTTTTCCTTTTGCTTAGAATTTTTTCTCTCCATTTTATGTCTGTAGGATCTCTACTCATCCTCATACAGCCACCTCAAACATCACCTCTGTCAACTCTCTCAGGGGTTCTCTGTTCTCTCTTAAGGTATTTGATGCTTACTTCTGTTATGGTACACAACTTGCTGCTCATTATTATTATGATTTGTCCACGTGCTTCTCTTCCCTGCCAGACTGTGAACTCTTAAAAGCATTTAATCATATTTTTCTGTCACTTGTGTTCAACATAGTTCCTGGCACATGGTAGATATTGAGAATTTCGGTGAATTTAGTTACAGAAAACTTAGAATTTACACAAAATTGTGGCTTTGAGTTGTTGCCTGTCCCTGCTTCTGTAACGAGGTTCAGAACATCTGGTAATGAAGTGGGGAATAAAAGGAAATGAACCTTTATTCAGTATTTACTGTGGACCAGGCATTATTGTTCATGTTGTTTCCAGAATAAGTATGAAACCCACCCTCAAAGAACTTATGATTTTATTAGGCAGACACACTATACTTATTTGAATGCTTTAGGGATTGGTGTAGATTTTGCTAATGGTCCCTTTGTCATTTTAGACCACACCTCTTGGGGTAACTGTTGTGTACAATGCACCCATAGCTCCTAGAAGCTTAGAGACAATCAGTGGCCCTGCCTGTATTGTGGCCCTTCCTGACCACCTTCAACAAAGACCTGAGAACCTGATCAGAGCCAGTCCAATCAGATTCTCTCCGAAAGAAATATGAAATTTGGAATGTATTTCTGAAGAGATTGGGAGCTGTTGGGGGGTGAGTCACATGTGTGGCAGTCCTCCAGGATGAAAGGCCATAAAGAATTCTGAGATACCAGAACTGCCTTGGGTTCTCCTATCTTGGTAGTTCAGCATTTCCTTTGATTCTCTGAGACACCCCCAGCATCCTTCCAATAAATTTCCCCTTTGCTTCAGCTAGACCATTTCAAATGCTTACAAGTTAAAAAAAAAAAAAAGTCCATTTCAAATGCTTACAAGTTAAAAAAACAAAGTCCATTTCAAATGCTTACAAGTTAACAACAACAACAAAAGAACCAATACAGTCTGAATTCCAAAAGAATTTCCTGTTTGGTCTCTGAATTGGTTAAGATCTGCATTAGCTACAAATGACAGAAAACCCATAATAGCGGCTTTAAAAGACACAAGTTTCTCTCTCTCTCTCAAGTGAATATAGGCAACCAAAACTAACTGTTTGATCCACAGGAATCCAGATCCTCTCTATCATCAATCTCAGGATGTAACTTCTCTCTCAAGGACCAAGATGGCTGCTCAAATTCCAGTCATCCTGTCACCAATCCAGCCTATAGGAAGGAGGAAGACATGCCCCTCCCTTGAAAGGTGTGTCCTAAAAGCTGAACACACTACTTCTGCTCTTATTCTACTGGCCAAAATTTAGTTACATAACTTCAATATGCCAGCTATCTTCCATTTGCCTGTCCATACACATGGCCAATTCCTTTCCATCTGCTTTCTGCCTGGGGAGGCTGGCCTGTGTAGACCACATCAGTGGGAGGGTATAACATCTGGCTTTTATGGTTCTAGCTCAGACAACAGAGGCCCTGATCTGTGAAGGAGATCAGAAAAAGAGAAGACTGAGATGAGGGTATTTATTTCTCCGGAACCTTCTCTTCAGGGTTGCATTGGGGTGGCTCTACCCCTCAACTGAGGATGACTGGCCCTTGCAAAGTGATTGAATCAACTTGACTTTTTTTCTATGCCTTAGTAGCTATTCCCTTCCTTCATTCCATTAGGTCCTAAGGGAGGTAATAGTCTAGCTGCTATGAGCTCTGGATTACTGCACTATAGTTACAATTCCTCTACACCTTGTCTTAGTAAATAGCCCCTTTATAAATAAATCCTCCTTGGCTTATCCCATTTTGAGTGTGTCATCTCTTTTCTGTTGGGACTTTGACATACTGACACAATTACAAGGTTTTTATTATGGGCCAGGTACCTAAAAATTGAATTTTTTTGAATTTGGTAATGGTACCAAAAAAGGAGAGGAGAAACCATATAATGGGACAACTAGTAGTCTTTGCCATGGCCCCATCAGTCTTTTCTTTATCAGTTCTTATATCCAATTTTTATGGATTGAACCTTCTATCTCTTACTCCTAATACCCATAAAGCAAGGTAATCACCATCTTTTTTACCTTATACAAAGTTAAAATAAGGCTATAAAAATCTACAGATACACATGTATTTGTGGGTGAGTTATAATTATTAATAGCTACCTCAGAAGGGTAGTAAAATCAATACATGTTTAGTGAATGTATAGATGAAATGATGAAACTCTGTTTTCAGTGTTTCAACTGCAATATTGGGGTGTTGTGCCACATGATGTCCTAAGTTCTTTCCAGTGCTGATCTTCAAGAATTATTTTGTCAGCTCTGTGTCACAATTTTCCATGAATTACAGAAAGAAATATGGCAGAACTATCAAGCTGGAGGTACAAGGTCCAGGGAACACATAGGAGTGAGACATATTCAAGAAGATACCAGATCTGGTAATCCAGGTAGAATCAGTAGAGCAGCCAGGACTATTGGCTCATGCAGATTCTGACCATTGGAAGAGAAAAGAGATAGAAGGCAAACTTAGCTGACGAAAATAATCTCAAACACCTGGAGGAAATGCATAGGCCCAGGCAACCAGGAGGCTGGAATCACATACATGGCAAGACAGTAGTCAACCCAGACAGAAATCAAGAAATCTGCTACCACTTAAGAGAAAACTCAAGTCACCCAAGTCAAACCCCAGATGCTATTTATGGCTCCTCCCTCTTTTCTATCCCCATATCCAATCAGTCTTTAGGCTCAGTTGATTATGCCTTCTAACTATTTCTTATTTGTCTACTTCTCTCAGTTCCCATTTCCAATAACAGCTCAGGCTCAAATTATCTTTGGCTTGCATTAATGCTACATCTTCCTGACAGATCATTATTTCCCCCAGACAGTCCCATTTTCCAAACTGCAGCCAATGGCATCTTCCTAAAACACAAACAGATCCTGTTAGTCACCTGAATAAACAATTCAGTAGTTCTTCAGTTCTAGAATTAAATTAAAGTGTTTAACAAGACCTTGTATTACTCAGCTCCTACATCTCTTTTTAGCCTCATCTCACCCCACTCCTCTTCTTCCCACTTGGCACTTCAACTACTCTGAAATACGCGTAATTTCCCCAAGAAATTAAATGGGCTTTTGCATGTGTATGCTTTCCCCCAACCCCTCCCACTTCTTTCCTCGGATGCATTCTTACTCATCCATCAGGACTCCACTCATAAGCTATCATCTCCTGCAGACATTCTATCTTGACACCCTCACCTTCACTCAGGTTGGAAGAAGGGTCTCTCCTTTGTGTTCTCAGAAGCGCTGGGCTTATCTTTACTGTATCATTTATCATGATCTATTGTTATTTCCAGGTTAGTTGTCTATTTCTCCCTGGTCTAAGAGTTTCTTAAAGAAAAAGGTTATATCTCATTTAACATGGTAACTTCAGTGCCTAGCATAGAAGATGATAAAGACGGTGCTCAAAACATGCCTATGAAATAAAAGAATGAACAAGGCCAGTAGTATGCAGAGTGGGGTTAAAGGCATTGTAACTTTCCTTCCCTTAGACACTACACTTCAATTAATGCAGACTGGGATGCCTTTCACATTTTATATTTTACTCCTCATACATGTTGTTTTGTTTTTTTGTAATATGAATATTTCTGCTTCTAGTCTTGAGGTTTACTTTTTTCTCTAATGTACAAATAAATCATAATAGCTGAACTTCCATTTCAGGCCATGATGGAATGTCAGGGTTCAGACATATTCTCCCATTACAAACAATAAGGAAACTGGGAAAAATTATATGAAACTGTTTGCAGACATTGAACAACAGATGGTATGGTATTGTGATTACTAAGAAAAGGGACATTAAGTGAGATAAACACTTGGCCTGTGCCTGGAATCACATTCTAGATTTTAGTGCAGGAAGAGAATCCTAAGCAGAGTGCTGCAATCTCATTAAGTTGAGAAGATACAGATCAGAGATCTGGGAGGTTGAGGTAACTCAAAATTGTGGAGCAGAGTTTCAGAGAAGAAGAGCAATATAGGAAAACACTTCAGAATCTTTAGTGAATATCAGATCATGTATGCCTAGGGAAAAACTCCATGAAACCAGGCAATGGATGACTGGGGAACTGCAGACTGAGAAAGTCACAGAGATCACAGAATTGGGAAACTCCATCCACTAAGAGTGGAAGGTCCTTGCAGATCTCCTGGGACATTCAGGGGCTGCAGAAGTGTCATGTGTTAGTAGTGGGGTTAAACTATCCCTAGAGGGGCGCCTGGGTGGCGCAGTCGGTTGAGCGTCCGACTTCAGCCAGGTCACGATCTCGCGGTCCGTGAGTTTGAGCCCGGCGTCAGGTTCTGGGCTGATGGCTCGGAGCCTGGAGCCGGTTTCCGATTCTGTGTCTCCCTCTCTCTCTGCCCCTCCCCCGTTCATGCTCTGTCTCTCTCTGTCCCAAAAATCAATAAAAAAAACGTTGAAAAAAAAATTAAAAAAAAAAAAAAAAAAAAAAAACTATCCCTAGAATAAAAGTTTCTCTATATCTGCCCTACAAAATCTTAAAAAGAAGTCTGGAAAAAGATCAAGCTAACCAGCAAGTAACTTATCCACTTACCAGAACAAATCTCAACACTCCTTTTAGGATAACAACAAAATCCCGACACTCAACATAAAACACAATATTCAGTATCCAAAGAAATTACTAGAGATATCAAGAAGTAAGCAAATATGTTCTATACTTGGAGAAAAAAAAAAAAAAACAGTCAATAGAAACAGAGCCAGAAATAATAGAGATGATAAAATAGCAGAAAAGGACTTCAAGCAGCTATTAAGTTATACTGAATTATTCATGAATGTAGTGAGGAGAAAAATGGAATCTACAAAAAAAGGCTAAATGAAACCTCTGAAGATTTAAAAATATATAATATATGCTAATTAAAATTCCTCTGGAAAGATGAAGGATATAATAGATATCGCAGAAGAAAATATTTGTAAACTTGAAGTCATAGTAATAGAAGCTATCCAAAATGAATCATATAGAAGAAAATGATTGAAAAGCATAACTAACAGTGTCTTGGTGACCTGTAGGATGATTTGAAACGGTCTGACATACAATTCCAAGAGAGGCTGGGGTAAGGAAAAACAGAAACAGATTTGAAAACAGAAAGGCTAACAATTCCCAGGCTTGATGAAAAATATAAGCTCAACGAACCTCAATCAAGATAACAAAGAAAACTCCACCAGGGCACATTATAACCAATTTTAAAAAATAAGTGATGATGAAAAAATCTTAAAAGCCTTTCTATAAATAAAAATAAAGATTTCCAAGGTAAATTTAAGGGAGAAATAGTACCAATCCTACATGAACAGTTTCAGAAAACAGTAGGGGAGGAAATATTTCATAATTTACTTTATAAAGCTAGTCTTGTCTAGCTATCAAAATGAAAGACTTCATAGGAAGAAGAGAACCTTCATGAGGACAGATGTAAAGATCCTTTTAAAGTGTAGCAAATAAAATCCAGGTATATATAAAAAAGAGTAATATACCCCATCTAAGTGGGATTTATTCCAGGAATACAAGGTTGGTTTAACACTTAAGAGTCATTAATATAATTTAACATATTAACAGAATAAAGAGAACAATTCAGCAGAAAAAGCATTTGACAAAATTTATATCCATTCATTAAAAAAAAAAAGCTCAAAACCTTTCAACCAAAGAATAGATGGACACTTCTTTAACCACCTGATAAAGAGCATCTATGAAAAATTTGCAGCTAACATGAAAAAGTGAATGACTGAGCACTTTCATCAGGAACAAGACCATTAACTAACATAAATCACAATACAAAAACAAAACAAAACAAAACTTCTTTAAGATAGATTATAAATCTAAATTTAAAAGCTACACATTTCCAGTAAAATCTTTGCAACCTTGTGTTGGCAAGTATTTCTTCAGCAGGACAAAAGCAGTATGAAAACAATTAGGCAAAAAAACAAAAAACAAACAAACAAACAAAAAAGAAAACAATTAGGCAAATTAGACAATCAAAATTTAAAATGCCCCTTTCAAATATACAATCAAAAGAATAGTAAGGCACTCTACAGATTGGTAAAAATATTTGTCATGGATAAATATGACAAAGGACCAACATCTAGAGTATACAAAGAACTCTTAACACATAAGAAGACAAAAAAACTTTTTTTTTTTTAAGTGAGCAAAAACCTAGAATAAATACTTTCCAAAAGAAGATATAGGAGTGGCCAACAAGCATGTGAGAAGATACTCAATGTTATTAATCATGAGGGAAATGCAAATTAAAAACCACAGTGAGACAGAGGGCATAGTCATTAAAACGGCTAAACTTAGACTGGGATTATCGAGTGTTGACAAGGATGTGGAGAAACTAAAAAATTCTTATATGTTGCTGGAACTAACAAAAACAGTATAACCACTCTGGGAAATAGGCACTTTGTTGTAAGGTTAAACACAAACCCAGATACCCACCCTACATCACAGTGATTCCACTACAAGGTATTTACATAATTTACATCTGTTTACACAAATATTCATAACAGCTTTGTTGATACTCTTCTCAAATTGGGAAAAACCCAAGTGACCACCAACAGGTGAATCCATACAGTGAAATACTACTCATCAAATCAATCAACCAACAAATCTATCTACTAAAAAAATGCAACCACATGAAGAAACCTAAAATACCATTATTTAAAAAGTGTATAGGGGCACCTGGGTGGCTCAGTCGGTTAAGCAGCCAACTCTTGATTTCTCCTCAGGTCATGATCTCATGGTTCAGGCCCCAAGTCAGACTCTGTGCTGACAGAGTGGAGCCTGCTTGGGATTCTCCCTCTCTCCTTCTCTTTCTGCCCCCCGCCCCGTCTCTCTTTCTCTCTCTCTCAAAATAAATAAACTTTAAAAAAAAGTGTATGTACACCATTTATATAAAACTCTAGAAGAGGGGTGCTGGCTGACTCCGTTGGAGAAGCATGTGACTCTTGATCTCGGGGTTGTGAGTTCAAGCTCCCCACTGGGGGTAAAGATTGCTTAAAAATAAAATCCTTAAAATAAATTCCTACGAGAGACAAGCCTAATCTAGAGTGACAAAAAGTTGATTGACGATTTCTCGTGACCTGGGGTGTTTGGGGGTTGACTGATAGGACGGCAGAAGAAAACTTTTCAGGTGATGGTGGTGGATATCTTGATTGCGGTGGCGATGATTACATGGGTGCATACATTTTTCAAAGCTGGTTAAACTGTACATACACAATGAAAGTATTTTATTGTATGTAAATAATCTTCCATAAACCCTGGGCTTCCAGCAGTCTTCCCAAGTTTTGCAAAGGGAGGATCACTCAGATTTCTGGAGACTGCCCTATGAACCTCTGCTTCTTTGTTCTATGAATTCCTCCTCCACTGAAATTCTCCACCCACTTTTCACTCTCCCATCTTGGCTCCTCATGGCTGTTCCAGTTCTCTCTAGTATGTTCCACTGGAAAATCTCACTATGCTTCTCTCTCCTTCATCCCCCAGTGCACCACCAGCACAGAGCCATCTTGCATAGAGCATTTTACTAAGGTTTAGTGATGAAGTAGGGAAGTCACGTCACAAGAGAACAAACAAAGCTAAATGTCAAACAGCATGTCGGTGGTATACATCATCCACTCCTTGAAGGCAGTGACTCACTGTCTCCTCACTCTTGGCTGCAGCCTACTTCCATGTGGCCTGCCACGTTCCCCTCTCTCCCTAAATCAAGCGCTAAAGACTCTGACAAGGGCTGACAATAGGAAAACCCTCAAGTCCTATTATGTTGTGAAATAGAAAACATATAAATCTCCTCCTTTTTTTTTTACCTCTCTCATCAAGATGAGCCCTGGCATCTATATTTGCAGAGCCCCAAAAGTCAGTTACAGTAATTTCTCAAGCAAAGGAGGACTTATTTCCTAAAAACAAGGTTTTTCTGGATGAGTGTTTTCATCTGGGATGATGGTAAAAAAATGAAAACAACTATGTTCACATCAGAACCCCTGAACAAGAATGTCTTGGCCTAGAACTCGCGAATCTGTATTTCAACTAACACACCCTCTCACCAAATTTCCCTGCCTTGATTGCTTTAGGCAGTTCAAAACAAAACAATTCTCATCATTTGGTGATTAATAAATCCTCCTGTTATACTCAGTAAATGCCCTTTCAGCCAGAGGTATCCCACCCTTGATTTCAGTAGTTGATATCAAATTTTATATATAGGACTGGTTTTTCTCTCATTCTCCCTCTCCACAGCCCACCTTTGGACCACAAGCCTAACCATACTGCAGTGGGGGTGGAACCACAAAAATGTTGTATCATAGGGCTTCCCTTAGGTTCCAGATCATATTTAAGGCTAGTAGCCTGGGAAACATCTTGAAAGTCCATAACATGAAGTCTGTCTGTGGTTTCTGAAAGCACAGGGTCACCTCAAATAATCATCACTGCTCTTACCCACAGGTTATTATGGGCTTGCCTGTACCCCCAGGACGTTTTATGGCAAGCTCTGGAAACACGAGTTACCTTGTAGTATCTTTAGTTTGGCAAAATCTGATTGAAGTTGTTAGACAAAGTTCTGGAAAAATGGTCTGGGCATGGGCTTTGTCTAGAGCCACAGAAGTGGTTAAGGGAAAACCTTGAAATAGCAAATGATAGAACTTTCCCTGAGGTTCACAGATGTTCTCTACAAAATCTAGAAGTATGCCAAGAGCTAAATTTCATTTGGGGGGCCTCTGATCCACAAGCAGACAGAGATCAAGAATCATCACTAAACATGTGGTTTGATGTAAATAAAGTTCTCAAAGCCCCTCTGTTTGTCATTTCAATAATTGATTACAGCATGATTCTGTCTCCCACTCCTAGACCCTGCCGAATTGCTTTGATTCCTTCCGGAATCAAATGGAGAGACTGACAGATGCACTAAACTCGTCTTTGACCACAAGTCTGTCAGGGTCACGTTGCTCCTCTGCGTATGAAAATGATGGTGTTTCTTATGGTCCAGAGATCACTGCATTTAGTAAACTTTCCTTCTTGTGTTTTAAATATAAATGCTATATTTGTACTTTCCTATTGTGAATTTTCAATCTCACTGAATATATTTGAGGTGCTAGTTTTTATTAACCGGAAGGATGTTTCCTTATAACTCCATGGGTAATAATGGCAACTAACATTTATTTAGTGCTCCTGTGTGAATGCCACCTTATGTGTCTATTATGGCCTTCAATCCTCAACATAATCTTATGAAAAGGGTTCTATGTTCACCCTCATCTTGCAAATGAGGGTAGTGAGGCAAAGTTCTCACAGCTGCAGGGTGAGGGCCAGGAGGTGCAACTTCAAAGCACTCATGCGTTGAGTGTAACTCCGGTGTTATACTCATTCAACAAGTATTTGCTGAGTGTCTTCTACTTGCCGGGCACCATGATAGGCCCTGGGCATACCACAGTCTGCTTGGTGGGCATCATGTTCATAGCTCTGTAGCAACAAATACCAGGCTGACTGCATTTTATTTAGAGAAAATGAATGTCAGGGACTTAAATTAGTCAATAGACGATTTGTTTTAAAACATCTCACATTCCTTCGTCATCAAATAGAAAAAGTTGCTACTTCCTTCTTGGTGCATATGGGTATATGCTTATTATTATTATCATATTATTATTAATTATTAATATATTGTTAATTATTAATATAATTAATATATTACTAATATTATTATTAAGCTTATCAATTGTTTCTGAGAAATGCACAAAGTGTGTATTGACATATAAATCTCTCTGTGGAGTAGCTCCTCTATATCCCCACACCTTTGTAACTAGGGATCCTGTGAGCCATTGGCTCCTTTGTGAGTTGTTGACTCAACCGTCCCCGGAGGGATACAAAACTGTCCTGGAATGACATTTGATCTGGCCCTTTTTAGAGCCTTCCTTGAACTACATCTCTTAATTAGATGTGGCTTCTCCCTTGTTGGGATTCCCAGAGCACATTTTATATAACTCTGTTATGATACGTAGCATATCCAGTCATGTTCAGTGTGTACTTTCCTTAGCTCTCTGGCTAGAAAAAAAAAAATTAACAGCACCTGCTGTATAGATCTATTAAGAGCATCCAATGAAACAAAGCGCATAATGCACTTAGCATGGTGACCAGCACAGAAATACCCTCCAAAAATATTTGTTGAATGAAGGAAGGAATAGTCAGTGCACAGTAAATCTTAGATGCTGCTAACTGGTGCAAGGTGTACATAATATTGATCAGAGAAACTTGTGAAAATTCCAGACCTGAGGCTCCTCCTTCAAACATTGCAACTCAGCAAGTCTGGAGTGGAGGTCCAGGACTCTAGGTGACCCTGGACAAGGGCCTGGAGACTGCCCCTGGCTTAGAGAATCCTGGTGACTTGTGAGCTCCGCGGTGGCGAGGGTAATATGGACATTCATCTCTAAATGACCCTCCACCTATCTGCCCCGGTCCCTGATATGCAAGTCCTCCTTGTTGTGCAGAGGAGGCATCGTGTCCAGACCCATCGATATAAAGCAGAATACGGATGATTCTAAAATGTGCATGGAGCCTTGTAACCACCCCAGTCACAACCTCAAAAACGTAGCCACTGTGGTTCCGGATTTGAATTTCCCAAAGTCTCAAGTTCTTTTATGCCCCTTCAGCAGTGCCTTATTTTGAGTGCTTTACTATGGGCCAGGCACTTTATTTGATTTCATCCTTAGCATTTCTCCAAGAAAGAGGAGACTGAGGCTCAGAGACTTTGTTACCTGTCTGAAGTCACATAGTAAGTGCTGGGTTTCAGACGAGGCGGGAGTGATTGCCAAGCCTGAGCACATTCCTGGGGTGAACAAAAGGAATTGGGGAGCACTTCTCCTGGCCTGCTAGGGCAGGTGAGACGCAGAACTATCAGTGTGTGTGTTTGCATGCGTGTGTGTTGCCAGAAAATTCCTGATTATAGGTAATTGCATCAAACAGAGGCGATTTTTCCCTTGTAAGTAGGTATTATAAATATAGCATATGAAGCAACCCTGACTTCATCCCCAGCCAATCAACCCCTGCCAGTTTGCATGCTACATATGTACAGCATGACTCAAACGACCCTCAGGCAGTGGGTGGGTTAAAAATCAATCAAACAATAATAATTTTTATAAGTGAGAACTCCCTGGCTTCCCAGTTGGCTGTTCAGTTAGTCCTGAGTCACGAATTTCCTTTTTAGGGTAATATTTACCATAGAGCGTGGCTGGTTAATACGTAATACCCACTATCTGATGGGAAACTTGTTATTAAAACATTACCTAATGATAGATTTATCTGATAAGTAATCCCTAGGATTAAACAATGTAAGTTGGGGAGGGACGCGGGAGGGTTTTCAGGGAATGGAAAGGTGAATAAGAATAGGCCATGGTTTGGAGGTAAATAAAAAGGGGTTTGTCTGGAGCTGGATGTCGGAAGAATGCTAACTATAATAATTAGAATAAAGGAAAGAGAGGGAGAGACAGACAGGGACAAAGAGCATGGGAGGAGGAGACAGGATGAACACCGGAATTGTTAGTAACCATAATCATAATTATAAGCACCTTTTATTGCATTGTTAACATATGCAGGCACTGGGCTGATCCTCTGACATACATCTTCATTTTTATTCTCATGAAAATCCTGGGGGGGTCACTCCTCCTACCATCCCCATTCCTCAGATTCCAGCCAGTCCAATAAAAGGACTGAAAGCACAGACCCTAAAGATAGAATGTCTGTGTTTACATCTCAGCTTCCTATTTACTAGCTGTGAAACCTTAATTTTCTTCTGCCTCAGGCCTCTCCTCTGTGAAAGGGAGGTAATGGTAATTTTGCGTACCTTATAGGGTTGTTTACAGGACTAAAGTAGTTAACAAGAAAAACCCTTGTAAACTCCATAAATTCAGCTGCTATTTCAAGCTGAAGAATCTGAGGTCAGAAGTTAAATCCCTTGCCTGATGTTGCAGAACGACAAAATGGTGGAGACAGGATTTGAACCTAGATCTGTCTGATTCCAGCCTCCATGTGCTCTCACCATTTACACTTTGGTGCATGGGAGCAATAATGAGCACTAAAGAGACATAACAGAGCATGTGTTCCTCAGGCACATGATGTCAACACCCCCCATTTGAGTCAAACTACCCCAAATTTATGGACCATTTTATTACCACAGAATACAATCTAGAAGCAACCCTAGAGGTCATCTCAACCAGAGACTGCAAACTGTCAGCTCAGAGGGACCTCTCACTTTCCAGAGATAGGTTGCATGTGGCTGCCTAGCACTGGTGGGTGCGGAGCTATGAAAATTTTGTATAAGTTGCCAAAACTAAAAATTGTGAGACTTAACAAGAAAAATCTAGATTTAAATTTCCTCTAACAAAGCGGGAGTGTCTGGACCCATATCCCTAAACTAAATAGTCCATTATACTCAGCTGCCTGAGTGTATTCTCACCACTCCCTACTGTTTCTTGCATCTGGTCCACTTCACTCGATTATCTCCCCACGATGGCCCAGTGAATATGAGATACCAGAACCCATGCCTTCTGAACCTCCTTTCCTCACACTTGATACCTAGCTCAGTGAATTTTTCCAGCAGGGTGAGTTGTTATCCCCACAGATCTGTCCCGTCTTCTGAAACCTTGCATTTATTCAAATCCCTCCCGCAGCATGGGACTTAGAGAACTGAGCTCTCTGAGCTGACCAGCACAGAGTACTGGGGGGCAGCTTACTCACATCTCTTGAGATCTTTTGAGATCTCCCATCAAAGCTTTTTCTGCAGACTAGCTTTATAAATTGATGAGGAGCTCCTGGTGACAAGGAAGCCCAGGCTGTCCCAGGACGTTGGTCTGTCACAGGGCCCCAACTGGGCACTTGAGAAGCCTCTAGCCTGAGGTTACCCAGTTCTACAGCCATACAGTGATGTTGTCTCTCTCTCTCTCTCTCTGTATCTCTGGTCTCCCTTCCATTACACAGTCAAGCTCATCTTGTTCAGGTGTTGACAAGATCATAGCAAAATCACTTAGCTTGTATGGTCTCAAACAGTGACTCCCAGCTGACCTCAGAGAGTGTGGCTTCCTTGAGGAGACTCAAACTTGAAGCTGAGCAGTGCACCAGCCCCAGAAAACACCTCCTTTGTGCCAGGCTCTGTGCTCTGCTGACTCCCCACAGACAAGTGATGCTAACCTTGCTTCTAGCACCAGTTTACCTTCTTTAATCTTCATAATAATCTCCTCACTACTCTGTCAGGTACATGTTAGGATCCCCATTTTACAGGCAGAGAGACTGAGGCTAAGCAAGTTTACTATCTTGTCCAATGACAAGTCATTGTAATTGCAAAGTTCTGCACTCTCACCGCCTAGCGAGTATAAAATACTCAGGTCGGTGCAGGGGAGGTTGGAGAAAGAGGAATGCTCTGTGAGATAGGAGGCGGTTCAAAAGAGGAAGAGATGATATCTGACTGACAGGATCAGGAAGAACACATGGAGGAAGGAACTGGAATGTAGTCCTGAGAAACAGGGAAGCTCCTCATGGAGGAAGAGAAGATTCCACATGGAGGCTACAGAGATCAAAGTCTCAGCAGTGGGCAATGTTGGGGTGTGTCATTTAGTTTACCTGGCCTGGGACATCTTCACAGGAATAAAGAGACAGAAAAGGCCAGATTATGAGGCTGCTTGGACTGTCACATGGAGGGCCTGGGGCCAAAAGGCACTGGGGAACCCTGGACAGAGTTTAACAGTGACTAGTCAAAATTGTTAGCTCCAGAGAGAGACACTCTGTCTTCTTCCCTTTCCTCTTGCTGTTGTTGAGTCCTCTTGCCTCACATGGGCTCTGGAGTGGGGGTAGAAGGAGGTGGACCCTGCAGTGGAAAATGCTCTGGAAGCTTCGGAGGTTGCTTCCAGCTGGAGCAAGGAGGGTGGAACATTATTCACGGAGAAGTGGGCATCTGGTTAAGGACATGGAGGACAGATGAGGTATCAGCATTCAGAGATGAGGGCAAAGGGCAACCCAGGTAGAGAAACTAGCACGTGCAAAGAGACAGGGGCAGGAATTAAGCAGGTGCACGTGGGGAAGAGTGACTCATTTACTTTTCTGAAATGGAAGGTGTGTGAGGGGGTGAGGTATGATGTGGGTTTAAAGGCAGGAATGATAGCATTATCAAGCTAAGGAGACCTTATGTAATTAAAAAGGGAGGGAGGATTTTGAGCAAGGGAGTGATATTGATGTCTAGGACAAAAACGTGCAGGATGGACAGAGGACAGAGAAGGAGAGACTCGAGACAGATGCCAAGTAGAAAGCTGACCCAACACTGCCGGTGAGATGTGGTGAGCATGTGAACTAGGACAGTGGCTGTGGGGACACAGAGTTCTCTCTACCTGGGGTATCCGGGGGATTGGAGCCTGGCTGTAAACAGGACACAGTATTGTCATTAACATCATCACTTATTTTACTGTTCTCCTCTTTCCTCTTCACCTTATTCTTCTTTTCTCCTCCTTCTCTCCTCTTCTGTAATTACTTACCTTTCAATAGTCCTTCTAGATTTAGTAAAGCCTTGGTCTGTAAGCATAATTCGTTCCAGAAACATGTTTGTAATCCAAAGCACTCGTACATCAAAGCGAATTTCAAGAACCATTGGCTCAGTTGTGATCATGTGACGTTGGGCATTACATAATGCTTGTAATCCAAGCATCACTCGTTTAGCAAGATAAAACTTATTAGATATGTTTGCTCATCCTGCGGAACAACTTACTCGCAATCCAAGGTTTTACTGTATTTCAGTTCCTCATTGGAGTGCCTTTGAATTTTGATTTTTTTTCAACTCTGTAAGCATTAGGATTGAAGTCCATCAGGAGTGACAACTCCAAAATAACAGTGAAGCTCGTTTCTCTTTCATGCAGGTTGGCAGTGTAGCCCTAGTGCGGCATTTCCCGAGGGTTGGGACCAGGCTCTTGCTATCGTCCCTCACCGCCATTCTCAGCCCATGGCTTCCACGTCTTGAGTCAAGATGGCTCTCAAGTTTTCCTCAGTAGATCTGTTTTCCTGGCAGGAGAATGGCAGAAGAGGACCCTCCCTGGAATTTGCAGTCTTCAGTTCTGCGTACTTCAAATTAGCAGACCTTATCCCATTACCACACTGCAGGGTTGGAGAGACCAGAAAATGAAGGCTCTAGCCTGGGTTACTATTTGCTAGAGTTGAGACCTGCTAGTGTGGCAGAGACAGAGCTCCTTCCCATCGGCTGGTTCTGGGGTCCATGCAGAGGAGGGAGTCAACTGCACCTTTACCCAATTGCATGGGTAGAGCCATGCTCCAGCAAACACTTCCTCACCACTGCCTCCGCAGGCCTGCCCTGGGTGCTCTGAGGGGTGTGGAGAAGTACTCAGTGTGGTATTTAGTCCGTAGGTGCGTACATGCTCACATACCGTAAAAGCTCGGAGCTGGAAGGGATGGTGGGGGCCATCCATTCCACTCCAGTCCGTCTTCTCTTCCATCCCAGATAAATCATCTGCAGCTTCTGCTCACACACGTCCAGAGTTGGGGGCTACATCGGAGGCAGCTTACTACATGAGTCACAATGCTCAATTCTTACACTGAATAATATCTGCCTCCCAGTAACTTCTACCCAACAGCTCCGGTTGGGCTAGGAAACAGGTCTTGCTTATTCCTCACTCTAAAAAAGAACTCATTTGCTATGTGAAGGCAGCTCTCACGTCTGTCTGTCCATCTGTTTGTCCTCTGCTTTCCCAGCCAGACCCCTCCTTTCTAGAGGGGGTGTGCCATATGGCTAAGTCAGGCCTGGCTCTGACTCTCACCAGCTTACTTGATCTTGAGCAACTGACTTTGCATTTTCCGAGCCTTTCGTTCTTCTCCATTTGTAAATGAGGCTGATGTTAGCCACCTCGTGAGGTTTGGCGGGGGGGGGGGGGGGGGGGGGGGGGTGTTAAATGAGCTAATGAATGCAAAGCCCGGAGCACGACACCAAACACGGCAGTTCTAATCATTACCAGCATCTTCATAATTAATAATAATAAAGCATCTCTGGCTCTTCTCCCCTCTTGGGTAAGTTGTAGTGAGGTATTAGATAACAGAAAAGAAACTTTGAACACTTTGGGGGAAAATTAGCATAAAAGTACCACCTATGATTGTGACCTAGGAGCCACAAGTTTTGCTCCCTTTACCCATTTCACTGTGTTGCCGTTGCCGCCCATAGAAAATCACCTCCCAGGGTCTATAGTTTGCTCTCTCCATTTGCAAACTGCCTCCTGGGAAGTTCCATCTGTTACAATGGGCATCGGCATTCCTCGGGCTAATTTGTTGTTATTGTTAGCAGAAACAGACAGAACACAAGTACACAAACATATTGAAGTACTCAAAATCTGCCTGCCTTGCAGAAAGAAAAGGAGCCAGGAAGCCTGGGTCCTGACTTCTACCTTAACGCTAGCTGGCCGGGCGACCAGGGATAAGTCACAGGGCCCCTCTAGGCCTCTGACAGTTGACAGCCCGCTCAGCAGCAGCATCCTGTGACCTGCGTTCCCCTGGAGTCTCTCTCCCCACCTAGGGCTAGTCTAGGTGGGACCAGCATCTGGGCGGAGGCTGGGTGCATGCCCAGGCAGCCCTGCTTTTGGTCTGTAAGCCAGGCAGAGCCCGCCTGCTACCGGGGTGTGATTGTTCTGGGGATTTGGCAACCCTCAGCAAACGTGTCCCGTCAGGGCTGAACTAAAAATAGGTGCTGTGCTGTGGGGCCCAGGAAAATTAGCGGCCCAGCACACACACGTTTGGCTAACCAGGTGGAGCCAAGTGGCCGCCACCACCTCAGGGGCACAATGGCCCAAGAGAGGAGGCGTGGCTGATTTTCCCACCCTCCTCCGGCCCCATGCCTCCTCCTCCCCTACCAGGGCCAGAGCCTGGCTCTCCCTTTCCTCCCACGCCTCTGCTTCTGGAAACAGTGACTTTTGCAGAGGTGCCGAATGTGGCCACAAGGTACTGGAAAGAGCCGGCGTTCAGGCCTTGGTGGACTTGGGTTTGGATCCTGGCTCTGTTATTTTCTAGCTGTTTGAACGTGAGCATGTGATCCTTTTGAGACTCAGCTGCTTCAGCAGTATAATGGTGTTCAGTATACCTACTTCTAAGGATGGTTATAAATACTAAAAGCAATATGTGACTAAAGCAATGATTCAAGAAATTTATCATGCATCTGAATCACCTGGGTTGGCGGAGGGGTGGGGGTGGGAGGTGGGGATCTTGTTAAAACTGAGATGGCTGAGCCCTGCCCCCGAGTTTCTGATTCAGTGGGTCTGGATGGTACTGATTTTCTTCCTAACAAGTGGCCAGGTGGTGCTTATGCTGCTGGTCCAGGATCACCACTGGGTCAAGGTAAGTATGTGAATTCTGGAGTCAGACCACTAGGGTTCAACCCCTGGTCCTACCATCGCTAGCAGAGCGATTTGGGTCGCATCTCTAAACTTTATCTGGAAAGTGGGGATTAATCATTCCTACTGTCTAGTGTTGATATGAGGATTAAGTGAGTTAATTCATATAAGGCACTTAACACAGGGTCTGGCAAACAGCAAGCCTGAGTAAACATGAACTTTTATTAGTATCACAGTCTGCAGAGAATATGAGTTCAATACGTGTTCTTTTTCTCCCTCTCTCTCCCTGCGGTTATTGTTGGCTTTGCTGGAATCTCTGTCTCCGTGCTGCCCCTCCCAGGGTCTTTGTGTTCTGAGCTTTGCCTCTCTGTGTGGAAGGGCTTATCCTGGGAGGATTTGTGGCACCAAGGAACACAGATTGAATGTCAAAGATTAGAAATCAAAGAAGAGCCTGAAGCCCTCAGACTGCACGGGCTTACCCAAGGGGATTCATTTAAGAGGGGCAGAACTGAAAGTCGACCCAGGTTTCCTGACTTCTCAGCCAGAACATTTTCTACAGCATCGTGATGCCTCTCCAGAGGCAGCCTCACTATCCCCAAGTGTGCTTAGGGAACAACCAGCTCCCCGTCCCATGCCTGCGCCGTTGCTGGGCCCTTGGGTTGTTTCTCCTGTGATTGTTTATGACTGAAGAAGACACAGTTGTAAACATCTAACATTTGAGTATAAATAACTATTTTCTTTTGTTCCCCCCCCCCTTCCCCCGGGCTAATGTCCTCAGAGTAGAATAGCTGTGTCAAAAAGTACAGACAGTGTTATAGCTAGAAGAAAGCTAGACATAGCAACTCTTCCCGGGAAAAGAGCTTCTCTTTTCCTAGCAATCGTAGAATGGCTGGTGATGTTGGTGTTCGAAGCAAGTGAGGAGTTCAAGGGGAGTCCAGAGCTGAATCTTCAAATCAGTGGTAGGAGACAGCCATGGCTGAGAGAAGGGAGATCAGAACTAGGAGGGGGATGCCTGGCAGAGTCTGATAATTTTCCCAGGACATGGTATTGAAACTAGTGCTTCCCAGACATTAATGTGCATAGGAATTCCCTGAGCATCTTGTTCATATCAGAATCTGATTCAGTAGAGCTGGGTGGGGCCCAAGAGTCTGTATTTCTATTAAGCTTCAGGTGATGCGGATTCTGTTGATCCACGGACCACACTTTTGAGTAGCAAGCATTTAGGTTGCTCTGCCTTTGTTCATGCCATGACTCTGCCTAACCCACCATTCCCACTATTTTCCAGACCCAGCTCCAAAGACTTCCCTAGACTGAGCTTACCAGGTTGAGCTAGGTGTCCCTTAGGGTTAGGGATACCTATGACTGATACCTATGACTATGGCAGCATTGACCATGCTGCACTAAATTGTCCATCCCTTCCTAAAGGCATGGACCAGCATTATTCATCATTATAGTCCCAGCTTCTAGCACAATGCCAATCATGGTTTGGGCCTGATTATTATGATTTGGTAAGTGAATGGGTAAAGGAGTAGGTAAGTGGATGGATGGATGGATGGATGAATAAATGGCTGTGAGGAGAGGAAAGGAGGAAGTAATGGGGTAGGAAAAGCATGGTGAACAATCAGATTTGGCCTCAAGATCATTATTGTCTAGCTAGACCATTTACTGAAAGCCCAGAGTCAGTGACCCTCCTCTGATCCTTGCCAACTTTTTGCCCTCAGAATGCTGACCCTGAACCAAGAATGAACTCAGATAAATGAATAAGATCCAGAAAGCATAGAGGTGGCTTTAATAAATACCAGAAAACAAAAAGCAGGTGTTGGCAATCTTTCTTCTGCCCAAAGAGTTATTTACACAAGTTTCCAAAGCAATCCCCTTCATCGCTTTTACATGCCTATTACATGGTTCTCTACAGAGTAAGGTCTGGAGTTGGTTAGCTCAGTGGATTAGGGAATGAGTCCCTCAAAGCCAAGGGTAGTGGGAGCCTTTTCTTTTCCTCTGCTCAAGGCTGCAGGCTGGCTGCCCAGTCCTGGCCAGAGGCACTGTGGTCCTGCTTGGTCCCAGTGACTGAGAATGGTCAGGGTGAATGCATCCCTCCCACTCAGAATGATAGGTGGTGCCATGAAGAACAATGAACTTGAGCTTTGATACAGACAGCCCTAGGAATGAAACATGAATACTTCACTCATTCACCAACCATACAATCTTTCAAAAACTTTTTTTTAGTTTGAAATAATTTCAAACTTACAGAAAAGCTGCAAGAAAAGTACCGGAAATTCTTGTGTACCCTTTGCCAGTATTTGCCAATTTTTAATATTTTGCAACATTTGCTATTCTATTCTCTCCCTTCTAATTTTTTTGTTTCAGTCCCCCATGTTGAAAATGACAAATGTTCAACAAAAAAATTGCATTCTGAAACAAAAGTGTTCTGAAACAAAATTAAAACAAAGTTTTTCAATGGGCACCTGGGTGGTAAAGCGCCGGACTTCGGCTCGGGTCACGACCTCATGGTTCGTGAGTTTGAGCTCTGCATCAGGCTCTGTGCTGACAGCTCAGAGCCTGGAGCCTGCTTCAGATTCTGTGTCTCCCATTCTCTCTCTGCCCCTCCCCTGCTCGTTCTCTCTCTCTCTCTCTCAAAAATAAATAAACGTTAAAAAATAATAATAATAATAATAAAGTTATTCAAAAGTCACAAAATTAAATAAATGCAAGAGAAATATAAATAAACTTTAAAATGATCTTGTTTGTAAGTTTGTAGCATTTATACTTTCTGGAGTTATTCAAACTTAAAGCTGAACTCAGGTATTTGAGAACTCTGTAATGTTATATAATAATGCACAGATTATGTTTTGGAGCCAGGAGGGAGTAGATTGCATATATCACACCACACTACCTCTTCGTACTTTAGGGTGGATCACCTAAGAACAAGGATATTTTCTTATGTAACTTCGGGTAGAGTAGAAACTTTAACATGAATAGGATACTTCTAGATACAGTCTGTATTCCAATTTCTTCAGTTGTACCAGTAATGACTTTTTCTTCCCCTCCAGTATCTGGAGTAATTACTTGCTACATTGTTTCTGTGTATCTTCAGTTTTTACATTTTCCTCGTTGATTTGATTTTTTGACCCTGCAGAACACGAACATGCTTCCAAAGTCAAAACTACAAAAAGGTGTCCTCAGAGACATGTCCTTCCCTCTCGCATTCCTCAACCTGTCGTGGATAATTAATTTTTTGCTTTCTGCTTTCTTATTCCGTATTCCTTCGCAAAAGGAAGCAGATAGATACATGTGTGTTTTCTTCTTTCTCCTTCTTTTTTTACACCTAGGGTCATGCCCTATGTATACACTTTTGCATTTTTCTTTTTTTTCCCCTGGAAGTCACTGCATATCCATTCATGGAGATGTGCTTGACACTTTTTTACACACGACCATTATCATGGCCACAAATTATTGCTGCTACTCTCTGGAAAAGGTGGAGTCTACTTCCTCTCCCCTTGAATTCGGGATGGCCTTGTGAGTTGTTTTGAGCAATAGCATTTGGTATGAGTGATGTCCTAGAACTTCCCATCGCAGACCTTCAAAGGATTATGGGCTTCTGGGTTTTTTTGTTTGTTTGTTTTTGTTTTTTACACTTGGAAGACAGCTACCATGTTATAAAGAAGCTCAGCATGGGACTGCGGAGGGTGATAATTCATTATTGTGCATATCCATTCACGGAGATGAATGGATCATAGTGAGCCTGGAGAAAAGAGACCATCTTGCTGTTTCAACATCAGCTGATCCCAGCTGAATATGGTCAACTGAGTGGACTCAGACTATAGCATAGGGATAGGAAGAACACCCAGCTGAGCCCAGTCCACTCACAGAATCCTACATAACAAATTGTATTTTTAAGCTGCTAAGTATTGACGTAGTTGGTTACAAAGTAATAGATAACCGAAACAATGGTAATCTGCCATCCGAGGGCTCCGTCTTCTGTGTTTGGGCATTTAAGCAGTCTTTGCAACCACAAATAAGGCTTCAGGAAATAATCTTGTGTGTTTGTATTTTGTATTACTGGAGGTCTATCTTTAGGGTAAAATTCTAGAAGTGGGATTGCTGGATTGCAGAAGAATGCAAAGTTATTTTGTTAGGTATAACAAATTTCTCTCTCTAGGGAATACACCATTTTGCACTTCTATGAGCAGTGTAAGCTTGTGATTGTTTCTCAGGCTTTTGAATTTTTTGCCAATCTGATGTGTGAGAAATGGTATCTTTGCATAGTTTTAATGTGCATTTAGGTTATTATGTATGCTGTTTATTGTCGCATAACAATTTATCCCAAAATTTAGTGACTTACAACAAAACATTTTTATCTCACGGTTTTTGTGAGTTGGGAATTGAGCTGTGGTTTAGCTGGTGCCTCCCGCTCAGGGTCTCTCACAAAGCTGTGACCAAGCTGTTGACTATGGTTGTAGTCATCTCAGGGCTCAACTGGAGGAAGATTCATTTCCAAGAAGATTCATGTGCCTATTGGATGGCCTTAAGTCCTCACTGGTTGCTGGCTGGAGACTTTGGTTCCTTGCCATGCAGGGCTCTTCAGAAGGTGGATCACAACATGGCAGCTGGCTTCTCTTAAAACAAGTGAGTAAGTGAGCTAGAAGCTGAAATGGGGCACCCAAGATGGAAGCCACCGTTGTTTTATAACCTAATCTCCGATGTGACATCTCATCACTTTTGCAAACCCTATTCATTAGAAGCAAGTCACTGGGTCCAGCCCACAAGCAAGTGGAGGGTTTACACAGGGGTGTGAATCCCAGGAGGTGGGAATCATTGGTGACCATCCTATAGGCTGCCTGTCATGGCATTTCTCTTAGTATAAGTGGCCCACTTATTTTCTTTTGTAAATCATCTGTTCATAATTCTTATATACAATTTTTGTTTTTTCCCTTGATGTGTAAAAGTTTTTTACATGTTAGAAATCTTAGCCTTTTATCTGTGATATGCATCGTAAATATTTTCCCCGATTTGTCATTTGTCTTTTGACTTTGCTTATGATATTTTGCCATTTAAAAATGTTTTTAAAAAAATTTTTTGAGGGGTGCCTGGGTGGTTCAGTCAGTTGAACGTCAGTTTCTTGATGTCAGCTCAGGTCATGATCTCATGGTTTGCAAGACTGAGCCCTGTGTTGGGTTCTGTGCTGACAGCATGGAGCCAGCTTGGGATTCTCTTTCCCTTTCTCTCTGCCCCTCTCTCTCTCTCTCTCTCTCTCTCAAAATAAATAAATACACATTAAAACATTTTTTGAGTTGTCAGGGCGCCTGAGTGGCTCAGTCGGTTAAGCACCTGACTTCAGCTCAGGTCATGATCTCACAGTTCCTGAGTTTGAGCCCCGTATGGGGCTCTGTGTGGACAGCTCAGAGTCTGGAGCCTGCTTCAGATTCTCTGTCTCCCTCTCTCTCTCTCTCTGCCCCTTCCCTGCTCACACTCTGTCTCTTTGTCTCTCAAAAATAATAAACATTAAAAAAAAATAAAAAAAAAATTTGAGTTGTCATATTTATCATCTTTTTATTTTATCACATCTTGATTTGCAGTCGTAGTTAGAAAACCTTTTCTATACCCAGCCTATAGGGAATTCATCCATGTTTTCTCCTCATACTTGCATAGTTTCATTATTTTACATTTAGGTCTTTGATACATTTGGAATTTTTTTGTTGTATATAATGTGAGGAATGGATCTACTTTTATTTTTTTGAAACGTCTAACTGGTTGATGAAACACCATCTAGTAAAAAGTCCATTTTTGTCCTCATGATTCAAGTTAATTCTGAACTCCATAGATGATTGGGTCTATTTCTGGACTGCCTAAACTATTCTATTGGTTTGTCTATTCATATCATGGTACTGGACTATTTTAGTTACAGAGACTTTGCAGATGCTTTATATTTGGTAGGACTCTTAGCTCTTACCTTTCACTGATTCCTAGCGATTTTTGTATGCTTTTTATTCTAGAAGAATTTTAGTATCAGCTTACTTAGTTCCAGAAAAAAGAGAAAGAAAACTGTTGGCATTTTTTACTGGAATTACCATAGATTGATACAAGAGCGGACTGACATCGTGGTCATGTGGAGATGTCTAAACCAACAACAAGAGATGTGTTTCCATTTGTTCAGGTCTGCTCAAGTATCTTTCAAGTGTGTCTTATAATTTTCTTCATAGAATTTCTGAACATTTCTTGTTAAAAACTCTGTAATTGTAAGTACGTTACTTCGTTCTTCTGAATCTCGTGTTTCTCATTTATAGAAGAATCGGATGATAATAGCTTCCTTGAAGAATTATTGTAAAAAGTAAATGAGGCGAGTTGCAAACTAAGCACTGTATAAATCCCAGTTTCCTTATTTCTTCCCTTGAAGCTCATGTTTTTTCTTGAAGATGGGGCTGAGGGAAATAATTTGTCACATAGATCTAACAAGGACATCATCTAGTTCGGTCAGTAAGTCAATCAATATTATAGAGCTCACTGTGTATGAGGGGGGTGCAACAGTTGCTGGGGATACAATGGTGAGGTGATCAAACATGAGTCCTGTTCTCATAGAGCTTCTGGTTAACAAACATTTCCCAATGCTCATATGAGATTTTATAAAATCAAACTGCAAGCCTGATTAGCAATCCAGGCCCTGCAATTCACCAGATTCTAAAAATGCACAGCGTAGGGGAGTGGAAGCTCTAAATGCTTTTGTAATCCAGAATCCAGTTTGAGTCATGATTCTAGCAGGTATTACCTCAAATGAGAGAGAACCAGAGCTAGAAGGAACACACGGAGGAGGGAACAGGGACAGTGGGTCATGATCTGACCAGGTTCACACAATTAATGAGTGACTGATCTGGGGCTGGAAACTGGGTATCCGGGCTCCTGGGCTGGGATACTTTCCAACACGCACCCACTGTCATTCTACATGCCATCTGTATCTCCTGTCACTGCTGTGCACGTTATCAGGGCTTCAGCTATCCATGTGGGTCATGCAGGGAACACTGGCTACAAATGAACAGCACATTTCTAAGAAAGACCTGATATCACCAGGGTCATTATATCATGAGGTTGCAACTCAACCCACAAAGATGGCAATTTAACAAGCCATAAGAACACGGAGAATGGGAATGTGGATCAGATAAAACAAAATTAGAGTCACTGTAGCATAGCACTGTTTGAAATCACACAGACACAACGATTTACTGCCTGTGTGAACTTTACCTGGATATTTAATCTCACTGAGCTTTTTTCTCACCTTTAAAATGGTCATGTACTTGTGGGATCTGTGCAAGAGACTGCTAATTGTTCTGTTTGGTTTCACCTTCCCTCCATAGTAATCGAAGCCCCAGTTCTTAGCTGAACCAACGACTGTGTGAAATGAAGACTATTTTCCCTCAGTTTTCACTGCAGCTAGGCGTGGCCATATGACTAAACTCTGCCTAGTGGGACGCTGGCAGAAATGGTGAGTCCATCCTCCAGGAAATGTCCTTTAAAGGGCAGAAGAAGGACTTCTACTTTTTGGTAGGAACCTTCAGTCGGAACATAGTGGAGGAAAGCTGGAGGAAGCATAAGGCACCGAGAGGAGTAGTCTTGGGGGTGAAGGCCATGCTCAATGAAGCACAAGACAGAAGCAGTCTAGGCCACTGTGGACTTTGAACCTTTCCACGGTACCTTACTGATATCCCGACGTAGGATTTTTTTTCTATTGTTTTCAACACTGCTGTTTGGGGACTAGGATATCTCACAAAGTGATGGGAAAACATGATGGGAGGTCCAACATGAACTCTTTACTCCAATGCATAGACACAGATTTTGTCTGCCTGGCTTCTACTTCTGCTACTTTTAATGACTGCATTTCAAGTTTTCTTTGAAGAATGACCCCCTTCCCTGGCTTCGGTGGAACTGTAAATTAAATTGCATCACCTTCCCCTGAGCTGGGCCAACTGGACTTTGAATTCGAATGGAATTTTTATCTTGGACAGTGTCACCCAAGCACCAAGCGTATTAAAAGTGGGAAGCACTGTTTTACTGAAGAATATCAATCAAGAAATGTGGCAGAAAAGCTATAGAGAAAAACAATCACCATTTATAACCACCATAATACTGGATTCAAGGCAGAATCATCCTTGGACGCTGATCAACTACACAAGCATAAAGCTGGCTCCACAGTGGGCAGTCTGGAGATCACGACCCAGCTAGATGACCAAAGATAATATCACCAAGGGGAGTGCATCGGTGGCTCCTGACGTGAGACACTGAGAAGCATTCAACATCACCCACGTAGTATTCACAGCAAAACTGACCAACCTGGATCTAATGAAGAAATAATAAGAAAAATCTAAACTAAGGGACATTCTGTGTAACAACTGGCCTAGACCCTTCAAAGATTTCACTGGTATGAAATACTACCAAAAAATCACACACACACACACACACACACACACACACACACACACACACACACCACAAAAAAATAACAGGACAAAACAAAACAAAAAACAACCCTGGGGAATTATCTAGATGAAAAGACACACGAAGAAAATGTGATAGTTAAAATGTACAATCCCTGATTGGATCCTGCATATATTATATTTTATGTATGACTGTTTATTACATGATAGTATGATATCAGTGTAAGTTTCTTGAGTATGAGAATTGTGGGTAGATAGAATATTCCTGTTTCCTGTTCTTAGGAGATCCATGGTAAAGTATGTTGGGACAAAGTATTTGGGGCAAAATGCCTATAAGCAATATTCAAATGGTTCAGCCAAAAAAATTAAAATGAGCAAACATGTAGGCAACAGAGAGAGAGAGAGAGAGAGAGAGAGAAGGAGGAGGAGGAGGAGGGAGATGACAGGGAAGAGCGGTAGGAGGGAGAGGAGAAGGGAGAAGAGAAGAGGAGGAGAGAGGAAGAGGGCGAGAAAAGGTGGACAAGCGTGGACACTTGGTGGGGCTGCTCGCAGGGCATATATCCATTGTACTGCTCTTGCTACCTTGTTGTAAATTTGAAATTTTCCCAATAAAATGTGTGTGAGGATCTCTTTTTCATTTGTTCATCCTTAGAGTGAAGTATAAAGATCTTTAAAGTGATGCTTGCCTCTTCGTCACATGCCCTGAGCCCCGTCTGCCGAACAACCTGGAGGCTGGGTGGGGTGACCCTCACACTGTCAGCTCTCAGCTGGGGGCGCTTTCTCCTTTGAGAACCACTTGAGGGTGTGTCTGCTGAGTGGGTTCAGTCTGTGTGACAGCGACCTTCAGATGCAGCACATTAGGAGAGGGGCTGAGGGTGAGGAAGTTGGGGGTGTATCTCACCAGTGATGAGGTCCCGCCGCTCTCTCCAGTCTGATTTGTCAGGCCCCTCCCTTGCCCCCAAACCCCTGGGCCCACACACCTTCCTTCGTCTCTTCAAACAGGCTGTCTGTTGCCACCTCAGGACATCTCTGCTTGTTGGTCTCAGCGTCTGGAAGGCTTTTCCTCCTGAGCCTTTGCCTCTGTCTTGTCATTTCTTCTTGCCCTGGCTCTGTGTGCCTCAGCAGAACTGCTGCCTTTTCACTGAGACCCTTCCTGACCACTCATCTAATTCTCCCCTCCACCCCTGCCTGCTTTAGACCCCAGTACACACTCAGGCCTCCTTCACAGCCTCTGTCGCTGTCCTGATTCTCCTGCTCATTGTTGGTCGCCCACACTGAGATGTGAACTCCACAAGAGTGAGGCTTGTCCACTGGGTTTACAACTATGTCCCAAAGTATACTCCGGTGCCTGGCTGCTGTTGGGTACTCAGGCCTCAGAACAGGCCAGGCTCTGGTGGAGCTTACACGCAGGCAGGGGAGAGAGGCCCCGGACAAGCAGTCACAAAGGTGGTAGGATTATGACCTGGGGAAAAGCAATGGGGATAAGGGCGGGCATTCAGTCTGGAAGCTAGGGGTGGCTTACAGTCCTGCAGGGGTGGAGCGATCCCCACCAGGGTGGGGCTTCTATTCTGCTTACCTCTTGCCCGATAATAGAGCTACAATGTGGGGCATCTGGGTGACTCCGTCAGTTAAGTGTCTGGCTCTTGATTTCAGCTCAAGTCATGATCTCTCATTTCATGGGATCCAGCCCCACACTGGGCTCTGTGCCGACAGCACGGGGGCTGCTTGGGATTCTCTCTCCCCCCCTCTCTCTCTGCTCCTCCCCTACACTCTCTGTCTCTCAAAAATAAATAAATCAACTGGAAAAAAAAAAGGGTACAATGAAACATTGGGTCTTGTTGAAAGTCCCTTCCTACCCCTGGAACCCATCGTATCGGCCACCTGTGCCTGCGGCCCAAGGAAACCATGCTCTCCAAGCCCGCTAGCTGGCCTACCTGCCCAATCCACTGGTCGTGTTTAAGGCCTCGTCTCACTTGGTTTCCCTGTGCCATCTGCAGGATTGACAGTTCCTTTTTCTCGGAACCCCCTCTCCTTTGGGTTTCTGTGACCCCTTCTCCTGACTCTTCAGCATTTACTGAGCTCTTGATAAGTGAAGGATTCTTCCTTCTGTGCTTTACTTGATCCTCATAACAGTCCTCTGAGTTAGATGCTACTGTTCTCCCCGTGTTGCTGAAGGGGAAACAGAGGCTCAGAGGTTCCGTCGCCCAAGCTCACAGAACTCGTGAACGACGGAAGCTGGACTCAGATCCACACGTGTATAATGCCCAAGACTGTGGCCTTAGTTGGAATCCTTACCATCTTTTCTCTCCACCCCTCACGCTCCGATGCTTCCGTATTGGTCTCCTCCACTTCCCAGCATCAGGGAGGGTTTGCCAGAGTCCACCCTCAGGCCTCGGTCCTCCCAGTACTTCCCTGGAGAAACCTCAGCCACCATCAGGATCTGACTACCTACATGCGGATGACTCTCACACCCTTACCTAAAGAACGGCTCCAGGATCTATTGGACATCTGTTATGAAAGTTTGTGCAGCCCCCCACCCCAATTCATATGTTGAACACCCTCCTCCCCCTGCTGCAGCATTGTGAAATTAGGATGTGGAGCCTTTAGAACGTGGTTAGGCCTTGAGGGTGGAACCCTCATGAACTGGATTAGTGCCCTGATAAGAGAGACCCCGAGACATCTCTGGCTCTGTCTGCCTTGTGAGGACACAGTGAAAAGATGGCCCCCTATGAGCCAGAAAGTGGGCTCTCAGCCGACAGAGAGTCTGCTGGTGCCTTGATCCTGGACTTCCCAGCTTCCAGAACTCTGGGAAAGATATATTTGCCTTTAAGCCACTTAGTGTGTGGTATATGTTATAGCAGCCCAAACAGACTGAGAGGTCACCTCTGCCTGGTGGCTTTCCTGGGGGCATCACCATTCCAACATGCTCCAATCTGAACTCACCACTGCCTCCCGAGACACGCTCCTTTGCTTTCTTGTGTTCCTTGTATTGGTGAAGGACGTGGATATCCACCCTGCCACCTGAGTCTCACTCCCTACATTCAAGCAGTTATCTCCTTGCCATTCTTGCTCTCACCACCCTTGACTTGGTCCTCATCATCTCTCCCATGGATCACTATGTCAGGAATAGTCTTCCCTATGGACACCTCCAGCTTCTCCACACAGCTTCAAGGGTTCTAAAACATAAAGACCATCACCTCACCTTCATGTTTCCATCTGTAAATGTCTCTCCACCTACAATGGGTTGGAACCCAAGTCCTCCCCATGCAGAGAAGGCTCTCTACCCTTGTGCTATACCCAACTCTTCTCTCACTCTACTCTTTTTAAAAAAAAGTTTTCAAATGTTTCTTTATTTTTGAGAGAGAGAAGAGAGAGAGCGCATAAGTGGAAGAAGGCCAGAGAGAGAGGAAGACACAGAATCTGAAGCAGCCTCCAGGCTCTGAGCCGTCAGCACAGAGCCTGACGCAGGGCTCGAACTCACCAACCACGAGATTATGACCTGAGCCGAAGTCGGATGCTTAACCGAATGAGCCACCCAGGTGCCCCTCTCACTCAACTCTTTACCAAGTTTTTGTCCCTATGATAAGCTGTTCTAAATCCTCTGTAAGTTCTCAACATCAGCACTTGCTGTTTCACATCTCAAGGCTGCCTGCCTTGTTGGCCCAGCAGTTACTGCTCCCATCAGTCTCTCCTGCTCACTGGCCCCAGTACATCCTCTCATTCTGTCAAGGCACCCAGAGCCCACCTCTCATGATTGGTCTGCTTCCCCTATGATTTGTGACCTTCTAGATACCAGAGAATGGTATCTGACTCATTCCAGTGTTGGGAGCAATGTCTGACTTCAGGTTTGTGAATGAATGAATGAATGAATGAATGAATCATAAAAGACTCTAGGTTTAATAATGGGAACATCAACAACAACAGCAGTGCTATTGATGATAAATACTTATTGAGCACTTATTCTTGCCAAGAATTATACTAATTGTTTTTAACCAAATTATTTAATCCCTAGAAGAATTGAGGAGCATTGGCTCCAAATAATAAGAGCCAATCAGTATTGGCTATTACCATACGTCTAAGCATTTTTATAGTACTCATTCATTAGCCCTTATGATAGCCTTATAATATAATAATATTATTATTTCCTTTTATAGATGTGATACTGAGGCCTCAACAAATGAGGTTGTTTTGCCTCAGGTCACACATCTGGTGACAGAGCACTGGGATTCACCTTCCTAGAGTCAATGGCTAGACTCCAGACTCCATTACAACATACCTCTGAATACCCTTGTCAATATTTACCATAACAGTAACTATAACAAATAGCTTTGAATATTCAGTGCAGTCACTGCAAATAGTCCCAGCTTCAAAACACATTGTGGGGGGGGGGGGGTGGTGAGAATGTGCTTCACGTACCTGTGCACAATAGCATCCTTGGGTTGCCTGTCACTTAATGCCAGCCACCATGACATGTGACATTTTTGGTTACATCAGCTAGAATAGGTAACATGATAAAACATCTTAGCATGAATAAATGCAGAAGACGTGATCAGGAGTGCTGTGGAAAAGCCATTCGTTCTGGATTCCTGAGTTATAATCCTCTCGTAAAAGGGCTTGAAATCCAGACTTGCTGGAAACAAACAATAGACTAAACATTGCATGCTCGCACCCATGCCAGAAGACAGGATGTTACGGGAGCTGGGCTCATCAACTTCGATCTCTGGCCCCTTGGAATACAGAGCGAAGCAGAGTCTAGAAGTCCACAGTGTGTGCGTCAAGTCAGCACGAATGCTTGAGTCGTAAGTGGACTTCAGAGTTGGAGCCAGTCTCGGGATCGTAGTCTCCCCAGTCCAGAAATTTGGGGAGGTAAAGTCAGGGGGAAGGACGTGGAGACAGTAGATGCTGTGACAATAAATCTGAGTCCCTCGGTTTGGGGGTTGAATTCATGCCCTACAACTTACTCTCAGTGTGAACCGGGGCAAACTAGTCAGCCTCTTGGAGGCTCAGTTTTATTATCTGTAAAACTGGGATAATAATCCCACCTTTTAAGTTTGTGAGAATTAAATGAGAAATGCCTGTAATGCTCTCACTAATGAGTAACATTTACTGGGCACTTCCATTGCCTGTCATTGCTTTAAGCATTAAAAAAAATATATATGTATTTACTTACTGAATCCTCTCAAGAACCCTATGAGGAAGGTACCTGGAAATCACTAGGCTTTCCTGAGACACCAGAGACCAGGGAGCCAAGGTGGAAGTGATCACACACACTGACTACGCCATACCCAAGATGCATCTTGGTAAAGCTGCTGTCTGATCAAGACAGCAACCTAAGGTAGACCGACTTAGAGTCAGATACAACCTGTTCTCAGCCCAACTTTTCCACTGACTACTGAACACCCTTAGGCAAGTTGCCTAACCTCTCTGAGCCATAATTTCTTTAGTTATATCATGGAGATTAATCCACTGAACTAAGAAGTAGTGACAAGGATTAACTAAGATCTACAATGAGCCTAACTTCAAGGAGTGCTCAGCAGTGAAGATGCTCCTTGTTATTATCATTTTATTATTATTTCTGAAATGTAAGCAGTCCATATATGCAGCCCACCCTTGCCTCAGACCAGCCTTAATGCAGGTGCCAGCACCTCTTGACTCTCCAGAAGAAACCATTCACACCAAACATGGATTTTCTGGGAGATTCTATTGGGAAGAGGTGGTTTGTATTACACATCCCAGAATAAGTACCTGACATCTTTCTTCTGAATCTATTTTCTGTGCTGTCGCTCAACTCACTCATGTGTTTACCACCTGAAGCTATAGTCTCTCGCTTTATATTCTCCCATGAGCCCCTCAGTCTCTCACCTCTTCTTAGTTCTTGACTAAATTTTACATCTAAACTTGCACATCCTACTCAATAAACCCAGAGGGCTGCCATCATCAAGCTGATCCTCCTTAAAAGGTAGGTTAACTCTGTAGGGGTCTCAGATGCTCCCCCACCCCATCCTTCTAAACACAAGAAGCCCTCTCTGAAAGGTGTTCTAGTGAAATTTCCTCGCATTCCATTTGTACCTCCCTCACTACCAAGGTAGATAGCTTGGCACATGATAAGTACTCAGTAAGTGACAATTGTCTGTTATTACTCACAGAACATTTTATTTGTTCTTAGTACAGCAGGTTTCTTACTGACCTCTTTTAAGAAATATACTTAACTGATGGTTTAATTCTGCATATTTCTGTGTCAAACTTATAACTTTTTACATGTAAAACTTTTTTAAACTTGTAAATTTTTAAAACCAAGGTACACTTTAGAGTAGGCTTCTCCAAGATTTGCTCAGTCAAGACTTTGTCCACAGTTTTGCATGAAATAGCATTTATTTACTTTTTTATTAAAAAAAATTTTTTTGAGAGGGTGAGAGACAGAGCATGAGTAAGGGAGGAGCGGAGAGAGAGGGAGATGCAGAATCCAAAGCAGGCTACAGGCTGTGAGCTGTCAGCACAGAGCCTGGCGTGGGGCTTGAACCCATGACCTGAGCTGAAGTCAGATGCTCAACTGACTGAGCTACCCAGGTGCCCCTACGAGCATTTTTTTAAAACAAGGACTTGCTTGGGTAACCTGGGTGGCTCAGTCAGTTAAGCGTCCGACTTAGGCTCAGGTCATGATCTTACAGTTCATGGGTTCAAGTCCTCCATCAGGCTCTGGGCTGACAGCTCAGAGCCTAGAGCCTGCTTCATATTCTGTGTCTCCCTCTCTCTGTGCCCCTCCCCCTCTCATGTTTTGTCTCTCTCTCTCTCTCTCTCTCTCAAAAATAAATAAACATTTTAAAAAATTTAAATAAAATTAATAAAATAAAATAAAACTAGGATTTTCTTGAATGTTATCAGGTAAATAAACCAACAGAGAAAGTTGAATTAGTGTGGAAACATCCTTGCCAGATCTCTTAATAAGAAGACAACATGATCTGCTCTTTACAAAGCAGCAATCATTTTAGAGACAAGGAGAAACAAAATAGCCATGAGTTTGCTTAGTGCAAAATACTGATGAACACCACACAATACCAGCAATTAGGCAAAATGATCAAAATGCCAAATTTCAGTAATTCTGATTCAAAGATTGGACGAGTAAGTCTCACTGAATCTTTCACAGAGAAACAAGGATGCATGTGCGTGTGTGTGTAGGTGTGGAACTTACAGAGGGGGTCTTAAGCAGTTTCTGGCCATCCTAGTCACCTTCCTGAAGCAGTTAATCTTGACCCCCAAACCGAGAGATCTTGCTTTCCATTACAGCTACAGAAGAGAGAAGGTCTGCTATTCTTGGACAGACTGTGGGACTTCACATTCTTTATTAGAACGACCTGCTCTAGTCCAGAATGTGCAGATTTTGGTAATCTGTCATGTTTTCAAAGGATTTTCTAATTCTTTTTGACCTGGGGTGTCTCCAGTTTAGGGGCATGAACTCAAGAGCTTAGGAATAGGGAATAGAAAACTAGGGAGAAAGGACTGCAAGAAATGGAAACTAGGAAGGAAAACTTTCATTGAGTACCCACTGTATTCCAGGCATGCTGTCAATTGCTATCATCTATATAATGATGCTTAATCTTGATTATATCCCAAGAGATTGATGTTATCATTTCCATTAAATAAAGGAAAAAAATGAAACTCATGAAGGGTAAGAGGTCGGCCCAAGTTTTAAAAGCCACTGAGGGGCAAAGATGAAGTTTCTTGGTATTCTGATTCTAACTTGTATGTTCTCTGAAGTATACTATATTGCCTGGGAGAGACATAAGAGAGGAAACTCACCATGATTTTCCACAGCCAAATGCCTTGCATACCTTTTGAGGTATATGGGGTGGTGATAAGAGCTCAGACTTGGGAGAAACGCAGTTTGTTACTTACTTGTAAGACTCTACTAGTTGTTAAAATAGCAAAAACTGAAATATTTTCGTATCAAGTCATAAATTGCTGCTGCCCTGAGCCCATCAATTGTTTCCTCTGCTACTTCAGCCAATCCAGAACTTCTTCAAAAATTTCTCAGATCTCCCCTTGGTCAGCAACCAACTATTTAAGTCATCACACATTAGGGGGCCCCCAGTAACCTTACTCCAATTCTTTGGCCAACTTATTCTGATTCACGAATATCTACACCACCATCAATTGTTAGTAATTTTGGATAACGCCTCTGCCCCTAGCCTCCTACTTCCCCTCCGTCATAGACCCAGTTCATATGGAAAGTCTTTGCTTGGCTAAGTCATCTTTGCTAATAGAAATCCTTGATTTACCTGATGCTGAATCTAGAAAACAGGTAGAGAGAAACAGAGCTAGAAAAAAAAAAAACAGAAAGGGAAACTGAATTGATCTATGTAATAAAGAGTTGATGAGGAGAGGTAAGAAAGGAAATAAACCCTGAAGGCTGAAGTTTGAGAGATGGTAACTGTATTTGCTGAGTGTATGGCTCTGGAGCACACAGAGCTGGTTCTCCAACAGTGGAGTAGCTAATTCAATGAATTAGTAAGGGAGGAACCGTTTCTTGAGAAGTGTTGCTGAGAATTGGTCTTCTTTAATGTTCCCAAGAGACATAAGAAAAAATGGGAATTTGTCTGTGATTACTACTGGGCTTATTTCTAGTCTACTTGATGTAGAGACTAGGTCACATAGAGCCCTGGATTTATCAAAGTTACAGCACCATGATCTCTAAGATTCCTTCTAATCTCAACCATAAACAGAATACCTCAATTGATCCCTCAAAGGCTGTTCAACTTCTATAGCTTCTGCAGGTATGATGACAAGCTGTTGGGTTACAGAGCACTGAAACTCAGCAGGTCAGTTACCTATAGTTTACCTGTGAGTTCTCAGGCAAGAATCTTACCTTGATGAGCCTTGTTATTTGTAAAATTGGGAACATCATGTTTATTGTTTTTGCTTTTTTTTGCAACTGTTTTTGTCGTTGTTAGTGTTTTCTGAGTTCTGACTGTGTGCCACTCTGTTTGATATCTATCACTTGATTAAGTCCTTACCGCAAATGTGTAAATTATGTGTGAACATTTCCTTTTCACAGGGTAGGCTCAGAAAACATAAGAAATTTGCTCGAGTACTCCCAGCTAAATGGTGGCAGAGCCGGGATTCACAGTGTTCTCTTGCTCCAAATCCAGCCCTTGTCCCTTTACAACATATGGCTTCCCAACCTGTCTAAAGAACCTAGAATGGAGGTCATGAGTCAGCCCTTGTCTGGGAGGATGCTTTGAAAAACATAAAATGCCATGGGAATATCAGGGGGTTAAAATATATGACTAATGACTCATCCTGTAGGACTCATCTGTCCTTTTTTCCCCATTTTATCAGAAATGCCCTTCCTTATTTGGGGTGGACCATTTTGCACCATCAAGATCCCTTTTCAGTGAAGAACTTGTTATTACTTGAGATGTTGGGAGTGCTGTCTGCAGGTGGCCTCCTGAGATGCTGCAGCTGGGGACAGCCACCTCACCCAAGGTCACACGACCTTCCAGGACAGCCCATGTCCAGTGATTGATTCACACAGGGGTATAAAGACTTGACCATTGGGGTGCCTCAGTGGCTCAGTTGGTTAAGTATCCAACTTCAGCTCAGGTCATGATCTCATGGTCCATGAGTTGGAGCCCTGCATCGGGCTCTGTGCTGACAGCTCAGAGCCTGGAGCCTGCTTTGGATTCTGTCTCCTTTTCTTTCTGCCCATCCCCACTTGTGCCCTCTCTGTCTCTCTCTCAAAAATAAATACATGTGAAAAAAAAAAAAAAAGACTTGACCATTTCGGCCTAACTTTGGGCAACTTTAAAGTGTTGGTCTAGTTCCAGAACTTACATAATGTTTATAATTTGCCAAATACTATTTTAAGAGCTCTGAACATATCAACTCAGTTAACTCTTACAACAATCCTAAGAACTTATTACTATTATTGTGTTGTTAGTGGTATTGTTACTTCTATTTAAAAAAAATTTTTTAACATTTATTTATTTTTGAAACAGAGAGAGACAGAGCATGAACAGGGGAGGGTCAGAGAGAGAGGGAGACACAGAATCTGAAACAGGCTCCAGGTTCTGAGCTGTCAGCACAGAGCCTGACGCAGGGCTCAAACTCACAAACCATGAGATCATGACCTGAGCTGAAGTCGGACACCCAACTGACTAAGACACCCGGGCACCCCTGTTACTTCTATTTTATAGATGAATAAAGGGAAGCACTTAATGGTTAGGAGTTCTGACCAAGACCATGTATCTTCTGGTGGACTGGCCCCTAGATCTGCCTCTAACTACTACTCCTTACCACTTCCTGTATCCCTGCAAGTATCAACCTCTCATCCACTAATTTTTAGAGAAGGATCAAAAAGAGCTAGGTAAGGGGAGAGGGAGGGATAGTTTTCTATTCCACGACCCCTGGAATCATCACAGAGCATTTCCAGTAATGAGATGTCTGCTGTGTGCGCCTAGACTGGAGGCTTGGCCAATTTAGGATGGAAAGCTCCCAAAACCCCCACAGGTGATTTAGGTGTAGGGAGGTCTGGGACACACTGATGAAGGCGGCACACAGGAGGCATTCATAAAAATGCCAAATGGAGGCCCAGGGATGTGAAGTGATCTGGCAGTGGTCACCCTGGCAAGCAGAGAGAAGCCGCCAAGACTCTCCTCTGTTTCAGGGCCCAGCCCACGGCTCTTTGAGCTGCACTTCCTGAGGCTGGGCCAGGAATCTGCCCTGGGCATGGGGAAACCACATACCTCACTCGTGCATCTAATGATTACTCAGGAAGTGGAGGCTTTGGGGCTGACAAATGCTGCACCGGAAAGGGGAGGGGAGGGCCCTTCAGGAGGGGTCGGCAGAGCCTGCTCCCTCAAAGCATTGTCTTTTCCTTCCTCCAACAGGATGCCAGGAACCCTACAGAAAAGGGACTCATTTGTCTTCATTCCCAGCACAATAACTTGCTGCTGGCCTTTCTCTTGGGCCTTGCTCAGAGCAACAGGATATAGTCTCTGCCAGGAAAGAAGGAAGGCAGGGAGGGAGGGAATGACAGGAGCTCAGAATCTCCAGGCCCACAGCCTGAACCCTACACTCCCTAAAAAGACCCAGCACTGTGAGGCATGGGACTCAGCCTAGAAGCATCTCAGCCCAACTGGACCTTGTAGAAGAAACAGTTTTCAGTTGCAGAGCAATCCTTAATCAGATGTAAACTAAGCAACCGTTAAAAGCTGAGCTGTAACTTCTGGGTGGCCTCTGTCCAATTTTTATCTTAATCTAGTCTTCTTTGCACATTTAAAGAAGGAGAATAAATAGGGTCAATGCAGAATGAGGTCTTCTTTCCATTTTCTTTTGGTGTTAATCAGAATGTATGCTATGGAGCTTTTTTTTAAAGCTCTTTTTGTAGACTTTTCTGGTCTCACTCCAGACCTACAGTATCAGAAACTCTGTGTGTGTGTGTGTGTGTGTGTGTGTGTGTGTGTGTGTGTGTGTTTAGGGGAGGGATTGGGGCGGAATAGAGACGTGGCAAGGGCTTAGCTATGGCAGAGATGGAGGTTGATGTGGGTTGAAGAATTAGAATCAATACTACAATCTACCATAGTAGGTATTATCAAAATCAATAAATTTTAGCAAATGTTTATTGAACTCTGAATATAAGCCAAACACTGCTAGGGATGAGCTATACATCTCTAACCCAGAAGCTTACAGTTCAGTAGGTGACTCAAATGTGTAATAGATAACCAAGAGTGTTAGAATTACTTATACAGTAAGAGTTAACTGGCTGGGAGTCTGGAAGACCCTTGTAAAGAGAGCCCCTCACCCCAGCTAAGCACACGGGGAAGGTGAACAGCACAAAGTAAGTTTACAACTGCCTTCCTCAAGACAAATCGTTGCTAAATAGAGTTGCATTCATTTTAGATTGACATTCTAGTCGTGCCTCTAAGACTCTTCCAAAGAGCAAAACAAAAAAATCGTCATAGTCAATTAAATCACGGGCCCTTGATGTGAACTATGCTTCCTGTCTAAGAAATCACTTAATTCATTTTTTTAATTTACATGTATTTGGATTTTAGCACCAGACATGTTTTAGTGATTGGGCTTGCACTCTTGCTTGCTCTCTTTTCCATGTTTGCAACCTAGAGTCAGAATGCAGAATTAAGATGGGTAAGAGCGCCTGAAGAACCAACCCTCTGTGGTGGAGGCTGGGGAAGAAGGTGAAGGGACAAGTTTCCTGGCCTTCCCTGTATGGCTCCCAGTCTGGCTGTGGGTCAGAGTTGAAAGTAGCAGACTGGAACAATTCTAGACGGACCAACCTGACCCCAGGTACTGCCATTTCTCTGCCACTCAGAATGGCCTTTGGAGGAGACTTCTCAGAAGAGATGAGAAAAAAGGCAGTGCGGTGTCAGAAGAGGAGGAATCATTTGTCGAGTGTATACTCTGTCGAGCACTTCACACATACAATGTCTTAGTCATTATTCCATCCCCATGAACTACGACCCTCATTTTCACCAGGGTGAAGATGGAGGCTCAGAGAGATGAATGACGGCAATTTGCTCAAGGGCACTTTGCTGATAAGGAGCCCAACTGGAATTCTCTCTCAAGTCAGCCTCCTTCCAAAGTACATGTTCTTTGTACACCTCCCCCCTACTTCTGATACAAAATCTTCTCCTGGGTGGTTGTGGACCATCTGATATAATAGAGTTATGACTGGATCTTGATGTTGGATGAATCTCTCTTGAAAATGAGCCTCTCAAATCTCCAGTAGTAAAGATGGCCTCTTTCAAGTCAACAAGGAAATTCTTTTTTTTTTTCTCTCAGAACTTTAATTCTTTCACAACTTGTAGTTTCTCCTTCTCTCCATAGGTATCTCATAAGTGTTCCCTGACAGTGGAAGGAAGGGAGGAAGTTTTCATTTTTAAGAATTACAGAGTTTTGCTACCCAAAGTGTGTCCCTGAACCAGCAGCCTCAGCATCATTTGGCTTGTTAGATGTTTGTTATAAATGCAGAAACTTCCGTCACAGTCCTCCAGAATAAAAGAACGAATGTTTACTTCAGTCATGGAACCCAGTAAGCTCTCTATAAATGCTACTTCCTTTCTACTCCCATCTTCCCTTCCCTTTAAAAAATACTTAAGAATGAGCACACTATAGAATCTGTGCTCTGAGAGAAAGAAAATGCCTCTGAAATATTAATCATAACTATTAGACCTGTTCTTTCCAATATGGTAGCCACTCACTACATGTGGCTAAATCGAAATTACTTAAAAACAGATAAAAGTAAAAATTCAGTTTCTCAGTCACACTAGATACCTATGGCTAACGGCTACCACATTGGGCAGCACAGATGCAGAACATTTTCACCATCATGGAAAGTTCTGTTGGACACCACTGCTGAGATACTTCCTAATCCTCCTGGGCATTTGCTAACGTGTAGCTCAGCCGTTCCCAGAGTAGAAGCTTAGTTAAGGCTCCTTGACTTGAATCCTGCTTCACTTATTAGAAAAGAGAAATGGCACATGAGAGTCCCAAGATCTGTTGACCAGTACTTGCTCTGTCTACTAAGGAGCCACAGAAACGTGGCTAAATCACCTCCTCTCTCCCTCAGTTTCCTCATCCTCAAATTTAGAGAAGAAGAGGTAATAAGAGTAATTCATATTAGTCTGGAAGCTCTTGTACTTTTTTTTTAAATCTCTTTGACAGTTTTGCCAATCTTACAGCCTATGGGGTGACCAACTCATCCTGGTTTGACTGGGAATATCCCAGTTTTAAAATTGAAAAGTCTCGTATCATGAGAACCTGCTCAATCTCAGCAAACCACAACCTCCAGGCCCCTTGCAGTTATAAAATTCTATGACCTTGTGCAAGCCTAAGTGGGGTAGCTACCAGGAACCTCCAAACTACTGCACACGGTAGTGATTAGGAGCTTAGGCTCTGGAATCAGACAAACCTGGCTTCAAATACTGATGCTACCGCTTGATTTCTGCGTGAACTTAGGCAAATTACTTAATTTCTTTGAGACTCAGTTTCCCCACCTGCAAAATCAGAGTGCTGTTAATAGTTCTTTGTCTGTCATTATGAGGATTAACTTAGCAAAGCTTTGCACAGTGCTGAACACTCAGAGCAAAGTAAGCAATCGATTATTAATTTAGCCGACTCTGGAAAAGGAGGTAGGTCTATCTTTAGAGAGACTGTGACCCTGACATTCACGTGTAGCCCAAGGTATCAGCTAAAAGAAAGATGCCTTGATTATGAGCTATTAAGCTCCTCTTCATCCCAAACTCCCACAAAGCTTGCCTGGACTAATCTCTAATAAATAACAGCTCAAATTGGTTAAAGAGAATGCATTTCAACTCCCTGTGCTCCTGCTGGGATAAAGTGACTCTGAAGAAGTAAGTTTATTGAAATACAAACTAATCATTCCTGTTGCCAAAGGAGGCTTCTGGCAGAGCCCTGTGAAGAAAGAGTGAAAAAAAAAAAAATGTCCTGAACTGCTGAGACAGCAGTGTATTTAGACAATTAAGTTTCGAAGAGCAAGACAGTTCCTGTAACTACCTCCCACACCCCCTAGTCCAAGAACAAAAGGTTTTGTTGAAAGTATTCATATGGATATGAATACCGACATTTTAATGAGCCCCTCAGTAAACTCATCAGCAATAATTACACCCAGCCATGGTGCCACAAGTGGGAAGGTACAAAATCGCGCCTCCAAAAATTAGTCACTTGTAAGTTAACCCCACAGTCATGTCAAGCAGCCTACACTTGATGGCTGATTCACAAAGATTCCTTGACACCTCTATAGTTAAAGGGGCCAGATCACCATGGGAAGCCTGCAGAAAGGGAAAAGTTCACATTTGCAGAAGACCTGCATGTCAGAGCAAAGAGTTTTGAGGAAGCCAAGGACACTGGATTAATGATAGCAGCAGGACTGGTACTGCTGAGCATTTGTTGAGTGCCTGTCATGTGCCAGGAACAAGGTAGAGCATTGTTCTGCCCAATCCAGTTTAATCCTCACCTGAATCCCGGGAGCATGGATGTTTCTATGGTATCCATTTTACAGATGAGGATAGTGAGGCTTAGAGGACTAGAAGGGTTTTGTCAGAAGTCTCATTGCTACAAAGGCAGGACTGGAGATTTGTACCCAGTCTCTAGGTGAGATTTCAGCCTCACCTCTAAAATGGGGATTGGAAAAATACTCAAGCATTTACTTCTCACTTACTGGAGACATTTTAGAGGTTGGATTTTGCCTTGGGTTTGACCTTGACCCTCAGTATGTAAATCCATGCAGGAAAGACTCTGCCTTCCTATCCCTCGGCGCTCTCTGATTTTTGCTCTCTCTCAGGCTCAGACCTCTCATCTATTACTCTGGCCGTCATTATCTTTGTTCAATCTTCCCCCTTTCCTTTCTCCTGTTTAGAGAAATAACATGGTCTGGGACTGACCAGGAATGGAAGACAAAGAGCAAATAGGAGTGAATGAGAGAAAGAATGCAAGAGAAAAAGAAAGGGAAAGAGAATGAGATAAAGCTTTGAAGACACCCAGACTTGGTGTGAATCATTGCTTTCACCAGCTGTACAATTCTGAGGAAAGCTGACTCAGTTTTCTCATCTGTAAAATAAGGGTGATTCTACTTATCCCACTGAATTATGGTGAAGATCAAATAAAGTATTGTCCATGCATTTCCTGCCACCTAACAGACACTTGATAACCTTATCTGCTTCCTTCCTTTCTCCCTGCCTCCGTCTTCAGGCACCATCTAAACCCAGGTACAGTCTGAGGCATCACTACAAACTTTACCAGTTTAATCCTCGAAACAACTTATGGTATTATATTCTCATTTTACAAGGAAGCTTAGAGAGGGGATTTTGTAAACTAGAATCACCCAGCTAGTGAATGTCCCAGCCAGAATTCCAAAGCAAATCTGTCTTTCTCCAAGACTGGGGAAAGAAAGAATAAGGTGAAGTGGAGGAGGTGCGTCTGAACGGAAGGGCTTTTATAATTTTCTTCTTCAGCTGCTCCACTGGAGGGCTGTTGAGAAAATTATCCAAATCGTGTTAATGAGCAATTGAGAGCTGGAGTTTCTCTGAGGGAAGAGAGTGAAAACAAAAGCTCTGCTTGGGGCAGGCAGCCACTAGCTGTGATCCCTACCTCAGCTGCTACCACCAAGAGGCTCTCACTCCGATAATTAACTCAATGGCCTCCTCTCAGGGGTGAAGTGGGGCTAATAAAACTTAACCACCTAGCTTGTGGGAAAAGGATTCTGTGCTCACTGATGGAGTGCTTTCAAGACCATCTGGTGCAGAGTGGTGTCATCGTAGAAACTGTAATTGGTGAGTACTGGTTGGGCCCAGGGAGAGCCCAGAGTGCACTGAAGGAGCCCATCAAAGCCTTGCTGTTGGTTCAACAAATGTGAGTCTGAATCCAAGATCCATCACTAATGAGCTTGAGATATTAGGTGCAGCTTTCAACATCTCTGAGTCTTGGTTCCTCCTCTCCAAAATGGAGCCAACAGAATTTACATCCCAACAGAGGGGTTGGGTGGATATAAAAGAAAGATCTTGATAAGGAGTCCTGCACACAGTAGGTACTCAGAAAACTTGAGATTTCTTCCTCTAGAGCAGTTCTCTTTGGGGAAGGAGAACAAGAAGAAGAACAGGAAGGAAAGAGAAATGCAGTCCCCACATATAGAGAAACTCATTTGCATCTCCTATTTAGAGAAATTAATTTCCCTCCCCCTAAGACTTGTGGATTGGAGTAGGCAGATCACTCTTACTGATGGTGTGGGTTTAAATGGTTTCATCCCATTGGTCTCTTCCTTCTTCCTACTGTCCCATTACTACAGAAATGTCTCTATGTTTTACTCACCATAGTCCCCCTTTATTGTGAGCACTTATACTATGCTAAATGTCTTCCTGACTTACCCATTTCACAACAATAGTAAATGACTTACTTCATTTTCTCCCTACCAACCCAGTGAGTAGCTTCAGTGGTTACCCCTGGTTTACAGTGAGGAAACCAAAGTGCAGAGGAGTAAAGAAGCAGACCCAGGGTCTTGGAGAATACAAGCAACAGGAAGGAGAGTTAGATCTCCAACACAGGTCTGTCTGATACCAATGGATTTGTGTGTGATTGGGGTTCAGAACCCTTTCTTAGAATATCCTGCAAGCATCCAGCTGACCAGGCTGAGCAGTGAGTCTGTTCAGGAGTTCAGTCACTCATTCATGGAGTGTGATGTCCTACCACCCTCACCCTTCAGAAGCAGATTCAGAGCTTCATTCAGAAATTGGTGCCTTTTTCAAAGCCTTGGTAAGGTTGCCTGATGAATAAGACTGAAGTTGCCATGCTGAGTGATGGCCCCTCTCCCATCACCCAGCCTGTCTCTGCTACCTCACCTTGTTGACGAATGGTCATTTCTTCACCCACAGCATGCCTGGCACACAGCAGTTACTTGCTGTGGGCCCCCAGGGTCTATGGCCCAGGATCTTGCTGAGGGCAGGGCCAAACTCCATAGCATTGCAGTCGAGGGTCTTTGTGAGCCCAATCATTCTCAGACAACTGCACTACAGTGCTTTCCCTGCTTTTGCTTATGCAGTGCTCTCTGCCTCTGGAAGGTTCTCGTCAGTCTTCTTCATCTGGAATCTCACTCCTTCAAGACTCAAATGCCTTATCAGTGAAGGCTTCTCTGACTCTCATCTGTCTAACACCTATCCCCCCCAGCAAAATTAAGCACTCTTCCCTAGTGCAGCATCTGGAATGTAAAGAAGTCAGTCCTGGCACTTCTGTGAGCCCCTGGAGGTGATGGGGAAACTCAACCTAATTAATACCTAACACAGTGCCCAACCATTAGCACTTATGATTCTCACTTTGGATTAAATGTCACATCATCTCTTGGAGATGCTATCTCCAACCTTGCCTTCTTAATGAGGGTTCTTCCCACACCTTCTGCTTCACCACCACAGTACCCAGCAAAATCTTCAGCTTTCAGATAGATAGACCTTAGGGTTAGAAGACTGGCTCTCCTGTCAAATGCTAAAGGTCAGCTTTTTGCTTAGTAATTTGTTAGCTATGGGACCTAGGGCAAGTTGCCTCATTTCTCCAAGCCCCTGTTTCCTCATCTGTTAAATGAGGCTAATAACACAAGATCTGGTAGGAATGTCTCTAGATTAATATTTGTAATGTGCTTAGCACAGTGTCTGCCACTGAGAATACATTCAAGGTGGCTATATGTTTGTTTTTTTTATTTGTTGCTCACTCTACAATGTTTATAACACAGAAGAAAGACCACATTTGCTGCCTTTTTTGCTGTTGATTTTCCAAGGGTTAGCAGTATCTGACACAGAGCAGAATCAATAAACATTAATAGACTGCATGCTGAGTAAGAGAAACATGGCTCCTAGAAGCCTCTTCTGTAATGGGGATGCCTGTGTTACTGAGGGGCAGCAGCTAAGTTCTAGGACTCAGATCAGCCTGCCTGCATCTGAACCCTCATTCTGCCTCTTAGCAGCGTTGTGCCCCATGACCAGTTGTTAATCTAAGCCTTAGATTCCTAATCTGTATAAATAGATAATAACTACCTCTTAGAGTTGTTGTGAAAATAATAATATCAAAATAATATCATATCATTATTATATAATGATATTAATGTAACAGGCTTGAAATATGACTGGCATGCAATTAGTGTTAATAACTATTACTCTAGATCTGATAATTCTGTTTTATATCATACAGTAGGGTAATTCTTTCTGTCTTTCTACCCTTATTAAATTGTGAGTTCCTTGAGGGTAGAATCTGTGTTTGCTCCATCTTTGTGTATCCTATACTTAGCAGAGATGATAGATGCCAGTCAATTTATCTTGAATACATTATGTTTCTCAATATATAACCTTCTCAAAGATCTTCCAGGTAACTAGGGAGGGAATTATTACCTTCTATTTAAAGACACACACATCTCTTTTGCCCTGAAGCACAAAGATTAAATGCACTGCCAAGATCCCACCACTACCTTAGTCGTCCAACCAACTCTTTGAGTTGTGATGAGCTACCATAAGGCTTCTAATAAGCTCTTTCTATCTCCAATTACAGGAAGGGGAGAGAAACCAAAGTTGGCAGTATGTTCACACATAAGCAAGCACATCTTTTCTTGCTGGAGTTATTCTGCACAGCCTGGGTGCCCATTTTGCCTGGGAGATACATCAAGATTCATCTACTCACCCCCACCCTACCACTTAGGCCAAGCGTCCCAACCCAAACCAAGGTAGCTCCAGATTTCAGCAGGCAGATCCTTTCCCCTCATCTCCCATCATGTAGGTCCATCCCTCACATGCTGGAAGCAGTTGATTAAAACTCCTATCTTTGCGGGTCTCCTGGATGGCTCAGTTGGTTAAGCGTCTGACTTCAGCTCAGGTCATGATCTCACGTTTTGTGAGTTTGAGTCCCATGTCAGGGTCTGTGCTGACAGCACAGAGCCTGGAACCTGCTTAGGGTTCTCTCTCTCTCTCTCTCTCTCTCTCTCTCTCTCTCTCTGCCCCTCCCCCACTTGTGCTCTGTCTCTCTCTCTCAAAAATAAATAAAATGTAAAAAAAAATTAAAAACAAAAAACTCCTATCTTTGCGGGTCTTGGTTCTCTTTGAGTTTTAGACCCACAATCCATAAACGTTCATCAATGAGCTTTCTTTCTCCCTGTGTCCTTGTGACCAGAGAAGGGTCCAAATTGGTTCAACTGTATGAATATCTATTAAATTATCATAAGTCACATTGTTAGGTGCTTCATTTAAAAACAAACTTCACATTCAGTTTAATTCCAATGCCAGGAACCATGTGTCAGGGTTGTGAAGGGTGGGTAAGACATTGCCCTACTCTCAAAATGCTCAAACTCTCTGGGGAAAACAGAAGTGTACAACTATCTTAATACTATGGCAATACTACTACTAACTACAATAGCTACCATTTATTGTGAAGTGTCCCATATGCCTACCCAACACTGTACCAAACTTACTTAAGCTTTATCATACCCAATGAGATAAATATTGTCAAATATAACTATGAATACCAACAGAACTGAAGTAACAGATACAAAACCAAACAGACTAAATAAACAGCAACAACAACAAAACCCAAACAAACAAAGCTGAGTTTTTTACTTGCCAGGCAGAGGAAAGTTATATCATTCAAACACAAGCTTAACTGGGCTCCCAGAGCAAAAATTGAAAGGTCTGTATAATATGGCAAAAATAAGTGAGTTCACCACATAAGGCAGGGCTTTGGTTGGTTCATGAGCTGGATTATTCGATTATACACTCTTTGTAATTGCAATGGTCTGGGTCACAAATCCTGGGTACAGTTCTCAGTGAGGTCTGAGGTAGATTGTACCAAGTCCCGGGTGGGTCCAGAGTCACACAGCAGGTAAATAAATGTGCATGTGAGTACCCTCGGCTTGCCAATGGTTTTCAACAGTTTGTTTTTATCTCCATTTTATAGAAAGAGAGATGGAAGCTCAGACACTAAATCACATTTCCAAGGTCTCCCAATTAGTAGAAGAAAATAGCATTTAAACTGTGATATCTAATCCCAAATATATCCACGCATTCACTCAGCATAAAAATTAAACTACGTTCTATAGAAGCACAGAGAAAGGAGTAGTGGATTCTGATTAAGAAGAGGAAGCTTCTGGGTGGCTCGAAGCATCCGACTTCGATTCAGGTCATGATCTCACCGTTTGTGGGCTCAAGCCCCATGTCATGCTCTGTGAAAAAGAAATTTAAAAAAAAAAAAGAAGAGGAAGCTTCACAATGGAGGCAGCATTTAAGCTGATATTTGGGGCATGGGGAGAATTTCCCCAAGTGGGGAAGCAGGGAAGGGCATCTCACGCAGGGGATAAGCAGCAAGCCCTGCAAACAGAAGGCCTTTAATGTATTAGGAAGAAAGAGTGGAGTGGTCACTTGTCATGGGGACTGGTGAAGTCTTGACTTCTCCTACTGAGAAAGGAAAAGGTTGAATTCAATCATAACAATCATACTTAATAAGGGTACAACCTTTAGAGTTGACAATGTGCTTCCACATCCAAGATAGTATTTGATCTCAGCAACACTTGTCTTTGTCATTGTTTTGCAAAGGAAGAAACTGACACCCTCCAGCTGAAGAAATTTGCTTATTGTCACTCAGAAAATGGTAGAGCTAGGAATTGGTTTCCAAATTCCAAGACCCATGCTGCCCCTTCCTGCTAAACTGTTTTTGAATAATTGCTCTAAATATGTGCAGCCAACTAGATTTTGGCCCTAGAAATCTGGGCTGAATCTGCTATACAAACAGATGTTATTGTTCACCTCCAGGTCAAGAAGCCATCTCTCATAGTGTGTGTCCATCCAACATTGGTGAATTCTAGGGTTTTTATTGGAGGAGGAAGGCCTGGAGGTGGAAAGGAGTGGGCCAGGCTGCTGATGGGGTCTCAGCCACCTGGTCTTTCTGGAATGGAGTTGAAAAGCTTCTTTTCTTTCCCTTCTCCTCCATGAGACCATCCCTCTCCCTTTGAGAAGCTTTCATGGATTCCTGTAAGGCAGAGAGGTGGGGCCCACTTGGGGCTAGGCAACTGCTTGAGGGAGAATAAGAAGATACTGTGTGGGTCATGTTTTTATATTCTTGCTGTATGACCACTGGAAAATCACTTAACTTCCCTGAATCTCAATTTCCTTATCTATAAAACCAGCAGGGGAAGAGCAGGGCTGGGGAGGGGGAGGTAGATAACAGCTACAGAGAAGATATATAGCCAGAGATTAAGAGCATGGGCTCAGACTGCCAAGGTCCACATCTTTCTTCTATCAGCATTGATACCTTGACCAATGTACTTAACCTCATTGTGCCTCAGTTTCCTCTACTGTAAAAGAGGGGGAAATTATATTACTACCTACTAAGGCTGCTGTGAGGATACATGTAAAGCACTTAGGACAGCCTTTTCAAGGGCTGTCCTCAGATTTAATAAAAATAATAACTAGCACTTGTATCATGTTACAGAGTATTAGACCTTCCAGAGATCCTGTCCTTTGCCACTTACGGCACCCTCTTTTCTTAGAGTTCAGAAAACTGAGATTCAGGGAGGCCAGTGATTTTTTTTTTTACAAGATCATAACCCTGTGAAAGACTGAAAAGGGATGTAGACACAGGATTTCTTTCTCCTGCAGAGGCAGCAAAGCAGAGTATGGTGAAGCCAGATTTAACATCTTGGTGAGTTTCTTTCCCCTCTCTCCCCCAGCTCTGAGAATACCTTTTCAATCTAAGGCTTTATTTCCTCAACTATAAAATGGGGATGATGACAACCTACCATGCCCTGGAATTAGTCTCTTCCCTCCTTCCCATGTCACCAAATCCCAGGGGAAGGTATCCTAAGGTTACCTTAGGGTAAACTTAGGATGAACCCTTGCAGCTCGAAGTGTGGTCTGTGGGCCAGCAGCATCAGTATCACATGGAGCTTGTTATAAAGGCTGAATTTCAGATCCACTGAATCAGAACCTGCATTTTAACAAGACCCCCTGGTGATTTGTATGCACCTGACAGTTTGAGAAACATTGAGCTAAGGGATGTGAGAGTGTTTTGTAAACACTCACTGTGAGAGTGTTTTGTAAATCAGGTGCACTGGGTTAGCAGTGATTTGAAAAAGATGAATAGCAGGTGTGCCTATACATACTCAGTATTTCTATTTGTGCAGTCATTGCTGGCCACGTGCTCATGAGGAGGGTGTGGACAAGAAAGCGATGGAGGAGAGACATTTCCCTGATGTAGTAAGTTGGTTCCTGGGGAACAGCCTTACATGGAACATAATTACACTAAAAGTTATTTGTTGCTTACCTGAAATTTAAATTTAACTCAGTGTTCTATATTTTATTCAGCATTCCTACTCCTGAATGGACCCAGTTACACAAATGTGAAGTCCCTGAAGTTTGAGGTATTCCTTTAGCTAATAGTGGAGGTAGCCATTGGGTTCTCAGAAGTGTGGCAGGGAAGGAAACCACATTAACAATTGTCCCATTTGGTTGAGCACCTACCATTTCCTAGTCCTTTTACTTAGACAACTAACGCTTCTATCTTGAGTTTTGCAATTCCAAGTATGGTCATGGACCAGCAGCTTTGTTTGTTATAAATGCAGATTCTCAGGGTCCCTCTGGACCTATAGAGTCAAGTATAGGTGATTCATAGGTACATCAAAGTTCAAAATTAGGCAACTCTGGGTAAGGAATAACTTCTCTAAAAAAAAAACCAAACTACAGACTTTATATTTTTATAGTAGTTTTAGGTTTCACACAAAAATATATGCAAAAAGTAGAGTTCTCATATACCTCTTCTTTCCTCCACAGAGTTCCCTCTATTATTATTATATTGATTAAGCCAAGAGGTCATTAGACTGAGGTAGTTCTAATTCTTCAGCAGCCTACAAAAGCAAACCAAAACCTAAGCCTGTAAATGCCTCAAGGCTAAGAAATTAAAACCTAAAGACAACCAATCACAGCCACTTCAAATAAAGCAACCACTAAAGCTATAACCAATGAAATAACACCCTTGCTTTGCTTCTGTGTCTTTTTATAGAAATTTTGCCCCTAGCTCCTGTTGGTGGAGTCCTCCCAATCATTTCTGGCTTGGTGGTGCCCTAGTGGAATTGATGTTTGCTCAAAAAAACAAAAACATCTTAATATACCTCAGTTTATTTTTTAACATCAACACTTTACATTGGTATGGCCCATTTGTTACAATTGATGAACCAATATTACATTGTTTTAAACTCAAGTCCATAGTTTATTTAAGGGTTCACTCTTGATGTACATTCTATGGGTTTTGACATGGCATAATGTCAGGTATCGGCCATTATAGCATCATGCAGAAAAGTTTCATTGCCTCCAAATCCCGTGTTCCTCCTACTCATCTCTCCCTGCCTCCCCCACAAACACTGCATCCCTGCAAACACTGATCCTTTTACTGTCAAATAGACTTTTGATTTGCTAGAAAATAAAAATTCTTCCATATGGCTGAGCATATTTTTCCAATAACCAAACTGATACAGAGGTTACATAACTTTGTCCATGGTCACCAAGCTAATAAATATAGGAACTAGGTTTCCATCCCGAGTCTAACTCCAAAATTTCTCTTCAATATAACCAAGTCCCTTCTACCAGAAGAGAAGGCATTTGCACTTCTATGCTGTTGGACAGGTCCAGAGGGCTGGGTGACTGTTTTCCCCTACAGAAAGTGTGTGTGTGTGTGTGTGCGCGCACACACACACACACACACACACACACACACACACACACACACGGGAAAAGGGGCAAGCAGAACTGTCTGGCCTATCCAGGTTCCCAAGGATTCCCAGTAGGTACTTCAGTGAGAGCTGTAGCTTAATTTCCAGACTGAATTCTCCACACCAGCTGCTCTGCACCTCACTCAAGCCGGTTATGATTTACAAATGGGAACTTAGAAATGCTAATGACCCTGACTGGGCGCGCTAATTACCCCTTAATCAACTGCTCATAGTCATTAGCTGCCAGCCCCGGGGGGCTGATAGGGCTCCAGCTGGCCAAGGTTAAAGGGAAGCTGGTTGTCAAAGTGCCACTGGCCTTGAAAATAGGAGGGCATGGGCTGGGGTGGAAAGTGTCTTCTTTCCATTTTCCTGTTCTGCCTTTGTATCCTGATGTTTTGGCCCAGTCATGGGGTATTCCAAAGGAAGCAAAGATATTTGAAGGATGTAAGGAGCCAGGCAAAGCCAGGAGTAATAAGCAGTTAGCAAGCAGAGGGTCATAGTAAAAAAATGATTATTGAATGCACACAAAATGCCAGACATTGTGTTGAGTGCTTTCTTCCTGACCCCATGAAGGTTATGGTTCTGAAGGAAGAAAGTGGAAGTCAGGAAAAGTAAGTACATAGGGAGGTGGCTGTAAGCAACAGGCAAGAGAGAAGTCATGAATCAGAGGCATCTGCAAGCTTGTGAGAGGGAATAGGAAGGAAACTAATAACTACGGAGCATGGTCTTCAAATATTTGTTAAACAAATTATCTAAGAGTTTCTTTTTTTTTTTTTTTTGAGAGAGAGAGAGAGAAAAAGCGTAGGGGAGGGGCAGGGAGAAAGGAAGAGGATCTGAAGATCTGAAATGGGCTTTGCACTAATAGCAGAGGGCCCTATGTGGGGCTTGAACTTATGAGCTGTGAGATCATGACCTAAGCTGAAGTCAGACGCTTAACCGACTGAGCCACCCAGGGGCCCCTAAACAAATGATCTAAAATCGAACACTCTCTATGTAAGATATTGTAGTAATAATGGCTTCCATGTGCCAGTCCCCCAGAGTGGCCGTCAGAAGTAGAGGTTTACTATACCTAGTTACAGGTGCAGAAACTAAGATTCGCAGACGTGAAGGATACCCATGGTCACGCTGCTAGTAAGTAGCTCTGCTATTTTCCTGATTGTGAACTTTAAACTTTCTAAAAACAACTTCATACATATATCACTGGCACATAAAAATCGTATATATTTAAGGTGTGCAACTTGATGTTTTTATATATGTATACATTGTGAAATGACCACCACAATCCAGATAATTAACATATTTATCACATCTACATAGTTATCATTTGTGTGTGTGTGTGTGTGTGTGTGTGTGTGTGAGAGAGAGAGAGAGAGAGAGAGAGAGAGAGATAGTGAGAGAGAGAGAGAGAGAGAAGATTTAATTTAAGGTTTAAGCTCTTTGCAAATTTTAAGTATACCCTACAGTATTGTTAACTATCACCTCCATAGTGTATATTATATCTCCAGAACTTATTCATCTTGGATAACCGAAACTTTGTACTCCTTGACCAACATCGCTCCATTTCTTCCTCCCCTTACCTCCTGAAAACCACCGTGCTACTCTCTCTTTCTATAAATTTGGACATTTTAGACTCTGCATATAAGGTCATGCAGTATTTTTCTTTCTGTGTATCATGTGTATTTCAGTTAGCATAATGTCCTCCAGCTGTATCCATGTTATTGCAAACAGTAGTGTTTTCTTTTTTTGAAGGCTTAATGATATTCCATTGTATACACATGTATACCACATTTTCTTTATCCATTCATCCACTGAAGGGCATTTAGGTTGTATCTTATCTTGACTATTATGAATAACACTTCAATGAACATGGTTGTGAAGATATTTTCATTTTCCATTCCTTTGGATATATACCCAGAAGAGGGACTGCTGGATATTTTAAATTTTAACCTCTTTTTAATTTTTTGAGGAATCTTCATACTATTTTACATAATGACTGTACCAATTTAAATTCCTACCAACAGTGCATGAGGGTTCCCTTTTCTCCACATCTTTTCCAATAGTTTTAATCTCTTGTCTTTTTGATAATAGCCATCATAATAGTTATAAGGTGATATCTCACTGAGATTTTAATTTGTAATTTGTATTTCCTAATGATGAGTGATGTTGAGCACCTTTTCGTATACCAATTGGTCATTTGAATTTTTTTAAAGAAGCGTCTATTTAGGTCTTTTGTCCATTTATAAGTCAGCTCTACATTGATGGCTGTGTACCTGATGTTATACCTAGGACACATTTAAGTTTTCTGAGGACAAGGACCATATCTTGTATGCCTAGGACAATGGTGGGAAAAGCATAATCTTATTGCCTCTTCATTCGTAGTCATTAGTCACGTACAGGTCATTTCTAGGCCGTTTGGATCTTTTGGTTGCATTTTTAAGTTTTTGACCTGGAGCTGGCGGTGGCCATCTCAAGGGACAAAACAGGGAAGCTCTAACCACAGCTAGATATGCCAACCATACAGAGAAGTGCTGGAAAGCATGGGCTATAGATTACCTGGGTTTGAAAACTGGTCCTACCACTTACACTATACACATGCCCTTAAGAAAGTTACTTATTTTCATTGTACTTTAATTTCCTCAATTCTAAATGATAATAATAATGCCTTCCTTATAGGGTGCTGGGTGTATTGAGGTATTCATATAAAGTGCAATAGTAAACACTGATGCTAATGGCAGAACCCAAACTAAGACAGATGTCTAGTTCTCTGCTTAGAAATATAAGCATGTGATGAATATTAGCACTTGCCTCTCAGCTAAATTTTACTTCTAATGAGTTGCCATCCATATCTTCTGTCAATTTCTTCCAAAATAGAATTTATTATGTATTATCCCATGACATGAAACCTGTATTTTCTATCAACACTACTCACACTTGAGGCTAACCCCCCTGCTTTGTTCAGCTCACTCCCAAATACAACACTGAGTCCTTTTGAAAGGTGATTCTTGTGTGTTAATTTGGATTTTTCAGCTGCATTGGATGTTTCTCAAAAGCTACATCTTAGTCCTCTGCTATTTTTTGTCTTGTTGATGGGACCTTGGGACATAAACTGGGCTCATTAGCTGTTACTTTTTTCCCCAACACAAGGTAGAAGCCCCCCTTTTGATGTCAGTGTGAGTATCTGTGACAGTTTTCAGTTGCAAAGAATGTAATTCTTCTAGGTAGTTTAAGGAAGATAGACTGGCTGGGTTTTTTTTCACTTGTGTGTTTGCTTGGTTTAGTATGGTAGAGCCTATTATCTACACTATCATTCTTTCCTTCCTTTTAATACTAGAACTAAATCCCCTTCCAAATTTCAGCTTGGCATTTATTTGGCTGCCTACATAGCAATTATATTTTCTATTCCCCTTGCAATGAGGTGTGGTCCTGTGGTTAAGTTATAGCCAATGAGATGTATTTTGAAGTGATGCATGAAGTTTTAAGTCATTTCCTTAAAAGGAAGCTCTTTCCCTTCCATTTTTCCCCCACTTGCCTCACACTAGAATGTGGGGCATGGAGGTGGTGACCAACTTTAACCATGGGATGAGGGCAGCACTCTAGGGAGTGACTGGGCACCAAGAAAGAAGAAGACCGAGTCCTTGAATGACCAGGAGGGACAGAGTCACCATTCTCTCCTGGGCTGTCAATCAGCTCATAATTTTATATGAGAGAGAAAGAAATTTTTGACCTTAAGTGACTATATTTTTCCTGGTGAAGCAGCTGAAACAGTGTCCTAACTAGAAACATCTAGTATTAAATGGCTTGTGGGGTCATTGAGAGGATGGAAGAAACAGTGTACATGAATTTTTAAAAATGACCCCAAAGTCCTGGGCAATCCAGAGATCTTCTAATTCTTCTTGTCCCTTTTCTGAAGTGGAAGCTTTGGTTCCAAACCTACCCCAGACTTGCTAAGATCATAAAGGGACATATGATACCTGCCGTAGTCTGTATTAACAGAATGAATGCCAGGCGCCATGTCTCTTAATCCTCCCAAAGCAAGTAAACAGCATTGGGCCCTCCACCAATGGGGCTGCAGAAAAACCAAAAATCCTCACAGCTAAGCTGGCCACAGAAGCAGCAGAGGCTTGTCCCCTGCTCCTGCCTTCCAGAATTCACATCCCTGTATCTGATTGGCCAAACCTAAATCCCACCCAGAGTTCAGCTACACAGGAGTCTAGGACTTGTAACTTTTACTCTCCTAACCCCCACATCATAGGGATATATACCAGAAGGAGAAGGAGGTGGATTTTGAATGCTAATCTACTATATCTGGCAAAGTAGATTTATCCCATCTTGAGGGTATATAGTCATTCAACAGATATTTTCTACTGAACATTTATCACATGTCAGGCACTGCATTAAATACTGTGGTCACAGCTGAGTGTGACACAGTCTTTACCCTCAATGAGTTCTCCAGTACAATTTACAACACAGCATACTAAGTTCTAGGAGGGAAGCCTAGAGTTTCCAGGGAAGGCAGAGCAGGGCTGCTTAGGCAGGTTTCACGCAAATGGCAGAAGAGGGAGCACTACTGAGGGAGGACTTATGCAGGTGATGAAGTTAGTCCTGAAGGAAATATATATCACGGCTTTGTGACAGAGAACTTGGGCTAAGACCATGTTGAATCCCCCACTGCCACCCATTACCTAAAACCTTGAGTAAGATCTCCTATAGGCCTGAATATAAGGCACTGTTTGCCCTTCCCACCCCCATCCCCACAAAAAATCTATTCCACAGAAAAGAGGAAATTTCTTGGTTGGCTCAGGCTTCTATAACAAAATACCACAGACTAAGTAGTTTATAACAACAGAAATTTATCTTCACAGTTCTGGATGCTGGAAGTCTGAGATCAGAGCACTAACATGTGGGTGAGGGCTCTCTTCTCTCTTCTGGGTGGTAAACTTCTCTTTGTGTCCTCACATGACAGAAGTGGGTGGGGACTCTGTGGAGTCTCTTACAACAGCGCTAATCCCATTCACGAGGGCTCTGCCCTTATGACCTAAGCCCATCCCAGAGGCCCTACTTCCTAGAACCATCTCATTGGACATTAGCACTTCAAAATATACATTTTCAGGGGACACATTCAGACCACAGCAGAGGGTAACTTTACATTCATTTCCTTATCAAAATTAGTCCTTTGCTTAAAAAAAAAGATATGATGTTAACTTGCAATAATATCCTTTAATTTGATGTATGATGCCTTTGAAAGAAGAAGGCACTTGCCTAAGATCCCACAACTAGAAACTGGTGGAATCAAAATGGATGCCTTCTCCATTGTTCAGCTTTTAGCTACCAACCATATCATTCTTCTTGCCTGCTGGCTTCTCCCTGGTGCTCTTTCCCCACATTGTAGTTAACTTCCAGACAGTACTTCTGAGGTGTAGGACTTGCATTTCTTATGCATCTTTGACTCAGCCTGTAGTTCTCACTTCCCCAGGTATCCCTCAAGGTCTCAGGCAAGGACTCCTTGGTTCCAGACATCTGGCCCCTCTGGTGGTTGAAGCTAGACTCAGACTTTTCTTGAATCAGATATGCGTCAGTCTGAGGATGTCTTCAGATCAATAGTTGCAGCCAACAAGGCAGACCCAGCCTTTCCTTCCCCAGACATCTCAACAGGGTGGAATGATCTCATCTGAAAAAGTGTGTGTATAGAAAGCTAGATTCAAACTCTGAACAGCTGGACTGGTTAACACTGTGTGAGCACTCTGTACTCAATCACAGGTGATTCCCTTCTTCTTAACACCACAGCCAGCATTTGACTCATTTCATCACCGTACAAATGGGAACCGATAACTAAAGGGATTCCTGAACATTGCCCCTGCCCCTGAATTTCCAGAGATACCCTGATATCACCAGCCCTACTGGTTTTCCCACCTGCACTTGTTCCTCAATCCACCTTAGGCTTCTTCTCAAACACTATCAGAATGTGATGTGGGGCCCAATCCAAGACTAGTGGGTCCAGTTCCCAGACTGCAGTGCTTTATTTTACTTAGCAGTATTGAGTTGTATTGCGAGACTGATCTTCACTTTCCATGTTGCCTTGAGACTCAGAATGTATTCACATATAACGTCTAAAAAAATAAGCAGAGGTTCTAGGAACACCACAAGCTGCACAGGCAAGCAGAAAAAGAGTCCTGGGCTGGGAATCTTAAGACAGGAGTCAAAGCCCTAGTTCTGGTGCTGACAAGCTGTGGGAACTTTTGACAAATCGTTCCCCTTACGCCTTCTGTTTCCTTAGCAGTAGAAATCCAGAAGTTAGCTGGATTAGATCAGGGCTTTTCAAATGCTAATATGTATACAAATCACCTGGGGATCTTTTAAAATGCAGAGTTTGATTCAGCAGGTCGGGGCTGGTCTGAGATTCTGCTTTTCTAACAAGGGTTCAGGTGAAGCTATTGATGCTGGGCCAGGGACCACAGTTTGAGTTTCAAAAGCTCCTTCCAGTTCCCGCACCCTGTGTACCTCACACTCTTTTTAGTGACAAGAATAACGTCTCCGATGGATTTAAGTATATATTTATATACTCTTCTTAAATGATACACATAATACAGGTGGCTAAAAAATTAAAACAATACAGAAATATAAAAATATGGAAGTGCCCTGGTAATCCCACCCCCAAGAGAGCAAACATGATCATCCACCCAAAGTGGCACTCAACTATTTCTGCTGACCAAGCCTCCAGAACCTTTTCTGAAAGGAGTTAAAGTTTCTCTTCCAGTGCAAAGTCATTGCAACACCTCCGTGCAGTGGTGGCAAAGTAGTGAGTTTGAGCTTATAAAGTGGAGGAGTGGAGTTCTTTCTGTCATATTCTCAGATGGGGATTTAGAGTTTATGGTGACTTTGGAAAGGGATCTTCACAGAGCTAAAGGAAGGAGAATGAAAACACAGAGGGCCAGAAATTTGGTCACCTGGGGCTTTCCAAATAGGGGCTTTCTCCTCCTTAATTTCTCTGTAGGGGCACAGCCCAGATATTAGGGGGAAAGTTTGGCATATATTTTCCCTAGAAAATGCCCTTTGACATCAAAGAGTGATCTACTGGAACCAAGAAAGGTGAGAATTTCTTGAGCAATGTGCTCAGGACCAATTGGTCCTGGCTACATAGAACAGATTCCTCTTAATCCAGGGGACCCAAGAGAGGGGAAGTTTTTATCTTCTGTCACCTCGGGCACACAGATGAGAAGGCCAGATGCAAACTCTGGCTTTGCTGTTGTTTCAAGAGCAGACTCAAGAGACAAGATTCCCAAATGCCCTCAGGACTGCATTCAACCTATTCAAAATAGCTGTCATTGGCTTGGTACCTCTCCCTCTTTCTTCTAAGTCTCTTCCCTTCTCCACATTCTTCAGGAGGGAGTTTTGATGCACTTAAAAAGCATTTCCCCCAAATGAACCCTGTTCTTTCTTGTCTCTGGACCTTTCATAGGCTATATCTCCTTCCTGTCATCTATTCCCCATGGTGTTCACTGACCTCTCTTCCCTCCTTGCCCTCCCCAGGTACAGCAGGGAGAGTCTTCTCTCTGCTGGCATTTTATACCACTTCTATAAGAATACTTCTTATACACGATAATGAAATTTTTTGTTTCTCACATTAGACTAGAGATCCTCGAGGACAGATAACCCTATCCTATTTAAGGTTTTATCTCCTTCCACAGCATAGAGTATGCTCATTAAATATTTGTTAAATGAATGGAGGAAATTTAACTCACTCAAGGAGAATTAAAGTGATAATTACTAAATATGCTTGCATGATTTCATTTCTGATCAATTAAGGACTTAATAATAAAGATAGGGTCATTGATTTATTTACTTTGTATACAAATTTTGAGAAGACAGTGTGGTATAGTAAAAGACACTGGATTTGAATTCAGAGAGACAGGTCTGCCATTTATATATTGTATGTCATTTGGCAAGTCCTTAACTTTTCTGAGTGCTATTATCTTCCACAAGGAAAGAGTAATTCCTATCATTTTCTTAAGACTAAATGAGGTAGCAGGCTTGAAAAAAACTGTAGTGAGATGTGCAAATGTCAGCACTTTTGTAATGGAGCATTTGGGGAAATTAAAGACACCAAGTGACTGCCACCAGTGTTGATGATGGCTCCATGTACAAGTTATGAAGATATTGTCTCTTGGATACAACCCCTTATTGCCCTACCCTACCCCACCCCACTTCAGTACCCTGTTTTGAGACATTGGGCTAGGACTCTACAAACCAAATGCCTCCTTTGCTAGCTGCTTCCTTTTAGCCTCTGTAGGTAGGGGATGCTTGAGAGAGACTAATAAGACTGACAGAGGAAGAGATTTCCTTCATCCTGTTTGCCTCCTATTCCTGTACATGTCACCCAAACCTTGTTTCTTCACCCTGGAAATAAAGGTTTCTTCCAGTTGGATCCAGCTGGCAGTTTCCAATAGTTGGAAAACCAGCCTCATTGCATCCCCTCAGAGACATCAGCACTGGCTGCGGGCAGTAAACCCCACCCCCCCACCCCCTGCCCAAGAGGCCTGGGTTGCAGCACTACAGAGCTCCTCCTCTGAGCTTAGAGACCTTAGCACTAGCTGAGCACCACCACCTGGGTTTCAGTCCTGGGACCTCCAACTTTCTACATTTTAAGATTCCAACCTCTTCCTTTGGAACATGAGAGTTCTTTACCCAGAGGCACCTCGCTAACCTATGCCCTGATTTCTGATCATAGAATTGCAGTAATAAATGTGTAGTTTGGAGCCACTGAGTTTTGAGGTAACTTGCGATGTAGCAATAGATGACTACTAAAGTCCCTTTGATTGAGAAAGTATAGGAGGACAAAAGGAAACTTTTGTCCAACTTTATTTTCTGATTCATTGAACACAGAAAGCTGGACTAAGAATCAGCAGTTATACATTGCAGTCAATTGAATATTCATTTAGTTTCTACAATTTCACTTTTTCTAAACCTTAGTTTCCCTCTCTTTGTGGAAAGTGTACTGGTGGAGAGGGGACTAGGACAAGGTGAATTGAACTACAGTTTTTAAAACATCTTCTGTCTTTAATTTCCCATAGGCATACATGGGCTAGGTATTAGAGGAACAGAAAATACATTTCAAACTCTAGATCTCTTTTTTACTATGAAACTGATGTGTTGAAATGATAAAAATGGGATAAAGTTTAGTAGCCTAGGGAGACCAAGACTAATCAGGATTCTTATTTGAAAATAGTGTATTTGTCACAGTAAATTAACTTCTTTAACAGGCAAGCACAGACTATTAGTGCTTTCGCATTACAAAAGCTCATTTCTTGGCATGTGGAGTAGGGAGGGACTCTGTTCTACATACTCATTCAAGAACTCAGGCTCCACTTGTCTTATGGATCTGCCTTCTTCTAGGTGACCTCAGTGATCAGCTGGGGAAAGACAAAGAAGAACTGATGATGTGAGAGGTTTTTGTGGCTAGCCCTGGCCTGGAAGCACCTCACTTCTTTCTATACACTATTGGCTAGAATTCATTCATGTGGAACCACAGAGCTTCAAGAAATTCTGGGAAATGTAGTCAGCTGTGTGTCCAGGAGGAAAAGGAAGTAAAGGTTGGTGAATTCATAGCAATGTCTGCCAAAAACTTAAATCAAATCTTGTTGCATTCAGTAGCAAAGAAATGGATTGGGTTGGTATTTGCATAGTTAATACCACCAAGTAGAATTGTATAGGCTGTGTCCTGCTGAAAGCAACAGGATGAGGGAAAATGGAGGCTGTGTTCAGCTTGGAGAAAGGTTTTCTTCTTTCTAATGATCTACCAAGAGAGGTATGCCTTTAGGAAATTCATGCAAAGCCACTGTAAGTGTTAGTGACCCTGTGCCTAACTCATGGAATTGATGGGAAAGCAAAAGGATGAGGCTTGGAAATAAGAGAAGCCCAATGCTAGTACAAGACCAGTCTAGTTAGGATGTTCCTACTGACCTGGTCATCAAATCATCAGCAGACATTCACTGCCATGCTGACAGCCCCTGCTGGAAACTCACTTTCTCCCCAAAAGGTTGTCCAAAGCATTGTACCAGGTAGGTTTCCTTTGGTTCTTGAAGCAAAACACTCCACACACAGGAATACTGCTCCAGCTCATATATTGGGTAACATAGAAGGCTGTGAGTTTTAAATGGGGCCCAAAGTAGACAGAGCATCTTAGGAGATTCAGGCTGTGGTGCGATTAGCACTACCCATAGGCCACATGTCTGGCAGATGATTGGATGTTGGAGGTAACACGGTAGGAAAAACTTCATTATGAATCCTGTGGCATGCTTCAGTGGGAGAATCACAATGCAGGGGTCCTGTCCCTTCAGACAACACACATCTGCAGCAGGGAATTTTACAACTAGGTCATCAGTCCAAATTTGGTTAAAAAAAATGGGAGCCACAAAGTGAAATTACCAGAAGTGGCCAAAACAAGAAATGTCATACCCTCCACTGTCCAAACTAATCAGAAGATAGGTTTAATCACTCCCAATACATATTAACCTGAGGTATCTGTTTTATTTAGAGGCAGAATTTTGAGCACATAGCAGGTGCTTAAATTCACAACAGGTGAATGCTGTTGAATTAGTAGCTGCCTTAATGGAGTAGACATTTTTTGAGTTACTGAATGTCAGAAAATTCTTCTTAAACTGGAATAGGAGCATGGCTTTGTCCCCAAGAAGAAAGACATTTCTTTTTATCACTCTAGGCAGCCAGAACAGGGCATCCCCAATTTTTTTCCACACGATGGTGCATGCATGTACAGCACATTTGGTTCAATAGCATGAAGGTCAGAGCTCAGATGACACTGCTTATAAATGAAGCTCCCAGGCCCTGTCCACTGTCCCCTAGATAGTATCTTGCTGATTGGGAAGCTTTGCACTAGACAATGATCAACTGACCAATCAGATGTTTTAGCCCTAGACACGAGATCTTGAGGGAATGATGACAAGGTACAGAGTCAGCTGGAGATCATCACCACTATTAAGTATTCGTATTAGACACAAAATGCAACAATTTGTCTTTTACTTTGGAAAGACTATCCCAGCATGTCCTGGACCACTGGATGCCTGAAAACTTCACCGAAGTGACAAGACCCTCAACTTTAGCATGGCGAATCTCCCATCCCCTGGAGTGTGTATCTCTAAACAGGACCTCCAGCATACTAGCCACTGTTTGTCCATTTTAGCCAATCAACATGATGTGATTGATGTAATGGACCAGTGTCCTGGTCCAATTATCTCAGGTTTTATTGCAACACAGAGGTGACACAGTCCTGAGAAAATGAATATTATCCATCTCATGTGAATGCAAACCCTTTCTAATCCTCTTTTTACATTGAAATGAAAAAGAATGCATTCACCAAATGAGTGGGGGCATACCATATCCCTGAAGTCTTATTAATCACTTCTAGCAGGGATACTATATCTGGCATAGCCACAGGAGCTAGGACTACTACCTCGTTAAGTGTGCAGTAGTCTTCAATCTCCGGGATCTATCAGCTTTCTGCAGGGTCTACGCTGGTGAATTACATGGGACCACCGCTCCTGCAATTTTTAAGTGTTTAATGGGGAGACTAATCTCCCACTCCCCCAAGGATGTGATTATTTTTGATTTACTGTCTTGGCTGGGGTGGAGGGCAGTTTCAGAATTTTTCTCTTTGCCTCCCTGCCATCATGATCCTTACCTCACAATTCTAAGGATCTAATGCGGGATTACTCTGATTGCCAAATATATAAATTCCAATTATATACTCAAGGACTGAGAAAATTACTACTGGGTGGGTCTGTGAGCCCAGTGGGCTTGCCTTGAGCCAGACTTTAGCCAGAATTTTATTTATTACCTGTCTCCTGTAGGCGGGACTGACAGAGCCCAGAGCAAACTGGAAATGCAGGACCCTTGTTTCAAAAAGCAGAAAAAAAGTGTCATTGAAGGTACATATAAAGATTTTTCTTTCTTCTATGGGCTCTCTTTTAATTTTTCATGGTGTTTTTATTTGCTATTTAATGTAAGTAAATAAAAATCGTAATTGTAAATTATTAGCATGAATTTTACCACTCATCATGCCAACTTTAAATGCAAATATCAGAGTATCCAACTAGTATGAAGGATCACCACAATAATCTATTTGTATTTCATAGCTTGCCGCTAAGGGTGCTTCAAGATGGCCAAAAAAGACAAACAGAAGACAGACTTAGGAAGCCTGGAAGGAGAAAAAGAGGATCCCCCAGACACGGCCAACTGATGGAGCCCTGCTGGGCATGGAGATACTTGCAGGGTGAGTGCAAGCTCAGCCTTGCAAAGAAGGGTGCCCATCTGCACTCTGGCCTGATAGTTGTGAGGTTGTCCCCTCACCAGCTGCTAGATTAATGTGCCATGTCCTGACCATGGCCAGGGTATGAAGATGTTGAGTTGGGCATCTTAACTTCCCAAGGCCTACCATCCCAGCTCATGGCAGACAGGCACCTCCCAAAGATCTTTAAACCTCTGCCCTAGGACATGCTTGGTACCAGGATTAAGGTGAACAAGAGTCTTTCCTCCATCAAGGCACAGTCCCTCCATCAAGACATAGCTTCCAGGCCAAGGCAGGGACAGCTGCTTCCATGTTCTGCCCCAAGATGCTATGGGAGGCTTGGGCCTGACTCACTCTCTACCTGCATTCAGGTCCTTCCCAGCTCTGAGAACAGCAAAGATAAGACGACAGCTGGGTCGGTCCTAGAGGGCCAGTAAGCAGGGAAGCAGGTGGCAGAGAACCCATCCTTGGGAAGCAGTGAGGGTGGGGTCATGCTGAGGTCTGTTTTCCTATTGACTTTACTTAATGAAACAAATTAAAAGATAAAAAATACGAAGAGTTTCAAGACAGCAGTCGCAGAACATTAAACTCTTTGTTCAGGCCCTTCAAAGTGTGGGGCTTTATATGGCTGCACTGGTCACATGGCCAACCCAAGAAGCTGGCTCTGCCTATCAGCCCCTACTCTAATAGGAGACTGTAATAAGACTTTAGATCTCTGGATATTGATGCCATCTCAGACCCTGTGTCCACTAGTGCTCCAAATGTCTGGATATTCCCCTCTTTCCACAGAGTAAGTCAGTGGTCACAGGTCAATTTCAGAAGGGGATAGAGAGAGTATCACAGTATATACCTATCATGGTGTTGCAGGGTTTTTCCTCTTAGGGACCAGCCACCTCTTCAACTAGTGGGTTCTGGATCTGAAAATTGGCTCACATGTGGGAACTGAGCAAGGACCACGAGTTTTATTAAGGTGACTGCCCTCAGCCTCCTGCCCTCCATTTTTGTTTGTCTTAGTAATAAATGTTAAGCATCACCCTTACTGACCAACAATGTATTTTGCCCCTAGGGACATCATGTGCTCTTAACCACATCCTCACCTCCCTGTGGGTCAAACTCCCTTGCTTACCTCTCTGACTTTGCTTTGCCAGTAATTGTGGTCTCCTGGCTTCCGTTGGTTAGTGCCACCACCAGACCTCCATTACTTGGGTGGATGAAGTGGGGGTGGGATGGGCGGGTGGGAAACATCATCCCTCATGGCTGTTGAAGAGCCCATTTCTGTGATGACCTCTGGCCTGCAGAAGAAGCTACCACTGAATTTCTTAGTGATGCTTTGTTTCTTTCACCAGTGCATCCCTGGTGGTCTTGGATAATCAGGTTTCTGGCCTTATATATTATATTAATACCAGCATGCCTCACCCCTCAGTCTATTTATTCCTTCATGTCCCATTTGCCAGGAAAATTCAGGCAGTTTCTCTCCCCCGAGAGTTGGCCATTGTTTTTTTCAGGCTTTTAACAGCTATTACAGTGGTGAGTTTGCCCTATCCTACAGTCCCTCCTGGAATGTTAAATCCTATGTCCCCAGAAAAGTGCCCCAAGTCAACGAATTCTTGCTTATCCAGTCAGGATGGTTTCCTTGATCAAATATCCTTAAAACCCCATCTTGGGGTAGTCCCCTGGCTCCTGTTGATATATAACAGCTAATTCTTGCAAGTCTTTAAGTGTGTGGTCACTTTCCTCCCTTACTAAGCCTAGCATGTCTCCAGCTGGATTAGACTAGGATTTAACTCTGGATATTTGCTTGGGAGCCAACAGAGTCAATATCCTCAGGGGCACCCATCCAGATTATTTGATCAATTACTTTCTCAATTCCTTTATCACTTATTTCATGCTCAGGGGCACCCACATTTCAGGTCCCAGGTTTTCACACCAGGACATAACAGATTTGCCTGGACTGAGTTTTGCAATTCTCATAGGTACGGCTTCAGCATACTCTTCAGTTGGTTTTGCCCTTCAGTCACAAGTGATGGGGCTTCTATGTCAGCTGCCATAGAGGCCTGATGACTCTCACACTTAGCCATTAACTGCTTGCTAAACGCCTTCCCTGTCTCATTACCCTCCTGCAGAGTGTTAATGCAATTTAGTAGCAACCAGCCAACTCCTAAGCCTTTTATGCATTGTTCCCCCATATTTTTCAAATGTTTACATCATTGAATTTGCCACAGCATTCCCCTCCACAAGGACATTTTCCAAGCTCACCACTTATGAAATCTTTTTAACTAAGCTATTACCTTGTTCCAGGGACCATCTGTGTCTCACCTAGCTACCATGACTGTGCCCCCTTCATCTGCTATGTGGTGGATGAGCCCCCCACTCATCAAATCCCCAATCCTACTGATTGTTCCTTTAAACATCATTTATGTTATCCTGGGTCTTCTGAGAAGTAGACCCAAGGTGGGGGTAAATGTGGGAGAAATGTATTATGAAAGTGGCTGTGAGAGAAAATGGGCAGGAGTGGGGAAGCTGAGGGAGCCTGGGGGAGTGTTAGACTCCAGTTCTGAACTGACCCTGAGTGAAAAAGAGGGAATTGAGGAAGGAAATTCAGGTGGAAGTGTCTTAGACAACAGTGCGGTCTGAAGGGAACTTTGCCAAAATTATTGAGAGTTCTGAACCAGTGGTGTTCATCAGAGGAATTCCCATCTCCCAGCAACCAGCCTGTCCTCGTGTTCCTGATGTGTTCAGTCATTGGCTGGGAGTGTACTTGGGAGCATGACTCAAGTGCTACTGATGTGAGGGCCTTTATGCTCCATGTAGTCAGTGGTCTGAGTAGCTCATTCTCATGTCCACCATAGCTGCAGACAATTGCAATGTTCTAAATCATAGCTGGACTCAAAGCATTTTAGTATCAAGCCTCGTCCACCATTCCAAAGAATGAATGGTGAAAAGCCCACTAGATTCTTGCATATTATTTACGTAAAGGTGAGCATTTTCTCCACAATATTTTAGCCAACCCACATATTTTTAAAAACATTAATTTTTATCAATTAAAACCAATCTCTAACATCTATTATGCTATTTAACAAAATTTCTGGTGTTGAATGGAGATAAAGTTAAGTGATATGCTGTATCTGGAGTGTGGCCACCTGACTAAATACCCTTACCTGGATGCTGGTTAAATTCCCCTGGAGTGTGTTTTCCTGTGTAGGGCAACTGGACATCCCAGAGTATAGAACAAAAGAAACTAACACAGACTTACAGAACTCACCGAATCTACACTGAATCATGTTAAAGCAAATTGGAGATGCCATAATATGATGATAGTTATATATGGCAAAAATTATTGAAATCTTGGAAATATTGAGCTAACCCACATATAAGCCTTAGAATCCTACCATGAAAGCAGACATTACCATTATCATATCTCACCGTAGAGTCGTGTACTATTATGGGGAGAAGACTTAGGATTTCCTCATTTCTCTTTGCCAGGACATGAACAGAAGCAAGCAGAAGATTAAGCTGATTATGTCCATGTTAGGAAAAAAGAGACATACCTGTATGTGCTTAACATACCCAGGGTGTGTATGAACAGGTGGCTAAATTAGGTGAGTGCTGGAAGGGGAGGCTACATCCCTGACTCTGTGCACAGGTGTGTCATGGGTGGAGAACTGGGGAAACACCACTCCATTCAGATGAAACTTCTGATTGATCGGTATCTGTATGTCAACATAACAATAAATATTTACACAGGGCTTTGCAATTTGTAAAGCCTTTCCCCACAATTCATTGTCTCATTTAATCCTGATAACCTCGCAAAGCAAGGAGTATTTTATTCCCAATTTCCAGATGAAGAAATAGATGACTCAGAGATTAAGGGAGCTTCCTACAGTGTACGTAGTCATTCACTGTGAAGCCTGAATTGGAACCCTATTCTCCTGCTTCCCAGAGCCATGTTCACCTATCATGTGCCACCACTAGTTAATCTGAGGATAGAAATGTTATTAGGACACATTTTGTACTTCCAAAGAGCTCTTCTCTACAAGAATATTTGCTAGGAATTCTGAGAAGATAGCGATAAGGTACATATTAGCACCTTTTCCCTGGAATAGTTTATACTCTTAAAGTTTTTTAGGGAGGAAGTGTGGGGGGGGCAAGTTTAGATTGACAGAAAAGCTGCAAATATGGTATAGAGATTCCCAAATACCCTTCACCAAGCTTCCCCTGATGTTAGCATAACTGTGGTATGTTTAGTAACCCTAAGAAATTAACATGGTATGTTACTATTAACTACACCACACACATGATTTGGATTTCCCATTTTTCCACCTGTGTCCTTGTTTCTACTGTAAAATCCAATCTACATTCTCACAATATAGTCACTTATGGCTCTTCAAGCTCCTCTGATCTGTGACAGTTTCTCTATCTTTCCTTGTCTTTTATTACCTTGACCTTGATACTGGTCAGGTATTTTGTGGAATATCCTTCAATTTTTATTTGGTGTTTCTCTTATGATTAGAGTATAGTTAGGGATTTGGGGGAAGAATACCCAGAGATGATTTGCTATCTCATTGCTTCATATCAGTGAGTAAACCATATCAAAATAACTTTTCACTGGTAATGTTGACCTTGAGCACTTAGCTCAGGTGTTGTCTGCCAGGTTTCACTACTGTAAAGCTACTCTTTTTCCCTTCCTGCACATGCACCCTGATGTTTATAGCAGCACCAACAGTAATAGCCAAACTACAGAAAGAACCCAAATGTCCATATACTGATGAATGGATAAAGAAGATGTGGTATATATAGGTATCTACAATGGAATATTAGCCACAAAAAGAATGAAATCTTGCCATTTACAACAATGTGGATGGAGCTACAATGGAAAGTCAGAAAAAGACAAACACTGTATGATTTCACTCATATGTGGAATTTAAGAAACAGAACAGATTAATGTATGGGAAGAAAAAAAAGAGAGAGGGAAGCAAACCATAGGAGACTCTTACCTATAGAGAACAGAGGGCCAATGGAGGGAGATGGGCAGGGGATGGGTTAAATGGGTGATGGACATTAAGAAGGACACTTGTTATGATGAGTACTGGGTGTAATATGTAAGTGATGAATCACTAAATTCTATTCCTAAAGCCAATATTCCACTATATATTAACTACAATTTAAATAAAAATTTGAAACAAACAAAAAAAGAGTGAAGGAGTTACTGTCTAACCCACACTTAAGGGCAGGGAATTAAGTTCCACCTCTGGAGAGAGGAATATTGAGGAATTTAGAACAAATGCTAAAACACCACAGCAATTAATATATACTTGAGAGAGGGGATAATTTAAGGCTATGAAAGTATCTTGTTCCTCCTTAAGTTTTCATCTATTAATTTAAGCATTCATCAGTGGATCTTACCTGAGGCAATTATTGCTGATTATTACAATTGTTACAATTAATATTTTGTTGCTCAGATTGTTATAGCCTTCGTCATTGGGAGCTCTCCCAATTGGGAGCTTCATCATTGGGAGGTTGGTTTCTGTGTCCTTTTTACATGTCCTTATCTTTGTTGTTGTTTTTGTTTTGAACACTTGCTTCACTCATTCATTCTTCATTCATTCATTCATTCATTCATGCCACCATAAGATACTACAGGTTCATCTTATATTTCTCCAAGAAATCCTGATTTATTTCTTTGGAGAATGGTTTTTAGAAACCTGGGCACTTAGGTTGTATTTGTTGCTATTTGTGTATCACTGCTTCTGGGCCCTCTCAGTGGACACAGCCAGGAAAAGGACATATGTCCACTCACCTACATACACCCCCATCTCTACCCATGTGTATCACATTGAACGAAATGGGGTTCCTACTGATGTCTCCAACTCCAACCCAGCCACAGGGTTCATTCTAGCATTTCACTGTTGTTCATTTGTTATTTCTTCCTACAACAGTGAGAAACCTCGAAGGGGTGATTCTGCAAGCTGATCAAAGATCCTACAACCTTGTGGGTGTTGAACTATCTCTGAGTGGAAGAAATAGGAAGTACAACAAGAGACCAGAAAACTCATCTGTGGGGTTACAGGCAACTCTGTTGTATAGGATAGATTTGCCTAAACTGCAGAATCTTTGGGGATGGTAAAAGTGTTTGAGGGGAAAAATCCACATTTAATTTAAAACATTTATGTGCCCCACTCCTCCATTCCCTCCCATCGCCAGAGCACCCCCAAGTGAATAGCAGGGTCTTATTTCCATCCCTTGGATTAGAATTCCATCTGGTGTGAGCCCCTCATTTTATAGGCGAGAGCACCTGAAGCTCAGAGAGGGAGGGACCTCACTCAAAGTCCGACAGCAGAACCAGAAGAATCAGGCCTCCCAACACTCAGCCCAGTGCTTTTCCAAACAGAAGAACATGGTGGGACTGGGAGATGTCCACTGCAGATGTGGAGTACAGAACCCCTAGCTTTATTTTGGCAAGGGTCTTCTCCTACCCTGATAAAAAATAGACACTCTTTATTGAGTGCTTTATTTAGTGTCAGGCACCAGGGTAAGCCCCAATATCTCCTTAAACATAGTAACCCTACAAGGTAGGTATTACTGTGCCCATTTGCAGATGAGAAAACTGAAAATGAAGAAATTCATAAACTAGACCAAGATCACAGGCAGTGCTTGGATCCAAACCTGGACCTGCGGGGTAACCACCAAGCCGGTGTCTCCAGGCTCCTGACTTGTTCCTGGGCTGTAGGCGTCACCTCAGTTCTCCCCCAAGAGGGAGGTGTATCTCCATCATCACTGAGGGCTAAGCAAGCACTGGCCTGGCAAGGGCTAGTTATGACAGTATAACTAGAGGTGCCTTGCAAAGCTGCCACACAGAGGTGAGGAAAGCATGAAGAAGCTGTGCAAACATGCTTGCCTCCTGCTCACTCCTCTCTCTCTCTCTCACTCTTTCTCTCTCTCTCTCTCTCTCTCACACACACACACACACACACACACACACACACACACACACACACTACCTTTCCTTCCTGATGTGACTCTACATTTCCAGTAGAATTTTTATTTGTCCTAAGCAGAGGCGCTTTCCTGCCCCAAGGCCTTCCCACCTGCCCTTTCCCCCTCTTCTTTCCTGGCAGGTGCCTACTTATTCTTTAAATCTCAGCTTACCTTCCAGAAAGACGCCTTCCTTGCCTGCTCTGTTTAGATCCAAACCCCTCTTTCACAGTTTCATTCCACTAGTTCTCTTCCTTTGTAGCTCCTAGCATGATTTACAATCATGCATTTGATGCTGTAATTCCTTGTTTAATGTCTCCCTCCTCCATAGGTGGAGAGTAAACAGTGTGTTTCCTCTGTTCCTTTCTGACTATCCCTGTGGTCAGTCACAGTGCCTGGGACATAATAGATGCTCAAGAAATCCACAGTGTATGAAGGAATGACGAAGGTCACATGTAAAGCACAGGTATTGGGCACGCAGTAGGCTTTTGACAGATCTCTGTATCTGTGTCCCCTCTGTCCCCCTCCTGGTGGATGCTGCCAGAGCACATTTCTCAGGAGGGGTGTAGTCCCTGCCCCCTCCCTGTTCCCCAACACTGGGGAGAGGCCCCAACTGGGACCACATGGGGCTGGCTGGGTGACCTCATGGGGCTCAGCCCCTGAGGCTGTGAAGCCAGGCTGGGCAGGGCCACCCCAGAGAGCAAGGAGTAGGGCAGGGCTGCTAGAAGCGGGCCCCCTGGGTCTTCATCAGACTCAAACCTTCCCTGTCCTTTCTCCCTCCACTGCAGAGAGTAGTTTTGCCCAGGCCAATGCCAATTGGGCTGCTCCTTGTTTTGTTGTACACGTTGCTAGGCAACTGGCCTGTTTTTGCTTATTTACCTCCCCTGGGCCGTTTCACAACACTTTGTAATAGGCCCTGCTCTCTCTGGTGCACATCTGGTTTGGATTTAGCTTGTCAGAGCCCCCTCTGCAAAGAGAGCCAGTACTTTCCCTAGCAGTCACCAGGACAGACCCCCAGGCTCTGGCTGCACAGGACTCCTCAGTGCTGGACCATGCCAGCCCCGAGGCCTTCCACTAGCCCAGCCCTGATTCCCCTCCCCGCCTGAACCTCCTAGTCCTTTTTGTCAACAGTGTGCAGATTTCAAAGCCTGAAGGTGGGGAAACTTTGAGAAGGAAAAGACTGATGAGGGGTCAAGAAATATTAGAACACAGATGGAAAGTTTAGAGAGAATGAGCCCTCAGTCCAGCACTACTCTCTCCTCACCCTCAGAGAGGGGTTAACTTCCTCAAAGGGACATAGGGAGACAGAGACAGACCCAATACCAGGTTCCTCGGCATCTCTCTCCCTTACCCTGGAGCCTTTCCATCGAGAAGACCACCTTGGGGATAGAGAGGGTTAAACTGGATGTTCTTAGGTTTGAAAGAATTGGTAGGTTTATCCCCCTCCCCATCACACCCAAAATATCTGGTGGCGTTTCTGTAAAGCACCAATAGAAAATCAGAGGTTTGGCAGATGTCATTTCACAGAGAGAATGAAAGTTTCTGATTTCTTCACCCTATACAGAACATATTGGCTAAAGCAAGGCAGGGTCAGGGATAGGTGAATGAAGCAGGGCTGGGAACAAACACAGGGTATCTTTCCTGCTTCCCCATTGTTTTGGCACATGCATCACATTTAGAGTAAAAGCCAAGGTTCTGACAACAGCTTACAAGGCTCTACAAGACCAAGCCCTGTGACCTCTGACCTCATCCTTCCCTCCCCTCTTTGTACATTCAGACCAGTGATTTATGCCAAGAAAGAGGAAGAGGGCTTATTTGGTACAGAAGCAACCAGCACCTAGGCAGAGCTCAATGAGCAGAGCAAGGACTGGGTTTCCCACTCACTTCCTCTACTAGCTGACCCCATTAGGCAGAGAACAAAATGCTTAAAGTGTACAAAACGTACTGACTGCTCTATTTTTCTCCATAGCACCTATCTGCCCCTGACACATGACTACATGACTTACTTATAGTTTGTCTTTTCTTGTTAGAATGTAAATTCCTTGAGGGCAGAGTGTTTGTCCCATTCATGGTTAGGTCTTTGAACCTGGAACAGGTTTGCATGTCGTTGGGTTCAATAAGGATTTGTTGAATGGATGAATGAATGAATGAAGTCTGTTTTTCCTCCCAGCATGTTCAACTGGTAGTGTTTTCTTATTCTGACCTCTCACCTATAAAATAAAATGTTGACTTATCATCTTAGACTCTCTATCACAAATGCCCTGGTGTCTCTGTTCTGTTGGAGCAGAATCATGTCTGTCATAGCTGAACAGTTGGAGCACATTCTGGTCCTCTGCCTGGAATGGCCCTTCCAGTCCAAGTCTGTGTCTCCTGGTGGGGTTTCACCTAGTAACTTTTAATCCTAGGATAGACCTCTTGGTAGCCTCTGGATACCTTCCTGTGATTTGCCATAATGGTGATTATTACTTGTCAGGCTGCTCCACGTTGATTAATCAATGAGGGATAAGGGGACCAGATGGCCAGCTGGGTAGCAACTGAGCCACAGTCAATGGTCTCTGTCCTCTAAAGTTTTCTACTGATTCTTTTTAGTTTTACTTTATCAGTTGTTCACCTTAGATTATGGACCCCTTGTACAAGAATGCAGAGTAATACATAAAACAGAACCCTTGATTTGTTTTTTCTCCTCAAATCTTTGTCTTCCCCAGTTACCCACAGAGAATGGCAACACCATCTATTTCCTAAGTTTCTTAAAGCAAGAATTCAGGACTTAGCTATTGATCCAGATTGGGTTTACTCTCCACCGTCCCTAAGCTGTAGGCAAGTCCTATCAAATCTACCACCATAACACATCTGAAATCCATCCTCCACTTTCCCTGTCCATTGTCCCGCCCTATTCCAGACACCAGCATTCTTACCTGAACTACTAGTTCTTTATTTACACTCTTCATTGTCCAACAAGTGGTCAGAATTAGGTTTTAAAACGGAAATCAGATCTTGTTTCTTGTTCATTTCAAACCACCCAAATGGCTTCCTGTTACACTTAGAGTAAAGACCCAGTTCTTTACCTTTGCCCTCAAGTTCTAGCCCCTGCTGCCCTCTCCAGCTTCAGGTCACGCCACCCTCCAAGTCCCCACTTTTTTCACTATGCTTCAGCCCCTTTACTCCTCTTTCTGTTCTTCGAACAGGTCAATTCATTCCAACTTCAGGGCTTTTGCACAAATTGTCTCCCCTCCTTGGAATACTTGTCCCTCAAATCTTCAAGTGGCCGATTGCTCTGGCCATTCAAATCCTGACTTATCTGACACCCCTTCAGAGAAGGCTTCCCGACCACTCAATTTAGAATAACATGACTCCTCCCTACCACACACATAGAGTTATACTCTCTCATGTGTAGTTTTAGGTTCTTCCAAGCATGCACCACCGGATTGTTTGCTTATTGTCTGTCTTTCCCCAATTAAACTCTATAAGGGCAGGGACCACTGTGACCCCAGCACCTAGAATAGGGCCTGACACATAACAGACACACAAATGTTTCTCTCTTTTAAAAATTTTTTATTGTTTATTTATTTTTGAGAGAGAGAGAGAGAGAGAGCGAGCATGAGTGGGAGAGGGGCAGAGTGAGATGGAGACACAGAATCTGAAGCAGGCTCCAGGCTCTGAGCTGTCAGCACAGAGCCTGACAGGGGGATTGAACCCACGAACAATGAGACCTGAGCTGAAGTTTGACACTTAACCGACTGAGCCACCCAGGCACCCCTCAAATGTTTCTTGAATGACCAGATGAATTGGTTCATTGTAGTCTAACCATGGGCTAAGAGTCAGGAGTCCTGTGTTCAACTCTACCTCGTTGCTCTCAAGTTATGTGACTTTGAACATGTCATGTACCTGCTCTGGGTCTCTGTCTCCACATCTGTAAACTGAGGTCTGATTTCATGATCCATAAAGTCCTTTCCAGTTCCCAGACACTCTGATCCTATCAATCTTTCCATATTGTTGACCATAAAAAGCTGTGTGGTGATGACAGCAATGACCCAACTAAAGTTGATGAATTTTTTTTTTAATTTCATGCAACATTCCAGGCCACCTTAGTTATTTATAATTTGTGCTTAAGCTACATATCCCAAAAGGGTTTGTGTGGCTCAGGGTTCACACCTACTTTCCCACCCATGTCCTTACTTGCTTCATTTATACAGGGAAAAGGGTAAATGCTCCCATCTAGATTTGCTATACTAGAATGGACCCTTGTGATTGCAACTGACAGAAACCTAACTCACTTGAAGGATAAAAATGAGAGACAGGTTTTGGCAGTTCATGACATCTAAGGACAGCTGAACAAGCAAGGTGCTGGGAGGAAAGTGAGAAAGCTGAGCTTTAGGCGCTGCTGGAACCAGATGCTCCAATCCCACTAGTGTTCCCTCCAGCCTTTTCTCTGCTTCTACCAGTGTATTGGCTATATCCTCCTCTCTCAGTGCAGTCTAGCTCTTCCCACAGTCCCAGCACAGCCTTGATCACACTGACTTATTTGCTTGCTTGCTTCCAGTCTATCCCAGTGCAATGAAGTTCACTGAGGGAAAGGATCTTGTCCGTTTATTAATTTCTACATCCCTAGCACCCAACACAGTACCTGGAGCATTGAAGGTGCTCAATAAATACTAACTGGATAAATGAATGGTAGAAAACATAATCACCAACTGCTCCAGAGTTTAATATCCAAGCAATTCAGTAATTGGAAGGCTAACAAAGTTTCCTAGGATCTAAATACCACCCCACCCCCAAAAAATCTCAGAGAAGGGACTCTTTGGTTCACCTAGGCCATGTGCTTACCCCCTTGGCAAGTAACAGTAGCCACTGAATCTGCTGATGGATCAGCATCCATGTGAACTAGGGGAAGGGAAACTTTTAGAAAAGGGCTGTGGGAGAAAATCCCACAGGTGCTAACATACTTACAAAGCTATTGTGGAGATCAGATGAAACATTGTAGGAGAGGGTACTTGGAGTGCTATTATGGAGTTGCCATTTTTATATGTCAAAAATGGTCAAATATTGCCAATTTTCAACTTACTACAGAAATATTAAAAGCATTACATGGACATAAGATGATTATTTGAATATATGTCAGCAAAATAAGAAAGAATACTATGTTTTTAAGACGAAGACTTAATTCCTCATTTAAATGATGGTTAAGTTATGTGCTCCAGGTGACATAGTTCAAAAAGTGGCAGAACCAGGATTTGAACCTAGGTTTCTGGGATTTAAGGCCATTCATTATACTATATTAGGGAAGAGGTTGGGAGTCTAGCTCCTCCGTGAGAGCTAACCCATTGCTACTAAGAAAAATCACTCTGTTACTAGTGACTCCAAAGTCCTGGATGCACTCTGCTTCCAAGCCATCTGCACTGTATTGCAATCAGTAGTGAGTGTATCTGTCCCCCATGGCCAGACTAATCTCCTTGAAGGCCCATCTTATTCATTCATTCATTCATTTATTTATTTATTTAAAAAAAATTTTTTTTAACGTTTATTTATTTTTGAGACAGAGACAGAGCATGAACAGGGGAGGGGCAGAGAGAGAGGGAGACACAGAATCTGAAACAGGCTCCAGGCTCTGAGCTGTCAGCACAGAGCCCGACGTGGGGCTCAAACCCACGGACCGCGAGATCATGACCTGGGCTGAAGTCGGACGCTCAACCGACTGAGCCACCCAGGCGCCCCTATTTATTTTTTTTTAACATTTGTTTATTTTTGAGAGAGAGAGACAGACAGACAGAATGCAAGCAGGGGAGGGGCAGAGAGACGGAGACACAGGATCCAAAGCAAGCTCCAGGCTCCAAGCTGTCAGCACAGAACCTGACACAGGACTCGAACTCACGGACCGGACCGCGAGATCACGACCTGAGCTGAAGTCGGAGGCTTAACTGACTGAGCCACCCAGGCGCCCCTTCATATTTTTATTTAAAATAAGCCTTACACTCTACCTAGCATGTAAAAGTCACTCTCCAAAGGTTTATTGAACTGAGTGAGGTGGACAGACAAAAGATGATTCGATATCTCCAAAAGATATAGTCTTTGGTCTGCATGTCTTTAGTGGTAGGGGATGGAACAATGGGAATAATGGATAATTATAAAAACATAGCTACCAAGTGTTGAAAGCCTATTATGTTTCAGGAAGGTTACGTCCATTATCTTTAATTTGTATAATACAATATAATATCTTTAGTTTTTACAATACAAAGTAAATGGTGGCATCTCCAGGTCTTACTTTTTCAGAGCAGCAGAATATATTATTTCCAGAGATGACAAACATCTCCTCTGTGATATCAAAGCTGGCCCAAGAAAATGTGTTTGCTCCAACTAGGGTCACACAGAGCTTTGAGCCTAAAAACGGTCCTCAGCCAGAGTTTTACAGAATCCCATTCTGGGCGGGCCCCCCCATTTCCCCTAAACACAAACCCCACCCACACTCCAGAGCCCTACAACTCTGTCAAATAAATGTTTGACTTGATTTTGTACGTGAACTTGATTCTGCGCCATGGAATTTCAAAGTTGTGCCTGCAAGACTGGAATTTAAATATTAGCCTTTCTGCCCTGGATAGCTTTGATCTCCCAACTGTACTCTCACAAGTATTGATAACATGGCTTGAATCACAAGCAAGAGTACCAAATCTGCAGCCCATGACTGCCAAGTGTATGCATGTATACAAAGATCTCTGCTGAGATCAAAATGGATTTAGGTTATGAAAGTGCTTATCTGATGGTGGGGGAAGCCCCCCATATGTCAGAGAGATAGAGCTCACTTTCATGCAGCCAAATCATGCTTGCTACAGGACAGAAATCAAGAGTGAACTGTAGCTGACCTCTGGCAAGACCAGGCCCTTGCAAAATGGCCTGACCTTCCTTAATTTTTTTTGAGTCAGCTTTCTTACTGGGGAATGGCTGGTATAGTTAGAATTTGTCAAGCATCTCTCACGTACCAGGTACCTTAAGTATTTATATAAGGACTAGTAATAAAATATAAAACTTATACATGCTAGCACTATTCTATGAGTTTTACATTTGTGTTATTTCATCCACAAAAAAGTCATACAAAGGTGGGATTACTATTATTTTCATTTCTCAGATGAGGAAATCAAGGTGCAGAGAGTTTTGTTAACAAAAGTCACACTCCAATTAGATGACAGAGCTAAGATTCACAGTCTGGTGAGGCAGGTGTGGTCATTTTACAAAGAAGGGGAAGATGTTTAAGTAATTTGCCAAAGTCACATAGCCTGTTAATGGCAGAACCAAAATTCAAACCTAGGTCAAATCCAATGGCTGTGCTTTTAAAAATACACTAGAAAGGCCTGTTTGTGTATGCCCCAATTTTCTACAGCCAGCAGCCTAAGAATGGGTTTTTACATTTTTAAAGAGTTGCTTAAATAGTTTTTAAAAAAGAAGACTATGTCAGGGCACCTGGGTGCCTCAATCAGTGAAGGCTCTGACTCTTGATTTAGGCTCAGGTCATGAGCACACAGTTCATGAGACTGAGCCCTGCACTGGGCTCTGTGCTGACAGTCTGAAAGCAAAGGGCCTGCTTGGGATTCATATTCATTCATTCATATTCTCTCTCTCTCTCTCTCTCTCTCTCAAAATAAATAAATAAATAAACATTAAAAATGACTATGTTGTAGAGATCACATGTGGTCCCACAAAGCATAAAATATTTACTATCCAGCCCTTCATAGGAAAAGTTTGCCGACAGCCAAGCTACATTGTCTCCTCTCCATGTTGACCTGAAGCACCATTATGAAGACCAAAGGAAATAATGGAGGTGGGAGTGTCTGTATGTAGTTTGGAGAAGTCATTTCTCCCTCATTGGATCTCAGTTTCCCCTTTTGAAATGGGAAGGTACAGATGTGTAAGTCTCCTTCTATCTTTAATCTGCTAATGGAAGATGCTGTCCCGGCACTATACTAACATAAGACACTGTTTTCTACATTTCACCTCCCATCTTATTATTCTGTCACCTACTTTCTTGTATGGAATTCAGACATAATTATACTTCAATGGTGAAGAAAAACATAACCCACTAAAATAATCTCTGGAAGCTAAGAAATGGCCTGCTCCCAAACATCAGCCCTTTTGTGATGTGCCCTAAACAAAGGCGTCTTCTTCTAAGCTTGGTTGAGGTTCTTGCTTGTTCGCCCAGCCTGTTGGCATTTCAGGTGGTTAGTTTCCTCAGAAATGTTTGCTTCTGATCCTCCTGATCTTTCCCAAACTTTGCCTCTCCCCATTCCCCATGGTACTGGCAAAATAAAAATAAGTACAAATAAAATAATCACAGAGACCTACCACTTTCCCTCCCATTTGTTGCCTGGTGTCTGAGGCACACACTTTACCTCTTTCAGGATCCATTTCTTCCCCCGGGCAAGGTCTGCCACACATCCTAAGAACAAAGGCACTCCTTTTAATCTCTGGATCTTGTCTCTCCTTCCCTTTCTCTCTTGCATGACCAAGGCAGGCTTGCCTCTTATGGATTTGCAATCTCTCCCAAAGTCCTCTCCACAATCTGTCTTCACCCAAAAGGAAACCAAATCCAGAACCAAATGACCCCACTCGGGTCTTTAACACTGGGCTGCCTCTGCTCCCTGTATGCCCTTGAGGTCAGACAAACCCCACGTGGAAGTAAGTCTGGGCCCCGTGATGCTCGAGGGGCTGGTCTGTCTTCCTCTTACTTGAGGAGGAGTGTGCTCCTGCTTGTTCAGACCCTCAGCTTCATCTCTACATGGCTGTTACAGGTGGGTCCACAATGGGTCCCCCGGCCCCTAGACCTCTTCTCCCTCCCTCGAATCATCCTCCACTCTGCAATCAAAGGAAGTGCTCCAGAACACAAGTCCACTGCCTAACTGCCCTCAGTGGTTCCTTAGTGCTTGTAGAGTAGAGTCCCCCAACTCAGCCCTCTGCAGTCCAGCGCCTGCTTCTCTTTCTAAGCTCATTTCCTACCATTCAACTCTTATTCCCAAAGTCTTTGCCACATCAAAGTACTTAGAGTATTCCAAACACTGTACAATATGACTGTACATCCTTTTCCTTGATGGGATGCTCTTCCCAGCTCTGCTTTCCAGGAAACACCTGCACATCCTACCTGTCTATGCAGAATATATTTTATTTGTTCCTCTAGATCCATGTTCCACTGTTCTTCATCCGCTATGTGCCCAGGAGGTTGATTTGTGTGGATGCCATGAGTGGGATCTTGGCTAATTGAGGGCCTTGGAAAGACACTAGAGGGAAAGAGGGGAATTTTCCTTTGATTCTCTCCTTGCAAGGCCACAGATCTGACTATGTCCCTCACTGTTCTTCCTAAGGTTCAGTTTTGCAGGATTCTCCCTCCCTTGTAGGAAAAGTTCAGCAGCTAAGCTCCTACATTCTCCCCATTCTACATCTGTACCTTTGCAAGTAAGTCCTCCTCTAAATAGAGACCCCAACTGGTACATACTGACCCAGCTCAAACCCCAGAGAGTCCTTTGCAGGCACCTACCTATTGCATCATGTGCTGTCTGTGTGTTTCCTTGTCTGCCCCAGACTGCTTCATTTCACCTTTTTTTATAGAGATTTAAGTTGTCCACCCATATTTAGTGAGCAGCTACTATACGCTGGACTATAGCTTAGGCACTGTAGATTCAGAGATTGATAGATAATAATTCTTGACCTGAAAAATCCCCAACCCACATGCAGGGGATAAGACTTAGGCTCCATTTGTGGCTATGAGCACGGGACCAGTTAGCCATCTGTTTGTGCTCGAATCCCAGTTCCACCACTGACTAGCTACGTGATCCAGGTATGTTCATCTTTCTGAGCCTCAGTTTCCCCATCTATAAATGGAAATAACAGACGCTACCTCACAGAATGGTTGTAAAGATTAAACAGCATAGCGGCTGGCACTTACCAGGCACTCAGTGAGTGTCCATTATTATTTTTATTACAGCAGAGGTTTAATTAGTATATATAGAATAAATGGATGACTGCATTTATTATCTCATCCAATCTCCAAAGCAACCCTTCCCCACTATACACATTCCAAATAGACAGGGGAGGAATCCTTTTCCCATTTCATAGATGAGGAAATCAGGAGTGAATGAATGAATGACTGTCTAGCCCACTCAGCCTGCTCTGTGTCTCCCACCTCCTCCCAGCAGCCAGAACTAGGCTGCTCATCCAGAGAGCTGGGAGCCCTGGACCCTGGAGAAACAATCCTGGCTTTCTCTCCAACTTGCCAGCTCTGAAGGACTCCTGCCAGTAGCTCACTGGGATTCGCTCTGTGTGGAGCACAGTCTGGGTCCAGGTGCTATGGGAGTTTGTAAACACTGGGCCTGCTGGGCTCTGCCCCCGGAGCCCTGGCTTCCCAGAACCCATGGCCCCAGTTCCTGTTCAGCTGCTCTTTCTGTAAGGCTTTGCAAGCCTCACTGCTCCTTCTGGTAAGTGCAGGGGCCAGGAGGGAGGTTCCACTTTCACATTCGCTACCACACCCACAGGAGGGAGATTTCTCGACCCAGAGGGGAAATTTCCTCTGTCTTCAGGCCTAACATCAAACCTGCTCCTTGACTCCTCAGTTTTTCAGGACACACTTAGCTTCCCACCGAAGCTCAGGTCCCCCTAAGATTTAAATTTGAATCTGTCTCAGAAATAAGGGAAAACTAATCCCTGCTGAGCTCCTGCTATAGGCCCACCCTATGATCAGGTGTGCTTTACATACACTTTGTGCGCCTTGCCCCGTGCCCTTGGCGGTGGGCATTACCCCTAATTTAAAGATGTGGGGACTGAGGCTCACGGCACTGAAATCGCTAGTGTTGGAATGTACAAGAGGCAAAATCTATGCATTTGAGCTTGACAGACAGTTGGAAGTCACCACAGAACAGAAGTCCCCAAATGGAATTAATCTTTGTTGTTTCTGTACCACATGCACACCTCTATTATTTTGCTTTCTGTAATCTGCCCATATCCCTATTTGTCTCTTCTACTTGACTGTCCCTCCTCAAGGACAGAGAAGGTGACTCACGTCTGAGCACAGAGCCTGAGGCAGGAAGGTATTGTTGGTCTGATAAGTTAAAGCAGGCCAGTGTGCCTCGGGGTAGAGAATTGGTAGAGAAAAGATATGAGGTGAGGCCAGAGAAAAAAGCAAGACCATATCCTGCAGGTGTGGTATGGGGCCTGAGAATCTGGATATTCTAGCAAGATCCCAGGTATAGACGTAGATGATGTAGCTGCTGCTTGCCCCTGGGACCATTGGCTTTAGGGTAAGAGAGGAGGGAAGGAATGAGTAAGACAAGGTCCTATTCTCAAAGAGTTTTCATGTCGTGGGAACACAATGTGAATAGCGCAATTCTGAACAGGTGGATACATCTCCACTGTGACAACTGAGGGGCATCTCCTCAGTGTGGGGCTGGACGAGAAGGTCAGAGGAAGCTTTCTGGAAGAGGGAACTCTTGAACTCAGTTAAGTTATAATATTTATGTAGGAGCTAACCAAGTGAAGGAGTTCAGCAGGAAGGATAAGGAAGAAGTACTCAAGGCAGAAGGCACAGCTTGAGCAAAGGCAAGGAGGTGAGAAATTACAAGATGTGTTTGAACAACTGGGACCAAGAGACTCAAAATCAAGGTGGTGTAGGTAGAAACTGTATCATAAAAGTCTTTGCATGGCCTACAAAGTAAGGAGTTTAAATTTAATTCCATGAAGCTGAGGTTTGTTAAGCTTTTCTGGGGGGGTGCTGAAGATGCCACAGACTGGTCTGAGAATCTGATCAAAGTTAATGTGCACACAGATAGAACCAGAGTGTACATTTCAGGGTGTTCACAAACTCCCTAAAGCCTATCCATGAGCTTAAAAAAAAATCCGTACAGTGGATGATGGGTTTTAAGCAGATAGATGTCCTAATTAGGTTTCATTTTAGAAGGATCTTCAATGGCTATGTAAAGAATGGACTTGAGCCAGGGCAACCAGGCACAGAAAAGCTAGGGGTCAAAAGTCTGGGTAAAAGGTCACAAATGGCAGTGGGGATGGGGACCAATTTAACACCTATGCACGCAATCCGTTGGTAAATGCCAAGACCAGACTTGCTTTTTAGCAAGGTCACTCTGTTTAGTTCAGAAAAAAATCGGTGAGAGCTGAGCTCAGAGACTGTCTTCGCATGGCTTGCGTTTAGGCTGATGTGTAACGTAAGCCAGCTAAGCAGAAAGGAGCCATCTCTACCCTCACCCCACCTACTGGAATCTGCTGGTCATCAGTCAGTTGAGGCCCAGATATCCCATGCCTGTGAGGGCTGGAAGCCAAGGACGTGAAGGAAGGCAGCACTTCCATGAGCTGGGGAGAGGCCCAAGGGTAAAGCGGGGTAGTAAATTTTTGGGAGGCAGCCGGGGTGTCATTCCTTCCAAAGGTTTTGCAATAGCCCTAGGAGGCAGACAGAGCTAAGATGATTGTCTTTTTGTACAGATGGGACGCTGAAGGCCAGAAAAGGTGAGAACTTGCCAGAAGACACGTAGCAAACACAGGGAAAAACTGAGACTAGGACCCCAAGAACACTGGACTCTCATGTCAATATCTTGCCTTACTGGCCCTGGTGCAATTTTTTGCCATGGCTATTCCTGGTGGCTCTAAAACCCTGTAATTCCATGATTCTAGCAAAAGAATCTCCACCCAATTCCTTTGGGTTCTTTTGATCTATATATGCCTTTACATCCCAAGACGTTATCCTTAACCACCTGTGAAGCTTGGAGCCAGCCCTGTGGCCTCTCTGCCTTGAGTTTTCTCTTCATCTGTAAAACAAGAGAATTATACTAAATAAATGTTCCCAAAGTCTTTTTCGTGTCTGAACTACAGTGGTTCTGCAAGGGCTTCCAAGACCTCAAATTCTGTCCCAACTTAGCTGTGACAACAAGATTCTCACCAGCCTAGTGCCTTTTTATATAAGGTTAAGAGGGAATAATAATAACAAGCGTAATGAAAACAATAATTAATATTTTTTTCTTCCTCCAGGCCAAACACTAAGTACTTTAAAACTCCAAAACAACTGTATAAGGTAACTGCTCTTATTGTCCCCATTTCATAGATGAGAAAACTGGAAACAAACAGAGAGATTACATTACTTAATATAAAGTCATAGAGATAACAATTTGTGGATCCAGAGTTCAAACCAAGCAATTGCCTCAGCGTCCAAGCTCCTGACCTTCAGGAACTAAACAGTGAGGGATTAAAGATAGAGGGAAGGAATGGCATCCGTCGGGTGAACTCTCAGTGATGGGAGGCTCACTATCCCTCGGTGGCATATTCTGCCATTATTCCCATTTTGCGACTTGTGCTATGTCATACTACCTCTCACCATCCAGAAGGGAACACACTTGTAAGAAGGTTACTGACTTGTGGAAGGAGTTGCCAGATTCAGCAAATAAAAATACAGGACAAGCTGGTTAAATCTGAACTTCAGATAAACAACAAACACTTTTTTTAGTATAAGAATATCTCATGTAACATTTGTAACAAACTTATACCAAAAATATTTTCATTGTTGATCTGAAATTCAAGTGTGGGCCTCCTGTATGTTATCTGGCAAATCTCCTTCCAGCACAGCAAAATAAGGATAAGTGACAGCAGTTTCCCTTTAGAAGATTGAATGGGTATTATTATTGCTTTGTTCACCGGCCCAGAAGGTTGGCATGTGGGCTTGGCTGAGTCATTTTCAAGGGAAAAAAATGACCTGTCCTTCCTCAACTCAGTTGGGAAGTCCTTTAAAGCCACCAAAGTCACCCCTGAGGGGACGTGGAACAGCTTTTTGAACTGGAGCAGAACTCTCTGGAATGATCTGGAACAGGCTGTGTTCACTGGCCGTCCACGTCCCTGGCTCACTTTCTAATGCCCTGTCCACAACTTGGAAGGTGACCTAAGCAGTGATCTTTCTCCTCCCCTCCCCGATAGATTCCCAGGGCCCATCTCGGACACTCGGGACTTCAAATCCTAATTTCTGCTTCTCTCTGACCCCTAATAACCTGTCCTGTGATAAACAGAAAAAAATTAAGGAAAGCACATAGTAAATTTTCAATAAATATGACTCGTACTTCTCCCTTGCCATTTCATGTCAGGAGTCAAAGTGGGTCATTTTTTTTGAGTTTTCCTCATACTGAATGTTATGGAGTTCTGGGAGAGGAAAACCAATTCCCAAGGATTGTCTGACCTTAGCAACATGTGAATTCCCAAAAATCCCACCTCCAGGAAATTGGTTTTGAAATATAAATATGTGGGATTACTCTACATCATAGACATCTGTGCCTAAGCTTTCTTCCTCATGAATGGCATCCCAGACAGACACCTGGGCTTGACCAAACTCCGACCTCCTCATCTTCTTCTTACTGCTTACCCCTCTTGCTGTCTCCCCCTGCATCCCACCCATGCCCTGTGTGGAGTGGTTTCTATCAACAGAATATGTTTCAGCTCATTAGGAAACTGGCCTCTCACGCACTTGCAATCTGCTTTGTCTTCACCGATTACCAAGATGTGGCAGATCAAATCATGTTTACATGAAATGCATTCTGGTGGGTGTACCCTGGCCACCCAGCTCATAGCTGAGACATGCACAAAATGCAGATCAGCATCCCAAAGTGCAGAAAAAAAAAAATTTAAGTATATTGTGTTAGTATTCTGGAATGTATACATTTATAGGCATCCTAATCAGCCCCCATGGAAAGGTCATAGTATTTCTTTAAAAAGGAGAATTCATTTAGAAAGTATTTAGAATAGAACAAAAACAAACTCTGTCTTGGGTTTTAGAGCTTTGTGGGGTGGATAGCAACTTCACCTTCCTCTCTACCCTTTCTAAGGCACAGTACTTCGCAGTGTGGGATTGTGAAGGATGGGGTCCCAGGTTGTCTTGTAAATAGTTTTTTAAGGAAAGCCACTACATGGTCCTTATTTGCCAGACGTGTTCTTGGCTTCTTCAGCTGGAGCCAGAATATTCTCATCACCATTATCTTCATCATCCCATGACTGAGAGTCACTGTTTATTTTGTGCCAGAAATTTTGCTAAATATTCTACATGATTTATCTCCTATATAATAATCTCCTATGAGAGGCACAATTTTTTTTAATGAAGATTTTATTTTCTTAGAGCAGTTTAAGGCAGAATTGAGGGGAAGGTATGGAGATGTCTCATACAGCCTCTGTCCCCACACATGCAACACCTCCTCCTTTACCAGCATTCCCCACCAGAGTAGTACGTTTGTTACCATTGGTGAACCTACACTGACACATCCTAGTTACCCCAAAATCCACAGTTTACCGTTGGTGTTGTACATTCTGCAGGTCTGGACAAGTGTATAGCAACATATATCCATGAAAATAATATTATACAGAGTATTTTCACTGCTTTAAAAATTCTCTATGCTCTACCTTTTCACCCTTCCCCCACCGTGTCAACCCCTGGCAAGTACTGATCTTTTTGCTCTCTCTACACTTTTGCCTTTTCCAATTGTCATGTAGTTGAAATCATATAGCAGGTAGCATTTTCAGATTGGTTTCTTTTGCTGTGTAACATGTATTTAAGGTCCCTCCATGTATTTTCATGGCTTGATATCTCACCTCTTTTTAGATCTGAGTAATAGTCCATTGTCTGCTCATTTCTCTTTAGACCTGAATAATATTCCATCATCTGGATGGACTGCAATTTGTTTATCCATTCCACCTACTGAAGGACATCTTCCTTGCTTCTAAATTTTGGCAATTATGAACAAAGCTGCTATAAACATTCATGTTCAGATTTTTGCATGGACATAAGTTTTCAATCCTTTGGCTAGATACCAAGGAGTGCATTTGCTGGATCATGTGGTAAGAGTAGATTTAATTTTGTAAGAAACCTCCAAATTGTCTCCCGAAGTGGACATGTCATTTTGCATTCCCACCAGCAATGAATGAGGGAGTTCCTGTTCCTCCATGTCCTCCCTAGTTTTGGTGTTGTCAGTGTTCAGGATCTGGGGCATTCTAATAGGTGTATAATGGTATTTCATTGTTGCTTCAACTTGCAAATTGAATCCAACAATATATGAAAAGAATTATATGCCAGTACCAGTACCCTGATGACATATGATGTGGGACATCTTTCAATTGCCATCTCTGTATCCTCCTTGGTGAGGTGTCTGTAAAGGTCTTGGCTCATGTTTTTTAATCAGGGTGTTTGGTTTCTTATTGTTGAGTTCTAAGGGTTCATTGTATATTTTGAGTAATAGTCCTTTATCAGATATACCTTTATACCTTTTGCAGATATCTTCTCCCAGTCTGTGGCTTGTTTTCTCATTCTCTTGATATTGTCTTTCACAGAGAAGTTTTCAATATTAATGAAGTCCAATTTATCAATTATTTCTCTCATAGATCCTGTCTTGGGCAATGTATTGAAAAAGCCATCACCATACTCCCATCTAGATCCTCTCCTATGTCATCTTCTAGGAGTTGTATAGCTTTTTATTTTGCACTTAGGTCTATGATCCATTTTAGTTAATTTTTGTGAAGGGTGAAGGTCTGTGCCTAGATTATTATTATTTTGCATGTGTATGTCCAGTTGTTCCAGCACCATTTGTTTAAAGAGTAAATTTGTTGTATTGTTTTGCCTTGTTCCTTTATCAAAGATCAATTAACTATATTTATGTGGATCTATTTCTGGGCTCTTTATTCTATTTCACTGATCTATTTGTGTATTCTTTCACCAATATCACACTGTCTTGATTACTGTGGCTTTATAGTTAAATCTTGAATTTGGGTAGTATCAGTCTTCCAACTGGGTTCTCCTTCAGTATTGTCTTGGCTATTTTGGGTCTGTTGTCTCTACATATCAACTTTAGATTAAGTTTGTCAGTATTACAAAAATAACTTGCTGAGATTTTGATTGAGATTGCATTTAATCTATAAATGAAGTTGTAAAGAACTGATATCTTGACAATATTGAGTCTTCCAATATACCAACATGGATAAGATTTTTCCATTTATTTAGTTTTTATTTAATACCTTTCATCAGAGTTTTATAGTTTTTGGCATATAGATCTTATATATATTTTGTTAGATTTATACCTATTTCATTTTGTCATGTTCTAATGTAAATGGTACTGTGTTTTTCATTTTAAATTCCATCTGTTCATTTCTGGTATGTAGGAAGACAATTGACTTTTGTATATTGATCTTATATTTTGCAACCCTGTAATAATCACTTATTAGTCCCTGGAGTGTTTTTGTTTGTTTGTTTCAGATTTTCTACTGAAAATACCATGTTATATGTGAATACTTGACTTTGTTTCTTCCTTCTCAGTCTGTTTACCTGTTCTTTCCTTTTCTTGTCTTATTGTTTCTTCCACTATGATGTTGGAAAGGAGTGGTGAGAGGGTATATCTTTGCCTTGTACCTGATAAAATGGAAAAGTTTAGGGTTTTTCAACATTAAGTAAGATGTTAGCTGTAGGTTTTTTGTAGATATTCTTTATCAAGTTAGGGAAGTTCCCCCTCTATTCCTAGTTTGCTGAGAGTTTTTATCATGAAATGGTGTTAGATTTTGTCAAATACTTTTTCTGCATCTATTGATATGATTATGTAATCATGTGATTTTTCTTTCTTATTCTGTTGATGTGATGGATCACATTGATTGATATTCTAATGTTCAATGAGCCTTGTATATTTGGGATAAATCCCCCCTGGTACTGGCGTATAATTCTTTTTATATATTGTTGGATTCAATTTGCTAATATTTTGTTGAGGAGTTTTGCTTCCATGTTCAAGAGAGATATTGGTAGTATTTTTTTTCTTGTAATATTTTTTCCGTTTTTGGCATTATGGTAATTCCAGCCTCATAGAATGAGTTAGGAAGTATTCATTCTGCTTCTATCCTCTGAAAAGTGGTTATGCAGAATTGGTATTATTTCTTTAAAATGTTCAGTAGAATTCAACATTGAACCCATTTGGGCCTGGTGCTTTCTGTTTTGGAAGCTTATTAATTATTGATTCAATTTCTTTATTATACACAGGCCTATTCAATTAAAAACATTTTGTAATGTTTATTTTTGAGAAAGAGATAGAGACAGAGTGTGAGCAGGGGAGGGGCAGAGAGGGAGGGAGATACAGAATCCAAAGTAGGCTCCAGGCTCTGAGCTGTCAGCACAGAGCCCGACACAGGTCTGAAACCCACAAACTGTGAGATCATAGCCTGAGCCAAAGTTGGACACTCAACCAACTGAGCCACCCAGGTGCCGCAGACACAAGCCTATTCAAATTATCTATTTCTTCTTGTGTGAGTTTGCCAAATTGTGTCTTTCATGGAATTGGCCCATTTTATCTAGTTTATCAAAACTGTGGGTATAGAGTTGTTCAGAGTATTCATTTAGTTTCCTTTAATAACCATAGGATCTGTAGGATCTGTAGTCATGTTCTAAGAGGTACCATTTTTCTAATGCTCTACGCCCAATGTTAGGCTTGACTCACAACCCCAAGATCAAGAGTCACATGCTCTACTGACTGAGCCAGGCAGGTGCCCCCTGAGACGTACAATTTTTTTTAATGTTTTATTTATTGTTTTGAGACAGAGTATGAGCAGGGAAGGGACAGAGAGGGGGAGGGGGACAGAGGATCTGAAGTGGGCTCTGTGCTGACAGGTTGACATCAGTGAGCCTGATAGGAAGCTTGAACTCACAAACCATGAGATCATGACCTGAGCTAGAGTCTCAACAAACTGAACCACCCAGGCACCCCAAGAGGTATAAATTTTAATCTTCATTTTCAGGATGAGGAAACTTAGAGTTAACGGGATCAAATGATATGTCCAGGGTCATATAACTAATCAAGGGGAAAACGTGTTCAAACCCCAAACTGTCCAACCGAAGGCTGGTACATTTAACCATGGTGCCCCCTGCTTCCTAGAAGTGATAGCAAGACAGTTCTGGACACATTCTAGGTCCTTGGTAGCTATTTGACTAAGGAGATTAAAGAGACTCACTCATTTTTTAAATGACCTCTCAAAACTCTCCTGGATAGGCAGAGTAGATCCTTTCTTTCTCTTTCTACTTCTCTGATCTATGAAGACATTTATAAGTCTGTGCTCCTTTGAGGAGACAAGATGGCACAGTGCAAAAAACAAAGAGAAAAACAAAAATGATGTCAGAGCTGTATTAAATTATGGCTCAAAATTTAACCAGCTGTGTAGAGGTGGGACACAAAACTCGCTTCTGTAAATCTTAGTTTCCTCACCTGTAAAGTGAGGACAATTTCATTTGCTTCACGGGATTGTCATGAGAGTTAACTAGAAAAACTTAGCCTGCATTCAGGCATTCAGTATTTTTTGAGCACCTCTTATGTGCAGAGACCCTTAAGAACTTGATAAAGGCCCATTGTCATCCTTTAAGGACAGATTTTATATTTTAGGCTTTCCACTCCTAGGACCCAGCAGAAAGCCTGGGTCATACACCTGGGTCATATGTGCGGGTCACACACACACACATAATATGTGTTCATTAAATGTGGAACATATGATGCTTACATAAATTAATGAATGAATGCAATAAAAGTCCAAACTCTATGGCATGGCACTCATAGCCCAACCAGTATATCTTTCTGGCTTTATCTATCACCCCTCAGATCCAGCTACACGTGTTAATTGGTATTCAACAAGCAAGCCATGTCCTTCCATGTCTTTGCATCAACACAGTGCTCATATAATTCTTTTTATTTTAAATGCCTGCCTTTCAAGACTGCCTTTGCTCACCTAGTGAGCTACCCATTAGTCTTAGTTTTACCTTATGGAAAAGTCAGTAAGTCTGCTTGCCAGCCTTTCAAGTAGTTAAAGCCAAGTCCTCATGACTCTTTCCCTGGTCCTACACTTCTAGGTCAAATTTCCCTCTTCCTTCCAAATAACTCTTTTGGTGATGGCTTCTGAATTCCATACCATCTTGGATACTCCCTGGTTTGCCAGTTGCCTCTAAATCATTCATTCGTTGAATATTTATTGAGCACTGTGAATATAAATGTAAGATAAAACAGATTTTTGTCACTAGATTATAAATTTATGAGCCTTATATTCCAGTAAAAGGAGCTGGACAATAAAATTAATATATATGTTGGCTGCAGATGTGCTAGGAGGGAAATTAAAGTGAGCAGGTGAGGGTAGGAGAGAGGAGATGTGAAGCTTATGTACAGAGTGGTCAGGGGAAACTTCTCTGATAAGATTCAATTTGAGCAGAATCCTGAAAGGGAATGAGGGTACAAACCAAATGGCTATCTAGGGGAAGTATATTCCTGGTAGAGGAAAGAACAAGTGCAGGGACCATCAGGGAAAAGTGCCTTGGAGTATTTGTGGCAGGGGAGGGAGGCCCATGTAATGGAGCAAAAGGGGGTGAAAGAAAGTGCAGTTGGAGATGAGTTCTAATAGGAAGTGGAAACATATCATGAAGGGCCTCAAGGACAATGAAAAGAACATTGTTTTAAGTGAGATGGAAATGTAATGGGCATTCGATCTGAATCCCATGAAGACTTCTCTTTGGGGACCTTACAAAGTTGGGTGTTAGAGAAGCAAGCATGGAAACAGAGAGAACCAGGTGGAGGCTATTGTAATAACCACAGCAAAAGATGATGGTGGCCGGAGCCAAGGTAGTTGTGCTGCAAGTGTGTAAGAATGAACTAGAATCCTAGGTGTGCTTTAAAAGCAGAGCCCACTGCATTTGTTAAAGGATCAGGTGTGGGACGTGAGGAAGATGCCTCAGTCTCCGTATCTATAAAATGGGGATAATATGTGTACTGCACTGTGTGAAGCTTCACAGTGGGAGCTCAAGAATTGTGAATTTTCTCTCAGCAGTGTCGTGCCTTGATTGGCAGTGTTCACAGGACTATTAATTATGGTAGATTATTCAAGATTTGGATGGGGAGGAAAGATGATGAATTTCAAGTATCCATGGAACTCCCAAAGGAGAGGTTCCATTGCAAAGTGTACAGCACAATTTGGGATAAAAGCTCCAGGTGTAGTTTGGAGTGGAGGTTTTGGGAGATGTCATGGTATACATGTAGTGGCTGAAACCCCTGGGGCAAATCAAGAATAGTGTTCTATTTCTATAGAAATATTGTATAAAATTCACGGGACTAATATATATCTTAAAGAGAAAATCATAGGATCATTAAAAGTAGGATAACAAATGTGGTTATCATATGAAAGGAGGGAATAATTCTTCCAGAATATTAGACTAAGGGAAGCCAGGGAAACAGCTCATATGTAGCTATGTGTTTCCTGGAAATGTAGTATAAAGGGAAACTGAGAAGCAGTAATCAAGAAAAGGAAGACATTTTAGGAAACATGGGTATAAATCAGAGACTTGAGTCCTCATCCAGGCCTTTTCCTTAGCCTATGTTAACTGCTTTTTAGCACTAGCCATTCAGCTGTCATTGGTTTGGATGAACTAAAAGCACATCTAGCTGGTCAGCATTTCTGCAATCATGATTGTGCTAGCTTTGTGAAATATTTGGTTCATGGGAGCCCTGAAGGACAGTACACACATGGTAAATTCCATGAAAAATATTGTGTGTTGCAAAGGCTAGTCCCCTCTCCCACTGGTTTGTTTGTATTTCTCCATCTACCATAGGTACCTTGGAATCTGCAGAACTTGGCTCTGTCCTGGCTCTGTCATCACCCAATGGCATCTGTAAGTGGAGATGATTGATCTGCTCTCTACACTTGCATAACCATTTGCAGCTCTGGCCCCACATTGTGTGAAGGTCACTGATACACTGTGATTCCTGAAGAGGGGCGCCAGGATAAACCAGGGGGGATGGTGCCTGGAAAACTTGTCATAGAAGGGATGCACTGAAAGAAACGGGGACTTGTTTTCTTTGCATAGTGAACAGGAAATTCTAGTAGGATGTGATAATGTCTTCCAAGGTTTTAAGGGCAACTGTTTGGATGAGAAATTTACTTGTTCCTCTTCCACACTGACTAATATATGAATGTGTCAAAGAGATGTACTTTGGCTAATTTCTAATAATCTGTGCCATCCAACAGTGAAATGAGCTGCCTCTGGAGGAGGATGACTGATGGAAGTCTCTTAGCTTGGGTTCAAGTATAAGATCTGAGATTGGACTAGATGAATAACACCCCCTTGCCACCTCACTGCTCCCTTTAATCATCTCCCCCCCTCCTCCTTCTGTTGTCCTCTAGCTCTATCTCAGAGGAACAAACCTACATGGACTTTCACTAAGTGGGAGTCAAGCCTTAGTCCCCTTTGTCTGCTAAGACGAAAACTGTCAGTTCAACTCAAGATATTCACTCTTGTGAGTGATTAATAGGTGAGGCAAATACCTCTCATACCTCAGGGCTACCAGGGACCATGTGGTAACTGACCTCATCTGGGCGCCGAATGGCACCCCAGCCTGCCGAGGGTTACTTCTCCCTGGTGCAGCCCCAGGTCAAGGCTGATCAATTTTGCTTTGAGGGGAGGAATGTGAGGCATGTCTTCTGTGAAGGGCCAGAACAGATGTTATGTTGTTCTTTCATGACTGCCTTTGCTAAGTGGCTTGTGAGCTGAGCTGTTGGAAGCCAAGTGAAACTTTGCTGGGAAGCTAATCAAGAGACGATCAGGCCCCTTCTTCAACAGAAGGGGAAAGCCCAGGGGTAACATGGAGGAGGATGAGCTATCCCAGAAGCTGGGGGAGTATAAAGGAGTTTCAAAGCCAAAAAGAACCTAACAAACCAAATTGTTTTACCCCTTTATTTTATGGATGGAGAGACTGAAGTTCATAGAGACAGTGACTTCTTGAAGTCATGCAAGAAATCAGTCCCATCAGGACCGGGAATAGGGCAAGGCATTGGCACAGCCCAGAGAGTAATCCTTCCCTAAATTTTGCACCCTAGACACCTTGCTTGCCTCACCTTGGTGTTGCCCCTGAACTTGCACCATGCACCTTGCACCAGAGAATGCCTACCACACTCAAAGTTCCTCCAGAGAGATTCTATACCTGGAAGGCACCATGTATTCCAGCAGATGATCCTGCCTCAACTGGACCAAAGAGGAACTCTTGCCAACAGGCAGCCAATATGTAGTCTGGCTGGTTGATGGGGGTGGTCTGGTGTGGGCAGCTATCTCATCAGGGCTTAAGGTGATTTAATCTGACAATCATATTCTCTCCTCAGAATTTTAATCAGGAATAAGGGGAGAGAAGTCTTTAGGAGCTGAGAAGAGAAAAATCAGACATTCTTCCTCCTCAGTTCTGTTGCTTTCATTGTCCCCATTCCTGTGATGTTCATGCCTGAGGAAGAAGGTAGACGTGACGGGTCCTGTACTTCTCCCAATTTTTGCCTATTGCCGATGGCTATGCCCTTATGCTACTGTTTAGACTCTTCACCACCACTATGGGAGCCACCTGCCTCCCCATTCATCCCTTTAACAATGATCAAACAGCTCCTTTTTGCTAAGTACAAAGGTGATTAACACCTGGTATAGGTGCCTACACCATGGCAGGGGAGGCAGATGCAAGAGATATAACTATATTAAACACTTGATAAATATAATAATGGAGGAAAGCAGACGATATTGTTGGGACACCAGGAAATGGTACAAAATCCATCTGACAGAATCAAAAATGAGTACAAAGAGAGCTTCCTGGAGGAGGTGTTACCTGAAAGGAGTTTTAAAGGGATGAGCAGGATTTTGCCAAGAGAAGAGTAGGAAAAAGGGCGTTCCAGACTTGATCAAGGTACAGAGCTGAGGACCAGCATGACAAGTACAAAGGAACCACAGTTTGACGCTTGTGTGGACGTTAAGTCAAGGCATAGCAATAAGGAGGCTAATCCTCATAAGCCAGGTGAAGGATCTTGGACTTCATACTCCAAACCAGCTCTCATACGCTGGCAGTCCAACGCTACACTCAGTACAGGACAAGTTTTATTTGGTTCACAGGGGATTTTACAGAATTCTGAGATTGAATATCTTTAGATAGCCATGCTTCAGTTCACCACAATCCCCACTGCTCCCCATTGTCTCCCCATGGTCCTGGCACTCATTTATTTTTTTTTAAGTTTATTTATTTTTGAGAGAGAGAGAGTGTGAGTAGGAGAGGGCAGGGAGAGAGAGGGAGAGAGAATCCCAAGCAGGCTCCACACTATCAGTGCAGAGCTTGATGTGGGGCTCAAACCCATGAACCATGAGATCATGACCTGAGCTGAAACCAAGAGTCACATGCTTAACTGACTGAGCCACCCAACCACCTGTCCTGGCACTCATTTCAGTTTCTTTGTGCCTTCTGTAGGCTCTCAGGGTGTGATCCCTGCTCTGGATGATGGAGAATCTCTGATGGGGTTTTGGCAGCCATGATCAAGCCTCTGCTTTATAATAATTCCCTTGGTGATAATGAGGAGGAGAGCTTGTAGGGGTGTTCTGGAGGCAGGGGGATCCTTTGAAGGCCATTGAATTAATCCACACAAAAGATGTAAGGGGCCTGGAATTATTCCATGGAGGAGGGCCTGGTAAGCATGGAGTGATGGCCTCACCATCTTCTATTGCATGCCCTTGAGGCCTGAGGAAATGTGGGACAGAGTGATGGGCCTAGAGCCAGCAATTTTCTGTCCAGTACCACTTTAAATGACAGAATGTCATGAGAGTCCTTAACCTATTGGGCACCTCCTATGCCCCGAAGTCTTAACATCTGTCATCTCTTGAATTATCCCAACAATATTGTGGAGCTATTACTGCCTCTCGCTCACCACTCTCATAAGGCTCAAAGAGGTTAGACAACCACCATGAAGGGTTGATGCTAAGTGGTTGGCCTGGGAATTCAGATTCAGAGTTATGTGACTGCAAAGCTGGGGCTCCACCCACTATCACAGACTTCACACAGTGCCTGGTGGGTTGGTCTGGGCATCGTCCATAGCCCAGAGGCCATAAAAGTGGTGTCTTAGGAAGGTGACCCAGTAGAAAATTAGTATGGACTTTGGGAGCCACATGATAGACAAAAAAGAGCTGAGGATAAACCACCTAAGAGATAGGTTGAAAATGTGTGTTTGTATCTTGTGTTGTTAGCTTGGCAAAGCCTCCTACCTTTCTTTGAAAAACTAAGAAAACATTTCTAAGTTTGTTTACACATTAGAACACAAATGCCAAAGCAAGAGTAGGTGTTGTTCTTTGGGATCTACTGGCAACAAAATGTCTGAAGGTAAAACTAGACTGGAGAGGATCCTTCTGGAAGAGTCCCAGATGCCCTGGACTGAGAGTATCTATCTCTAGCTCTGCTCCCTCCTTTGTCCTCTACTAGCTTTGAGGAGAATTAGAAAACACTGCCATGGACCTAAAAGTCCTCCCCCAAGAGTCAAGAACTAAGGCAGTGGTTCTCAAAGTATGGTTCCCAGACCAGCAGTATCTCCAGCACCTGGGCACTTGTTAGACCTGTAAATTCTCAGACACCACCTAAGCATCCCGAAGCAGAAACTCAGGGGGATGGGATCCACACTCTGTGTTTCAACCAGCCCACTAGAGGATTCTGATGTGAGTCAAAGTTTGAGAAACCCTCCAGTAAGTGATAATGTGACAGCATGAATGTTTGAGGGAATGCTTTCATAAATCTCATGTATTTTTCTTGCAATGTCCTGGCCTTCCTCCAAACGAGTCAAGAATTTTCTCAGCGTCACGTAGGGTCCAGCAGAATCACAGGCATGGCCAAAGAGTGGGCATGGGCAGAGAGACCATCAGAGGTTAGAATTCAGGTTCCATACTTCCTTGTTTTCATTTTGCTTTATCTGATCTCAGCTTCAATCTCAGCTTCCTCAGGGAAGGCGTCCCAACCTTCATGGGCTAGGTTAGAGGCTTCTGTCACATTTCTCTAGAACCCTGCTTACTTCCTGCTCAGCATCATGGTACTTATCATGGTCTGTGTCCCCTGTTTATTAACCCACCTCTTCCACTCTCAGCCCAATGAGGGTGGAGCCTGTAGCTTTCCTGTTCATCCTGGCACCCCCAAAGCCTCGCAGAGGGACAGTCAGCAGCTATGTGTCTAGTTAACTGAACACCAAGCTCACCTTTGCTCACAAGGCCCTGTTACGATGGTTTCCTCAACTAGATTGTTTCTCCCCAGCTGTACCTGCATTGTTTTTCTATGTTCTTATTCCAACCTTGGCTGCCAGGTCACCATCTCCTGACTACCCAACCCAATCCAGGCCCTGAACTGGTCTATATCATCTCTGCTGCTCTGTATTCAATGGAGCATTCATCACTATTTGACAGTCTATTTGATTATTTTATATTCTGGCCCCTCCATGCACACCCCTAGAGTACAAGTTCCAAAATCAGGGGCTGGTCTCTCTTGCTTGACTGTGTAACCCCAGCTCATGAAAATCCCTCAGTAAATGATTTTTGGATGATGCATGACTTTTCACTGACTCATTTATTCAAACACTTATACATCATCTGTGTATGATCATTTTAGAGATGGAGAAAAATAAACCCAAGAAGAGGGTGATTTGCCCCGGCCCCACAGCTAGTGGGGAGGAGAACTGCAGCTAGAATCTTTAGCTTCTGGCCTTCAAGCCAGCCCTCTTTCCACCACATTGGTTATCTCTTTGCTAAACTAAAAAGGTTGAGTTTGTTTGTTTGTTTTTCTGTAAGTGCTGGAGGTGGGGAGGGTTAGTGAATGTTTAAAACCTCAAAGAAGCGGCAGGATGGGTTCTATTTTGCTAATAAACTTGGTCCCTCTCTCCTCCCTCGTGCCCCATTGACTAGTCTTCTTTCAAAAGCATGCTTTTCCATCTGTGGGTCACATGCCATACATCCATCGTTAGCTGCATTAGCTGACAACTCTGAATCACCGGTGCTGTGGAGATGCCAGGAGAGCTGGTGCCATCAAAGCCTATCAGTTGGGGACAGCCTGTGACCGCCACTGGCTGCCCTGGGGTATCCTCACTGTGACAAAGCCCCCTCCACCCTGCCTGGCTGCTGTGGGGAGGGAGCGACTGGAGATGAAAGGATGTCACTTGGGGAGGCAGCTGATTTATGTCAGAGGATTAAATACGACCCCATATCAAATTCAAGTTCGGCTTGATCATCCCAGAGCCTCGGGAGCTTTAAAGAAAAGTAGCCTCTCTGTCGTAACTTTGGACCAAAAGGAGACCAACGATGTTCATCGAAGCACCTTTGAAAGTGGCAAAACCAAAACCAAACCAAAAACAGAGGCTTATAATCCCAACTTTAACATTCTCTTAGTACTATTACCGCCTGATTGAAAATAGGTAGACATAACTAGATTCTCATAACAAATTGGTTAGAAAAATTAGGTTACAAAATGTAAAGTACCATATGAGCCTATTTTTTGCTTTAGAAAAGTATAGATGCTGGGGCGCCTGGGTGGCTCAGTGGGTTAAGCTTCCGACTCTGGCTCAGGTCATGATCTCGCAGTTTGTGAGTTCATGCCCCACGTTGGGTTCTGTGCTGACAGCTCAGAGCCTGGAGTCTGCTGTGGATTCTGTCTCCCTCTCTCTCTGTCCCTCCCCCGACTCGTGTTCTGTCTCTCTTTTTTTCTTTATATAAATAAACCTTAAAAATTTTTTAAGAAGTATAGATAGATAGATGAGTGGTTGGATTGAAGGGATATATATATATGCAGGACGGTAAGGGTATGGCTGGATGGGCAGCAGATGGGAGAGACAGAAAGATAAAACAAAGACTAGAAAAAACCTACACCAACATTAACGGTGGTTGCATCTGGATTAAGAAATTTAGAAGAATTTTTTAATTTTTTTAAATGTTTATTTTTGAGGGGCGCCTGGGTGGCGCAGTCGGTTAAGCGTCCGACTTCAGCCAGGTCACGATCTCGCGGTCCGTGAGTTCGAGCCCCGCGTCAGGCTCTGGGCTGATGGCTCGGAGCCTGGAGCCTGTTTCCGATTCTGTGTCTCCCTCTCTCTCTCTGCCCCTCCCCCGTTCATGCTCTGTCTCTCTCTGTCCCAAAAATAAATAAAAAACGTTGAAAAAAAAAATTTAAAAAAAAAAAAATAAAAAAAAAAAAAAATGTTTATTTTTGAGAGGGAGAGAGGCAGAGCATGAGTGGGGGGGGGGGGGAGAGAGAGAGAGAGAGAGAGAGAGAGAGAGAATCTATAGCAGACTCAGGTTCCAAGCTGTCAGCACAGAGCGTGACATGGGGCTTAAACCCACCAATCATGACCTGAGCCGAAGCTGGACACTTAACTGACGGAGTCACCAAGGCGCCCCTCGAGGAATTTTTAAAATTGCTTACCCTTATTTCTTGATTTAACAATAAACTTAAGTCTCTCTTGCGAACACATAGTTATTAATGTTAATAATGTTCATATCATCCATCCATCTATCCATCCATCCATCCACCCACCCATCCACCCACTCAGGAGGCAAATCTATTCAGACTTTATGGAGGCATTTAAACAATACTCTGATATTTTTATATCCACTTTATATCCTTTCATGACTCCAGATTGGTTTGGTTTTGTCTTTGGTTTCTTTTCTAGACCTTAGAGCCCCTTTCTACCCCCTACCATACCATACCTGGTATCTTGGTCAGTGCCTGTTTATGCTCTAAGACCCTCTGCAGATCTTGCCATACCTCCTCTCCTTTGTGGTGGCTTGTACCCCTTCCCTCCCCTCTACTCCCTCCTCCCCCTACCACCCAGGATCTCCCACTGTACCTTGTACCTTACTCTATTTGGAACTTTCCGATCTGTGTGATTATTATCTACATATCTGGTGTCCCTTGAGCAGACGAGGTGCTCCTTGGTCCTCCACCTCACTTACATCTCTATATCAGGGCCTAGTTACCTAACAAAAGCTCACCTGCTTTTCCTGCAAACATGTTCCCATCAGCCTAAAAGGAGGCTTCCAGGCTAATAACAACCTTGAAGATATTCCCTTAATGAATAGGCATTTACTGAGCACCTACTATATACCAAATACAGAGATTAACAAGGTATAGTCTCTCCCTCCGGTGGCTCAGCCCTGAGCCCCTGAGCACCTGAAAATGAACTGTAAACATGATTCCAGGGGACATCAATGTCCTATTATGGCCCAGCCAGTTCAACAGTTCAAGAGACCCCTGTATGCTGCGTGGACAGGGAGAAACTTCCCAGGAGAGTCTGGGCTTAGAGCAGGGACTTCAAAGCAGGGAAAGATTCAGATGAACAGAGAGGATGGTGAGGGCATTTCAGGTGGGAGAAATGGTGAGGAACAGGTGCAGAGGTGGTATACTCTTGGTTCGTTCATAGGATTTGCACTCTGTGGGAACTGAAAGTCATTGGACTTAGTTCAGTCCTCAAAGTCACATCTAACTGATCACTTAGAATTTGTGTGGTTTCTCAGAGACTCAGTTTCCTCACTCATGAACTGGATGGTATATTATGTGCTCTATCTGCCTCACAGGGAAGTTAGGAGAGTCAGATGAAACAATCACATGATGTACAAAGACCCTTTGTAAATTCTAATGCAACACACTTACGGAATTCAAAGAACAATAATAGTCAACAGTATGGCTGAAGGAAGGTGATTTGGAAGGGAAGGGAAATGATGAAGTATGTTAGAAATATTTAGGGCAGGGTTTGGAGAGGCCTTCAAGATTCCAAGTCTGTTTTTCCATTTGGATCTCTCAATCCCCAGGATCATTCTGCTATGAATTCTTCCTTATCTATCTAGTCCTTTCACCCCAGTCTGGGTTAAACTGATCCTCTGTGTTCCTAATCCCACTTAACTTGTAAAATAGCCTTTTAATTTCTGTTAATATATCTGTCTACCAAACCAGCCTGGGAGTTTACTGAAGGCAGGTACTGTTCCCTATTTATTTTATATCCTCAGTGCCTGGCACATAGTAGCCCAACCAGATGTGTTAGCAACAACTATCCTAGTGGCTACTATTCATGGATCAGTCATTTTGCTAAGAACTTAATAAGAATTTGCTCGCCCTCACAACAGCCTTATAAAGTAGGTCTCACTCCTATTTTACAGATAGAAAAAGTGAGTCTTAGTAAGCTAAATAACTCAGCCAAGTTCATCCAAACCGTAAGCATTCAAGCCAGATTTAAGCTGAGACAGGCTTTAGTGTGCTATGCTTTTTAGTGAATCCATTCACTCACTCATCCCAACAATAATGGTCATGTGCCTACCGTGTGCCAGGAAATGTTCCAGGCTGAAGGAATATGTCTGGAAGAAGTGATAAACAGGATCTCGGATAATCCCATGCCAGGTGAGAAATGTGAAACAGATGTGAGACCAAAGCACAGCCCATCCCAGAGGTGCGGGTGGGGGTGGAAGATGCCTCTGACAGAGAAGAAAGGGAAGCAAGGGTATTTGGTCCAGGCAAAGGAGAGGGCAAGTGCAAAGACACCAAGGGGGGAAGCAGCAAGTTGAGCGAGATGGTACAGTGAACCTTGCTGACTAGATAATGTTCTTCTTGAGGGTGGAAAGCGTATCTTAAACATCTCCATGTTTATAACCATTCACAGAGCCTGGAACTAGGCACTGTAAACCAGTGAGAATTTGGTGACTGAATAATATTGGTTTCTACCTTTAAAAAAAAAAAAAAGAACAAACTTTACATTTCAGGAGAACACTGGGTGGCTGAATGGAAAAACGACTCCAGCTGGCAAAGGGCAGACAAAGATGACCAAAAGGAAGTGACTTCGTGTTTATCACAACCTCTTTGATTGGCCCAAAATATCCAGGCCTCCATCTGAAACCGACTCTCCTGTTAACAAAATGTGAAAACAAGCCCTTGTCTAAGGTACTGTGGCTTTTGCAAGTTGCTAGGATATCAATATATTTACCCACAGCCTCAGACATTTGGCTCAGGAACAGCCCACTCAGTCCTCACATGAAGCTAGATCATGGGGATTCAATCCACATGAGGTCCTTAGGGGGCTCTGAAATCAGCCAGGGAGTTGATAATTGCTTGGAGGCTTTGCTATAATAAGCTTTTTTTGTTGTTGTTAAGTTGATTTGCTCTGGCTTCTTTTGGGGTTTCAAATTCAGTTGTGATTTGCACCTGCTTTTTTTGAACCTAACAAAACATATGAGGGAGAGGGAGGAGACATATTTTTCTACTCCACAGTCCCCGGGTTTCCAGCATGGGGATGCTCTGTGTCTGGATACCTTAAGGGAAAACAGGACATTTGGGTTGGGGGGGCCCTTTAGGGAAATGCAGGAAATATGGTCTACAGCAGGTTGAAATTTTCGCCCAAGTGCCAAAAACTAGTCCACTCTGTCTGCAATGATTTTGGGACATGGGTGGGACAGCCTGCTTTTGTCAAACTGCAGGACACAGGGCTGACTCAAGGACTATGTCAAGGCCATGCACCTAGCCTTCATGTGCCTCAAATGTAAATCAATTTGACAGAAGCAGGGGAAAACAAAATAGAGTCACTCACTTATTTTTAAAACTCTTCCAAATCATTGCATTCTCTAAACAAACTCTACCATCTCAACTCTGTCATTTTTGTAAAGAGCTGCAAACTTCTCTTGACATCACAACTAGCCAATATTTTTTAAGGCCCTCTTTGTGTGGACTCCAGGGCTACAAAGGCCAGCACTGGGTCCTACCTATCATGGTCAGATGATAATTCACAAATGTGCCCCATGGCACATTCCCACAGATGCTGGAAGGAAAAGATCTTTTCTTCTGCTGAAGTTATTATTTCAATGGGTAAATGTCTATCTAATTGTTGGCAGCAAGGGCAGCCTAACATCAACACTTCTAAAACTCTATTTTGGGCTGACAACGACTAGAAAAACGTAATTATTACATAGTCCATAGCCCTTTCAATGGCTCAAATTTTTAAGGTAATTTTAGTGACACAATTTATAACTAATTCAACCTAGAAGATTCATTGACAAGTTAAATTGCTCAAAAGTACATGTTCTATAGCATATTATTAAAATATTTTCTGCAATTCTATTGGACAAATGGCACCCCCTGCTTTGGAAAGTGTTCAGGTCTAAATCATTCTGACTACATTCAATGGCAGATATTGGCTTTTTTTCAGGGCTTCCTTTGCCAAACGCCATCTCACAGGAAGATCATCTATGTGGAGTTCTGTGGTCTCACTCTATGATTGGTTTTGACCTTGAAGCTGTACAGAATCAAATAGATAACTCACTGATAGAAATCCTGAGGTTCCTTATGGACTGCAGATATATGTTCTTATGCCACCCCAATTTTGACATCTATAATAACTTTATTTTTGAATCTTCCTGATTTTCGTTCCATATTTCAATTTTTAGCATTGTAAAACACTTAGTATAAATCAAGAACAAACTTAGAACATTTTTTTTAAGTATCACCACTGGCCCCTCCATCTTCTTTCCCTACAGAGCTTCAATGAGACTTTGTAGGTGTATGCTTTCACTGCTTGTTGAATTTAAGACATAATACTTGACCTCAAATGGTCATGGAGAAAGGGCAGGTGGAAGCTGTTTTCTACATTTCTACTTTCCCAGGGGAAAATTGGGGAAATAATATATGCTCATATAAATTCAGGTCTGCTGTAGACGGCTTTGTTTGTTCATGTGCTGTAGAAATAGATAGAATGACAAGTCCACAGCCACATCTATACCTATTCTATGTTTGTATCATTGCCCAGGTACTATTACTTGGTTTTAGTTCACATCATCTGCCTGGTTCAGATTTATTTGTAAAGTCAATATCTTTCCCTTATATTAGACGATGAGCTCCTTAGAGATGGAGATATGGTTTACTGAGTTTCGCATCTTACATTGGCACACAGCGGGTCCCCAAGGTAGAGGTGACATCAAGGGAAGGATAGCACCCATCAAACATACCCACTATGTCTGCTGTTGTTCTGGGCAGTGCAGTCACACCATTTCACTTAATCCTCACCACCATGTGACCTGGTCTCTTCCTCTGCTGTCCTGTGCTCTGGCCACACTGGCCTGTTTTTAATGCCTTAAATATACAAGCTTGTTTATTTAACCTCTGACTTTTGTACTGGCTGTTAATCTGACTGGAACACTTTCCCCCAGATCCTTCTATGGTTGGCTCTTTCTCTTCATTCAAGTTCAAATTCACCTCCTCTGAGAGTGTCACCCTGACCAGCTCAATCAGGGAACATGACCAGACCCCTTGACAAGACTATTCTATATTCTAGTTCTTCTTTTATTTTCTCCATAATATTTAACACCTGAAATTAGCTTGCTGATGTATTTATTTCCTTGCTTGTTATAGGTTTCCCCCTGCTCCTTCTCCAACTGAAATGTAAGCCCCATGAGGGCAGAGGTTAATCCCCCTTTATTTTTGTGGCTATATTTATAGCCTAGAATAGTGTCTGGCACATAGTAGGTGCTCAATTATCATCCAGGGAGAAAATAACCTCGAGTGGAGGGTGTTACTAAGCCAATACGAGAGATTAGGAAACAGGCTCATGGATGTGGGGTGACATGCCTTCAGTGGGTAATTTGTGATCAGCAGATCTGAGACCCCAAACCTCTCTAATGATAGGATACAGCTGCTCCATGAACGCAGGCAGATGCACTGATGGAAAATGATGCTTCTTCTGCTTTGACCTTCCGATAGTTCTGTTTCCTTGTCCATTTTTAAATTATAGGCAACCAGGCACATGGATCTCTAATTTCAAAAAGTTTTATTCACGGACATAATAACAATAATTGTTTCTGTGTATGCTAATCCACTAAGAGTTTTGTATATACCATTTCAATCCCTACAACAACTCTGAAGAGGGTAATTTTATCTCCATTTTCCACACGAGGAAAATAAAACTCAATAAGATAAAATACCGCACCTGAAGTCAGTGGTACCAACATGACAAGAATCAGGTTAATTTGAGAAGTGATTAATAAAAGACCAAAGGAACCAAGATCTATCTCTTTGCTTCCAAAGCCTATGCTCCTAACTACAGAACTAGCCTCAGGACTTTCTAAAAAGCATGCTCTGAGCTGGGTACCAAGGCCGTGAAGACTCCTTGACCACAACAAGTTCACAGTTGGGAAAAGGGAGACCTGACTGGAACAAGAAAGGAGCCCAGGTATGGGGAGGATGTGTGGGGGAAATGAGGAGGGCTGTGTACTGTAGCCCTAAATGGGGGTGAAGAGAAAAGTGATTGAGCTTCTATTTCTGCAGAGAAACATGGATTGTGGTGGGAGAAGAAACAATTGGGACTTCCATTTCAGTGATGTGCCCAGCAGGGGAGAACTGCTAACCTATGGAGGCTGGAGAAGTATACAGATGAAGGGTCCACACAGCGCTGGACTGTGGCAAAAGGAAAAAGCAGGAAGCTGACTCAGGAAAGCAGGGCTACTACAGTGGTCCCTAGACCTGCTAGTCTACTTTCCCCCATGGCCTCAAGCTGGTCACTCTGACTCATGGCCTTTTGGCTGCAGGAAATCCACAGTGACCCAGTTTTCTGCCTTGGCCACTTGGTTTTGGTTTCATTTCCTGCTACAGAGTTATGGTCACAATGTTTATTAAGCGTACAGATTTTCCTCATACTTTCAAAGCTTCTTGCAGAATAGACGAGAAGGAGTCTTGTGACAATGTGGCCACCTTGGTAAATGTTCCATAGCTGACCAGAGGGACAAGGGCTCCATTCTCAGCCTGTTAAGCCACCAGCCTCAATGCCTGAGAAAAAGTTGCCAGTCAGGGTTCCAGCAGGAACAGAAGACATGCTCAAATGGGGTTACTGGGGGGACTTTTAGTGAAAGGACCCTCACTTAGGTGCAAAGGAAAGCAGTATGAAATAGTACAAAGGAAATCTTGGGCTTGAAATGGCAGAGAGCCACTGCTATCACTAGGGCATGAAGGGGAAAGAATAGGGAGCTGTTCCTGGAACCAAAAGAGGATAGTTGTAGAGGGAAGGTCTTCTGAGAAGAGGCTGCTGTCAACAGAGGAAATCACTTGGGCTTCAGAAGCCCTGAAAGAGGGAACCAGGGAGAAAAAAGACTCCAATTTCATTCTCCTTCAACTCTGCACCTGCTAGTGCCTCCCATAGGCTGGACTCGTTTGGAGCTAGAAGGCAAGGGAGCTTATGGTCCACATGGTCCGTGGGGCACAGAGTGCAGAAGGATGGCAGTGATGTGAAGGGACACGGACACTCACCAGGACAAGGGTTATGGCGGATTAAGAATAGCTATCTGGGGCGCCTGGGTGGCTTGGTCGGTTAAGCGTCTGACTTCGGCTCAGGTCATGATCTCACGGTCCGTGAGTTCGAGCCCCGCGTCGGGCTCTGTGCTGAGAGCTCAGAGCCTGGAGCCTGTTTCAGATTCTGTGTCTCCCTCTCTCTCTGCTCCTTCCCTGTTCATGCTCTGTCTCTCTCTGTCTCAAAAATAAATAAACGTTAAAAAAAATTTTTTTTAAAAAAGAATAGCTGTCCAAAGAGTGATGATTTGGGTAGATATGTGTCATTGACTACTTGCTGTATACCTGGCCCTTTTGAAAGCACTTCTATGGACTAGCTCATTTGATAATCAGAGCAAGACCATAAGGAAAGCACTATTCTGGTCCCATTTTACAGAATCGGAAAGTAGGGATTACAGAGGTCAAATACTAGCTGATAAAAGGTGTGTGTGTGTGTGTGTGCGCGCGCATGCATGTGTGGACTTGAACCCAGATGGCTGTGATTACATATCCAGTGCTCTTTGTCTACTGGATCATCCCATCTTACCCAAAATGAAAATTGATGAGTTAGGTCATGAAGCATTGTTAAAATGGAGGGAGTGACTGAAAAACCTAAGGAGAAAAGGATGAAATATTTCCATAAGCCAAATAAGGTTATGTCAAATAAGACATAACTGACATTGAACAAACATACTCCACTTAAAAGATATTAAAGTATAAACCAAAAGAAAAAGGACAGAGAGAGAGAAAAAAATAGAGGAGGGAGAGAGAGAAAGGGAGGGAGGGAAGGAAGGAGGGAGGGAAGGAAGGAGGGAGGGAGGGAGGGAGGAGAGAGAGAGAGAGAGAGAGAGAGAAAGAGAGAGAGAGAGAGAGAGAACCAGCCAGTTGTATATAGGATACAGGCCAAATGTCTAATTATAGCTGATAAGGCCCCTTATGATCTGTACCTTGCCCGACTCATCTTTCCCCATTCCCCATGGGGCACTGTGTCCCAGCCAAACTAAACTTTATTTAGTTCTCTAAATAGCCTTCAGATCTTGCCCATGCTGTCCCTTCTGCCTGGAACATGTTTCCTTGCTTTCTATTCTATTTATCTTATTTATCTATCAGGCCCTAAATCTGACCTTTCTTTCATCTTTCTCCCCTCTCCCCCTTCCTCTTTCCCCCTTATAACACATATTTATTGGGCACCCAGTACATAAAGGCACAGTAGTAGCTGTTGCTGACATTGGCCTGTGTTCGTCCCTGCCCTCATGGAGTTTCCATGAGGAAACCTTGGTTCCATGCCCAAATCTGGGTTGGAGGTTTCTTCTGTGTGTTTTCTCACAGTGTTGTCTACTCCTATTACAGCCCTTTTACTATGTATTCTAGAACACTCTGTCTTCTGGTTCTGCACCTGTCTTCTCTACCAGACCATAGGTTCTGTGGCTATGAGACTATGTTTCTGTGGGTATTCATTTTCCTATTACTGTAACGAATTACAACAAACTCAGTGGCTTCAAGCAACCCAAAATAATGGTCTTATGGATTCTAGAGGCCGGAAGTTTGACACAGGTATCACTGGGCTAAAATCAGGGTGTGGGAAGGCTGTATTCCTTTCTGGAGGCTCTATTGCAGAATCTGTTGCCTTGCCTTTCCCAGCTGAAGATTGTCCACACTCCTTGGCTTTCTCTTCAAAGCCATCAGTGGCTGGTGGGGTCTTTCTTTCTCACATTGCATTACCCTGACGCTGACTCTTTCACTTCTTCCATTTTTAAGGAACTCTGTGATTATATTGGTCCCACCTGGAGCATCTAGGCTACTATTCTATCTTAATTCTATCTGCAACCTTAATTCTCTTTGCCATGTAACATAACCTACAGATTCTAGGGATCTTTAGGGGGCCACTATTCTGTCAACCACATTGTATATCTCCAAATGCTAGTCCAAGGGCAAGAATAAAATATCTGAATATCCAGGTGGGTTTTTATGGGTGTAGAACATATAGAATCTCTAAACATGTCTAAGGCATGTGCCTGTTTGACGCATGTCAGCTGGGTATCCACATGGGTGGCTGTGTTTGTGTGTGGTTCAAGGGGCATACACTGCCTGACCTCATTAACTGTGGTCATATGTATATATGTATGTGTTCTGAGTTGGGGGGACAACCCAAAGGGTGAAATATAAAGATGAACTAGACAACCAAAGTATTATTTTCCTGACACTTCAAGTTGTGAACTTTTTGGCTTATCGCCCATACGGACAATTATGGCTCAGAGACCTGGATTCCTGTGTTCTAGATTCCCACGTACTGTTTACCACATTCACAATGAAGGTAGCATCCTGCCTGGGCCAGGAAGCCCTTCTAGAAAGGCCTGCATGAGTCAGCATACAGATCAGAGACACATTCAGTGCTGCCAGCAATGAGCAGATCAATCAAATCATAGTTTCCCATCTTTCCTGTGAGAGAAACAGCTTCTGACATGGAATCCTGCTCAAACCACCAGGCCACCCCCTACCTCATTTTGTGAATCTAAGAACCACAGAGACAGGTAAAGCCTTTAGGGATCATCTAACTCACATCCCTCACTTTCCAGGTAGGATTGGGCCAAAAGAGCAGGTTCAAACAGCCATGCTGAGATGGGACAGGGATGGGGACTCCTACTGCAGTTAAGACTCTTATGAGGTGACTGTCAACACCTTGAGGACAGGGACTCCACATTACATGCTCCTGTAGCACCAGGCATCCTCAGGGCTTTCTGTTCCCCAGGTCCTCATGTTTCTAAGAGATAAAACCCAGGGACATGCTTCTAAACACAGCCTCTTTATTCCCAAGAGATGCTTCTACTCAGAATCTGTCATACTTCTCACTTCTCATGGGAAACTGGGCAGGACAATCTAAAAGTCTCAACCAATGTTTTTCTGCCCTTCCCCTTATAGCTTAGATGAAGCCAGACCAAAACTGTAGCCTTTTTCTCAGGGCTTTCTGGCCCTGTCCTGACCCTCCTCAGACTTCTGAAGAAAACATGCCTTCTCCATGTGTTCAGTCAACAATATTTGGGCATCACTAGTGAGTGTAGTTGCTATGCTAGATGTCATATGCATTACAGTAAACAGACAGACAGGGATCCTTGCTCTCAAGGGGGGTATGATCATAGAACTTCCAGGTTAAAAGCAATTTCAATCAGTCCCAAATTGTTTCATTTTGAAAAAAGGAGAGCAGAGGGGGCACCTGGGTGACTCAGTCAGTTGAGCATCCAACTCTTGATTTTAGTTCAAGTCATGATCCCAGGGTCATGGGATGAAGCCCTATGTCAGGATCAACAATGAGCATGAAGCCTGCTTAAGATTCTCTCTCTCCTTCCCTCTGTCTCTTTCCCCTGCTCATGCTCTCCCTCTCTAAAAATTAAAAAGAAGAAGAAGAAGAAGAAGAAGAAGAAGAAGAAGAAGAAGAAGAAGAAAAGAGAAAAAGAGAGACAAGAAAGAGAAAATGAGAGAGATGAACACCTCCAGTCAGAGTAGGGATGGACAGAGAGAAAAGAGACCATGAGAACAATAAAAAGACAGTCAGAAGCACATGAAGACCCAGAAGGACAATGATGTGGCAAAACATCTAGAAACAAATAGAGAGGGCCAAAGTGTCTCCCTACTGCAAAGACCTCCTTTGCATCTGCAGAGGATCCCAAGCAAGGTTCTTGCCTCCAGGATGTACGATCCTTGTGTGTCTCCCAGCCATGTTCAGGAAGGAAGCCAAGATGGAAAGAGACCCTCTGCAGAAGTTCCAGTGTCCCCCAAGAAGCCTGGAGGGCGGAGTGTATGGTCTGACCTTGCCCAAGGGCTGCTCTGAGCTTGCCTCCTCCACAGAGCCCTCCCAAGCATACCTGAACAGAAACCACTCTCCATCCAGAGGAGAGGAAAAGCAAACCATCTATCCCATAGGCAGCCTTAGCTCATGCTGGTCCTATTAGCTGTGGTTGTTGGTATCATGTTGTGACATGGGTAAAGTGCAGCAGGTGCTCTTTGGCCTTTCTCTATAAGGCTGAGAGGAGAAACCATTCATTTATTCTCATTTATCCAAACAATATTTATGGAGCACCTTTAGTATGATAGACACTGTACTGGATGTGTATTTGCATCCTTAGCCTTGACCTAGGGCTCCACATAGCCTGTGCTCACAACGCTATACTGTGAACAAGCAAGGGTGTGGATCCCTACTTCATAGATAAGGGAGCTGAGACCCAGAGATAGCATGGGCCTCAGATAATGGCAAGACTCAGGTCTTCCCAGGACTGATCTTTCACTTTCTCTTTTCCTTACCCTCCAGCCCAGTCCTATCCATCTCATATGTGTACCCTGACTCTGAGCACAGGTGATTTCCTGGTCCTTGGGCTGGGGTTGGGGCTGGGCAGGTTCCAGAAAGGAACTTCACAGCCTGAGTCAAGAGCTCTTCTAAGACAAGGATGCTGTTTAATTCATCTTTGTAACCTGAGCACTCAGCCCCGGTCTCTAGCACGTAGTAGGATGTCTAAAAAAACTAGCTAAATGAATGAATAAAGCTGTGAGGTTTTGACCTCCCAGATCCTGGAAACTTCCCTGTTTCACTTAAAGTCTTAGCAAAGGGGATAGTGCCCTCAAGCTCGTGGCCTTTCTGCTGCCCTATTCCTGGATAAAACGTGTGCCAACAGGCTACAGTGGGATCATCCTTGAAGCATCCTGGGACTTCCTCATGCACAACAGAAGCCCTATGAGTTACGGAAGGCAGGACCCTGAGCCCGGGTGGTCCCCAGTTCAATTCCCCATGTTGTAAGGGATGCGGCACACTCAGGCTCGGAACCTGGTGCCAGAGGGTCCAAGACGGTAGGGGTGCCTGGCAGCGGGACATTCCAGACCACACATGGTAAATGAAGGTAGGTGAGATCCAAGGTAGTTTCTGCTTTATTCTGAAAGGAGGACTCTGAACAGGAAACAATTTGTAGCATATGACAGAAAGCACTCCAAGTCAAGGAACAGCGTGAAGCATGGAAGAGCATGGGATGTACCTGGAGGACTAACCAGCTATGCGATGGGTGGGTGGATGTGGGGCTTGAGCAGCAGGACAAGCCTGGGGAGGAGGCTGGAACTAGCTCCCGGAGGGCACTGAGTGCCAGGGGCTGGGAGCAGCCTGATTGGACAAGGGGGTGAGAGGGACAAAGGTGATGTCCCTCCTGCAGTCAGAGCACTCTCACAGGTTGGCAGGCGATCCCTGTGATGTGGCTGAGGGAGTGAGATTTATATAGGGACTGCCTTAATCTGTTTGAACTGCTATAACAGAATACCAGCAGACCTGGCCGCTTATTCACAATGGGCATGTATTTCTCACAATTTTAGAGGCTGGAAGTCCACGATCTAGGTGCCAGCATGGTTGGGGTCTGGCAAAGGCCCTCTTCCGGGTTGCCAACTGTGGACTTCTTGCTGCTACTCACACAGTGGAGGGGCTAGCAAGTTCTCTGAGGCCTCTTTTCTAAGGGCACCTATCCCATTCATGATGGTTCCATCTTCAGGAGCCAAGCATCTCCCAAAGGTCCCACCTCCTAATACTATCACACTGGACATTAGGATTTCAACATATGATTTTGGGGGACACACACATTCAGACCACAGCAGAGAGCAACAAGGAGACTATGGCAGTGGGCTAGGTGACAGGCAATGAAAGCCTGAATGAGGCAAATGTCTGTGGGGAAGGAGGGAAATGATCCTATTCAACAGACAGGGGGCGGGTAGAATGGACAACTTTCAAGGACTGATCAGGTGGGAGAGACGGGGAAGGTGGGATGACTCCAGGCTCCCTTGCAAGGGGTCTCGATGGATGATGGTGCCCCCCTCTGAGGTGGGAAATTAGAGAAGAGTGCAGACTGAGGGTAAGATCACAGTTCCATTTTGGACGGTCAGGTTTGAGGGTCCTTGTCGGATACCGGAAGAGATGGCCAGGGGCAGGTCTGGAATTTCACACAACAGCTGATGGCCCATGTGAATCTGAGATTCTGGAGCCACTCAGAGTCAGTAAGGCTCTCTGGGGGTGGATGTGTGGGGGAGGATGTCTTGCTGAAACCAGCGAGACACGTAGGGCCTTATAAGGATGGGAGAAAACAATGCACCAGCCTTTTGAGCCCCGATTTCACCCAGAACCATTGACTGCCATTGTTAGAAAGAGACGCTTCAGTCTACAAACTGAGTATGCAAACATCAAGGTTAGATTCGCAGTGTTTGGCGAGAACAAGCCATCCCCTGTCCCATAATCCAAGATTTTGCTAAAATGTATTAGCCTTTGATTTTCTAAATCCTATTTCCTTGAAACGCACCAAGTTTTCCGTCTGTGCTCGGAGGCAGAAAAGATCCCAACTTAAAATGAAAAGTCAGTCATCAACACAGCCTTCTTCTCAGCAGTCTCACACACACAACGTTGTCAAAGGCTCCTTGTCCAAGATCAGCAGAATTTCCTCTCTTTACCGATTTACATATTTTTCCTTCAGCCGTCCGAAGGAACACTTCAGGATTTTCACATTTCCTTCTGGCACAGTGAACACGGTAAGAAAAGGCAACATGGCCCCCAGTCACCGAGGCTCCCCTGTGCCGAGGAGAAAATGTTTTCGGTACAATGTAGCCTGGAGCAAATCCGCCATCAGCATTTTTATAAACCTCTGAGAAAGAAGAAGAAACAAAAGCTGTTGAAATGTGAAAATAATTAGAGAAGAGACTTTCCCAGGGAACAAACATGGCCCACACTGTACGGAGGGAAGAACAAACAAACTTTGGGGAGGTTATGGAGTTGTAAAATCCTTGTTTACTTCTGAAGAAAGAAATAAAGTTGGAGGGGAGCCACCGGGTCGGCACAATAATAAATCAAGTTCCAGGGGGTGGGGAAGGAGGGGCTGGACTATAAATCCAGAGTCCAAAACAAAGCAACATTCCAGCAGTCCCTGGTGGCGTGTGAACCTGTGCCGTTTGATTTCTGAGGAGATCTGGCTCCTGTCCCCGTGTCACTGTCTTCTCGAAGTCAGCGTGCCCCCACCCCCCAGGGCCGGGGTTGGGGGGGGGGGTGCTGTGGGGGGCTCCACCGGGCGGTCACCCCATGGGCAAAGCATGTGGTTTGGACTCTCAAAAAGAAAGGGAAAAAAAATCAAAACACCCTAGTTCCCTCTTCTTCTCAAGCTAAACTTTCCACAGCAGTTTCAGCAGCGACAGAAACCGCAGGCCGCTCAGTGAGGCGCAGCCAGGGCCGGCCCAGGGAGGCGGGAGGAAATTCCCACAGCGCTGGGCCTCGCTTGGGAAGGGGAGCTCCCGGGGCCTCTTCCCGCCCACCCGGGGCCTGAGGTAAATTTGCCTGTGAAAGGTCACCACTGAGCAGGCCTCCAGGCTAAGGGATTTTTCTCCAGGCTAAGGCCTCAGGTTTCTGGGAGAGAAGGGTCCTGTTTCCTGTTAAGTCAACCTCCTAGAAATGACACCAAGAGCAACAGAGAACCCGAGGCCTTTTAAAGCGACACAAACACCAGGTGTGAAGTTACAGTTTTCACATTCAGCTAAGAGCCCGGTGACATTCACCGCCTCCGAGACCTTCAGGCTTTTCTCTACTTTTGGATGGAAATGAAAGCAAGGGAATTGAATTCCTCGAATATTGATGAAACGCCTATGCTTTGCTGGCTATGCTAAGCCCTGTGAACGCAAGGTCTTGTGCAACCCTCGTAACACGTCAGTGAGATAAATACCACGACCATAAATATCATTGTCATGCTACAGGTGGGAAAACTGCGGCTCAGAAAAGTTCACACGGTTGGCCCCCTATCACACGGCTGGCCATCTAAATAGGATGAAACTTAGGTCTGTCTCTAACTTCATTTTCTTCACCACTCAGCTCTTTTATTCCCACAACACAGGTCCTGCTGGTAGGATCAATGGCTACCTGATGGAAGAATACAGGAGATGATGGGGTTCCCCGGCGGGGGGGGGGGGGGGGCTCAGTCGGTTGAGCATCTGACTTCGGCTCAGGTCATGATCTCACGGCTTGTGAGTTCAAGCCCCGCGTCAGGCTCAGAGCCTGGAGTTTGCTTCAGATTCTGTGTCTCCGTCTCTCTCCATCCCTACCCCTCCCCCGCTCATGCTCTGCCTCTTTCTCCTTCAAAAATAAATAAACATTAAAAAAAATACAGGAGATGAAATTTTTCCAAAGTTAATTAGCTTCATTAAGAGCTGGGTAACCATAGTGACAAATAATAATATTGCTAAGAAACTGCCAATTATTGAGCACTTACTATGCCCACGCTAAGCACTTTACATATATTATTTCAACCACCCCACAAAAGTACCCACGGAGGAAGGTGGTATCCCCGTTTTGCAGATGGGGGAAATGAGTCACAGAGAAGGTGAGGAGCTTCCCTAAGGTCACCTAGCCAGGAAGTGGCAGAATACTCTCAGGGTGTCACTTTTGTGGTTCAAGACTGGTTCTGATGTAGAAGTTCAGGGTCTCGGTGGTCTCTGCAAAATATCACCTATAAGGAGCTTTTTTAAGTTTATTTATTTATTTTGAGAGAGAGAGAGACAGAGTGAGTGGGGGAGGGGCAGAGAGAGCGAGTCCTAAGCTGGCTCCGCGCTGTCAGCTCAGAGCCTGACATGGGGCTCAAACTCATGAACTGTGAGATCACGACCTGAGCCGAAACCGAGAGTTGGACCCTCAACCGGCTGAGCCATCCGGGCACCCCGAGAATTTTTTTAACCTTCCAATGAACGTATAATTTGCACCACGTCAGGTGCCGTCTTCACCGATTTTTTGTATGGGCAAGGACTAAAGGCCTAAATGAGAGTATGAGAAGGAATCATTAAACGAATAAAACTATCCCTCCGACTCCTTTCTTTCCCTGTGAAATGAGTAAGGGGGTCTCCCGGTCGACTTCCGCAGGCTGCATCAGTCCAGTGCTCGTGTCCCAGGGAAGCAGAGTTGGAACCCACCCCAAGCACTTTGCCACGGTACAGTGTCATTCTTGAACACGAAGATCATAGCAACTCCAGATGACAGATAGGTTATTATCCCATTTTCCAGATGAGGAGATCCTGGCTCAAAGGTGAAGTGACTCCTCCCAAGCTAAAACAGCCGGCTGATGAAATAGCCAAGACAAGCCCTGGGGTCTTTGATATTTTCTCAAGGGTTCTTCCAGGCACCCACACTGGCTCCACGACTCATCCTTATTTCACCTTATTTCATTTCCGTCAGCTTCTTTCCCTCACTTGCTCTGTGAGTTTCCTATTGCTGCTGTAACAAATTATTACAAACCTAGGGGCTTAAAACAATACCTTCTTAAATGGTTCCAGAGGCCAGAAGTTGGAAATAGTATCACTGGGCTGAAATCAAAGTGTTGGCAGAGCCATATGCCCTGCAGAGGCTCTAGGACAGAATACATTTCCTGGCCTTATTACATGTCTACAGGTGCATTCCTGTCTCCCTTGGCTGATGGCCCCTTCCTCCGCCTTGACAGCCTGCAGTGTGGCATCTGATTCCGCCTCACTCTTCTTGCAACATGTGGCCTCTTCTCTGTGTGGTACTCAGATCCCCTTCTCTGTTTTCAACCACACATTACCTTCCTTCCCCTCCTCTCAGATGCTATCAAAGCTCCCTCTGCCTCCTTCTTACAAGGACATCTGTGATTGCATTTAGGGTCCATCTGGATAATCCAAGATAATCTCCACAACTCAAGATTCTTCACTTAATTACATCTTTCCCCATGTGAGGTCGTATTTGCAGGTTCTGGGGATTAGGACCTGACATCTTTGGGAGACGTTTTTCAGCCTGCCATGCTCACTGTCCCCTCCGGAAAATGGCACTTTGTTTCATTTTTCCAGAAGCAGAAGTAAGGTTGAGTTTGGTCATCCACCTCTCTTGTCTGATCTCCTTGGTGACCATGAACACTGTATATTCACCTGTTTCTTTCCAGTTTTTCCACTTTGTGTGCCAGCTGCCCTGTTACAGTATCCAATCTGCGATGTTCCCTTCCTTATGCTGCTCTGACAAGAAAGCTTGACACAGGCAAAGGCTGGTTCAAAGTCAAGTGCAAGGAATTAAGCTCATTTGAAAAGGAGAAAAGTACCAGGGTGCCTGGGTGGCTCAGTTAAGCATCCGACTCTTGATTTCAGCTCAGGTGATGATCTCACCATTTGTGAGTTGGAGCCCCATGTCAGGCTCTGTGCTAAGTGCAGAGCTTGGGATTCTCTCTCTCTCTCCCTCTCTCTCTCTCTCTCTCTCCATCTGTCTCTGCCCCTCCCCTGCTTGTTCTCTTTCTCTCTCTCTCTCTCAAAATAAATAGACTTTTTTTTTTAAAGGAGAAAATTTCTTTGGGAAATTGGTGGCCTAATTGAGACAAAGTGTCACATACATATGAAATATGACCTGGTAATGTGAATAACTGTCCACTAAATGCCAAAACCTGAAGGGCAACAGGAATTTGGAAGTGAAAAGGGTCCAGTGAGCAGAAGAGGTCATGAAAGGCTTTCAGGAAGGGCTGCAGCCTGCAATGAGTTTTCAACACTAGCTAAGATTTTTAAGAAAAGAAGGGAGCCTTCATATTTGAGCATCTTCCGTGAGCTGAGGCTTTTATAACTGCCTTCTCATCACTCCTTGCCACACCTGGGGTGGTGGGTATTATACATTTACAAATGAAGAAACTGAGGCCTGAGCAGAGAGATTATATCCCTTTCTGAGCTGGCACGTGGCAGAGCTGAGGTCCAATCTTGGGCCATGTGTCCAGAGCCTGTGCACTTCCTATACCCTGGCACCCTTGGCCTGCAACCCTGGGGGCAGTGGTAAGTAACAGTAACATGATCAAGGTGGCCAGTATACTTAGGGAAGGAGATGCCCGTATTGCAATGAGCGGAGGAACAGAAACCACACACGCTAACACACAGAAACATGAACACCTAGACGGGCAGAGGGTGCAGACTGGTGGCCCACAGACTGTATCAGGCTCGCAGATGTATTTTTGGAAGGGCTCAACCCAAGGTTTAAAGAAAATCTCAAACAGATCCCTGTAGCTAAATGTAAAAAATTAGCCATCAGCATGGTGAAGCAGGTGAATTCTCATTCCTGCCATGCAAAACTAGCTGGCATTAGAAAGGAAAGAAGCTCATCGCTTTGAGGCACTAATCTCCGGACTTCTAGAGGCATGTGAGTTTGAGAGTCCTGATAAAACAGTATCTTTCAGTGTTTAGACATCCATTTTGAAAAACAAAGTCAGATAACCTCTACCTTCAATGTTAATTACAGTGTCTTTTTTTTTTTTTAATGTTTCTTTTTGAAAGAGAGACAGAGCATAAGTGGGGCAGGGGCAAGAAGAGAGCGGGGACAGAGGATCTGAAGTGGGTTCTGCGCTGACAGGAGAGAACCCCATGCAGGGCTCGAACGCATGCCTCATTAATTACAATTTCTAAGTAATGTCACTATACCGATTGAAAACAAATCAAAGCACAGTTATGTTTTCAAGCAAGATTTCCCCCTTGGCCTCATCACCCTGTGCTTCTGCAGCATCACCGGTGTGGCTCTATCAGAGTTTAATGAAAACTCTTGTCAGAAGCATGCTGCTTAAGGGGCGCCTGGGTGGCTCAGTCGGTTGAGCAACCAAGTTCAGCTCAGGTCTGTGGGTTTGAGCCCTGCATCAGGCTCTGTGCCGGCAGCTCAGAGCCTGGAGGCTGCTTCAGATTCCGTGTCTCCCTCTCTCTCTGCCCCTCCCCTGCTCACCCTCTGTGTCTCTCCGTCTCTCTAAAATGAATAAACGTTAAAAAAATTAAAAAGAAAGAAGCATGCTGCTTTAGTATACAAAACACTGTCATATGTCTTAATTTTTATTATCCTCGGAAAAATGGTATGAGTTCATGCTTACTATTTCTGGGGACAGATGGAGAATTCTTTAAAGTGACAGTAGCATCTATTGGAAAGAACACTGGTGTTTGGGTTGAAGCCCTTGTAAGGTCTCAGCCCAGGGCTTCCCTTTCCTGGCCCATAAACTCTATATCGTAAGAAGCTTATCAGATAAATTGGCATGGACCCATCTACTCTGAAATTCTGTGAGAGAAGAGAAGAATTTTATAACCCTAAACATATGCACTATTCTTTGTAATGGCTTAAAATTGTCAAGAATTGGAATATACTGTGAATCTTGACGGGAGGGTTTGGAAGTTTTAGCATCCCCTTTGCTCTTCAGCATTAGTTCTGTCCTATGTCTCAGTTGGTTGGCCTAGAAGGTCCTGCCGGGTCTCCTCAGAGTCAATCAGATTTTTAGAAGAAATGAATTCCTGACTGTAGCAACCTAAATCAGTGTTCGGAGGAAAGTGAGGCTCAGAGAGGTTCAGTAGCTTGCTTGAGGACGCACAGCGAGTGAGGGACACTGAATCAGAGCTCAGGGTCCCAAGCACACAGGGCAAGACTCTGTGGAGACTTCCAATCCAGACCAGTTTCTCTAGCTCTGATTCATCTTGTGGTTGAACATGAGTTAAATTCAGATCTGCCTTGGAGGTTGGGTTCTGACGTCACATCCAAGCACAACCTACCCCTTGGCCTTTTGGAGGGTCTGAGGCCCTTGCTTTAAACATACATGCATAAGGATTGACAGTATGACAAGACAAGGCTGTGGATAATACTGGGATGATGAGGGTGCTTGTTTGGGTCTCAGACAGAAGCTTTGTGACTGGCTGATGGGGCCCAGGAGGTAGTGGTCTGTCCCTCTGACCCGCTAGTACCATCTATGAGATGCAGTTTTATGCCTGTGGATGAACACTGCCTGGGAAGTATCCTGAATTGTGCGTTTGGGCCAAGTTCATCCCCAATTTGTCCAATGATGTGTAGCATCTCCTCCCCTTTGCTCTACTTCGGTTTCCTCATCTGGAAAATGGGAAGACAATGCTAATTTCCAGAACGGTTCTGAAGCATAAGTCCACCAACTTTGCGATGAGCCTGGGTTTCAATCTCAGCTTGGTTCTGTACTAACTGTGTGATTTAGCGCAAGATATCTAATCTTCTGAGGTCCAGCTTCTTCATTTATCAAGTTAGGGTAAAAATTATGCTTCCAAAGGGTTGTTGTTGCTAAGATGAAATAAAATCATGAAGCATTTAGGATAAAGACATCCCTGTTTGTTCCAATATGAGTTTTGTGAAACAGAAAGGGCTACTGAACTTTAAGGTGAAAGCATTATCATCACTGCATTATTGTTACTATCCTTCACAGATGGGCCTGGACAAGAGGCCCAGGGCAGTAGGAGGTACGAGAAGGCATGAGTCATGTAAGGGCAGCTCCAGGAATTTTCAGTCCAAGGGGCACGACATTTTTGGCCAGTTGTAGAATCCCCCAATGCCTTCTTCAGCCCCAAAGACAGACAGACACACACACACACACACACACACACACACAGTTAAAAAACAAACCACAGCATTATAACACCTCCCATTGGTTTTGACTTTCCTTCCCCCACATATTGTTTTTGGGAAGGGCTGTTTCAGCCATACCACTGCCAAGAAAACAGGGTGGTTTCCCTTGACCACTGGCCATGAATATGTGCCTTTTCCGAAGCTTCGGTGCAGGAGCCCACAAGTGATTTTAAAAAATAATAAAATTCTTCTCTATAAATAAACCCTTATGCTTTCTGCTGTGGGTCTTGGAGAATGAGTTTCCTCTTCTTCTGAACTAATTAAGGGCTACATTCCCCTCCACAGAGGAACCACACATTATGAAGTGAGAGATATTCTGGGTAATCATCCACCGTTGTGTTTCCGTCAACAGAGGAATGGCAACATTCTGGAACTTTTACTTAAAGATCCAACCCGCTCCTCAACAGACACACATCCCTTCACAGAAAACCCCATCCCTGCTTCCCCTAGAGATTTTACTATTGAGGCCTTCACTGACTTTCTCTCCAGAGTTGGGCAAATTAAGCTTTTGCAAGAATTTACTCAGTGACATGGAGCAGTGGAGGAGGATATATTTTGGAGTCCAGAGCCCTGGGATCGAATTCTGACTTTGCTCTTGACCAGCAGGCAAGGGGCTTAATATCTGTGTGCCTGCCTCAGCACCCTCATCTCAAAAATGGATGTAAATGATCCAGAACTTGTGGGCTGTGGTGAGAACAAAGAGAAATGGACTGCATATAGAGCCTCAACCACACACGGTCGATATTTAATACGTGATCACCATTGTCACCTTCTTGGCATGACTAATTATCAGGAAGAAAAAGAAGCCTCACCCTCTACCGGGCTCCTGGAGAGGATTTCACAAAGGGGTAACCTGCAGGGATGGGGTGGGGCTAAGGGACCCAATAAGGGATACTGAGGCACCTAGACACCGGCCACAGTGGGAAGCTATCAACATCTCTGTACCCGAAGGGATAAATGGAGGGCCAGGTGTTGCTGGAGCCCAGTTAGAGGCAGAGCTGTAGGAGAGGGGCCACTGGCAGGGCTGTGGTTTTAGAGGAACCTAGCCACTGACAGACCCAAGCACAGAAGCATGAATATTCCAACCTCTTCTCTTCCCACCCTCCAATCTCGTGTGATGCCTGTCACCGACCAAACTCAGCTGGAGGACAGAGGCAAGGCAGCCCGTCCCCGATTCAATCACAAAGGGCAGCCTCCTAGGGCACAGTGAAGACCAGAGAATAAATATCAGTGGAAAGAGGGTACAGATGGTGAATCACCAGGCTGGTCAGAGAGCAGAATTCCTTGTGATTTACATATTGGCCAGTATTAGTCAACCCAAACCATAAACAAAACTCTCGCAAAAAATCCTGCAGTGGTGATTGCAATCACATCACTTTATGCCTAAAAACTCTGCATTGTCCCTCACTGCCTAAAGAAATGAGTCCCCTCCCTCCACCCTGGGGATCTTGTCCCAGGTCCCCTTTATGGGTTTATCCCCTGTCTCTCCCCTACTTGCATCTTCTGGAATGCCCACGTCCTGTCATGCCTCTTTGCTTTGCACTTGCAGCTCTGTTTGAAACTTTTGATGGTGACAGTTTGATGGGTGAAAGTCCTCATCAGTTCTCTGTCCCTGTCTTCTCTGCTTTACTGACTTCTTGTCATGCTCCAATACTTGGGCAGGGCACCACCTCCTTCTGGCAATGTGCCTTCCCCACTTCCCGCTAAGTTCTCATGCAGGGGAGGGCAGACTGTTACCACAGAGGCTCTGGAGACTGCCTGCCTGGCTTGCTGTTTCTGGCTGCAACATTTTCTAGCTGCGTTGCGCCCTTGCCCCTGACCCTCTCTGTGCCTCAGTATCATCATCTGTAAAATGGGGTGATGATAGCACCCACCTCATAGGGTTTTCTTAAGGATTAAATGAGTCAATGCATGCAACTTGGAATAGTGCCTGGCATATAGAAAGCACTTAATATTAGCCAATTTATTTTTATTTTTTATTAGCACTCTATCATAGCACTTAACATAGTACTTAACGTAGTATAATTCAAAGTTTATTTGTCTGCTTCCCACATTGATTCCTTCAGCACTTCAATGACAGGTCTCCATGTATATTCCCAGTGCCTAGTTTACATAGTAGATGCTCAATAAATGACCAATGAGTGAATGAACAAGGGAATAAGTGAATGATATGAGAATTCAAAGTGAGTTTCTACAATCTGGTTTGGGCTTCCGTGTGAAGCATACTGTAGCCCTTTTCTAAGACTATGAAGAGCTAATGAAGTCAAAGCCAGAAAATTCAAGTCCCTCCAGAGCAAGACTGGGCCACCCAGCAGGGCAACTCCCCTGTAGGCCTAGTTTGGGCAGGTCCCTGCCCTGAGCAGCCAGCCACTTTCTCATCTAATTGTGTGATAAAAGAAATAGCTCCTCCACCCTTCTTCCCACTTCCTTCTCCCCCGTTAAAAACCAAGAGTAATGATCTGCATTAATGTCAGAACCCCTGTTGTCTCTGGGGAAGACACACGCTTCCCCCTGTCCAGGCAAAACCCTCCATTAGGACATTCAGGGCAGAAGACTGGGATCAGAGAATCCGTGAGCCCCCAACATACATCTGCACATTCCTCAGGTGGCTCAGTCCTGGGAGCAGGTGCGGGCCTGGGGGGGAGGGATGCCCACACTCTTGCTAAGACCCACAGCAGCCCTGAGGCTCTTTCAGGCTTCCAGGGCTCCCTCTTTCCTTCCATGCCCTCATTTGTGTTCCCTCCTAGTGCTGCCCATCATATTCAGGGAAAATAAAATGCAAGGTCCTGCAAAGCCCACATGACCTACTTCCCGGCTGCCCTCGGCCCTCATCTCTTCTACTCTCCCCCTCACGCACCCTACCGTAGTCAAGCAGGCCTCTTACCTGCCTCTCCATACACCGAGTACACTTGATATTTTCTTGCTTAAAAGGCTCTTGCTTCAGGCATCCTCAGGGCTCTGTTCTTTTTCTTCCCCGTATTCGTTTACTAGCCCTTTCATTTCACAGGCAATTTAAAATTTTTTTCTTTTTAATTACGGCCACAAAACCGTGCGCGGCTTTTCCTCTTAACCATTTTAAAGTATACGCTTCAGGGGCACCGAGTACCTTCACGCTGTTGTCAGCCATCACCGCCATCCATCTCCAGAACTTTTTTCACCTTGCAAAACTGAAACTCTAGACCCATTAAACAGGAACTTCTCACTCCCACTTCCCCCAGACCCTGGAACCACGGTCCTACTTTCTGTCTCTATGAATCAGACTACTGACACAATATTTGTCCTGCTGTGGCTGGCTTATTTTGCTTAGTATGATGTCTTCTAGGTTTATCCAGGGGGTAGTGTGTGTTAGAATTTCCTTCCTTTTTAAGGTTGAATAATACTCCATGCATTTATATGCCATATTATGTTTATCCACTCATCCGTTAATGGACACTGAAGTTGCTTCTACCTTTTTACTATTGTGAATAATGTTGACGTGAACATGGGTATACAAATGCCTGTTTGCATCTCCGCTTTTGTGTTTTGGGGGTGTATGCCCAGAAGTAGAATTGATGGGCTGTGTGACAATTTCATGTCTAATTTTTTCAGGAGTCGGGATCGTATTTTCCACAGCAGCAGTACCATTTCACAGTCTCAGTAACAGTGCACAAATGTTCCGATTTCTCTACATCTTTGCCAGCACTTATTGTTTTCTGTTTCAGGCTCGTTGTTTTGTTTTAATAGTGCCCATTATAGTGAGAGGGTATCTTATTGTGGTTTTTAACAGACGATGTTTGAGAGCCTACGAGGTCCAGGTCTAAACTGGATAATTATCAAGACATACAAATTAAGTCCTGTCCTTCTCCTCCAGGAAGAGAGAGAGCAGCACAATTAAAGCTGAACTGAGCCATATGTGGAACTAAGCCCCTACAGATATTATCTTACTTAATCCTCACACTCTCCCTAAGGTGAGTATAATTATCCCCCATTAATGAAGACACCTAGACTCTGACTTATAGAGCTATTATTGGTGACGGGACTGAAAACACAGGGTTTGGAGACTCAAAAGCCTATGCTCGTTTCTCTATGGCAGTTGTTCTCAGATATTTTTAAAATTTAACTAAGCAAAAAATATATAAAAATAACTTTGAGGCACCAAAAGAGCATTGCCAACTTTCTATTTGGCAAAACAAAGAACATTGGAAAGCAATTAGTTTGCCATAATGTCACTATTCTTGCATTGGAAGAAAATTTAACCACATACCCTTTGGATAACACACACACATGATCAAGTTTTTTCAACTGAATAAACTAAGTTTTATGAAAACCTCACTCCACTGTCCTTCCCCAGTAGTGAGGATCATTTCCCAAACTGTGATCAATTCTTGTCTTCCAGATGGCGGGTGCCCCAGCCTGGAAGGCCCTCAGCTAGGTGCTGTGGGAGATGCCAAGCCAAGTGTGAGTTGGCCTTGGGGGCAATTTGGACGTGAACAGAACAGAGAAAATTAAGTGTCCCCACAGGTTCGCCAGCCTGCTCTGCAAGTGACAAGGAAGTAGAAAACTTTTCTAAATCTCGCCATTTCTGCCACCCTCGTGACCTCTCTTAAACTTTTCCCCTTCTTGTTTTTACCACTAATCCAGGTCCCGTTTTTGAGAAGAAATTAAAAACTTCCATACAACAAGAAGCACCATAAATAAAGGGAAAAGATGAACCGCGAATGGCAAAAGCAGATACATACTGAAGAATATAGAAAACAAAGATTTGTATTAAGAATATATAAAATTTCAGTAAGAAAAGAGAGAAAGTCTTAGTCAGTAATACCCTACTATCTCTGTGCCCCCAGCCTCATGCAAGATTAAACAGCTCTCCACACCTAAGCAGAGAAATTACCCGAAATTGAGATTGAAACAATTCATCACACTGCTGGAAGGTGCAATGGGTTATTCTCATGGTGGCCAGCTCAGGATTTGGGACCAGAAGGCCTGTTTTCCATCCCGGCTCCCCCTTTACTAGCTTCCTGACTTAGAGCGAATTATTTAACCTCTCTGGGTTTCAAATTCTTCTTTTATAAATGAGGATGGTTGTACGTACCTTATAAGGTTGTTGTGTGAAATGATTAAATCACTACTTCTAGAAGTTACTGCTTTACAACATTGCCTGGCCTATAGTGAGTATTTAGGAATTATTAGCATCATTGGCAGGAAACCCTCTAAGACAGAACCTTCTTCCCCTCTTGCCAAGGCTTTTGTACATCCACAAGAAGTTCCCCTTTATCATACTTAGAGAAGTAATAAGATATTTGCCATGCAGGAGAGTATAAAGGATAGTGTAACTGGGGTGCCTGAATGGCTCGGTTGGTTGGGCATCTGACTGTTGATTTCTGATTTCATGATCAAATTTCATGATCTTGCGATTTGTGAGTTTAAGCCCTGCATCAGGCTCTGTGCTGACAGCACAGAGCCTGCTTGAGATTCTCTGTCTCCCTCTCTCTTTCTGCCCCTCCCCACTCTCTCTTTCTCCTGTCCAACTCTCTCAAAAATAAAATAAACATTAAAAAAATAATAAAGGACAGTATAATGAAATCCCATTTTTTCCATTCTGCTCTTTAAATCTTACTATTTGGCCATGTCCGATTCAGATTGTTGTTTGTTTGTTTGTTTGTTTTTAAGCAGGAAGTAAAGATGTGGTTCCTTGTGAGCCTATCTCCGATCCCTTCTCTCACTCCCCAAATGTGGCCACGATTCTGGTTTTCATGTTTTCTATCTCCTTGCAAACATTTACACTTCATCCGTATGCAATATGAAGTGCTGTTCTCCAGGGTTAAAAACCTTTAGAGGTTTCCCTTCACCTCCAAGATTACGTGTAAGCTCCTCTGCACAAATACTGGTCAAACAGCCCCCAGGCCATGGCCATTGCTGGCTCCTCCAGCCACACAGATGGTCGTATCTATGCTTCAGACACACCACACTGCTCTTTTCACCCCCTCCACTAGGCATCTTCACACTGACTTCCTCTGACACCTTTATATTTAACACGACTGTGACAACTCCCTCTCTCCCCTGCCTCAACACAATGCTACCGAGGCTTCAAGGGTGGGGTGAGAGGCCTGGTCTGCAAATGAGAGACCGTGTGCCAGACTCTCCTCCTGTTTTATAGGCCCGTTTAATTTTCCCAACAACACTGAGTACACACCAGTGACCTCATTTTATAGACAAGCAAGTCAACGTTCAGAGACAGTTAATGTTCAGAGATGCTAAGTGACTGGGTAAAGATACACAGCTATGTTTTCCACAGCTGAAACTGGCCAAATCAAAGGATGAACCCAAGTGTCTGGTGCTCTGATTATTGGCACGCAGTCAGCCTGGTTCATGAGGTCTAGGTGTGAAACCTGGCTCTGCCATTCACTTGTTTTATGACCTTGGGCAAATCACTTCCCCTCTGTGAGCCTCAGTCTCCTCATTTGTAAAATTATAAGATTATACTCAACGGTCTGGAAACCCCCTTCCTGCCTTGAGGCATGGAATTCTCTGCAGCGCCCATAGAGTCCTGTGCGTTTCTTCAGTCTAGGGCTTCCCACTGGGAATAGATGATGATTCTCAAGTCCACAGAAACCTGACAGTCCTCTCTCATGCTCTTTAAAGTTTTTACTCCGAACTAGTAACTCCTGCCACAGGTCTGCATGTCTAGGCTGATGCCTGTCTTACTGCCTCACTTCCTGATGCCAAAAATCCATAAGGAGAAAAGAGATAGTGAATCCAAAGACAACATTCTCATGAAATTACATTAAATTCTGCTCACTCTCTCAGTGACCATGTGCAACCTACTGCCTCACTCTGAGCCTTGATGACCTCACTTGTAAAACAGTAAGGGTCAGTTTCCAGTAGACTGAGGTCCCTGCTAGATGCTGGGATATTACAAAACACCTGTGGCAAGAACTTACTTTTAGAGGAAAGAGCCATCAAACAAAGGCCCATTCTCCCTGGGAGAACCTGACCTCAGCAAATTCAGAGGTCTCCTTTGGAAGACATAAGTCCCCACCTATCTGTGGGGGGGATACATTCCAAGATTCCCAGTGGATGTCTGAAATCACCGATAATACCACCTCCTATATACATGATGTTTCTTCCTATACATACAGATGATAAGGTTTAATTTATAAATGAGGTTCAGTAAGATATTAACAACAACAGTAAAAAGGAACAATTATAAACATATACTGTAATAAAAAGCATGTGAATGTGGCTTCTCTCTCTCAAAATAACTTATTGGATTGTGCTCACCTTCTTCTTGTGATGATGTGAGATGATAAAGTGCCTACATGGTGAGACAAAGTGACATGAATGGCGTAGGCACTGTGACATAGCATTAGGCTACTACTGACCTTCTGACGATATGTCAGAAGGAGAATCATCTGCTTCTGAACCATGGTTGATGGTGGGTAAATGGATCTGTGGAAAGAGAAACTGGGGATAAGGGGACTACCGTAACTGGCCATTATCCCAACTTCAAAGTCAGACTGGAGGGAAGGTTCCCAAAAGAGCAGGGCTTTAAAACCGAGAAGAGGAAGGAAAGAAGGGAGTAAAACAAAGTTCTAGCCAACCAAGTCAAGACACAGGATGGTAGAAGAGTTTGCGTAAACTTCAGAGTCAGGTGGTCTTAGAGTCAACTCCCCATTCCCTCACTTGCTAACTGTGTAAACTCAGGCATGAACTTAATAAACTTAACCTCTCTGGGCCTATTTATACACCTGTTATAAAAAAAATAAGCTAATCACTTTTACTCACAATTACTTGTGGGACTTGAAGGAGATGGTGTATGAAAGTGGCTGTTTAGTAGAGTGAAGGTATTCCAAATTGCTTTTTGTTTTTCTCTTGTGTTTCCCATTTAAAGAGAGTCAGGGACTGCCAGGGAAACACAAAGAAACTGAAGGCCAGATGTTTTCCAGCAAACACAGCTATGGGAAACACTCTCTGGGAGCATCCTGCATCACAGTATCCTAAAACTGGAAGTGACTCTAGCAATTATCAATTACAGAACAATTACACCAGATTTAGTACACCGTATCCCCCACTGTCCACCACTGCTTGAATGCTGGCACTGAGGAGGGTATTTCACTGCTTTCCAGAACAGCGTATTCATAGGCAGAGGTGAGTTGGGGCAAACCATTGAAACGTTAAACGTCAGACCCAGTGACCCTTCTAATAAATGAGGCCTCAGTCTCCCCCTGTACAACCGAACTGTCACCAAGCCATTAGTGGCTTTCAATCCACTCCAAGTTATATTATTCCACTGAGCCTTTCTTCTTGCTGTTCTCTTTCCTGGGGACCCTCCCCCTTCCCTGCCCTCTTCTTCACCTGAAGAGACACCTACTCACCCTTTAAGATGAAGCTCAAGCATCACCACCTCTGAGAAGTCCTCAGGGAACTCCCACCCCAAGCTGGATTAAGTGTTCCTCTGCATCTCCAGCCCTTTTACCGAGCACTCAACTAATACAAATCAAGTGATCTATTTATGTATTGCTCCCCTCCTCAGACTGGTTTCTTGGCATGCTGAAACCCTGAAACTGGGGGATCGTACCTTACGCTCCTCATATCCAAGCTCTTTCTACAGCACGTGACTCAATGAACAGAAGCTGTCTGAGTGGCTGAGCCACCCAAAGGAGCAGAGAAACCTGTGTAGAGCAGGCAGTGGCTGTGTTGCATCGGGAGGGGCTGCCCAGGGAGCATGTGTGGCAAGAATTAGAGCCCGGGTCTGGTCTTCTTAGTAAAAGGAAATGGAGAAGAAAGGTTTTTATTTCAGAAATGCTCGAGGGGTTGTTTTGGTTTCATGTCTGTCTGCCACCAGCCGAATTCATGGAGAAGCCTGTTGAAAGCGTCATGACAGACATTTCCATTACACTCAACAAATTGGTGGGATGCTAGACACATGTCTCAGCCAAATTATGATCCAAGAACAAGATGGGAACTAGTCTTTGAGGGGGTTTTGAACAAGGTAATGGGATGTAATGTCATTACATTGTAAGCAGGTTATTTGGTCATTTGGGAGAACAAGGGCTGGATATTCTGCTAATTCATGTACTTGACATTGTGCTAGGTGCTTTCCACATGTTAGTTCACAATATATCTGTGAAATTCGGGATTGTTTTTCTATTTTACATATGAAGAAGCTAAAGGTCTAGAGCTTAAATAATTTTTAACTAGTCCTACATCTAGTTAGGGACTGATCCAGGTGTAATCCCCAAATGTATGCTTTTTTTACAGTCCTATAACCAATGAGGTAAAGATTATAATGTACTTACCAAATATCCACTTCCCCCTTTGTGATTCCATATAGAACTCCTACTTTCTTTTGGGAAAATTGCTGCCTAGAGTAAAGACATTGCCCAGCCTTCTTTATAGTTGAAGAAGTCATGGGAACAAGGTTCTATCCCATGGTATATAGTTAGAAGAGCAAGTAGGGTTTCAGAGGAGGCTCCTGATAAGGGAGAGAGTGAGTGTCCTTTGTTTCCCTGATATCTCCTGCTACTAAGCTAGAACATGGAACTCCAGAAGCCATGTTGGACCTTGAGATGACCTTGAGGACGGAAGCCATGTGCCCAAATGGGGGCCCCTGATAATTATGGAGCCTGTAACCAACTCTGGATTGTCAGACTTCTTTTATGTGACCGAGGAAATTCTGGTGTGGGTAAGCCTCTGTTTCTAAAGGTGAAACAATACTTATAATGTCTCAGCTCAATCACAAACTCATGGTGGGACTATAGGCAAGTTGTTCAAACATATTGAACTTCGGTTTTCTCATTTGAAAACTAAGTAGATTGAATTAGAAGGCCATTTTCAAGAAAGATTCTAACACTAAGGTACCAAATACACAGCATAACACTGAACAGCCAGCACACTGCTGCATCTGCAAAGGCCACAGAATAGAAGAGCCTCTTTCTCAAGAATTCTCAAGGTAGTTAGAAAGAGAAGCAGAACATTCATTCATTCTTTCTTTCATTCACACCCTGATGCTGTGGTGTACTGCCCAGATGCCCCCTAAGGCCATTTTCCCAGTTTCCAAAAGTGTTGGCTGCTGACAGTTCACAGCTGACTTCCTCCCCAAGAATTTCCATTACTTGGAGGGTGCTGCCTCAAGCAAAGCCATGCCTGCTTTCTAGCAGCCTCTAGTCATCAACGGATTAGTGTGATGGTTCAAGAGCCTGGCCCTCTTCCCTCAATTTGTGACAACTCAGTAGGCCATCCCAGCTAGAGTCCCAGGCCAACTTCTCCCTCCACCCAATCCTGCATTGCTTACTCCCTTGTGGGGGGAGAGGGTGTTCCCCAAAGCACTCACTCTTAAACTGTCTGCATACAGATACCTGCCTCACAGTCTGTTTCCCAGGGCACCCAACCTGAGACTGTTGGTAGCAGGATGGCTCCATATGGGATCTAGGGTCTCATCGCAGGGGCAGGGAGAGCACAGAGTTCACTTGACATGCTGAAACCCTGAAACTGGGGGGACTTCCACTCTTGGCAAGCTGGGTGGGATCACAGTGAGAGGAAAGCACTGGCTGCTGTTATATATTAGATATTCGAGAGGTTTGGGGAAAGCAGTAGAGTCATCTCTTTTATAGTCTTAATGGTGACTGAGTGTTATTGATGTATTGGAGAAAGTCAATGAAAGGCTGGAAGTGATTAATCCCTAATTTAAGACAAACTATGAAAATCAGAGGGGAGGGCCTCCTTGGCAGCATATCAAGAGATTCTCCTCTCCTACAGCTGGAGAACAGAAAATTCCGAGGACTGGGCCTGGACTTAATTAAAAGGGTAGCAGAGTTTCAGTGAAAGTATCATTTTCCACCCGGGTGTAACTAAGGGCAGGGCCCTGATTAGGAAGAAGCAGGACCCTCAGAAATGGGATGAGGACAGCTGGGTTGATGCACCTGAGAACCTGGGAACCCTGATGCTCCAGCTGTGCTAGACCTTCTGGACTGCAGGGGTGGCCCAATGTTCCTAATTATGGGCTAATGCATCCCCCTGCATTAGATGACATGGACTGCTTTGCCCAGCAAGGTAGCACACATCTGCTTCAGGACTTCCCTTCCAGGCCACCAGGCCAAAAACTAGGATCAGCCCATCCCATAATCCTACCATGGACATGCTGGGCCTCCAGGAAAGGGGCTATATCCTGAAGGAGTCACAAGGCCCAGCCCATCTGAGCTGGCAGGTGCCATGAACCCATGCATGGGACTGGAATGAGGGGCAATAGGCAGTGGCATAACATAGAGTTTACCAATACGGGAGCATCCTCCCCAGACACAGAATTTCACACATTCTGTGAAATGAACCCTGAGGGCCAGTCCCAACATGCCAGGAGGTCGGCTGTGGGGATGTTGAAGAAGATCACGTGAAGTGAAATGGAAACTCCAGAACAAAGAAAAGAGGAAAAGATCCAAAGGCTCAGAAAAGTGGACATGCTGGGGTGATTGGCCACAGAAAGCCAAGGAGCCTGATCTAAGACACTCAATAAATAAGTGCTGAGTAGTAACCCCTGTGGAGACAGGCACTGTGATAATTTCTGAGGATATTGTGATGAATACGCATGGCCTTGTCTGTATGGTATCTATAAGCTGTGATTAGGAAGTAAGGAGACAGATTTTCAAAAACAAAATTACTCAGAATAGATGCACCCAAATGGCTGTGACTCTTCAGAAAAGTCCTGCCAGGAAACCAGGCTTCTTATGGACGCGGGGGGGGACATCAGGGGAGGTTGAGTCACATGACCTGGGTTTGAGTCTGGTCTTGATAGAACCTCCCTTCAACCCACCGCTTAAACCTGTGTGACCTTGGGGAAATGTTTTAACTTCTCCGGACCCTAAGTTTCTCAGGTGTAAAACGAGAATATCTGCTCTGGTGGGGTGTTGTCTTATTAAAGTGAGATGCTATAAACAAATGTCTCATCCATAAGCACTCCATAAAAGCTGCTTCCTTTTCCTTCTCTTCTGGTTCTTCCTATTACTCTGTCAACTTCCTTCTGCAAAGTCCCATTTCACTTGAGTTTAAAAGCCAAATAAGAAAATTAGTATAGTTTTTTCTCCTTTCTTCTCTTTCTTGGACTCATTTCTTTAGCAAGCAGGGATTGGGGTACCTATTGTTTCCCTCGCTCATTTGTCTTCCTCACATGTCTCTGAAAGACTTTTGCCTATTTCTACACAACATATGTAGCCCAATGAGATGAGAATTTACCCCTCTGGGAGATACAGAAGGTCATGCCTCTGGTTCCAAAGCTGCTGGAAAATCAGGAGCATTAGCAGCTCTCCTGAAATAAACCTCAAACTTCATGATGTGATGTGCTTGAGACTCTGCCTTCATCAGGGTATCTAACCTACACATCAAAAGTGAAATAGGATAAGAATGAAATGGCAATACAGAGCAACAGATGCAAAGATGAACTATCTTATCTATAAAATAATAATAATACACACCGAGCACTGACGGAACATCACATTCAGACATTGGACAAGTGGCGGGGGAGACAAAGGTGGCCTGAGACACAACTTCTGAGAGCTCAGAGTCCAGTGAGAAACGCCAACAGGCTTGTAGGTAACTGCAGCCATGTGCTGCGAGACAGAACAAGATATGCTGGAAGCGATCTCCTCCAACCCAGGCATTGGGAGTCTTCATGCAAGAGGTGCCCCTGGGCTGGTGACTTCAGGATGGAACAGACAGGATGAGAGGATGACATTTGAGTCAGAGAGAACAGAATGTGCAAAACACAGGGGCCAGAACAAGCAAGGGACATTTGGTTAACAAGTTTTTCAGTAGATACTAGAGCATGGCAGGCTGACTGTAGTAATGGGGTTACACAGGGACTGTCTGCCCTAGTTGGCTTTATACCGCCCTGGTTAGGCCTATTGTGCTACCATTATAATACCAGCACTCACTTTTGTCCCCCAAAGTATTCCCCTTTGGGCAAATCAATTGTGGAGTCAGCTGGTTTTAAGCAGGAGAGGAGGGCACTTGAGCCTGTGTTGTGCGTGATCACGTGGAAAGCCGGGAGGGAGGAGACTGGAGGTTCGATGGTGGCCTTTTTTAAGGTCCCAACTGGCCACAGAATTCTCTGATCCAGACAACCCTGGATCAGGCACCAATTCTAGAAGAACATAAAACTGTCTTTTACTAATGGATAAATGTCTAATGAGCCTATAGACATGGCAGAGCTGAGAGGAAGGTGATAGATCTTGGTGGCCTGGTGTTCGGGGAAGATTTCCTGGACAAGGTGGATCTGGACCTTGACCTTGAAGGATGGGTAAGATTTAAATAGTCAGAGGCATGAGATGGGCCTGGTATGAGCCAAGGTGTGAAGGCAGAGATGGTTAGGGAGAAGCCTCACATAACATGTCAGCAACCACAACTGCCACTCAATTTTAGTAGCAGTTTGTAAGTATTCACTCTTGTTTTTTCTCCAGTCTCCTGCTATGTCTCTGCAAAGTGTGCAGGGCAGTGCTTTAACCTGTGTATTCCCAGGGCATTAGAGTACAGCACTGGGAGCCTTTCCATTTGCACAAGGGGGCTCAGTATAGGGTTTGCCCCTCTCTCTCTGAGAGGCTCCCAAGACCAGCGCCATGCATCGTTATAGCTCCGGGGCTTGGAACAGAGAAGGCACCCAGGAGGGTTGGTAGACTGATTGACCAGAGAGAAAACAGAAGCATGGAAGGGTTGAATGACTTTTTCAAGGTCACATGGGGAGCAGATGCTGGCACTGGAGCTTAAACTCAACAGACTACAACCCTGTTCTTACCACAGTGCCATGTGGCCACAAGTACTCAGAACATAGACTTTAGGGTTGGGAGGCATCACAGTTAAGAAGCGATTCTAACTAAGGTCCTTCCCTTTTTGTGTCTCTATCCCTTTGCATGTGCTTTAGCCCACCATGACCTCTATCTCTCTGTAAAACCCAAAGTGTCCTTCCAGGGGTCACCAGAATGTCCATCCTCTGTGGTTCTGTTCCCATCTCTCTGAGCTGCCATAGCACCATCCTCAAACAGCCAAGTGTCTCCTGTCAAGTAGGCTTTTACAGAGTAGAACACGTAGTGGGGTTGGCTATCTGTACTGCACTGTGAGCCCTTAGGAGACAGAGGACTGTATCTCATTTATCTTTGAATCCATTGTACTCAGACTAGCTCCTGGTCCACTATAGGTATTTGACGAATATTCATTGAATAAATGAATGAGTGAATGCACTTAGCCCCTCTCCAGAGCTCTTGCTGTGATCATATAGTATTATCTTATCTGGTTTTCAGCAGGGTTCAGCCCATGGGAAACCCTATCAGCAGATCAGAGGCTGGGAGGAGAGAGAGGTGAGCTATTTATTCCCTCTCCCACTTTCTTTTTTTTTTATTTTTTTTATTTTTTAATATATGAAATTTACTGTCAAATTGGTTTCCATACAACACCCAGTGCTCATCCCAAAAGGTGCCCTCCTCAATACCCATCACCCACCCTGCCCTCCCTCCCACCCCCCATCAACCCTCAGTTTGTTCTCAGTTTTTAACAGTCTCTTATGCTTTGGCTCTCTCCCACTCTAACCTCTTTTTTTTTTTTTTTTTTTCCTTCCCCTCCCCCATGGGTTTCTGTTATGTTTCTCAGGATCCACATAAGAGTGAAACCATATGGTATCTGTCTTTCTCTGTATGGCTTATTTCACTTAGCATCACACTCTCCAGTTCCATCCATGTTGCTACAAAAGGCCATATTTCATTTTTTCTCATTGCCACGTAGTATTCCATTGTGTATATAAACCACAATTTCTTTATCCATTCATCAGTTGATGGACATTTAGGCTCTTTCCATAATTTGGCTATTGTTGTCCCTCTCCCACTTTCAAGCTTAGAGGATATCGTATTCATCTGCTAGGGCTGCCACCACAAAGCACCACAGACTAGGTGGCTTAAACAACAGAAATTTATTTTCTCACAACTCTGGAGGCTGGAAGTCCAAGATGAAGATTTTGACAGGGTTAATTTCTTCTGAGGCCTCTCTCCTTGGCTTGTAATTGGTTTTCTTCTCCCTGTGTCTTCATATGGCTTTGCCTCTGTGTATATCTGTGTCCAAAATTACCTTTTCTTGTAAGAAGACCAGTCATATTGGATTAGTGGCCCACCAAAATGACCTCATCTTAACTTAATTGTCTCTTTAAAGACTCCCATCTCTAAATACAGTCCCATTCTGAGGTACTGGGGGTTAGCACTTCAACATATAAATTTGGGCTGGGGGACACAATGCAGACTGTAACAGGTACTAAAGTCACCCCACTGTGGTGAGTTCCTCAGGGCTAGTCCCTAATCCTGCCCACACCTCTGCGACAGTGTCTTTATCAATGCTATTTAATTTGAACCCTTTAAAAGTATGATAGCTGTTTTCTGGCAGGCCTCTCAGGGATACAGATATTAATGACTCTGGTTGAAATAACCTACAACCACCGTAAAGTTCCTCAAGAAGGGCAAAGTTTAATACTAAACTCTGTGAAGAATTCAAAGCCAAATAACAGATCCTTCCCCCCCTGTGCCTCATTCTGCTCGTCTGCAAAATGGGGATACTAAAAGCAGTCCCCTGACCCTTATGAAAGTCCACTGTGATAGAGGGTGGAACAGCTTTGTAAACTGGAAAGAGCAATGAGAGCAAAAGGGTATTGAGTCCACAGGGTGGATCCACTTTTCCAGGAGCAGAGAACAGCACTATAACGCTGAGTTCCCAGGTCGGGAGTCTACAGATCAAAGGTGAAAAAAAGGAGAGGGGTGTCCAAAAGGACAAGACTCAGCTGCTAGCAACAGAGAAGGGTGGAGCAGGAGGTGGGGCATTTTTTAATGAGCCTCCTGTCAGGATAAGTCCTAGACATGAGGTAGGGCCTCTTCCTCCTCCTTGGTAATGATGACCCACCTCATGGACTTGCTGAGTATCTATGGAAAACAGTCCAGGCAGAGATCCTGGATACATCTATTTATGATGATGTTGACATAGAGAAGACCAGTATGTTCATGCAGAGGCCATGTTTCCTGTTTCTATAAACATCTTCAATGTGAGAAAAGCCTTCAGTGGGTCCATGGACATAATTTATAGCTTGCTCAGTGCCAACATAAATCAAGCATGCATACCATCCCAATGAAATAACTCAGATGGTTGATTTAGGGTGGTAAGGACCTGAAAACAGCATGGATTCCAAGGCAACTCATTCTTACACCCTGTGACTGGGTTAGCTTGTGTCTTTGGGAGCAGAGATGGTCAACAATACAGCCATATGGTACAGTGGAAAAGGTGTGGATTTGGGAGTTAGACAGACAGTATGGGTTCAAAGTCACTGTGATTTAAGGTTTACTTTCATCCTCTGTAAAATCAGGCCATCAGCTGCCTGAAGAGGTTGTTGGTGGAATTAAATAAAGCAATAGGGCCTTGGTAGGTGCTACTTTGGTGATAAAGTCAACTTTTGCATTTGGTTTTGTTTTTTAGGTCTTTCCATTTAAAACTGGTCTCCAAATTAGCAGAAGCAGAGTCAGTCATAGGGTGTGAACCTCCAAAGGCACTTTGAACACTTGCAGTATGCTCAAAGACAATGAACAGGGCCTCAAGACAGGCCAGAGCTCTGTCCAGTAGAGCACGGAAGACCACAAAGCTGTTCTCTTGCACCGTCTTCTTTGGATGCTAATTCTCATAACTATCTTTGTGTGGGGACAAGTGATTTTACTTTAGAATAATAAAAATAGAAAAATAGCTTAGCAGCAAGGGAAATCAAGTTGCAGACTGTAACATTACAGTTCTTGGAGATTAAATTCATTCAGGGTCCACTGGAGAGGCTCAGCACGATTGAACTCATGTGAATCCTCCGTGGACAGATTTTTTTTTTCTTTTGTCAGCCTGTTCAATGTCTACATAATCTTAGAAGCAGCAGAAAACATATGTAGAGTGTCTCTTATGACTCAACCTTGGGAGTATTGTGTTCAGTAGATTCAGAAGATCTGACTTTGGCCCCTAACTCTGCTACTTGCTCAGCATGAGACCTCACAAAATCATTTTCCCACTCTTGGCCTCGGTTTCTTCACTGGTGAAAAAGAAGTATCATCCCAATCCTAACTAACTCACAGCGGTGCAGGGGAAGACCCAATGAGAAGATAAACGTGTTGTAGTTCACAAGCCGTGACTATCAGGCATCTCAGCACCAAAAGAGAAGCTCATTTCCACTTCCCAAACCTCAACCTCACCCTACTTCAGTCAAAGGCATCAGCATCTTCTTACCCCTTGATTTCCTCCCCTGCTCACCATTCCTCACCAAGACTTGTTGCCTGCTTCCTCGTATGTAGAGAGATCATTGTTACTTTTAATATATATATTCTGAATATATTTTCAACCTTCCATTTTAAAATAATTTTGAGTTACAGAAATGTTCCAACACTTACACAAAATATTTTAATGTACGCTTCACCCAGATTTCCTAAATGTTAACATTTTACCAGGCTTGCTTTATCCCTTTCTCCCTCCCCCTCCCTCTCCCCCTTCCCCTGTCCTTCTCTCTCTCCCTCCCTCTCCCTCTCTCCCTCTCTCCCTATCTCCTAGATTATATAGATATAGGTAGATACCTTGCTCCTTCTGGTTGTTCAAGTTTTAGCAAAATGCCACCTCTGAAAAGTCACCTTCCCTGACCATTTAATCTCTTTAACCCATGGCTCCACCCTGCCACATTGTCCTCACTGCAGGTCTCCATAGTGCTGCTCTTTCTCTTGTTTATTTATTTTCTGGTCACCTCCCTGCCTCCCCGGCTAGGATCTAAGTTTTCTGTGTGCCTCGACTTGCTCACTGATGAATTCTCAGAACCTGGGACAGAGCCTGCACAGAAGTGGCACTTAATTCCTGTTTTGCTGACTCAGTGACTTGGGGAATTGCTAGGTCTGGCCTGTGCAGGATCCAAAGAGGCACATGGTGTGGTCTTTACACGCAAAGTGTAGATGTCCTCCAGTGCCTGTGCTAGCTGCAACGTTTCCTTGCATTGGGAAATATCTGCTGTATCTTATTCTAGGAGGAGATTACTTAAAACACAGCTAACATTTCTGTGTAAGCCCTCTAAGAGACAGAAAACTCTATACACACACACACACACACACACACACACACACAGCATGGCCCGTTCAGTGGTTTATGTATGGACTCTAGAGACAGCCTTGTTCACGTTCAGGTTCTTCCACTTACTACTGTGTCACCTTGGGCAAATTACTTGAACCCTCTGTGTCTCAGTTGCCTTATGTGTAACATGGAGACAAGAAAAATATCTTCTTCACAGGCTTGTTCACTGAGTAAATGTATTAATATATTTTAAATGTTTGGAGGGGCACCTGGGTGGCTCAGTCGGTTGGGTGATCGATTTTGGCTCAGATCATGACCGTGGGTTCGAGCCCTGTGTCGGGCTCTGTGCTGACAGCTCGGAGCCTGGAGCCTGCTTCAGGTTCTGTGTCTCTCCCTCTCTCCCTGTCCCTCCCCAATCACACTCTATTTCTCTCTTCTTCAAAAATAAAAGTAAACATTAAAAAAAATTTTTTTAACATTGAGAGCCATGCCTGGCCAAGTGATAAGTGTTCAGTAAGTGTCAGCATAACATACATTATATAATTGAGAATGGACAGCATGTACTGCTTTAGAGCCATTTTTTTTAGTTGGCCAAATATTCTGAATATTCCATGTCAATACATATGACATGATTATTAATGGTTAATATTTTTCTATCATATATATGCACTGGAAGTATCCTAACTTTCTCCCCATTGCTAAATTTAAAGTGCATCCAATTTTTCTCTATTATAAACAACGCTATGCTGAGCATCCTTGTATATGTATCTTTACACGTATCAGCAACTATTTCTTCTTATTGTATTCCTAGAAGCGGAACTGTTGGGTCAAAGGCTGTGTATATTTTCTGACCTGAGATATAGATTCCAAGTGCCTGAGACAGGTTGTTTCAACAGAGGCGTCTCCTCGGGCACCCAAGTCCAGAGGCCAAGGCAGCTCCCAGTCTCGGCCATTTCCACATGGCCCTGTCTCCTTGGGCCAGCCAGGCAGCAGTCTGTGTCTCTGGCTGAGGCCACCAGGTTCCAGTAATCCTGTTTACTCTCCTCTGGGCAGGAAAACAACCTGGACATTCCCTCTTCAGAGGATATCGGAGACCTTTGCTTTGAACTTCATCTAAGAGAATAAAAACAACCACATCCACCATGCCTGCTGTTTCCCTGCTGGCCTTTTCCTCTGTCCTTTGTGACACTGTGTTCGCAAAAGCATCTAGACTTCTGGACCCTTTTCAATCACAGCTCCCCCAGCCCATTACCCAGCAGAAATGCTTCCGTTCTTTTCAGTTTAGTTCAAACGCCACTTCTTCCAAGAAGCCCTCTCCTCTTTAGTCTGTGCATCCTGGTGTGAGGCCAGAAAACATGTTTAGTTTTTGCTGTGCTTGCTCCCATATTGTGGAATACCTTTTCCCACAAGAGAAGGGGAGTCCCGTCTTGATTCTCAGAAGGCTTGAGCAGTCCTTATACGTCCTCTCCCCTACTCCCCTAGTTAAATAGGAATCATTTATTCTGATGCAGGAAGGGTGGGCCAGCACTAGTAGTCCAGTTGTAAGTGGGAAATGGCCTGACTCTGGTAGGGGTTCTCTAAGATGGCAAGATGATTTATGGCAGCTGCTGTTTCCAAAAAAGCAGACCTGCATCCCACTCCCAGATAGCACCCCTCACCCAGGAGGGGCAGAACGTCTGAGAAGGTAAAAGAAAAAGCTACCAAACTTACCAGGGAGAGCCATGCATAGAGCACCAAAAGAACAGATCTTCTGTGGGGCTTGAAGCATATGCAGTTGGGGGGGGGGGGGGGCTTTAAGAAAAAATAATTGCAAATATAAAATGCCCAGAACCATTCCAACTTCCCCAACAGGGGAAGTGTGATGGAGGAGACGGGGCAGGGGATAGGAGAAGCAGTGTTTTCAACCACTGAGGTTAAAAAATCATACTTCTGCAAATTTTATAAAATATCAGAGCTGTGGGTCTATTCCAGGGTCTCTTGCAAGTGAGGGGCTCTGAAGCTTGAGCTTCATTGAGGTCACCCTTGTGGTTAGAACTTTCTGGAGCTGAAGACCAGAGGCAGACTCTTCTCGAAACTCCATTCCTTATAAGCCCCCAGGGTCTGGGGCAACCTCCACCCCATATAGCTCAGATGGAATCTTCTACCAAATGTAGGCGGATGGCAAGCCAGAACTCTTTGGTTTAGCAATAGAGATAAATATGGTACTTCTGACACAGAAGTATCCTAAAACATCTTACCTATACCATACTCAGAAAATACAGTACCTTTACTCTTTTTTTAAGGGGATCGAATAATATCTCCTGAAAAAAAAATGATTTCCCCTCACAAGTCTCAGTTTCCCCATCTCAAACACGGGGATGATAAAGCCGACCTTGTCACTGGTGTGGCATGAGAAGGAAATGCGCTACCAGGAAGAAAGGTTCTGGCGGAGAAGAACCTTCACTTCTGAGCATCCACTCGGCTTCTAGCCTTTGTGGGAGGTTCTGGGCACAGGCCTGGTAACTGCCAGCTTACAGATGAGAGGTGCGTACTTAGGCAGAAGCCCCAAGGGTTTGGAGAATATAAGCCAGCTTTGAGAGCAAACCTGGATCGGTTGGTCTGGGGGAGTAGGTCCAAACACAGGCCGTGCCTTGCTGTGTCTTCCGTGGTAAGTCACTTCCCCTGCGAGAACCTGAGTTTCCACCAGAATTTGGGGAGAATGTCAGAAGGAATAGTTGAGGAAACAGCCCACAAAGAACAGGTATAGGTGGAAACACGTTCTGTTACATCCATTCCTACACCGGGTAAGGTTCTTTGGTAGAACCCTGCCTCTGGTTCCCTGGGAGGCATTTCTGAATCCTGCTCTACAAGAAACAGACTCAAGGTCCAAGCGTAAGGCTTAGGATACTTCCCCCTTCCACTTTGTTCTACTGAATTCTATTTAAATGAAGCATCCTCCTTCAAGCAGGAAACTCAAACCACTTCCTCCGACTAGAGGTTTTTTGCAATGTCCCTCTTTCTTAACATCTGGCCTGATGCCCAACTGGCAGGAGCCAAAAGCCTTTGATTTGAGGGCGGCTCTGTGATACTTTTTCCTGGTGCTTGTGCTGACTCAGCCCAATGGGTCTGGACTGAAGACCCAGGTCTCCATCCCCCGGCTCCTCCCCAGTGCCCTCCTTGTGGCTTCCTACCTATCGGCATCCTTCAGTCCAGCAGGCAGCCTGCTGCCAAGATGGTAGGCCACATCCAGTGGTGCTTGTTAACTCCCAGGGTTTTTTCCCTAGATGCCTTTCCCCACTGTGCCAGCTGTGTTTTTGCTGCAGCTCATTTTCATGAGCACAAGGGACACCCGGACAACATAGGCCGGGCACTGGACTGAAAGCCAGCAATGCAGATAACGTCAGCGATGTCCCTAAGCTCCCACTTTCCCATGTGCAGAATAACAGGGGCTGAATCAGACTGGTCTGAGGGGTCTCCTGAAGAGCCATCCACACACCTCTCACCTTACTGCTTGCTCTTTGTATTAAGGACCCAGCTCCCTGTTCATGTCAGCATAAAGTTTAAACTCTACTGCTTGTCTTTAAACCTAGTGTTCACTGAGCACTTGCTAGAGACCGGGCCCCATGCCAGGACCTGAAGATATTTAAATGAATAACATTGCTTCTACTCTGAAGGAGATTCCAGGAGAAACAAGAATATTTAAAGATGCTAAGAAAGGGGCTTATTACTAGAGAAAAAAAAATCACATTGATCTGGCACCCACAGGCTTCTTGGAGGCCTTTTCCCAGAGGTAGAACCACAGTGAGTCCTGAAGATTCAGCAGGAGAACTTGGAGTTCAGAAGAGGTGAGGGAATGGGGAGCCTGAGTGGCTCAGTCAACTGAGCATCCAACTTCAGCTCAGATCATGATCTCATGATTTGTGGGTTCGAGCCCCACGTAAGGCTCTGTGCTGACAGCTCCAAACCTGAAGCCTGCTTCCGATTCTGTGTCTCCCTCTTTCTCTACCCCTCTCCTACTCACCTCTGCTTCTCTCTCTCTCTCTCCAAAATAAATAAACATTAAAAAAATAAAAAAAGGTAAGGAAAGAATGTTCCAAGAAGAGGGAACAATGTGTGCAGATATTTAGAATGAATTCAACATGGCTGTCATGCGATGTTCATGTCGTGAGCTGCAGAAAGGTCTGGGAAAGAGAACAGAGCATGTGCCAGAGGTTCTTGGACCTTGTATCTCCCCATACAGGAGATACTTCTGTCTGAAAGTGGTTTCTGGAAGTTTCCAACGCAATCAGATATCATGGAGCTCGCCAAATCCAGACAGCAGAAGCAACCTCCAAGCACCACAAGCCAACTTAGCTTGAGCCCAAGAATCTTCGCTGGTTTCACAGCAGAATCTCTGACTAACATTTGAAGAAAACAGTCTTAAAAGTAAGACAAATATTTAGAGTTTTAAAAGCTCAGCCTACAAATTAGGAGGAATAAGAAACTCGGAGGTCAGATGTGCAGCTTTGTTCTAATTTGAAGCAGACTTTGTTTTCTGGTGGAAGATAGATGGAAATCCTCCTGACTGCTCAATAATATGATGGAAACCACTTCTGAAGAGCCAGTGTTTTATGTTATAGACAACCAAATTTAATAGGGTAACAGAAGAAAAAAAAAGTGACGTCAATATGGCTTTATCCGAGAATCAAAAGAAATATGTTGTTGCCTTGACTGAAATGCCCCAGTCTTAACTGCTGTAGAAGCGAAAAGTGAAATTTTTCCATCTCCTGGTCCTCTTTGCATTCCCCATACCCTGACCCCTAACATACTCATTCCAAAAAAAAAAAAAAAAAAAAAAAAAAAAACAGAGCTTGCTCAGCAAAAGGAAGATGGAGTTTCACTTCACTTTCCTTCATCCTTTCCAGTGCAGGAGGGAACCGATCTTTATAGAGTACCTGCTCTGTGCCTGGCCCTTTATCTGCACTGAACTTTATAATGTGTAACTCTCTGAGGAACCCACTGTTTTCTCCATTTAAATTTCTTTTTGGTAATGTTTGTTTGTTTGTTTAAAGGTTTATTTATTTTGAGAGAGAAAGATAGAGTGAATGGGGAGGGGCAAAGAGAGAGAGGGAGAGAGAGAGTCCCAAGCAGGCTCTGTGCTGTCAGTGCAGAACCCAATGTGGGGGCTTGAACTCACAAACCATGAGATTATGACCTGAGCCAAAAATCAAGAGTCAGATGCTTAACCAAATGAGCCGCCCAGACATCCCAATGTTTATTTATTTTTTGAGAGAGAGAGAAAGAGAGAGTGAGAGAGTGAGCATAAGCATGTGGGGGAGGGGCAAAGAGAGGGGGAGAGAGGATCTGAAGTAGGCTCTGTGCTGACAGCAGCTAGCCCAATGTGGGGCTTGAACCCACGAATCACAAGATCATGACCTGAACCAAAGTCACTCAACCAACAGAGCCACGCTGTTTTCTCCATTTTAAAGATGAGGCAACCAAATCTTAGAGAGGTTAGGTGAATCTGTTAAGGTCAAACAGCCCCAGTAATAGTATACTTGTGACTGACCAAGTTAGGATTGTGATGCCCTTCTTTTCTGACACAAAAGCCCATGCTCTTTCCACCTGCCCCACTGCCTTCCTACAATCCAGATGTTTGGTGCATGGAGAATAGCTGTCTACACATGGTGCCTGTCAATGAAGGGCTTTCAAAGCAACGGAAATGGTATAGTCCTATATCATCATTCATTCATCAAATAACTCTTAGGTGCTGTGGTACACCAGGCATTATTCTAGGCACTGGGAATCAGACAGGCAAACCCCTGCCTTTGTGTATTCACACCCTATGGGTGGAACAGTGTGGTGGGTGTGAGGACATGAAAGCTAGACGCTTGAGATCCTATCTTAACCCTTCCACGTGCAAGCTGTGTGACCATGGACACAGTGCCTAACCTCACAGTACCTCAGTCTCTTCATCTGTATGGAGGGGCAAATAATGGTATCTCCTTTTACAGTTGTTATGAGGACTGAATAAGCTGATATTTGCAAAGCATTTACAGCATGTGAGTATCGCTAAATAAATGGGGGGGGGGGACATAGGCAATAGCAAAGTGAGATATGTAACATGTTACATGACATCAAGTGTGAAAATGAACAATAAATCAGGAGGAAATGGGGATAGAGTATGTTGATGGTAGGTTTGCAGTTTTAGTTAGGGTGGCCTTCCCTGGCCACACTGGGAAGGTGTCATCTGAACAAAGACCTAAAGGTCAGTGAGCTGACATGAGCCATGTTTGGTCTTGCCTTGATGGTTCAGAAGGCGCCAAAGGATTTTGGGGCCCTACCCCTGAATCTTGATCAGGAATGTCTATTTCCTCAAACAATAAATATAGGGAAATGCTTAACAAATCGCATCCTTATTTTGTTATGTGATATAAATTATCAATGTGTTTGTAAAAGATTCAGTGTCTAATGTGGTCTCAGAGATCCATGGAAAGGCCCTGTGCTTTGAGGGATAAAGTCATTTCTGGAATATTCCTTTGTAATAAGAACAGAATTACTGAAGTTAACTCACGGTTCATGAGGTACTTTCATAGCTCTTATCTCATAGATAAAGCTGGTCCCCGCTGTCTCCAGGGCCCATCCATGTGTACTGCATCCTACCCTTGACTTTGGCTCACAGCTTCAGTCTTGGGAGTGGAGGCTGGCATGAGGACAGCGCTGAGTCTAGCTGCCCCTTGAATGTAAAGTGTCAAGTCTGACCACATGCCCACTGCCCCGACCATACAGAAATCCTACTTCAAAGATCTTTTTAGACGCTGGAATGCTTGAAGAACAATTTTATTTTAGCATATTCTACATATGCTATCTAAGAATGATCATTTTTTATGTTTTCATGGCCCAGAAGTTTGGAATATCGTTAATGAATTTCATCCCTATTATTGTAAGGTGAGAGAAGGAATGCTAGCCTGGGAGGCTGGAGACAAGGATTCAACTCTTGCCTCTGTCCTTAACTCCCATGTGTCTATGCACATCACAGCTTCTGGCTCTGGCTCTCATTTCTCTGTCTAGAAAATGAGGAGGTGAGGAGGCAAATACACATGCATGCGGACACGCACAAATGTGCGCGCGCACACACAAACACACACACACACAACCTACTCTTACTTACCAGGCATATGACACATACTATTTCACTTCAAGATTACAACAATCTAAGTCAGTGCCATCATTGTTACACAACAAGTATAATGTTGTGTGGTGGAAAGAGGCAGAGCAAGACTGGAACCCAGGCCTGACCCAGCTATTAACTGCAATGGGTTTAAGCTCTATAAGAATCTTCCTAAGACTGTCATTCCCTGATCTTGGAGAATTCAGGGACTTCACCTTTCTGCAGAAAGCCGTCCTGTCCCCTTGACTCTTCCTTTTCTGCAGCTTGAGTTATAGCTAATCTCTCTTTCCCTCCAGCATCTATCTCATGCGTTTCAGCCCAGCTATGAAGACCCCCTGGCTAAAGGAAAACATGGGGACAGACTGGCATGCAAGTGACAGATGCTGTCCAAGGCAGTCCTCCGTTTCATCATCTTGCCCCTGGAGGCAGACCAGACTAAACACAGAAGCAGTGCTTCAGAGGAGGGGCCAGAAGCCTCCCCAAAGTGACTCACTCAGCTTCATAAGAAGCCCAGATCTCCTGGGGATCAGCAGTCAGCCTTGAGACCATTCTCTGGAAACCCCTTCCTATGGCAATGCAGAGGGAAGACAGGTGCTGTGGTCTCAGGAAGAGACACTGTATGTGTAGCACAGCCTCTAATTCTCTGTGTGACCTCGGGTGAATTGCTTCCTCATTTATTATGAAGAGGGCATGGGAGCTGGTGTAGGGTAAGCAGGCATGTCAGAGTTTGGGAGTGAGGCAGACTGGCCTTGGACCTCAGTTCTGGCACTTACCAGGGAGAATATGAGACATGACCTTGCAGTCTAATCTAGAGTCCCTCTGCTCTGAACTTGAATCTGGACTGGAAGAGAAAGTATCAGGCTCTGCTTCTCACTAGCTGTGGGGGCAGTGGAGCATCACTTCAGTCTTCGGGGTCTCAGCTTCCTCATCTGTAAAATGCATAGCATAATAAAGTTCTGCATGCTTAAAACCATCAGCAACTTTGCCAGTGGAACTGGCTTTAGAGGCTGTGGCAGTTGTTGAATATATCAAGGCAAGACTGTGCAGTCAGGTTTGATTTTTGAAAGTTGCCTAAAGCTGTTGAGAGAGGTGCTTCTCAAACTTTAGTGTGAACATGAATCATTTGAGATCTAGTTAAAATGCAGCTTATGATTCAGTAGGTCTGGGAGGGGGACGGTGCTGAGCTGCTGTTTTCTTACAAGTTTCCAGAGCAACCGGGTCCAAGGACCACACTTTGAGTAGTAAGGATTTAGAGCCAGTGGCTTCCATAGCACAGACAATAAGGAATCCACTGTAAAACAATTATGAAGAAATAGCCCGATTTTAGTGATTCATTGTTGAATTCATTAGGAAAATAAATGTTCACAGAGTGTCTCCACTGTACCAGGCACAATGCTGGGAAGCAGGATTTCAGTGGGAAACAAGGGTCGGGGCCTGCATTCCCAGAGTCTTTATTCTAGTGGCAGAGAGTTAATTAAGTGAGCAATGAGGATAACCGAAGTGTAAGGCCTGAGGGCATCCAGGGTGTTAAGGGGGCATAGGGCTAGAGAGGGTCAGGGAAGACCTCCAGGATGAAGGGACATGGAAGCAGACAGATGGTGGCCCTGAAAGGCAGGGTACTGCAGGCAGAGGGAACAGCATTGCTGGGAGAAGGCCACCCAGCCATTCAGGGGCTCAGCCTTCATTCAAATCAGGTCTATCTGATCCAAGATCTACTCTTGCTAGTATCTTCCATGGCACATGACTCAAGTCTCGCAAAAAGCTGCCAGCTGTCCTTCCCCAGGGAAGTCAGAGCACCCGGTATCAGAATGGAAAGCTATCTGGGGGGCGGAGGTCTGGGCATCACCTGACAGCCATGGCAATTATGAAATTTGCCTCCACACCAAACATATTGCACCACTGACACCATCCAGGCTTGGCTTCAAGTTCCTTCCTCCTGAAGACATGTGACTGGGAAGTGTGGTTGCCGCTGATTGCTGCTAATAATAGCCCTTGCTTTTTCAAACCAACAATGAACTTTGAAACTTGGGTGTTGGTAGCCAGTCACATCAGCTGGCTATTCCTTGGGTGAAGTTCACTAGAAATTTACCTTCCTTACATATGACAGTGTTCCTAAAATGCTAAACTCAGTGACTGGCATACTATAACCATTCAGTACGAGAAGCAAAGAGAGTCAGAGAGGTTAATTTCCCTAGTCTCCAAAGCAGATAAGCAATAATTCAAATTTGAAATTGAGTCTACCTCTGAAGCCCAGCACCTTTATCCAATTCCTGATGTTCTCCTTATGTTAGAATGATCTCCTTCGGGGGCGCCTGGGTGGCTCAGTCGGTTGGGCGTCCGACTTCGGCTCAGGTCATGATCTCGCGGTCCGTGAGTTCGAGCCCCGCGTCGGGCTCTGTGCTAACAGCTCAGAGCCTGGAGCCTGTTTCAGATTCTGTGTCTCCCTCTCTCTCTGACCTTCCCCCATTCATGCTCTGTCTCTCTCTGTCTCAAAAATGAATAAACGTTAAAAAAAAAATTAAAACAAACAAACAAACAAAAAAAAAATGAATGATATCCTTCGCCATTTGACTTTGTAGGGCCTCCCACTAGAGTGGGCAAATATATTTCCCTGCCCAGTAGCACTGGGATTGACCATATGACTGTTGTGGGCAGAGGAATGTGGTAGAAAATGACAGCATGGCTGTTCTGGGTTGAGACCTCAGAGGCATTATCTGTTTCATCATGTTCTTGTCCACTCACTTGCTCAGTTACCATGAGAACAGCAATCAGAAGCTACTTTTCAGCCTAGTCCTCAGAGTGGGACAAAAAAGAGTAAACTGAACCTGACCCAAAGCCATACCAAACCTGAAGCCTAAGCCTAAGCCAGCCAACCTTCAAACTCATAAGTGAGAAAAAAAATCCTTGCAGTTGTGACCGAGTATTGGGTCCTTTGTTACCAAGAATTACTGTGGCAATATCTGACTAACACACTCCACAAAAAAGTATAGCCACACCAGGCCAGCTCTGCAAGTACTTCTTGAGTACTTGACAGGAAATAAAAAGGAATTTAAAATCATCTCTGCCCTCAAAGATAGTTTCATTGCTCCTGTCCTCTTTGTTGAGCACAATCATGACACAGAAATCACAAATCACTCTTTTATAACAAGTAAAAAAATGAGTACATGTGTTTATGTTGTTGAAAAGAAAAGCATAGCTCCATTAAACGGGACATGGCAATATTGAGGCATATATTTTCCAGGAGCTCAGCAGTATCAAAGTATTAATTTACTTGAAGGCATAAAATAAATTAAGGTATTAAAGTAGCCATACTGAGACATGTAGGACTCAGCTGGTCCTTAGGAGTGAGAAGGGCTTAAAGAGGCTAGATACAGTCTTCCTGCCAACTCACAGGGCTTTAATAAAGGTTGAGGAGTTTTTGCTGAGGTAGGAAGCACTCTTAGGGATCTGGGTTCAAATCCTCAGTGTGCTGCTTTCTAGCAATGACCTGGGGGCAAGTCACCTATCTTTGACCTTCAGATAAGTTCCCCCCAGATGAGTTTTCTTCCTTTTACCTGCAAGGGTCCTCTCTACTTTTGTCTACTTATTGGCTCCCTCTTTGGCAAGCACTAAGACTTCCCCACTTTTAGGTCCCAGCTACACCCAGCTGAAATGATCCCAGCCCAGCGGGTCCTTTGGGATCCTTCTCTGTGCATGTATCTTCTTCTTATGATGCCAAGCACAGCGCCTGGCATGAAACAGCCTGTCGGTAAATACTAGCTGGATTTAACTAAGCTAAATGGAATTGCCCCAAATATCATCCAGAGATGAAGAATTTTAATTTTTTTAATGCTTATTTTTGAGAAAGAGAGAGACACAGAATCCTAAGCAGGCTCCAGGCTCCGAGCTGTCAACACAGGGCTCAAACCCACAAACCCTGAGATCATGACCTGAGCCAAAGTCAGACGCTTAACTGACTGAGCCACCCAGGTGCCTCAAGAGATAAAGAATTTTAAAGTACAGTTTCTACACTTAAAAAAAAAAGCGTCAGGGCTAAATACATAAATAAAAAAGAGACACACGCTTAGGAAAACAGGTCCACACAAACACATGTGTAGGCAAGCAAACATTTGCCAAATGCAACCCTAGAAGGTTTCTGCAGACTTGTCTCCTATTTAAGGCCTATAATTTCCCTCTTGGCCGACATTGACTTTGGCCTGAACCATGTTTCACAGACTCCAGGCAGGCAGCCTATTGGGTTTGGATTTACCTTGTTTTGTTTTGTTTTGTTTTGTTTTGTTTTGTTTTGTTTTGTTTCTCTTCCCTTTCCTTTCATCAGACCTGAAACAAAAGCCACAGGCCTTTCTGAAACCTCTCAGCTGTAGCTGCCATGGTTCATGTCACCTTCTTGCCCCTCCCAGCCCATGTGGATCCATAAATGTGTCCAGAGGTCCTGTAACAAGCTGGTCCACAATGGCTTCCTTCTAGAAGGAGACAGAGGGGGCCCCAGAGGGACCAAATAGTCTTGGGACTGTCCGTGACCCAGGCCAAGCTAACCATTCTTCCAGAGCAGACTATAATCTGATGGCCAACTTCTAACATAAAAGAGGTAGGGACACTGTAGAGGAAACTGAGGCATGTGAAAATGAGACAAATGGGCTCAGTTGTGCTGGTGACATGGGTGAGGCTTGTATGAACTTAAATCCTGGGGGAAGTAGTGAGTGCTGATTTATTGGATCGAGATCTAGGGTCAGACATAAGTTATGTTCAAATCCTGGCTCTGCTGATTCCTCCCGGGCAAGTTACATAACTTCTCTGAACCTTGTTTCCTCATCTATGAACGGGTTTACACCTATCTTGCAGGGTAATATAAAGATTAAATGAGATCATGTATGTGATGGGCCAAGCACTTTGTAAGAACCGCTCAGTGGTGGTTTCTGTCATTATAAGAGAGCTTCCAATCCCAGAAGTGAACGAGCCCGACAGGATGCATCTGGTCCTCCCCATTTCCCTCTCCCTCCCCAAGCCTTGCCTCTCTCCAGTGGCTACCTCCCATCCTGTGCCTGCAGGTTCTCCAGGCATCCTGCTGCCCCCTTGAGAAACTCTCACTACTAGAAAGTTCTTTCTTAGGCTGACTCTGAAAAAAGTCTGAAAATGGTCTCTCTGGAGCTTTCACCCATCAGCCCTTCCTACTCAGGGCCATTCAAAACAAGTCTACACTCTCACCCCCATGGCAACCTTCTCCACGGAATAAAGCTCCCAGGCCTTCCCTGAGGTGTCTCTAGAATTCCTGAGGCTTTCTATATACACACATGTACATATATTTGTGCATGCATGTGCATATAGGCAATTGTGAGGAACTACGCAGACATGTATAAGAGGCACCTGTCCAGGTCTCGGGAGGTCCAGGAGGCTTCTTAGAGGAAGGAGGCCAAACCTGAATGGTAACTGGAAGTGGTTGTGCAAAGTCCTGCTGCTCATGGGGAGAAGCTGAGACTCAGGCAGGGGCCTCCCCTCCTGTGCCAATGGGTGACAGTTGATGGCTATAAAGTATGTAAAGCTAGATATCATTACTGCTGAATTTGTATTGTTTTTGTTATTCTTCAAATATACTCTGCTGGCCCATTTCCCTCAGCAGCCTTGGCCCAGTTCATCTGAGAGCATTTACCTCTTTAGTAGACAGAGAGAGTTGAGTTTGCATCCTGGTTGTCACTCACAAGCTGGGTGACTAATCCAGGTGAGAGGACTTCTCTGAGCCTCCGTTTCCACAGGGGAAAATAGGGATAGTCCTGCCTATTCCCGGGGCTGCTGCATGGATTGAACGAGGCACTGCATGGAAAGCCACTTAGCACAGAGCAGAGGTTGGGCAGATGTTTGCTTTCTTTCCTTGCTTCACAGGATGATGCAGGCTGATCTGGTTATTAGCGCTCTGCTAATAGTTGGTGATGTTATAACAGGCTGTGCCTTCAAAGGCATTTGCATTTGAACTAGAGAGCACCAACCAGTTCAGTGATGGCCAGGCCCTATTTTACTCATTATGTGCCAGCCCCGTGCTGGGCTTAGGACCCTGGGAACGAGCAGACACAAGGCTGAGGAGCTCACCCTTGAGAGAAGGAGAAGCTCACAGAAGCGGAGTATGATCGCTGCTGTAACAAAATTTTATCCACACAATAGGAAAGGTTGTTCAGCTGAGACTTCACGGTAGAGGTGGCAGATGTCTCTAATGGTGGCAGTGCCATAATGTCACATGAGAACAAGAGCACTAGCTCCCCAAGTATCTTCCCTGGGTATACACACAGTCCTCTAGAACCACTCAGAAGACAAATCCTCCACAGTTATAAATCAGATTATGGCACTCCCCAGCCCAAAAATCTGTTGTGACTTATTGTTATTATAATAAAACACCAAATCTCTCCCATGGCTCCTGAGGCTCTTCTTGATGGGGTCCCAGCTTCCTCTGCAGCCCTACAGGCAGACCAGAAGGGCCTCTGGAAGCGAGGGAGCTCCAATCCCTCCAGAACAGGTACCCAAACAAGACCTCCACCTTCTCTCTTGAAGATACCAAGGTAAGGGGTACCCAGGCGGCTCAGTTGATTGAGTATCTGACTCTTGATTTCCACTCAGGTCATTATCTCATGGTTCATGAGTTCAAGCTCCACATTGGGCTCTGTGCTGACAGCACAGGGCCTGCTTAGGATTCTCTCTCTCCTTTTCGCTGCCCCTCCCTCACTCGTACATGTTCTCTCTCAAAATAAATAAACTTCAAAAATAAAAAATAAAAAAGAAGATAGCAAGGTAATGAGATGATAAGGAGAGGAGCAGACTGATTCCCTGTTCTTGGCTAGCTAGGGCAGGATCTCTTTAAGGAACTGTGGAGAGCCTCCCTAAGAGTATTAATTGGAATCAGAGCAGGAAACAAATGCACACAGAAGGGCTGAGCTGCAAAGAATCTAATAGCAAGACTCTGTATGGAGGTGAGGGCAGGGGTTGGAAACCAGGAAGATAGGTGGAGGAATCCCAGGGCTAGAGCAGCAGGGCAGCCCATACTGATCCAAGAATCAAGGGGAATAGAAGGAGTGTTCTCTAGTGGCCATTCCAGTCACAGCCAATGCAGGAACTATAGAAGAAAGGAGGGGACAGAGAGTGGGACAGACCCCTACCCTCTGTCTTCTCCCACACTCCGCTCTCCTGCTACAGCTTCCCTTTGGCCAGATTCAGCCAGAATTTAGAGCCTAAAGGAGTCTGAGTGACATAGTTCTTAGGAGTTTGCTCTCTAGGGCTGTGGGTAGGCAGAGAGGGCAGAAAATTATTTGGATGAGAATGATCACAATAAAGAATTACCAGCACAGCAGGTGTCCCCGTATCCTGCAGGGAGAATGAGAAGAGCCAACCCCAAGAGGGTCAGCTCTTCCCCAAGAAAGAGGATGCTATGGCTGACCGGAGCCTGGAGGGAAGGAGCCTGGCTGACAGGCCGTGTTCCCAGTCAGGCTGGAGTGTTCACATAGCATCCAAATTTTGTGTCGGGCACACCTGCCAGAATAGTCCACATGGCCAGACACCCCATACCTTGGCCCATGCACAGCGGTAGAGGGCAAAAGGGTTGTCCTATGATCCTGGACCTCACCTATCCTCCCTGCTCCTCCCCAGCACCAAGACCTGGGCGGGCAACAGGAGCCTGTGGTGCCACTCATAGGAGAGGCAAAAATGATTCAGATCCAATAATAGAAATAATGATAAGAGTAACAGTGATAACAATTACATGTTATGTAACCTGTTATGTGATTGTTATCACCGTAACAATCACACGATTAAGTTCTACTCATGTGCCAAAACGATCCAGTCTTCTTCCAAACCCTAGGAGGTGGTGGTTATTATTATTCCCATTTTTAAAAATGAGAGTAAGACCCAGAATAGGTAAGCAGCTTGCTGAGGTTACTATCAAGCCCAAGTTTGCTGGCTGCAAGCCAGGCTGTTAACTACCATGCCAGCCTGTCCTCAAAGCCAGCTGGAACCCACAGATGAGTGGGAGAGAGAGGCAGGATTCACACAACCCTTTATGGTCAAAGGGCTGGAGGTTGCCTCTCCAGAGTGGTCTTGCAACACGGGCCCTGGAGGCTGTATTTTCCAGTTATGCCAATCTCTGGTATCCTAAGCACCCAGCTTTCTCTTTCCCCTGGGCCTTTGCACAGGCCGTTCTCTTTGGCTGGAACGCTGCCTTCCTCTGTAATCCTCTCATGGCTTGATTAAATCCATCTCGGTTTCCTATTGCTTACTCCACAAAGCCTGCTGCATGTCCCAAGTCCTGGATAGGTGTTCCTCTTGGGAACATTCATAACTCCACCACAGAACTTAGCTCTCCATATGGTTCTGAGTGTTGACCTGTTTCCCCTACCAGGCTGCCAGCCCTGCAAAGGATAAAACATATTTGTCTGGCATCCCCCTGTGTCCCAAGAGCCCAGCCCAGTACCTGGCATGTAATGGGTGCCTGGTAAGTGTGTGGCAAAGGCAACTGGATGCTGGCACTGATTTGGCCACCCAGAGCCTGGAGCCCGTTGTAGCCCACACAAGGAGAACCACACCCAGTGCTGTAGGAGCAAGGAGGAGGGTGAATCTCTCCAATCATCTGAGGCAAGGGCAGCCAGGGCCTCAAGGAGGGACTCCCAGAGCAAGGGCTGCTGAGCTGAGATCCATGCACGGGCAGGCTTTTGGTGGCAAAAGGAAGGGAAAGGTGTTCGAAACAGGAGTGGCATGTGCAAAGGCTCAGAGGAATGAGCATGCATGGGGAGTCATTTGGAGTGAATGACAGGAGGAGCCATGGGAGATGAGACCTAGCAGGGATAGGGCCAGCCTGGGAGGGGTGTCTGAGCTGCAGGACAGGAGCCCAAAGAACATAAGCTTTAGAAAGACTGAAGTTTGTCTCCACATTTTGCCATTTCCTGGTTCTGTGACCTTGGGTGAGTTGCCTAACGTTTCTAAGCCTGAGTTTCCCCATCTGCAAAATGGAATAATCATAGTACTTGCCCCTAAGAGAAGTCAAGTAATTCATGTAAAATGCTTTGCATGGTGAATGGCACATGACAAGCATCAAAAAGCATCAACCCTTCATAGCCATGCTGTCCTCTCTAGCAATCTGGGGGATGGGCTATGAAAAGGTTGTCCAGGATGGAGAGAGAAATTGCCCATGAAGTATTTGTGGAAGGGAGGAGAGAAGAGGGGAGTTTTAAACAGGACCTTAAAGAAGGGGCTTGAAGAGGTTAGAGAGGGGTGGGAGACACGTGCTGGGGGCGTGAGGACCAAAGCACAAGGGCCGTCTGGGGCCAGAAGGAGGGGCAAGAAGCGGGATGGGCCAGGAAGGAGAGGGATGCACAGCACTGGATGGAGAAGGACCTGTGGAGTCAGCAGGTCAGGGTGTGTGTGGTAGGTAGTGAGCAAACCCAGAAACTACCATGGTCTCTCACCTTCTCCACAGTTAAACCAGCTAGTTATGGTCAGTGGTCTGGTGAGGTCACCAAGTAGAATACTGTCTAACCCCCTGCACGTGGCGGCCATTGTCATCATGGGAGGGGCACATCTTCATGTTGCAGGAGAGTGAAGCCAGAGGGGAGACCAGAGAGAAGGCTCAGCTCAGGGCTCCCAGAGAGGAGGTTCCTTTAGCTCCTCCCCCTACAATTGGCCACCTTGCTCTGCCTCCACCCATTCACCTGTAGGAATGGGTGGAACTGGATGTGACCAAACTCTTTTCATGATTCTGAATCCCTACGCAAAGTCTGGGGAGAAGGGCTGAGGAGAGGGAACAACAACCAAAAAGGGTCCAGCATCAGATTTGAGCCAACTGAATGGTTCCTGTTTTGGAAATGTTGGGTATGATCATTATTGTCTCTTTGTACTTCAGCAACGGGCTCCCTCCAGGGGCCAGGCATCCTCGATGACCCAGTCAGAACCAGAAGGCTCATTGTTCCCACAGGGATAGATGCCTAGACAGAGCCATGGACTTGCTCAGGGTCACCAGCTCATCAGATGGTGCCAGAACCAGCCGGACCTATATTGTCACCCCTCTGTTATACCAAACCACTTCTAGGAGCACAGTATTATCTCTGGAAATCCCTGGGAAGCAGAGACAGAACGAAGGGCCAAACATCAGTAACAACAGCTGTGGCCTGCCAAGCCCCAACAACATGCAGGGGATCTGGCATTGCCTCCTGACTGACCCTCCAGCAACGCTTCATACTTCTTTAAAGTTGTATGACTTGGCCAAGGCCCCACAGATGAGAGTCGGGGTGTCCAGATCCAGTCTCTATTCTGATATGGCTGCCAGAGGACCAACCTATTAAATAATCTGGTGACTTCAGAATCTGCCCTGGACACCTACCCCCTCAATGCTCCGCCTACTCATTTTTTTTTTTTTTTGCCAAACTTTGTTGTAAGCACTCTACATAAGTGATCCCCATTTTCCAGATGAGGAAACTGAGGCATAAAGAGGTTAGATAACTTTCCCGGGGTCACTCAGCCAGGTAAGTGGCCAAACTGGGAATTCTTACCATAATCTATGAATGAGGCAGACCAGGAAAGCAGCCCCAGACATCATTGAGGAACACGATTATCCACAAGCATTCTATCTGTTTTCTCAGCTCTAAAGTCTGCAATGAAGAGGCCTCCTCTGGGTGGAGAAAACTGCCCCCAAACAGAAACAATTCTGGGCAAGACAAGGAACTACTCTGGGTCTCAATTTCTGCATCTGTTAAATGTTTCTGCCTACTCTGACAGCTTAGGGTGAAGTCAAGGCCACAGAACTACTGAGGGTCAAACATTGCCCAGACCTACCTGGTTTCCTGATGTCTCATCTTGGGTCATTTTTGTTATATGGAAAGCTCCAGCCAAGGGATTACACACACACACACACACACACACACACACACACACACACACACACACGACAGGCATGCTTAGAAAACTATATGCTAGGGGCACCTGGTTGGTTCAGTCGGTTAAGCATCTCCCTTGACTTCCACTCAGGTCATGATCTCGCAGTTCGTGAGTTCTAGCCCCGCATCAGGTGAGCTCGAGCCCTGCTTTGGGTGAGCTGCTTCAGGTGAGCTAGAGATCTTCTCCAGGCTCTGTACTCCTCTCTCTCTCTCTCTCTCTTTCCCTGCACCTCATGGAATTCTCTCTCCCTCCCTCTCTCTCTGCCCTTCACTCCCTTGCTCTTTCTCTCAAAAATAAATAATAAAATAAAATAAAATAAAGGGCGGCTGGTAGCACAGCTTCCCACTCAAGAAACACCCCGTTGATGCACACCCATCACCCACTTTCTCAGACTAGGAGACAGTGCAGGATAAGGAGCATGGACTCTGGTGTCAGGCTGGTGTGGGTCTCAGCTCTGCCTCTTACTGCTGTGTGACCTTAAGCAAGTTACTTAAACTCTGTGTGCCTCAGTTTCCTCCGGGTTTTTGAGAGGATGAAATGAGATAACACATACAAGTACAAAGCCTGGCATGAAGCAAGTGTCCTGCCTATGTCACCTGTATCAGCTGTTGCAATTCAGCTCTGTATCCACACTGTCATTTACTCACTCAGTCACCCTCTCTTCCCGTCTCTGTCAACAAACATGGTTTGGAGTTCTCCTGGATGACCCCCCTCCACCGAGTCCTAGCCCTCTGAGGGCTCCTACGAGGAGAAGGAGACCATCCTCTTCTGGATCCCTGTATGAGCTCAAGTGTTGTAACAGATTACCATGAACTTAGTGATTCAGAACAACACAGCTTCGCCCTGTTACAGTTCTGGAAGTCAGAAATCCAAAACCAGTTTCACTGGGCTAAAGCCAAATGTTAGCAGGGCTGGTCCCTTCTGGAGGCTCTGGGGGAGAATCCCTTTCTTTGCATTTTCTACTCCCTAAGGGTGCCTACCAGCCCAGGCTCAAGGCTCCTCTCTCCATCATCAAAGCCAACAGTGGAATATGTTGTCTCTGATCTCTGCTTCTGTTCTTATATCTCTTCCTGCTGACTCAGACCCTTGTGCCTCCCCCTTATAAGACCCTGGAAAAGTCTAGGATAATCTCCCCAACTCAAGATCCTTATCTTTTTTCTTCTTTAAGTAGGCTTCATGCCCAGAGTGGAGCCAAACATGGATTCAAGAATCAGACACTTAACTGACTGCACCACCCAAGTGCCCCAAGACCTTTATCTTCATCATAGCTGCAAAGTCCTTTTTATCAGGTAAAGTAACATAGGGATTTGAATGTAGATGTGTTTGGAGGCTACCTGGGGCCTCAGAAAAGAGACAGATTGCTGACCTTCATCCCTGCACACAGCCGAGAAGTCAGTGGACGTTATTCTCTTTCAGATTCGTAGATACTTAGATCAGTGCCACCATGTGCATTTCCAAGTCGCTAGAACTGAGTCCTGGATGTGACACACCTCAGGTCAAATCCCAGGTAAACTAGGTCCTCCGCTTTGCTGAGGCCATCTGCTGTGTTGCCACTTATCTTCCTAAGGTGTTCCCAGACTCCAGGCTGTTTTCTCACCAGCCCATCCTCAACCCAGCCTCCAGTATGATCTTGCTAAAACAGACCCAGTCATCTGCCTCTCCTGCTTGAAATCTTCCCCAGGTGCCCTGTTGCCTCCAGCATAAAATCCAAGCTCCCTGGACAGGCTCATTGGGGCCATTTTGACACAAATTCTGCCCACCCCGTTCTCAGAGTCTTCTCCCACTGCTCTCCCCTCCCCCACCTCTACATGCTGAGTCCTTCCCAAGGACGTCATTATCTTTATCATCTTCATCATCAATCAGTTTGGTAATAAAACCCACAACTTCCTCTTACCGAATGCAAATAACCGTGCAAAGGAATATGCTAACATTCAGTTATCTTTGCAAATGCTCTTCTCTGAACTAGAATTCCTGACTCTTTCCCACCTGTTACCTAATATTCCAGGCTTTCTGGGAGAGCACAAGCCTCCCCCCACTCTCCAGGCAGGATTAAACTTGTCTGGGCAGCCATAGAATGGCCTCTGGCCTCCCTTGTAACATCGCATCTGCTCTCTACTTCCTGTCTTCCCTGTTTCCACTTTGAGCTCCTCGGGGATGGTGCTTTCTTATGCATGGAGGCATCCCCAGCACTAAGAGCCTGACTTGGTACAAATTCAATGCCCAGTGAAATGTTGGAGAAAAGAATGAATCAAAGCCTCCTCTCTTGCTATTCACTTCCTCTTTATCCAAGCCTGGGTTCGGCAACTGCGCACCACACAGGTGGGGGTTTCTGAGAATGACGTGAGGCAGGATTCCTTCGGGAGTCTGCCCAATCAGGATCCAAAACTGAAGCGGGGAAGGAGGTAAGAGAGAGCATTCTAGGTGCTCTGCATGTTTTCCATCTCTACTCACTTAGTCTCTACAACTGTCGTGCTGAATAGATTGTATTATTACACTGATTTTCCAGATGAAGAAACCAAGGCGCTAGCAGGTTAAGACCTGCCCAGATCTCATGGCTAATAGTCTGGGTGGTACAATTTGGGACTGAGTTGGGGTCCAAATGCAGGCAAACCACCTCGGGGGAGCCACGTGCTGCACCAGCCACCCCACCACCTTGTACATTTATGTATTAAGCACTTCCTGTGTAAGAGGCAGCAAGCAGGTGCTTCCCATCCAGTACTTACTTAATCCTCCTCATGATCCTGGGATGTACTATGACCACCCCTGTTTGAGAGTTTGGTACAGCCTCGTTTAGGCTAAGATTTGACACTTACAAGAAGGAGCCTCCTGACCGAAGCACAAAGGTTGGCTTTAACCTTCTTCTTTTCAGGCTCAATTGAAGAAATAGTCTGTAGGGAATAAACTAATTCTATGAACACTGCAGGCTGCCAATTGCAATGGGTTTCTGCCCTGTCGTACTGCTCAGGCCTGGGGACCCTGGGTGGTGGTCAAAAGACAGTTTGGCCATCTCAGGATTAAGGTAGGTAGCTGGGAAGCCAGTGCCTGAGGCCTCCTGCTTTGAGCTGCAGGGAAGGAGAAAGAAATGGGTTCAGGGTCAGTTGTCCTGGGATCAATAATATTGCCACTTCTCCTAGCCCCTTACTAGCTCTAGGACCTTAGGCAGATCATTTAAACTTCCGTGCCTTAATGTGCCCTTTTGTAAAATAATGTCTCCTTTGCAGAACCATTAGAGGATTAAATGAAATGGGTATGTTAAGCTGCCACTACATGCTTGGTATATAATAACAATAATGTTAATAATAACAGTGATAACCGTGGTTCACAGAAGAAACCAGCCCAAGGTCACACAATGCCCTTTCTAGTTGAACTCTTCTTTTTGCAGCTTCTGTTTTCATCCATGACCCCAACACTCTGTCAGGTCCTGTGGTTGAAAACCACAGAATCCTCTTTGACTGGTCCTTTTCCCAACAGCACCCTAGTGGCCTACCCTCAGGTCAGGACACGAGCACATGCTCAGTAGTTCATCGGTCTCCTGAGTTTCATGCCCAGTGTTTTTGTCCCCTCTTTCTTCTGGGCTAGTTCAATAACGTTCTCAAGAACAGAGGCCAGCACAGTGTCCAAGACTTCATATATATTCAGTGAATGTTTGAATGAAAGCTGTCATGCATTCTTCAGACACTTTTCTTTTTTTTTTAAGTTTATGTATTTATTTTTTGAGAGAGAGAGAGGGTGGATGGGGGAGGGGCAGAGAAAGAGAGAGAGAGAGAGAGAAAGAGAAAGAGCGTGAGTGGGGCAGGTGCAGAGAGAGAGGAAAAGAGAGAGAGGAAAAGAGAGAGAGAGAGAGAGAGAGAGAGAGAGGTGGTGAGAGAGAGGGGGAGAGAAAGGAGGGGGAAGGAGGGGGAGGAGGGGGAAGGAGGGGGAAGGAGGGGGAAGGAGGGGGAAGGAGGGGGAAGGAGGGGGAAGGAGGGGGAAGGAGGGGGAAGGAGGGGGAAGGAGGGGGAAGGAGAAAGAGGGAGGGGGAGGGAAGTAGAGGGAGGGGGAGGGAAGGAGAGGGAGGGGGAGGGAGAGAGGGAGAGCAGAGTAGGGGCAGAGGGAGGAGGAAAGAGAGAATCCCAAGCAGGTTCCACACTGTCAGTGCAGAGTTGAACTCAGGGCTTGAACCCATGAACCATGAGATCATGACCTGATCCAAGATCAAGAGTTGGATGCTCAACGGACTGAGCCACACAGATGCCCCAAAGATGTATTTTTACAAACAGATGAAAAAACCGAGGTTAAAGAATCTTCTAAAATTCCCCTTAGGTCTTAGGCTCCAGTGTGGTGAAGTCCAAATTCAACACCTCAAGGGTCTCACTCTAGTCCCACCTCACTGCCCACCCCCTCTACGGGTAGCTTCCATGGAACCTCGGAGAATTCCCAGCACTTTCTTGCCCTTACACATTCGTGTCCCTAGTACCTGGCACACAGCAGCACTTGTCAAATTTCTGTTTGATTTGACAGAATAAATAACTGGTTTCTAGTCCCATTTTGTGTTATATCTTTCTGTTAGCCTTAATTTATACTTTCCTTGGGGATGCAAAATACACAGCCACTGCTGCAAAAGATAGATGTTCATTAGAATCTGTTGAAGGAAGCAATAAACGAATGAATGAACAATGAGCAAAGACTGTTTCTGTTTTATGGGTCAGGCATCACTCAGATTGCCCTAAAGTTACAAAAGTGCTTAGGAAAGGGTGCTCTCCCTGGCACCCTAGAATGTTCCTTCAAGGCTTGTATTATGGTTTATAACTGCATGATTGTCAGTCCCCCCCTCCCCCCCCCCCATAGATGACAATCCCCACAAAGTCAGGATGTGGGCTTTCTGCTTGTTGTCATATTCCGAGTGCCCTATACGTGTCCCGCATACAGCTGCACTCGTCAGTGGTATGCCAATGAAACACCTGCGTCCATAAAGTAAGACATCTTCATAGCCTCTCCTGCCTTTTACAGCTGAGGCCCAGAGAATGGAGGTGACTTGGCCACAGTCTCTCAGCCAGTCAACATCAGAACCAGGTCGATTGCCACCCCAGTGTCTTTCTCCCTCCCTTCCCTTCATCAGGAAGACTGAGGACAGTGACAGTCCAAGTGCTCAGAATCCTAGGGGCGTCTCTCAGAGAAAGGAGAAGAAACGTCTCAGTATCTCCCTGCAGGTGTCGATGGAAAACGTATGGCAGTGGCGAGGAACCTGTCCTTCCAGACTGCACCGAGGCCAGGCTGGGAACTTGAACCAGCCCCCGCCCTCTGCCAATAATGGCAGCTGACTCCATAGGTAACGACTGAAAAGGGCTTGGCAAGTGAACAGGCATCTCTGAGGGAGAAACCAGTTAGCACACCCCAGCTCCGAGCTCACCAAAACTAGGCAGGCCTCCATCCTCCCTCCACTCACACCGATACAGCGAGTAGCAGTCGTCAGCCAGGCCACGCCACTTGCTACTTGTGTGACTTTGGGCAACATTCTTTTTTTTTTTTTTTTTTTTAATTTTTTTTTTTTAACGTTTTATTTATTTTTGAGACAGAGAGAGGCAGAGCATGAACGGGGGAGGGGCAGAGAGAGAGGGAGACACAGAATCGGAAGCAGGCTCCAGGCTCTGAGCCATCAGCCCAGAGCCCGACGCGGGGCTCGAACTCACGGACCGCGAGATCGTGACCTGAGCCGAAGTCGGACGCCCAACCGACTGAGCCACCCAGGCGCCCCTGGGCAACATTCTTAACACTGCTATGTCTCAGTACTCTTCATGTACAAGGGGCACAACACCAGTGTTCATCTCGTGGGGTTGTTATGCGAATTTGAAGTTCATCAATGTAAATGGCTCACAGCAGTGCCTGGCACACAGTTCGTGCCATGCAAGTGCGGCTTTCTGTCACTCCATGCCAGGCACCGGGAATTCACCTCCCTGCCTTTTGCCCCTCTCCTTTGACCTCTCTTTTGTTATGATGGACGCATGCCCGTGCTCTTGGCAAACACCTGCTCCTTACTGGGCAGCCCACCTCCTCCCTTCTCACCTCCTCAAGGCCATTGCTCCAGCAAGTCTCTCCTTTTTGTCTGAACCAGCAACTTTTGCCTCTAAGGTTAATAATTCTCATCAGCACGAAAACATGAATGCTCTCTCTATCTCTCTCACACACACTCTCCTCGTGAGCCCACATCCTCTTCCAGCTTCTACCTTGCAACTTTGCTCCTCTTAATCGCAAAGCTCCTCCAAAGAGTTGAATACACGCAGCACCTCCAGATCCTTGCCTCCCTCTTGCTCTTGGAGTCACTTTGGGCAGGCTGGCACCCTCAGCCTTCCTCCAAAAGTGCTCGTGCCAAAGTTGACAGTGATCCCCCTCTCCGTCAGTCCAATGACCAAGCCCCAGTCTGGATCTTACTGAACCAGGCAGCAGCACGACACATCTTGCACTTCCTCCTCCGTGAAGCTCTTTCTGAGCTTGGCTTTTAGAGCAGCAGGCTTTTGTGTGCCCTCCTCTCTCCATGGCTTCTCCCCAGTCTCCTTCGCTGGTTCCTCCCCACCTTTCAACCTTCCCGAACACTGCACAGGACGCCCAGGGTTCAATCCTTGGCCCTCTTCTCCTCTGTGATCTCCTGCAGCCTCCTGGCCTCAAATACCATCCATACACTGGACACTGTGGGCTCCCAAAGGTCTGCCTCCAGCCCAGCCTCTCCTGCCCCACACCTCCACGCAGACGTCTTTAGGCATCGCGCATCGAACACGTTTACCATCGGTCCTACGTCAGCGAACACCCCCTAATTGCTTCTCTTGCCATCTTTCCATCTCAGTTAACAATGAGTTAACAAAACCTTTCCTTTCACTCAAGGTCCAAAATCCTTGGAGTCATTCGGAACTCCTCTCTCCCTTTCAGCAAATATTGTTGGTCCCCCTCTCAAAAGCTGGTCAGACTCTGACCTTGTCTTACCACATCGGCCACGCCACTCTGATGCCACCACCTGTCACTTGGATTGTCGCTATGTCCTCCTAAAGGGTCCTTCTGTGGCCATCTTGTCCCCCTTTGCCGTCTCCAACACAGTCATCTGAGCAACCCTGTTAAAACATGAGGCCGATCGTGTCACTCCTCCGTTCGAGGCTTCCAAAGGCTTCTATCATAATCAGAATAAAAGTGAAAGTCAGCACAGTAGTCCATAAAGCCCTGTAGGACCTGTGACCTTCCCGGGCACACTGCAGACCCCTGTTTCCCTGCTGCCCTCCCCCTCCCGTGACCTCTGCTCTGCTCCCTGCTCCTTCTGAGACCCCCTGGGCCTGGCATGCTCCCCTCCAGAAGTTATGCCCAGGCTCACCAGCTCTCCTCTCCCATCCCTGCTTCAGGCCACCTTCTCGGTGAAGCCCCACTTCCCTGCATCCACGCTCTCTCCCCGGCTCTGGCTTAGTTTCCTCTCTGGCTCTCTGCCCTCTGGACACATGGGGTGCTTTCCTCATTTGCCTCCCTGGCAGCCCCCTGGAATGTGAGCTCCATGCCAGCGGGGGTTAGGACAGTTTTGTTCACTGCCAGCCACACATAGTCAGCGTGCAGTCAATGTTTGATGAGTGAACGAATCTTCTATTGCCTTTGTCCCCCTCTGTCCATTGTGAGGGAAGAAGCTGCCTCTTCTCCATGCGTGCATCCCCGCCCCCATGCCCCAGTGCCCAGCAGAGACCCTTGGTACAGCCTCTCATGAGGCTTTGTCAGAGGGATGGACAATGGAGTAAATAGATGTGTGAAGAGTTCTGTGTTAGCAGAGTTTGTGCCGGGCTACATTGGTTCTGTTCTTCCCAAACCAGCAAACTTCTCAATGTACCTGCTGGTGACTGCCTTCTAAATCAGGCCATGTGTGTGGGCTCTGCCTTTGGAAGATGTGGCCTCCTCTCTTTTCCCCACCCAGCGGCTGCCTGCTTGTAATCCCAGGCCCTGCTATCTTTCAATGTCCACCTAGACGCCTCCCCTACCTCCATAAGGCCCCGCCTGACACCCTGGCCCACCAGGCTCTCTCTGCCTCTCGGTAACCTTTCCACCCCCAGCCTCACCCTGCCAGGTGCCCAGTGAGTCAACAGCAAGACTCTCTCTCACACCTCCAGACAGGGTGGAGGCCGTACCTGGGTAAGGAGTGTCCTTTCTCCAGCTGTGAACCTAAAGGAATGTCTCCAGAAGTCTCCCTCGGCTTCTGCCTATGAGCAGAGTTAAGACCACCCTGCCCGGGGCTCCGTCATGGTGGACGGGGTTGAGCGCACCTGGAACTTATCTTCTGATGGCTTCTCTTCCCCGACTGAGGCGGGAGGCAAGCTCTTCAGCTGAAAGTGATGATGGGAAGGAGGTGTAGAGGTTGGAGGACAGAGGAGAGAGGTGGAAACAGTTGAGAATGGGAGAGTGACCGGAGAGGAGAAGTAGAGTGGCTTGCCAGGCTGTGATTAGCGTGTTTGGATGTTTTTCTCAGGCCATGGTTAACGCACAGGTACAACAGCATAGTAGGCAAGAGTCACCTTTAACCAGAATTGGGGTTTTGCCCAACAGTATAATGAGTCAAATGGGAACAAGAGAAATTGTATGTCAGGGACGACTATAATGAAAACGACAATGCGACAGACAAGGGTGTGTAATAAGGACACCCAGTGGTCCAAAAGCTTAAGTTTGCTGGGGAAAGCTGACAACAGATTTGAAATTGGGATTGTCCCAGAACACCTTTTCCAGAAAGTCTCTTTCCAGTGTGGATCAGTCACTGTCTCCTATCTGCTCCCACAGCACCCTACGCTCACCTGTGCTGTATTTTAGTCCTTGATTTACTTGTATATCTCCCTCCTGGACAATAATGAGCACTCGGAGGAAGAAAGCCAATCTCATATTTCTCTGAATCCCAGTGAGACCCAAGAAAAAAGCTCACTAAGCAATCACTGACTGACTAAATAAATTTGTTTGATAGAACCCAGACCATGTTCTGTATGGTAATAAATCCTCATGTTTGTATAACAATTTGCAGTTTGTAAAGCAATTTCACATCCCTCGTCTTATTTCAGTCTTACAACCACCCTACAAGACAGCAACTCATCCATTCACTCATTCATTCATTCTAAGTAAGAGCCCTTACTCTGTGTCAGGTACTGTCTTAGGCACCAGAATACAGAAACAGAACAGACAAAAATCCCTGTCTTTATGGAACGTACATTCCCGTAGAAGGGATTACCTGATTTACAGACGAGCAGAGCTGAGGTTGGCTCAGGGAGCTATGCAACCTGGCCAAGGTCACGGCATTTGCAGGTAAAAGAATCCGGATTAGGACACAGGACTGTCTGACTCCAAGTACAAGGAATGCATTTTTCACCACACCACGGTTACCTCACGGGATCCCGGACTTATCCATGAGGCGTCTTTGTGGTTTTTTTCCCCCTAACTTCATGACAAATAAAAGGAGACTTGGCAGAAATCCACACCCAGGGACTACCTTGGAACTCCTTCCCTTGTCTGGTGTATGTGTTTAACAAAGACGTGATAAGTACCTGCTAGGTCTCTTCTTACCAGAGCCAACTGACAGAAGCCACACCGCATTGTGAACACAGCGTCTGCTTGTGTGCAAACCCGCAGGCATTTTTAGCAACTTTGGGGAACATAAAGAAAGCTGTTGGTTTTGTTTGCACATATTTTTCGCCTCTGCAGAAGGCTTCTCACCAAGCAGCAGCCTCAGAGTTGCCTTTTATTTGATCTTAAGACATGCGACGTCTTTATAACTCCCTAGCTGGGCTACAGTTGGCAAATTCTTTCACCTGCTCTCGGTTCCCTCACTTGGAAAACAGTCCGGTAATAAAGGTCCCTCCCTCCCAGGGTGCTTGTGTGGGTTGAAGGAGGTCCTGTGAAAATGCTAGCCTAGTTTCTATAAAGCTTGATGCCCTGGGGGAAGACTGTGGGTAAGTGCAGTGGAGGCAACCTGGGGAGAAGAAGTCTTCATCAGAATCTAAAGCACCTGGGCTGGAATCCCAGCTCTCTACCACTTAGAGCCCCAGAACCTTTGAGAGTAACTTAGTCACCCGCATTCCTCCAGCCTCAGCCTCCCTCAACAGTTTCCCAAAGGCTTGTATTGAGCGTTAAAAACAGGGTGGTCAGGTCAACCACGATTTTAGAGGAATTTTAGACTGTGTTCCTTGAGGCAAGGATTACGTTTTATGTATCTTTGTATACCCAATGCCCAAAATGGGACCTGGCAGTTAGCAGCTGCTAGTAACGTTTGGAGAACTGGGGTAGATGAAGGTAGAAACAGCCCAACCCTTCAGCATGGTTAGCTCAGGCTTAGACAAGAGGACGTGTTCACTGCATGCCTGCCGGGGGGCAAGCCGCAGTCTTCATGTGTGTTCACTCCTCACCCGAATTTACAAGGCAGGTAGTATTGCTGTCCACATTTTAAAAATTAGGAAACTGACACTCTGCAGCCAAATGACTTGCCCGAGCTCACTCAGCCGGCGGATGGCAGAGCGAGGACAGGAACCCGAGGGCACCTCACTTCTGAGCCCACACTCTCATCCTATGCCCTGCCTCAAGCCAGGAAGAGCTCTGGCTTGAGGTTTCCCCTGCTTCTGACCGTGTTCAGTTCCTGGCCCTCTGGTCGTGTCTGATGTTCCTGGCAGGAAGAGTCAGCCCTCTCTCTCTCTCTAGAAGCCTGAGTAAATGATTTATATGGCCAGCCTGTGTTATTGTTTTGGGGTGTTTGCTGTGTTTCAGTGTTCCCCCCGTGAGGGCAGGCACTGTCAATGCACAGGGAAACCATCACACATCTATGGTCATCCCCTCCTTGGCTGTCCCCACCCACTCTGCAAGCAGATGTCACCTCTGCCAACGGGCACAGGGATCCCTACCGGTGCACTCTCCTGGGAAGTATATGCTGACAGCCAGAGCCAGAGGGGAGAAGAGGTGGGAGGAGCCTGCTCCTGGGAGCCCCTGCCAACGGAGCCAGAGGCTAGCAGGTGGGAACGAAGAGAGGTCAAATTTCTCCTCTGCTCCCCGACTCATCAGGTGCTTCCGTTAGACCAGCACAGTGGCTATTCCCAGCAGCCTGCTGTATAGTCCAAATCTAGCACAGAATCATGGCCCCTCAGACCAGAGAGGGGAGAGGGCTTGCCCAAGGTCACACAGCCATCAGCAGTGGAGCCAGAACTGGCTTATTCTCATTCCCAGACTTGTGATCTCACTACAGTGCCATGTCAGGTGATGGAGATCAAATTCTAAAGGAGCTGTTTAAAGGACTCCCTCGGTTGTGTTTTTGAGCAGCAGAGTAATAGAGCAGGTAAGACTTCCATCTCTAAAGCGCGATTGACCTGAGTCTGAATTCCGGCTCTGCTACTAGCTTAGTGACCATGGACAAGCCAGGTAACCTCCAAGTGGAGGAATCTGCAGCCCTACTTTGCAGGCTGCCTTGAGCATTAGACGATATAGTGCACTGAAAGCCCTGCACCCACTTCTTGGCAAATGTTAGCTTTATTTCCTCCTTAGTTCTCCAGACACTTATTGGGTATTAAAATACTTTACTTACAATACTTACAATACAATATTTGACATACAATATTTCGTTCAATACTGACAGTAATGCTCTAAGGTAGGACTTAAGATCCCCATCAAACACACAAGTGAACACGGTGTCAGAAAGTTAGGTGAATTGTCCAAGGGACCCTGACTCTCTGACTCCAGAATCTTTGTTTTCTAGACTAGTTCGCAGATACATTTTGTTTTGTTTTGCTTTTGTTCGAATCCAAGGGTGGTGTAGATGCACTAACGCTGCCTTGTACATTGTGGCATTGACCTTATTAACCACCGCAGTTCTTTTAGAAGATTTCTCCAACATGTTCGCTCATAGCACCTGCCTCAGAATCACAAAGAGGTCTCATCAAAAATGCAGACTCTAAGGGCCAGGCCCCGGAGCCACTGAACCAGAATTTCTAGGTGCAGAACTGTTTACCAAGCTCTCCGGCTGATTCTAAAGCACACTCAAGTTTGAGAACCACTGCCTCTGGGAGTCAGTAATCCACAAAGCACTGGCAGAATGGAAGAGGGAAGATAGTTTTCAAAAAGCAAAAATCAAACATATAGCAAGCTTGAAAGGCCGTCTTGGGTGGGGAGATGAGGAGAAGGGGATCCAGGACACCTAGAAGGCAGAAGTAGTGTTCCCCAGGGACGCCTGGGTGGCTCAGTCGGTTAAGCTGACTCAGGTCATGATCTCAGAGTTCATGGGTTCAAGCCCTGCATTCGTGAGTTCGACCCCCACGTCGGGCTCTGTTCTGACAGCTCAGAGCCTGGAGCCTGCTTCAGATTCTGTATCTCCCTCTCTCTCTGCCCCTCCCCTGCTCACGCTCTGTCTCTCTCTCTTTCTCTCAAAAATAAATAAACTTTAAAAAATTTTTAAAAAAATTGGTGTTCCACAAACGGCCTGGTTGTCGTGCCAATGGGGAGTTCAGATCTGGAGGAGTAAATACCAATCCAGGCGGTCTGGCAAAGGTGCCAGGGGTGTCCCTCGTTGCAGCAAAAGCTGTCAGCACGACCCACAGCAGGTGATGAGAAAGGCCTAGGAAAAAGAGGAAACAGGGACCCTGTCTGGCCTTCTGGGAAACTGGCTCAAGGAAAAGGCAGGAGCCAGGGTTGCAGCCCAGATACAAGGCAAAGTCTCCTGCATGAGGCACGAGAGCCGCCTGGAGGTCAAGAACACAAGGTCAGAGGGGAGTAGGAGCAGGGAGGCCTTGACGCAAACCTCTGAGCAAAAGCCCAAAGCACACGGGCAGCGCGGCATCCAGTGGAGGAAGCTGGGTGTCTCCGGCAGTGACAGCGGCAGCCCACGGGGGTTGGGGGTCAGGCGCACAAGTGCCGTCGGCAGCCTCCATGAGTCACCCAGCCCAGCCTCTTTCCGGCGTCGGCACCTGCCTGAAGCGATGCGATGTATCTTAGTACCTGGTGTATTTAAGTAGTGGATCCTGCCAGGAGCCGTGTGACCTCAGTCAAGCACCTTCATGACTCTGGGCATCCGTGCCTCCTCGATCCATGAGGGACCACACTTGATGACTCTGGGGTCTCTATCAGCTCGTACGTGTACCTCCCAGGGCATTTGTGAAAATTAGCTGCCATATCGATGAACGAGCCAGACCCCACATGTTCCTCGAATCCGTTATCTTGCTAGTTTCTGTCTGATTGGCATATGCCCATCTTCTTTCTAAGCCCAAGCATGAGCAGCAGACAAGGCCCCAGGAGATGGCAAGCCAGGTTTGGTCTGACTTGCCCTGGTTTTGCCACACGGGCCTCAGAGCTGCACCGGTGACAGCGGAGACGCTCATCTTTTGTTGATCCAACAACGACAGCAAAAAAAGGAGAAGGGGAGCGTGGAGGAGGCAGCAAGCACACGACACTTCCTGGAGCGCTCCGCTTGAGGAGGTGGGTCCCTCGGGAGCTCTTGGCTAATTCGGCAATTGATGAAACGATGGGGCAAACTGGTCTGCGCACTCAGAACATGTAAGGAGGAGGCAGCAAGTAAATGCCAGATACTTCCAGGCTGGGTGGCAGCAGGTGAAAGGGGCAGGGCTTTGCCTATGGTAGCAAAATGGACTGAAATCTTAGAAAGATTTGTAACGAGGATGGAAACGGACCTTCTTATACGCAGGGTGGCGACAGGAAGGTGGGAGGCGGTGGGGAGAGACGTGGCCCCTGAAACCACATGGCTCTGCCGAGGATGAGTCACGGCACTGAGGACAAAGTGTGTAGCCTTTCTGAGTTTTGGTTTCTTAAATGTAAATATGATACCATGGAACTTATTAGAAAAACGAAGGATAACTGCACCATAGCTATTCCATCCTACGATACCGACTCTAGCAGCCCTGGAATTAGGGTGTGTCTTGTCATCTGTCATATTTTAGAGTCTATGAAATTAATAGTCTGTAAAACTCATCACGCGAAGTGAGCACTCAACAAGCGGACAAAATATTATCTATTCAGAGCCAGAAGACGTATTCTGTAGTCCGTCCTGCAATACGTTTAAGACCGTTAAACATAGGCCAGGATGGTTGTTAGGTTGCTGGGGCGTAGGAACCACTTCTGTTCACCGTACCCTCTTCACGATCTGTTGGGTGAACGGATCAACCAAGAGGCCCCGAGGTTCCTTCCAAATCCAAATGCAGGCAGTTTATCTGCTACCTTAACTCTGCCATCAAGGAGTTCCCTGTTCTCTGAATCCAAAAGTCAGGACACGTGATTTCTTGTCATCACAGGATAAAATCCAGTCAATGTCTGATTGGACGCAAGTCATCTGTAGAGAGGGCTAGAACCATCTGGAACAAACCGAAGTTCTTGGAACCATATTGCTTCCCTCTTTCTGCATGTGCGTTCTTCTTTCTGCCTTCCTCCTTTCCTTCCTCTGTGTCGGGGGCGGGGTGGGGGGTGGGGGTGGGGGGATTGGCTACAGTGGAGGCAAATGGATGGGGTCCCTGCCCACAGATTATTGAGAGCCTGGCAGCAAAGACAGTTAAATGAGTAATAACAACTAGTGACACAAAATGCAGGGCATGCTGAGATCAGGAAAATAGGGTGAAACTCTCCTCACACTGGCTGCCTGACAAGTCTGTACTCCTCTCTGCGCCCCCTCCTCTGTGAAGCTGTCCCGGGCCCTCCGATTGGGCTGCCATTGCACTAAACCTGGGGTGGTACCTTCCACTGTGGTCTCTGGACCTCTGGCACCACTTCTAGAAGGTGGGCTGACAGCTGTCCTTCACAGCTTCGTTCCTAGCATGATGGTGTGAGTGGAATAAGGGCTCCAGAAATGTTTGCTGACTGGAGACCAATTAATAAAGGGTTTTGTTTTGTGTTCGGTGGATTTCTCCATATGCAAAGATATAAATAGCCAATCGCATTAGCTGCCTTCCTTTGAGACTCACTATTTGTCTCCGTAAATTGAAAGAATTAGAATTACTAGTATTTTCCTTCCTTCCTCCCTCTCCTTCCTTCCTCCCTTCCCCCCTCCATCCCTTCCTTTCTTCCTTCCCTCCACCCTCCCTTCCTTCCCTCTCTCACCCCCTCCCTCCCTTCCTTTCTTCCTTTCTCTGTCTTTCCTTTTTTTTAATAATTTCCCTTTTTCTTCTCTTTTTAAGTAGTGGAACATTTTCTTCACGTGAAATCTTAGAAGCCAACATATAACACAAATAGTCTGAGCTTCTCTGAAATGAGAGGTGGGACCCAAACCTGCCTAGCTCATCACTGCCTTCCCTTCCCTAACAAAAGTCAAGTTCTTCTCACCTCTAACGCTGAGTCAAGCTGCAAGTGACTGCATCTTCAGTAGCCAGATTCACCGAGATCAGATATTACAACCTAAAGATAATGCTAAATATTTCTTGAGCGCCTAATGCATGCCAGGGCAGCCGGGCCCTTTAAAAAATTCTCATTCCTTCTTCTTTCTTCTCTTGTCACTCCTTCCTCTTTTGCCCCCGATTCTCCATTTTCAAGTTAAAAATAATCTTGTGCTGTTGTTAGCTGCCTTAAATACTTTTGGAGAACGAGTTAGAGTTATAAATAGATCTAAATACAAAACACAGTGCTGGTTGAATTCTCACAATGAACCTGTGGGGTTGGTTTTAGCACTTCTGTTTTGTAACTGAGATCAGCAGGGCTCGGAGAGGAAACGAAGTTGCCCAAGACCATTCCAGGAAGTCAGGGAGCACAATCCCATTTCCCACCTCTGTGAGTGCTCCCACACCTTGGCTCCACCCTGACCAAGAGGTGTGCACTAGCTAATTTATTTAATCCCTGCAAAACCTTGTGAGATGGATACTGTTGCTACAGCTATGGTACAGATGAGAGCCCAGAGGATTAGAGAGGTGAAGTCACTTGTCCAGGGCCACCCAATCAACAAAAACCAAACCAGGTGTTTTTTGTTTTTTTTTTTAAATTAAAAAAAAATTTGTTAGCTTATTTTTTTATTTTGAAAGAGGGAGGGTGAGCATAAGTTGGGGAGAGACAGAGAGAGAGAGGGAGAGAGAGAATCCCAAGTAGGCTCCACGCTGTCAGCACAGAGCCTGACGTGGGGCTCGATCTCACAAACTGTGAGATCATGACCTGAGCCAAAATCAAGAGTTGGCCAGAGGACATGGAGAAATGCCAGAGACAACACAGCCCACGGCAGAAATGCAGACCATGCTCATTAAGCAAACGAGGCTGTCTGGGGGGCAAGTGGAGGTTTCCACTCAGATTTGGCTGTGTGACCTTTGGCAAGTTATTTAACTTCTCCGTGTCTCAGTTTTCTCAGGCACAGAACTATGATTATAATCGTAGCAATCTCAGAAGTATTTTTGTAAGGCAAGAAAACTCATAGATCAGTATCAAGCATAGAATGAGTACTCAGTCATTGCTAGTTCTTATTATGTGTATAAAAAATACCCAGGAATTAATAGCAGCTCTCTCATTATGTTATCACAGTCTCTGTCTATGTCTTGGGGAGGGGGGGGTCATATACATCTGTGGAACTTATTTTTAATGTTTATTTATTTATTTTTGAGAGACAGAGAGAGAGAAAGAGAGAGTGCACAGGCAGGGGAGGGGCAGGGGCAGTGAGGGAGACACAGAATCGGAAGCAGGCTCCAGGCACCAAGCTGGCAGCACCGAGCCTGACGTGGGGCTCAAACCCATGAGCTTTTTTGTGACAAAAAGCTCATTCCACTGAGCAGTGAGATCATGACCTGAACCGAAGTCAGATGCTCAAACGACTGAGCACCCGGGGCCCCTCCGTTTGCAGAACTTTTGAATGCACAGAAGCTAGGACTGGCTCCAGAGCTGACTCAAGGGGGAATCCTGATCATGTTCCTTCTCTCCCAGGCTGAAGACTTCTGGTCCCTTCCAAAAGAAGCTTCTTCGAATTGACAAATACTCCTGAGCACCTACTACGTGCTGGGCCCTGCTTGAGACTCTGAGTGTAGAGAAATCACAGGTCTCTCTGCCTTTTCAGGCGTGGGGAGGAAAATATTCATAATGCGATATTTATCATTGTAACCATTCATAAGTTTCCAGTGCTGTGGCATTAAATGCATTCACAATGTTGTGTGACCGTGACCCCTATCTATACCCAAAACGTTTTCTTTCATCTCCAACAAAAACTCTGTAACTATTAAAAAATAACCCTTCCCCTCTTCCCAGCCCCTGGTAACCTCTATTCTTATGTTCTGTCTTAACTATAATTTTTTTTTTTTTTTTTAATTTTATTGGGACACCTGGGTGGCTCAGTCAGTTAAGCATCCAACTTTGGCACAGGTCATGATTTCACGGTTTGTGAGCTCAAGCCCCGCCTCAGGCTCTGTGCTGACAGCTCAGAGCCTTGAGCCTGCTTTGGATTCTGTCTCCCTTGCTCTCTGCCCCTCACCCACTCACACTCTGTCTCTCTCTCTCTCTCTCTCTCTTTCAAGAATAAATAAATATTAAAAAAATTTTTTTTCATTTTATTGTGGTAAAATATACAATACCAAACTTACCATTTTAACCATTTTTAAGTGTGCAGTTCAGTGGCGTTACGTATGTTCCCGTTGTTGTGCGACCTTCCCCACCACCCGTGTCTGGAGTGTCTTCACATTTCCAAAGTGAGACTCTAACTCCCTGTCCCTCTGGCCCTCTGGCCCCTGGGAGCCATCATTTCTACTTTGTCTCTGTGAATCTGGCTACTCTCGGAACCTCATAGCTGTGGAATCATACGATATTTGTCTTTTTGTGACAAAAAGCTCATTCCACTCAGCAGCATGCCGTCAAGATTCATCCATGCCGTAGCGGGTGTCAGAATTCCTTTGCTCCTTGACGCTGACATTCCACTGTATCTATCTGTTTGTTCCTTCATCCTTCGATGGGCACGGTTGTTTCTACCTTTTGGCTGTTGTGACTAGTACAGCTTTGAATATGAGTGCGCACCTGTCGCTGCCTTTGAGGTGCTTGCGGTCTCACGTGGGGACCACCTGTACATTCACCTGCAAGTTGCCCTGGATGAACCCTCCGTCTCCTCATCTGTGAAATGGGGATAACGTTATCCAGTGCAGGAATTAGCTGAGATGATGCCTGACGCGGGCAGCACCGGCACACTGTAAACACTTGATAGATGTTCGCGCTCGGTGCACGTGCTGCGGCTGGTAGAGGGAAGTGTCTAGAGAAGAGGGGGCTGGAAATTGGCGGTCAGTGGGGGCTCTCTCATGCCCTCACATCAGACTATTCTCATGAACATCCTGGAAGGTAGGCCCAAAGATCTGGCCTTTCCAGATGAAGCAGCAGACTTGGAGAGGCTAGGAATTATAGAAATGGATCTGGAACGTGGCTCCCGGAGCCTCCCTGCAGGAATCTAGGAAAGGCCCAGGGGAAGGCAGACGCAGCACACTAAATGTCTACAGAGCGGGCCTGGGAGAGGTGAACACACTTGTCTGCGGTGGTCTTACTGGGGGAGGGCAGAGCTGGGGAGACAGAAGGGAGGGAAGGTGCTGGCAGACACAAAGGCATGGCCTGCAGGCAAAAGCCCGGGGGCTGGAGATGTCTTGCCTACAGAAATGGGAGGAGGCCAGCAAGGGAGCCACAGGTGCCGTGCGCACAGGGTGGGGCCGGGTCACCGAGGGCGCAGGGCTAGACAGCCCAGCCCAGTCGGGTCCCAGGGAGGGCTGGACGGTGTTTCAGATTAGTCACACTGGTAGGACAGGGACGCTGGCCTCACAACAGATCCCTACTTTGGAACTACAGACAGTGTTTTAAAAATTATATGTGTGTTTTACCAACATCTTGTGCATAGTTCAAAAACGTGGATGGTTCTAAAAAGCCCGCTCCGTAACCTCGTTCCCCTCCACATTCAAATCTTACTGCCCAGAGACAGCCACTGACCAATATTGCTTCCAATATTTAACTCTGTATTTCTTTCTTTAAAAAAAAAAAAAAATAGTGCATTTATTTATTTATTTTGAGAGAGAGTGTGTGTGAGCAGAGGAGGGGCAGAGAGAGAGAGAGAGAGGATTGAGAATCCCATGCAGGCTCTGCACTGTCAATGGAGAGCCCCAAATGAGGTTCAGTCTCACAAACTGTGAGATTATGACCTGAGCCTAAATCAAGAGTCGAATGCTCAACCAACAGCCACACAGGCGCCCCTAATTCCATATTTTCTAAATGATGTGTTGAAACATCTCTTCATTTTCTGTCTGAGACGTGCCCTGATGACCTGCTCCGATGGGGGAGGAGGACCTACCTCTCTTCCCCACGGAGCCACGCCCCCTCCCCCCAGCTCCCCAGTCTACTTTCAGCATCATCCGTGGTTAGATTTAGTGTTTGTAGTAATGTGACCATGTAAATCACAGTTGAACCACATCACATTATGTGTTTGTACAACTAACTCTTTTTGCTGAAATTAAGGTCTCCGTTTTTAAACCAATTTGCTTCATTTTCGGTATATTAATCCATCTCCTCTCCATGAGAATGTTAGTCTCCCCTCAGAAGCTACAAGCACAACAGGTATCCCATCCATCTGTCTGTCTTCCTTCCAGAGCCATCAGGGCTCCTGTTCGAATCTGCACACCTGTCTTGTGGGTGAAGACCTGAGCTGGGCCCAGCTGTGTTTTAATGGGGCCCCTGATGCCAGACGGGCGAACGGGGTCAGACGCATTTTGACCCAATTGTCATTCATCCGTAGATTTTATTCAGAAAATACCAACTGGGTGCTTTCTAGATCCCAAGGAGATCCAATGCCAGAGGCTAGCGATGCAGGTTGAATTAGATGTGGTCCCTACCTTCCAAAGGGTCTGAGTCCTGGGATAGACACAAGTTAGTGCTGGGCCAGAGCAGAGGCTCTGCGAGTTTTGGGGGGCCAGAGGAGAAGCCCTAATAATGCAGCCTTTGGAAGGGCCAGCGTGGAAGACTGCCTGGAGGAGGTGAGGCTGAATGAGTCTCAGCTTGTCAGGAGGAGCTTTCTAAGGGCTCTGGGAAGGGCATTCCGGGTAGGAGAGCATCATGTACACAGTCATGAGGGCATGAGAAAGCATGACTCACTCAAAGAGTTTCAAATAAGTAATCAGCGATGATCATGTGGGAGGGTTCTAGTTGAGGGGAGGAAGGGTCTCACATGCCAGGCTAAGGGACCAGAGGGACATAGGGAGCCCCAGAAGGAGCTATCAGAGGGAAGACATGATCAGGTCTACATCTCTTGTTTTTTAATGTTTATTTATTTTGAGAGAGAGAGTTAATGTGAGCAGGAAGGGGGCAGGGGAGACAGAGAATCCAAAGCAGACTCTGTAATGACAGCAGAGAGCTCGATGCAGGGCTTGAGCTCACAAACTGTGAGATCATGACCTGAGCCAAAGTCGGACACTTAACCAACTAAACAACCCAGGTGCCCCAAGTCTGCATTTTTATTTATTTTTATCCTCTATTGATTTATTTTTTTAATGTTTATTTATTTTTTAGAGAAAGACAGAGCACTAGTGGGGGAGGAACAGAGAGAGAGGGAGACGCAGAATACAAAACAGGTTCCAGGCTCTGGACTGTCAGCACAGAGCCCGACTCGGGGCTCGAACTTGTGAACCATGAGATCATGATCTGAGCCAAAGTCGGAAGCTTAACTGACTGAGCCACCCAGGCACCACCCCCACCCCCCACGTCTGCATTTTTTAAAAAGACAAGATGGCTTCAGGACGTCAGAGAGATTCGAGAGAAAGACGGTCAAGTGAGGGGCACTCTGAGGTCTGGCAAAGGATAAGGAGGGTCTGAACCAACACTGGCACTGGGGGTGAGGCATAGGACTCGTGAGACTATACAGAGACCAAACGGCCTGGACTTGGGGTCACAAGCAATACGGGAAGCCTGACTGATAATTTCCATGTGTCCGTCTCCTGGGAAGCTGGATGCTAGTCTGGACTGGGAAGAAGGACATTGGCGTCTTGGGATGTATGGGGGCCAGAAGTGCTGGGACGATGGATGCCCATGGACTGAGGGAGCAGGGCCAGGGCCTGGGGCTTTCAGAAATTAGAAGGCAGAGGTAGGATCTAAAGGCCATGGGGTCAGAACGGCCTGTAGAGTCCAGCAGGTGAGAGCGTGAGCTCTGGACTCAAGCAGCCCTTGGTTTAAATGCCAGCTCAGCCACCTGCTTACTGACACTCTGTTGCCCCATCTGCAGAATGGGGACCAAAGTCCTCCCTACTTCACGGGGCGGTTGTGAGGGTTGAGACCCTGGCTATAAAGTGCTTGGTACAGTGCCTGGAACATAAGAAGTGCTTCATTTAATGACTTCCCCTCATGTGCCTGTGGGGGCAAGGACAGCTCCCAGAGGTAGATGATACTGGAGCGGACCTCAGAAGGGGAGGCAGACCCAGCTTCACGGGCGCTCGGCCCGTGCACTCACACCTAGCCCCGTGCTCAGAAGAACCCAGAACTTGGTTTCGTGCTCTGCCTTGCCGTCTGGAGGTTCTGAACAATTTTTGAACAAGGGACCCCACAAATTAGGCAGTGGTGCTGCGGGCAGGAGGCCATCGGGCAGAGAGGAGGGGCTACTTTTGAAGAAAGGGGGCCCTGAGGATACACAGCCATGCTGGAACCGGAGGCTCAGTTCGTTCCAGAAACAGTCCGCGCCAGGCACGGGGCTTCTGGCTGGAGAGTTGTGTTTGGGGGAGAGCAGTGGGAGCGCGGAGTGATAAACAGTGAAAGGCCTTGATGAAACATTAGGGAGTTTGGAGCCTGCAAGTGGAGAGGTGAGCGATAGCTCAGACTGTGGCGGGGCATGGTGTGGACGCTCTTGTGACCTGCAATTTACCGAGGAGGAAACAGACCTAGAGTGGTGCAGGTAGGGCTGCCCTGGGACTTGTGTGGGCTCTAGGCTCTTGTGGCTTTGCAGGCCCCTTTCTCCAAATATAAATATAAATAAATATCAATAATATAAATACACACGTACACATACACATACATGTGTCTAATTACACTTTGCAACGGCGTGGGTTTAAAGGCAAATATTATATACTAAAACATTTTCTTTGACCTGAAGTATGGGGAGCCTCAGGTGCTGTGCCTACCTGACAGGTAAGTCACCCTGGAGAGGAGCTTCTGGGCTCTTCCGGCTCAGCAGGTGCTGCAGCCAGGACTCCCAGGTCTCCCCAGAAGAGGTGGGTGACCCTTTTCTCCTCAAGGGGAATGCTGACCAATCCGTAAGGCCCTTTCCGCTGGGACCTGTAGAGCCTCCGAGGCCTTTCCATCTCAGTCTCCTGCGGAGGGGGCTGGTGGTTGTTTGGGTTGAGAGCCGGATGGTGCGGCTGAGTGACAGGTGAAGGAGAGAGAGTTGCACATGTCCTCAGGCATGGGGAAAAATCAAAGGTCTCCCTGTCTGCGGGTGTCTGCGACTTTACTCTTAGTGCCACGTACAATGTCAATCCTGGGGACCGGGCTGCCCGCCTACCCCACCCATATGGAGGTGGGGAGGCTGAGTCAGCAGCAGCTGCTGAGGATGCTGTCTGGAAAGGAGAAACATCACCGTCTGTCTGTCTGTCTGTCTGGGGGTCCAGGGATGCCTGTGTGGAGGTGGGGGAAGTGCACAGGCTTTTCTTTGTGTGCTAATTGCTCATGTAGCCCAGGAGAATGACAGAGGTTCAGAGGGGTGGCTCCATTTTACCTCCTTCCTCAGGATTTCTTCACAGCCTCCTCACTGGCCCTCTCATTCTTTCCTCCATAGACCCAGGTGGCGACGGATGCCTGGTTTGTGACCTTCAGCCCAGTCCCACTGCCCAGCTTTGACCACCCAATGTGGCTGGGTAGGTGGGCAAGAGACGGCACAGGGGGTGCCGATTTGGAAACAAAAGAGGTCTGCTTACCCCTTTAGGTCCCAGTCTTCTCTTCATCTTCAAATCACATTTCTCTGAGCTCCAGGCCCTGCTATGTATTTATGATGGACAGACGGATGGATGGATGGAGGGAGGGATGGATGAATGTTCAACCTTTCCCAGTCTTAGAAGCCTTCTGCCCTCCAATTTCTGTGGCCAGGAGCAGAATCCCAGAACCCAGTTGCCTCTAAAAGAGGAGAGAGATTGAAACTTGCCGATTTAGAAAAAAGTTATTGAAAAAGCTCCCCCCTGATTGCTTCCGTTTTCCCTACGAAGGCTGAGGGTTTGGTGAGAAGACAAAGAGGAAATTTAGAATCACTACTGTGCATCAGTTAGATTAGGGATCTGCAGACACATCATGAGGTAGTGCCATGGGCCCTATGGTTTGGGTGGTAAGAGTAATAGCTATATTTCTGGAGCAATCATTACAGGGCAGACACTGGGCCTGGTGTGCTACTCACACGATCTCCTTGAATCTTTACATCCACCTAGGGGGCAGGTGCCTCAGTAAGGATGAGACTTGTCATGCTGCAGGAATTAAAAAAAAAAAAAAACACACAAAAACTAAAACTAAATTCTAAGCGGTTTATAAGCAGAAAAGCTTATTTCTTGCTCATGCTCTCTGTCCACCCATCAATGTGGCTGGAGAAGAGGCATGGCAAGAATGAGAAGCCAGGAAGGTCTGAAAGGATGCGAAGGAAAGGAGGGAGGGTCGAGAGCCTGGCACTCGGGAGAAGATCAAAGAACCAGTATGGGGAGAGTTCTGGAATGATGAGAGGGAGGGGTTGGAGAGTGGAACCCTGCGAGTTGAGATTGCAGGGGTGGGGCAGTAGCCAGCCAAGATAAGAGCAGGTGTGGCTTTGAGTGTGGGTGGCTGGAATGGAGTGAGGATGGAGGCCCCTGGACCTGAGGTCAAAGGTTCTGACAGATGGAGCCAGCTTCCCTTCCCTGGGGACACTGGGGATCCATGGAAGGCTATAAGAGGCCACAGGTTAAGCGTATTGCAGCTTTCCAGGGCTGTAAATTTCACGAGGACATGAGGTTTGGAAATTGCTTTGTAACAGTCAAACATGGAAATGTAAAGCATAAGACCTCTAAGAAAGGTGCGTGTGGAAGCCCGCTCCCCTCTTTCCTGGAAAGCCGGAGAAGCCTTCAATGTAGAAGAGTCACCGAAAAGTCCTCGGTGAACACAACCAGATGCAAACAACAAGGACCAGCGGGGTCTATTAAAATTTCCACTCACTGATAATCATAATAACCGTTCGCAGTTCGTGAGAGCTCGTTGTATGCTAGGCACTGTTCTAAACATTTTAGATGTACAGCTGCTTCAGTCCTCTTGGGATGCCCTATAGGGAGGGATCATTTTTATTCTCACCTCACAGATGAGGAAAAGAATCACCTAGCACAGCACTTGGCTGAGGTAGCACACTAGTGTGCGTCGGAACTGGGATTTGAACTCAGGCCAACTGGCTATAGAGCCCGTGCACTTGAATGCTACACCAGTGGTTCTCCAACATGGATGAGCCTCAGAATCACTTGGTGGGGGGGAAGGGTTCTTAAAGTCTAGAGGCTTGGGGTGGCCCGAGAATTTGCATTTCTGTGAAGTCCCCAGGTGATCCTCAAGCTGTGGATCCCTAGACCACACTTCATCCTGCCTCACAAATAAACACACAGCAACTATCCCGTGCATAGCAGGTAGTGTCTTTTTCCAGATGTGACTACCAAATGCCTGGCAGCAGGTGCATGTGGGGTGTGTGTGTATGTGCATGTGTGTCACAGAGGGCTGAGGATTATGGCTTAAGTAGCACTAGGGGACAAAGAAGAAATTGATCCTGCTTCTTGCCCCTAAGGTATGGGGGATATGGAAAAACAAACCAGCTCCACAGAGAGAGCAAGGGATACAGGTTCCACTTAAGGTCTGGAGACAGGTACACAGAGCAGCCAGGCTTTAAATTTTGTTGTTGTTGTTATTAATATTTATTTTTGAGAGAGAGAGTGTGAGTAGGGGAGGAGCAGAGAGAGCGGGAGAGACAGGAGAGCCGTGCAGACGGCTTGAAGTTGACAATCTCCCTTCCCCTTCTGGAAACTTCCGAGAGTCCAGGGATGACAAATAATACTGGAACTGATACCTGAAGAGAGGCTAAAGAGCTTGACGCTTCTCGTGGAAAGGAGTGAGCCAAAATCGGGCATCTGTTTCTGCAAAGCCAGCCTTTAAATCTTAAACTCAGGTGTCCCTGAAGTGACCACCTCTCTGCCCCCTGCAGAAAACTGCCCTTCTCATTCATTGCCTTTGGGTCAGCATGTGAGGCCCCCTCAGTTCCCCAGCAGCCGTGTCTCCTGTAGTTTGGGGTCCAGCTTAATTAAGACCTCTGCTGGCCGATTAGTCTCGGTCACCTCTGTAATTGGGCACCAGCTGTGTTTTCTCTTGACAAGGACTCCTTTATGGAGCCTCTAATGTAAATGCATTACATGAAAAAACATAACAGTTCCAGGGTTATATGATCATAAAACCGGGAACACTTGTTTTCTGTAGAAATAAAGAGGGCATCTCTCTCTGTGTTCCAGAAAATAATTTTTTTTTTTTTTTTTGGAAAGCTGGGAGGGAGGGTATCGAACGGCAAATTCTTCACTTGTTTATGTTCTGGATATGAACACTCATTGTGCCTTTAAATGAAGTTTTGCATAATCACAGGTGCTGGTGCATAAAGGCTCGGGAAGTTTCCTGGCAGAAATGTGAGACTTGAGAAACTCAACCATGAATGGCTCCATTTATGAACAGACACCAATGATTGACAGAATGACTATTAATAGCTAATATTAACTGAGCCCTTCGTATAGGCTCAAGCCAATGCCAGGCACTTGGAAGGGATTGTCTTGTTTAAACCTGGAAATCACCTTATGAGGTGGGTGCAAATGTCCTCCCCACTTTTTATAGATCAGGAAAGTGAGGCCCAAAGAGGTGAAATAATTCATGTTCAAGGTCACACTGTTCACCATTAAGTAGCTGAAATGGACTGAAACCCAGGTCTGTCTCATGCCAAAATTCCTTTCTGCCTCTCTCTCCAGCTAAACAATGCAATTAACTAAAGTGCCCTGTTTGCAACAATTACAGGATCAACCATGACCCTTAACATTTGTACAGAGCTCCACACTCACTAAGTTCCTTTACATCTGCTGTCTCCTGTGATAGGACAGCCCTGTGAGAGAAATAAAGTAGTTGCTGTAATCCCATTATCACAAATGTGGGAACCTCAGTACTAAGGGGCTAGACTAGCATCAGCCGCAAAGAAGAAGGGAGTCAGACTTTTCTAATTCCTGCTCCAAATCCAGTGCTCATTCCATTAGTCCCCCCGCCCTCCCTAGGTAGTGCTTCCCCTTGAGGAAGCCAGATAAATTTAAATTTGTTTCCAGCCACTTATATCCCCTCATTTATTTACACAGTCGGGTTGTATTTTCATTTTCTCTATCCTGATTACTCATGTTTATTTAGTTGCTGTCTGTCTCCCCTTCCTGGAATAAATATAAGCTCCATGAAAGCAAGCCCTTGTCCTTGGTGGTTATATTTCCAGCCCTGCCCCCCCCCCAGTAGTGCCTAGAACTGAAGTATTTACTTTTCAATTCATTCAAATAAATATCAATTCACTCACTCAGTAAATATTTATTGAGTATCTATTATGTGCCAGGTACAGGTAAGTCCCAGGGGTCCTGTGCTGAACAAGACAGTCATGATTTCCTACTTCCCCAGCAGGGAGGGGGTCTTGCATGCAAGTAAATAAATACAATAACTGTTGATTGGGATTGGGGGACTTAAGAGAGACGAGATGGAAGGGGACAGCTACTCAGCTCTTGTCCTGGAGCTGTCACCAGGCTAGGGAGGCAGATCACACGTTCAGTGGGAAGTTTTCATCTCACGGGAACGAGAGTGGTTTGCAAACTCAGAGGCAGTGTCCTCAGCTCAGAGTGCCAGGGCTTGGGCGAGGGTGAGGGCAGCAAGGCTGCCTGAGGACGCAGCACCTGCGTGGTTTCAAAGACAAATAGGAATTATCTAGGAAAGGGGTGGGGAGGATTCTAGGCCTGTGCAAGGACAGGTGGCAGGAGGCCAGCTGGCACAATACAAGGGGTGACTGAGCCTGCAAGTGTGGGGTGGGGAGACAGGGAAGAAAAGAGGTGAAGGAGACAAGCGTGGAGTCGGTCCAAAAGTATCACACTGTGATGGTGAGTTTTATGTGTCAACTTGGCCGGGCTATTGTTTTCAGTTATTCAATCAAACACTAACTAGGTATTGCTGTAAAGATGTTTTACGGACACAGTTAACATCTACGGTCGGTTGACTTCAAGTAAAGATTATCCTCGGTGATCTGGGTAGGTCGCGTCCAATCTCTGTATGGCCTTTAAAAGCAAAACTGGGGTTTTCCTGAGGAGGAAGAAATTCTGCCCGTGGACTGCAATATCAGCTTCTGCCCAAGAGTTTTCAGCTTTCAGGTGAGACCCCACGGTCACAGAAGCCAATTCCTTGAAATAAATTAATCTCTTGGTAGATAGATAGATGATAGATGATAGATAGATTGATTGATAGATAGATAGACAGACTCCTAATCCCCTACAGGTTCTCTTTCCCCTGCAGACCCCTGACTGACTGTTACATGTCTAGCCAGCTAAGTGAACTTCACCCTTAAGGTGATGGGAAGGAGCCATTGGAGTCTTTAAGCAAAGGAACAGCATAACCAGATCTCTGTCTCTAAAAGACATGGCTCTGGCTGCAGAATGGAGTGGATCAGAAGGGGCAAAACTGGACATAGGCAAACCAGGTCAGAAGCAGCTGCCTGAACTCTGGCAGCAAGAATGGCCTGGAAAGAGGGGGACAAGTTCAAGGGACATTATGGAAGCAGAATTGACAAGACTCAGTGTGCAACTGCACGTGTAGGGTGGGGAAGAAGAGAGTTGCACGGAGTGCCGGGCCCTTGGACATCTTAGCAAATGGAATGCAAATGCAATGAGAGCAGGGACCTTGTTCTGTTCCCCGCTGTCCCCTTCGCAAGGGGAACAGTACCTGGCGCCCAGCAGGTGCCACTGCACATTTATTAAATGGATAGGTGTGCAGTTCTCTGAGGCGGGGAGGATGAGGACCACACCAGCACGGCTCGGGGCAGGTTGAGTTTGGGGGACTCTCAGACAGCCAGGGACAGAGGTCCAGAGGGGAGCTGGAGAGACGGTCTGGATGCAGGAGGGGGCTCTGGGATAGGCAGGGCTCTGAGTCCTGAATGTGGACATTGTACCTAAAGCCAGGGATCCAGGCCCCTGAGAGTGTGTGGCGTGAGGAGAAGGGAGGTCAGGGGCTAAATCCTGGAGCAGCAGAGGAAGGACCCCTCAGAGGAGAATAAGAAGAGGTGGCCAAAAAGACAGGGGGAAAACTAAAAAAACAAGGTGGGGAGGATCGGGCAAGGAGGGCGTGTCCCCACTGCTGCTGAGAAGTGCTGTTAAGATAGCGATCTTGACCAGGGCAATTGCGGTGGGGGTGGGGGAGACAGAGGTCAGACTGCAGACTCTTGAGGAAGACGTGAGAAAAGAGGTAGGGGAGAGGTGTCTCCGATGGCCTCTCCCAACGTCCCTTCCAAATAGTCAACCGGACAAGACCGGCCCATATTCAAGGGCGTGAAACTGAGGCACGCGGGCGATAAAGCTGGATAAGAGCAATCGCGCAGCCAAAGGGGGCCGTGTCAGAAGACAACAGCCCTTCAGACCACACACTACCTTTTATGGCTCGGCAGGATCCAGACTTTGCAAAGAATGGTTGTTCAGGGTGGGGCCCTGGCCGTGTCCAGGCTGATCGCTGAGACGTGCAGGGCAACAGCCTCTAGGGCGTGTGAGAACATTTTCTCAAGGGGAACCACCTTCCCTTGAAACAGCTTGTTCTGCTGAGTTGACAGGAGGGAGGAATGGGGACTCCTCAGTCCCGGGCTGGGTGCCAGACGCAGCGCCAAGGCGGGAGGCTCTGGGAGGCCGGGTCTGGCTGCAGCCTCCCTGGGCTCTGCGTGGGCCACACCATCTCCTCTGCCTTCTCCGGGGACTGGCGGGAGGCTGCGCGCGCTGGCTTTGTTTGTTTTTAACTAACATCCAGCGAGCACTCACTCTGCGCCAGGCTCCGTATTCATCATTTCACATACTTGAACTTACTTAAAGCTCACAGTGTTCTTTGAGGAATGTATGTCGATTGTTCTTGTTTAAGGATGAGAAAACTAAAGCCCAGAGCGTCCAAGCCTCTTGCCCAAGGCTTCTCAGCTTGTTCTGTGGGTGGGAGAGCAGGGATGCTTAACTCTCACATCTGAGCGGATGACTATTTAGCCCTGGAGTGTGGGTTCAAATCACCCTCTCCGACTCTGGGATCTTAGGGAAATTATGTGATGGCTCTGAGATTCTGTTTCCTCTTCTGTAACATGGGGCTAACGTTGCCCACTCTGTAGGGCCATTGTGAGGGTGAAAGAAAATGTTTGTAAAGTGTTTTGCAGAGAGCATGCAGCCCAGGGGTGCTGCTCTGTAAATGTTAGGTTCTCTTTGCCTTTTCTGTTCTTTTGGAGAAGAACAGAATCCGTAGGTCAGAAAATTAGGGCAACAACTCAGGACTCTGAATCAGAATGCCTAGGAATCGAATGCTGCTTCCATTTGTTATTTGACTTTAAACAAGCCACTTTTCCTTGCCAGGGCCTCAGTTTCCCCAACTGCAAAGTATGGGAAGATCAGTTTGGTCCACGATAGCACTCAAGCCCCCACGACCCACTTTCAACCTTATACAATATCACCAAATGATCATGAACTTGGTTTTTCCTGAGCCAGGACATTACCTGAGACCTCTTCCGGTATGAACTCCTATAGGTTGGTTGTAATTAGAAAATGTATAAGATACATAATAGATAAGACTTATAATAATAGCTACTTCCAGGAGTTTCTATGAGGTTTAAAATAAACAATACTTCTTTTTTTAACTTTTTTAAAAGTTTATTTATCATGAGAGAGAGAGACAGACAGAGCACATGAGCAGGGGAGGGACAGAGAGAGAGAGAGGGAGAGAGAGGGAGAATCCCAAGCAGGCTCTGTACTGCCAATGCAGAGCCCGATGCAGGGCTCGAACTCATGAGCTGTGAGAGCTGAGCCAAAACCGAGAGTCGGACACTTAACCAACTGAGCCACACCCCAAGGAAATAATACTTCTAAAGCATGCAATTCTGAAAACTTTGAAAACTCAATATGTCGGTTGGTAACTGTTTTCCTCCATTTTACATCAAAGGAAATCAAGTCTTGGAGATTTTAAATCTCAGAGAGGTGAGGTCACTTGCCCAAGATCCCACAGCTAACTAGTGGTAGGACTGATATTCAAATCCAGGACCACTTGACTCCATTACTCAAGCGTGACGCCATGGCCACATGTTCCCCCAACTTACAATGGGACAAGCAGCAGAGCAACAGAAAACCACGTTCCTCCTTGGCGTCTTACGCAACAAACCATATGGACCCTCAAACTCTTACATAACAGGCCCAGTGCTAACGAGGGGAAGTTTAACAACAACGCAAAAAACAGATCGCATTCATAACAGACCACCATATGTTCTCCCGTTCCCTGACAGCAGCCGCCCCAACTCCTACTCTGGCGCCTACAGAAATTTTCTCGACCAAAACAGTTTTATTCCCAAGTGACTCAAAGGATTGATGCCTTTATAAAAAGAATGAGGGGAGGGGTGGTGGCAGTCTGTGCTTCTTCAAAATAAATAAGTCTTGCTAACTCCTTGGGAAAGCCCAGAGAACTTCAGCCTCCACTCCTTGGCCTTGGAAGCTGCGGGCTTCTCCAGGGACGGCATCGCCTCTGTGACCCGGCAGCTCCCTCCCTCAGAGTGAGGGCGGCTGCCATGATTTCTGGTTTCTGAGTCTCTAAGCTGAATAGCCCAGGTGTTTGGGGTCATCCCTTCACTTGGTCTTGAACGCCTACACTATCTTGCGCTCACGCTTGGTTCAAGAGCCTCAAAGTTGCTCTAGGCTTTCTGGAAGTGCCCTCTGGAGCTGAACCCAGTTCTAGAAGGGCGGTTTGCCGTGTGCACATTGGGAAAGGGTTTCTGCAGATGGCTGCAGGCCAGCCACCATCTTCCTATTCCATATTTTTTTGCCTGGTCTTCTGCCTCCTTCACTTCCTCCCATCCATTTCTCTAACTGGCAGCAAAAGCAATCCTACTAATTTGGAAATCTGATCAGGTGACTCCACATTCCTTATGGCCCCTGTGGTCTTTCACGCTCTACCAACTCACCCCACTTTGCACCTACCTGTTCATCCCCCTTCCACTTATTCCTCACTGTGTGAGTCTCAGCCCCATGTGCCTATTGCACCCTTGAAATGTGGCTACTGAAACTGAGGAATTAAAATTTTAATTGTATTTGTCTTAATTAATTTAAAATATTTTTTTTATTTTTTTAAAGTTTATTTATTTATTTATTGAGAGAGAGAGAGAGAGAGAGAGAGAGTCCATGCATGAGTGGGAAATGAGAAGAGAGAGAGGGAGAGAGAGAGAGAATTCCAAGCAGGCCCTGCACTGTCAGTGCAGAGCCTGATGCTGGGCTCGAACTCATGAACCATGAGATCATGACCTGAGCTGAAATCAAGAGTCAGACACTTAACTGACTAAGCCACAAGGATGCCCCAACTTAAAATAATTTTAGATGAGTTCCCAGGTTGCAAAGAATTTTCTTTCCCGTGTTTTCTTCCTATACTTTATGGATTCACTTTTTATATTAGAATACATGTGGCATTTATCCTAATATGAGGTATTGATACACAGAAGTTGTGTATCCAAATGTCTTTCTGTGACACTCTGTATTTTCTAAAGATGGCCATAGTGATATATATTCCAACCCATATTCTCTTCTTACAATGTGATACTGACAATTCTTCAAAGACAGGTAGAACTGGGTGGAGCTTTGTAACTGTCCAAGAGAAGACAATGGCCTAGGTAGCATGTGTCTTCTGAGCTCAGGTGATAGAAGGTACTACGTCTTTCAGCTCCGTCTCTGGACTATTCACTCTGAGGGAAACAAGCCACCACACTCTGGTGTGGAGAGGAGCTCAAGACCTCAGCTTGCCAGTCATATGAACAAGCCACCTGGGAAGTGGATTCTCTGGCCCCAGTCAAGCCTTCAGATAACTGCATCCCTAGCTAATTTCTGATTACAGTTTCATGAGACACCTCACCTCAAGGGAGACCCATCCAGCTGAGCTTTTCCAGAAATCCTGACACTCAGAATCTATGGGTGCTATAAATGTCATAGTTTTTGTTTTGTTTTGTTTTTTTTATAAATGTCATAGCTAGAAGCCACTAAGTTTTGGGGTGGTTTGTTATGCAGCCATAATAACTGGAACACTAGCCATTTTTTCCCAATACCATGCACCAAATAATTTATCTTTTCCCTACAGAGAGATAATGTCACTTTCATTATAAGTGAAATCATTGTATCGTGTGGGCCTATTGTTGGACCCATTCTGTTCTATTGGACTACACCAGTTCAGGTGCTAATACCAGATATTTGAAGTCACTGATGTTTTTTTGTACGTATTACTATCTGTTAGAGGTAGTCACACTCCAATACGGATATTCTTTTCCTTGGTATGCCTGGATATTATGGCTTCTTTTTTCATAGGAATTTTATTTTATTTTATCATTTTTTAATGTTTATTTATTTTTGAGAGAGAGAGATCATAAGCTGGGGAAGGGCAGAGAGAGAGAGGGAGAGAGAGACAGAGACAGAGAATCTGAAACGGGCTTTGTGCTGACAACAGAGGCTTGAACTCATGAACCATGAGATCATGACCTGTGCTGAAGTTGGACGCTTAACTGACTGAGCTACCCAGGAGCCCCAAGAATTTTAGAATCAGCTTGTCTGGTAAAAAAAAAAAACAAAAATACATGTTGTATTTTTATTGAGCTTGTGATAAACTTATAAAATAAGAAAATTGATATAGTTATAATATTGTAGCTTTTTACTTAGAAATATAAGGGGCACCTGGGTGGCTCAGTTGGTTAAGCATTTGACTCTTGATCTCAGCTCAGGTCTTGATCTCAGGGTCATGAGTTTAAGCCCTGCATTGGCCTCCATGCTGGGCATGAAGCCTACTTAAAAAAAGAAGAAGAAATATGATATATTTTCTCATAAAGTTTTATTGCATGATGATAAGGAGTGTTTTTGTTTTTGTTTTTAATGTTTATCTTTGAGAGAGAGACAGAGGTAGTGTGCGAGCAGGGGAGGAGTAGAGAGAGAGGGAGACACAGAATCCGAATCAGGCTCCAGGCTCTGAGCTGTCAGCACGGAGCCCAACATGGGGCCCAAACCCACAAACTGCAAGATCATGACCTGAGCCAAAAAGTGGACACTTAACCAACTGAGCCACCCAGGTGCCCCAATGTTCAGGAGTGTTTTAAAGTTTTCTTCATATCCAGTTTCATATTTCTTATAAGTCTACATTTAGGTATTTTACATTTTAGTTAGTGTTATAAATGGAATTTTTCCGTGCTATGCCTGCTATCCTAAATAATTGTGACTTATATGTGTGAAAACTATGCATTTCTGTATGTTCATTTTGTAGGCCACTTCCCTCCTAAATGATCTATTTGTTTATGGTGGCTTTTAGTTGGTTCTCTTGGTTTTACGAGGTATATAACCACATGATCTGCAAATCAACATAGTTTTATCTTCTTTCCACTATTTATACGTCAAATTATTTATTGATCGTTTTGCACTGACTCACACCTTTAGTACAGTGTCGTGGTGATAGTGAGCTTTCTTTGTGAGACTACCTCTTAAGACTACGTCTAGCCAGGGGGCCTTTTGGACTCTTGAAATGTGTCTATTTGAGACTGAGGAATTTTATTAGTTTTAAATAATTTAAATTTAAATACCTGTTTACTTAAGTCTTCTTTAATTTCTCTCAGCCATGCTTTGTAGATTTCAGTATATAGGTCTTGCACATTTTTTTTTTTTTTTTTTGCCAGATTTATCCCTGGGTATTTCACATCATTTGATGCTATTGTAAATGTTTCCTTCTACAATTTGAATTTCCAATTGTTCCTTGCAGCTGTTTAGCAAAACAATGGATTTTTAATATTGATATAACTTGCAAATTTGTAGAACTCACTTATTAGTTCTCCTAGATTTTTCCTAGATTCCATCAGATTTTCTAAACAGACAATCATATTAACTATGAATAAAGAGTTTTATTTCTTTCTTTCTGGTCTGGGTTCCCTTATTTATTTATTTATTTTTTTTCTGGCCTTACTATACTGGATAGAAACTCCACTGTAATGCTGGTAAGATGCCATGAGAGATCATACCATTGTTTTCCCAACGTTAGGGGGAAAGTATTTTTTTTACTATCAAGTATAATGCTAGCCTAAAGTTTTTCATAAACACCCTTTATCAGGTTGAGAAAGTTCCCTTCTATTCCTAGTTTGTTTCAAGTTTTTATCAGGAATCGATATTTCATCTGTTGAGATGAACATACGGTTTTTCTTCCACAACTCGTTAACATGATAAATGTCATTGATTGATTTTTGAATATTAAACCAACTTTTTATTCCTGGGATAAACTCCATTTCGTCATAAGTATCATTATTTGTATATATTGTTGGATTCAATTGCTAAAATTTTGTTCAACATTTTTGCACCTATGTTCATGAGGGAAATTGGGCTGTAGTGTTTGTTTGTTTGTTTGATCTTTGGTTTTAGTATCACGTTAATTCTGGCATCATAAATTGAGTTGGAAAGTATTCCCTTCTTTTCAATTTTCTGGAATAATTTGTGTTAAATTGGTATCTCATCCCATGTGTTCGGTAGATTGCATCTCGTGAAACAAATTGGGCCTAAAATTATATTTGTGCATAGGTTTTCAACTACAAATTCAACTTCCTTGTTATAGGGCAATTCAGGTTATCTGTTTCTTCTCCAGTGAGCCTTAGTAGTTTGTGTCTTTCAAGGGATATGTCCATTTCATCTAAGTTGTCACCTTTATTGGCACAGAGTTACTTACGATATTCCCTGGGTGACTCGGTTGAGCATCCAACTTCGGCTCACAGTTCGTGAGTTCAAGCCCCGCATCGGGCTCTCTGCTATCAGCACAGAGCCCACTTCATATCCTCTGCTCATGCTCTCTCTGAAAAAAAATTAACATTTAACAAAAATCTTCCCCAATATTCCTTTTAATATCTGTAGTGATGTCACCTTTCCTGTTTCTGATATTCAACATTTGTGTCTTTTTTTTCTTGGATCAGTCTAGCTGAAGGTTTATTGATTTTATTTCCTCAAAGAACGAGCTTTTGGCTTTCTTGATTGTCTTCATTGTTTTTCTCTTTTCTATTCCACTGATTGCTGCTCTGATCCTTACCATTTCCTTTCTTCTTCTCATTTTGGGGTTGATTTGCTCTTCTGTTTCTAGTTTCTTAAGATAGAAGCAACAGTAATTGACTTAAGATCTTTCTTTACTACTGTAAGCATCAATTTTCCTGTATGTTCTGCATCAGTAGCATTCTACAGATTTTAATACATACCATTTTCATTTTCATTTAGTTCAAAATACTTTACAACTTCCCTTTAATTTCTTCTTTGACCCATGAGTTACTCACGAGTGCAAGTGTTGGGTATTGTTCCCTCTCGCTTTTTTGGAGGATTCTTTCCCCAGTCTCAGAGAGCATCCTCACGGGGGTGCACTGACCCAGATCCTGTGTAGATCATTAGAGGCCTGTTTCCACGTGGCTCTCTCCTGTCCAGTGCTCTGGCCTGCTCATTCCATCTACACTTGTCTCTCTGAACTCTTAGCTTCATCTCCTCAACTTGGATGGTCTTCTAGACTCTGCCTCGGTCCCACCCTCATGCCACAGCCTAGAAACCCTCTCGAGGCAGTGATCCGGCACAGTTGCAGGGTTCCCCTCATTCGTTTCCTGTCTTTCAGGGATTGTTGACCTTCATTTCCCGAGGTCTAGTGTTTTGAAAACCACTATTTTATGTATTTTGTCTGGTTTTTTTTTGGTTGTTTCAGGTGGAAGAGGAAATCCAGTCCTTCTTACCAACTGCAGTTGAATTCAGAAATCAAGCTAGCTGGGTTTTATTTACTTATTTTTTTTTTAATTTATTTCTGCCATTCTCTAAATAAACTGTTTTGATTTGTTGTTTTTATGTGCAGCTTTTCTGATATTTAGGATGGTTTCTATTTCTGTTGCAGTGGTTACTATTTTAATGATGTCTTTATATAACCAACACCTTTTGTTCTCTCTACCCTTTGGATAGTATCTATTAATGAGTTCATTACTTTAGGCCATGACACAATCAGTGTGCTTGTCTGTCTCTTCCTCTTCTTCTTGACAAACAAGTGAAGGGGCACCTGGGTGGCTCAGTTGGTTAAGCGGCCAACTTTAGCACAGGTCATGATCTCGCGGTTTGTGAGTTCGAGCCCCGCGTCAGCTCTGTGCTGACAGCTCTGAGCCTGGAGCCTGTTTCGGATTCTGTGTTTCCTCCTCTCTCTGCCTCTCCCATGCTTATGCTCTGTCTCTCTCTGTCTCTCAATAATAATAAATAAATGTTAAAAAAAAAAAAAAAAAAAACAAGTGTCAGTCCACAGCATTATCTTGCTTAGTCTGTTTGTTTGCATGGGTACTTAAGCAATTAACCATATATTTCTATTACTTGAGTCTTCAGCTTTTCCTCCCACTTCTTATGTCTTTAGTATAATTTCCTGGTAGAATAAGGGAGGAAACATTCACTTAAATAGGCGTATTTGCCGCAGAAGTCCCCAAAGCATCAGTATAGGATACAGAGACACACATCTGAGCCCAGCCTCTGTAATCACTCTACTGTGACCTTAAGACAGCGGCTTAAGCTGTCAGAGCCTCCATTCTCTAGTTTTTAAGATGGGATAATATCTATCAAGGTTGTGATGAGTCTTGAGCCATAGAATACACGTGAGATGCTTAGCATAAAGCCCGATACATATACAATGCATATAAAAACTTAGAAAATGCAGGCTATTAGTAGCAGCAACAGCAAGAAAAATCAGCAAGAAAACATCCATGTAGTGCACAGCACACAGCGGGTTCTGTGCCAGCTGCCTTACGTTCCTTATTTCATTTCATCTTGACCACAAACCTGTGGCAAATGCATCACCCTCATTAGAGATGAGGGGAGACTGTAAGAGGTTAAGAATACACTAAAGTCACCGGTGTGTAAGTGACTGTGGTAGAATTAAGACTCAAATATTCTGCGGCCAAGTCCAGAGCATGCTCTCTCACCCCTACTCTACGGCTGCCTTTATTATCCTGAGCTCTGCCCTGCTAATGAAAGTGTGTGCACACACATTCACACACACATGTGTGCGCTCACTTTATTCTGAGAACAAACTTGGCCTCACAGCTCAGTATATAGACAGGATACACCTGGACGAATATAATTTGCCTGTTTTTCCAAACTCTAGGTTCAGAGTCTGGCTTGCAGACAAGGTACAGATGGAAATCTTCCTGGACTCAGACCAAGAAGAGGAGAAAGAGTGGGAAAGGCTTGCCCCATGGCCTCTAGTAGCACTGAGTAAACCCAACTTGAACTGATGTTGGGAGATCAGCTCGTGGAATCAAGCCATTGACACTCACTGGCTTGTCTAGCACTTTACCAAGTTCTTCAGTATCCATGCCCGCTTGGGCTTTTCATAGCACTATTATAGCTGAGAAAATGGAGGCTCAGAGAAGTTAATGTTTTGCCCAAAGCCACACAGTTAATCAGTGATAGGGCCTAGAGGACAATCCCAGATCACAACACTTGTCCAGCACTTTTCTCACGATATGTATTTGACATCATGGATGGCATTTATCTTTTCATAGTTCTATTGTGGGCATGATCAATAGTCAAATCAATAGTTCTATTGTGCCCCATAGATGTGGAAGAGGAGAATCAATATTTACATGTGTCCAGTCTTCAGCACTGTATGATAAGTTGCAACAGATAAAAAGACGTGAAAGTGGTCTTTGTTCTCAATACTCATTCATTCATTTCTCTATTCACTCATTCATTCTAAAAGTACATTGGGTTCCAGATTGGGTTAGGAGTTGGGGAATACTCTTCAAGGGGCTCACTGTGTAATGAAAGAAACAGATTCCAAAGTCAACTGCTCCAATTCAGTGGGAGAAGCTAAAATTAAGAGTATTGGGAGGTGATGAGCGTATCATTGACAGTACTTCACTTTGCCTGTGGGATCTAGGAAGGCATCCCCACAAGGGGCTGAGTGTGGAAGGAGCCATAGGAGGTCAGGGAGTGGGATTTGCCACCGACAGAGGCAGAAGTGAGCATGTCTCTTTCAGAGGACCACCAGTGATTCCATGTGGTCAAGGCCAGGGAGGGCTGGGAGCAAAGCTGAAAGCTAGGCAGTGTTCCTGCAGAGGAGTTTAGACTTCCTCCTGCAGATGGTGGAAACACATTTTAATTTTTTTTCACGTTTATTTATTTTTGAGAGAGAGAGACAGAGACAGAGTACGAGTAGGGGAGGGGCAGAGAGAGAGAGGGAGACACAGAATCTGAAACAGTCTCCAGGCTCTGAGCTGTCAGCACAGAGCCCAAGGCGGGGCTCTAACTCAGGAATGGTGAGATTATGACCTGAGTTGAAGTCGAATGCCTAACCGACTGAGCCACCCAGGTGCCCCTGGAAACGTAGGCAGAAGAGTAGTAAGATGGTCAAATGTGGTTAGAAAGCTCACTGTGGTACAGGTGGGGAGAATGGACTAACAGGGAAGGGGACCAGTGAAGAGCCTGGTCAAGGTGAGGGCCTGTGGTAGCTGTGGAACATGGAGAATTGCTCTGGCGAGCCCCCACTCACATTGAAGCTTCAGCATAGACAACAGCTCAGAGAAGGACCTTCAGTCCAGCTAGAAGCTTTCCTTAAGGCACTCTGAAAACTCTCTCCCATTCCCTCAAACAGAAGAAGAGTTCAGTGGCAGTTAACAGCAATGGCTTTGAAGTCAGCTTTTGAGACACTGCATGGTGCCTCCACTGCTAACTAGCTATGTGACCTTGGGCAAGTTGCTTATTCTCTCTGTTGCCTCAATTTCCTTATCTATGAAGCAAAGATAATAAGGGCCATCTGGGTGGCTCAGCTGGTTGAGCATCTGACTCTTAATTTGGGCTTAGGTCATGATCCCAGGATCGTGGGATTGACCCCTGCATCAGGCTGGAGTCTGCTTGAAAGTCTCTCCCCACCGCCTCCCCAGCTGGCGCATTCTCTCTGTTTCTCTGATATAAAACATAAATAAATAAATAAATAAATATAATAATGTTACCCTACCTCTGAGGGTTATTGTGATTAAATTATTCAATGCATTTAAAGTGCATAGAACAGTGTTTGGCAATGATTAAGTGTGCAGTTAAAAGTGGAGTTATAGTGCCATCACACCCATTCGCTGTAGGGGAATTGTGTGTTTGTGGGTGTACCGGACCAGTCTGAGAACTCCTTGGGGACAGGTAACCTCATGTCCAGCAGAGAGCCTGGGACATAGACTCCTCAAAGAATACCTGTGGAACGGATTAGAGATGAGGCTAATGACAAAGAGATATGTAGGAGTTAAATCACGCATCACCGGGGGTTGATTGGACATTATAGAGAGGGTTAGTGAGGAGAATAAAATCATTTCTAGGGTTCTGAACGGGGACAGGAAGATGATGGTGATGTCATGGCTGAGATAGGGAATTAGAAAGAAGGAACTGGATCTGAGGAACAGAGGCTAACACACACAAGATCAAATCAATAGGACTGAAAGAAGCTGAGGTTTGAACTCAGATTCCACGGACAGTTTATAAGAACGTGCATGTCTGTGCCGAGCACAGGATCTAATGCATAGCACTTCATAATACGTATCGGATGAGGTGGGGAATGTTTGCATGAATGGACGTCTTTTGTAGATGCCAGGATATCATGGTTGCTTTTCTCTTCAGTGATAGAGGTCTGTGTGGAGGTTAAAAGAAAAAAAAAAAAGAAAGAAAAAGTCACCATAAGATTTATTTTTCTAATCTTTCTCTTAAGTTTTATTTATTTTGAGAGAGAGAGAGTGAGTAGGGGAGGGGCAGAGAAAGAGGGAGAGAAAGAGAGAATCCCAAGCACTGTCAGCTCAGAGCCCCATGCAGGACTTGAACTCATGAACTGTGAGATCAAGACCTGAGCTGAAGTCGGACACTTAATTGCCCGAGCCACCACCCAGGCATCCCCACCGTCAGATTTAAAAATGAAGAACTAGTAGCCGGTATTTTAAGTGAGAGAATATGGGAGCCATCTTTTTCCCTTTTTTTGGCACATCAGGACATGTTTTATTATCTCCAGCTTCAGGACATACTCTCACAAACTGCTAGGAAGGATGACTCAAACCAGGAAGTTTGGCAAAGCCCAGGCCAAAAAAAAAAAAAAAAAAAAAAAAAAAAAGCAAAAAAAAAAAAAAGCAATGTCAAGGAATCTAGGAACATAGGAAAATGCCTGGCGACAAGCGAACAAGTCACAAGGGCTCCTCTACGTATGACTCCAAGTTCAGTCACCACACCTCCTCAGACACAAGCTGAAGTCGAGCTGCTTGTGGGGCTGGCGTCTGAGTAGGAGAAGCAGAAAGAACCGTCTGCAATAGTTCCTGTTTGGAATTGATAAGCTTTCCTTCAGTACAAGGTAGCTAGTAGAGCAGTAATGGTAATTATAAGAATGCCTATAATTAATCAAATGTTTACTACTTCCAGAACATGGTAAGTGCCTTACAAACATCATTTCATTTAAACCTCCTCAATTCCTACAAGAAACATGCTGCCTGTCCCCTGTGGAAAGATGGGGAAGCTCAGCCGCGGAGAAGTGAAGTAACCTGATCGAGGTCACACAGCGAGTGAGGCCTTGAGATCTGAAGTCCAGCTTGCCTGACTCCAAAGCCCGTGATACTAACCCTATTCACACACAGTTTTTCTCCGTGACTCCTTTACACTGGGACTGTGCATTTAACTTCATCTAAGCGAGTCTAATTGGGGCATGAGGCTCACATTCTAACTCCAGGTAGGACAAGACAAGAGTGTCCCTGCTCAAAGGCCCTTCATCAGTCCAAAAGAATCAGAGAGACATTGTGCAAGGATCAAGAGACACGGGTTCAGAGAACTGGGTCCAGATATTATTGACATCGCCGCTTACTAGTGGCAAGGCTTTCCCCCGATCGCTTAAATTCTTCGGGCCTCTATTTGTTAGTTTCTTTGTTTTCACTCACCCCTGACTCTGGAATATAAAAGGGTTTGCCTAGGGATGCCTGGGTGGCTCAGTTGATTAAGTGTCCAAGTCTTGATTTAGGTTCAGTTCATGATCTCATGGTTCATGGGTTCGATCCCTGTGTCAGGCTCTGTGCTGACAGCGTGGAGCTTGCTTGGGATTCTCTCTCTCTCTCTTTCTCTCTCTGCCCCTCCCTCACTTGTGCACTCACTCTCTCTCTCAAAAATAAATAAATAAACTTAAAAAAAAAGGGTTTGCAGAAATGATTTGTCAAAGCTTTTGAAAAACTGTTATTTTTATTTCAACATTTGTATCTTTTCCACTAGAAACTTTTCCTGTCAAAAAGTAATATATACTTACTAAAGAAAAAACATATTTTAAAAAAAGGTAATATGCAATTGTTTAAGAAAGGATACAGAAGAGTAAAAATAAATCTGATTCTTTTTAGTGCAAATGGAATCACTCTTCAAATTCTGAACTTAAAGGACTATCAGAGAGGCTGGCTCCAGCTTTAACAATAGCAATAAAAAGTCATGTTTGGGTCTTTCCTGTCACTTCCTAAACATTTCTTGACTTTCCTTTCGAAGAAGTTTGTATTTCATATTGTACTTTTCAGTGGTTAGATCTAAAGACGTACAAAGTTCTTATGAAGACTTTTTTATTCTTTTGAGGACTGCAAATAAAATAGAGCAAAACAAAAACATACTAGGGAATATTTTTTTTCCCCCAAAATAATTCACTCCACAATCTCTTATTAAGAACTCACCGTGTCCAGGTCTGGTGTGAGGCGATACCCAGAATGCAGTGCGATCCCTGGTGAGGAGGCCCAATGCCTAGTAGAAGAAGTGAATGGAGTTAAGTACGCAGTGCCCTGAGCTCACACAAAGGGAGCTATGAATTCTGTCACAGAGCAGGGGACAAAGGCTGAGTCCAACAGATGGCAAAGACCTAGAAAAGCAACCACAAGCCCTAGGGTGATTATCTGGTTCTAGAGTGGCATAGGATTTATCTTCCATGCTGGGGTATTTGATAATGAAAGGGGAAGTACTGATAATTATGTCAGAATACTGGGTGAACACCAGAATTTCCTGGGCAAACGAGATCAGATGGTCACCTCACTTCATGCTAACATTTCGTTGTGAGAAATGGGGCTCTGAATCTCATTTTATTTTAAGTTTATTTATTTATTTTGAGAGAGAGAGAGAGAGAGAGAGAGAGCAAGCAGGAGAGGAGCAGACAAAGAGGAGACAGAGAATCCCAAGCAGTCTCCATGCTGTCAGCACAGAGCTGGACATGGGGCTCAGGGCTCAGTCTCACAAACCATGAGATCATGACCTGAGCCAAAATCAAGAGTTGGATGCTTACCAACTGACTGAGCCACACAGGCGCTCCTGAATCTCATTCTTTACACATTGAAACCTGTGATGGAAATGGCATGTTCAGAATGCTCCAGGGAAGGCTTCCCCACCCTGGCTAACTTCCTGAACAACTTGTAGAGGTTCCCTTAACAATGCCTTTCAGTCCTGTTGTTGGAATCTAGCATAACATCAACACAGCAAACAAATTGTTCAAACTAAAAAAGCACATTCTTGTATCATCCTTAACTTAGTTTCATAGTGACATGAGACTTTCCAAACCACATTGATGTTCAGCCTTAGGAGTTTGGGGTTTTCCACACTGCTTTGGGGACCAACTCAGAGCCCTAACTCTCAATGTTTCCAGTTGATATTCCTTGATTTATTTGTGTATTTAGTTATAATTCCAAAGAGGTTATGATGATTTTCTACTTGCAGAGACTATTTGGAAAAGTCTTGGGAGTAGAAGAGGAAATACAAAACATTTTAAAATAAGACTGGTGCCATCAAGATGTGACATCTGCTTGTGCATGAGGCAGAAAGCACAGCATGTGCAAAGGCACAGGGGCAGGAAAAACCATGGAGGGAATTGTGTGGAATTCTCTGGCTGGAAATGAGCTTGGGAATATGGTGGGAGGAGAGTTGAGGGGTGCCTGGGTGGCTCAGTTGGTTAAGCATCTGACTTCAGCTCAGGTTATGATCTCATGGTTCATGAGTTTGAGCCCCACATCGGGCTCTTTGCTGACAGCTCAGAGCCTGGAGCTTGCTTCAGATTCTGTGTCTCCCTCTCTCTGCCCCTTCCCAGCTTGCACTCTGTCTCTCTGTCTTTCTCAAAAATAAATAAACATTAAAAAAATTTTTAAATGGGGAGTTGAGACTAGATAGTGAAGGCCCTTGAATGCCACCCCAAGGAGTTTAGACTTCATCCTGTTGGAATTGATGAGTCTCTGGAGCTGTTCAAGCAGGATATTTGCTTTTGGAAAGAGAGAAAACCAAACAAAGCCAGGGAGAGTCAGTGGTCCTGGAGCCAATTTCTCCCTTCAGGTTTGCAGTGTTGATTTGCTCCAAACTTTTCCTTAATGTGTTCCCTGACTCATTATACTCCAAACACCACCCCAACGGAATGTATCTCAATCGACTAGTGATTATAGACACAAATTTCAGATGCTTTGGGTTTAGCCCAATCCCAAACCGAGGATGGATTGGAATCTTTTAGCATTCCCTAGCTCTATGCCCACATGGGAGTCTGGATGGATGAGGGGGCTGGCCAGGCACAGAGAGGTGAGAGTGGGGGCCTTCTGTCTTCCGACCACCCTCTTGGAAACTGCTCCCAAAGACTTCCCTTGGGGGAATTTATAATCTTCATTCCCTCCACCCTCCACCCAAATCATGTCTGCCTGGGCGCCAAGTCCAAAGTCATGAAGCTAATGTAAAAATGGCAGCTGTATACTTTTCAGCTACTTGGGGTGCTTAATGAATGGACTGGCTTGAAAGGTGAAAGGCTCCTTGACCCCAGAGGTATTTGAACAGGCTTGCTTTAGAGAGGTTTCTTTCAGGCAGTAGGAAATTGGAGTCTGACAAATGAGGATTCTACTCTGCAACCGACTACTTACAACCTCTGAGCCTCTGTTATCTCAGCTGTAAAATAGGGATCATAATAGCACCTTCTTTATAGGGTTCTCAAGGGGAAAAACAAACAAACAAACAAACAAGATAATGATGTCGCTTGACCCAATGTTAGGCACTGGCATGTATTCTGTAAAAGCTGGCAATCATCATGGTTAGCAGGGTCATCTACCACTGGTTGAGCTTTGTGCTTCCAATGGTGAAACAGTCATTTATTTCTGAGTATGACCTCTACTCTGGAACATGACACAAGCAGAAGTCCTATAGGCAAAGAACTGGTCATCAACACCATTGAATATTACCCATCAGAGACCATCTAGCTGTGGGAACCAAACTTCCCATTTTGCAGAGGGAGAAATAAATTCAGAGAGAGGAATTAAGTTACACACCTTAAGTTACAGATAGATTCTTGACGAGACCTCATGCTTCCCTCACGTTCAGTACTGTTCTTTTTGTTTCATTTTCTGTTAACAAGCAAAATTCAGGACCTTCAGTGATCCTGCCTTCCTTACATATACGAACTCATTCAATTCTTACAGTAACCTCATGCAGCTGATCTCATTGTTAATCTCCATTTTACGGATAAAAGAATTGAAAATGAGAGAGGTTAAATCATTTATTCAAGCCTCACAGCCAGCAAGCAGTAAAGCCAAGATGGGAGCCTGGGCAGTCCTGCTTCAATGCCCGGCTCCTTAACTATAACCACATACTGACCCCCTCAAAGTGAAAAAAAATGTGTGCTGTCTCCCTTAGAGGAACACATTCCCTGGAGAAGAGACACAAAGCCACAAGAGTATCTAGTCATGTGTCTCAGGCACAAGGAGAACAAAAGAGGGAGGGTTTAGTTCTGCAAGGAGAGGAAGGAGAGAATTCGGAAAGCTGCCTGGAGGAGGTGGCCTCTAGCCAGTTTTCAGAGCTGGCTTGTTGTCCTCTAAGCTGATGAGGGCATGTGCAATGCGAAGGCATTCCCGGTACATGGAAGCATCTCAGCTGAGGCAGGCAGGTATGAAGCGGAGGGTCTTAGCGGATACCACAAGGGCCAGGACACCAGCCACTAACTCGGTGTGCGACATGGGCAAGTTACTTAACCTCCAGAGACCTCAACTGCTTCTTCTGTAGAATGGGGATAATAACCCTGCCTTGTGAAACTATTTGAACATTAAATGAAATCATGTGTTATTCTTCTTCCTTTATTTACCCATTATAAAACTATTTCCCTCAGTAAAAATTTTTAATTGAGTCTTTTTTTTTTACACTTACGCTCACAGTAGCATTAGCAATAATCCTGAGTGGCTTATTAGTCATTCGTAATAACAATATAATTAATGATAATGTTAATTGCCTTTGATGGAGGGCACTAAGTACTTAATATGTATAATCTATATTTATCTAATCTACTCCTCAAAACATACCTTAAAGATAAGTATCATTATCCCCATTTTTTCAGAGAGATTAAGAAATTTACACAAAGGTCACCAGCTAGGAAGTGGCAGGACTAGTTTTCAGACCTAGGTCTGTCTGTCCAGAAAAATGCCCGACAGACAGAGAATGCCCTGTGTTTTGAGTTCATGTTGGTCTTGGCAAAGTCCCTTAGCCTCTTTCTCAGAAAGAAAACAAACATTGGAAGGGGTTTGCTAACACGTTGGAACAGGAACGCCCTAGTGAGGGAGGGAAGGGGCCCGCTGAGGCAGGAAGATGAGTCCATATTTGGAGGGTGGTGTTGGGGAGGCCCCTCAGCCTTTTCTCCCCAAGCCCAGAGGTCCCAGGGAGAGCCTGGCTTGAACTGGAACCTTGAGCTGCCCAGAAGTCACGGCGTCTTGGCAGGTAGGTGTGTGCCTTCTCAGGCTTCAGGTGGCCCCGGCAAGCCAGCGGCGTCCTGCCCGCCTGTGAGGGCTGTGAGGCTGCAGGCTGGTAACCCAGCCCTTCCCCCGTGGGTGTCTCCCAGGCAGCAGGGAGTTAATCTGCTATCTGTTGGGAAGGCTTCCAGAACCCTCCTCCCCCGCCTGTGTTTGCTCAGGGCTGGGCTCTTCAGAAACTGAAACCAGCAAGACACCAGGCCGGCCAGGCCTCATGGGATCCTGCCTGGGTTTACCTTCTATGGGGAGGATCAGAGAGCTGGGCGGGGCAGAGTCTGGAGCCTGGGCAGGGCCTGCGGATGTGGCAGGCTCCCCTCGGCCCTCCTCCCGGGGAGTTAGGCCCACCCCCGCCTCCACCACCACCACCAGGGACCAGCTCAGGGCCCTGGGGAAGCACATGGCCAGACAAGCCAGGGTGGCCCTGCCCCTCACCACCTCTGAGACACTGAACAAACCACTGAACTCCAGTTTCAGTTGCTTGCACTGTAAAATGGGGATAAATAATGCCTGGCCTTTGGATTCGGTAACATATGTGTAGTGCTTAACACGTAAGAAGTGCTCAGTATATAGGGTCACTGTATCGATGTCCTCGTTGCTGTTGTTGCTGTTGCCGTGGGGGCAGCCTGCTTTGTGAGGTAGTTAGCTCCCATGGCTCAAAGTGTTCAAGCAAAAGTTGAACGAGACGGGAAAAAAGAAAAAAGAAACAGAACAGGAGGGGATTCACACTGCCATACCCACATACTGGCCTGGTCCCTCCAGAATCACCTGGGAAGCCCAAGCACCACCTCACACACACTGAATCCAAACTTGTTGTATTTATCTAATCCTGAAGGCAAACTTTTATAAAAGTGCAGCTTCCTTTTATGAGCCAATGACCTAGGCCAATAATTTCTACATTTTCCATCTTCGAAAGGCCCTCATGCTTTTCCCTCCTACACCATCGATTAACTAGTGTAAGATATTTTATTGACCAAACTAGATTTGTTAACTCATAATTAACTCATTTGCACACTACATATGGAGACTGTAAAGACCCAGAGTTCATTCAACGAATAATCATTCACTCAACGAATATTTATTGAATAACTGGCATGTGCCAGGCTCTATGCTATGTCATAGGGGATGGTGGAAAAGAAGGTGGACAAGAGCTCTGTCCTTCTGGGCTTTCCAGTCGGGCATGGAAGTGCAGAAAAGGAACAAGGATTCAAACACACCGAAGCCAAGAGAATTCCACAGAGTATAAGACACACAATATTTCTACAGTAAGCAGATAACGTTCCAGTCAATAGCAAGTAAAGTTGATGTATCAGTTCCTCTGTACAGCATCCATATAGAGAGAGGTGGAGGCCCCTCCCCAGCATGCACTTACCCATGGGCGCGCGCACACACACACACACACACACACCAATGGCATTATTATTTTTATGAATCCCAAGAGGTCCAGGGTCTTTGGATCAAGAACAGCTAAGGCCTTATGAAGAAAGGAAGACACTTTGGACCTAATTCCTGCTCATGTGGCCCGTCCCATTGCCTCTAACACCCCATGAACAGCTACTGGCCGGTGACCCCAAACACTCCGAGCAGAGTGGCTAGGGGTGTGGGTTCCAAAGCCAGACAGCCTGGGATTGAACCCCAGCTTGATTCCTTATTAGCTGCGTGATCATGGACAGGCTCCTATGAGTTCACAGGCACGTAGGCAAGCCCTCTGTGTGCCCATGAATGATAATACCCACTCAGAGCTGTTGTGGAGATTTTAGAGATGGTAGTGAACGCCGCGGTAGGCATCAGGATCTGAGCTGTTCTTATCCCATACTACTTTTTTGCCTTTGATGGTCTCTCTGCTTCAAGTACCACCCTCCCTTTTCTATCCGGGGAGCATAGAGTTACTGGTGCAACGTCCCTTCCTCTCTAGAGCCTTCTGTGGTTAGCGTGATGCTTTCTCCTCTGGGTTCCTCTGGGTTCCTATAGCTCTTCACGCATACCTCTTAGAGCGCCTCACACACCGCAACCGTGTTTCTTATTGTAGAGGCGTTCTCCTCCCTCTCTGGATTACAGGTTCTTGAAGAGCAGGGGCCATATTTTATACATCTTTTCATCTTTAGGGACAAGATGGTCCCTCAGACAGAATAAACACTTGCCACTGCCTGTTGAACTAATAATGAAGGATAGACAATGGGGGGATGGATGAAGTGACATGCCCAGGATCACAGAATTCTGGTCTGCATTTAGTGTATGTTAGGAAGAGTGCTTTCCTGAGCTTCCGGTTTCTCATTTGGAAAACAGAACCAATAATAATGGTACCTAGGTCTCAGGGTTGGGAGGGTTAAATGAGGTACATACAGGGCAGTGTTCAAGTATGAGCTTTAGAATCAGATTGTTTGAGTGCAAGTCCCAGCTTCACTACTCATAAGTTATGTGAGGTCTGATATGTTCTCGACCTCGCTGTGCCCAGAGAAGATCGATCTTAAACCAAAAAGAGCATATCATCATTAATGGGCTATTCAGAGAATGAAAGGAGGTACTCTTTATGAAGTCACCAGTGCCTGGCACAGAGTAGGTATTCAGCAAATAAGTATTGGTTCCTTCCCACTTTCTCCAAACCTGTAGGCCCTGGACTCTGAAAGTCCAAAACAGCTGTTCAAATGCTACATTTTGCTCTGAGTGACTAATGTCCCTTAAGCCAAAGTTGGAAAGCCGACTCCAGAACTAAGCTTACATTCAAGTGCTGAATTAGATTCAGGGAATGTGGCTGCCTGGTTTATTTAATTAATAAGGAAACTTTGGAAAAGGGGGCAATTTAAAATCAACAAGCATGCCAAGGAAATTAAAAAGAAAGAACTAGCCCACAATTTCATATGTGGGTTTCATATGTCATTGGAATAGTCCCTTCTGTAAAGACATGAATAGTGGGATCATCCAAACCCAAGTTAATGTTTTACAAACTGTAAGACCAATGGCCGGAATTCTGTTTGGGGAGCAAATGAACCAGTTAATCAGTGTACTGCCCTGTAACGATTCTTGAATTTCCTACTTCTTCATCATAACATTTTCATAATAAACTCATTATTCAAAATTCTCCAGTGGCCACATGTCTATTACTAAAGCATAATACTAAAGGGTATGGAAGAGAAAAAAAGGTATTTTCGTTTTGAACCTGGAATCCCATCATACTCCCAGACCGACTGCCCCAAACCTCCTTTAGGTAGGATTTAGAAGAGGTTGAAATGAGGTTGCCCAGGACCCTGGGAGCTACGGTTGTCAGTGGCCCAGTCAGCCAGCATTTGGCAGTTCAGTTCAGATAGGAAACTGGAGAGGGCAAGGGTCTCAATAGACCCAAAGGATGAGCTGCACGGTGGGGGAGGTGGAGGGCAGGAATCTTATTAGCAAAACCAGCTGCCTGCCAAGTTGGGCGTGTGTCCGAATTTCTGAAGAAAAGGAAATCGCAGCTGTTAGCTTTAGCCTCAAGCCTCTAAGGACTGGGAAGAAAGTGGGGTGGGGGTGGCTAAGGAGAGTACTCCACTCCCTCTGCCCCAAGCACACTCTACCTGCATACTGCACCCTGAACTTTCTTAACCTAACACCTCCTTATCCAGACCTTGAACCAGGTCAGACACCTGCTCCAAAAACTCTTCCCGGATCTCTCCAATTGGGGGAAGAATCGCTCTCTTCTTCCCCATGTGCCTGGGGAACTTTGTGTCTCCGTTTTAAAATTTCTCAGACTTCTTTACGATATGCCTGCCAACCTCCTCCATTCTTTTTTTCTCTTATCTTCCTCTTTTTAAATAGCTTTATTGGGGGTATAATTGACATACGATAAACCACATGTACTTGAAGGCACAATTCCTTATGGATGGACCTGCGAACCATAGCACCACCAAGACAGCGAACGTATCCATCGCCCCAAAGGTTTCTTCGTGGCTCCCTTCTCCAAACAGACACCCATCTGCTTTCTGTCCCTGTAGATCAGCATTTCCTACAGTTCTATATAAACGGAGTGATAGAGTATATCCTCTTTTTCGAGTGGCTTCCCTCACTGAGCACAGCTATGTTGAGATTCATTTATTCTACCTTCCCTCTTCCCCGAAACATGGGCTTCCCTGGGGAGAAATGGGGTGCAGCCAGAACACGAAGCTCGACATAGGGCACACAGGAAGAGCCATGGTGGAAGACATTGGGGTGTGATGGGCAGATCTCTCTGGACTTGGCATCAGGACATGCATGGATCTCACGTATAGAGTCATGCCCGGACTCGATCACTGCCAGCTGTGCAGAAGTGAGTCATTCATAATCCGAGCCTCAGTTTCCTCATTTGTAAATTGGGATGATGATACATCTCCCTGCTCTGGGGAGAGCTCTGTGCGACTCCACAGAGCCCAGGGATAAAGTGCTCTGTAAACTGTGAAGGGTCAGTCCTGGGTGAGGATTAGGCCTGAATCAAGCCAGCAGCATAGTGGGAACACCCCAGCTCCAAGGGCTATTTAAAGGCCTGCACGCCGGGCGCCTGGGTGGCTCAGTCGTTTGAGCGTCTGACTTCGGCTCAGGTCACGATCTCACGGTCCGTGAGTTCGAGCCCCGCGTCGGGCTCTGGGCTGACTGCTCAGAGCCTGGAGCCTGTTTCAGATTCTGTGTCTCCCTCTCTCTCTGACCCTCCCCCATTCATGCTTTGTCTCTCTCTGTCTCAAAAATAAATAAACGTTAAAAAAAAAAAAAAAAAATTTAAAGGCCTGCAAGCATTTCTTTCCAGGGACGATGCATGGTTTGTCGATTCCTCACAGAAATGGCCAATAAGGGTTATGCGTGGTGGCCTTTAATCCTGGCCCAGTCACCAAAATTTCAAGGATTCTTTTCCCTCAACCTCCTCGCCTCCTCTTTCCTCTGCATAGGCTGTGTTTATTTACAAGGCCTCTCTCCCTCCAGAGAGCTGCATGTGACCGGAGGATTCCTCCTCTGGCCTGGAGCCTGCTGATAAGGGCAGTCCATCTGCTGGGGGCTCCAAGGCCTGCAGGAACAGGAACTGAGCAGTGGAGGGGAGCAGAGGGGGAGCCTGCCAGGCCTGGCTGTGGCTTCCTTTGGCCAGGACTGACAGAGGGGGGGATGAGGTGTGACCGGAGAAAAGGAAATAGTTGTCTCCCGTTGGAAACCGACTTGACCTATAAAATCACACCAGACTTGACGATGCTTCCTATGCACCACCCCTTCCCCGCCCCCCCACCATGAACCGAATTTCTCATTCGCTGCTGCTTAGGGAAGAGAGGTGAGGTAGCTGCTAGGACACACACAGGGAGATTCAAGAGCTAGCAGCACTTGGGGAAGCCACTCTCCCTCCTGGCCAGGCAGGCTGTCGTCAATTAGAGCTACCTTTTGTTGAATACCTGCTCTGCATCAGGCACTATGTTTTATCTAAGCTTTACAGTGTAAGCTTCAAAGCCATACGGAGGGGGGAATATGCACCCTCTCATTTCACAGCTGGTAAAGGTGAAATAACACGTCCAAGGTCACTTAGGACGTGAGCCAGAATTTGAACTCCATGATGTCTGACAACGGAATCCATGTTCTTTTGAGAATTTGAGGACATTGATTCTCAAAGAACGAACTTAATAATAAATTATTTCCTGGTCATGCCCTGTTAAAAGAAGGCTCTGTGACCAATTTAATATAGGGAATGTTATATATAATGTCCCTATCATGAAGACCCACGGTGTACTTTTGTGTCTAGAAGGTTCTGAAATAAAACCTTAAAAAAAAAAAAAAAAAAGTGGGGAGTGCCTGGGTGGCTCAGTCAGTTGAGTGTCTGACTTCGGCTCAGATCATGATCTCTCCTTTGTGGGTTCGAGCCCTGCACCAGGCTCTGGGCTGACAGATCAGAACCCGGAGCCTGCCTCAGATTCTATGTCTCCCTCTCTCTCTTGCCCCTACCTTGCTCGCACTCTGTCTCTCAATAAAATAAAATGCTAAGAAAGTTTTTAGAAGGTTCTGAGAAATCTTAGCATAAAGGAACTCACCTTTTTTTCCAACCAAGAATTTCCCACATTAAATTGATCACCCATCTTTTTTCCTATGAAACCTCTATTCATATTCCTCAGAACAAGTGTTCCTCAGAGCATTGTGTGAGAATCACAGCTGAGTCAGAACTGGAGGGATTATAGGGTTTATCCACCTTACTCTAACGAGTGCATTAACAACACCTTTTATTAACATCTCCAGTGATGAGAGACTTATTACCTGCTAAGACAGCTTGCTCCATTCTTGCACAAACTCAGTGGTTACAACAGCACTGCCCAGCAGAAAGGCTGCAAGCTACATGCGTGAGTCTAGGTTTCCCAGAGGCCATGGGGGAAAGTAAAAAAAGAGCAGGAAAAACTCATTTTAATAACCTATATTAATTAACTCAATGGACCTCATGAAACTATCATTTCAACATGGAATCAGTAAAACAGTGATTAATGGTATATTTTATTTTTTCTTTTGCTTTTTAAATTAAGTCTTTGAAATCCAGATTAGACACATTTCACGTGCTCAATGGCCATGTTTGGCTAGGGTCTAACATGTCAGGTGGCACAGCATTAGAAGATTCTTCTTTAGGCTGAGCCAAACCCTGCCTTCCTGTGCCCCTTCTCCATGGTCCTCAGAATCAAGGGCTTGGTCTATAGATGTGTAACTTTGTCACCACCCCAAGGATGAGTTCTGTTTGGCTACATGCTTGTATGTGTGCATTAAGTCCCCCCCTTCATAGAGCTCAGCCCTCTGGCAGTGGTCTGCTGAGGTCTGTCTCCCCTTTTAAAGGGTTTTCCAAACTTCAAAGTGCTGTATAAATAAAAGGCCTTATTCTCCTGACTCCTAGTGGGGCAGACTTAGAATCACCCAGGATTTTAGTGTTCTCGTTACGTGGTTATGTTATATTCAACCCACAGGCAGCTGGTCATACTGTGTCTGGCCTGCAGCTACTCCCGTTTTCTCCCTGGGCCTCAGTTTTCCTATCTGTCAAATGGCTGATTTGAGATTTCTAGGATTTAGACTCTTTCTGCCTCATCTCACCCCCACCACTCTCTCTGCCTACTACATTTCCTCTTAAACGAGGTCTTAATCTAGAATTCAGGAAATAGTTATATCCTCCCATATACTATAACAATAAGTATTTTTTTTGAGCGTTTATCATGTACGGGGCACTGTGCTAAGAACCTTATGAAATAGCATCTCATTTAATCCCCTTCACACCTGACCAAAGTCACTACTGTCATGATTCCCTCTTATAATCGTAGAGACTAAGGCATCAGGTGGTTGAGTCATAGATCCCACGCCTGATAAAGGGAACAGCTGGAGATACCAGCCCCGGGGCCTGCTCCCAGTCTCTGATCGCAGGTCCAGACTGTGAACCGGAGCTAGGCCCAGGCCTCGGACTACTCAACAGGGCACAAGGGCCCAGGGGAGCAGCTTTTTGCTTTTCATTGCTGTTTTCACTGCTGCTAAAACCCACAGAGCGTCCTCCTCCTGTTTTGCCGAGGAAGGAAATACTGGTATACTTTCCTTGCTAAGGAAATCCTACTCTTCACAAGTCAACTTTCTTCCCATCCTCTTGGCCTTTCAGGAAAGGGCCCGAGGTCCCCGGGAAGCCTCTGGAAGAGACCTGAGGAACTCAGCGTGCCCTGTCTAGGGCAGGGGTATTTTTAGAACAGGCCGCACTGTTTACAAGGAAGCCAGTCCCCTGAGCCTGCCCTCTCCCTCCAGGCCCCACCCGCCACCGGGCTCCTCCAGGCCCTTCCTGCCTCTCTCCCTCCTGGCTGCTCCCTTCCTGTCATCTCTGTGGGCACGTGGGCTGCATCAGCACACGGGTGCACTGTCACTACTGTCCGGGAGACACAACTGAGCAAAGCCACAGCCCGGGGCCCCGAGAGCCTCCTGGGAGGGCCAGCTGTGACTCGGCACTGGAAAAACACAGGAAGCTGCCACCGGTTGAGAAAATGGCCCTGGCAGTTGGCGATGGACTGGAAATCCTGCAAATGGGCTCAGCTGCGAGTGCCAGGTGCTTTCAATTGTGACAAGTCACTTACCCTCCTCGGCCTCCTCTGACGCAGCTGTAGAGCAAGGAGGGCTTGAAGGCCCGGGCTGCTCTCTGTTCAGTAACTGAATGTCTGGGCCTCCCCAACGGTGCGGTGCGAGCACTCAGGCCTCCCTCAGGGAGGTGGCGGGAGGTACTAAATGGAGTGAAAGCCCTGGCACGTGGTGGGCATGCGATCCACAGGAGCTCCGATAATAATTCCCTATCTCCAGCACCCCACACTGTGTCTGGCACAAAGTTGCTTCTCCACGGGGATGTTCTCCTTTAACCTTACAGCTCGGGGGTCTTTCACCTCGAAGTCTGTACAGAACCTCTCCTCAAACTATGCACTTTTAAAAAGGTTTTTTGTGTATTTATTTTGAGAGAGAGAGAGAGAGAGAGAGAATCTCAAGCAAGCTTCACGCTCAGTATGGAGCCCAATGCGGGTCTCCATCTCGCACACCAGGAGATCATGACCTGAGCCAAAATCAAGTCATGCAGCTTAACGGACTGAGTCACCCAGGTGCCCCCAGCACTTTTTCAAAAAAAAATTTTTTAACTTTTATTTATTTTTGAGAGCATGAGCAGGGGAGGGGCAGAGAGAGAGGGAGACACAGAATCTAAAGCAGGCTCCAGGCTCTGAGCTGGGGCCCAAACCTGCAAACCACATGACCATGACCTGAGCCGAAGCCGGATGCTTAACCGACTGAGCCACCCAGACGCACCCCCAGCACTTTTGTAAATTAAGTATTTATTCCTGTTGCCCAACACTGCACCACCGTACCGCTTTGGTTCAGGAGTCTTCTAGCAAAAGCCTCTTCTCTGAGTCACAGTCCTGTGGCTTCCAGGCCAGGCTGCCCACCTGTACCCGCGCCACATTGGCTCTGGAGACAGTGGACCTGGCCCAGGGAACCAGTCTTCTCAGGGTCCGACCCTAAACTAGCAGGGCTTGGAGGGGAAGCTCGACCCAAGCAGCCCAGCCGCTACCCAAGCTTCCCTGGGCGTGGGTGTGGAGATTACAAGGCCTCCCTCCTTAGTCCCGAGGGCAAGCTAGACTTCTCCAGCAGCTGCAAGAGATCTAGGGATTATTAGAGGCCGTTAAATTCCCACCATGCATCCCTCCCACCCCACCTCCTCCGCTCCCCCTCCTGTTTCCCGCTTCCCCTCCTCCTCTTCCTTCTCTTCGTAACCATCCTCCTTCTCTCCCTGCTCCTCGCCACGGTTATGCTTTTGACCCAAGTGACAACCTACTGTATTTGAAGTACCAGTGGTGGGGAGAGGGACTGACTTCTCTCTGTATAGCCTTACGCCGCTCCTTCTCAAAGTCCTTCCACAAAGATGTCTCGGGCCCTCTGGTGTGCCAGCAAGTCGGAGACACGGCTGGGTGCTAGCACCAAGGGCTACCTAGCCTGGTGGGCTGGGACCCCGGCAGCATTCCTGGTTGTTGAGGAAGTTGCATGTTAAAGTGGCGTCACCTTCGACCACCTTCCCTATCGTCTCAAGGTCATGCATTCACACTTTTTCCAGTGTGGTTTTACGGTCACGCCATGTATTCCTTTAACCTTAATGAGAAGGTGACACTTTTGGAGCATGTAATTACAGAAAGAGGTGTCCTTCCTTTTCTCCCCATTCCCTGCTCACTAGACCAAAAAAAAAAAAAAAAAAAAAAAACAGAAAAAAAAAAAAAGCATGTTTAATAGGACAAAAGCCTGAAAGGGTAATGGGGCAGGCTGGCTAAGGCTAACACGTGTGGCTGGAGTGTAGCATTTGGTTGGGGCAAGAGTGAATGCCAGGAGAGGAGGCTACAGACAGATACAGGACAAATCATGCCAGCAGCCACCGCCAGGAGCCATTGCTCCCCGCCATTGTGCATCAGGGCCTGACTTGATCAGTAGACTTCTCGGGAAACTGTAACGACTCGTTTTGCTCCGTTGAACCCCCTCAATGCCTAACCCCTGACCTTACAGACCTGCAGGGTTTTCCAGGGATGTGGTCATTCCCAACCCTCTTCCCCACCCACCTTCTGTTTCTTAATAGCTGGGTGGCCTTAGACAAAGTCCTTCATCTTTTGTGGCTGTATTTTTCTCATCTGTAAATCAGAGAAAGTGTGTGTGTGTGTGTGTGTGTGTGTGTGTGTGTGTGAACGTGCATGAACACACACACACACAGATACACGCACATACACGCTCACCAATGGTTGTTATGAAGCTTAAGTCAATGAAGGAAGCCCTTTGGAAAGCACAGGCAGTTCTCTATCTCTCCTCGGCCTCAGCTGATATTCCCATTCCGCGAGGGGAAATCCTCACCCGGAAAGCCATGTGCACACGGGCACAGGTCCCAGGGCAGGCGCCTCCACAGAGGCTGGGTCTGTCTCTTTCCGTTTCCCTGTTGACTTCCAGTACAACTGCCGTCGGCTTGTGAATGGGCAGGCAGCTCCCCGCGATGTGGCCCGGTGCCAGGCTGATGACCCACCGAGCCTGCACAGGCTCTGTGACTGGTACCAAGGACCAGAGAGGCCCACGGCCCTCTGCCCTGGATGGGGAATGTCAGGTGTCCAGACAGGGTGGGGCAAGAGCTTCTTACGTTCAGGCTGCAGCTCAGACATAACCTGCCACCTCTACAAAGGCCTCCTAGTAAGATGAAGAAGTGAAACTGGAGAGGTGATCTGAGCCAGGAAAGGGGGTGACACGGGAGGAGAAGGGATCCCCAGGAGAGGATGAAGCTTCTGCAAAGGCACAGAGGTACCAATAAGCAGGAAGTTTGAAGCCCATGGAAGCTCTTCCTCTGCATGCAGCTGCCCACCTGTTAATGAGCTGCTTCAATCCTTGCCTCTCCCCGCTGCCCCCACCCCCATCGATTATCAAATTCTGAAGCTTCTCATGTCTTATACAGTCCAGGCACCCGTCTTCTCTTCCCTAGCCCTATGGCCACTGCCTGGAACTTACAGCCCTTCTGGCCTAGACTAATTCAAACAGCTTCCTAACTGTTCTTTCCTCTAGTTCCTGGCCCTCCCCTCCAATCCACCAGCCTCACAGTTGCCAAAATGATCTTTCTGATATGTGAAATTCTGATTGTGACATGTCCCTCTGCTGCTGAAATCCTTCAAGGGCTCCCTACCACCTTCCAGGTCTTTTCTGTAGCTTAGAACCCAGGACCCTCTGTGATCGGACCCAAGCATCTACCTCTCCTGACTCATTTCCCACCCAATCCTACACAAGCCCTGAGTTCCTGCCACACTAAACTTCAGTTCCCCGAGGAGGCATACACACTGTTTTAAGCGGCCTGGTGTTCTTACTTTTATCTGGATTCCCCTGCACCCCTATTTCCCTGGCTAACTCCTACTCCTCCCTTAGAACACAGTTCAGGAGTCACCTCCTCTAGAAACATTCTCCTGACCCTTCCTGTTTTTTTCCTTTGTTGCCCACCATACATATTCCTCTAGTACACAGGTTCTTAACATCCAATGGGATTTAGGAGCTTTGAGAACTTTCATGGGGGATAAAATGCATTTTTATGTTCACTAACCTTTGCCTAAAATTTAACATTTCCTTCAATTATGAATGTAGGCTCAAAGCACACTGATATCTGCTATACCTGTGATTCATCACCAATAAAAATCACAGAAATGTTCATATCACTTTGGAGTTATTGCAGATTATCTCACAAATTGTCTATGTTCACCAGCATTTTGAAATTTCAATAGTTAGTAAACCTATAGATCTGATTATTTAATGTGTAAGTACACTCATAAATTATCACCACTTTGATTTTTTCTACATATTTTGTTAATTCTTTCTAAAAACAGTTGACTTCCTTTGCTGTTGCATATGTTTTACTTTGGGCATGTTATTTTAGAGAGAGAACACAAGACGGGGAGAGGGGCAGAGGGATAAAGAACCTTGAGCAGCCTCCATGTTTAGTGTGGAGCCCAACACAGGACTCTATCCTATGACCCTGGGATCATGATCTGAGCCAAAATCAAGAGTTAGATGCTCAACCTGCTGAGCCACCCAGATGCCCCATACTTTATGCATTTTTAAATGTTATTCTGAGAAGAGGTCCATGGGCTTCACCAGCCTGCCCAAGGGCTTCCTGTCATGAAACAGTTACTCTTTCTCTGACAGAAACCTGTAACACCCTCCACTAAAACTGTTGGTTTATCTTGTCCATCTCTATCAACAAATTTGGAGCACTTAAAAACATGAGACCATCTTTCTACTGGTAAGGCTTAGTACAATGCATTGCACCTAGTATATTCCAAAAAATATTTTGGGGGGAATGATAAAAAAAATAAGAAGACAAAAAGGAAGGAAGGAAAGGAAGGAGGAAGGGAGGAAGTAAATTTGATCTTCAAAGAGCATCTGTTCTCTCCGTCTGGAACACTGTTCCAGATCTCTCCAAGACTTGCTGCCTGCCTCCTCTATGTTTGCTCTCATGTCCTCTCCTCAGTGATGCCCTCCATGGCACCATATTTGAAGTTCCAGTTCCAGAACCACCACCCCAGGTATGCTCTGTCCTTCTTCCCTGCTTTATCTTCTTCACATTTGCCACCATCTGACATACTATATTTTTCTGATTTTTTATTCATTTATATTCTGTCTGCCTTCACTAGAATATAAGGTCCCTGAAAGCTGGGACCTTTATCTCAGATTCATTTCTGTATCTCTAACACACGAAAGAGTGTGTTACTATCTAACAGATAGTAAGCATGATGTAGATATTTGATGAATGAGTGACTGAAGGAACCACATGGTGGACACCAGTCAGTTAAACCAGTCTCCGCTCTGCAGATGAGGGAGCCAGAGCCGGGAGACTTTGAGGCCCCAGGTCACACAGAGAGTGGCTCACAGAGCTGAGTGGATTTGAGAGTGGCGGAAAGAAGTGTGGGTTGTTTGCATTGGGCTTGGAACCCCAGCTTTGGTCCTAAGGCCCAATGCATGTTTTCAGTGGAGAAATGACAGAGCTCTGGGAGGACTGGTCTGACCCAGGACCAGGACTGAGGAACAGATGGAGCCTCATCAGGGACATGTCTTACCTTCAGGCCATTGCTGTTGGATCCATAGTTTGGATTTGTAAAAAATCCTGCCACTCTGTCTTCTGGTAAAGACAGCCTGTTCACCCTGTGAGGTCTGACAGCTCCAAGGATCCCTGGAGGACTCAAGAGCCACAATGAGTGGGTCCCCTTGGATTCCTCACTGCTCTTGTGTAAACCTCTACCACAGTGCTTACCCAGCTAGGCCAGAATGTTCCCTTTTCTGTGAGCTCTTTGATAAGAGGACTACATCGCAGTCTTCTCTCTTTGGCATTGGAAGACCAGAGCTTGACACATAGTAGATTTGTAGTGACAATTTATTGAAAGAAAAATGGTAATCAGAAAATTACAAATGCTATGGTGATCATTAGTCTCAGTCATGGGGAGAGGTATGAACTTTGATTGAGCTATAGTATAACAGGTACTCTGCTGGTACCTGAGCTACATTACCAAGTGCAGTGGGGCCCCTGACCTCCAGGAGCGCAGAGCAGAGACAGAGAATGAATGAGCAAAAACAACACAGTGTGTCAACAATTGAGGGGCTGCACTTAGGAAGGCATGCCCTGAATCCTCTGGTACTTACCAACCTGAAGTTATGTTATTATTTAATTACTTCTACTCTGTCTTCTCACAAGAATGTAAGCTCCAAGAAGGCAAGGGTTTTGTCTTGTTCATGGCTTTCCTCCCAGCACATAGTAGGTGCTCACAGGAAGTCCCTGTGAATGAATGCATGGCTTGAAGAAGCACAGAGGATTGTGGGTGCCTACCCCAGTCTGGGGGTGGGGGTCACAGAAGACTTCTGGGAGGAAGAGGTCTTGGCCAGAACCTAGTGTTCCCAAAACTTATATCTCCTATTTCATGACTTCCTCCCAACTCAGTGGGGTCACACCCACTGTATGAAGAAACAACACTCAGTAGAGGGGAATCAGCTTGGTAAAGCCCACTCAGCTGGCACAGCAAAGACTTGAACCTGGGTCTCCCAAGGTTCTCCACACAGGCCTAGAAAACCACTTAAGAGGGAACGAAGTCCAGAAGACAGATCATCAACCCAACCGCAACATCCACCACCACCATCATCATCATCAACATCATCATCATCATTCTTATGGCAGCTAAATTTTAACAAGTGTTCATACTATGACAGGTACCTTTCTAGGACTCTACACTTGTTAACTCATTCTTCAAAACCACCTTCTGATGTGGGTTCAATTGTTGTTCTCAGTTTATAGATGAGAAAACTGAGGCACTGTGAAATAACTTTGTTAGGTCACACTGGTGGTAAGGAAAAAGTCCAAGATTCAAACTCACGCAATTTGGCCTCGGAGTCTGCACTCTTAACCATTTCATCTTTTGGTTTAACAGGCCATGTCCACCTCATCCAAGTCTAGAAGACTTTTAGAGACATCTAGCATTTTTATCAGCATTTTTATGTTCCAGACACTATACTAGGTTCTGTGGGGGAAAGCTACAAAAAAGAAACCAATAAAGTTTCTGCCTTCAAGAGGTGGCCAATCTAGAATAGTAGATGGATAAGAAATCAATGGATCTAAAATAGGAGACACAGCAGACGTTTCCCGAAGCTAGGGCATTTGAGCTGGGTTTTGTGAAGGTAGGAAAGGTAAAAAGCAGAATGATGCTCTAGAAGGCCACCAAATGTATCCTATGTATCCTTTCCTCCAGGCACAGGTGTAGATCCAGTGTTGGGGAGCATCGAATCCCTTTGTAGTTTACAGGACGAGAGTATGGATTCAAGACAGGGGCAAATCAAAGGAAGACTAGGGCCTGGATCCTCGAGAGTTTGGACTGTTGTATTAAACGAAATTGTTCACTCTTTAGTATATGATGATCTATCAGTTTTGTGAAAAAGGAAGTAAAAGAATCTGACCTGCATTTTAAGAAGATAACAGGATGAGTATGAAGACTCACTCCAGAAGGAGAAGGCTGAAGAGAGCAAGCCTGGTGGATCTTTTGCTGTGTGATCAGCCACCCCATAATGTAGTGGCCTAAAACAACTACCATTTCATTACTGTTTTCAAGTCTGTGAGTCAAGGGGCAGTTCTGCTGTCAACTAGTGGGCTGCTCACATGTCTGATGGGCACTAGATATTGGGTGGGGCAATAGGGTGACTGGACCACACATCTGTCATTAGCCTGGGCTTCTTTGCAAGGTAGCAGTTTCAAGGTTACCAAGAACTGGAAAAGAACACAAGCCATGATGCACATGTACTTTTCAAGCCTCTGTTTATGCCAGGTCTCTTAATGTCTCATCGACCAACCATAGATCCAAAAGGCAGAACAATGGACACCACTTCTCAAAGGCAAGAACAGTAAGGTCACTTAACAAAGTGGTGTGGATGCAGGGATGGGATGAATTTAGGAATATTTTTGTTAGGAGGCATTGTAATGAGCCAAGCGAGAAATAATAGTTGTTTAACCTGGGAAGTGGCAGAAGAAATGGAGAGATGATCAGAGCATATTTGAAACACATTCAGGAGATTATTTGTAAGAGAGAGGAAAGAATAAAGAATGCACCCCCAGGTTTTTGGCCAGAGCATCTGGGCAGATGGTCCCCTGGATCAATGAAGGGAACCAATAGGAAGATCAGGTTTAAAAGTGTAGACACATTCCAGGTCATATAGTTCTTCTGAAATCTTTGAATGTGCTACCTTCAGGAGGAAAGTAGGAAGGAGTGAAAAATGCTCCTTCACTAACTTTCCCTCCACTATGACCATGTGGTCCAAATGGAAAGTGAGATCACTTACATGACACTGATTTTCTAGCAGTATGGATCAGATGGCCAGGTGTAGACATCCGATCCATACTAGGCTAAAGAGAGTACCCAGCCCCACCTCCACTGCCAGCCAGGTCTACTATGTACAGTTGTGCAGGTTGTGCCATGAACAAGTTTGTCTGGAAGGCAGGATAGAGGCTTGAATCCAGTCTATGCTCTACTATACTAGTGGGCCTACAGCACCTGAGGATGAGATGCCTTCTTCTAACTCCTACAGAGGCACTCTCTGTGTTGTCAGCCCCACTTACTGCTCCTGGGTGGGGCAGGGCAGGGCAGGGGATGGGGAATGTGCCACACTAGGCAAACTGGACTCCTCTATGAATTATCCTATTGGAGTTGGAGAAGAGGTTTTTTCCACTCTGATCTTAAAAGCTGTGTAGATGGGAGCCCACAGACATCCATGTCCCTATGATACACAGAGCTGTTGACACACAGCAAAGCCAGTATATCATGGGATTCAGACAAAGAGAGAGAGAGAGAGAGAGAGAGAGAGAGAGAGAGAGAGAGAGAGAAAGTTGTCAGAATAAGAGCTCCCTGTTTCAGCCAACTCCACCCTTCCTGGGGCTTGGTAGTTTGGTTTTGCTCTCATTCTGCAATTCTGCTTATATTCTCATTTAAAACTCCCCTTTTGGAGCACCTGGGTGGCTCAGTCAGCTAAGCTTCTGACTTTGGCTCAGGTCATGATCTCACAGTTCATGGGTTTGATCCCTGCATTGGGCTCTGTGCTGACAGCTCAGAGCCTGGAGCCTGCTTTGGATTCTGTGTCTCCCTCTCTGTCCCTCCCCTGCTTGAACTCTGTCTCTCTGTCTCTCTGTCTCTCTCTCTCTCAAAAATAAATAAACATTTAAAACTTTTTAAAAAAACTCCTCTTTTTGCTCAAGTAAGTTTAAATTGGGATTTTCCTTCTTGCAACCAATACAGTTCTAAACAATAAAAGCAAGAAGGTCATGAGTTGAGATTTGTAGAGGAGGGATAGGCATGAAAGACAGGTCAGAGGCAGAATTAAAGGATGTGGTCACCAATTCAAGGAGTCACATAGAAGAAGGGGTGTCCAGGGGGGAGGTCCCAGGCCTTTGGTCTGAACAATTGGAGAAGGATGGCAGTATCTTTAGCAGAAGTAGGCAATCCAGAAGATAAACTATTGGGGTAGAGTGGGGGGGTAGAAGAAGGAAAAATGTATTCTTCCATTCATTCTTTCATTCACTGAACAATTATTTGCCAAGCCCTGTTGAGGCACTGGGGATTCAACAATGGACAAGGTGGGTTAGGTTTTGATAGTGTTTATGGGTCATCATTGACTTCTTTATTGAAATGACAGTAAGCACCACCTGTGGGCTATGCACGGTCCATAGAACTGAGCATAAATCTAAGCAGTGATGTCCAGCAGGCAGCTGGAAAGAGGGTTGAGTTGGCATTTCTGTTGTAAGCGTCATCCCCATAGGGATAATTTTGGAAGACGTGGGAGACAGCACTTGGAGAAGAGAAGTCTAGCTCCACATGCTTTGTCCATCATGCCTCAGCTTCAGGGTTGAGCTGAGAACACATTGTTTCTTTGGCCCTTGTCACTGAAGCAGCCACAGAAAGAGCAGGGGTTTAGGAGTCCGATCTGGTTGACAGCCTGGGTTCACACACCAGCCCCTCCAGGTAACCATGTGAATGACCCTGAATGAGTGGGCTTGCCTCTTGGAGTCTAGGTGTCCTCAGCTACAAAATGAAGATATGAACACTCCCGCCAGTGTTGACGGTAAGAGAGAATATAGAAGTGCATTCACTTGACCACAGATATGTAGTGAATGCCCATATGGACCAGGTTCTAGACTACAAGATTAAATGGAAGTCAGTATTAGGGGGCCCCTCTGAGAGAGACATGTGAATCTTTGGGGCTACCATGGCTGGGTTCTGATTCACCTAAAGCGGATGATCTCTCTCTGCCCACCACAACCTACACCAATCTGCCCCTTCCCCAGCCCATTCAAAAGGCAACATTTTCTACAATTAGAGAAGAAAGGGAAAAATGACTGTTCTGCTGTTCTCTTAGAGCTGTTCTCTAGAGCAGCAGAAAAAGGGCCCACGTGAGCCATGCTGTTCTTGGCAGCCGCTACCCCACTCCTCACAGCCAGAGGCTTAAAGCTTTATTTGTGGTTTAAGTTACAAGCAAGGGCGAAAACCCCAGAAAAGGGGGGGAGAAGGGAGAAAACATTTTAAAAGTTGAGAAAATTGCCCTGTGTTCTCAAGTGAGGGCAATTTGTCCAAACACCTGAGCTCTGTAGAATCCTAGTGGTTTGACTGTGGTTTTATATTTTGGGGCTCTGGGCCCAGTGTCAGGGGTGGGGAGCATTTTTTCATACATGGAGAAAATCACAAAATCACTTTTTACAATATATTAATGAGTAGCTTTACCATTTCAATGGCGACATTGTTGGAGATTTTGAAAAAAAAATCCAGGTCCAGGTTTTGGGGTGGTTCTGTTTTGAAGAGTGCTACATAAAGCATTTCACAGTCAGTACAGGCCGTGTCTAGGTGTTGACCCCAAGATCGAGAGTGGAGGAGGTTAAACATTTTAGGGATAGAGACCTTTAAGGTCTTCAAGTCCAGCCCTCTCTTTACTCTGAGGACAAGAACAAGACCCAGAGAAAGCAGGAAGCCTGCCCAAGGTAGCACAGTATGTTTGTGGTAGAAGCAAGTCTAGACCCCAGGCTCCTGGACTCTGAAGGTCCTTCTGGCAAAGCCTTTGAGGCAGTCCAGAGGTGACATTCCACCTCAGAAAGCATGACTGGCCTCCCCTTCATGTTGACATTTCTGCGGCAGTGACTTTGAAAGCTGCTTTTTATGGCCCTGGCTCTGGAAGGGCAAACACTGTTATCAGTAGAACAACACAGGTGGCTTCTAAAGCTGGGCCCAGGTGGAGCCGAGCAGGAAGGGAGGTCCCTCCGCACAGGCAGACATGACCCAATCACCTGTCTGGGTTCAGAAAGTGCAGACACTCCTTGGAGAGCAGGACAAGAGGCCAGTGTGGTGGTGAAGGGCTGGCTTTGGGGCAGACAAGATGGGTTCAAGTCCCAGTGACCCTACTTACCAACTGTGCAGTGAAGACAAGCTCCCGGACAGAGCTGTAAAACAGAAACAATGATCCTCCGTGCAAGTGCTCGAGAGCCACATGCTGCTGGTGGCCACTGTATTAGCACAGGCCCAGGGTTACCAGTCAGTTGGCCATGCTGGGAGGGGCACTGGGCTCTTGATGTTGGTTGCTTGCTTCTGGGTCTTGCCCAAGACTAGCTCTAAAAGCTCAGGCTCCTGGCAGAGACATCAGGGCTCCAGGCTCCTCTCTCTCCTCCTTGGCCCTGTTGACAATGCAAAGATTTGGCTTCAAGACGGGCAGCCTGAGTGTCCCTCTTGTGCTTCCTAGAGCAGAATCCCAGAGTGAGAGGAGCTAGGGGCCAGGGACCAGGGGCTGGGCGATGCCTGATGTAAATGCCAGTGTGTAGAGTCAGAAAGCCTTGGACTCAAGCCCCAGGCCTCTCACTCAGGGGTTAGTGGCCGTTGGTAAGCCACTGAACCTCTCTGAGCCTCAGTTTCCACATGAGTGCTCTCTGCCTGCCAAGTCATGTACTAATGAAGGAATGAGGCAGCAGAGGTAGTACTCTGTGAACAATGGGACACTCTTAAAAGTAAGGGGTTTGCTTTCTCCTTGCTTTGCTTCTTTTTTTCACTAAAAAAGTATTTAGATGGAGGCTGGTAGCTGCCTTTGAATCCGATGTAAATGGCTGTTGTACTATTTGGAAACATTCTCCAGAAGTCTGGGGATTAGAAGAACCCAGGATACCGGTGACACAATGGAGGGGTTCCCTGGGGGAAGGGGCAGAGGGAGGAGAGAAAGGGGAAGCGTTCCTTGAACATTATATTCTAGATACCACGACGGTCACTTTCATACAGAGAGAGTGATGGCCACCATGATGATGATGATGATGATGATGATGATGGCTGACCGTATCGACAGGTTCAGTTCTGAGTGCTTTATGCATAGTAACCTGTTTTTGCACATGAGGCAACTAGGCACGGAGGAGTTAAAACAGGGCAGCAAGTTCACCCAAACTGCAGTTTAAATCCCAGTGGTCTCAGTCTGAGCCATGTGCATGAGGATCACTGGCCCTGCTCCTATACTCCTGCATGTGGTTGGATTCTCCAGTGACCACCACCCACACCTTCCGGGCAAGGAGACTGAGGCTCAGGAAAATGAGGTGATTTGGGCAGGGTCACACAGAGGAGAGGGAGAAGGTTCCTTGAGTTTTTTCATTGTTTTTTTTTTCCCCCTTCAAAACTATTTCCTTATTTGGCTTCCTTTTTAGCCAGTAGAAAGGCATCATTCCATTTGAATCTAACTCTAGCTTCCTGTTAGCTCCTCACTTGAGTCTCATTTTCCCCTGCAGAGTCAGTAGAAGAAATCTGTGGCCTCACTTAGGGAAACCAGACAGCCCACTCTTCCCAGCTTCCTCACCACTTCCCTTCCTCGGGAAGAAGAAATGCGTGTCCTTCAGCCTATACGAGGAAGACAACATCATTCCATTCTATGTTCTGGTGCTGAGCTTTTGGACCAGTTCCAGGTTGACTATGACCATCTAAAATGTGGAACCGGACCTTAACCCCACATTCCAGCTTTAGCCTAACCACAGAGAAAGTGCAATGTCACCTTACTTACTTGACACTATGCCCCTAGTGATACAACCAAAGCTTACATTATCTCTTTTGGCAGCCACCTCCGCACTGCTGACTCACAACGCTATCGTGCCCTGATTTCCTATCCATTGTTCTTTCCTCTATTTGGCCTGATTTCTTAAGACCTCTCCCTGGTCACATTATGCTGAGATTCTTGAGAGATTTTTTTTCAGCAGTTACCATGGAGAAGACTTCAGGTTTGGGGCTAATCCATACCCTCAAATTTGGCCTTCAACGTCCCAAAGATAGCTGGATCCAGTAGGGGACTGGCACATGCTCTCTGACCACGCTAAGGGAGACAGTGGACAGAGGGCTACTTCATAACAAGTCAGATCAATAAGTGGAAGCTGGAAAATACCCCTATCTGAGGAGCAAACACCACTGTGGCCTGGTCACTTTCAGAAGGGTTTGGGATTTGCCCAAGGTCACAATGGGCCATAATCCATTTGCACATGTGTTGATTTTAAAGTAGTGGTTGGTAAAGTATGGAAAGAACCCAAATGTCCATCGACGGATGAATGGATAAAGAAGATACGGTATACATATATACAATGGAGTATTACTCGACAATCGAAAAGAATGAAGTCTTGCCATTTGCAACTATGTGGATGGAACTGGAGGGTATTATGCTAAGCAAAATTAGTCAGAGAAAGACAAATATATGACTTCACTCATATGAGGACTTTAAGGTATAAAACAGATGAACATAAGGGAAGGGAAGCAAAAATAATATAAAAACAGGGAGGGGGACAAAACATAAGAGACTCTTAAATATGAAGAACAAACAGAGGGTTACTGGAGGGGGTGTGGGAGGGGGGATGGGCTAAATGGGTAAGGGCATCAAGGAATTTACTCCTGAAATCACTGTTGCACTATGTGCTAACTAATTTGGATGTAAATTTAAAAAATAAATAAATAAAGTAGTGGTTGGTAGTTCAGGCTTTGGAACCCAACAGGTCTGGGGTCACTTGCCAACTTTGTGACTTCAAGCTGAGTCCCACCATCTTCAAGCCTCAATTTCTCGCTGTAAAACTGGGGCCACAATGGTACTTCCTTCCTCGTGATGTTGTGAGAATGAAGAGAAAGCATTGGCTTCGCCCAGTGCCTGGGTATGTAGTGGGAGCTCAGCATTGGTGATGAGTTCTTCATGCCTTTGTTCTCCCTTGAGAGCATCTATTCAGAAGTGTTCACAGAGAGTCGGCAGGGCAGGTAACTGCTTTAGTAGAGAAAACATTGACGTTTATAGAAGCTGGAGAGCAGGATTGGGTCCTGGAGCATAAAGATGCTTCTAGGGAACTGCTAAATGCTCTGCAGGAACTTCTCCGGTTCTGGGTTTGTACTACTGAGTGTCCCACCCACTTCACCACCACCCCACCCACCAACAAACATCATCTCCCTGCCCATGTCTGAGCGGGAATATTTTCAGATTACTCTCAATGTGACCTTGGGCAAATCCCTTAAGTCAGCCTCTGGCACATTTCCTACCAAACAGAGATAAGAATACCCACAGTGCTGAGTTTTTATAGGAGATTAACCAATAACAAATGTAAAGTGAAGAGCCAAGCCCACACTTGGCCAACACTCTGTAACTTTTAGCTGCATTCCCCCCACTACATCCTCTGCCAGGCAGCCCCCTGTCACTATGTGCCAAGCTGGGGCTAGATGCTCATGGTCAACAGGCTTATGAGAAGTTAGCCCTGCCTGTAGAGAGCTTAAAGTTTCAGGGGGGAATAAACATTTGAAATTCCATCCCTAATAAAGCATGCTTAAAGACTGTGGTGGAATCACGTCCAAGGTCATGTGGGAAAACCAGGAAGGGCAAATCACTCTGCCTCAGTTGCCCTCAGTTTCCTTATCTATAAAATGGGTATAATATGTTTCTCCCTCACATGAGATGACTCAAGTGAGTTAGTAGACATGAAATTATACATTGGAAAGTTGAATGGCACACTAGTGTTTCTATTTACTTATTTGTTTCCCCATTAGAATCTGAGGGAGGGCGTACGTGTCCGTCATTCCTTGTCCCCAGCACATCAGCACAGAGCAGATCCCAGTCAACGCTGGTTGAGTGAACTGATGGAAGAATTTGTTCTCTAATCTTACGCCCCCTGACCCCAGAGAACTACACCCATTTTATAGATGGAAAAAAACAGGGTACAGGGTTCAAGGAGTTTCCCAGCAATCAGTGACTGAGCCAGACATCTTCCGAGCTGTTCTGATGACCTTTCTACTAGATTCCACAACAGATGCCACTCTGGGTTGGATGGGGTAACACTGCTGTCCTGGTTATGACTCACCCTTCTCTATGGGTCAGAGAGAATCCATCAGTCTCTCATACTGAGTCATGGGCCAAGGTGAACCTGGGACCTGAGGAGAAAGCAGAGCTGTCCTGTTGGACAGGTATGCCCGGGGATCCCTGAGGCCAGCTAAGCACAACACCTGGGAAATCCCTCCTGGGAGCAGGTGAGGATGGGGTGGGTATAAAGACGTCACACCAGGTCTTCTCTTGCACGCAAGAGCGTCTAAAGGACAACACCTTACCAGTCACTGTGCCCGGTGGGCTCTAACTCAGAAGCATTCCTTCCTCTCCATTCCCAGTACCAACACCCTACTTTTCACCCTCATCGCTTTTTTGTCTTGACTGGACTCCCAGTGTCCACTCCACTACCTTTCCTTCTAAGAAATGAATGAACCTACCATAGTCACACATTATGACTATCTTGTGCTTATGTTCAAAAGATCTTTAATCGCTCCCTAGTTTGTAGAGAATAAAGTCACAACCTCCAACTGTGCATTCAAGCCCCTCTTAATCAACCCTCAATGTATGTTTAGTCTTCTTCTCTATACTCCCTTGAATCCCTCACCTTAGCCTGATAAACATATTGCTATTGCTCGGAGTTGCCATTCACTCTTCCTCCTCTTTGCCCTTACTATTATACTTTCTTTCACCTTGTAGGCCCTTCCCTCGTTTTACTCATCTTTCAAATCTGAGCTTAAAATCTGGAAGCATTGCCTGATCTCCTCAGCCCCAAATTATGTAATGCTAACATTGAATATTTCTTTTGTCTAAGTCATAATGATTAGTATTTTAACATGCTTCCTTTAATCTGACACTTCCAACAATCTTACATGATAATGACTATTATCATTCCCTTTTTCTCAATGTGGAGACTGAGATTCAGGAAGGAGACCTAGCTTGTCCATACTCACACACCTCCTGAGGCTCAAATGTCAGTCTGCCTGACTCCCAAGTTGCTCCATAACTTCGGCTCATACTCAGCATGTCCTTTGCACCTTTTGGAGGCACATATATTGCTGGATATTATGTTTTCCTACAGGGCTCATCAATTCTACTGTGATCATCCCCAAGACAGGGGACTATTTCTTGTGCACCTCTAGCTCTCTGTGTGGCATCTGACACATACCGAGCCACGGGATAGAAAGCAAGATTTATCGAGCACTTGCTGTGTGCCAGCCCTGTGCTCGTTGCTATGCCCACACATGCACACACACTCACATTAACTGTTGTTAGTCTCATTTACAGAGGAAGAAACAGAAGCACAAAGAGGCTACCTAACTTTTCATCATTAAACATTTTGTTTGAATTAGCTTTAATCACTTGCATGTATTTCTTTTTCAAAATATAAACCAGTTTATTTAAAATATGGACTCATACAACATTTTTTTTAAATCACACATCCTGAGAAGAATCCAGGCATGGGCTTTTCTGACTCCAGGGATCATTCTACTGTAACCATGTCATTTCTAACATACCTGGAGAAAATTTTGACATGTGGTGTTATTAGAATTATGATCAGCCGTATATAACAGAAAACTCATTATCATCGTGAGGTTGAATCCTTTCATATATAACTGAAGCCCAGAGGGAAGTGATCACACGCCTCAATGGCAGAAGCCCAGGTTCCTTCTATCTTGTTGCTCTGCCATCCTCCATGCACAGTTTCTACCTTCTTACCCAAGATGGCAGCTCCCTCCAGCAAGAAGGAGGAACAACAGGACAGAAGGCATGTGCTCTGCAGGGAAGCACACTTCCCAGAAGTCTCATGCACCACTTCCACTCACATTCCATGGACCAGAACTTAGTCACATGGCAACACCTAGCTATAATGGAGGTCAGACAATACTGACTTCGTCTCCAGCAGCCACAGGCCCAACTAAAACCCAGGAGCTCTCTTATCAATGAGGAAAGGGACAACTGTTATTTGGGGACCACCAGTCATCTTCTGACATAGGTACGAGTGTTTTGCTTTCAGGATGTATCTGCCTTGCTCCCTAAAACCGATTCATGATTGGAAATGTCTCATGCTTCTGACATACTCTCGGACCCTCTGTAGAGATTAATACACATGGAGAGAATACAACTTAATGACACACTTTCTAAACCAGGTAATCAGTGGGCTTTCTCTGAGGGAAGGTCCAGTTGTATGATCTTGGGAAAATCAATTAGTCTAAGTCATATGACCTTGGGCAAGTCCCTTTATCATTGTAAGCCCATTCTCTATCAGTTAAATGGAGATAAGAATAAAATATCTACCTCATAAGTTTGTGGGCAGCTTAAATGACATCGTGAAAAACATGAGAAATTAATTTTGATAATATATTCTATTTAACTCAATATATCCAAAACATGATCATTTCAACATTGAATCAATTTAAATTGCTAATGAGATATTTTACCTTCTATTTTTCATACTAAGACTCTGAAATCCAGTCTGTGTTTCACATTTGCAAACTATCTCACTTCAGACCAGGCACATTTTAAGTGTTCAATAGCCAGAGGGGGCTGGGGGCTACTGAAGGGGATAGTACTGGTTGAGACTAATTTTAAATGCCCTTGATAGATGCTCCCCTAATGCCCTGTACTTACAAGTGAAGAGGTAATCCTTCCCATGCAAGTGTCTGTTTACTTGACTTAGCTGCAAGCAATTCCCTTGAGGAGACGGAATGAGTGGTATCCCCAGGGTCTAACATGGTACCTAGCACAGAGCAGACACTCAATAAATACTCGCTAAACAAATATTATTCATCTCTCTATCCCCAATACCTAGCCCGGTGCCTGACCCTCAGTAGGCATTTAATAAAGACTTGTTAAACTAATGAAGTAATGACCCAGAATTTTAATGGTAAGCGAATTTGTGATTTGTCAGCAGGTGAAAACCAGGCAGTTTATTGCAGAGGAGACAATGGGACCTTTCTAGCCCTCGAAGTAACACCTGCTGTTAAGTTTCCCCCACCACCTCTTCCTCCCCAACACAGAAACTGAAGCCAGACGGGAAGCCATGGGCTTGCACATTCTAGTAAGATCACACAACGCCCGGCCTGCAGTGATAAGCAGGCATATCAAGTTCCCATGAATAAATGGTTAACTCCCAGCTAGGGCTTAATTTCTCTGTGTCACTGTTCCTTTTCTCTCAAGACTGACTCCACATAAGTGCACGGGGAGAGGCTCCACCAAGTTGCCAGCCATCGTGCCACAGAAATCTAGGGAACTTTGCAATAATGCCAGTAGTAATTATAATGCTGGGACATTCAGCATCGGCAGCACCACGTGCCAGCGTGATTACCTGAAGCCCCTTGTGTCCCTTCCACAAGCATTAACGTCCTCATCTGTAAGCTGGGAGTGATGGCACAGGCTTCCCCAGGCACGGGGCTGCAGCCCCTAGGAGGGCAGCGTTCCCTGCCTTTACCAGTGCTCAGTGAGTGGTAACTCGCGTTGTCTCTGCTGCAGCCTTGCAGGACTCTCCTGAATGACATCATTTTCGTCTTGACAGTCAGCCATAAGCTGCATGGTTTTCTTAGAGTTCTGTAGAGCTTTTTCCCCCCTCCTGTGGACAACTAAAACACAAACACTATTTAGAAAGATCTGGGCCGAGTCACCTCTTTGGAGCCTGGTGGCAGGCCAGGAGGCTGGTCACAAAGGCTGCATTCAGCTGCGAACAGCAGCCTGATGGGCAGGGGCCTTGTCCCAAACATTCTTTACTAGGCTTGGTCGGGGGCGGGGGTGCGGGGGGCGGGGGGACAGGGAGGTGTCACCGGCCTCCTCCAAATATTTGTTTCTGTATCTCCATAGCAACCCCATTGGCCATACAGAAACCTTGAAACTGCACATCGAAACTTGGGAGGTGCTGCAGAGTCACCCGTGACTGGGAGAAGGCTTTCCCCTGGACCTCTCCCCGCTTCTCTACTGAAGTTTTCCAGCCTCCTTTCAAAGGGCATTAAAGAGAAGCCATTATGCTGTCAGCACACAGCCTGCCGATGGCGCTAACGAAAGCTGTGTGTGCAAAGGTGGCACCAGAATTCCAGGGCAGGTTTTAAGAGACTCAGACCAGGTTGGGCAGCCTCATGTTGTCTGCAGCGCCTTTGCAGCATGGTTCTGTCACTGGAAGTAACACCAGTGACTGGACTACCTGTGTGACCTTGGGTAAGTCATTTATGGTCACTGAGCCCTTTCCTCAGCTAAATAGAATAAAATAATAAAATAAAATAAAATATACTAAAATAAAATAAAACAAAATAATAAAATAAAATAAAATAATAAAATAAAATAATAAAATAAAACAAAATAATAAAATAAAATAATAAAATAAAACAAAATAATAAAATGAAATAAAATAAAATAAAATAAAATAAAATAAATCAATTAAGCCCAATTCTCAACTCAGTAAACTCTTATTGATGTCTACCCTGAGCTAAATTGCAAAGCTAAAAACACACGGCTGTTGCCCTCAGGGAACTCATAGAGTCTACCAGGTGGAGCTGTGTGAAATGTAGTTGTATCATACCCATGTCCTGGCTCCCCGTGTGGAGTGATCATACTATAATGGTTTATTTCTTCCCCTTCTTCATATGGAGCTACTCCAAAGAAAGCCCTGAAAAATGACCAAGACCCCATGTTCTTTGATAATGTTCTGTCACATCTGAGACAAATTTACCAATTTGGACACAACTGGGAAGAACTGATCTCTCCACTGATTTTATATATGATGTCTTCATTATAACATGATTTCATGATCCTCATCTCATTGGATTTTCTTATCTGCTGAGTCTAGAAGGGCAAGGCATCATTTTCTAATATATTCTTTCAAAAAAAAATTTTTTTGAGTAGCTACAAGGTGCCAATATTGTTCTAGGCACTGAGGCTAAAGCAGTGAACAAAACAAATTTCCGGTAAGGAACTAACATTCTAGAGGAAGGCAGCAGGTTATTAGCCATCACATAAATACCTACTATCTCTGGTAGTGATAAGCACTACGGAGAAAAAATAAGCAGTAAATAAAAGTAAAAGTACTTTTTTTCAAGTAAAAAAACCTTGAAGTAAAGACTGATGTGGAATGCTATTTTCTATAGTCATCTGGAAAGTCTTTTCCTGGAGACCTGAGAGGAGGGAGGAGCTAGCCACGTGGACACCATGGTGTAAGGGTACCCAGGTAGGAGGAGGAGTGAGTCTTGAGACACTGAGGCAGAAACAGTGTCTCTGCCTGCCTGTGAATAGCCAGTACACCAGTGTGGCTAGAGCAAGGAGAAAGATGAGGAGATCTGCAGGGCATGAAGCCAGAGAAGTGAGAGCTCCAGCTCACGAGGGCCTGGTTGGGGGGTGGAATGAACGTTGGATTTTACCCTGAGTGAGACTGCAGCCATTGAAGGGCTTTGGGCCAAGGAGTGACATGATGTGACTTGGCATCCCTCGTTCCCACATGAGCATTGGTCTGAAGGGCAGCAAGGATGGACGGGAGGACCAGTTAGGAGGCTAATGAAACAATGCAAGAAAGAATGGTGGCTCAGGAAGTGGTAATTGTGAGATGGAGAACTGACAGATGCTGGAACTATTTCCCAAGGACAGGCAACAGGATTTGCTGATGGTTGGAGGTGAGGTGTCAGCAAGAAGAGTCATTGATGACTCCACAGCTTTTGGACTGAGTAACCGGCAGTATGAAGTTGCCATTTCCAGAGATGGAAAATCCTGGGATAGGAGCAGGTTGGGGGCAGGCTGATAATGAACAGCTTGTTTTGGATAGAGTACCTTTGAGACACGATGGGAGAGGCAGAGAAGGTGGAGAGCGGCAATCTGGAGATATTCAATGGTCATTCGTCAGAACATATGCTATTTATGTGAGACATAGGCCTGGATTGAAATCCCCAAGACAGTGAGTGGGGATACAGGAGAGGACCAACCTATGGAGAATTCCAATGGCTAGATCTACTAAAGAGGAAGAGGACGCAGCAAGAAAGCTGTGCAGGAGGGACCCCTTAAGAGAGGAAGAAAATCCAGGGATTCCAGTCCTGGCAGCTGAGTGAAGGAAGTGTCTCAAGAAAGGGTCAAATCAGTGGTAAGTTAGGGGAGAGACTGGGGATTGGCCTTGGGATTTGGCAGAATTTCCCATCTGTAGAGATGGCAAAGTGTGACCTTGACGATATCTGTTTCAGTGACATGGTGAGGGCAAGAGCACGGCTGAGTGGGTCTGAGAGACAACAGGAGGAGAGCAAGCAAGGACTACAAATAGATTCAACACTTTGGAGAGTTTTTCTGGAAAGAGGAACAGAGAACTGAGGGGCAGACGGGATCAAATGGAGGGTTTCTGTTTAAAGATGGCTGACTTCACGGCATGTTTGTGTGCTGACGAGAATGGCCTACTAGAGGGAGACATTGATGAGGTGGGAGAGAGAAGGAAGGGTCTGTTCTGGGAGCAATGCCCTTGAGTAGATGAGAGGCCTGGGACGAATCTCAATCCTTGGCGTATCTTCTGTCATGACACGGCCCCTCAATTGTTAAAATTATATGTTTGGGGATAATTTTAAGCCAGTTTCAAATGCAAACATTTCTTTCAATTATATAGAACATGTTTACCAGGAGGTGGGAAAAATATTGCCCAGTGGGTCTTGGAGAACATGCCTTGGTGAACGTGAGTGAGCCAGTCCTCCGACTGCTGGCTTACCTTAGCATTTGCATGAAGCTCTAATTGCAGGTCATTGACATGGCAGGCTCCTATCCTTGTCTTCATACATGGTACATGGGACCTCCCTACAGGCAGGGACTGCATTCTATTCCGCTCTGCAGCCCCATGACTAGCAAGTGTGTGGCACATGTGGATTCACAAACCATTTGGGAAAGGAAGAAGAAACCATTCACAAACCATTCACAAACCATTTGGGAAAGGATAAAAGGAGAGGTGAGATTTGAATCTCCCTGCCCTACAAAACCTCTCCGTTTTCAAATGAGCCATGAACTTAATATTATTTTATAAATATACCCTCCTGGCAGCATGGTCAGTAAATTTCTTTCTTTTCTTTTTAATGTGTGAAAGACAAAGAGGAAAGGAGGAAAGAAATAAAGATTTACTGAGTGCCCACACTGTTCTAGGCACTCTGCTAGGAACAGTTGGTTGAATTATCTCTTTTACAGATAACCAACATGACTGGAAAAAAAGCTTTGTTTTGCACACAGTCATCAGCACTAACATTGATTTAAAGAGTCATGCAGTGTAACAGGATTCCTTATATAGTGATGAGCTTCCCATCAATGGAGGTATGTAAGTACAGTCTGGATGATGTCTGTGAGGAATCCCAGCATCTAATGGTCACTGAGCTTTATCACCTATGGTCCAACTCAATTCTGGGAGTCAATGGGTCTAAGTCATATCACTAACTCTACAACAGATGCCTCAAGGTTTCTCATCATCAGAATAGAAGCACGTAGAATGTGTTGTATCGGGAGGCAAGAGAGCAGGGTAGTTAAAATGCAGAGTCTAAAGTCAGACTGTCAGAGACAAAATCTGGCTCCACTGCTTACAAACCATGCTATGTGCCTCAGTTTCCTCACCTGCAAAATAAGGATAATAAGAGCATATACCTCACTCCAGGATCCATCTCAAGTGCTTAGACCAGCACCTAGCACATAGCAAGTACTCAATACATGCTACCTATTATTTATTTATTCAGTTCGACCATCTTTTATAAACTGTGCTGACAGTGTCCTGGAACCATGGGTATCTGTTATGACCCATACTTATACATGAAGCCAGCTCTAGTTAGAAAGATTGGCCTCAGCAGACAGGAGCCGTTGGGGATTGAGGTGTTTTCATGGGGGTACCCATGGCCCCAGCCAAGCCAGCCAAGCTCCTGCTGCACAAGTGTATCCATCTGCCCTGGTTGGGCAACGTGCAGAAATGTTTATGGCGACCTCATCTGTTTTCCTTTCTGTTACTGCTGCCTTCCAAAGGCCAGGAACCGCTGAAATTAAACCAAGGCAGGGACCAGGGGAGCAGCCGGGGCCTGGGCCAGGGCCAGGAGTAATGAAGTGGAAAATGTTCACACCACAGGCAGCATTACAATGCACCTGTACAAATAGAATGAGACCTGCCCACCCCCTTCCTCCCTGGGGGCCCAGCGAACTCCAAGACTTCTCTTTATGGCTTCACTTTCCCCCTTGCCTGATCAATGCTGAGGTCCACAGTGAAGATAAGAAACAAAGACATCCAGAGTGTAGTGATGAGAGGAGGAACAGGATGAGAAGGACATCCTCAGCCCCAATATTCCCGGAGAGTTCTGGTGAGTTCTCTGAAAACCTGGTTGCCTAAAACAAGGGAGAAATGAACTGTTTATTAGTGTCAACTATGAGCTAGGATTTGGGAGGACACCTTCATATGCCTTTGCTAATTTGACCCATCCAATATTATTTCATCCCACTTTATAGACGTGGAAACTCAAGTCCAAGGAAACAAAGCTAGCGGGTGACAGAATTGAGATTCTAAGCAGGTATCACCATTCCTGTTTTGCAATCAAGTGACTCAGAACCAGAATGTCGAGGGCCTTTCTCAAGGCCATCCAGCTGTGAAGCAGAAACCCAGAGGTGCTGCACAGTCTGTGGGGTGGTCACTGCTGCACCCTCGAACAGGCGGGGCAGTAAAGACGAAGGGCCTGGCTTCCCCCAGGCAGAGGAACAGGGCCATATCTCCATCATAGTGCAAGGTAGAGGATTAAATACAGACTCATCTGTGACCAGCGTTGCATAGCTATTGAAGCAGTGTGATACTGGGTGAGTCCCCAACCTCCCTGAGGCTCAGTTTCTTCATCTCTGAAATGGGTATCTGTGAGAATTAAGTGAGATGGTATCTCTAAAAGCCCAAAGAGTTGTCGCTTTTCACCTCTCTCAGGCTCCATCTGTAGTCACTCTGAACCCCTACTGCTGGTGCAACTGGGCACTTCCATAGCAACATGAAGGAAAAATACAAGCCAAAAGTAGAGGTCTTGGCCCTAACATGTATTCCAGGGGCCCACCTTTCATCACTATTTTCTCTTACCTAAGTTGTTGGGATCCTTAAAAGAGCTAACAGACAAAAATGCATCCCACAGAGCGTCTGGACACAGGGAAGGTCCTCAATAAATGTCAGTTCCCCTGGCGGAATAAGAGCTCTTGGCTTTTTAGCCCTCAAATATATAACATCACGTCCTCATAGTAAATGCTCAGTAAATGTCTGTCTATGGAGTCTGGTAAGCACTTCTGGAACTTCTATCATTACACCCCTTTATCTCAGTCGACTTCCAGCACCAACTTTGTGGCTGTCCAAATGCCAGGTGCTGGATTCCAGGATCCAGGGATCAAGATGACACAATTTCCCAAGGAGGTACTCAGTTGTTTCAAAGAGTTCAACTTCACCTAATTCAATATTGGGAATGAACTACTTTTGCTGCTCTTTGGTGCTGTTGATATTTTTGTGGTTGCTATACGCTTATCTGATTATTATTGTTGCTTTACTCAAGGGAGACTTCTAAACTTTGTAATGTATAAAATATCAGGACTGCCATGTGTTTTTAAAAGCCTCTGCACTTACTGTACTTTTTCCTATTCAATAAACTTGCCCTGATCTCTCACTAGGTCCGAGGCAGAACAAGGAGCTCACAGCTCATGGAGAAGCAGACACTGGAATAAATACCTTCCATACATCGTGACTCCTGAAACAATAGAAATATTTACAGGTGGGAGAGAAAATTCAGTGCAGGAGTAGGCAGTCAACATCCCCTTCCACCGCCATTGCACTAAGGGCGGTGATCTGAGTTAGGTTTGAATTCCATCATGCGATAGGTCCTCAACAGATCATGTGGACCTGGCTTGATCTTCTGAGCAGGTGAGCGGCCTGCATCTTCAGAGTGAAAAAGATCCAGCCACACATGGTTTGTTTCCCTTCATTTAGTACATACTGTTACCTCTAGAATGGGTGTTAGTAAGATGCTATCTGGTGTTGCCATTTAACAGTTTTCACATGAAGATTGTGCATTACAGGAGCTCCAAAATGTTTGTTGATCCATCTTAACAGAATGATGAAATCCAGTCCAACAACTATAAAACTGTAAGCTTGTGAGGACTGGAGGCAAGTCTTAATAATTTTAATCTATGTATCTGCATTTTAATTCCTAGATCCCCACAGCAGCTGACTCCTATTTGTCCATCAAACTAAGATGACCAGCATCTCCCCAGGAAACCTTCCCTGATACCAAGGCTGGCCACCCCTCTGTGCTCCCATTGCACCCCAAACCTCCACCACCACAGCATCCACTTGTTCTTAGGAAGAGGGTGAGACTCAGTCATCTATACGTCCCTCTAGGAGGTCTTTGGTAGACACACGTTGAGTGTATGAACAGATGAGTGCAGTTTCCTCTAATAGGGGTGAATTTCTCCACATGGATGTTAAGTTCCCTGTGGACAGGACCGCGTTGCCTGTGGAGAGCTGGAGTAAGCCAGGGCTCCAGCAGAGTGTTGACATCAGAAGAGCAGGATGGTGCCAAAGGGTGAAGGAAAGAGATTCCTTCTAATTTTTTGCAGATTTTCCTCCCCTGTGAGATTCTTCCTGAAACCTGGAGGTAATTCTTTTTTTTTTAATGTTATTTATTTTTGAGAAAGAGTGTGCAAACAGGGGAGGGGTTGAGAGAGAGGGGGGCAGAGGATCTGAAGCAGGCTCTGCATTGACAGCAGCGAGCCCAATGTGGGGCTCAATCCCACGAACTGTGAGATCAGGACCTGAAAGGAAGTTGGACGCTCAACTGACTGAGCCACCCAGGCACCCCTGGAAGTAATTCCTGAAGCAAAGTGTGTGATTTCAGGAGGGCTCAAGCAGGCCAGGTGTTTCCTGTGAGGGGTTGGACCAATCCACTCTTCTGGGCCAGGCAGAGGTGCCATGGCTGGGAGAACGTGCTGGGTTTGAATCACTGTGTAGGACAGGAAGCAACTCCACCTCCTTGGAGAAGGGCAGTTTTGAACCCTCAGACACAAATGCCAGTTTGCCATGCCTCCAACATCACTACAAAGGTTGATATTTCTGGATTATAAACCTTTTTTTACGTTATTCTACGAAACCAAAAGATAAAAATGAAAAGATTTCCTTTTCTCAGTGGGGAACCCACTCAATTCAGCTAATATCCAATATGTTCCGCTTAAAAAAAAAAAAAAAAACGGACCTCAGAAACACCACGGAAAAATCACAGAGTGCTTACCTGAAATACAGATGAGCTCTCTATTTGCAACTGGCATCATGACAGACCTCCTTTAGATAGCAAGAAACCCCACAGCTTTGAAACATTTTACAAATAAGAATGTGATACGCTCAAGGAACACCAGACATACAGTAGGGGTCAGGGGTGTCTAACGTAGTGCCACAGTTGTACGATACAAAACGAAGCAAACAAACAAACAAATATCTACCAGTCTCTGGTAAATGTACAGAAATTTAAATCATTCCTACTTTCAAGGCTTCGACATGCCACAACAGTATGACTTTTCTTTGTTCACCTACAAACTACATGCAGTGGATATTTTCCTACCTTCTTTAAGATCGAAATGTTAGACCCAAAAGTAACATCAGAAATCAGGGAAAACACAAGGGTTTTACCTGGCAGTGACTGTGCAGAACAGTGCTGAGAAGGATTCTGAGGCCCTATTTGAATTGAGCCAGAAGGCGTGCAGTGGTCGATTAGGGATGTATGTCCTGTATCTGTGAACAGAGAATAACCACACACCATATGTTTGCCATCCCTGCTTCTGTTTGAAAGTTTCAATCTATTGATGATGCAGTTGAGGTCCGGAGAGACAAACTGACTTGTATAAGGTCACAGTGAATTTTTTTCAAAGGGCTTGGAATTATGTAGATATATAATTATTAGGCCATTTGTATGAGCTAGAGAAGCTCATACCAATATGAACTCATAATTTTTATAGCTTAGAAAAGATGTCCAGCCTTGGCACAAAGAGTCTCAGGCAATAGAGATTCCTGCACTATCCAGCATCTAAGAAAATATATCCCCGTTGAATAGAACAGTACCACTGGACAGACTTTTCCAACTGTATTTGAAGTTTAATGAACAGAAACCACCAATACCATAGTGGGGCCACTGAGAGTCACCACACCCCAAGTCCTTGAAACTCCTTCAAGAGTTGGGGACATTGATGGTCACCAGAGAGGGAATGGGATATGAATCCATATCCCCTCTGGTCCGTGCCCTCACAGACCATGCACAGCTATGTGACTAGTGGCTCTGGTATCCTCTTCTAGGAAAAATGTTTCCTTAACTTACTCAGGCTTTCTCTAAGACCACACTCTCATGCCCTGGCTGGATGAGGCACTGTCTCCATGCTCCCTTAATCCCCTGTGAGCCCCTCCATCATGGTACCCATGACACCTTCTTATGATCAGCCACTAGAGACAGAGCTTCACACAGGCTAGAAGTATGTCTTATTCAAGATCACAGCTCTAGTAGGAGAGTACAATGTCTGACCCCAAGTAAGTGCTTCATAAGTATTTGTTGTAAGAACGAATGACTGAATGGATGAATAGCATCTTCTTCAGTTTTTATCTTTCTCAGAACTGTTTTAACCCAGTTGCTCCCAAGGCAAATTTTCCTAACTTATACTCTGTGAAATGCAAGCAATCCATGAGATAGCTGTTGCCCTGAAAAAAATTATAAATAAAAAGTAAAAATAAAAATAGTTCTTGGGATTTTTTTTTCTAAAATGTCATTTAACATATATACATAAGAAATGTGTGTGTGTGTGTGTGTGTGTGTGTGCGCGTGTGTGTGTCTATGTACTCCTCATTATTATAAATAGCATCATGCTCTGGTCAGAAGAAATGGAGAAATAGCACACCGTACATTGGAATGCCTGGTGGTCTTGTGAAAACTCCTGATTCACAAACCTGGAACGTTCCATAATCGTGTGATGCATGCACGGCTGTCACCAACTCATGTCTATGGCCTTTTTGGATTGTTGATCTATGTTACATATATTTCTTATAAGAACACCATAAATTTCTGATATCAATGTTATACATTAAATATATGAGCCAAAATGTGATAATTTCTGACAACAATTAAGTATTTTCATAAAATAATAAAAATGTTTTATTCCTATCTTAATCAAGATGGACATTCTAGTTGTAAGTTCCTTTCATATCCCATCAATATACTATTTTTTAAAGTTTCTTAGATACATACATCTGATTATTGAATTGCTTCTGCTCCAACTTGCTGTTTTCCTTAGGGAAACAGGCAGAGATTTGGAAATGGAGGGAAGAGTGGATGGGGAGTTGGAGGTAATAAAATGAGATCCCACAAAAGTTTAAAGTTTAAAAAGACACGAAGCTCTTGTAAGCCCACTATTAACCACGATGGCAAGGGAGCTGTAAAACATGTGGATAAGCAGAAATGAGCTCGTAAGATAGAAACTCTTGGTTTAAATTTTAAACCAAAAACCAGTGGTTTGTCTACAGCAAGGACTGGCACACACTCTTGAGTTAAATTTGCTTTTAGAGTTAAATTTTAAAATAAAAAACCAGTGATTTTTTTAATATATAAAGAAAGACTTTATATATATATATATATATATATATATATATATATATATATATATGACAAAGACTGGCAGACAAACCATCACGGAGAGCTTAAAATAATAAGGATGGAACATTAAAAGTCAGATAAACATAAAGAGAAAGCATAATAAATTAAATACCAGACAAAGCAATTTCAAAAGGAGGACAGGTAACAAAACTCATTTTATGTTGATAAAATTTACCAGGACATAACAGTGGCAAGTGCATAAACATCTTTAAATGACAATGTTGAAAAGTAGCAAAAAAATAAGTTGAAGTTTTCAGATGTTCACCGAAGCGCTAATTCTGGTGATCGTTTTGCAATATATACAAATATAGAATCGTTATATTGTAGCCTTGAAACTAACACAGTGTTATATGTCAATTATGCCTCAATTAAAAACAATAGCTCTTAAGTGCTCTCAATACACACACACACATAAAATGGGAATCGATGGATATGTTAATTAGCTTAATTGGGCTAATCAATTCCCATTGTATACTTATATCAAAACTTCACCTTGTACACCTTAATTATGTATAATTTTTACTTGCCCATTATACCTTAGTAAAGCTAGATATATAAATAATTTTTTAAATCCAACAGATAACACCAAAAACAGGTAGCATTAGCTCAATCTCCCACATTAATGTTTTTGTAAAATTTCTAAATTAAATAATAATAAATTGAATTCAAAAGTATACTGAAAAGAATAATTCACCATGACTAAGTAGGGTTTATCTCAGGAATGCAATGATTCTAAAATTCCTCTTGATTAATAAAGAGTGGAGAAATACAAAGAGGATTTGGACAATAATTATAGTGAAGAACTGGCCTTAACAAATCTGAAAGCAGACCGCAAGTCTATAATTAATCAAACAGTGTAATACCAGTACAAAACGACATGGGCAGAAAAATGGAATACAATGAACATACGAACTAGGTCCCATTTTACACTCAAATCACATGTATAATAACGGTGACATCACAAATCACTGGAAAGGGAAAAGAGAAGTGAGGATGGGGTCAGGAGGACAGGAAAACTGTAACTGTCTTTAACTATCATTGGCTGAAAGAGGAATCCTCCCAGGTTAGGCTTCGAAGGCCGAATGAGACCAAAAGGGCACCAAGGAAGGGAGATTTCTGTTCAATAAATTAAAAAAGCATCAAAGCTGTCAGCCTCATCCAAAGAGGGATGCAGCCGCCCCCAGAAAGTACACACAGGATCTGCTTATTCAATTTATGGGAACTAGCACAAAATGATAACGTGGAGCTCCTTGTTCAAAAGTGTTAGGACTTTCAAGATGGAGGCAGCAGAGCATGAAACCAAACATGGTTGGGGACCATGTGGCTGCATCCGCCTTGGGGGCAAGTTTCCCATCACAGGGAAACAGGGACTGGAGGAAGCCTTGGTGTGGGCACCGACAGTCAAATGGCTTCAAGTACAAGCCATCGTCTCTGATAAAGAGATGAATTTCTCCATTTAAGTTAAGCAATGAGGACCATTCCCCTTATTCTTACATTTTCATTAAAGTTAAGAAGTAGGACATAGACACCCCCTCAGGCTGCCACTTCAAGACTTCCTTCCTTCCCCACTGAATTGCCTGGAACCATGCCAGTTTTAAAACTCTCATTATATATTGCCAAAATATAAAGCATTATTTTGCATCTTGTGACTTTACTGTTTTCACAGCATTTCCACTCACATTACTTCTTTTGATCTTAATAGAAAAGCATTATTTTGTCCATTTGCCTGAAAGGAAAGTCAAACCCAGGGAAGTTCTGATGTGCCCACGTCACACAGCTGATGAACTGCCACCCAGGCTCTTCCGATGCTAAGTCATCCCATTATTTATTTATCTGTCCTTCCATCAGTCCTAACACCTGCTCTGTACGAGGCCCTGGAGACTCAACAGCTCTTGGCCTTGGGAGCTCATGGTTTAGTGAGGAAGACTGCCAAGAAAACAAGTTCCACCATAGCATGAGATGAGTAAAATAACAGAAGTGAGTACATACAACAGAATGCTGAACTCGGTCTCAAGGGACCAAGGGCAGCTTCACAGAGAAAGCAGCCATTGAGCAGGTTTCGAAGGGCAAAACTGAGTGTTTCCCATTGCACACCTCAATTAAACAGACACAAAGAAAGGCACAAGCTTCACTGCATTCTCAAGGGAATTTTGCTGGCTAAAAAGATTCTCACCCAGTTTATTTAATCCCACCAATGCGAACCTGTACAACAGGGAGCCATTTGTAGAGACCAACTTCCCTTGTAAGTGGTCCTGGGTTAGGAAGGGTTCCTAACAGTCAGGAATTCAACAGTATAAATTGTAACAGTCAGGAGCCCAATGATAGTCCACACCAGAGATGCACTTTCCAAGCATTGGCAAATGTAATGCATCTCCTTTGGACCTCACAGTCACCTGGCTAGATTGGTGGGGCGGGATTCTATTCATGGTTCATAGATGGCAATCACATGGAACATGTCTAGAACCTGTTCTGGGCCATCCACTAACAGGTATCAGAACCCATGTGGCTTACTTACTACTTCAAAGCTCTATCCACTTGCCCCATGAGGAAGGTAAGAGCCCTGCTTAATCTCCAAGGAAAAGAGGCCTCTCCATTCCTCAGCATTCCTAACTCTCTCCATCTTTGTAGTTCAGTTTACTTCTAGCACAAATATGACTGAATGACTGACAGTGTCTGCTGCCTGCCTGTCAATCCTAGTAACTGACCTGAGATATTACGTAGGGAACTCTAGCACCACAACAGATTTCTATCAAATACTTGGCCAACAAAGGAGTGTATTGCTATAATGAGTCTACATCAGATAGAGCAGGGCTAGGATAAGAACAAAAGAGCCACAATGACATGTGTTGTATTTGTTAAGAGCAGTGTGAATGTGATGATGAATGACCGTATTCTAGCTTTGGTTCCACCACTCACTGCCTGTAGGTGGGTGCCTTGGGTGACTCTTGGCCTTAGTTTTCTTTTATGGAAAATGAATTTAAGATTACCTACCTAATTAGATAGCCTGCAGCATCGCAAATGTACATCCAAGTCAAACAAACTCGACTTCAGTCTTTCCTAAGCACCTACTCTGGGCACACTGTTGAGCTGCGTGCCATGGGAAGACACAATGCCTTGTCAATCCTAGCTGTTCCCCACAGTCCCTGGCAGAGCACACAGCCACAGTTTTTGTGACTGGTGTTTTGCTAAACTGAGATGAACTGAGTCTGTTGTCCAAGTGAAGTTCAAATTTCTCATACAAATGAAATAGAACCAATCATTGGGCAAATGGTCTGTCTGTACCATTGTTTCTCAAAAGGTTTATGGTGAAGGACCAGGTTTTTAATCTCAATCTGTGGCCAACAAACACTTTTGTAAAACACAAAATCACATGATTGGATGCAATGGAAATGCCAAATTGCTATAAAATCTCTCAGCATTCACTCTCAATTTCTGAACTTATCTCAGCAAGGACCCATAACAGTTGGCAGGCTGACACCAAGCTGACACCAGTACATACTCTGAGAGTCACTAGTTTATGTGATTCCAAAACCCTCATCATCTGGAAATCCCAGAATGACTGAGAAAATTGGCAAGTTTTGTAAGCATTTAATAACGATGATGAGAGTATCATCTTCCAAGTGTTTCCTATGTTGAAGGCACTGTGAATTATAGAAATGAGCCTAATCCTATCTCTTCATTGAGGAGACTAGTGTTTAGTGAGGGAGACTGATTAGTGCACATGTCAGTTCTTTTTGTCCATAGCTTGAATGGAGCAAGACAAGGTATCATTGGCAGTAGAAAACACAGGGGCTCTGGAAGTTATACAGCTCTTAGTATAATCCCTGCACTATTTAGCATCTATGTGAAATAGAGCAAGTGGCCCCCACCTCTCAGAGCCTCAGTTTCCTGATCTGGATGTAAGAGGCCCTCCATAAAGTGTGGTTGTTTTTTCAGATGTACAGTGGCTTGTTATGGTGTTAGTGTCATGGAAAGAGGCAACTGAGTGGTTTGTCACAGGCTCAAATGAGGGGTACCAGAGAGAGAAAAGTTCAGTGTAGTAAAAGGCCTCAAGTCTGCATTATTAAGAGCATCTGAAGGATGTGAAATATCTTGGCTTGAAGGAGAAATGATTCAGAGGGCAATAGAGTTGCCTTCATTTCAAAAGAGCTATTACATGGAAACGAGCATAGGCCTCTTTTGGGTGGCCCCAAAGCATGGAACCACAGCCAATAAAAAAAATGTAGAGAAGTTTCTGGCAGCCAGAGTCTTCCAGAGATGGTAGGGGCTGGCTTGACTGGAGTGAGCTGTAACCAATATACGTAGAGCCTGTGTGCATTGTCAGAAGAGCCTACAGCAGGTAAGCCTAGTGTCAGATCAAAGATGGGTTTAGGTGGTTTCCAGGTGTTGCTGGACCTGCCTTTACAATTCTGAAAATTCAGGAATCAAATTTCTCATGGTGCAAAGAGTCTCCTCAGACTTATTTGAGTTTCGGCATTTAAGGTAGGACAGCTGGAAAGATGTCAGTCAATTTGTCAGAACTGCTAAAATAGTAGCGTGTGCCAAAAAATGGTCCTCATGTCCCTTTTATTTGTCTAGCCCTGAATAGTATATGAAACGTCTTCACACATTGCCTTGCCCACAACTCTGAGAGGTAAGTGTTATTACTACCCCCAATTTACAGATGAAACAACAGCACAGAGAAGCTCCTAGTTCAGTAAAGAACACTCATCCCATAAGTTAGAGACCTGGGGCTCAAACGTAACGCACTGGACCCCAATCCCTAACTCTTCTCACTGCCCAGACTCCTCTCATCCTTCCCAAGACTCAGTGTCCTTATCCTAGGAAACTATTTCTACCCGAGCACCCAGACTGCTTGTGAAGGTCAGATGGGGCAAGGCATTTGAAAATACTTTGAACAGTTGGAATGATTTCTTTCCTTCCTTCCTCCCTCCCTCTCTTGTTCTCTTCTTCCCTTCCTTCCTTAAATGTTTATTGAACAGATTTAATGTTCCAGGCACTATGACAATCCGTTGGGATGCCAAGATGCATAATATACAGCCTTTGCCTTCAAGGAGCTGCCAGGCTTGGCTGGGGGATTACAGACATGTTCAAGAAAAAAAATCACAAAGTGTGTCAATAGTGCAAAAATAAAAATGTATATGATGGAGATTGCTCAGAGGTAGGGGTGATTAATTCAGATTGGGGAGTGGAATCATTAGAGAAGTCTTCTTGGAGGAGGTGACATCTGAACTAGGTTTGGAAGAAAGACTTGCAGTTCACCAGGAAGATGGTGTTGGGATGATGTTTGGACAGGGAGGAAAAAAGGAACATCTAAGGCATAAAGATTTGGAGCAGCATGGTATATTCAGAGGCCTGGAAGCAATGCAGTAGAGCTAGGATGTTGACTAAGAACCAGGAATGGTAAGAGATGGGACAAGAGGTCAGAAAGGTCAGTAGGAAGATTCAGTGCCAGTGTAAGGAGATTTGGTTTTATCCTAAGAGCAATGGGGAATTTCTATAGTGGTTCAATCAGAGAAGAGATATGGTCAGCGTTTTAGAACTAGCACTTGGGTATCAAAATGCAGAATGGATAAGAGGGGGAGGCTACTGTTCTCAATTCTCCTCTTTCAAGTTCCCAAATCTATTCTCAGCCCTTCTCTGCCCAGCTCTGCATCCCAGGAGGCCAGCCCCACTGACTGCACCTTCTGAACTCCCTTGAACCAGCCGGCTGGGTTCAAATAATGGGAAACACCAGCAAGAAGGGAGTTAGATGAAGGAGAATTGTGTGATTTCTTCCTTGCTCCCTGGTATTTCCCAATGGGCAGCCCTTTTTCCATAGTTCTAGTCCTCAGTAGGCTTCAATATCTTCATTTCTTCCCCTTGTGCCTTCAGTCCTATAGGTGGTAACAGCTTCCAGTAGTTGCTAGCCTCTAGATGCCTCCATTAATCTAGCCCTCACCTCTCTGGTAGTCCCTCCATTAATGGTCCTTAGTTTGAACCATGTGAGATGAGTTCTTCTTCCAGCCATGATCCTTAATGATACTGGGAATCGAGGTTAGAGGTCTGGATAGAGGCAGAGCCATTGCAGTGATCTACAAGAGATTAGAGAGAGGGGTGCAGAGGTAGTAGTGATGAAGAAAGGGAGCAAAGTGGGAATTCTTCCAAGGGGGAAGCCATGGGTCTTGACTTCAGATTGTTCAGGGTGTCCAGGAGGGGGAATTCCTATAGGACTGAGTGGGGGGTGGGACACTCCCCATAATGGAGAACTCTGGAGGAAAAGCAGGTTCCAGTGGACTGATGAGATCAGTTTTGAGTTTGAGGTGCCTGTGGGACATCAGGAGGAGACGTCCAGGAGACTGGTGGACCAGAAGGTCTGGCCTGGAGATTCAGCCAAGGCACCAGGAGCATAGAGCTAAGAGTTAGGGTCCATTGACAACTGAAAAATGCACTAAACTTGCCACTGGCTCATCTCCATGGTTGTGTTAATAATTACTGATACTTAAAGAAGTAGACTTATAATGATCTAAAATCTCATAGAAGACTGTGTTCAGAAACTGCCTGCCTTGTACCTTGATTAATTACCCTCCTCTTAAAGATGTAGGGGTTTGTTTTTCAAATCCACAATTTTCCCTGGCATTCCATTTAGTCATTCCTATTTTTCACCACCAGATTGTTTGCTGGGGAAAAGAACAAAAACAGCAACAGATGTCTTTGTTTTGGGGTTTTGCAAAACTCTCTGGTTAAGATAACACTTTCAATTAAAGAAGTTGTATCATCCAAATACCATATGCCGACAAGCCCTCATTTGCAAAAATCACCTGCTTTCAGAAACTGATGAGTCCTCTCAAACTACCACCCAGTAGCTAAGATGGGCCTCTAAACAGGTCCCTTCCTCTCTCCTCTGGATTCTGAAAGCTTCAGTCCAAAAAGGCAAAGTCAAGAGGGTATTCTCGGACTTGTCCTCAGGCCTCTGCAGACATTCTTCACCAATTCCTCAGTCTTCATGCACACACACACACACACACACACACACACACTTGCATGTATGTAGCCTGTGCTATTCACTGTATATAATGGCCTGGAACACTTTAGATTTAAGACACTCAGCAAATCCTGTGGAAAAAATTAATTCATTTCTCCTTTCCTTGCTTCATCCCTCTCTGATTCTTTGCTTCCCCTATAGCTTCACATTTTCTGAGACTTCTGTGCTGCACAGTTGCTAAGCACTGAAAGCACAAAGATAATTAAACAGACGCCCCGTCCTCACGATACCCACAATCTGGAAAGGAGTTGGCACAAAACAGCTCCAATCCCAGGAATTCTGTGAGCTCCCTGAAGGCAGGAACCAGTCCTAATCCCTGGGTAGCCCCTTTTCCACACAGTGCTGGGACCTCAGCAGGCATTCAGTGACTGTTGAGTGAAATGTTTGTTCAATGAAACAGTTTCCATCCAGACAAGCAAGAGCCACGCTGCAGAAGCACAGGGAAACCCATGCTACAATTCTGAGTGAGAGTGAGCCAGGAAGGACTCGTGAAACAGCGGGATGTACACCCAGTGCTGAAAAGGATGGAGGAAGGCAGGAGGGCAGGGCCTGCTGGGCTGTGGGAAGCACTTCAGCCAAAGCATGGAGACATGACAGTGTTTACGACCGAAGTGACTGCAGTGGTGAGCAGTCCAGTTTGGTCACCACATCTGGTGAGAGGAGCGTTCCGCATGATGGGAGTCCCATTACAGAGGACCGTTAATGCCTGCTTAGCATCTGGTCTTTGTTAGACACTGGGAGCTATGTCACACTGTGATAAATATAAAGTGGTAACTCATCTAGCTCAAGCCTATTGTAATAGACGCACCTCACTCCAACCTGTGCTGTGAGTATTGGGTAAAAGTCTTGTCTTGCCAAGAAGACTAGGTGGCTCAGTTGGTTAAGCATCCAACTCTGGATTTCCGCTTAGGTCAGGATCTCACAGTTTATGGGATCAAGCCCTGTGTCGGGCTCTGTGCTGACAGTAGGGAGCCTGTTGGGGTTCTTTTTCTCCCTCCCTCTGCCCCTCCCCTGCTTGTTATCTCTCTCTGTCTCTCTCTGTCTCTCTCTCAAAATAAATAAACTTAAAGAAAAAGTCTCATCTTCCCTATTTGAGCGTAAGCAATATCAGAATGGGAATGGGATTCAATATTGAAGGAATACTCTGCTGGATATTCTCCATTTGCCCATGCAGATCCACTCTTACTACTTCTCCATCTGGCTCTGTGTTCTAGGATGCTGACCTTATAAACGTCCTCATAAAGTTTCCCTTGCCCTCTGGCTCTCAGCTGGGTTTGGCCAATAGAAGCCACCAGTAGGAAATGAGAAAGTAAGAAGAGAGTAAGGATGGCATATTGGTTCCCCTGGCTCCTTCTGTGTCCGGTTGCTGTGGGTTGGCTATATTCCTCTACCAAAGGCCACAGCTCCTGAAAAGTGGCCCCCTCTATTTGGCTACCCTCTTCTGGTTCCATAACTGACTAGCTTCTCTCAGACTTCATTCCTCATGTGGACATTTGGATAATGATTCCTACTACATAAAGTAATTGTAAGGATTAAACAAGATTATATTCACAAAGTAGCCAGAATAGAACAGGAGTTTTATAAATAATAGTAGGCTTATTTTAGACAGAATATATATATATATATATATATATATATATATATATATATATATTCTGGTTAGTAACAGTGTTGAAAACCCACATGGACAGAAGATAGCCTCAACTGAGCACTCTTCTCTTACAAATTACTGCTCCAAACATACAGACAGATGTACATACAATTCCTTATGAGTTCAATGAAGCTGTCAGTGCTTAAACTTTCTTGTTGGGCTATTCCTGTTTCTCCCACTTGGCCAACTCAGATGTTCTATGTTGGAGATTGTGCAGGTGGAAGGGCTGTGGCAAGAGGGAGAAAGAAGGCAAAGAACATATTTGAAAGCTGCTATGTTCTCTGTACTCCCATGTCCCCTATGTCATTAAATTTTCACAAGAGCACACATAACACGGGCACTGATTTTCACTGATGAACTTGGTTAAGTTGAGAGAAGTGAAGGGCTTTGCTCAAAGCCATACAATGAGTGAAGAGTGAAATTGGGCTTTGAGCCTAGGTCTTCTGGTCCCCAAGTCACACTCAGCCCTCCTAGTGCCTCACTGCACAGTCTAGACCACTTCTTACAGCCAGACAGGTGGAATGCTTATGTGTTTGTCTCTTTAAGCTCAAACTTCTTTGGCTGGAAACAGCAAATCGTTCCAAGACACGTGAGAGTTACTCACTTAGGAGTGAGCCACAGGTCTTTCCTGGCTGGTTGTGCCAACCCTTCTCTTTTAATTGTTTCTGGGGGGGGAGGGGGGCGGGGAAAACTCCTCGTTAATGGAATCCCAAAAAAGAATGTTATGGTGACAAAGCAGGGAGAAAGCTCAGACAATGGGAGGAAATGTTGAAAGATTCCCTTTCATCTCCTAGCGGCAGTTTGGGGCTGCACACATCCACTCATGGGAACAGACTCCCACGATGAGAAGCAAAGCTGCCCCACGATGAGAAGCCCACATTTCGTGAGTGCATAGTTCCTCTTCCTTCCGTTTTTTAAAAATATTTTTCTAACCAGGTCTCCGGAATTGAATATAAACACTGCAAGGTTGTTTCATCCTTTCCAAAACAGCATTTCACTCTCCAGCCCCTCTCTAACGCCCCTGGTGAGAATTTGAGTATCTAGATAAATGGATCCGAGCCTTTGAAATCTTGGGAAAAAGAGGTGTGACATAACAAAACACATAAGCTCTGTTCTGGTTCTGTTTCATCTCCAAAGCAACTCTGTGAGAGCGAGCCTGAGGGAAAATAGGACGGGGCTCTGATTTGCTCTTCACTGGTCGAGGAGGCTCAGCTGTGCTGAGAAAATGAGGCATTGTGAAGAAAATGGATTTGGACCGAAAAGCCCGGCTTTTGAGTCCTGGCTCCTGCATTTATTAGCAAGTGACTCAACCCATCTGACTCTCAGTTTCTCTAGCAATGCAATGGGGACAATGACATCCACCCCTCAGAACCGTTGTGAGGATTCAAAAAATCTCTGCCCTGTGCTTCCGTGAGTCTCCAGGCTGGTCTCTTCTGGGCGGGGGCTGGAGCTGGTTAACAGATGGTAGCAACCCCACTGACACCCCCACAGGCATTTCCGACAGGAAACCGTGAGCTCCTTGAAACAGCTGGCTGTTACCCAGAAGTAACCCCAAGTTGGGTTGAATTTTGGGGTTGAAATTTGGGGTTCCATAGTTACTGAGAGGCTGACTACAGAAGTTCTCAGACTACAGAAGTTCCCCCAACTCGATGGGTCCACCACTCTCTTTTTCATTTTTATTTATTTTTTGATTTAAGAAAAGAGATTGGGGGGCGCCTGGGTGGCTTGGTCAGTTAAGCGTCTGACTTCGGCTCAGGTCATGATCTCATGGTCCGTGAGTTCGAGCCCCGCGTCGGGCTCTGTGCTGACAGCTCGGAGCCTGGAGCCTGTTTCGGATTCTGTGTCTCCCTCTCTCTATGCCCCTCCCCTGTTCATGCTCTGTCTCTCTCTGTCTCAAAAATAAATAAACTTTAAAAAAAAATTAAAAAAAAAAAAAAAGAAAAGAGATTGGGCATGAGTACAATAACACAGATGTTCTAGGGAGTGGGAGCTGAGACGAGTGAGGAGGGAAGAACCAGTGTGAGAGTTGCTGGAGAGACCAGACCGGCTGGAGGAGCTGGCTGAGCCAACAGAAGCCCTTTAAAACCTGGCTCAGGCACCACCTCCTCCAGGAAGGCTTCCCTGACCACCTTCCCACAGGATGATTTAAGTGTCCTTCAGGGTGAGCAAATAAAGCAAAGCAAAACAAAACAAAACAAAACAGGGGTCCTTCAGGGTGTTCCACAAACCTCCCGTGCTCACCTCCATCATAGCCTTGATACACAGAGCACTGTAAGTTTCCATTTGTTCTCTGTGTGAACTAGTGATGAGATCTTATTAATCTTGGGAACCCAACTGACACAGTGCTTGGCACACAGTATTTTGCCTGAAGTGGTAAATGCTATCGAAAGAACAGGTGTCTAACTGATTAAGTGAGCCTGAGCTCCCCTCCCCCAGTGGTCCTATCCTTCACGGGGACATAGCCACAGGCAATGTTCAAAATTGGGTGGATGGTGACTATGTGGGGGCGTGGAAATCATCACATCCATGCTTCTGTCAGTACAGGATGAGTAGGAAAAGCATGAGACCACACCTCCCCTCCCCTTCCTCCTGCCCCTGCCAAGGAAAACTAGACTCTGCAGCAGGGTTCCAACCCATGAGTTCAAGTCTGACCTTTACCCCAGGAAGAAACTGAGGTGTCAAGCAGGGAAACTGAGGCAGATGTCCAGAAATTTAGACTAGGGCAATAAAAATGTCCCTTGGCCCAAACAGCTGACACTCCTGACAGTCAACTAAAAGAACACAGGGCAGCAGAAGGAGACGTGGGGAATGTCTTCATCAAAATGACACTAACACAGCAAAAGTACCCCCGCCCTGTCCAAAAGTTATCAGCATAGATCTCTGGGGAGCTATGTTTTTATTAACTTCCTCTATGGGACTGTGTTATTTAAGGCAACCATAAAAAAGAAAATCACTTCATTCTGAAATTCTCTCCCAATGCCAAAGATGCAAGATCATCCGGTGACTTAAACGGAAGTCTCCAGGGTAAGACCTGTGTGAAAATCAAAGACCAAAAGCTGACTCTGATGGGGTCCTCGTTTGTCTGGGTTCCTCTCCTATGTGAGCAAGATGGACCCTGGGCAGAGGCGGGCAGGCAGCCTGCTCAAGAGAAAGTATGTGGGGAGTCCGGCTGAAGGTTTCCCTTGAACACTCCCAGCCAAGGGGAGTGAAAAAGGCAGGAATGCGAGTTATTTCTGGGAAGAGCTTCATGACCGTTGACAAGTATAGACCAAGATTTCTCAACTCGACACGAGGGGCAAAATCACGGCCCCTCGCTTCTTCCCCAGTGAGGAACTACTGGTACAGATGAACTATGAAGCTTATACCAAAAGTCTGAGCTTGGGTGTGGCTTCTCTCTTCACGTCTTGGACATATGAGAGACTCTGGACAACATAAGGCTCTGGTAACATCATGAGCACTATTATTATTAGCCTATAATCCACATTATTAGCCTATAACCTACATTATTAGCCTATAATCTACATCCAAAAAGACACCTGTAAAATTGAACCAGGTAGAGAGAGAGAGAGAGAGAAAAGAACTAAAATCACAGAATGCATGAAAAAAAACCCCACAGTACTCTGAATCTAACCCAAGAATAATATGAAATTGAGCACCAAATTTAATTCAAAGGTTTTGAAGCCAAGACAGAAAAAAAAAAATGGGAATCTTGGGGCATTTTATAGCTCTTGTTTTCTGATGAAAGGAAGCATACCTTTTTCATTTGTCAGAAGAAACCCACTTTCCTCCTGTAACTGAATTTTACAAGGGATTTATCGGAAGATCCTTGTAGAAGGATTATTAAAAAACAGAAGGACCAGACAAATAGCAGGAAGGCAACCAGCCTGGCAGAGAGGATTCAGGGCCCCATGTATCCTGGAAAAGAACAAAAAGCAACTTATTCATTTATGCAGCAAATTTCATTGAGCACTGTCTGCATGCCAGGCACCATATTAGATACAGGTGGCATATAGGTCTAAGAATTTTGGAGGTAGTCTATCTCTGAATAAGACCAAGAAAATTCTAGTTTCCTAGCGCTTACATTCTTGTTGGTTCAGAATCAACTATTTAATAGCTGTGGGTCTTCAAACATGTCATTCCATTTTGTGTGCCTCCATTTTTTCATCTATAAAAGAAGAGTAGTCCCCACCTACAGGACCCGATTGACACTCGGAAGTTTTACCTTCTTTGAATATTTGTTTAATCTTTACTTAGAAGAGAGAGAACATATTGGATGAAACAAGAGCTGAAAAGGAAGACTATGGCAGGTCTACCGTGTAGATTGTCTACACCACAGTGTACATAGCAGGGCTCCTCTCTGTACATACACACACAGTATGTGTAAGCAGTGCACAACCTCACAAGCACGTGTAATGTGAAGTCCGAGGATGCCCCCCCCCCCACCACATACTCCACTGAGCAAAACAAAGCTCCGCCATCATGTCGCCCACCCTCCAGGGAAGACAGTTCATCATGTTACCCACCCTCCAGGAAAGACAGTTCATCATGTCACCAACTCTCCAGGGAAGACAGTTCAGGCACCCCTGGGCTCAGTCTTCAGCCCAGGCAGCTTATCTGACTCTTTCTTCCATCCATATATTCTGCCTCAGAGAAGCTCTGGAAAATATACATCTGGAAAATATACATTGCGTTTCCAGTGGCGCTTAATGCTTAATGTCTCTTGAAGGCTGATGGCCTGGGTTACAGCATCCCAGGTTACTGGCCAGCTGGCTAGCTCTGCTTACCTCCAGGGCCTGGAGGGTTAAATGAAAATGAACGTGGAAAGCACCTGGCAGGTAGGACCCACTCAACAACAAGAGATAGTCCTCACCATCACCCAGGACTGTTTGAGAAGTGAATGAGGTAAAACAGGGGAAGGTGGGGGATCCCTATTATCCAATGCCCAAAAGATTCTAGTAAGTATCATTATTGTCAATTCATCAGAGGCAGCAGCTTGGACAAAAAGCCCAACTATCAGCAAACTAGATAGTTAAGGCTCTGAATTTGCAGAACAAACGAAGGAGAACTGAGAGTCAAGGGCAACTAGAAATCCTTTGCCATTTGCCAAGCTCTGGACATGCAGATTCCAAAGGAAACCATCCCCTTCCCCCATTCTCCCCACCTCCTCCACCCCAGCTTCCGCTGCCCAGCCAACATTATTTTCTGGACCCCTTTAATATGGAGGCTTTTAGGGCCACATCCTGCCATCAATTTGGGGGCTGACTTCAATGAACATTCTGTGCGGGGCGGGAGAGGGGCAGGATGCAGCTTTCTCCTGGCGGGCCCTGATACAATAGGGTTTTCTACTGAGATCAATGGATTAATTGCGAACGCTCCGTTCGGGGCCATAAGGAGATGTATTGTTTTCCCACAGTCTGCAGTCAGGGCCAGGCTGGCCAAACTTCATTTTTGAAAAGTCAGGGAAAACAGTTTTGTAAAAAGGGGGTGGGGGTGGAGGGGCACGGGAGAGTAATTTTGCTCATCTCACTAAAGGTCAATAACAATTATAGTGAAAATTCAGAAGGCCCATTTGTTCTCTGACTGAGGCCCTGTCTGGAAAATTCCATCCAGAAACAATTTGCCGTCTCTCTTGCCGTCCCCCCCTCCCCCGCAAGGCTCTCTCTTGCTAATGCCACAAATGTTGAGAAGGGAGAAGTAACCAGGAAATTCTCTTTCTTACCCTTGGGAAGTCGAGGTAGGTATGTTGGCACCATTCCTTTCTCTATGGGGTTGTGGGGATGATTTCCTGGTAATGGATACAGCCCGGGCAGACAGGAATTAGGGGCCTAGCGCTGCCATTTAGCAGCTGATAAATTCGGGAAAATCCAACTCTCTGAGCATCCACAGTGCCATCTGTAAAATGGGAATAGTAATTTGGACCTCCCAGGATTACTAGGAAGATGATATGCAATGTGAAATGCAGTCTGCCCTGAAGCTGGTGCAGCTTAAAGGCAAGGCCAAATGCAGCCTAGAACAGGAGGCTCTGATCGGGGCATGTCCCTGTATGGGAATCTTCCAGGGGAAACCATTCTCACACCATCAAGACCACATCTGCTGCCCTAACATTCCAAGCCCTCCATTTTCTGCCCCTCTCATCCCTTTCCAGACTTATTTCCCTCTCCTCCTCACCCCATGCCCTCTTCTCTGCCTAATCTGCCCTTTCCTGTATGCTCTGGACTCTGGACTCTGAAATGCACCTGTTCCCACCTGCCCCAGTCTAAAATGAAGCATAATTGTCAAGTTCTCCAAAACGTTCGATTCAGTCAGCTACGAGGCATTGATTCTCCTCCCCATACGTGCCTCACTGTTTTCACCCTGCCTTCAGAATGCCACGTCCTACCTAGATGTGGTTCTCCCAAACATTCATATACCCATGGAGCATTTAGAACCATGCTTAAGACCTCCAGCTCTGGGGTTAAGATCACCTGGGTTTGAAACTCAGTCTCACTTCTTGCTAGCTGTGGATCTTGGCCTTTCTGTGCCTTGACTTCCTCACTTGTAAATGGGGAATAATAACCAGAACTACCTCAGAGGTTTCTCGTAAGGCTAAGTGAGATGATACTTGTAAAATCCTTCAAAGAACATTTGGAACATAAGTGCTCAACAAATACTAGATAGTATTATTATTAAATACCTGGTCTGTTTCAAAGCCTAGGGATACGTTGATGAATAAAACATGCTTTCCTTCAACAGATATTTCTTACGTGCTTTCTGTATGCCAGGGATTGCTCTACTCTTGGAGGGAAGGGGAGAGAAGGGGAAAGATAATAAACTAGAAAAAGAAAATGGAGAAACAAGAAAAATAGAATCCTGTAAAAAGCGTCGTGTTGCAGGTTACACTAGATTGAAGTGACGGAAGGTAGCTGAAGATTTCTTTAGATGGGGGGCCAGACCGGGGAGGGTATCTTTGAAGAATGGCATTTAGGCTACAGAGGTGTCACGCCCTGGCAGGGGTGTGTATGGCGCAGCACATCTTGATTCAGTGCTCCAGAGAGAGGGAACGGTCTGGTTCATCTCTGTCACTCCCTGAACCTTGTTCTGTGATCAGCGCACAGTAAATGGTGAACAGGGACACTGAATTCCAACTCTTAGCTCCTACTGCCGGGAGGGGTGAGCAAGGGCTCCTGGGAAGGGGTGGTTTGGGTGCAGATGTTGGATAGAGATATAGGGACGATGATGAGAATGAAATTGGATAATGTGTTGACTGGATGGCAATACACCCTCGTATCTTCACTAAGGAGCTGAGAAGTGTGAGTGCTGCAGCTTTAGGGTCAGGCAATGCTGGACATGCACCCCAGCTGGACGACTCATTGGCCTCAGAGCTTCACTCCCCTCTTCTATGAAACAGCGCCAATGGCACCTCCTTTCAGGGGCCACCTTATACATAGAGTGGCTACATGGGTAGGCTTCCCATAAATATTAACTCCCTCCCTGCACATCAGAGCCCTGAAACCAAGAACTGCATTCCTGGACTCAACACTGTATCAAAAATCTGTAGGAAAGAGTGGAATATTCTAGTGACCACTGGTTCATCTCCCATTCAAATGCCATAAAGTGTTTTTTTCAAGGGAAATAAAATTGTAGGAAAAAGGAGAATGTTTTAAAAAAATGCTCTCTTCTGCACTGCTCTCAAAAAAAAAAAAAAAAAAAAAAAAAGGAAAAAGAAAAGAAAAGAGAAAGAAAAAGATTGGCTTCCAGAACATCAAAAGCTCCTCAAAGAATCAACAATATTTTTTGATGATGGAAGTATGAATAATCAAACATATGGATTACATTTCCTTAAATTATGCAGAGCCTAAAATCCAGGAGGAAAGGGAGGGTGCTGGTAAAATGTTTTTCACATTTTATTAAAACCTCAAGGTCTGAGGAATACTTTTATGACTATTACACACACACACACACACACACACACACACACACACACATTTCCCCTCTCAAGAAAAAAATGAACACACTGAGCATCCTTTTTTCCTGCTCAAAGCTTTGTCTTTGCCCCGCACAGCTCTAATTCCTCGGCACCAGCCTCACTCGTAGAAATAAGTGGGCCACAAGTGGGTCTGGCTTTCAAGCTCTGCCACCTGACCAGGGGTGTGACCTTGAGCAAGTCACTTACATTTTCAGAGCTTGCATTTCCTCTGTTGCTAAAAGGGACCACAGTCTCTACTTCACAGATAGTGGTTAGGTTACATGGTGGGAGACCCGTGAAGATGCCTTGGAAATTGTACAATGTCAGGTGGGCAGAAAGGATAGAAGTCCCTCTGGGAAGCCATTCCTGCCTCAACAGGCAGAAGAGCGCACTGGCGGTGGTTAGAGAAACTGACCGCCCTCCTTCAAACTCTTGCTCTGCTGATTCTGAGCTGTGTGTTCCTAGGCAGAAAACTAAGCCACTCTCTGTGTGCCCCATTTACTTATTAGCTAATGGGATGCTGCTGATAATAATAGTACTCACATGCATACAGTGGTAATGAGGATTAAATCAGTAAATATTTATCGAGCACTTAAGTTAGTGCCAGGGTTTGTTTAGCAAGACGGAGAGAACCTGAGAGGAAGGAAAGAAGAGAGGCAGGAGGGAGGAACAAAGGGAGGGAGGGAGAAAGTTAAGAAATGTCCCACTGAAGATCTCCTGTGCTAGAAATTCACCCTTCAGTTGTTGCTGTTAGGTATTGTCTTTTCCAGGAGGCCTTTTTGAAAATGCAAACACTCTTAAAAGCCAAGGCATAGCAATTCAGATTTAATGTTCTTTCATTGAGCACCTAATGTATGCAAGGTAGTGTATTGTGTTATTTAATTCTTTGGAAAATTTCTAACTCCTTGAAGAGTGGGGGTAGGGGAGGTGACAAGTGGGGGAAAAAAGAAAAGGGGGGGGGGGAGAGAAAGAAGAGAGAAGAACCACTTCCCCACTGTGGCTTTGGCACTGGACAGATGTAGGTCCATATGTCTGCTCTGCCAGTTACTAACTGTGAACTTGGACAGGCGGGGGCAAATTCAGACGCCACTCCAAATTTGTCATTTTTACCCTTGAAAACGGGGATAGTGACAATAGGCTGTACTGGAGATAAAATGAAACACTGTGTGTAGAACATCTAATTTTCCTCCTCCCCAATGCCACACCTGTGTCCAGGCTTCCCGTGACTTACACGCACTGAGAACGGAAGTGCTAATGGCAGCATCTAGGGGATTGGAGTCAGATCTCTCAGAAGAGGAAATCAGTTTGCCATTAAACTTTCTCTGCACAATAAAAATGCACACCCCCCCCCCCCGCTTTTTTTGAAAACCATGCTCTGCTAACTCATAAGAAGCGCATTTCCTCCCCATGACATCTCTGATCAGTTTCAGCCAGCAGTAACCAAGTGACTAACTCTGCCTGGAGAGGCAAAGAGCCAGAACTGGTGTTTGACTTCTCCCCAGCCTCTCAAGTGCAGAGATGATTCTTGCCAGATACTGGTCCTTGGAGGAAATGGGACAGAAATTCAGCCTTGGCTCCAGCACATCAACCAATAAAGGAGAAAGGGAAAAAGCTCAGTGAGAAAGACAGACTACAAAGCCCTCTTCCTGGATTCTGGCAGATGCCAAAGGAGGAATCAGTGAGTGAGTAATTCTGCAGCCTGGAGTCCAAAGTCTGCAGCCGGAGGTCTGTGCCAAGAAGACAACGCAGGGTTCGAGAGAGGTGGGTGGCTCCTGGGCCAGCCTCAGCCGGATGAGGGACAGCTCAGTGTGAGTCAGGGACCCGGTCTCTGCTCCAAGGGTCTCCTGCAGGCCACATCCATTCAGAAGGACCTCCCACAAAGGGAGCTTTTCCTTGCAGAGTTTCAGATGGCCTTGATCGGGGTGGTGTGTCATCAGTGAGAATTAAATGGAAATGATAGAAAAGTCCTGTGATCCCAGCTCAAGCCAGCACAAAACAGAATGCAGACAAGTCCGGGACGTAGGTACCAGGTTTGCGCCCACGGCCGTGGGCTGTCGAAGTCCCACACTGTAAATGACAACAGTTATCATTTACTGATGGCTTACCAGGTTCTGGCACCGTGCTAAGTGCAAGCCACTCCATAGCCCTTACGTGCAACTACTAAGCATTATGATCTCCAGAGGGCACAGGGAAGCTGGGAGAATATCAGGTAAACCATTTCCCCTCCCATTACCTCCTTCCGCGTTGCAAAATGGGTATGATCTCTGCCTACATTATGGGTGATTTCGAGAACTACACCACGGTGATTCAAAACCCAGACTTTTGAGCCAGAAAAATTGGGGTTTGTGACCCAACTCTGCCTCTAATTTGCTGTGTGACCTTGGGCAAGTCTCTTAGCCTCCTGACCTTCAGTTTCCTCATCTGTGATCATAAAAGAACGAGTCTCGAAGGATTAAGACAAAAATCAAATGAGGTAATGAATGAACCCGCTTCCTCATCTGTAAGCCAGAGAAAATACTATACAGCTTTCATTGTTATGAAAAGTAAATAATACTTAAAAATGGCTTAATAGAGGCACCTGGGTGGCTCAGTCGGTTAAGCGTCTGACTTCAGCTCAGGTCACCATCTCGCGGTCCGTGAGTTCGAGCCCCGCATCAGGCTCTGGGCTGATGGCTCAGAGCCTGAAGCCTGCTTCCGGTTCTGTGTCTCCCTCTCTCTCTGACCCTCCCCCGTTCATGCTCTGTCTCTCTCTGTCTCAAAAATAAATAAACGTTAAAAAAAAAATTTAAAAAAATGGCTTAATAAAGTATCTCTTGATGAGTCATGGTTATTACTACTACTGCTATTATTATTATTAGCATCAAATGATTCATTACAGGAAAAGTTATTGGTAAATTTTAAGATGTTGTTTTTGATAAAATTTATTACTTATTAAACTCAAGCAAGGCACTAAATGTGGTAATTAGTATTTTGATTATAGCTGCCATTTTTTAAAAAATCACTCTGATTTCTTTTTCATAAGAAGGTTAGGTTATATGGGGGTTTCTGACCTCAGATCCCTGGACTCAAAGGGACCTGGAGGGTGGTGAAGACAATGAGAGAGGGGTGTTTGGGTGGCTCAGTCGGTTAAGCGTCCGATTTCAGGTCAGGTCATGATCTCACAGTTCATGGGTTCAAGCCCTGTATGGGGTTCAATGATGACAGCTCAGAGCCTGGAGCCTGCTTCAGATTCTGTGTCTCCTTCTCTTTCTGCCCCTCCCCTGCTTGCACTCTGCCTCTCTCTCGAAAATAAATAAAAAAATAAATAAAATAAATATTAAAAAAAAAAATTAAAGACTTTAAAAAAAAAAGACAATGTGAGAAAGGTACCTAGAAGTGTTTTCAGCATTCCAAAATACACTTGTCGATAATGCGACCTCTATAAACTTCCTAGAAAAACAGGTCTCTTTGCTGTAGACTGGGATTATAGTGGCTTGGTTTGCCTTCACTAGTTACTGCTATTCACCAAAATCTCCAGTTGGCTGAGTTGTGAATGGTAGCCTAGCTCTGTCAGTCCTACAGGGCTCTGGAGCCAGAATATCTGGTTTTCATCTGTGTGGCCTTTCTCTGGCCCTCAGTCTCTTCATCTGAGAATTGAGAATGACCATAGTGGATGATGACAGTATCTCCCCACAGGACTACTGGAAAGAATTATACATGCAAACATGTAGGGACAGCCTGGTCAAGAGTAATTATCCCATTCTATGAGCCTTAGGGGCCACTGTTCTCGATACTAGACTTTAGGAAACATCTTCCCAAGCTCAAACACGGCTCATCAATGGTAATGATTGGACGCATGCTCAGGGTGAGTTTCTGTGATAAGGAAGGAAGATAGGGAAGCCACTGGACAGTGGGCTATGTGGTATAGACATCATTCTTTTGGGTCTGGTCCACCACAATGTGAGATGGGTACCCTACTGAGGAGGAACCAAGGCTAAGAGGGGTCCCCAAGTCATGCGAACAGCAAGTAGAACCAGGATCCCAGTCCAGTCCTTCGGACCCCAACAGCACAAATTCTTAGATTACACCATGAGGATCCTAGGAGAAAATTAATTGAAAGGAGGCACTTCTTGGACAACCGGTGAATCGAGCCGTTAGCTTAGGGTCGCAAACATTTGGTGAAATGGGACATTCCTCCCCTTTCCTGATTTTAACAGCAGTGAGAATCACTTCTGAGCCCTTGGGGAGAAAAGGAGCCTCAAAATCTCCTTCTGCTGGTAGGCTTCAGCTACCCTTGGCATCCTTGGACTCTACACCTGTATTTATACTGGCAATAGATTGAGGTAGCCCCAAGAGACCTTGGGTGAAAACCAAACTCCCCAGCTTTGCAAGTGGCAGAAATGCAATTTTTGCTTCCCAACCCACTTTGACTGGACACTTGATTAACGTATTCAGCTCAAGTCTTGAGAAGGTGGCTAAGGATGACTGACATGTATTCATTCATTCACTTCACCCACATGCACTGAGCCCTTCTCTGTCCCAGGTTCTCAGCTGGGTGTCAGGAACACAGAGTTGCTGGCATAAAGAGGGCCCCATCTCTTAGGGGCACAGACAAAAATACAGATGCTAACATTTACCATTTTAGTGGCGGGAGGCCACTAAGCACTCAGGTGCCTGACCCTCCCTAAGGAGCCCCTGAGAAGAGGTGGGGTCTTACAGGGCAGGCAAGAGTTTGTAAAGGAGAGAGGAAAGAAGGAATTGCATCTTCTGCAGAGGGAACAGCACATGGAAAGGAAGGACAGTATGAGGGATCTGAGTGGAGTTTGGTGTGGCTGCAGCATGAAGTGAGATTTACAGAGGGCTGAGCAATGAGGCATTAGTTACATGAAGAAGATGCCTGCTTGGAAGCTAGGATTCTGTCCTAGGAGCCATTAAAGAACCTTAAACAGAGGAGAGGCATGATGATTCCCTGCGTCTTCATGCATGCCGTTTCTGACCCGACCCAATATGTTTCAGTCACATTCATGAAGGCCCCTGCCATGCCAGACCTTACATCTATCCCAGGAAATCTGATGATGAGAATTATTAAAGTAACAATAATCATTGTCTCATATATTGAAATTTCCTCTTTAACCGTGAAGTCCCAGGAGACAGGGTCTTGTTGGTGCCATGCACCATGTCAGGCACATGGAGCTTTTCCTCAAGAAACATGTGAGTGAATGAACGAATGAATGAATGAACGAATGAGAACCTGCCTCGTTTTGCTCAGTTCGTCCAATGCTATCATACTTAAATCTCTCACAACTCCTGTGAGGTACGTATGTTCCCTTTCCCCACCTCCTGTTTTACAGATAGAAAAGAAAACAAACAAAAACAAACCTGAGCTTGAGAAGAAAGACTTCCCTTCCCATGATGATACAGGGACAATACAAGACAACATGTGTGGCAAGTGCCATGAAAGGCCCAACTAAATTACTTTAGTATTTGAAGGAGAATGCACTCGCTGCTAGCTGGAGTAAGCGGGGTTGGGGGGGGGCAACCTCGAACTGAGACTTGAAGACCTAGGGTGTGTTTGCTACCTCCCTTGACACCAGATTTCACCTGAATGATAATTGGTAACATTTACTGAGCAAGTACTGTGTCAGGCACTGTGGTGAGTGCTTTGCATGCCTTATCTCACTATTTAGTGGGTGAAAAAAAAAGAGGTTGGAGTTGCTATGTAACTTGCTCAGGTTTCTGCCGCTAGTGAGCAACAGAGTTGAGACTGAAACCCAGGTCTGTCTGACTCCAAAAACATTGCTTACAAATGGGGAAGGGCACCACGAGCGGTAACCTGGGTATCAAAGGATCACAAGTGAGCAAAGACTACAGAGAAAACAAATATGAACACCCCTGCCACCGCTTTTCCAGTCTCACGCCACAAGGTTGCCATGAAATGACCCCAGGAGCTGGGTGGACGGGAGGACAGTCTTTGCGTTCACTACAGAGTGTTATATAATAAACAGCGTGCTGGACTGGAGTCCCAATAATGTCAATATACTTCTTTCAATCTGTGGACCTTGGGAAGATGGCTGACTTTTCTGGGCTTCGGTGTTCTTTCTGTGTAAGAAAGGGGCTGAAATTGATAAATTCTGAACGCATTTTATTTTTTTTTTAATTTTTTTTTTTTAACGTTTATCCACTTTTGGGACAGAGAGAGACAGAGCATGAACAGGGGAGGGGCAGAGAGAGAGGGAGACACAGAATCGGAAGCAGGCTCCAGGCTCCGAGCCATCAGCCCAGAGCCCGACGCGGGGCTCGAACTCTCGGACCGTGAGATCGTGACCTGAGCTGAAGTCAGATGCTTAACCGACTGAGCCACCCAGATGCCCCTCTGAACGCATTTTAAACCTGAGTTCCCATGACTCATCTAGACTTCTTTTTCAAGTCCAGTTGGAACTTTCCTGAAAGATGTTGCATGTTTATTATTTCACAAGACCTGCCTAGCCCACATTTTAGCAGTCTCCAATTTCTCCCTAAGGGAATTTTAAGAGGCTTCTCATTGATGACCAATGCTATGTTGAAAATCAAAGAGGAGAGTTTTTCCACCTTGATCACACACACACACAAAAAAAAAATAATAATAATAATTAAAATATGGCTCCCTTGTTAAGGAAACCTGACTTGAATACAGCCTTTCCATACAGCTTCCTACATGTCCTCTGGCTACCCGTACACAAAGATGTTTCTCTTTTGGGGGGATAAGCCCTATGCTGTAGCAGTTAAAGGGTCTCACCAGGGCTCAGTTTCCTCCCATGTAAAATGGGGATTTTCACGACACCTGCTCTGCCTCTTTCACAATGCTGCTTTGTGGATAAAAAACAGATAACAGATGAAGTGGGTGCCAGAAAAATACAAAGGAGATTATGATGATTACGGCTGTATTTGTCAGGGTTCTCTAAAGAAACAGAATCAGAGAAAGAGAGAGGGAGATTACAAGAAATTAGTTCACATGACCATAAAGCCTGACAATTCCCAAGACCTATAGCCAGCAAGCTGGAGACCAAGGAGAGCCAATGGTTAGTTCCAATCTGAGTCCAAAGGCCTATGAATGAGGATAGCCAGTGATGCTAATTCAAGTCTGAATGCTAGCAGGCTGGAGACTCAGGACTAGCTGATGTTTCAGTCTGAGTCATATGGCAGGAAAACTGCCCATGTCTCAGTTCAAAGTAGAATTTTCTCTTACTCAGGGGAGAGTCAATCTTTTTGTTCTATTCAGACCTTCACCTGATTGGATGAGGTCCACCCACATTAGGAAGAGCAATCTGCTTTATTCAGTCCACTGATTTAAATGTTAATCTTGGGGCACCTGGGTGGTTCAGTCAGTTGAGCATCTGACTCTTGATTTTGGCTGAGGTCATGATCCCATGGTTCATGGGTTTGAGCCCCATGTCAGGTTCTCTCAGAAATAAATAAACCATTTTTTTAAATGTTGAGAGAGAGCAGGATAGGGGCAGAGAAAGAGGGGGAGAGAGGATCCAAAGTGGGCTCTGTGCTGACAGCAGTGAGCTCCATGTGGGGTTTGAATTCACGAATTGTGAGATCATGACCTGAGCTGAAGTTGGATGGTCAACCAACTAAGCCACCCAGGCAATCCATTAAATATTGTTTGAAATGTTAATCTTATCCAAAAACACCCTCACAGACAAACCCCAAATAACATCTGACCACATATTAGGCATTCTGTGACCCAGTCAAGTTGACAAAATTAACCATCACAATGATGAAAATGTAAGCTCAATGAGGGAACCAAATTTTTGTTGATTTTGGTCCCTGCAGTATCTCCAGAGAGCACCTAGAAAAAAAGTCTAGCACAGAATAAAGGGTCACAATATGTAGAACGAATGAATGAATGAGGAGGAAGAAGAAAATTCGAGGCCAGTGGAAAAAGAAATCCTATATATAACAATTAGCCGGGTCATTTCCATAATTTTTTCCATCAACAATTATATATTTAACTCTCAAGAAATTGAATCCTTACATCAACTTTGTAATGTTAGCCATGAAAATTCTCCATTGTTCAGATAAAGAATGTGAAGTTCAGAGCGGGTAAGTATTCAACAGGTGTACCAACTCCATTCCACAACTTTTCAGGTTTCTTTTCCTGTCTCACCACTAACCACAATGTGCAATTATGTAATTGTTCGTTTATTTCATTTTATTCTTGCCTCCTGCAATGGGTTGCATGGGGCCCCCCAAAAGATATCCCCACCTGGCACCTGATAAATATGACCTTCTTTGGAAAAAGACCTTCGTTGATATAGAAAGGATCTTGAAATGAGACCATCCTTGATCAAAGTGGGCTTTAAATCCAGTGGCAAGTGTCCTAATAAGAGGAGAGAAGACACACAGAGGAGATGATATGAAGACAGAGATATGGATTGGAATGATGTATTTGTAAAAAAAAAAAGGAATACTAAGGATTGCAGGAGCTACAGAAGTGGGGAGAGGGGGAGAGAGGCCTGGAACAGATTCCCCCTCAGATCCTCCAGAAGAACCCAACTCCATCAACACCTTGATTTCAGGCTTCTGGCCTCCAGAACCATGAAAGGATAAATTTCTGTTATTTTAAGACACTCAGTTTCTGGCATTTTGTCACGGTATCTATAGGAAACTAATATTCTCCCTGTCTCCACTCTGCCCTCCAATGAGACTCTGAGTGCCACACAGGCAGTGAGAAATTCTATTTTGTTCACTATTTTATATCTTCTCGTGTTGAGAAGGGCCAGGATCAAAGCAGGAGCATGGCAGATATTTGTCGAATAAAGGAAAGCATGACTAGGCAAATTTCAGATGCTTGTAGCTAGAAAAGTGGGAGCAAGGAATTGTGGGTTTTCTGTTCTGCTCTCACCAGGAAATACATACTCCCTGGGACTAGCATCAGAATGTTCCGTGAAGTTCATTGTGTTTCTGGAGGCCTTGCGGGTGGGGAGGAAAGGGGGTGGGGGATGAGGGCATGTGTGTGTCCATCTACCAGTTTATAAAATGGGCACGGGCCTCCCCCCCCCACCAGAGGCTTTGGAGGCCGGTGCCAGGTTTATCCACCAAAACAGGAGTGGGCGGGGTGCCCTGCCCAAGGAGACACTATATTTTCCAGAATCCCAAGCCCCGGTCTTCTGCATCCTGGAGGAAGGAATTCTCCTCCTCTGCTCTACCTGCCTTTTTGCCACTCCCTCCCGCTTCTCTAGAAGCTGCACCCAGGTGCCTTTTTGCCATCCATGTCACTGAATCCTCCGCTGAAGAAAGGGGTCAGAGTGCGCCCAGACATGCTCCTGTGGTGGGCTGTCAGAGATGCCCCCTAGACACAGCTGCCCCAAGGCTGGGGACTCATGAGCTCGGGCTCTACCAAGTCCCCCCCTCCCTCACCCACTGTGCACCCTGAGCAGGGCTCTGCCTTTCTCTAAGCAGGTCTCTAAAACCCTCTTCATTGGTTTACCCAGACTTTACTCGGAACTTCCTCAGGCCTGAGCACTTCCTATTTGTCAGCAACTTAGGAAGCAGTCTCAAAATCCAGGAGAAAAATAGATCCATAGACCCTTTCAAGCAGCAAAACTGGGTTGAAATCCTTGGTTATACTTATGTGGCAAGTTCCTTTACCTCTTTAAGGATCTATAAATTGTGGTAATAAAACCCACCAATTTGAAAAGAGGACAAGAGGTTTTAAGGCATCCAAGATAGTGTCTAATACATAATAGCTGCTCAAAACAGCACTTTACCTCCCTTTTTACTCTCTTTTCCAAAAGAGATAATAGACGTTGCATTCATTCATGCAATTCATTCATGGATACATTAAAGTACTTAATGTGACGCTTAATTAACGGCAGGTGCTATTTTTCATTCACTGAGCAACGATAGCATCTATGATCATTTGGGATCGGAAAATGAAAGCACTGCAAGGCAGCTTCAGGAGCACGTAGCCTAGCCCTCATTCTTCAAATGAGGAAACGGAAGCTCAGAGAAGGCAAGGGATTTTCCTGAGGTCACACTGCTGGTAAACTCAGAGTTAGGACTCCACGTAGCCTGCCGATCCTTCCCCTGATGACACATCCAGCCTCAGGCAGCGGTGAAACAGCCATTCAGCCAACATCCTCCGGTATCTGCAGCACCCAGGGTGAGCGCTGGCCACTCTGGGGGCCCTAAAGACCCTCAAGGGCCCACCAGAATGGGGCCAGCTGGAAGGAATTACAAGGCAGGCATTTAAGGAAGCAGTTCCTTTCCAAATCAAATGCATTCTTGCTGCTGCTCTCTAACACTCACATCCTAAAAATTGTTATTGAAACGTGCTCTCCACATCCGAGCTTGACTCACTCTTTGAAATGGAAACCTGGGCGGTTTGGGTGGCTGTTCCTAAAGGCAGACAGGACAGGACGACGGTGCTGGTTGGCAATACCAACGGACTGGGACGGCCTTGACCTTCGGCCAGAGCCTCAGCCTCCAAGGCCACCTGGCAGGCTCCAGAGGGGGCTCCGGAATTGGGGCCTGGGCCTGAGCAACCCTGACCTTGCCAGAGGCGGGATCTGTTTCTGATACGGTGTGGCAAATTTCTAAATCCCAGCTCTGGGATGGCATTTGCTCCTCGCAGAGAAAGAGCAAGGGGCCCAGGGGGTTCCAATTGATTTCAAAGTAGAACCAGCTGTTGGAATCCTGCAGCACTGATTAGGAAAGTTCACTTCCAGGTTGCGGTTTCCAGTTGATGAAGCCCTCGTTTGCCCCTCGCCCCCCACCCTGGGCTGTGAGAGAGGCCCCCGAAAACTGCAATTGCTGCATTCGTTGATCCAGAGCTGGAAACCAGGCAGAGGCAGGAAGAGGGGCTAGAAAAAATAGCCCCCATCTCTTGAGTACCCACAAGTGCCCGCCGTCAGGTTAGGTGCTTCGTAAATAGGATTTCCCATTCTTGAAACCATGTAGCAACACCAGCATCCCCAGATTTACAATGGAGGGGAGAAAAAAAAGAGATTCAGGGAAGAGTAATTATTATTATCATCATTAGTTTTCTATCTCACAGTTACTGAGGGCTCACCCTACCTTCCTGAAGCAGATTCCGTATCATCTGCCAATTTATTATCCCATCAACCCTGTGATCCCGGCATTAGTATCGTCTTCCTTACACATGAGGACACTGAGACTCAGGGAAGGTAGGGAAGTCCTCCCTCAGCTTGAGATGCCAGCACATAGCTTGTTAGCGCCTGAGCTGGGATACAAATGCAGCAATATAAACAGTAATAATGACAACAGCTACCTATGAGCTCACTATGTGCCACATATACTATGCTAAGTTTTTTTTTTTTTAATGTATGTTACCACATTTGATTTTCATGATGATCCTCTGCTGTGTATCATATTTTCCTGGCTTTACAAGGCAAGAAACTAAGGCTTGGTCTGTGATCAAGAGAAGAAGAATTCAAATGCAGGTGCTTCTGCCCCTAGAGGGTTAGGTCTTAATCACTGTGATCTCTGCCTCTGAAAGTATCCTAAGGGCTCACATCCCCTGGTTTGAGTTTCTAAGTTTGCCATTCTTTGGTACAATTTTATCACATTATGGAAAAACTGGGAGCTAGCCTCAAGCTCAGCCCCAGGTTTCACAGTGACTGTTCTGTCATTCTTTCCAATAGCAACCTTCAAACGCCACTGTAAAAATGCATTTGCAATCTGAAACTTGCCACGAATGCTATAAACAGACCATTAGTTTAAACGAGTGTTGATTTTGTAGACTATTAAGGATGAAATGAGTTTGATATTTACTAAGTTAGAGGAACATGAAGTTTATGGTTTTTAAATTGCTTTTGAGGAGGCTTACTAGAATTTTCCCTTGTATAAAGTCAGGATGAATAATATCTTTGACAATGTATGTTATGTGTTCTCAAACCGGGGTCCACTTGGCCTCATAGACATCCTTTAAAGCAAGGTGAAATTGACACATCCACCCACAGATATTAGGCACATGCTGGCGTGTCTGTGATCACTGGACACTTTCCAGGAGCTTCCAGCATGGTTAGACTTGTTTGTTAAATTTGCATAAATCTGTGATATGGGTATTCATATGTTCACGCAATCATTCATTTCTATGTAAATGTTAATTGAATGCTTCTGTGTGCAGGGCACCATGGCGGATGCTAAACACCCAAGGGTCTTCCAGAATTTCCAAGTCTCAAGGGGCATGACATGCCACTTAGAGGTCACCACTGATGCCACAGGAGCAAATGGAAGCTCCTAATGCAGGCTGGGGACAAGAGCTATCAGGAAAACATTCAGGAGGAAGCATCCTCTAAACTGATGAACAAAGGGCGAAGTGGAGTTTAAGAGAGTTAAGCAAGAATCCCACGTGAAGCAAAGAGATTCACAAAGGTCTCGAAGGGAGGCAAACAGTCATTGCTAAGTGCTGACAGGGGACAAATGACACCGTCAGAGTGGGGAGAGGGGAGGCTCAGGAGAGATGTGTCGGAGACGTCAGAGCAGGATGCAGAGGCTGGGGAGATGTGAGGAAACGCACGCATAAAGGCACCAAGGGCAGAAGTCATGTTGAAGGGTCCGTGAGAAGAGCCACCATCCTGAATGAAGCTAAGCATCCACACCAGCACCACCATTGTCTTCCTCGTGGCTGACACTTACGAAGCACTTACAACACACGTGGCCCTTGTTGGGAGACGATTCTCCATGGGTCTCCCGTATTTCTGCACATTTTGCCGCACACTGACGGCCTTTGTTCCAGACCGTCCTTCAAGGGTGTTCTTTCCGAACAGACATGCAAGATACAATGTTCTTCTCTATACCAGAGATCAGTTTCCCTTGGAGTTCATTACAAAAGATTCTGGTTCCTTGAGCTCAGGGCTCCTCTCCTTAATGCAGCCCCCAGATCTCAGGTATCAGCTGGCCTTCTTCACGGCACCCCATGGGAGCCGGGGCTAGGGAAGGGGCATGAGAAAACACTGGAAATCTGACTGCCACTAGCTCCCTGACCTAGCAGCCATGCCATTGTGCCAGACTGACCTATTAGTTTGCAGGTAGTATCAGATCCCAGACTCGCTCCCAATTCTTGAGAGCCCTGTTCTAAGTGATTTTCCAGCATGAACTCATTTAATCCTCACAAAAATCCTATGATACAGAAATGCTTACCATGCCTATCCAGACAAGAAAAGCCCCCAAAGTGGGATGGTGTTACATCACGAAGGGTCTCGTGTGCCAGGCTGAGGAGTTTAAAGGATTTTGGCCAGGAGAGGAGTCAGAGGAAAACAACATTTTCCAAAATCTCCTCTAGCCATAGTCTGTTGGATGAATTGAGCCGTGAGGAAATCCTGCGAGGAAACAGGCAGGCAAATGTTGGGAGGCAGCACCCGACTCCAGACAGGCTTGATGGATGGGCGAAATGTACCCATGCTAGAATTTCACAAGCCTAAATGTCAGGCCCTGGACAAGACTCCTTAACGCCAATGGCTCCAGCAAATGGCTGGGGAGACGTGACTTAGCAGCACAGCCCTTGAAAATGAGGCCGGAGCCTTCCAGGGACCAGGCAACCTGGGGTGAGTCAGCAAGGGCCGCACTGCCAAAAGGGCCACCGTGATCCTCGGCTGCATGAATAGGCCAGTGTCAGGCAGGAGGCAACAGTCCAGCTCTGGCTAGGCTCCCCGCCGCCCCCAGTCAGCTCGTATGCAGTTCTGGGCCGCACACTTTGAACGTGGCCATGGCAGATGTTTATTGAGCACTTGCCTCGTGTCAGGCTCTGCGTCAGCTCTTTGCCTTCACGATCGGATGTAAAACCCCCAGCAGACAGATGGACCATTATGACCCTCTTGCTTTACACACAAGGAAACCAAGTCTCAGAGACTCTTGCCTAAGGTCTGTCTCCCAGCTAGTAGGTGGTAACACACTTAGGCCTAGTGTCATCACAAAGACTGTGTTCTTAAGAACACCACCTGCTCCTTCCTTTTATTCTTTTTAAAGTTTATTTACTTACTTAGAGAGAGAGCACACAAGGGAGGAGGGGCAGAGAGAGAGGGAGAGAGAGAATCCCAAGCAGGCTGTGCATTGTCGGTGCAGAGCCCGATGTGGGGCTTGATCTCATGAAACCACGAGATCATGACCTGAGCCGAAATCAAGAGTCAGACACTGAACCGACTGAGCCCCCCAGGCACCACAAGCTGCTACTTTCTGAAGGACATTGTCAAAATGGAAGAGGTTCATGAAAGATGCTCAAAGATGACAAGGAAACGAGGAACTGTAGCACTAGTCAAGGAGGAAAGAGATGCTCACGAAAGAGGAACCTGGCCACACACACAGCAGAGCATGCAAGCTATTCCCACGCATAGGGGCAATCCCACAGAACTCATGTATGTATCTGTGTGGTTCCTCAGAGGCACCAGGAACCATGAATGGGTAAAAATCCCTCTTCGTTGAATCCCTTCCTTCTGTACCTCTGCATGGAGAATCCCTGTGCATCTTTTAAGACCAAACCTGGGCACCACTCCTCTCAAAGCCTCCCTGTTCTGCTCAGGTGCTGCTTCTCCATGAATCTGCAAGACCCTGGACTTGCTTTTGACCACCCTTTTTACCCTAGGTGAAGCGTTCAAGTCCCCCCAGCCAGGGAACGCCTCAAGGGTACAGGCTGTGTTCAACTCTGCACTTCCAGACACCTGTGGATGCCTGGCCCAGAAGAAGCACATTGAATGAAGATAGCCCGAAGACACCCTGGTAAGTAAGAAGGAAAGCCGTGATCCCTAAGAGACACAAAAGTCATGAAATGGATCCAAGAGTGCTAGTTTGCAAAGGCTGGGAAAACAGGGCCCAAGAGACAGGCCTGGACAGTGAGTAACTGGCTCTGGCCAAGGAAGAGGACATTCTGGTTGGCAGAGCTTTTCCCCCTCTTGTTGTGAACTCTCCCCAACAGCATTCAGGCATGGAGAGGAGGGGACAGGAAGGAACCATCCACCTCAGGCAGTCAATGTTCCAACATCTTAATATCCTGTTCTGTGCCAGACAAATTCCAGGGAGCAAAAAAGAACAGGTGCCCTTCCTCCAGGATCCCAAATTCCCCGCACTTCCTTCCCACGGCTCATCACCCCGAATTCGAATTGTCTACCAGTGCCTCCACTACCCCACCAAATCATGAGGCTGGGGCCATGTTTGTCCATCATCATATCCCTATTGCCAACACAGGACCTGACACAGTGAATGCTACAGAGAAGCATTTGAGGGAGGCCCAGAGCAAGAGGGCATAGAACCAAACTAAAAGCTGTATTTGAGCCCAAGCAAAACCCTGGGGAGGATTTTCTGAGCCACCAAGGACCTGACAGATCCTGGCCCCATACAGCACTGCAGCACAGGGAGATTGGACCCGAATGAAATCAGAGTTTGTACCCGTGTGCCTCATGATGGCCAGTGGTTTGGCCTTGCCTGGCCTTCTCTAAGCCGGACAAGTGCCCTCTCGTGAGAAGTGTTCACGATCTCCATTCCCTTCCCTCATCCCAGCCCCCGTGTCTGAACCTGGATGTTCCATCTGCCTCCAGGGGAATCTGAAGTCTGGAAAAGTAGTGCTCAGCAGCTCTTTCCCTCACGAAAGCACACCTCCTCGTACCTTCTAATTAAACATCTCAGCACACCTAGGAGGCCACGATTCCATCCCTACCCCTTCCCTTTTTACAGTTGGGAGCCAGAAGGGGCTTTCTGGTGCCTGTTCCTTTTTCTGCTCCAGGCCATAGAGAAGGAGTCTGATTTTCAGGGCTTTATGGCTTCTCATCCTGTACTCACCCCTGATTTACCTCTTTCATAGAGGAACTGGGAGGGTAATTATGGCTCCAGGGAGCTTTGAAGGTCGGCATGCTCTGTGGCAGCAGAGGTGTCAAAGATGACGATTAACATCAACAATAAGTATCATGAACAGCAGGGCTTAGCTCTTTTGAAAGGGGGAATGGGCCCACAACTATTTCCTAGTTGCTGAGGCTCCCTCCATTGCTTGTTTTGCTCATACAGAAGATGCCATACCAGAAAGCAGGGGGGGGGGGGGTGGGCTTGGGGTTTGGGCCACAGGCCTCCTATAAAGATCATAGGCCAAATCTGGCCAAAGATGAAGAGAGGGCATTGGTTTGGTAAGTGCTCACTGTGGGACTAGCATTTCGTATCTCTCGAGATGCCTGATTCGGCCTTTGTCTCCCTCATCTTGAGCCATTCTCTCTACCAAGACACAATGGCCCTCTTTTGCTTCCTCCAGCGTGCTCTTTCCCACCCCAGGACTATTGCACGTGCTAGACCCTCTACCCAGAAGGCCTTTCTCACACCCACGATGCTTCACTGAACTTATATCAGCGCATCCTTTGGTCTCTCTTCTGTGCTTCTGGGTGCTCTGTATTTCTCTTTTGCACAGATATTTACTCAATTTCTGCCTTCCCTGCTATGGTGACATGCATATGAGCACGGTCAGAGTTCATCTATGAGCCATTTCATTTCACTCCATTCTCAATACTAAGTTTGACAAAGTAAGTGGGTGCCTATTCTGTACATTACACCTCTTGCCAACCTCTCTTAAGTAAGGAGTAGAAGACATCTCAAGTGTAATCAGTGCAAGGTTTCCACCTTATACTTCCAGGTAGGCCTGCACTCCCAGAACTGGAGCATCCTAGAGGAACCAGAAGCCAGCAGAAGTATTCTCTTGCCATATCTTTTATTGCTTAAATTCCAATTGTTGGCCACGTCTGTGCTTTCTGTGCTCCTTGGCCACATGGGGAGAGCCCGAGGACTGAGGTGGGCCAGTGGTAACACTCACACTCAGCTACAGTGTTTTGTCCGAGGCATACACATGACCTATATCAGACCAATCACGGGGCTTCCGTGGGGCTTTCTACCTCACGATCTACGAAAAAATTCTTCCCTCTCTGATAACAAGCTGAAAAAAATAGAAGCCTAAATGGTACATATATCATCATGTATTTTTCTGTATATATTATATTTTACAAATTTAAAAACACTTTACAAAAGTTGGAAGACAAGCCTGAAGCTTTGGTGATTATTCTAGAAGTTAATGAACATCAGGAGAGAATAAGGCAAATAGGCAATAAGTCAGAGAGCTCGAAGACAGAGGGGTGTTCTGGAACCACTGGAAACAGAGATCTACCCATTCCTGAGGCTGGTTCTCCCCCTACCCTTGATTTATCTGAGCAAATAAATAAAATTTGGCTTAAGCTAGACTGAGTTCAGATTTCTTTTACATGAACTGACTAACCACCAAGAAATAAAAATAATACTTTGTGTTTTATTTATGCCCACTTGGTTCCACAAAGAATTTAAAGCTAACACCATTCCTTTGTCTCACATTTTCTGATATATGAAAACTTGACTTAAGATAATCTCTCAGCATAACTTTGTGAGGCAAACAAAGCAAGTATAATTCACCCATTTTACAGATAAAATAACCAAGGCCCAAAGAAGTAAAGGAACTTCAGTCACACAGCTAATAAATGGCAGAGTTTTGACTGGAATCTAGGTTTTCTCCTTCTTCTCTCTGTTTTGTTAATAAATCATGGCTATGAGCACTAAGAGAGAGAGATTTTGGCTGCTTGGGTCCACAAGGTTCCCACAGCTTCTTACTGTGGGTAATTGTGTGCCCTTTAAGAAGTGCGTTTTCATAGCGCAAAAACACTTGCTAGAAATACTCCTGAGAAGTGTGAAAGTTGAAGACTATCACAGAGTCTTAGGGGTCTGTCCAGCTTGAAATAATACATTAATGTCACAGAGATACCAAGATCCTGACTTGTTTCCAAGGAGAACAGGGTGCTCAGAGCCCGGTGGAAGGAAATACTGGGTGCATTTGGTGAGGAAGGGTCCACTAGTGTTGAAAGAGGCAGGAGGTAAGAGGGACGAGGTGGGAAAGGTCTGCTTTCATTAACTGAGATGTAAGAAGAAGACGGGAAGCTGGAAACCACTGCTATGAAGCCAGACAGACCTGAGTCCAAATCTGGCCACCAAGTCCCAGTTAACATCTTGTGCAAATCACTGAATCTCAGCAAGCCTCTGGCTCTTTGTGTGTGTGTGTGTGTGTGTGTGTGTGTGTGTGTGTGTGTGTGTAATGGGGTTAATAATTCCTTCTTTCAAAATGCATGTATATGGATCATGCATATAAAATGCACCCAACAGTGTCTGGCACACAGTGGTTGCTCAATCAGTTTCTCTTTTCCTCATAGAGGTAATGTTCGCACTTTGTCCTCTGTAAGCAAGAATCCAGTAGGAAACATCTGTGTGACCCAAGGCAGAGGAGTACAATGGTGCACTGTGTTTCCGCGACCGGGCCTTTCACCGTGCGGCCCCAAGCGCCTTCTCCGCCATGATGCCCCTTCCCCTCTTCCTTCTCCCACACTACGCCAACCATCCTGACTGGTTGTCCTTGGGCCAAATCGCATCTTCCCCACTCCACCTGCACCTCAGTGTATTTCCAAACATAATGTTTTCCTGGATGGTTTATTTGCCAATAAGTCTTGCCGTGAAAAAGCTTCTAGAGGCATCCCTTCCTCAGGGTACTGCGTCTTTCAACAGAGAAAAGGGAAGGAAGCAGAAAAGGAAGGCAGAGGAGGGTCTGCAGGATGGGAAAAAAAGAATAGAGGAAATATGATAGGCTTAGTGTTTCAAGGGCTTTCCCCAAGAACTATATTAATAGCCATAGGAAAAAGTTCCATTAAACATCATATTTACCAATTACTATACCCAAGTTTTCTATTTTTGGAAACTTGTACCACACACTCCATTCTCTTACGGTCAACATGCTGTATTAGCCTTCAAGGCTCAGCTCAAATGCTTTCTGAGCTGTGTTAATTAATTCATGTATTTGACTAATATCAATTGAATTCCAGTTATGTGCCACACATTGTTTTGGGTGCCAGGAATACATCGGTGACCAAGACAGACACCGTCCCTGTTCTAACGAAGCTTTGGGGCTTGCCTGGTTTCCCCCTCAAAGATGATGAATGCCCCCTCTCTCTGCTCCCATAACTTCTCCTACTGTATCTGGTTTTATATCCTCCTTCCTTTTTAAAAAGCCTATAAAAAGCATGACAAACTCATCACAGTATGCTTGGGCCTTCCCTGGTTTCAGCGCTGAAAGGCCCATGCAACCTCTTGGGTCCCAGAAAACTAGGACACTTGCTCACCCTACTATAAAGTCAATGCTATGACAACAGCAACAACAAGTCTCTGAAGAAAATCACTCAGTCATCCACTCTTCAATTATTCATTGAGGCTGATTCTTATATTATTATAGCCCATTGTCTCTGTTTTATGTTATATCTCTCCCATTCTACTATGAGCCCATGTTTTTTTCCACCCTTTTGCTGCTGGGCCCCAGCATAAAATAACTTAATTTTATGCAAACCATTGTGTTTCTATTAGTAAACAGTGTACATTTGTGCAAAACAACATTAAAGTATGTGCTTCTACAATTGTTAAACACAGATCTCTATGTACTATCTTGTTTGGAATGTTTGGCAAGTGATAAGATCCATTAAGAACTCCCTCCTCTCCTAGTCTCCATCCAGGCCCTCCTAAGCAGGTACCAGTGTCATCCAGTCCCAGTTACATCTTTAGATGATCCTAGTTTTCTGTAAACTGACTTTAAATAGAAATCTTTGTGCCTTCCACCCATCGGTTGTGGTCCTTCTAGCACAGACACAAAAACAAGCCCAGAATCCTGTAGTAGCCCTTCATGTAGAAACAGTGCATTATCATGCTTTTTCCTTCCTGCCACCTCACCTGTGCACACCTGGGATTTTCTTAGGCACTCTGACAGTTTCTCCAACTGTAGCCTGACTGATAAGATGTAGGATTCAGGTCAGAGTCCTCAGAATTTGTCCCGCTTCTCCTCCTTCATAAAGTACCTGAATATGAACAGTTCTCTGATGGGTCTGACTAGAACAGGACTATCATTCCCACCTGCCCCTAGCTTAGTAAAATCCTATAAACATAGCATAAGATCTCACATACTTTTTTTCTTTTTGTGTTCTGGGCCATCTACTTAAGTATCTGGCACATTTTAAGCTGTCAGTAAATTATTGCTGGCTGCCAAGGGCGTCTGGATGCATGTATGCACAGCTTTGCTATGTGAATGGAACACAAGAAAAATTCTTAAAAATACAATCATAAGAAACAAGGACATTATACTGTGTTGTATAGTGACCTCCCCAAATTCATGTTCACCTAGAATCTCAGAATGCGACTTTATTCGCAAAGAGGGTCACTGCAGATACAATTAAACAAGTTAAGATGATATCATACTGAAAGGAAAATTGTAGATTTGGAAAACAAACCCCTACATCTTATAAGAAGAGAAAACAGAGGAGACCTATGCACAGAGGGAAGACAATGTAAAGACGCTGGGGGAGAACACCATGTGAAGATGTAGGAAGAGACTGGAGTACTGAAGCTGAAAGCCAAGGAAAACCAAGGATTGCTGATCACCACCAGAAGCTGGGAAGAGACAGTGGGTGATACCCCTTAGAACCTTCAGAAAGAGCATGGTACTGCTGACACCTTGATCTCGTACATCCTCCAGAACTGATGGAATAAATTCCTGCTGTTCTAACTCACCCAGTTTCTTTCTTTTTTAAATTTTATTTATTTATTTAGAAAGAGACAGAGATAGCACAAGTAGAGGAGGGGAAGAGAGAGAGGGAGAGACAGAATCTCAAGCAGAATCTGCACTGCCAACACAGAGCCTGATGTGGGGCTCAAACTCATGAAACCGTGAGATCATGACCTGAGCCGAAACCAAGAGTCAGATGCTTAACTGACTGAGCCACCCAGGTGCCCCTCTAACCCACCCAGTTTCTGGTAATTTGTTACAGCAGCTGCAGAAACTAATACAGACAGATTAAATGTTTCACTCTTCCTGTCTTACATTCATCCTGAGAGGATGCTATGAGTGTATTGGAAGGATATTCAACAAAGTTAGGAGAGGGTTCAAATCATGGTTTTATCATTCACAAGTTGTGTGACCCTAAAGAGTAATCTCACTTCTTTGATCCTCAATTTGATCACTAGCAAAATAGGGACACAAATATATAGCATGCAGAATTAGTTTGGGGACCAAGAGTAATAAGGCATAGGAAAGTGCTTTACAAACTATAGAAACTTTTCAGATGTCAGTTATTTTTTTCTCTTTTTTTTAGGTAGATTTTCTATAAGTATGCCTATTTTATTTCCCCCCCTCCAAAGAACGAGCTCATGAATATATTTATGAATTCTACTATTTTGTTGATTTTCTTTTTTTTAATTTTTTAATGTTTATTTATTTTTGAGAGAGAGAGAGAGAGAGAGAGAGAGAGCAGGGGAAGGGCAGAGAGAGAGGGTGACACATAATCTGAAGCAGGCTCCAGGCTCTGAGCTGTCAGCACAGAGCCCAGTGTGGGGCTCAAACCCACAAACTGTAAGATCATGACCTGAGCCAAAGTCAGATGCTTAACCAACTGAGCCACCCAGGCACCCCTATTTTGTTGATTTTCTAATTTATTTATTACCTTTGCCTTTTTTTTAATTGTCCTGTTTTTCTTGGTTTTGCTTTGCTGCCCACTTTCTAAAGTCTTAGGTTAGACATTTCATTGCTTTCATTTCATCTATTATTATTTTTAAGTGAAAGAATGAAAGCTATGAATTTACCTCTGACTATGGCTTTGACTGCACTACATACATTTTCAGATCTAGTATTCTGTAGTATTTTCTTTTTTCCCCCTAAGTTATTTACAATGTGTATTATGTAAATATTTCATCTTTGAGTTATTATTACTATTATTTCATACTTAGCAGTGTGTGCTAGCATCACTGATCCAGGACCACATGGTGTTGTCATCACTATTCTCATGCTAGAGCATTACAATTTTCTATAAACATCTTTTAAGCATGTACATCATGACTGAATTTTTTTTTAAGTAGGGAGTTTTTATTTTCTCATCATAAAAGCATCAGCCACAAAATATTTTGGATTCAGCTCTCTGGATTCAGACATTTGTCAGTGAGTGTATTTCTAAGGTTTTCTCATATCTTTCTCCAAATTCACCAACAACTAAAGATGAAAAGGAAAGTGTTAGCAGCACTAGTCAATGGCCCTGAACTTGGCTTATGAATTATGTTCTCAGGATTGCAGTCTAAATATTAACCTTCCTTTATGTTTAACGTAGGGCCTGATGTCTCCTTGAAAGCTTCACAAACTACCTACACACAGGGGGTCTCTCCTTTCTCAGATCATATACTTTGCTGAGTCAAGGACTCAATCTTAACTCCCAAATGAGACTGTAAGCTCCTTGAGAGTAAGACCATTTCTTTTTTAAAAAATTATTTTTAATGTTTATTTTTGAGAGAGAGAGAGAGAGAGAGACAGAGAATGCACAAGCAGGGGAAGGGCAGAGAGAGGGGAAGACACAGAATCCAAAGCAGGCTCCAGGCTCTGAGCTGTCAGCACAAAACCTGACATGGGCCTCGAAACCACAAACCATGAGATCACGACCTGAGCCGAAGTTGGACACCTAACCGACTGAGCCACCCAGGTGCCCTGAGAGTAAGACCATTTCTTATACTTCTTTTCATTCCTCCTTATACTCCCTAGTATCTAGCTCCAATAAATAGCACCAATGTTTGATTATAATTCTTGAAGATCATTTCTTGAGAGGAAATTTAACTGTGAAATTTAGGCCAGACACTTTCAAGTACTCACATGGTAAAGTAAAGGGCCTTTTAAAAACCTTTGACAAGCTTGAGACTAATACCTTGGATGTACCTTTGTAGAGAAGAGATAGCGGTATCCCAAACATCAAGGGCTTACATTTCTAGACACTGCAAAAAACAAAAATATCATGTTGAATATCATAGTTGTTCAACTAGAGCTACTTTGGGCTTATGTTCTCCCAAGTATTGTGGTGATGCCCATGGGGTCCAAAATGATTCTAATAAGACTGCAGCACATGTGTAAAATACTTGACAGTTCACAAATGCTCACTTGATGCTCAAGATGATGCTCATCTGTAAAGAAGGCAAGTTAGGGGCTATTATCCCCATTTAAAAAAAATTTTTTAAATGTTTGTTTATTTTTGACAGAGAGAGAGAAGAGAGAGACAGACCATGAGTGGGGGAGGGGCAGAGAGAGAGGAAGACACAGAATCTGAAGCAGGCTCCAGACTCTGAGCTGTCAGCACAGAGCCTGATGTGGGGCTCGAACTCACGGACCTCGAGATCATGACCTGAGCCGAAGTCGGACGCTCAACCGACTGAGCCACCCAGGCGCCCCAGCCCATTTTGAAAAACAGGTGTTTGGGGTTCAGAAGACATTGTGAATTTACCCAGTCACAAAGCCAGTAGATAGTTGGAACAGAAATTAAGCCCAAAGTCTCCGATTATCCATCCTAACTTCTCTAGGCCACAGCTACTTTAAATTGATTTGGATACTCATGATATAAATCTCTGCACTCAGCCATCAATTTCAATGGCTAAATATTCACTCACCAAATACCCTTTGTATATCCACATGCTTGGAAATACCACACGAAGAAGACACAGTCGCTACCCCTAAACAGCTCACAGAAAAGTAACCTGGTTATTATAATGTGCATGACAAACTGTGTTTGTCGTGAGTGCTAAGAGAATTAAGATAAATAATGAGGATGATAATAAGTCACATTCATTGAGAACTTACTATGTACCAGTTTCTGTCCTAAGCACACTGCACTGGGGGTAAGTAACATTATGTACCATAATGCCTGGTACGTGACAAGAGTTTAAGTTAGCAACTATGATTACTGCTATAGTTTAAAAAAAAAAAGAAAGAAAGAAAGAAAGAAAGAAAAGAAAACAAGCCCAGGGATTATTATCTAAAAAAGTGGCGGGGGGCGGGGGTGGGGGGGCGAGGAAGAATACTTAAATTTTAAATTATCCAGAGCAACGCAGCAGAGGAGCCCCTAGCCATCTGGGAAAATCAGAACCAAGGGGGAGATGTTGGAGCGGAGTCGTCAAGGACAATTGAGGGCTTGCAGACAGGGAGGGGACGAACATGCCAGACAGAGCAAGAGCATTTGCAAGGACTTGGGCCCTGCGCAGCGGGAAGGGAGAGGCAAGGAAAGGAGGCATTGCCCTTCGGGCAGCCAGAGACAACACACAGAAGAGGAAACGGTGGTGGCTTCCAGCTAGAAAGCAGCGGAGGGTGGAGCTCTCTCCGTGCCTGACCCAGGCACTGAGGGTGAGGCACAGATTTTCCAAGGCTATTTGTTTGTAGGTTACATTTTTCCTGAACAGAATCCAAATTCCTTTGTTTTCACAAAGAGCACCATAGTTTCCAAAGAAAAGAAAAAACAGACTTCTTGGTCCAAGGGCTTTCCCTGAGAAATATCCTAATGGCTAGGGGCCAAGACAGGGTTCCATCAAGCTCTGCACTCACAGAACAATAGAGCAACAGGCTGGAATCTTCTCCAGAACCTACAAGAAAATGGGACTTCGAAGTCTTTCCCTGGGAGGTTTTTAAATACAAGTCCTGGGTCCTGTTGGTTCTGCCCCGACCGAACCCTCCCACTTGAAGTTCCCAGAATACTGCATGCAGTGTGAAAGGTCTGCGCCTTGGCAGGCTCTGTCACTTACAGTGACAGTCCTTCCTCCTCTTCTCTTTAGAAGAGGCCAACCTAAAGTCTCCTCTGTGAGCCTTCCCTGGCAACATTCCCACACCTTGGTCCCTAACACCGGGGTGGGCAGGTGAGTGGGTGGCTTTGACCTCCGTTCTCGTACAGAGCCGTGGACCCAACTCTGTGGGGCAGTCATCCCACTGCCCTGTAATTAGAGCATATCTTCTCCCCCAATCACCCCCACCCTCTCTTTCTCTTAATTTTGTAAGCCAGTGATGAACCAAGAATGGGAGGTAGGAGCAGTCCTCCCTGGGTACAGGTAATAAGGGGGTATGTTATCTGTTACAAACTTGAAAAAGTAAATAATTTTTTAAAATTGTTTGTAGTAAGTCAGTCATTTTCACTGTCACCCTGTAATTCTGCACTATGTTAGAGATAAAATGTTGCTCCTCTCCAGAGCAAAAGGTATGTAGCCAGGGGTACACCCTTTGATATATCCCTCCTGTGAACACTCCCATTCCTGCTGTGCGGGGGAAAGAACATGCTGTCGGGGGTCGCATGTGATGTAGGGCAGAGCCTTTAGTCAGTCAGCAGTTACTCAGTAAGGCCATTATGTGCCAGGTACCATTTTACACGTTTTGTAGCCAATCTTCCCAAGGGCCATAAAATATACACACCCGTATTTGGTTGTTTGTCAGATGAAGAAACTGAGTCTCGAAGTGCAGTTCAATGATTTGTCCAGAGTTCTACCACAAGGAGGTAGTGGAGAGGAATTCGAACAAGATCTGTGCAGCCCAGTGTCTGTGCTCTCTCCCCTGTGCCTCCAACAGCATATGAGCCTCATACCAGGGCCTAGAACGGCCCGCCACACAGCCTCTTCTTGAGGATATCACAGCCTAACCGAGAAAGGACCTCACGCAACCCGCCATAATTCAGCCTAGCATGTGACAAGTACGTTGGGAATAAACCAGACCAACCCCCTAAGAAAATGCAAGAAATAAAGCAAGAAAAGTAAAGGCCGAATGATTTACAGAGCAAGAATATCAGTTAGGCGCTCTGTCCTAAGCCAGAGTTCATTTGGTTCCTGAAAAACAGAAGTTGGCATTTTCGTGGTTTCAGAGACATAATAGGCACCAGTGGGGACCCACAAGACAAGGCAACGTGATGGTAAAAGTCTGGGCCTGGGAATTATTAAATGTTCTAGAAGAGAAATATCAAGGCTCAGAGAGGTTAATTAACATGCTGAAGCTCACACAGCACTCCACGCAGTTGAAAATGAAGATGGAATCTGAATCTCAGTCCTTCGGCCTTCACATTGCTTCCCTGCCCTTTTGGAGTAAAGTGTGTATTTATCTCCCCTCCAGACTGAGTAAAAACAAAGCCAAAGTTTGTAAACTGTGCCTGAGGGCCTGGGGCCTGGGCCCCTGGTTGTCCCTTAACTGTCCTGGATCCTATAATCACTATAGGATGAACGTTACATGCAGGAGGCAGCCCTGAGACAAAAGAACTTCCAGATCATCCTCTTTTATTCTGTCCTTATTGTATCAGATAATGTCACTGTTCCAACCACATTCCCTTGGGATTCATTTTTATTGTTTCCTGGGTGGGGGTGGGGTGCACCCACCTCTGTGTGCCTTCAATGGCCAGTGCCACAGCTATTCCTGGGAAAAACATCAGGTGCCATAGCTCCCTGGCCTAGGCTGGGGATAACTCTGGGATGTAACCCACACTCCAGAGTCCCCCAACAGGGTCAAGCTGAAGCCACCTACCCTCTACAGCTGGCATCTAAGTGCCATCCCCAAATTTACAGTGAAAGTAACTTTTACATTTCAGTTAAAATAACCATGGGATGGATTAGGCAGATCCTTTTTATTTTTTGATTTTTCAATGTCTTTTTTAATGTTTATTTATTTTTGAGAGAGACAGAGACAGAATGCGAGTGGGTTGGGGCAGAGAGAGAGGGAGGCACAGAATCTGAAGCAGGCTCCAGGCTCTGAGCTGTCAGCACAGAGCCCAACGTGGAACTTGAACTCCCAAGTCATGAAGGCAGATTCTTTTTTAAAGCACAAACACAAGGGGCACCTGGGTGGCTCAGTCAGTTAAGCATCAGATCTTTGGCTCAGGTCATGATCTCAATGGTTCATGAGCTCAAGCCCTGCATCAGGCTCTGTGCTGACAGCTCAGAGCCTGAAGCCTGCTTCAGATTCTGTGTCTCCCTCTCTCTCTCTCTCTGCCCCTCCACACCTGTGCTCCATTTCTCTCTCAAAAATAAATAAACATTTAAACAATTTTTTAAATAAAGAAAAAACACTAAATGCCACCTATTTTACACTCAGAAACTCATTCTTTGCTCTACTTTGATCATTTAAACTCATTTTTAAAATCATATTGTTCTTATATTTTGCCCCACAAACCTTCATTTGTTTCTGACTAAAAGTTATAAAAATATGACCAAAGTGTTTGGTCCAATTTCTTGGCTAATCAGCCATATTCCATTCATTCACTTACTCACCCACAGCGGGGTTGAACTCAGAACAAGATGCCAAGGCTAATCTTATCTCACCTACTAAATTATCATCTGACTCCAACAGCTGCCATTGAAAACAAACCAATACCTACCCCAGCCACTGTCCATGCTGTCACTTCAGCCATGCTATTGTTCCTCAAGGTATCCAGTTGTTTCTACCCCAGGGCCTTTACACTTGCTGCCCCTTCTGCTTGCAATATACTTCCTACAAACCTTTTCTGACTCCCTCCCTCCCTTCATTCTGGGTTCTGTCAAGTGTTTCTTTTTCAAAGAGCCTTTCTTGACCTCCCCGTCTAAAATAATCTGCCCATCCCCCACTCCATGTGTCTTTTGTGGTCTTGATCTTTCTTCATAACATTTATTACCAGTTGAACTGATATATTTGCTATTTATTTATTTGTCTTTCTCCTCCAGGAGAATGTGAATGTCATGAGAGGAGATTTTTTTTTTTTCTACCTTGCTCATCATATCCATGATTCCAAGTAGCACCAGGACAACAAAAGCCAAGATTTTTCGAATAAACAAAGAATGAATGAAAAAAAAGTTTTCTCCTGCACCTCTTGTTTATAAAATAAAACCTTCCCAGGGAAAGATTATAAAAGCAAAGGTGTGGAAACTGGGAGAGTTACAGCTTCAATCCCATGAGCAAGTTTCTATGGATCAAGGAACTCTACCCCCAAAACCTGCAGTGGCTCCCTATTACTTCAACAGAGGTCAGTTGTACATAAGAGCTTATAGCCTGGGTGAAGTCTTAAGACTATTACAATAAAAAAAAAAAACACCCTGATAGTGACCTGTGTGTATATGTGTATAATGTATTTCATACACATTTACTAAATGCTTGCTGTATGCCAGGCCTTCTGCTGAAAAAAAAATATAAAGATGCGGTTCATCCCCAAACACCGTAATTTTGGTAGTAGTGGTGGTGGATGCCCAGGGAGGCCAAAAGTGCTAAGAGAGAACCAGAGCCACAGAGAGAGAGAGAGAGGCTTGCAAACAACTCTTAAATATTAATACCAGGAGATGCTTCTACACAGGCAGGCAGTGAAGAGGAATCAATTCCCTTTATTTGGATGTAGGTGAAAGTCCAAATGACTTCCTTGAGAGAGCTGCATTTCAGCGGAATCTTAGGGGGTAGGAGTTCACCCAGCAAACAGGAGAGGGTGGGGAGTGAGGGCTTCCAGGCAGAGGAACAGTCTGAGCAAAGGCCTGGAAGAATGACGCTTTCTGGAAATACAGGTGATAAAGTCGGCCGGAACTGTGGACTCTGTGATAGGTCAGGATGAGAGACCAAACTGAGAGGTAAGCAGGTATACTTGGAGGAAAGACACTGCACTTGGAGTCAGACAGCCCCAAGTCCAAGTGCTGGCCATGTCATGAGCAAGTCACTTGCCTCTGGGCTCCAGTTCCTGGGAAGTAAATGTGCTGGGGGTGGGGGTCAGATCCACAGCTCTCCGCTGGGGACTGAGGTGAGGAGCTGGAACCAGAAGCTCCAAGGAGGCTTATTCTGCTTAAAGACAGAATGCTGAAAACTGTGTCCTTTGGCTCTGATTTTTTTTTTTTGAATCATGATATTTCAATGATTTTGAATCAGAAACTCATTAGAAGGATGTGAGGTTTCTGTGTTTATCTAGGGTGACCTGGGTTATACAAGAGGCAGAGAATCCCGGGCTGAGCTGATCTTAAAGTCCCCTCTGACTCTAGCCTCCAGTTCTAAACTGACCGACAGCTAGGCACACAGGAAAAAGCAGACTCCTGCCATGACTCAGACACTAAACTTGGAGTCAGACCCAAATTCCAGCTCAGACTCTGCCCCTTATTCTCTGGCGACTTAGGCAAGTGAATGAACTTCTTGGACTGTCAATTTCTTCCACAGCTTATTTTCCTCACAGGCTTATTGTCAGGTTCACTTGAAACAACGGACTTCCAAGCAACTGGCACATAGTAGGTATGCAATAAATGTCAGTCGAGGATAAGGTCTCTAACTGCAACCCAGTCCCGGATTTCAACAGCTTTCCCTGAGCGCCTACCATGAGCTGAATGCTCTCCACAGGCCATCTCATTTACAAGAAGAAACCCAAGATTTAATACTATGTCATCAATCGAGTTCCCCGAATTGTCTAAAGGTGGTTTTGACCCTTTAGAATGCACCCATGATGAATGATGGGAACTTAGGGTATGCTGTCTGGAATCAAACCAGGCTTAAAATCTTTTAAAATTTAAAGCTGCTTTTTATTACTCTGGAAACCTACCCACTGCACGCTTTTATTTCTAACCGTTACGGGTTTCTCTCTCTCTCTCTCTCTCTCTCTCTCTCTCTTACTTTCCACATTTAACTCAAGGCTTCAAATGCAAAAGCCAAGCTTGAAGTGATCGTAACATTTAAGCGATGAATGTAAGGACAGCTTACACTTGCATTGCAGGAAGATCTACATTCTATATTTAATAGCTTCAGCCACTTACAGCAAGAGTTATCACAGGGACCCCACAGAGGGAGGGTAGGAAAGGGAGAATTCTACAGCTTTGACTAAAGGTGTCAGAGTCATAAGCTCTCTGGGAAATGATTAAGTGATAAATACAGTAAATTCACCCTCAGTTCTGGGAACCCCACAGCACAGACAGTAACTCTCAGAGGCAGAAGCAATTATTATTATTAAAAGGTCTAAACCTTAAGGGTGTGCTGTTTCGGCCTATGTAACTGGAAGATCACTAAGTACAGGAAAGGAGGAACTCAGGTGTGCAAAGCACCTACGGACACCAAGTGCTCTAACACCTAACACACCTCGTGTCCACGCTCCATGTAAGTACTTTTAACTGGTCCAAATATACAGGAAGGGGGAAACAAACAATGTTGAGTACCTCCTGTATACCAGATGAATACAACATGCACATAAAGTATAATAAAGTGCATGCAGTGCTTAAGCAGACATAAGGAAGGCCAGTAAACTCAGAAAGGAGCCCCTGCTCTTGTTAAGGAGGTGACTGCTCGATGTTCTTCCCGGATGCATCCCCACCGCCTGGCATAACGCCTGGTACATTCAGTAGGGGTTAAGAACATGGAATGTGGAGCCAGATTTTGTGGATGCAAATCCTACTTTGTAGCTGCGTGACCTTAGGTAAGTAACTCAACCTCTCTGTGCCTTGGCTTCCTACTTGTGAAACGGGATAACAGTGATACCTCTCTCATACTGTAATTGTAGCATTAAATAAGCTAGTAAGTGCAAAGTGCTGAAGACATGGCTGGCAAACAACAAAAGTTGCAAACGTAAACACTTGTGGACTTGCCAGATACTGGGGAGCTCATCTGTGCTCACCCCCACCCTGTGATGTACAGTGTAATAAAGCTCCCTTTTCCAGGTGGGGTAACTGAAGAACGTACACCTGCTAGGTCATTGAGTTCTTAATTGGCCTAACTTAAATTCCTACCTGGGCCCGCCTAACATTAAGAGCAAAACATAGCATTTAATTGTTTTTGTTTTTAATATTCTAGGCTTTGACGGATAGGCACACATTTACTTTTTATAGCAATTACATGACGTAGTAAGTGTTGCTTACCCCCATTTTACGGATACAGAAACTGAGAGTGAGCTCCTAAGTAATTTTCTCAAGGCCTGATAATTAGCCAATACAGGATCGGATTTAAGTCCAGACTCGACACACTGTCCCAACACACAAGGAGAGGGCCTCTGGTTCCAGGTGTCTGGGGCAGTCCTGGGTCCTGCGCCCCTGAGGGGACAGATGGCCGAGAAGAGCTATGGCAGGGAGGATGCAGGGCGCTCCCACTGCGGGGCCCCTGGCGGTGGCCCCACCTGCGCCGGCGCCTGGGTCGTCCACCCGCCCTCCCAGCCCCTCACCCGCGTGTCCCTTTCGCTTTCAGCCCCAGCCACGCTGGTAGCCTGCATTACTCAGAATCGCCCCCACTTGGCTGGCTGAGTGACAAAGATCAGCAGCAGTTGTCCGAGGAAACCTATTTGCAAAATAGGACTCCCGCCCGCAGCAGAAAGCACCCGGCGGACGGCGGGCTGGGAGTCCGGAAGTCGCGGTTCCCCGCCCCCGCTTTGCTTCTCGCGTTCAGTGGCTTCAGGCCTCAGTTTGCCCGTCTATGTAAATAGTGTCAACAATGCTTCTGCCCAATAGATCGAAAGGTGAACGTGTAAACAGCCTGAAATTTCTTTGAAGTCCCCTATTTTCAGCTAAAATGATTACAAGAGCTTTATATTCTTAGCCATCATTACTTGTTTTACTAAGAATCCTTTTTTTTGTTTGTTTGTTTGTTTTAATTTGAAAAGGAGTAAAATTCTCACCCAGGAAAAACAATCTGTGGCCATCCTGCGGTTCAAGTCCCCCTGTGAGACCCCCAAGGAAGCTCTGGAAGGCCCTTTCAACTCCCACTCGGCTGTTGATCCGGTTCGTTGTGGTTATTTTCTATTCTTTACCGTTAAGACCTTTAGGAGCTCACGGATGACAGGTGGGGTAGAGAAAAGACTGGGTTTTGCAACCAGATGTTTTCGGTTAGGGTTTCTTGTTCCGCCGTTTTCCGCCTGTGGACCCTGGTCAAGCCATTTAAACGTGCTGAGCCTCAGTCTCCCGTCTTTAAAATGGGGAGAATACCCCCCCTCCCCCGGCAGGGTTGGTATTTGGTATTTGTCAGTGGATGTGGGTGCTAATGGGCGGGGACTCCGAAGGTCTACGCCCCGGGGCTTCTGCCCTCGGCTCCGCCTGGCGGCCCCCAGCGCCCCTCCCTGCTCCAGTGCGGGGCGCGCCGGCTCCTCGACCTGCCAGGCCCGCGCCGCGCGGTGGCACCGGAGCCGCCCCCCGCCCGCCCGCCGGCTCTGCCCGCGGGACCCGCGGCGACCTGCAGGCGGAAGGCCTGGCTGTATTTACACAGAAAGCAGCCGGTGGAGGCTGGCTGTGTACGGACGAAACGCTGGCGGGCTGGGACCGTCGCCGGGGGAGGCCTTCTCCTGATAGGAATCTGTGAATAAATCAACACGCGAATGAAAGAGCGCGTTGAAATGGATCCCAGGAACACGACCCAAAGGCGGCCTTCGGAATCAGCCCACACGCCCCGTCCCACTGGGTAGTTCGGCAGACAGAGGCTCAAATGAGTGATGGCCAAGCCAGACCTCCCGCCACCGAGACCCCACTGTCTAGGATCTCCTGTGTGGCGCGACCTCGGGTCGGGCGGGCAGTGGGAGCTGGATCCTGAGCAAGGGAGGGAGAGGGAACCCCGCCGTCTGAGCACCCACGACTCGCTGGGCACTGTTCTGTGTCATCTCACGGACCTCTCACACCACGCTTTGAGCTTGGTGTTCCCATGTTTCACCTGGGGAAACTTCGGCTCAGAAAAGCGGAGTCAACTGGCCCCAGAACACAAAAAGCCTGTAGGTGGGACAGCCGGGAAGCAAACACAACTCTGGCCAGGCTCGTCCCACCCAAACGTGCTGCGGGGGTGGCCCAGGGGTAAGGCACAAAATGCGCGCTTGCGACGTCACTGGAGCAGCACGGTCACCCGGCCGTTTCTGGGAGCCGCCCCTTCCCTCCTGTTCCTTTCCAGGCAAACGGGAGGCCCAAAGCCTCCTCCAGTTGTACCTGTCAGCTGATTCGCCGCTGCCCCTCCCGCTCGCCTGATTTAGCAGCCGGAAGTCGCACTCCCGGTGACCGCTGACCCAGAGCCCCTAGCCGTATCATTGCCAAAGCTAGCGTCGCCCTGGAAGACCTACAGGTGCGCCCAGGGCGCGCATTTCTCCTGTCTCCGCCCGAGTCGTCACCGGGCTGCATCCGGTCCCGGAGCAATTGAAACCGGTCCAGCCGCCCCTATCCCGGCAGGGCCCCGCCCACGCCCACCCGGGGGAGGCTCAGAACAGCTTTCTTCACTTTCCCTGGCCCAGCTCCTGCCGGGGGCGAGCAAGGGAAGCTGGTTACTCAATGTGCCTGAGGACTGTTCTGGTTCTCATGCGATGTGTTGACCAACCTCAGCCAGGGGAGCCCAGCTCAAGCCACCCAGCACGTACAGAGGCTTGGGCGTCCGGGTCCACTGGGCAAGCCCTTAGGGTTCCTCATGGGACACCTGGACCCTGTGCTCTGTGCCAGCCCTCCAGCATCAAGTCCCATGGAGAGGGTGGGCAGGATGTGGTGGGCTACCCCAGCCCTCTGGGTCCCTCCTGCTGTCAGAGGGTGTGGGGGGCTGATGTCAGGCTTGACCCAAGGCTGGCACACTGACCTCTGGGTGGCCCTGCATCAGCATATGCCCAAGGATCTATAAGGCCTTCTTCCCAAAGCCTCAGCTCCTTTGCTTTAGACCTCTTGGCCAAGAGGAAGGCTTGAGCAGTAAAGCCGAGGAAGTGACAGAAGGAATCTATTCACAAATAGTTACTGAGTGCTAGGCACTGTATGTACTAAGCCCTGGGGAGAACACCATGACCCAGAGACAGTTCCTGCCCGCACCCGGTCCCAGACCGGGGAGGCATCAGGCAAGTAGCAGGTCACTTTAGCTGCGGGCAGGGAACCATTTCCTGGAATGCATCTGGGAGAGGACCCGAAATTGGCTGGGGGTGAAGGTGGGAGGCTTGAGGAAAGACTTTCTCAGACTTCAAACACTGCCCCTTTCCTTCCTTCTTCCGCCTTTCTGCGTGCGTTTCTGGGGTGCCTGAATCATGCTTAAGAGCTCAGGGCACAGTTGGTAGTTTTCAAGGGGCAGCAGGTCGTGGATGTGATGGTGTTGTGGTTAAAATGCCAGGGCTCTGGCTACAGCCACTTACTTTACCCTGGGTGATGTACATAATTTCTCTGAACTTGGGTTTCTTTACCTGTGAAATAGGGCTAATGATAATACTGGCTTCATAAGAACAACGCCCAGCCTAAGGCAGGTATCAGTGAATGGAATCTATTGCGTTATTTTGTTGTGGTTCACATTTTCTTCTGATCCTCTTGACAACATCTTGTGTGGCGTGGCACGGGTAACTTCGTACCCATTTTACAGATGAGGAAGCTATCTTGAACAAATTAACAGGATTGCCCAGGTCTGGTACGTTTTCAAGATTAGGACCCTGAGGAGAAATGGCCTCCGGCAATAGGAGAGATACTATGACCTTCACCTGCCCTCCCTGAAACCCCAGATGACTGGCTGAGACTGAGCTGTCTGGGGAACTTCCTTTGACCTAAATCCTATCAGCTATACTGAAACGGCAGCCAGAAAATACAAACAGCCGCACCCTCAGCATTTTTGTCCCAACATGCATTCCATGCCAGGGGATTTCTTTTTCAAGGACTGCTTTAAAAAGGGGAATAATATATGCTAACTGAACACCAACTATGTGCCACACACTACAGCAGACATGCTTATGTGGGTTATTTCACTTTATGTGGGCAGGGAAAGGAGGAGGAAGGAGATCAGGAAGGATCAACTTACCACAACTGCTCTCCATAATGGAACTTGACATATGCACATATAACCTTGAGTGTTCTTTTTAAAAATGCAAATGTGACCATGTTATTCCACCTCCCTCACTTAAAAATCTCTCAGTGGTCTCCCACTGCCTTCACACAAAGTCCACACTGCAGCAAGGCATACTCAGCCAGCCACATTATCACATCTGCTGCACCCATCTGCCTCCTAGCCTTTGCACATGCAGTTCCTTCTTCCTGGAGTGCCTTTCCTAACTCTCTGCTTCCTTTCCTACTTTTATTTGGCTAAATGCTATTATCCTTCGGCTCTCAGCTTTAGATGGCACCTTCTCCAGGAAGCATTCCTTGTCCATTCAGACAGGGCCAGCCTTGTCTATACTCTATTGGAAATATTTGTTTAATGGTCTGTCCCACTAGATGGTGAGCTCCTTAGGGACAGGGACTATGCTTTGTTCCTCTGTCCTCAGCACCAAGCATAGTGTGCCTTATAACAGGCATTAAATAAATGTTGAATGGATGGATGAGAAAAAGTTGAGCGTGAAAATTATTCCCATTTCACAGAGGAGAAAACCAGGTCTCAAAGAGGGCAAAACTGTCTATGTAAGGTCAGACAGCTGGTTAGGAGATGAGTTAAGCTAGAGCTAAGTCCCTGTAAATCCACTCAGTCTTGAGTCACCATGTCACTTATATTAAAGATAATACAACCTTCTAATATTTCTCCTCGAAGTTGTTCCTAGCACTGGTTTTCAATATGGCACAGAATCAGGACCCGAGTCCTGATAATGTAATAATTATAAACACCAATCATCAAGAGTACAGTTAGTCCCAGGTCCTGACTATAGGTGCCTGAGACGTATTATACCTCATAACCTCTTAGGTCAACTTTGTGATGTCTATTTAAAAGATTAGGAAGCTGGTTCAGAGAGGTTAAGTGATTTGCCCAGGGTCCCACAGCCTTCAAACCCAAATCAGTCTCCAACTCCTAAGCCCGACTTCTTTCTGCCTCCTCAGGCAGCCTTTTGGCCATGATCCTGGGGCCAACCCTCATGTGGCCCTTGCACCCCAAATGGGCCCCCTTTTCTCTCGTGATGGGACACAGATGAGACTCCATAATTTTTCATGGTCCTCTGGACTTGGCCCAAGTGTCATACAAACACTGGCACCTTTCCCTGGCCACTCTTCTCTTCTCCCCTGTGGTTCCGGCATCGGTACCGGCTCCTCCTCTGGGGAAAACACAAGGCATGGGAAGCAGTCATTGTTCCTTGTTCCCAGTAATGGCCCCCTTGAGAATCGGGCAGGTAGGGGCAGATCCCTCATTCTCAGGTGTCTCAATAAACAAACTCTTTAGCAATTACACACACCCTTGGCCAGAGCTCCCACGACCTTTCCTGACTCCTAGAAACTGTTCCCCAACTCTAAGGTCACCCCAAGAGCTTCCTTAAGGTGCTTGCATTGACTTATTTATGCAAGATGTTCAATGAATATTTGAGCATCTATTACATGACTGACATTGTTCTTTCAGCTAACAGTGTTTCCCTGGGTTCCCTGTCCCTTTAACTATCTGAGATGAGGGAGTTCAACCGAGGCATCTACACCAGACTGGAAGGTCCGAGAGGGCAGGCACTACCTCTGCTGTGTCCCTCTGTCCCCATCACCTGACATATGGTAAGCCATTATTAAATATTTGTTGAATGGCTGAATGGCTAAATATTACAAGATCCATTCATCCCTTAAAATTGCCACATGCCCTCCACTTAGAGAGATAGGCTCATGGCATGTTACGGTCAAAAGAGACCACAGAGGGAAAAAAATACCTACTCTAATCCCCTCCTTTTGCAGAAAGGGAGGCCCAGGGAAAGGAGATACAGAGTTCAGAGAAGACTCTGAAGTACGATCCAAGCCTCCTGACTTTTGCCCAAGTAACCTTCTCTGTGTTGGGACCCTGCTCCAACAGCAGAAACATATTCCCATCTAATCGTCACGACCACCACCTGGGGACAGGAGCAAGGAAGAAAGAGCATTGCCACTGCCAAATACCACAAGAGAAAACTGGGGCTCAGAGGGGAAGTGGAATGTACCCAAGGTCACACAGCCAGAGCCTAGGCTTTCTCCACCACAGCCACATTAAGAGCCCACTCTCCCCCAGCCTCTCCGCCTGTTTGCTCCCTGCTTTTATGAACCTTAAAAGAGTTTTGGGTGGTTCAGTTGGTTAAGTGTCAGGCTCTCAGTTTCGGTTCAGGTCATGATCTCATGGTTGGTGAGTTTGAGCCCCACGTCCATTGGGCTCTGCACTGACAGTGCAGAGTCTGCTTGGGATGCTCTCTCTCTCTCTCTCTGCCCCTCCCCTGCTTGGGCTTTCTCTCTCTCTTTCTCTCTCTGTCTCCAAATAAATAAATAAACTTAAAAAAAAAAAAAGAGTTTTGAGAAGAACTGGCCCTAAGGTTGCTAAGACCTTTATCTTTATCATTCATTCCACTTCTGAAGGTTTGGTCAATCTGTCTGCCCAGTGCAAAACCTGAGACCATTCAGGTATTCAAAATCGTCAGCCCTTAAAAGGGCTGGTGGCCCCACTGCTTGTCTCAGAGGCCAAATGTTCTCAAATGGCACCGAGGACTTCTTTCTACCTGCTGTGGTGACACTGTGCAAGTAGGGAGCCAGGGCCTTTGGTCTTGGAGACTATTTGAGCCCGTCTGAAATCTCAGAGGCCCTTCTGGATGCTGAGCACAGAGGCTTCTCTGACCATAGGCTCATCCACACTATAGGTCCAGCCCGTACCTTCATGGCCAGCGCCACCTCAGGAGCCAAGTACTGTGATGATAACAGAGAAAGGTCTTCAAAGGAGGCCAGATGCCTTAGGAAAAAAAGAAGAAAAAAAAAAAAAAGCCAAATGAGTGAGAGTAGCCACGTTCTACCCTCCTCACATCTCACTCAAGTGACCTGACTCGAAGATTTTTATCTCTGGGTCAAAACACTTCAGTTACTCAGGAATGAAAAGATAAAGCATTTCTTTTTCTAAAAGAGCAGGGGTGGAGTCAGTATGCCAGCATCCTGGGTCATGAATTAGTAAAGATAATTTACAACTTAATTGAAAAATGAAATGTCTTACCGATAACTTTAAAATGCCAGGGTGGGGGCACCTGGGTGGCTCAGTGGGTTAAGTGCCTGACTCTTGATTTTCGCTCAGGTCATGATCTCACAGGTTGGTGGGATTGAGCCCCACATCGGGCTCTGCACTGACAGCTCCCTCTCTCTTGGTCCCTCCCCTGCTTGGGCTGCTTAGGCATATGTGCGCCCTCGCACGCGCGCTCTCTCTCTCCCAAAATAAATAAACAATAAAATAAAATAAATAATAAAAAGTAAAGTAAAATAATAAAATTAAAAATAAATAAACGCAAAGTAAAATAATAAAATAAAAAATAAAAGAAATGTAAAGTAAAATAATAAAATAAAAATAAAAGTAAAGAAAAACAATAAACTTAAAAATAAAATGAAAATGAAATGAAATAAAATAAAATAAAATAAAATAAAATAAAATAAAATAAAATAAAATAAAATAAAATAAAATGCCAGCATGGCCTGCTGTTTGGACAGCGCTGGGCAGGAGCCCCAGCTTGCTCCACACCAGCAGGGTGATCTTGAGCAAACAGCTACACCTTCCTGAATCTGTCTCCTGGACTGAACAATGGTGCCCACGGTGCCCCCTTGGCAGGGTTTGCAGGGATTTAAAGTGATGTTACAGATGTAAAGCACCCAGCACCATGCCTGGCACCAAGTGGGTGCTAAACAAATATTACTTCCTTCTTTTTTTTTTTTTTTTTTAAGAATAGAGAATGAATTGTGCTTTGGAAATAAAATAGTCATGGAAAAACCCAGGAGCCCCCAGTGAAGTAAAGTTCCACCAGGGCTTAACAGAGCCATTTCCCAATCGTTTGTTCAAGGACCAACCCTCGCCCGTGTGACCGGCTTCCCACACAGAGGGCTTGTATGCTTCCTTTCCTGTTCTCCTTGAGCCGGGCCTTGCCAGCAAAAATGCATTTAGCCTCTCAAAAGGCAGTGAGGACGACTCACGGGGAAGGCACATCAGCATGCCGGTTATTTGACATGTGCACACAAATACTAAAAACGCATGTGATGTGATGCACCCTGATGAAACAGGGGCTCCCCTCCACATACATTCAGCGAAACAGGGGAGCTGAGGGGAGACATCGGGAGCTCTGGAGCCTGATGAACGTGGGTCCAAAGTCGGTTCCTTCCTTTAACAGTGGTCAGATTGGGAGCAAGTCCTTGGAAGCGCCAGTCGCAAAAGATGGTAATTACAATACTTAGCCTTGGGGCTTCTCGCAAGGATCATATAAGACAATGTCTGTAAAAGAATGGTCCAGAACGCTTAAAGATAGTTGTTGCAAAAATGCCAAGAATCTGATATGGGAGGAGAGAGGGGAGTCTAGCACTGAGCTCACTTTCTTTATGGTGTTTTACCCAATAAACTGGCCTCATCTGTTTCTCAATTCCTTTGGGGGCTTTTTGCCTCTTAACAGGAAGGCTTTGACCTTAGCTGGCTTTGCTCTGTCATAGGACCTCTTTGCGTTTTGCCTCCGCAAATGAGCCAGCCCACCATCCGAGTGTGAATGCCATGCTTCCCTCCTACATCTCCCGCCACAAGCCACTCACAATTCCCAGTGCCCAGCACACAGCTGGGGATAGCAGGTCCTCACTGAAGGCTGGGAGAAGAGAATCGAACTCATCTCTACCCTCAAACCTCTTCCCCAACCCCTGCCCTCCTTCCCTGCCTCGTTTGAGCCTGGTTATGTGGGATGGCCAGCAGTGAGCAGGAAGGACAGGGACAAAGAATGGCACAAGAGTGACAGTCCAGATTAGGGTATGTTATTTTGGAATGGGAAACAAACAAAAAGGCACTGCACACATAGAAATTCGCCCCCTCCTCTCCTTCTCTTTTATCTGACAAACTGGAAAAGGAAGGTCAAGTGAAGCAGTCCAGACCTGAGACAGGTTAGAATCTGAGGATCCCATTAGCAACTATCTTGCATGACACTTTCCCCAGCTTTGTCTCATTTCAATCTTTACACCATCTTGGTGAGGCAGATGCTGTTAAGCCCATTCTACAGATGGTAAAACTGAGGATAACAGAAGCATAGCCATTTGCCTGCAATCAAGGAAATACCAGATATGGGGCTCAAAACTGAGCCTGCCTTCTCCAGATCCCAGGTTCTTCCTATTATGGGGGCCGTTTACCCATAGGACAAAAATGGAATTCTGAGCCCTGGGCCCATCACAGACTCTCCTCTATCCTGGCCCAACCCTGACAATCCATACACCTAAGCAACATGGAGCTGCTCACTTATTCAAGCTGTACTTGTGATCTGCGTTTATGCTATAGTTCTTTTAAAAAGATACAACATAATAAACACAATTTTCAAATCTAGTGGCGCATCACTTTTCACTAAAGCCTTTTTCTAATTTTTATTGAAAAATGTTTTTAATTTTTTAAAATTTCTCTGAATGCTGATTTATATTTGAGAGAGAGAGAGAGAGAGAGAGAGAGAGAGATAGCATGAATGGGGAGGAGTAGAGCGACAGGGAGACACAGAATCGGAAGCAGGCTCCAGGCTCTGAGATGTCAGCGCACAGCCCAATGAGGGGCTCGAACCCACGAACTGTGAGATCGTGACCTGAGCCGAAGTCAGATGCTTAACAGGCTGAGCCACCCAGGCGTCCCTTAAAAATTTTTTCTTAAGTTTATTTATTTATTTTGAGAGAGACAGAGACAGCGTGAGTGGTGGAGGGGCAGGATCTCAAGCAGGCTCTGTGCTGGCAGTGCAGAGCCCAACTCAGGGCTTGAACTCAGGAAACCGTGAGATCATAACCTGAGCCAAAACCAAGAGTCAGACGCTTAACCGACTGAGCCACCCCTGCGCCCCTCTAATTTTTATTTTTCAAAGCACCCTATACAATCTGATCCCTTGCCTGCCTCTCCAGCCCACCAGCCCCTACTTTGTGCAGAACCCACAGAAGCCAGGCTTTCTCTCCTCTGTTCCTTCTTCCCAGAACTCTTTCCTCCTTCCTCCTCCCTCAGGCCTCAGGTGTGGCAACCCTTCCTCCAGAAGTCTCCCGAGCCAGACCTGCTAAGCCTCACAGCATCAGGGCCCAACCTCCCGCATAGCCCGACCATTCTGAGCTGGAAGTGCCTGTTCCTCTGTCGGCCGCTACCAGTCTGTAAACTCCTTGAAGGCAGGGACTGTGCTTCATAATTCCTACTTCCCAGCACTCAGCTCAGCAGAGACTCAGCAGGTGTTTCTGGGTCAAAGAATGAATGAATCAATCCCTACCCGCCTTCCAATAGGATTTGTTTTACTCTTTACTTGAAACTCTGGTGCTCTGCCCCTTTGCCTAATCTGATATTCTTGGCGGGGGGGCACTGTAGTCGGTTGAATTGTATCCTCCAAAAAATATATATCCAACCCTCGGTACTTGGAAATAGGGTCTTTGCAGATATAATTAAAGATCTCAAGGGGCGCCTGGGTGGCTCAGTCGGTTAAGCGTCCTACTTTTGATTTTGGCTCAGGCCATGATCCCAGGGTCGTGAGATCGTGCCCTGCACTGAGCATGGAGCCTGCTTAGGATTCTCTCTCTCTCCCTCTGCCCCTCTCCCCTGCTTGTGCTCTTTCTCTCTCCCTCTAAAATAAAAAAAAAAAAAAAATTAATTGTGGGTGTTTTTTTTTTTTAATAAAAAAAAAAAGGATCTCAAGATGAGGTCATTCTGGATATAGGATGGGCCCTAAATCCTATGACTACTGTCCTTATAACAGAGAGGAGAGGGAGATCTGAGACACGGAGACACCTTTTTTGTGTGAGAATAAATGTCTTTTGTTTGAAGCCACCCAATGCTGTGGCATTTGTTACAGCAGCCCTAGGAAACTAATATGAGCAGCAACGGTGCCTCTCATGGCTATGATGTGACACCCACCCACCCAGAGTCTTCAGAAACCTCCCCATGCAAAGAGTAAACCTTACAAGGTACTACATCTGAAAGGCCTTGCCTGTATTTTCAGCTGGGTTGCCTATTCTAAAGGTTGCCCAAAGCGAAGGCAACGTGACCCAAAGCCCACGGTCATGTAAGTGAGCCAGCGTGGAAGGCACTAGCATCTGTGTGTGCTCACCACGAGCTAGCCACTCTCTCTGGGGTCACATTTAGTCATCTCCCACTACGCAAGTATTCTTGAGTACGTTCTCAAGGCCCATCTTAGAGAAGAGGGAAGTGAGGCTCAGGGAGGTGGCATAACCTGCTTGAGATCTCCCAGTGATCTCACTGTGGGTGTTGGGTCTGGAGCCCTGAGCTCTCAGTGCAGGTTGTCACTTCACTAAGCTGCCACACTGTGTGACAGGAACAGAATCAGGACAGGGGGAAGGAAAGGAAGGGAGAGACCAGTGGAGGAGAGTGGTTCGGTTAGCAGATTTTGTGTGTTTGCTTTCATAGTCTGGGAACAAGCCGTCTCCTACCTCTAACTTCCCATCTGTTGTGGCAGTGACAGATTTAAACCTTGAGTGATCCTTATCTGGGATCGGTATGCATCTGTATGAGCAAGATTAATCATATTGTGAAGCTGCCATGGGAATTCCAGACAGCCCAGCAAGTATGGCATGAAGTGCAAGTGTGAACACAGGCACGCCACTGCCACACATGAAAGGGCACTGGTCCTGGGGGCACATGGGTGAAGGGAGTGGGCCCCTAATTCCTCCTCCTCAATGCTGATCACTTCAGTCTAGGGAAGATAAACGCTAGTCAATGAGCCATCCAGGCCTGGCATCACCTGTAGCATTGATGCAGGCTCTTCCCTGACATTTCAGGGAGAGGTCACACGCATTCGTGTACCCAGCAACTCTTTACTGAGCACTTCCTGTATTTCGGGCTCCAGGGACACAGCAGAAAACCATCCTATTGTAATAACATTGTAGGGTGGGTGACAGGTGGTAACTACGCTTATTGTAGTGAACATTTCCTTTTTTTTTTTTAAAGTTCATTTATTTATTTTGAGAGGGAGGTTGGGGCAGAGAGAGAGGGAGAGAGAGAGAGAGCCAAGCAGGCTCTGCACTGTCAGCAAGGAGCCCGGTATGGGGCTCGAACTCACGAACCGTGAGATCATGACCTGAGTGGAAACCAAGAGTCAGATGCTTAACTGACTGAGCCACCCAGGCACCCTGGACATTTCATAATGTATATAATTGTAGATTCACTATGTTATGCACCTGAAACTGATATGACATCATATGTCGACTATAATACAATTTTAAAAATAGAAAAAGGGGGAAAATAAACAAAACAAAATCTATTCGTACAAAGCTCTCATTCTACTGGGGGGAGAGAGACCATAAAAAGTAAATAAATATATAATATCTCACTGGGAAGTGAGAAGGAAAATGCAGTGGGGAAGTGGGAGAGGCTGGGGGTGCCATTTCATGCAGATCATCAAAGAGGGCCTTTCTGATAAGGGGGACATGTGGGCAGAAGCCAGATGAAGTAAGAGTGAAATCTACAGATACTTGGCGGAGGAGGGAACTGCAGGTATAAAAGAGCCAAAGGTAGAATGTGCTTGAAAAGTTCCAGTAAGGCTAGGAGACCTTCGAGGCTGGAGCAGGGGGAATTGAGACAGGGCATGAGGAAGACAGGTCCGAAGAATTTTCCGGGACAGGCCCTGGTGAGAGCCTCAGTCTGCTCTGGGTGTGATGAGAAGTCACTGGAGGGGGTGGCACAGAAGGATAGCAACATCCGTGCAGGTTGTGGAAGGATACACAGCAGCGGGCCGGATGGACGCAAGGAGGCCAGGGAGAAGGCTGCTGTAATAGTCCAGGGGACAGATAATCCTGGATGGAGGCCTTAAGTCACAGTAGATTGGAGCAGATTAAAAAAGACAAAGAAAAGGAAGTGAAGGGAAGGTGAGGGGAAGAAATAAAAAGGCTGGAAAGGCAAAAATAAAAATGGAGTGTGACGGGGGCCCCTGGGTGGCTCAGTCGGTTATGCGTCCGACTTCAGCTCAGGTCATGATCTCACGGCTCGTGAGTTCAAGCCCCGCGTCGGTCTCTGTGCTGACAGCTCAGAGCCTGGAGCCTGCTTTGAATTCTGTGTCTCCCTCCTCTCTCTGCCCCTCCCCTGTTCATGCTCTGTGTCTCTCTCCTTCAAAAATAAATAAATATTAAAAAAATTTTTAGAAAATGGAGTGTGAGAGAAAAGGATGTTTTACATATCAAACAAGAACTCAGTCACCAATTATTGAATGTCAGACTCTGGGATAGGCAAAAGGGAAATGGATACCTCCTATGTGCTAATCTCTGTACTAGGTGTTCATATATCCCACCTCATCTTCTAACAATCATTCGAGGTAGGAATAATGAGCTTGTACTCAGAGGAGGAATCTGAGGCCCGGAAAACATAAGTAATTTCTCCAAGGTCACACAGCCAGTATGGGAATGCTGGAATCAGAGTCGACAGGATGTCTAAGTCCAAAGCCAGCTCTTTCCAAACCTCATTCTGGCTGGGTGCAGAGAAGATTGTAGACATAGTCCCTGCCCTCAAAAACTTCCTTGACTTACAGCAGCCCCACAAGGTCAGAACTCTTATGATCCTTCTTTTTAGAAATGAGAAAACTAATGCCCAGAGAGGTTAAGTGACTTGCCCAATTCACAACAGCTGGGAGGTGGTAAAGCCAAGACACAAACCCTGATCTAGCCCCTCATATCTTAACCATGACTCTGTGTCATTACACAACACAATGGTTTTGAACTTCAGTAAAACATATTTTTAAACTTCATTTACAGATAGATGGTAGGTAAGAAAAGAACAAAGTCATCTAAGCCCACCAGTACTCCAATACTTTACATATCAAACAAGAACTCAGTCACCAATTATTGAATGTCAGACTCTGGGATAGGCAAAGGGAAATGGATACTTCCTATGTGCTAATCTCTGTACTAGGTATTCATATACCCCACCTCATCTTCTAACAATCATTCGAGGTAGGAATAATGAGCCTGTACTCAGAGGAGGAATCTGAGGCCCAGAAAACATAAGTAATTTCTCCAAGGTCACACAGCCAGTATGGGAGTTCATCATACTTCTTGATGAACACACATACACACACACACACACACACACACACACACACACACACACGTACATTTATCGACATGTATACATATACATATAGATATGGACACACCCATAAAGTGCATGCATATACAACATTCCAAAGTCGATTACTTCCCAAATTAACCTCTGTTATCTGGATCTCTGAGGAAGTTAAGTCATTTGCCCAATTATAATAAACTGCCAAGGCCATCCTGTCCATTCCCAAGAGGTACACAGATGTAGTCTTCAAATTACTTCTTAAAAAGTCAACTGAAACACTCTGTTAACATTTCCTCAAGACGCTCAGGGAAAGGGTGATAGTTGGAAGGTTGAAATGTCAAATATTCATCACGGAGCCACAGAGGACTCCTCAAAACACCAATCCCCGGTGCCTTGCTTCTCTGGACATGCAGACTCAAATATACTGCTAATTCAATTCCAAGCAAAGGGAGGGAAAAAATCTCCTGTTGAGAGGTGCTCTGATGTAGGGAAATGTGTGGAAGCTAAATCTGTCCTCCAACAGTCCTGAGTTCTAAGCCTGTTTCCAGCCCTTCCCGGCTATGTGATCTCAAAGGGGTGACTGGGTTCCCCTATAAACAAAACAAGGATAATATAATACCTACTTCTGAGCTGTCACGAGGATTATAAAGGATTCCTTAAATAAAATGTCAAGCACACAGCTGATGTTGATGGAGGCCAAAGTTCAGAGTCTTGACCTTTCCCCTACAAGGTAGAGAGTCACTAGCTCCCAACCAATAGAACCTATAATTACTATCTTTGGCCACCATGGGAAGGAGTTTAAAAGAGGGGGGGAAAAAAAGCAGTCAGATGTTTTCACGCAGAAAGGCAGGCCCAGGCATCATTACCACGTTGCTAGGTATTGTTAAGCCACCCACCTAGCCCCAGAGTGGGCAGCAATTAATGTAATTAGTGCAGTGATGAGTGTCCTCTGCAACGATAAACAGCTCAGTCCTGCAGAACTTGACAGACCTGCTGGTCCCATGAGGCTCCTGACCTCGAACTTCCACTTGGGGAGTGTGGTGGAGTACGGTTTAGTGGAAAGAGATAGGCTTTGAGTCAGATGGAACCAGAAGTCCATCCTGTCTTTGCTAATTCCTAGCTGTGTGACCAAAGGTAAGCCGTGTCACCTCTCTGAGCCTTAGTTTCCTCATCTCTAATATGGAGTTAATAATATTTTCACAGCGTTGCTATAGTTATCTCTATCATCATCGCCATCGTCACGGAAAACCCCAAAGCAGGCTGGCGTTGAACTGGCAAAAGGGTCGACACAAACATTGCTGGTACCTACAGCTGGCACAGCCCCATTCTTTTTCTCTGGCTAAAGTCAAAGCGTGTGCAGCACTGATCTGACCGGCTTTAGGGAAACTGCCGGGGTTTAGAATGAGAAGCATATGGACACCTAGAAAAAAAATGGAGAGAAAGTACTCCTTGACTTGATCATTTAAGATAATGTTATCAATAATCACCACAAGTATTATCAGCAATTTGCAGAAAACAAAAGCACCCAGGCAATCTGGCAGTTGGTAATAAAGCACAAAGCCTGCTTATATCTTTGTATCTATATTAATGATATTCCATGTTAAGAATTAATACCCTCACAAGATGTCAAATAATCCAAAGGTTATTACAAGTATATAAGTGTGCGGTGAGGGTCCTGATAATCATTGAGAATTCACTAATTTGTCCAACAGTTACTAACTGCCTATTGCTACCAGGGATAAAGACCTTGAGTGTAGGGACACACACACACACACACACACACACACACACACACACACACACAATTAAGGTTCACTGAAATGACGGTTCTGAAAAGGTCTGTAGAGTGAATCAAGAGGGAGGGATTTATGGGGAAACTACCAAGCAAAACTGAAGTACAGTCCCTGAGTCTAACATGGGAGAGAACCACATGGCTTCCTGGAAACATGCATATGAAATGGTGTTAAATGAAAGAGCCAAAGAAAAAAAGAGGAAGAATCACAGGACTCAGAGAATGTCAAAACTAGGAAGAGCCTCAGAGAACACCCAGTTCTCTATTTCATTCAACCCTTTCCATGGAGTCCTGGGGACAGGTGAGGCTCACTATCCTAACAGTCTAGGCAGAGAAAACAATTTCTGGGTAATAATAATAAACATTTCCAGCTGCTAGCTGTCACGCCACTGTTTTCTCTCCCCCTAGAGAAAGCTTTTCGGTACACCCGGGAGGACGCTGAAGCTATGAAAGGAATAACCTTGAATCCACTCTAATTTGTTTAATAAAGTGGAGGTTGGGAGTCAACACTGTAGTTGAAAACCAGTGGTCTGGCCCAGGCCTTCATGCTATTGGTGGAGAAGCTGAGGCCTCGGGTGACCCATCTAGCCTGTCATACTAACACATACTTCTTGCTTAATAGGTATTCGCTGAATGAGGATTCATGAATGAATAGGCAAATGAGATGACATGGCCAAGGTTGCCTAAGCTGTATGTGGCTAGTAACACGTACTGATTAAAACTTAGGAATTGGGAGTGAATTTATCTATCTATCTATTTATCTATCTATTTATAATATGGAACACTTCCCAAATTTGTGTCATCTTGTGCAGGGGGCCATGTTAATCTTCTCCGTATCACCCCAATTTTTGTGCCAAAGTGAGCACTGGAATTTGGAATGTGGCACCTAGAAACACATGTTCATTATGTTTCCTTTCTGTATTTTTGCTCAAGTGTAACCTGAGAACTAAAACAACTGGCCAACAGACAAGGCGGTGTAGAGGGAGCCACAGTCAGAGCCTGAAAAGACATAGAGTTCTAGAATCTTTGGGATATGGATGAGACCAGTGTCCCGGCTCCAGTAATTAAAAGCCACAACTGAGAGCCTCCCCATACAGTAGACACTTTAACTGACCGATGGAGAACAGAAGATCTTTTAACAAAATTGACCTAGTGCAGAGCCCGTAGAAGTCCTCAATACCTACTCATCGGTGATGGCTCTTCCCTGCCTTTCCTCTGCCCAGAATGCCCTTCCCAAACCCCCTCCTCTCCCAGTGTCAGTTTTTACACCCTTTATATTGTAGCCCCTCTTTAGAGAGGCCCTTTCTGATCATCCACTTTAAGCCCCGTTTTTCTTTTTTTTTTAATTATTTTTTTTTTAATTTTTTTTTTCAACGTTTTTTATTTATTTTTGGGACAGAGAGAGACAGAGCATGAACGGGGGAGGGGCAGAGAGAGAGGGAGACACAGAATCGGAAACAGGCTCCAGGCTCCGAGCCATCAGCCCAGAGCCTGACGCGGGGCTCGAACTCACGGACCGCGAGATCGTGACCTGGCTGAAGTCAGATGCTTAACCGACTGCGCCACCCAGGCGCCCCATATTTTTTAATGTTTATTTATTCCTGAGACAGAGAGAGACAGAGCATGAGTGGGGGAGGGGCAGAGAGAGAGGGAGACACAGAATCCGAAGCAGGCTCCAGGCTCTGAGCTGTCAGCACAGAGTCTGACGCGGGGCTCGAACTCACAAACCGCGAGATCATGACCTGAGCTGAAGTCAGTCGCTCAACCGACTGAACCACCCAGGCGCCCCATCGTTTTTCTTCTTTAAACCCAGAAATACATAGAGAACTTCTAGGACAGTAGCTCAATTGTCCCCCAACTTCCCTGTTAGGTAACGTTCACATAGTCTACTAGCTACACCCCAGGGAAAACATAGCTCCAGGTGATATGCAATTCCCACCTTGTTTTTTTTTTTTTTTTTCCACTCATAACACTTCCTGCTTATTGTGATTTCATATTTATTCAGCATCTATACAGAGCAACTCTAATACTGGTATTACAGTTCATGTTTATTGGGCACTTACTGGGGCAGGTAGTCATCAATTCCTTTAATATTCATAACAATCCTCTGAAAGAGGTTCTGTTACGAGCTTGTTTTACAGATGAGGAAACTGGGATTCAGAGAGGAATCTGACCGAGTTCATACAGTGCGTAAAGGACAGAGCCAGCTATCAGCTACCAGACGATCTGGCTCCAGAGGTTAAGTGCTTCACCTCTAGGCGATATAGACGTACTATGAGGGCGAACTCCATGTCTTTTTTGCCCACCGGTTCATTCCTAGGACTTTGTATACTGTGTGGTGTGGGATAGGGCCTCAATCAATATTTGTGGAAAGAATGAAAAGAAGGGAGGGGTGAGGGAGCAAGGGAAGGAGGGGTGCTGAGGAGGAAGATAAGCCACTCGCCCCTTCACGCTCTTCCATGGGTAAAGTAGGGCCAGGACGCACTGAGGAGTCCCCACCTCCCTTGGAAGCCATAGAGGTGCTGGACGTAGAGCTGAATGAGACACTGTCCCTGTCCTGGCAAAGTGCCTACATCCTCATATCAAAGTGGTCCATTGGTTCCGATGCACTCCGGGGAGCTCAGGAACCCCTTCAGTGGGTCCAGGGCCCTTCCCCGCCCTATGAAAAGGGGTTCAGCTGTAATGCAATCATTCGGCTTCAGGGCCCCTGTGCGGGCCCTCAGGTCACAGCAGTGACAATGACAGAGCCCTCTCTCGAGGAGTCACAGGCTAGTGAGGAAGAGCAAGCCTGGAACCAAGGAGAGGAGGGGAGGTGGACCCAGTCAAACCATGAAGGGAGGGAAGGAGGCACAGGGGGAGAGTGCCTGGATGGATGTATTCTACCTCTGGAAGTCTCTGCTTGTTCAGCTCACGAAGCCTGGGACTGGGGCAGGCTCTTCGTAAAGAACTGTACTCCTCGCCCTCCACAGCAGTGTATGTGGGCAGCCGTGCTCTATTACATGATACTGTGACACATGTGACTTGAAGAGAAGCTAAGACTGACCACCAGAGCAACGAGAGCAGTATAACATACATGCAAGCCACCTTATTTCACGCTGGTCTTTCCCAGGATGTTAGCATTTTGCTCCACTGAGGAACGGCAGCGGAGCAGAAACCGTACCACACGGGGACATACAATTGCCTCAGAGGCATACAGAACCCGGGGTACTGGGTGTAATGCCCTTTCACCCTCCATCCTCCCGCTGGGCTGTTCGCCTACATCCTCTTTCTTAAAAGAGCTAATTGCGGGGCGCCTGGGTGGCTCAGTCGGTTAAGCGTCCGACTTCGGCTCAGGTCACGATCTCGCAGTATGTGAGTTCAAGCCCCGTGTCGGGCTCTGTGCTGACTGCTCAGAGCCTGGAGCCTGTTCCAGATTCTGTGTCTCCCTCTCTCTCTCTGACCCTCCCCCGTTCATGCTCTGTCTCTCTCTGTCTCAAAAATAAATAAATGTTAAAAAAAAATTTAAAAAAAAAATAAAAGAGCTAATTGCATGGTGTGCCCCTGTGGTTAAGCATCTGCCCACACCTCCATAATTCAGCAGCCTCCTCTCTCTCCCTTATGCCTTCCATCAAACAACCTTCACCAGGTTTTTTTATGCTTATTTATTTTTGAGAAGGAGAGAGAGAGAGAGGAGAGAGAGAGAGAAACAGAGCGCAAGAGGGGAAGGGGCAAAGAAAGAAGGAGACACAGAATCTGAAGCAGGCTCCAGGCTCTGAGCTGTCAGCATAGAGCCCTATGCAGGGCTCGAACTCACAGACCGCGAGATCATGACCTGAGCTAGAGTCGGACGCTAAACAGACTGAGCCACCCAGGCGCCCCCAGCCTTCACCACTTTTAAGGTCAAGTCATATTTGCTATAGTGTGTGTGCATGTATAGATTTCTTTAGTCAAAATTTAACAGGTCTTTTTAAAAGCATTATTATTTCTATTAGGATATTTACAGTTTTATCTTAGCATTGTGGCTACAATATAATACAGATTTTCACTGGTCGCCTCAACCTTATTTTTGCAAAAAGTTCTGTTATTTTTAACGTACAACTCTGCAGAACACAAAGCTTTTCAGGAATATACATGTCACATTATAGCAGAAATGCCTGTATCAATGCATCAAAGGCTTTCCCATTTGTTATTATGGCATTCCTTATGTAAGTTCTTTGAAGTAAGCTTAAGTGGCAGATGAGGAAACTGAGGCTCAGAGATGTTAAGTGACTCATCCAAAGGCGATGAAACAATACTTGAATCCAAAAGTCTTCAAGTCCACTTACCCAGTTTTCACTGTACCCACACTTAGCACATTTCCTAGCAATATGGTAAGCAATTGATCAGTAAGTTATTCAAGGAAATATTAATACTACCAACAGATCATTCATCTATCCAACAATATAGTCCATGAAAGCCACTTTGAAAAAAAAAAAGAGGGAAAGAAGAAGGTAGCTACATTTTTTGAACTCCTACTGTAAGCCAGGAATGATATTCAATGCTTTTTGAACACACATACACACATCAAATACACATACACACATCAAGCATACACACAGAGACATACATGCTATGAGACAACTGTTTTTGTTCCATTTTATATGTGAAAAATTGATGTTCAAAAATTTAAGGAAATTGCCTGAGATTATACTACTTGGAAAGGAATGTACTGAGATTTGAACCCAAGTCTCCTTGATTCCAAAGCCCATACTTTCCAATAGATTAGTGGAGAATGCCTACCTCCTGTAGAATAAGAGAATACCTTCAGTGGTATAAGGACAAATCTGTTTATTTTAAAGACTATATATTTATTTTTAGATGATTTTACAAAGATCTAAATGCTTATGGCAAGTGATATTTGTTTTCAGTTTACAACTGAAATGCATCATCTCCTATAAAAACATCTTTAAGTCTTAAGAAAGTAAATCTCTTTAAGAGAAAAGTATTAAGATCTGTAAATGAATATAGCAAAATGCAAAAAGTGATGGGTAAATCGCTGAAATTTGAGAAACACAGCTCTTAATCCTAACAAGGCCCTTAATAAAACATTTTCCTTGTGCAGTTGATTCCCCTGAGCTAGATCAGCAGACATTTTCTAAATTACCTCGAATAGAAAGGAAATGAAAATAGGCGTGATTCCTGGGCAGTGTTTTCAGGAATTTAACATGGTGCTCTTTATTTCAGTGTCTGTACCAACTGGTGTTTTCTTCGCAGGCCTCAGAGGTAGTTGGTCGAAAAAGTGCTCAAGTTCTCTTAAGACAGAGGGAGCAGTAGAAAAAGAAGACAGTATGTTTTTTAAAGGGAGTAATGGAACTTTCAGGGCCTAGTGAATACTCCCAAATGATCAAACATACGCTTGATGTTTACGTTACCCAGAGAGAAAAGCAAAAAGCCCTGGGCCTAATCTAGACACCTGTGTTTAAATCTCATCTTAGCCACTAATTTAATGTGTCACTCAGGTAAGTGACAGCTGGGGGGCTCACTGTCCCCACTAGCCAAATGAAGGAATTTTGATTTCCAAAACTACTTTCCAGTAATGTAAGACACACCCGGTCGGGAATAACTATCACTGGCAAGAGCAGCTATCCATGTAAGTTAGATGCCTGCCATGGGCACCAGAACTCTTCCTGCTCTAAGAATCTGTGATTTCATGATTTAAGTTCCTCAGACTGCAGATGACCATACAATAGTCGGAATGCACACAGAGGGCCATTAAAGTCTCTGAACTATGCTTAGACTGTCACACCACGGGCTGCACACGCCAAGCTGGTGTAAATGCCTCCCTGCCCTTCCAGGCAATGAGTACCCTGGTTAATTAAATGTCCATGTTCATATGGACTATGCCCATTATGATTGTAAATATGGAGTTTGTATTTTTAAGAAATGTTTAATGCAATTTTGTAATACACTGAGCACAATTTAAACTTTCCCAGCTAAGTATTCTTTCCCTCACTTTATTGTTATTTTTAATAACTAACAAAGCAATGAATGCTGATTGTAGTAGACGACTATACCGCAAACATTCGTTATCTCCTTCCACAACCTCCATGACCTCCCAGCTCCACTGATACTGGACTTGGCCACGTGACTCGCTTCAGCTAATAGAAAGTGGGCAAAAACGATAATATAGTGGTTCTAAGCCTAGACCTTAAAAAGCTTCCTGTGGTTCTTTTTGCCCCAACCTCTGCCACGAGGAGAACAGTTCCCTGATAGATCCTGCCTCTCCAGGATGGGTTCCAGAATGAGACACATAAAGTGGAACTGCATTTGACCCCAACCCTATTTCTTCAGGGTGCACACGAACACACGCAGCTGGGCACTAAAATCAGCAGTTCCAGAAAAAGCCACCACCGCTACTCAGAAAACTCCAGGGGAGGCACGTGCAACGGAGAGAAGAGGCCACTGAAAGGGACTTTAGGAAGTGTATGCCACCTCAGCTGACCTGCAGACCCATATGCAGGAAAACTATACTTAACCTTGTACAGCACTCGGATTTTGTGGTGGTTTGTTTCATGACAAAAGCTGATTAATCCACCTATTGTGACAAGTAAAAATTTACAGAAATAATATATTTTAAAAATGAAGTGCAATCTCTTTAATCCCACCCTCAAGGAAGGTAGCTGACAATAACCATTTGATAGATGACTTTCGACTCCTTTTTCTGGATTTTCGAAGGATTAAATGAGCAAATGCATGTAAAGAGCACTGGGCGCAGGGATGCGCATATGACGTAGGCACTCATTAAGCATTAGCTGTTCTTACTAATATTCTCACGCAAATAAATATACTCAGATATAGAGTTTTTGTAATTTATGCAAAAACAAGACCATGCTACATACCTTACTCTACAACTTGCTTTCTTCGTGTAATGTGGTTTCATGGATTTTTTTCTTCAGGTCAACTCATCTTTTTAAGGGCAATTAACTCATTTTTTAAATTAGCTACATGATATTCCATGGTTTAAATGTACCATAATATATTTTACCTATTTCCACCTTGTAGATAAAGAAACTGACACTCACAGAGCTGAGGCGTTTGTCAAAATCTTTGCTGCTCCTCCCTGTCAAGCCCTGGGACACCCTCTGGCCAATCAGAGGTGAGTGGAAGTGACAGGTGAGCAAAACTTTTAAGAGCTATCTCCTGGTGTTACCTCGCTCTCTTCCCTGTGGCGCACAGCAGCAATATTTCAGACAGGGAGCTCCTACATCAGCCTGTTTCAAAGAAAGAGCCCAGGCCTAAATCAGGAAGGAAGTGTAACATGCGCGTGGAATAAACTCATTTGTTTTAAGACTCTGAGATCTGGGAGGTGATTTGTTACCAATTTAGAGAATGTTAAGACAGTGTTTTAAGACTTTCAAGTGTTTGGGTGTTCATTGTAGATATTCATCACCCACTGGTTTGGCCAAGCAGCATGCCGGTCAATCAAGATGTGGGTTGAAAGAATAATGGGAAACAATCTCTTCCCTAACATCCTTTTAAAAAATTATCAGTAGCCCTCTCCCCTTAATGACAAATCACTAGGCAAAGGACATCTAATGATGTATCGCAAAAAGCAAGTCTAATGATGTAGTCCCATAGGTTGAGGACATCCTTTTTATGTGGGGAGCCTCTTAGGTAGGTCAGGATCATGAGAACGTTGACCCATTTTCTCCACGTTGCCAACTACATACACAGAAACACGCAACAGGACACTAATGTCAGCAGTTCAAAGAAAAGCCATCATCACTACTTAGAAAACTGCAGGGAAGGAAGGTGCAAGGGAGAGAAAGCAGGCTGAATGGGACCTCAGGAAAGCTAATCCCAGCTTCACCGGGTATCACCTCCAGGCCTCCATTTGCTCAGAGGAACTACCGTGAGGATCCAATGAGGGACAGCAGGTGCAGTCACAACTAATAAGAAAAAAACATTTATTTCTCATTTATTACGTGTAATACATGTTGATTGCAGAAAAGTTTAAAACAAAAATAAAAACATGAGGAAGAAAATGGAAATTACCCAAATATCACAACTGTTGATAATACCTTGATGGTTAATCAGCCGTATTTCCTCCTACATAAATGTGTACACATTTACTACAAGGCCTTCTGTATGCATTCATTAAGTGTGTGCCCACAATTACTACAGGTTCCTCCTATCGTGCTCATCCTCTCCATTCTTCCTTTCCAGTTTGCCTTGTGGTCCCTCCAAGTATGCACCATAATCTTGCCCTATAGACAGACATTTGTTCATTCATTCCCTTGTCCTAGAACAACTCTTCTCCACCAACTCTTCTTCTGGCTACTCCTACTCATCCTTCAAGTTTCAATTTATTCATCACCTCCTTATAGCACAATTCTCTGGCCACTACCCTTGTCAGATGTCCCTTCTCTGTGCATCCAGAACATCCCAGCCTTCTTTCTCATAGCGTCATCATACCCAACTAGTCTTGCCTCCTTATTGTCTATTTTCCTTGCTATACCCCAACTTGTACGCAGCTACTGTAGCTTTTGTTCCCCACTGTTTACCAGTGGCCAACCCATAGTAAATGATCCAAAATAGTTGAATAAATGAGTAACACAGTTAACAAAATGTGCTACCTGTATTTCTTTGGAAAGACACCTGGCACTTCTCAACAAACATCCAGTGAAAGATTAAATATAGAAGAGGATATAACACATGGCCACATGCTTCATGAAGTTTACAAATTATATGGGGGGAAAAAAGCATTACCAATAGGAAGCATCAGTATGGAATTAAGTGTTAGGTCCTTTACTTCGGTCTCCCCCATTAATTCACTTCAAACAAGAAAGGGTAGAACAAAATCCCTAACCTCAGTTCCACATGTATTCCCTGACAGTATTCTGCAGCACCAGTTGGAATAAGAAGACACTAGCCATGTTAACATATATGCTCCCAAGCCTTGGCAGTTCAACACAAAAAGTTGATTTCCGATTCAGGCAAAGTCGGATGCAAATTTTCTGGTCAGTGGACAATCTTCCGTGTGATCATTCAGAGACCCAGGCTCCTTTCATCTGTGGCTCTGTCCTTCCTTATGTCCCTTACACTTCACCAGGAGATAGGGAGAGATGGTTTTAGGAGACAGGCCTGTAGCTATCACACATTACATTTATCCCCTCTGTATTGGCTAAAACTCGGCCACATGGCCACACCTAATTACAAAGGAGGCCAGGAAATGTAGTTCAGTGGTACACATAGAAGGAAAAGGGGTTTGGTGGACACTTTGCAGTTTTTCTGCCACAAATATTTGTTATACATTAGAGCTCAGAGAGTATCCAGTCTCAAGTGGTCCCAGGTACAAGGAACTTTGGTTTACGAATACTGAAAACGCTTGTTGTCTTATATAAGAACGTCCATCGAATTAACATTGCACATGAGAAAACATGACCTGAGATTTTCAAATTTTGGGAATAAAAAAGGGTCAATTCCAGAATTGATAAACCATGAACGTTGGTCACCATCCCCAGAAAAATTCTAAAAGAGAATAAAGATGGTTTTTAGGAACTTTCAAAATAAAGTGACAATTACCACGAGTTACTACAAGCTCACTAGGAATGATCATAAACTAAGGCAGCATACTGTCTGCCACATAGAAGACAACAAATATGAATTGAATGAATGGCCTTCAATTCTACATTTAAGGCAACTTTCCCATTGGTAAATAACCACGACTTCAGAAATTTCTTCCTTAAATATTGCCGTGCTTTCCTTTCTAACCTCTAAACATTACCCTCGCTGTGACCTCAAAACCTACCGAACAGGCCAACTCTCCTGTGGAACACCTGCACAGCTATTTGAAGCCTTCTGTCTATGCTCTCACCATCGCTTCCTTTCCCCCCAAGTTCCTTCTCCGTGGGATGTGGTTGCCAGCTTCTTGCCATTTGACTGACCTCCTCTGAGATCTGGCTGGCCAAAACTGCATTCCACAATTTCATGTCGACAATGTTCCCAATGAGGTCCAGCCAGCAGCGTTCAGCAGGATTACCTCTCCCCAGCTCTGAATATCACTGGAAGTACATAAGTAGTGATGATGATGCCAAAGGGATTCCCATACTGGGAAAGGGGGCAGGCCTTGAAGAGGACTTCCACTTTATGATCTCAGAAGTTGTGTGGAAGTTTTGAGTGCCAAAGAGACATCACCATAAGGGTGATGGTGTGCACCCCAATTACCCATGCCTCTTTGACCAAAACTTATTTTTTTCATTTTGTTTATTTTTGAGAGAGAGAGAGAGAGAACACAAGTGGGAGAGGGGCAAAGAGTGAGGGGGACAAAGGTTCCAAAGTGGGTTCTGCACTGACAGCAGAGCACCCAGTGTGGGGCTCAAACTCACGAACCATGAGGTCATAACCTGAGCTGAGGTCGGATGCTAAACCGACTAAGCCACCCAGGTGCTCCAAAAACCTATTTTCTTAATGTTTATTTATTTCTGAGAGAGGATGTGCATATACAGGGAAGAGGCAGAGAGAGGAGACACAGAATCTGAAGCAGGCTCCAGGCTCTGAGCTGTCAGCACAGAGCCCAACAAAGAGCTTGAACCCACGGACCAAGAGCCAAAGTCAGAGGCTCAACCAACTGAGCCACCCAGGAGCCATTCCTTGACCAAAACCTAGTCCATGCATACTCTCCAATGACTCAGTAGTTCACTTACTTGTATTTCAGTTTTTATTTTCATTTCTGCCTCTTTACTCCAGTTGTGATATGAATGCACATATCCAAGCTGACAACCTGGGGAAGAAAAAGAAAAAAAGCAGGTGGAGGATGAGGAAGATAATGGAAAATTCCAAGATTGGAAAGCAGTCTCAAGCAAACAGGAATAAATTTTACAGAGAGTTGATCCAAAAGAAGGACTTCCACAGGGGCTCTGATGTGTAACCAAGATTTAATGAGCACCCTCTATGTGCCAGGAACTGTACTAAATCCTGTGGATACAGTGAAGACCAAAGGATGTACTGATCCTGCCTCTGGTGGGCAAAACAGATCTCAAAATAACAATTAATAAGGGAAATATGGAATAATAAGATAAGGTAAATTCGACTGAGACAAAGAAATTTCCATTTCCTTGGCTTCAGCTTTCCAGGAGGGGACATTTGCTAGAGTAATTTCTCATCCACTTTCTCCATCCCTTATTTCCTCCCCATGGGGAAGGTGTGGGTTATCTGGTGGCTGAAGTCTGTAGAAAGATCCAGCATTCCCACCCCAACCATTGCACTCTCTTTTCAGGACCCATTTGTCCATAGGATGTACACACTCACTGTGTGTTCGGAAGTGGCTTGCAAGTTCCCACCTTTGCCAGAAACCAACAGGTAAGTTTAATTCCAGGTAAAGCATGAGGAAACCCATTGTGGCCTTGTGGCTACATGCCCTACAATCTATCCTATATCACAATGACACTGTGATGTCCATTCATCTGATTCCTATCTCTAACGTCCAGCTGGTTCTGAACTCAAGAGGGAAAGAAAGGGGTGTTATTTATTACACTCCTGAGTTCCCAACCGCTATTTAAAAAACAAAAAACAAAAAAACAAAAAACAAAACAATGCAGAAAACCAAAAATAAAAAAACAGTCTAATGAGGTATAAGAGGGGAATCGAATTTAGATGGGGGAAGGGTGCAGTAGGAAAGGAAGCCTTTTCAAGTGTTATTTAAGCGAACATCTAGAGGAAATAGAAATTGACCAAGGAATAGCGAAGAAGGGGGAAGGCTGATATAAAGGTTCTGAGGCAAGAAACAGTTTATCTTGCTTGAGGAACTAGAGAAGTCCAGTGTGGGAGCCATCAGGGCTGGTCACCAAATGCTTACAGCTCTCTGCCTTCCAGGCAAACAGGATTGCACTTCCTGGTCTCCTGGTGGCTGAGTGGGGCCATGAGACTAGTTCTAACCAAAGAATTGTGAGAAGTGACTTGTTACATTCTCTGGCAAAGGTGCTTAACTGCCTGGCCAAGACCCTTCAAAGTTTGCTTTCCCTCTACCACGAGATCTGTAATGTTCCTGAAAGTAGGTGCTACATTAGGCTGGGTCCCAGAGAAGGCAATGTGATCAGAGAGTCCCTGCCAACCCTTGACAGATATGGAGCAGGAATAAGAAATAATTTTTTTTGGCTTAAGTCACCAAGATTTGGAATTTTATAATTGTAGTTTAACCTAGGCTACCCTGACAGATATGGTGAAACCCAGCATGGCTATAATATAGTTGGTGAGGTAACATAGGCCAGATCAGGTGAGATGTTATAGGCAAGGTAAGTAATGCTGGGTTTTCTCCCAAATGCAATAAGATACACTCAAGGAGGCTTCAGCAAGGGAGTTCCAACTTTTATGCGTTAAAACAAAGTACTGCTGTATTGACTATTAAAATGCCCCCTTAATTCCACTATAGAAAAGGCTATTAAAAAAAAATCCATCAACAAGCATTTATTGAGCACCTTCTAACCTTCCATGTGCCAGGCACGGCACTAAGCATTGGAGATAAAAAAAAATGAATTAGAAAAAATAATAATAATAAACATTAAAAAAAATAAATTCGACACAGTTCCTGGATTTGGAGTCAGGGATACAAGCAGACATCTACGAGAACACGTCATAAACATCCTCCGCTTCAGGTGTGTGCCAAGTATGGTGAGAGCTAAAGAAAATAATAACTGGGGTGCCTGGGTGGTTCAGTCGGTTAAGCATCCGACTTCGGCTCAGGTCATGATCTCACGGTTCGTGAGTTCGAGCCCTGCTTTGCGCTCTGTGCTGACAGCTCGGAGCCTAGAGCCTGCTTCAGATTCTGTCTCCCTCTCTCTCTGCCCCTCCTCTGCTCATACTCTCTCTATGCCTCTAAAACAAATAAACATTAAAAATTAAAAAGAAAAGAAAATAATAACTATTTGAGGATAGGGTGGGAGATAGGGTAGCAGAAAGCTTCAGAGAGAGCAATAATTTGAGCGGGGTCTTGAAGGGTAAGTAGGAGTTTGCCAGGTGGCATTTTGATTAAGGATAAAATTAAATGGAAAGAAAAAAAACACCAGAGGAATTGACAATGTTTAGGGCAGCTGAGACCCTGTGTAGTTCAGGGCACGGTGGACTGTACTACTATTTGCAAACACTTGCTGCCTGGTCCCACTGACATCAGGCTTGACAATGAGAACCGCTCTCAGCAGAAGCTTTAAGTACCACGCTCTTTTCTCTTTGCCATGACAATCAGCAATGTTTCAGAAAGGGTCCTAGAGGAATGATGATATTGTATGAGGCAGAGACACAGCCAACCCATAATCGGCATGCAGTATGAATGAAAAATATGTTTTGGTTGTCATCCAGTAAGATTTTTGTATTGCTACCACAGCATAACCCAGCCTGTGCAGAGGTGTGCATTTCCAGCTCTTGACTTCCAACACATAGTGGCATCGCATTTTCTTGCACCCTTTAAGCAATACATGATCGTGTGACTTGTTCTTGACCAATAATATGTACCTACAAGTAATGCGTGTCATTTCTGGGAGGAAACTTCACTGCCAATGTGAATTCATCATGTTTCCTTTCCCTGTTGAGGTGATTGGGATGATTATGTAAAGCATTTATCAAGATGAAACCTTCTTCAGACTCAGTCTCTGAATGAGTACATTGAGCAGAGCCCCTCTGACCTTGAACATGTAGTATGAGCAAGAAATAAAGTGTTTTTGTTAAGCCACTGAGACTTTAGAATTGTTTGTTATGGTCACAAACATGGCCTATCCTTAATGATATAAAAATTAGCATATAGGGGCGACTGGGTGGCTCCGTATGTTAAGTGTCCGACTCTTGATCTCGGCTCAGGTCGTGATCTCCCAGTTCACAGGTTCCAGCCCTGCATTGGGCTGTGCACTGACAGCAGGGAGCCTGCTTGGGATTCTGTCTCCCCATCTCTCTCTGCCCCTCCCCCCCCTTTCTCTCTCTCAAATTAAAAAAAATAAACTTAAAAAAAATTAGCACTGAGACATGCGGTAATGTAACAACAACAAAAGTAAACATTCATTTAGAAGGCAATAACCAAGAACACTGTTATCAGAAGCTTCCAGGATGGTGATCCATTTGGTGGACATATCACCTGTAATAATGGAGAAGGCATATCATGAACCTAATAAATTAAGCAAGAGATTGTAAAATTGTAAAACAAAATGTTAGCAGCCTGTGTTGGTGGCTGTTGGATACATTTGTAAACTTACTACAAAAAAGAAATGAGCGAGCTCACCGAAGATTTGCCCAGTTTGTAAGCAGAAATGAAAGAAAGCCTGGACAATCTGTAAATTCAGAGGTATTTATAGGATTAGAAGAGGCTATTGTTTTTCAGTCTCAAGCAGTAAAATATAAAATTAAGACATGTTTTCGGCCAAAATAAATAAATAAATAAAGACCAGTTAAAATGAGCCTTGAGGTATGGATCAAGTCAAGGGTATGGCCTCAAACCTATTGTTATAACCTCTGGATAAATTAAGATGTTACCCAGAACATGCTTTCAATTGGATGAACTGGCTCTGGAAAAGGGAGGGAAAGTATCACTCTCCCACCAAAGCCCAGTAAAGCCAAAGCACACAAAACCAAGTCAGGAGAGAGTGGAGGAGAAGTGGGGGGAAGTGAATGAGAGAGAGAGAGAGAGAGAGAGCAGGCATGAGAGCAAGAAAGCAAAGAAATACGGCAAAACGTGGAAGCGTGTCTAGGAAAGAACTGGCTGTCGCTGTTAGCTCATGGAACGCCTGGAATCACACAGATAAGGCTGCATTTTTGTGAGAGTTGTACTGCCAAAAGTGCATCCGCCTGCATTAAAGGAGACCGGATTCGAGACTTAATATCACTCTGTACCTCCCCTAATGTTTAAAAGCGAATTTTAAAGCTTTTAGGGCTACTTTAGTTGTAGAAAAGGAAGACTTCCTCAGAGAGCAAAGCCCGGGGTCATGGAGAGCCATGGGTAGGGCAGCTACACGCAGCAGGCAGAATCAGGGTCTAATCGGGGTGCTGGTCTAATCGGGGTGCTGAACATGTCTGCTCAGAGGACTGCCTGGCGTCTACCGTGGTTTCCCATCCCTTCGCTTTCCAAACCGTGTGCCGGGTTGCAGCTCTCCTAGCTCTGTCCTACTGTTACGTACTGAGGGTGCGCGGGGTAGACGCCTCGCGTTTAGAAAAAAAGAGTCACATCTGGAGCTGATACAGAGTCGACTACGAATCACCCAGAACCTGGAAAGTGAGCTTGACATACTGCGACTAGATGAGTCTTTAGGATTGTCCCCCCTTACGGGGGAAAATGAGGAAATTCTGCCTGGGGTGGGCAGGGTAGGGGGAGACAGTAAGCCAAACATTTGGTGAACAGAAAGGAGCCTGCTAGAGTCATTGGTGTTTGTTCCGCAAATATTCCCGGCTCTCTCCCTTCCAGACACTCGGCTGGAGTCAAGTCGGACCTCACCACGTGACTTGCTCCGGCCAACGACAGCCGAGCAGAAGCGCAGTAGGTCACTTCCAGGTGGACGATTCGAGAGCCAGTGAATGGTTGGTTTGCTGCCTTCTCTCCCCCAGCCAAGATAGCAATGAGAAGCACGGGTCAAGAAGAAGCCTTCCTCAGCCCAAGTCCTCAAGTGTCCACCATGAGCAGAACTCCCCTGCAGACCCAGAGTGGGGCATGTAGCATGAGCAAGAAATAAACTTCCCTGGGGTAAGTCACTGAGATGTCAGGCTTGTTTGTTAGGGGAGCAGAGCCCAGCCTTTCCTGACTGATACTGGCAGTGACAGATGAGGCAGGAGAGCAGGATGGGACTGTGAAAGACCCCTTCTCTCAGGCAAACGCCTCTCTGAACTCTTTCCTGGTCATAAAGGGGAGCCATGAAAGCTTTCAAGCAGGGGCATTAACATGAGCAAATCTGTTACTTTTTGGATGAAATAGGCTACTTCTCAACATAAGGAGAAAAGAAGCCTGCTAAACTACATAAGGCAGAGAGAAACACACAGAACCCTTAGGCAAAAGATATATAGAGAGAGACAGAGACAGAGAGACAGAGTCAGGCGTGGTCATTTCTTCTTCCACACCATCCAAGTGCCATTTCCCCCACAGCTAGTACAAGAAAGTCTCCCAGAGCGGAGCAGATACAAGGGAATGTAACACAGACCTGAGGTCGATTTCCTGTTGTCTGTGTGACCTGAGCCAGATACTCAACCTCTCTGGGCCTAGTTCCTCACATGTTAAATCCAAATAATAATATATGCAGCTGGACACAGTTGTAAGAAGAAACAGCATATTTCAATTCCTCAGGTGAATGCCTGGCTGGTGGTAGGTGTTTAATATGTGAAATTTATTTTTGCTCCCGTTGACATACAAAATCATTGAGAACACCAGCTCCCTGATTACAAAAGAAAATGACTCAGGGCCACAGAATAGAGAACGTCTCCTCCTTGAGAAAAGTAACTGGAATTGTCATCACTGTATCCCTAACACACACACACACACACCCCCCACCTCCATGCCCAGTGTTCACAGGAGCCACTGGGTTTTCCTCTGCTGCCTGAGAAAATGAGAGGAGTGAAGAAAAGACTTCCCTGACATTAGCTGCTGTTGGGCCATTGAATCTGAACTCTCAGAGCCACAAATACCCTAAAGCTCTGGGCTATAAACCCAAGGCTGAATTCCCCTAAGTGCAGAAGCTGAAAAGCCAGAATTAGAAGCTACGTATGTAAATTGCTGCAGTTCCAACTTCTTGCCCCAGTCCTCAACAGGAGGCACGGGAAAGTGCTGACTTCTGCTCCTTTCGGCCCGGCTTCCTCCCCTCACTGCTCCTCACAGGAGCACACCTGCTCCTGCCAACTCACACTCCTATCCTGGCATTCCATCGAGGCTCTGGGAAACCCTGAGGCGGGGCAGGGAAGGGGGCTGTTAGGCGACCGCCTCCCGGCCTGGAGGCGATGATGCTGCACTATCTCAGCCCTGTGAGGTGGGTCTCACCGGCCCCACTTGCAGCTCTGAAGGATCCCAGAGAAGTTCGGCGATTTGTTCACGTCACACCCTGGCAGCTCTGGCCACGAGAGAACCCACGATTCCCGAGTTCAGTATTCTTTCCGCCATACACTTTTGTCCCGAAGGGGTGCGGGGTAGGGGGAGAATAGAATAACAACCGCGGAAAAGGAACCACTTATATGTGTCTAGCGCTTCCTAGAGGCTACCCAGGATATGGGCCCACCACCCGGCCGGGAGCAGCGAGATTTTAAATCCTGGTCCTATCCCTGACTCGCTCACTCGTTGCGTGACTTTTGCTGAGTGTCTCACGTTCTCGTTTTCCTGTAAGCAAATCAGGACCGGAGGGTGTGTGCGTGTGTCTGTGTGTGTGTGCGTGTGTGCGTGTGTGTAAAGTGTGTCTAAAGTGTGCTGGCATGTTGTGCGGGGGCGGGTAGTAGACGATCTCCGGGGTTCCCCAAGTTTCAGATTCCCTATACGCTCGTTCACAACTGGAAGCTGAATTGCCCCCCAATTCCACCCCCTATAAAAAAAACTTCGCCATCGAAGCAAAACTGTGAACCCTCGCACCCCTTTTCCCATGGTTTGGAGAGGGCATTAAGGGGTGCAACGCGGACTTAGCTGAGCGCCCAGTTTGGAGCAATACAAATCACTTGGTTTCTAGGCGCAGCCAGACAGCAGCGCTGTCCGTCGCTCGTGAACTTGACCGGGAGACAAACTTCGGAGCGTCCTCAACGTGGGGGGCCCACTGTCTCGAGACCGCCCCTCAACTTAAGCCCACTTTCGCTCGCCCCCACAGGGGACTTAACAGAGCCACCTTAAGGGCGGTGCTCCCGCCCCCCGGAAGTGCGGGGGGGCACAGAGCCTGGCGCTCGGCCTCCAGCCCTGCACCGAGGCGAAGTGCCCGTGGGGGACAACGAGCCCCCCAAGTGGGGAAACACCTCCCTCCACCCCGCGCCCTTGGCCGCAGACACCTGGCCGGGTTCCCGAGCCTTCCGGGTGCCTGCATCTCCTGCCTTCCCGCCCGAGCCCTGAACTTGAGCCCGCTTCGGTCAGAGGCGGCGAGAGCCCGCGTCCGCCCGGCTCGCGGCAGCCACCGTCACTAGACAGTCAAACCCCAAGACGTCAGCCCACAATGCACCGGGCGGGCCGGGAAAGACGCGCCGGGGAGGGGAGAGGGAAGAGCCGGGCGCGAGTCGCGCTGGAGGGGGAGGGGGAGAGGAGGAGAAAGAAGGGCCCAACTGTAGGAGGGCAGCGGTGCATTACCTCATCCCGTGAGCCTCCGCGGGTCCAGAGAAGAATCTTCTAGGGTGGGGTCTCCATGGCGACGGGCGGGCCCGCCCCCTTGAGAGCGACGCGAGCCAATGGGAAGGCCTTGGGGTGACATCATGGGCTATTTTTAGGGGTTGACTGGTAGCAGATAAGTGTTGAGCTCGGGCTGGATAAGGGCTCAGAGTTGCACTGAGTGTGGCTGAAGCAGCGAGGCGGGAGTGGAGGTGCGCGGACTCAGGGAGACGGACAGATACAGGCAGGCAGGCAAGACGGCAGCAGAGTCCGAGCTGCAAATCTTATTTTCTTTTCCATTTTCTCACCAACTGCCCAGAGCTAGCGCCTGTGGCTCCCGGGCTGGTGTTTTGGGGAGCGTCCGGAGAGCCCCTTCTCCAGCCGCCCCCAGGAGGAGAGCCCCGCTTCCCCGGAGCTGGTGACAGCGCAGAGAGCGGCGACAGTCTGTCCGGGGAAGTCCAGAGAGCCGCTGCAGCGGCAAAGAACTTTCCTGACCAGGCGGACAGGGGACAAGTGGCCCGAGTCCCGGAGCGAACTTTTGCAAAGCTTTCCTGCGCCCGAAGCTGCCGCGGCGGCGAAGACAGGAAGGCGGCGGAGAGAGGAGACCAAGGAGGGACGTGCGCTCAGTTTCTCTCGCACCGGTTGCTGAACTTGGGCGAGCGCGAGCCGCGGCTGCCCGGCGCCCCCTCCCCCTCGCAGCGGAGGAGGGGACAGTCGTCGGAGTCCGGGCGGCGGACACCCGCTGCCGGCCGGCCACCGCGGGATCGACGCTGACTGCCGCCGCCGGCAGGGCCGCTGTCGCCGGGAAGCGTGTTCGTCTGCGGGCTCCCAGGGACGGCTGCGCCAAGAGCGCTCCGTGAGCGACCGCGACTTTTCAAAGCCGAGCAGCGCGCGCGAGCTGACAAGTTAAGAGTGCTGGCGGCATCTGAACCCTGAGCGCCTGGGAGCGAGCCGGTGAGCAGGGCGCAGGGGGGAGGACATACGGCGGGTGCGCGCGCCCCTCGAGAAACTTTCCCTGCCCAGGGCCCCGGGAGGGGTGTCCTCCGCTCGCCAGCGCGCTGTTGCGGCCCCGAAACTTCTGCGCGCAGCCCAAACTAACCCCACGTGAAGTGACGGACTGTTCTATGACTGCAAAGATGGAAACGACCTTCTACGACGATGCCCTCAACGCCTCGTTCCTCCAGTCCGAGAGCGGTGCCTACGGCTACAGTAACCCCAAGATCCTGAAGCAGAGCATGACCCTGAACCTGGCCGACCCGGTGGGCAGCCTGAAGCCGCACCTCCGGGCCAAGAACTCGGACCTCCTCACCTCGCCCGACGTGGGGCTGCTCAAGCTGGCCTCGCCCGAGCTGGAGCGCCTGATAATCCAGTCCAGCAACGGGCACATCACCACCACGCCGACCCCCACGCAGTTCCTGTGCCCCAAGAACGTGACAGACGAGCAGGAGGGCTTCGCCGAGGGTTTCGTGCGCGCCCTGGCCGAACTGCACAGCCAGAACACGCTGCCCAGCGTCACGTCGGCGGCGCAGCCGGTCAGCGGGGCGGGCATGGTGGCTCCGGCGGTGGCTTCCGCGGCGGGCGGCAGCGGCAGCGGTGGCTTCAGCGCCAGCCTGCACAGCGAGCCGCCGGTCTACGCCAACCTCAGCAACTTCAACCCGGGCGCTCTGAGCAGCGGCGGTGGGGCGCCCTCCTACGGCGCGGCCGGCCTGGCCTTTCCCGCGCAGCCCCAGCAGCAGCAGCAGCCCCCGCAGCCGCCGCACCACCTGCCCCAGCAGATCCCCGTGCAGCACCCGCGGCTGCAGGCCCTGAAGGAGGAGCCGCAGACGGTGCCCGAGATGCCCGGGGAAACGCCGCCCCTGTCCCCCATCGACATGGAGTCGCAGGAGAGGATCAAGGCGGAGAGGAAGCGCATGAGGAACCGCATCGCTGCCTCCAAGTGCCGGAAAAGGAAGCTGGAGAGGATCGCCCGGCTGGAGGAAAAAGTGAAAACCTTGAAAGCGCAGAACTCGGAGCTGGCGTCCACGGCCAATATGCTCAGGGAACAGGTGGCACAGCTTAAACAGAAAGTCATGAACCACGTTAACAGTGGGTGCCAACTCATGCTAACGCAGCAGTTGCAAACGTTTTGAGGAGAGGCTGTTGGGGGCTGAGGGGCAACAGAGAAAAAAAAAATTCACCCAGAGAGACAGACTTGAGAACTTGACAAGTTGAGAGAGAAAGAGAGAGAGAAAAGTGTCCAAGGACTAAAGCCAAGGGTATCCAAGTTGGACTGGGCGGCGTCCTGACGGCGCCCCCAGTGTGCACGAGTGGGAAGGACTTGGCGCGCCCTCCCTTGGCGTGGGGCCAGGGAGCGGCTGCCTGCGGGCTGCCCCGCTTTGCGGATGGGCTGTCCCCGCGCGAACAGAACGTTAGACTTTTCTTTAACATTGACCAAGAACTGCATGGACCTAACATTCGATCTCATTCAGTATTAAAGGGGGGAGGGGGAGGGGTTACAAACTGCAATAGAGACTGTAGATTGCTTCTGTAGTACTCCTTAAGAACACAAAGTAGGGGGGGAGGGGGTTGGGGGAGGGGAGGCGGGAGGGAGTTTGTGAGCGCGAGGCTGAGCCTGCAGATGAACTCTTTCTGGCCTGCCTTCCTTAACTGTGTATGTACATATATATATTTTTTAATTTGATGAAAGCTGATTACTGTCAATAAACAGCTTCATGCCTTTGTAAGTTATTTCATGTTTGTTTGTTTGGGTGTCCTGCCCAGTGTTGTTTGTAAATAAGAGATTTGGAGCACTCTGAGTTTACCATTTGTAATAAAGTATATAATTTTTTTATGTTTTGTTCCTGAAAATTCCAGAAAGGATATTTAAGAAAATACAATAAAATATTGAAAAAGTACCCCTCCCACAACCTCTTTTCTGCATTACCTACGGATTACCTATCTAGATGGAGTCGAAAGAGTTCAAAGAGTCAACTAAAATCACTCTCAGTGCTTCGTACTATCAGGCAGTGAAAACTGTTCTCTGCTGGACTTGAGAATAACTGTAGCTGAAGCTCTCATCAACTTATACTCTTCCCTCCCCCAACAATCCATATAGAGTTGCTTACAAAGGATAGTGTGGCCCTTCAGAAGGCTGAGGAAAGGGAGGTTGTGGTGGAGGGGAACAGACAGCCCACTGGGAAGTCAAAGAACTTAAAAGTCTGGTTCATACCGAGTGGCATGTGCTGTGACCATTTATGATGTTAGCAGAAATTTCAGAGTAGCTGCGAATTCTCAAATGAGGAACAGTGGCAGATTTTTACAAAAGATGTATCCTTCCAATTTGGAATCTTTAACAATCCCTAGATAAAAAAGATGGTCTTTGCTTATGAATATTTATAACAGCATTCTTGTCACAATAAACGTATTCAAATACCAATAACAGATCTTGAATTCCTTTCCCTTTACTACTTTTTTCTTCCCAAGCTCTACACTGAAGCTTTTCTTTTCAGTTGCTGGGGTTAACATTACTGCCAGCTAAAGTTACTGGGTAATTAAGAAGCAAAGAATTTAGGAAGAGTCAACACAGAATTTGCAATCTGGATGAAACATTCTCCCAGTTTCATTAATATTCCCCCCCTCCCTCTCCCTCTCTCCTCCTCCCCACTCCCCTACTCTCTCTGTCTCTCTGAAGTAAACACCTATACTTAGACAAATTACCACTATAGCCATTTGCCATTTGGGATTCTTCTGCAGTTTATTTCTTAATTTGTTTCTAAAATAACCAGCCTTATTTAAGTTATTACTACAGAATCAGCCTTAAAAGATGGTAATCTATACAACATGGAAAAGATTCATACAAGAAAACATGAACACGAACACAACGATGAGATGCGTAAATCAAACCTTAGCTCTGGGGAAATGGCAAGCTTAAATTCTGTCTACAGGTATAACTTAGGAGATCAACAAGGCAGTATGCAACAAGGGAACAATTTTTGCTTGGTTGCTCTTCATCCCAAGAGCTAGTATGACTATCAAGCAGCAAAAGCAATTTGATATCCAGGAATATTTCACAAACCACTAATTGAGGCAGGGCTGTCTGCTCATTAGCAGTGCTCCAGTACCCAACAGGTCTGAGAGTGCTAATATCCTGCCTGTGGCTGTAAATCCAAAGACAAAGAGTTTCTCCTTAGGAGTGTATCTAGGAGTGGAAGAGATTGGACAGACTTGTAAGCTATCAGATCCACTCCGTTGTAATAACACTTCTTTAACAAAGGGTTACTGGGAGCAGAGCCGAGTTTGCCAAAGAGTGAATTTGCCTATGTCAGCAACCCGGAAGGTGAGTTGATTTTGACCATATGTAGGAATAGTCAGCAGAGGGACAATAAAGCACTTTGGGGTGGGGCTCTATGGAAGCTAAACAAGAGCCAACTAGAAAAAATAAGCAGGCTGGGGAATTAATTACCTGCAAAGGTAGACTAAGCCCAGACAACAGAGCAGCACAGAAAAGCCACACCACTCCCCAGCTTTATTTAGATTCCAAGTGTTTAAAAAAAAAAAAAAAAAAGGCAGCCTGAAATTCAGGCCTCTCCCCACACTTGTTTCAACTAACATTCTAAATGTGTGTACATATATATATATGTGTGTGTGTGTGTGTATGTATATATGCGTGTGTGTGTGTGTGTGTGTGTGTGTGTGTGTGTATATCCCTGAAATTCTAACCATTCTAACAAAAGGGGTAACAAAAAAAAAAAAACAAAAAAAAACATGTGGTTGAGGAAATTAACCAATGACCTTTGGAGACAGAAAAATCAGCTAATTACTTGTAGACACACAAAAGTTAATTTTATTTTGGCACTCAGTGAGTTATTATTAATGGAGATGAAGCTAGTGGCACCTAAAACCATTAATTCACTTCTGATCTGTTTTATATATGTGTATTTCCATCAGAGATTCTTAACACTTTGTGTCCATTGGGGCAGAGGGTTCATGAACTCAATGAAAATGCCTACAAAATCGTATATATGTGTACGTGCATACACACGCTCCCTTGGGGGAAGAAATCATTAGCTTTTATTTGGTTTTCATAGAGTCCCATGACTCAAAAATGTTTAGTAATTCCTAAACTTAAGGCCTACACACTCACTATGAGAAACTTACCTTTGTGTGAGTCTGAATCCCATATGCCTTTTCACCCTTCCATGCTTCTGCTTGTGCTCATCCATCTACCCAGAATACCTTTCCATCTGGTTCAGCTGATGAATCCTACTCATTCCTCATGGCTTGGCACACAGCACCTTCTCTATGAAGCACTCCTTGCTAACTCTTATCTTCAGGTGGAACGAATATTCCCACTGAGCATTCATAACATTTTATCAAAACTTCTATGATAGACTTATCAAAGTATTATTGTGAAACTCTCTGTCTCTTGGCTAGAGCCATATCCCACTCATCTGTGGACCCCAGACTACTAGTACAGTGCCTGGTACTAGGAGATGTTTATAAAACAACAAATGTGTGATGAGTGAACAAGCAATTGAACTTAAAACCTCCTCCAAAATAATTCCAGATCTCAATTTCTTCTAGTGAAATATACCTCATCCATTTCCAGGTATGCAACTCCAGATGGATTGAAGACCCCCAGAAAATTCAAGCCCAGCCAATTTTCAGTGAACGTTCTAAAGTCCAGTTTTCAATGAGTGTTCTTAAAATCATTACACTGTTAGCATATTCTTACAGCCACACAATGTCCATTCTCCCCTCTGCTAATGCAAGTGGGCATCTTACATAAAATGAGTCAGCCTGAAACATTAGGCGTGGAGGTGGGAATGGGCAAGGATACTATGTAACCATTAAGCAGGCACAAAAAAATAGTTCCAGATATGGCTTTATCAAAGCAACCACTTCATTGGCAATGGCAGAGAGGACTTTCTGTTTGTAACGTTAATGTATCTCAGGGGTCTCGGAGTTAGCACTTGGTATTTGCTGGATAGAGATAAGGATCATGCTAAAGTGTCTATTCCCCATGTCTTTTTATTGTCAGAGAAGATATGCATTGGTGGAACTAAGAGAAAAAGACAATGTCCTTTACTCTGTCCTACCCTTGCTTCCATGGGTCTTCTATATGGGTCAAGTGGAGTGTTGTGGAAGATGGGAACATGTTAGAATATGGGCTAGCCACAGAATGTGAAATTATTTCCTCCTAACTCTGGACTCTGGTCCCAGTTGTTTGCTTGTGGACTTCTGACATCCCAAAGAAGGGCATTCCCCCAGGCCTGGGTCTCATTGAGGCCCTATGCTGAGCATGGGGGTTCAACGATGAGCAAGACACAATCTCTGTTCTCCAGGAACTCCTAGTCTGGTGGGGAGAAGCGTAGAGATGAAGCACAAAGAGGTGCCAGATCTGGAAAGGAGGAACCGTTATCAGGATAGACTTCAGAGGAGAAGTGACATCTGAGCTGAGCCAGTGGAACTCACCAGGAAAGGAAGGTTGGAGGAGGAACTTGTGTGCAAGGGCACAGGGGCATTGGAAAACATGGCGTGTTCGGGAAGCTGTAAGCTGGAAATGAATGTATGAGAAGAAAAATGAAGGGAGATTTGAAGCAGGAAAGTTGAGGTGTCAGGTTGTGAAGTAATATCCATTCCATGCTGAGTTTGGCTGTCACCCTCTAGATGACAGAGAAATGTAGAAGAAAGCAGAGCAGGGTAATGCACTGTCAGCTTGAGAAAGATTCTTGCTGGTAACAGTTTGGATGATGCACTGGGGGAGAGGAGAGGCTGGGTAAGGAGGATAATACCAAGGACAGGATTCAGTTTAATTTAGAAGGTCCGTGGTCTTTAACGCCGCCCTGGGGTTGGGGGAGAGATGGGGAGGAGATAACGGGGGCCCAGCTCCGTTATGCCACATTTCTTCCTACACAACCTCCTGGCAAGCTAGGCCTGCGGAGGGATATCAGGAAGTTCACGCGACACCTTTGCTATTTGTCCTGAACTTAAGCTTTTCTCTTCACTGGGTCGACTTGACATCTAAAAGAAAATCCTCTTATAAAATGGTCCAGAGGCCACCTGCTTAGTGTCAGGATGCTCAAATAAACAGATGTAAAAGACAAAGACTTGTGACCTCACCACTGCAGGCAGGACCCAAGCCTGATTTTATCTTGTCCCCCATAATTGACTAAGCTCCGTGGGACTAACTGACCCAAACTATACAAACATTTCGACGCAAATGAAGAGACCAGTGTTTTTACTTACATTGGGGAATTGCATGATTAACACCTTACATTCATGCGACACTCATTTTATTCATCAAGCAGCACTAAATTTCTATTTTGTGCCAGGCACCAGGAATACGATGGAGAGTGAGATCCACAGGATGCCTCCCCTTTTGGAGTTTTTATTCTGTAAGAGACACAGGAAATCGAAATCACCACTAAATGTATGATTCTACACTTTGACAAGCACAGTGAAGAATTACTGAGCACCGTGAAAGAGAAAAACTATCCAAACTGGACCGGAGGGGTGGGGGGGGGGGGGGGGGGGGGAAGGCCTTTCTACAGAAATACGGGAATTGACACTTCCTAGATGATGAGTTCATCAGGTGAAGAGCAGAAGAGAAGGGGCAGCAGGTGGAGGTGCAGCATGAGGGAAAGCTTGGGAATGATTTCTGGGCACCCTAGGGGTCAAGAGATGGTCGACTTTCCTGGAGCAGAGTGAGCAAAGGAAGCTTGATGCGCAATGCGATTTGTACCAGTTCACACTCCTATCATTTCCAAAGTACTTTTGTCCCTTCCATCTCATTTCATTTTCACCACTGCTCTGGCTACGTCGTTGTTAGAGGCCGTGTCTCGCGGACACAGTGACTGAGGCTCTCAGTGAGTCTTAAGAGCTTTTGTCAAGGTCCCTCAACCACTGGCTGGTTTCAATTAGGCTTCAAGAACCCTACTCTTCTCCTATATTGTTCCAGGAACCAGATGCCCTGGTGATCCTGGGTTCCTTACCCAGAGCACGTCCCTGCTTCCACATCAAGGACCCTGAGGAACTGAATTAGTCATCAGAAGGTTCTTTGATGTGCACACCATCTGAGCAAAGGTAATCAGATAGTCCCCTGGGATATTTCATCCATGCCACAACAACGGGTAGTGAACTCTCCTTGCCCTGCTGTGAACCCCTCCTCTCTGGAGGGGCCAGAACACTTACAGTCCTGAGAAGCCCTGACAGTTTCTTGCCATGCAAACTTCTTCCATGTACATCCACTGAAGAACAGTGCCTGATGGTTGCCTCGTTATTGGATTACCAGATCATTAATTTACAGCCTTCTTAGGTTATTGCTACTCACTGGCTACCTGGACAGAATGTGTGTATTTCCTAGATCTCAGGACTGTCAGTCCATCAGCAGAAGCTGATGCCTAATCTCTTCCAGAGAGTTGATTCATCCAGGTTCATGCTCAGAGGAAGGGATTTTCCCTGACCTTATTGTAAGTCCTGGAAAAAGGTGGGCAGGAGCCTGGGCTGTTATATAATTGACCACACTAACAGTTAGGATGTTTACAGGGGCCAGTAACAGAAGACACAATTTAAACAAGAGGTCCAGACATGAACCAATCCAGGACTCAATGACCTCGTTCACTGACATCATCATGGGCCTGGGGGCTATCTTTTCATGTTACCATTCGTGGTGTGTCAAAGAAGTTCCTTGTGTGGCCTCAGAATAGCTCTGGCAGTTCCTGGCATCATAGGTAAACACAATAATCACTAGCAATGCAAGGATGTTTACTTTAATCTTTCCCTTGGGGCACCTGGGTGGCTCAGTTGGTTAAGCGTCCAACTTCGGCTCAGGTCATGATCTCACGGTTTGTGGGTTCAAGCCCCACATCAGGTTCCGTGCTGACAGCTCAGAACCTGGAATCTGCTTCAGATTCTGTGTCTCTCTCTCTCTGCCCCTCCGCAGCTCAAAATCTTTCTTTCTCTGTGTCTCAAAAATGAGTAAATATTTTTAAAAATTTCTTTTTAATCTTTCTTTTTATTAGCAAGAGAAGCCTTTCCTAGAAGCTGCCCACCTCCACCCCAGTAGACTTCCCCTCACATCCTGTTGGTCAGGAGCAGGTCACATGCATATATCCTGCAAGGGAATGTGACTACCATAATTGGCCTACAGTCATGATTCACCCCTTGGGATCACCTTTTTCTAAGCACATGGGAGAGTGAACACAGAAAGTTATTTTTAAAATAAATAAAAAATCAAGGCTCTGATAGCAAGAAAGAAGTGAGAAGGAGGATGGCTTTTGGGTTGGTGGATGGTCATTAACACCCTACACAAAATATTTCCAGCTCTCCTCTTGGGTACAATGTAGGGTAGTACTTCCCCATCTCCTACCTCCTTGAAGGTGGGTGAGAGGCCATGCAACTTGTGTCAGCCAATGAAATGTGAGCAGGGGTGCCATCTGTCATACCCAGGCAGAAGCCTTAAGGGCAAGTGAGAGATTCAACATGCTTCCTTTTCCCAGCCTTGCCAACTATGGAAGCACAGAGACGGAGTGTCCATTAACCTGGGTCTTTAAATAATGACAATGTAGATCAGCGTCCCTCCCCCTGCCCAGCACATCTACAATAGACATTTAACAGGAGCAAGAACGAAGCCTTTGTTGTTTTAGGACACAGGGATTTGAGAGTTGCTTGTTTCTGTAGCATCGTTTAGCTCTTCCCAACTCCAATAGGAACCAACAGTATCTTCCACAAGTATAATAAAAACACCTGTATAATATTCATAGTAGATACCATTTACCACATTTCTACTATGTAGTAGGCACTGTGCTGGGTCTCACAAGGCAAATGAAAGGGCTGGATTTTGTAGATGGGAAAATGAAGCTTCAGGCCTTGTTCGTGTTCGTGGAATAAGTGACTGGTGGACGCCCAAGCTGAGTTCAGGTCTTCCTGACCCTAAAGAGCTTATACACACATGTCCCAACTCCTGAGTAGTAATGCCACATGAATTTATATCCCAATTGAGCCTCACAACCTTCCTGCCACAGACACTGTTATTCTACACTTCACAGGGCTGGGAAGACACTAGAGTCTCTCCCTTTCCGCTCTTCCTCACTACCCTTCCAAATATATGAAGAATCAAAGTATTTTACGAGTTAGAGGGGACCATGAAATTTGGAGTCAAGTGTCTAGGGGTTAAATCCGGGCTCTGCAGTTATACCTAGAGGAGCATGGAGCAAGTGCCTTAATAGTGCCAAGCTTCAATCCCTTCGTTTATGAAAATGAGGCCGGCTGTGGCTACCTCAGAAGGTTACCAGGAGGATCATTTAATGTACAGCCCTTATATAGAGTAGGAAAGCAAGAATTAGTCATTTTTCACTGTAGACTTGTTCATTTAAGAAGAAATAATCAGGAACCCCCCACCCCGTACCCCCAGCCAGTGTGCGTGCATACACACACACACACACACACACACGCCACCCTAACTGAAATGCAAACATTTCCCACTAAGATTCAACAAGGTCTCAGAGGGCTTGCTTCTTGGTCATATAAGGGCTGGCAGGTCCTCTCTACGGGCTAGAGAAAAGTTTTGTTTCCCCAGCTGCACTCACAGGGGAATGCTCTGCAGGCACGGTATTGGGAACCTGTTTGGCTTGGCTCAGAGACCTGTCAGCACATTCAGGAAGTGAAGTCAGAGAGAGGCAGGATTTCAAACAGAGACAGCTGCACACAAATGCCCAGGCAGTGAAATGCCTTATCTAGGCAGGGTGCCTATCAGCCCAGGTTGCCCTGGGTGCTGTCAAAGAAGCCTCTGAGAATGGCTCTGGGCCAGAAAAGGAAGGAGCAATCTCTGGCACCCAGGGGAGGGCTGTGACTTCCATAGCAAAGAAGCCAGAAAGCCTACACAGGGGTCATCTCAGCAATCCCCACGTCTTGGGCAGGGGAATGACTAAGCCCAGGCTCCCAGCGCTTGCTGGTTGGAGGGGCTCATGTTTATCTCCCTGGAGACTTGAACTCAAGTTTCAGGAGGGGAAAAAAGGAGAGGGGGGGAAGAGCAAAAGGAGGGACTAGGTTAGAAGTGCTGGGGAGGGGAGGGAGAGAAATGGATGATGCCTGACAGCATGTGGGACCTTGAGAAGGAGCATGCTACCATTCTCCAGCTGTGCCCAGGAAACAGTGCAGCGACTAAGACCTGAACCCTAATCCCAACTTGAACATTTCTAGCTGTGAATGGGAAGATAGTTAATTTCCCTAAGCCTCAATTTCATTATCTATGAAGTAGAGATGGTAATATCTACCCACACTGGGTTGTTGCAATGATTAAAGAAGCTGATATACGTAAAAGGGCTTAGCTTAGTGCTGGCAAATCAGACGTGCATCAGTTAGAATTTTATGGTTGCAAGTAACAAAAAAATTCAGTTTAAGTAAAAAGCAATTTTATTGGAATAAATCAATGAAAAGCCATCAGCAGAAGTAGCTCTAAACCTGGCTATATACAGGGCTCACATGGTATCAGCAGGCTTTGATTTCCCTCCCTCACTCAGCTTGCTATGGGAAGTGTTAGCTTCCTGTTCAGGCTCCGTGTGATATTGTCCAGCAGACCCCACTCTCTGTCCATAAGGAAAAGTAAGATGGAGATGGCACTTACTTGCCTCCTCCCTGGATGGTGTCTCATTGGTCTGATTGGGTCTCATATCCCTCCCTGAACCAATCACCATGGCTGAGGGATGGGAAGGGACATACTGAGTGGCTTAGGTGTAGGTCAACCTTCAATACTAGGGTTTTGGAGTCCCATCAAACCACAGAGTCGGAGAAGAAAGAGAGGGAGGAAGAGATCATCAAAGCAATGTCAGGACTTACAAAACAGTAGATGCTAGAGGTCAAACAGAGTCCTGATGGACTCTGGTCCATCTATTTTGTGATTACTCTTGTTACTCTCAACACATTTTACAGGCCAGGGTAGAGGGGCATCTAGTCCCCTTCAAAAGCTGGGTCAAGATTCATGATCCATTCTTGAATCTCTTACAACAAGTTGGGGGCTCCAGGTACAAGTTATCAAAGCATACTTCTCTGGATGGAAAATGTTCAGGAGGACTATATTAAACAATATAATATGTAAAAATACTCTGTAAAAAATAGCTACTTATTAATACTGGTTGCTGTTGTAATATTAACTCATCTAGGCCAATTAGAATAGAGTCAAAGATACTCGGGGCAAGACTATGAAATGTCGGGAAGCCCATCTATTCAGGTCTGTGTTTTTCTCTACTCTCCTACTCATTGAACTGTATCAGTATCGGTATCTACAATAGTATTTCCACAATTCAATTGTTGAAGTAGTAAAAGTAAGAAAAAAAATCAATAGACTGTCTCCATGACTGAATTCTGAGAAGAATCCAACGCGCCATGAAATATTTTTTCTCTCCTCACAACAAATCAAAGATCTTTACATGAAAGATCTCTGAAAATTTCTAGAACTGGTTATAAGCATAAGAAGTGAATGATATATCCAGTGTTGCAAGTGTGAGATACCAAGAAAGGTTGATGAGTCTACTGTGTGGCTTAAGACATTTCTAGGAGGTAATACCTGACCAATTCTTGGTGTATATGGCCAAAATCTTTCTGCCTTAAGATACTAACATGGCACTGAATGATCATCACTCTCTCAGAAGGTAATGTTACTGTATTCATCCTCACTCAATGTTTATCGAATGCCTCCCCGGTGCCAGGCACCCACTAAACACTGGAAGTGAGAAGCTATGTAAGGCATCAATCCTACTATCAAAAGCTAATGGCATTCAATATATTAATTGCTGTGACAGACATAAAAACAATGTACCTTGGGAACAAGTACCCCACCTAAGGGAGTTGAGCAATGGCTTCACTGAGAAGCCGACTTGGAATTGTATCTTAAAAGAGATGAGTGGGGGGTTGACAGAAAAATGGGGGGATAGTGTTTCAGAGAGAGGGGACATCAAGGACTAAGGCAAGCAGGACTCCAGGGCCCATTAGCCACGCATCAACTGTTCATGGACAAAATGGACAGAGTTCCTGCCTACTTATTGTCAGGTAAGGAAAAGACATATAACAGATCATTAAAAAGATGATCACAATTGCTTATGAAGCCCAGCACTTTGCAAAGTGCTGAAAGATGTGCAAGCAATATTACTGTAGATACTATGAAGGCACTTCCAGAGCATTCAGTGGAAGGGTGGGGAGATGCTTGACTCAGTCTGGTCATTAGGGAAGGCATCCCCAAGGAAGTGACCTTTAGACTGAGACCTGAAGGAAATTAGTCAGGCATATGGGAGTGGGTGGGGAGAGCATTCCTCTCTTGGGCAAAAGCATGTGTTAGAAGTAGCCAGAAGACCAGTGTGGTTAGAACGTAAGGTTCCCTCCAGGGGAATCAGAGGAGGGGATGGGAAAAGAAGGAGCCCATGGGGCAGGTGGATCCAGATGGTGTGCAGTTTAATACCACATGTCCAAATACAGTATCTTAACCCTCAGGTCTCAAACAACCAGAGAGGTTGGATGACAGTGAGCAGAGAACCCAGGCGTTTTCTAAAAGTCACACATTTCATGCTTCAGGCAGAAGATCTAATTCCTGGCTATAAGAGACTGATCTTGACCTTAAGCTGTTTATGAAGCTCTTAAAATGCGCCCAGGGGCACCTGGGTGGCTGAGTCGGTTAAGTGTCTGACTTTGTCTCAGGTCATAATCTCACGGTTCGAGGGTTCAAGCCCCGTGTTGGGCTCTGTGCTGTCAGCATGGAGCCTGGAGCCTGTTTCAGATTCTTTGTCTCCCTCTCTCTCTGCCCCTGCCCCCACTCTCAAAAATAAATACACTTAAAAAAAAAAAAAAAGAGTCACATGTTTTTCAAAGAAAAAAAAAAAAGAAAGATGTGCCAGGAGGAGTGGTAAATGCCTCCAGTGCTACGTTCTTTCAACCTTAACAACAGTCCTACTAGCTAGCTATCACAAGCTTGCTCCCAGGAAGTCGGACTCAGACAGGTCCCAAAAAATGGCTACGTCCTCATGACTGTAAGAATCAGGAGCAGGGTTTTGCTCTAGAATTGAGCTCTTGATCATTCTGCCTCTGAAGAAATCAAAATCTTTAGATATCTTGACAACTTCAACGGCTCAGCAATATCACCCTCCCTCCCTGAGTGGTGCTTCAACAGACAGTCGGTTTACCAGAAACCCTAATTCCTTTTCCTTCAATGTGAAAGGTGAGTGGGGGACTCCAGGGACCTTTTAATTTTCTCTTCCATCCATAGCTAGGCTTTATGCCCCTGCTGTTTTGAATTCCATTTCAAACAAAAAAATAACTAAAAACCATTCTTCGCCAAGCCATTTGGATTTAAAACAGACTGGCAGAAACCTGGAAAGAGTCAAGATTCTCCTTAATATATCAAATAGAGCAGCCAGCGCCAATCTGAGAGGCTTTGCTCCATTTTGTAGAGAACAGGCCGTATTTTGAAAATGGATGAGTAAGGTTCACTGTTGCGACTTGTTTCAAGGTCTGGAGGCCAGGCCTGGTTTTGATCTGACAGGCCTGGGTCTCCAAACGTGGGTTATTCCTTTGCAAATGCTCAGAGGGGCGGCTGGCTCCCCAGGCACAGACCTGGAGCAGTGTCCCTTTGAAGACTTCCTCCGTGGGTCTTAAGTGGGATTTGGTGCCCATTGTGGAATCAGAGTAATGAGCTCAAAACTAATGTTTTTCATTACACCAGCAAATCAGTCAGCCCCTGTGTTTGCTCAGGTGTGCAGCTGTGTGCCCCATGCCCTGATCTCTATATAAGAACAAAATAAATATTTTCAAAAGGAAGAAAGAATTGAAGATGAAGGAATGTCACAACGGGTGAGGTAGGAAACGCGAGAGAAAGGAGACTCTGGCCTCTTTAAGGTGAGCTATATTTGCTATCTACTCTCTTTACTAATTGGTCGCCCTCTAGTCTGTGAAGAAAAAAACCCAATGGGCTAATGAAGCGACAAGATTCATCCAATTAATTGGGGCTCATTCGGAGACTCGAGCAGTGCCGGTAGATGGCGCCAGAGGGCAGACACAGTGCTCTCCCTTTCTGGGGTGTAAAGGACTGGAAAAAGCCCAGCCAACAAATTTGGCTGGGACCTGGGACAAATCATGGGCGTCGTCCGGCTTCAGAGGGGACCAAGTATAAACACATTTTTTTTTTTTTTTTTTTTTTTTTTTTACAGAATAAGGAAGCATATGCACTGGAAATGTTCTTGCTCCACCAGCCGGAGGCCTGGAAGTGAGCACCAGATACTGTTTACAGGGCAGCTCCTATTTCAGAATGAAGAATGAGGCTCAGCAGGTAGGGAGGCCTTGAGAAGGAGAACCGAATTTCCAAGAAGCCCACGCTGCGACAGAACTGTGGAGAGCCCGTCTCAGGAAACTCGCTGGATAAGACGATGGAGGCTTATGTTGTCAGAATAAACCCACCTGTCTCCACAGAGGGACGAGCTTGGTACTCTGGGGGAAATATGAAATGCTAGAATTGGCCAGAACTGGGTTAAGATGCTGCATGTGTGACCTTGACCAATTCTCTTTCCTTCTGAGCAACAGTTGACTCATCCTTGGAAAAGATGCAATACTTGTAAATGGGAGACGAAATTTGATTTATGGAAAATGCTTAGCACAACACTCGGTACTCAGAAGTCTCTGAAAAACTCTTCCAGCTGTGGCATAAAACCTCTTCCTATGGGAATTGGAACAGTTAGAAAGGACAATCTTCCCATTAGTGTCACCACTGCATCTGATACACGCTGATTCTCTTTGGGCTTATCACACTATTTTGCATTCTATTTATTTACACAGGTCCTTAGACTGGGCGCTCCTTTAAAGTAAGGACTGTGTGGTAAAATTCTCCCAGCATTCCCAGAATCTATCACGCCCCTGGAATATAACATCTGTTGAATACATGAGCTTTTCTTGTGAGCAACTTGTTCCAATCCACCAAGCTAGATAATTCAGATACAGAATAATGGCCACATCTCACTTTCTTTTTCTTCACTGTGTTCGGGAAAGAAAACAGAAAATACTACAAACCTGGTGATGAAAATCAACTGTGAATGTTTTGTTTTAGCCAAGGACCAAATAGAAGCCAGATGCTAAGCAACCATTTTTAGTATTGGCCAACTCAACCAGCCAAGATTCAAAATAAATTCCAAGAAGAATTACAATATGAGATGTAATTCTATAAACTGAGTGTCACAGGTTAAGCTTTGGGCATGTGGCATTCTAGTCTATGCAGGTCAGAGGGACAGATGATGCTAAAGGAAAAAAACCGACCTGAATGGAAGCAAATGACAGGAAGCCAACAGAATCAGGAATGCCAGCGTGGCCAATACTGGCCAAGGAGGGAATGGGAAACCACAGAGGTTGGCTCTTGTGGTCAGATAGACTTGGTTCCTAAGTAGCCCCTTTGATTGGGGCAAGTTACTTAACTGCTGAAAGACTCAATCTCTTGGTTTATAAAATGAGGCATATTTAGTCAGGATCGGTTAACCTATGCTGCAGTAACAAATAAACTCTGAACTCTCAGTGACTTAGCAAAACAGAAGTTAATTTCTCACTCACCCATAGTCTCACCCAAAGGCGGGTTCATGGGAGCTCTTCTACATCCAGTGACTCAAGGATCCCATTTCTTTGTATCCTGTGATACCTCCATCTTATCAAGTGGCGTCCAGGGTTACTACAGCATGGAAGAGAGAATTGGAGAAGGCACACTGGCTCCAAAATGCATTAGTACAGAAGTGACATGTCATTTCTGCTCTGAGCCCATTGTTCAAAATTAGACATCGTCCCAACCTAACTGCAGGGGAAACTGAGAAATATGGAGGGGCATGGAGATATTTGGGGAGCACTATATATGTCTGCCCCACCATATATATTAAATATTTAATTGAAATAAGTTCATCAAATGGATGAAGAAATTGTGGTTTATATACACAATGGAGTACTACATGGCAATGAGAAAGAATGAAATATGGCCCTTTGTAGCAACATGGATGGAACTGGAGAGTGTGATGCTAAGTGAAATAAGCCATACAGAGGAAGACAGATACCATATGTTTTCACTCTTATGTGGATCCTGAGAAACTTAACAGAAACCCATGGAGGAGGGGAAGGAAAAAAAAAAAAAAGAGGTTAGAGTGGGAGAGATCCAAAGCATAAGAGACTCTTAAAAACTGAGAACACACTGAGGGTTGATGGGGGGTGGGAGGGAGGGGAGGGTGGGTGGGTAATGGGTATTGAGGAGGGCACCTTTTGGGATGAGCACTGGGTGTTGTATGGAAACCAATTTGACAATAAATTTCATATATTGAAAAAAAAAAAGAAAGAAGTTCATCAATCAGGAGTAGACTGTGTCACATACAATAGAACAACCAAAAAAAAAGTTAGAGATTTATTTCCTTTGCTATAAAAGAAGCCTAAAGAGGTGGGGCAGCTCTCCAGTCATCAGGAGCATAGGCCCCTTCTACATTTCTGCTCCACCACTGTGTGGCTTCTGTCCTAAAGTCACTTCATGGTTATGAGGTGCCCTCCAGGTGCCATGGCTACATCCCAGCCTAGAGGAAGGAGAAAAAGATCAGAGCTTTAAAAAGACACCCTACCTGCTTTAAAAAGTTTTCTCTGAAGCTCACCCAGCAACTTCCATGTAGACTTTGTTGGCCACTCCTAGTCACAAGGCAGTGTGTGATGTGTAGTCTTTAACACTTGTGACTGGGAGCGTAAAGGCTGGGAAGGCAACGAACAGCCTGTGCCATAACAATAACACTCAGTTCATGGGGTTATGGTGAGCACTTCACAAAAGTGAAAAAGCTTTGAATGGGAGCTGACCATTATATGTGTCCAATAAACGTTAGATATTGTCATTACTGATTTTAGTAACCACGTCCTCATTTAGGAAGCATGATCTTGGTGGCCACACCTTAAGGACCTGTCAAAAAAAAAAAAAAAATTGGAGCGAGTCTTTGGTCTTAGGAGGACTTGGAAGAGCAAGGCAGGGCATGAGAGTCCCAGACCCCGTGTTAGGGATTAGGACAGGGGAAAGCATTAGCACTCAAGAGAAGGGACCAAGGTGGAATGTCATTCTGATGGGCTGGGGCAAACCATAGGGGAGCTGCAGGTACAGGAGGGAAGAAGCCGAAGGTGGTAGCAATAGGTTTTTTCTGGGTCTGACTCTGGTTACGAGAGGTAAATAGCAGAGAGAGGAACACAGGAACTATGGTGGAAAAACAGCAAACATCACAGTGACTGCCTTGGTTGGCACCTTTAGAATCCAACGCCTCCGTACCCTCAACTCTACGTATGTACTCCCTTGCTTGCTGACCTCTCTCCACCTCTGTGAGATGATCTCACCCTTTCACTTGGTTTCTGCCACCACAAATCTCAGCCCTTCTTAATGCTACTGCTTTCTCTCAGCACCTATTTCCTGAGTGCTTATCATGGCCAAACTTGGCTTTTAGTACGAGGGGTAGAGTGGGGAATAAGACAGGCAACACTCCTTGTTTTGTGAAGTCTACATAGCATGTTGGCCTTTTCCTTCCTTGGACTGGTGCCTTCTAGGTAATTCCTCAGCCTGGCCCCTGGGACTTCCTCTCTGGTATCCTGCTTACCACCTTATTGGTCTTAGTCTTAACAGCCCTATTAATCACTAAAACCCAGATATAAGAGGGACAGTTTAAATCTACATCCTACCTTCATTTCCCACTTCATTTGGCTCAGAAGCAGGGCAGGGCTAAGTGTGTGGCCGGAGGCATTTGTGGCCTCATCAGGAGATTCTGGAAAAGAAAAGGCCAGAGTGACAATAGTCAGACCAGCCTATACAATTCCAAATCTTTAGGTAGAACAAATGAATAACTACTTGTGTCATTTAAGGTTCTTGGGTTGCAAGCAACAAAAACATAATCTAATTAACGGAAATAAAGATTTACTGGAAGGATATGGGGCATCATGAACAAGATTTGAAGGACTAACTGAACAGTCAGACTTCAAAAGAGACAGCTTCCAGGGCAGCTCAAGAACTTTGATATCCATGCCTCTGCTAGAAAAAATGGTCCCTGATCATATTACTGTGCTTTTTCTGTCTCTACTCAAGAGACAAATTCCTGAGAAAGAGGGAGGCTATTGTTCTGGCTTGCGTTACATTTCTACCCCTTCCCACCTGAAGCCCAATTAATAGTTTCTACCAAATCTACAAGGAATAGGAACCAGCAGTATCCCAAAGCGAAACTGGGGTGTCACTACCAAAATGGGGAATGAATGCTGGGTAGGCAAATACAAGGATGTCTACTTTCACACTCTGGGTAATTCTCCTATTCCCAAAGCTATGGCTTTAGGGACATTTCATGAAGATGCATAAGAAGGGGTCCACCTGGAAACATTTTCAGTTGCAGGGAGCGAGACTGTGGCCCGGTTATAATAAACTGGATGCTAATGTTGAGAATTTGGAGTGACATCGATAGAAGTAACAATTACTGATGATTTAATAATCCAAAAAATAAAAGATTTTATTTTTTGTATTATATGGGTTTTTAAAAGTCTGATCTACGGGGCGCCTGGGTGGCGCAGTCGGTTAAGCGTCCGACTTCAGCCAGGTCACGATCTCGCGGTCCGTGAGTTCGAGCCCCGCGTCAGGCTCTGGGCTGATGGCTCGGAGCCTGGAGCCTGTTTCCGATTCTGTGTCTCCCTCTCTTTCTGCCCCTCCCCCGTTCATGCTCTGTCTCTCTCTGTCCCAAAAATAAATAAAAAATGTTGAAAAAAAAATTAAAAAAAAAAAAAATAATAAAATAAAATAAAAGTCTGATCTATGTTTTTGTCATTGTCATATTATTGATTTTTTTTCAAGTGAGTAATGTGTCCACATGGTTCATGCACCTTCCTCCATCCTGCCTCCTGGAACACGGATGTCTCCATCTTGAACCTTCAGGCCTGCCCTTTCGGATCATGAGGACTAAAACACAGGAATGGCAGGACAATGTGCTAGAAGGAAGGTAGGTTCTGGTGACCTTATGTAACAGAGACATTATGTTAGCCCTCCTCTGTATTGTTCTCTCTCTACTTTTTTTTTTTTTTATTTGAGAGAGAGAAAGAGAGAGTATGAGCAGGGGAAAGGGGCAGAGAGAGAGAGAGAGAGAGAGAGAGAGAGAGAGAGAATCCCAAGCAGTCTCCATACATGCAGGGCCCAATACCAGGACCCTGGGATATGACCTTAGCCGAAATCAAGAGTCAGACGCTCAACTGACTGAGCCACCCAGGTGCCCCTGTATTGCTCTATATTTTTATGTAATAGAGAAATAAGCTTTTACCCGTTAAAGCCACCCCCTGTTTTGGGTTTTTCTGTTATAGCCAAGCCTAATTACAATTGCTTCTCTGAGGTTATACCTCCAATAAGTGATGGAGCCCTGATTCTAACTCAGTTCCAGAGCCTGGACTCGATGAGGCCAGAGAAGCACCCTAGGTGCAAATTGAAGGAGGCTCTCACTCTGAGAGTCATGCAAATGCTGACCGTACACTTGTATGATGCTGAGAATAGGTGCCTCGTAACATTTTGCAGCCTGGGTGCTTCTCAGCCTCACCCTGCTCTGCTTGATCAGCTTTCAGAGCCCATGCTTTTTCACATCACACTCACAGGACAGGGCTGAAGATTGAATCAACCTAGCAATACACCATGACTGTGAGAAAGCACCTGATCTTAGTCTGAGATTTAAGAAGTGCTTTTTCTGATATTAACTATGAGATGCAAGGTTGTAAAACTTTCTGACACCTCCATTCCACAGCACCCCTGCTATTTCAAGAGCTAGCTTTTATCATTCGCTGGCATGGGAGTAAAAAGCCCCTTCTGAAATACCTCACCCTCCCGCCCTCCCATCCGCTTTCCAGGCAGGCAGTCTTGTTTATATATCATTTCTCCTGGATGAATCATCTGCAGCGAGGGTACAGCTTCCACTTGTCCATGAGAAACTGTTCAAAACAATCCTTTCTATTCTGCATAAAATCTCAGGAGTAACAATAGATATTCAAAATAAGACTGCTACTTCTCAGCCTCTCAAAGTCAGGGAACAAATAAAAGTAACTATGTGCCATCAAAAATCATTTTGAAAGAAAAAAACAAAACCTCCCTGTGATTGCTTCTTTTTTTTTTTTTTTTGAGCTCCCAGCCTCCACCTTCTTTATATTATGCTTCCTGCAAAAGCCTTCCAGTTCCTTTTGCTTCTGGTTTGAAGGTGTTATTTTCACATGACGCTTCCTGAAATCCATGCAGAGTCATCATGGGGGGAAAGGAGAGGGCTGCTTTAGGGGCCAGAGGTCAATTGCCATTTGCATCTTAGGGCTCAGCTGGGCTTAGGTTAGGGGGAAACATAGAATCATTTCTCAATAGTGTGATATGCAGAATTTAGGTAGTGGTGCACAAAGACCTTCCAAAGAAATACGTTTTCTGTAGATCCCTGCCAAACTCTCAGGAACAGAGACACTGTAGGTGAAGAAACAGGGGCTGGAGAAGGTCACAGAAGTGGAGAATGGAATCTGGATCATGGCTTGCAAAGAGACACTGCCCTAGAGTCTTCACATTAATTCTCACAGCCCCCCCTTCAAGGAAAGTGTTTTCATCTCCATCTTACAGGTAGAAAACACAAAGTTCAGAGAGCTTAAATAACTTGCCCAAGATCACACAGCAAAGACATAGCAAGTGGGGATCCAAATCCAGGTTGACCCAACTCAATACCTCTGCTCTTTCAGGTGCGGTTTGCTGCCTGCAAAAGCTCAATCTATTTCTTATTAGAGGGAAGATCAGCAAGGTGTGGTTAAGTTAGGAAACCGAGGATCTAGTCCCAGCCTGGGGACATGGGAAAGAGGATTCCTTTCCCTCTGGGCCGCCGTGTTCTTACTTCTAGGACAAGAAAGTAGAACTGGATGGTCTTCGGCTGCTTCTCCTCCCTGACAATCTAGGTTTCCATATCTACTCCCATCAAAGGCATCTAACAAAAGCATAAAAATAACAGGAAGGGTGAGCCACAGGCAGGATCCCTCCCTGTGGGTCAGGAGTCCAGGAAAGGCCAGAGACAGACACTGCAGGATAAATAAACTGAACTTGGTGTTCTTTGCACTCTCCCATTTTTTCATCAACCTTTCCAGCCCCTGCCTCCACCATCCGGGTACTCTGCTCCTGGCCTTACCACCTCCAGCCCGCCCCCACTTCTGGCACCCCATGTGGGCTTGCCTGGATTCCTGTGGTCCTGAGTTAAAAGGCCTAATTCCTTTTTTATCTAGCCAACTGGATGGTTCCTTTTTGCAAATTATCAGAAGGTGCTTCTCCAACTCGGGTGGGCATAGCCCTGAATCAGGATGTATGACTTGACAAGCAGAGCACAGATTGCCTTTTAGCTCCTGCCTTCCCCACTCAGCCAGATGCCCTGTGCAGTGCACAACTCACACAACTGTATGTGGCAGCCCTGGGATGAGGCCAAATATAGTACTCCATTCATCCAATTACACATGGCAGAGAGGAACCTAGGCAGTATCTTCACCATTTTCTCACCTTCCCCTCCCACGTTCTACTCACCATACTGATTTAGTCCCCTCCCTGTGCTTCCAGATTCATCTCACACTGTCTTCCTTTCAGCTCTTTCTCCCTCCCCAGCTCCTCAGGAAAAGTAGCACAGGCACACACTCTTCTCTCTACCTGGAGCACTGGTCCCTCCCTCTTTGCCTATTAACTCCTAGTCACACTTCAAGTGCGTCCAAGGTCAAGCACTGCACCTCAGCAAGGCCTTCCCCGATCCCCCTGAGTGGCCAGCTGCCCATATAAGTCCCTCAAGACAAGGAAGGGCCTTCTTTCCTGTGTGGCACTCATCAGAGTTACCGTTCTGTACGTATCTGTGAGATCGTGTGACACTGTTTCTCTCCCTCCATCCAGCTAAGTGGGGAAGGCAGGAGCTAAAAGTCAATCTGTGCTCTGCTTGTCAAGCCATATATCCTGATTCAGGGCTGTGCCCACCCACGTTGGAGAAGCACCAGGCATCACATGGTCCCTGAGCTCATTGCCATATTCCTGGCCCCTCAGCATGGTGTTAGGCACAGAGTATCTACCGGATAAGTATGTGTCCAATGAATGCAGGTTTGTCTGACTTGGGGAAGCCACCATTTAGCAATGATCACTTTTGAAAGTCCCCCAAGTGACCTACTAGTTTAACATCCCAAAACTGGGGGCATAAAAGAAAGAAGAACAAATCATAGAAAATAACAATTGGCAAACCACTCCTCCGTAACTGGCCAACTCCGAAGGCATCTTCTATGAGGCATTGTGCTTAACGGGTTCCTGGCAAATGTTTGTTGAACCAGTGAATAAAATCCCATCATTCAAGGCGCAGATTAGATGCTACACCTGCTAGAAAGACTCAGAAGTAATCTCTCTGTCCTGTACAGATTCAAAGCATTTCGTCATTCCTTCTTTGGTGATAGTTTTGATCTTGTGTTGAGTTATTTGGGGATCTGGGTGCCCCCTCCAAAAAAATCTGGGTATATGTCTCATCTCATAGAGCACTTTGTAATTGCCCAATTGAATCCTACTCTGATCTTCCATTCCTCAACACCTAGCACAGTGTCTATCGTGTTCAAATAAGGTTTGGCAAAGGAGCAAATGCAGAAATGGATGATAAATCATGCCTGCTTAGCCCTCTCTCTCTCTCTCTCTCTCTCTCTCTTAGGGATACAGACTGTTAGTTTGAGTGTATTTCTGACTTTCCTGATACTATATTCTCTTCAAAAAAAGCTGAGGGAGATGATTACTTAGGATTCTTTCAAGTACTTTAAATTAATTAATTCTTTATCATTTATTAAGGCTCCATTGTGGGGAGCCAGGTTTTTGTATCCCTCTGTCCAGTTAAGCATTTTCAGTCTGGATGATATCAACAGCTTTCTAGTTCAAATCAGAGAACTTCCAGTACCAGATACGTGCCCCACGCATGCCAGAGGTTCAAAATCCAGCTTGGGGGATCTCAGTACCCACCTTAAAATCATCTAGGTATATGCCCTCTAGGTATATGCTATTTAATAACTATTCCATAATCTATGCCATCTAGGTATATGCTATTTAATAACTACCAACACTTTCCTTGAGTTTCTTGTTTGTATCAATTGAAAACATGCGTTAATACATATAAAATCTACCCCTCTCATTAGGTCTCTGATTGAAAGACAATTTAGGTAATGTGTCAGGACGGTGGGAGTCTCAACTCTTCTCTAACCATGAGCTACCCTTAGGATTCAAATATGTGTACTGAACTATCCCTAAGAGTTGCTGAGTTTTAGGGCGGAGAGAGACCTTAGAGGTTATTTGACCTAAATGCCCATTTTACAAATGGCAAAACTTAAGTCCTAGGAGAGGAAGGGAGCAGCCAGGTGGGTCATGGAGTTGAAATGCACACTAAGCTTTGGAAGTCTTCAGAGTTGAAATACTTATTGGATCTCCTGGGATGTGAAAGGCTTTTTAAATACTTTATCACTGGTTATCTCAATAACACCTCAGGAAAGATGCATTGCCCACATTTCATAGGTGAGGAAACTGAGCTCAGGAAGCTGAAATAATTTGTTTCAGTGTCTACTGTCTGCTAGATCTTCCAGATAACAAAGCCGGGGTCGAAACCCCTGTCTGTCTGAATCTGAAGATGGAGATTCTCCCACCACACCAGAGTGGTAAAGGTCATTGGAGATTTGTGAAGAGCACACTGCTACCGAGCGATGGGTCTGAGGCCAAGAGAGTGCAAATTCCAGACTAGAGAATTCCAGAGCAGAGATGTCACGTGTTCCTGTGCCCCCAGGCCTCCCATACAACCCCCACTAGCATCCTGAAAAAGAGACCAATACCTCTGCAAAGGTATTTACTGTGCATACAGATCACCTGGAAATCTTTTAAAAGTGCAGATTCTGATTGAATAGGTCTTGGGAGGGCCTGAAATTCTGCAGATTCTCAGGTGATGCAAATACTCCTAGTTTTGGACCACACTCTGTGTAGCAAAGCTGCTGAAGATAACTCAGTCTTCAGCAGCTCCATCCAGCTGTCACGCAGCACAATTCATAAGGATGACGGAGGGTAGCCGTGGGTGAGTAGTTGGAGGAGGTAGAAGGCTGTGTAGATAGCATTCATTGAACGTCTTATTATGTGCTGGCATAACACTAAGCACTGTATTGGACAATCATATTTAATCCCCACTATAACGCTCCTCGTAGCTCTCAGCGTTCACATTCTACGGATGAGGAAACAGACGCAGAATTTAGGCAACTTCTCCAAATTCACATGGTTCCGTCTGATTCCAAAACTCATGCTCTTAACCACAATGCCAACTTCCTCCACAATGAGTGTCTGTCTCCTTTGCACTCAGTGATTCGGAATGGCGTTTTCAAGGGGGAAGAAGTCTCTGGGCAGATATTGATTAGCTGATAAGCACATCCCGAACTTAACATCAAGATGCTAGTGAAGATCTTAGACCAGATGTTGGCCAACTTGCCAGAGGAACGTGCAAAGGATTCATTCACACCAAGACAGAAATAAGCATAAATCGCTTGAGTGAAAAATTAGAAATAATTTGCATGCTCCACATGAGGAAAGGTTAAATAAAACATGGCATATTAGGCAACAGGCATACTAATTAAGCGATGGGTATACTTATTTTAGTAATAAATCTCCTAGAATAGCATGACCTGAATTGTGTTAGAAAAGACCTGTGTGTGTGTGTGTGTTCACACATACGAAGAGATTGGAATGAGGTATTCCAAGAAATTAATATAAGTAACCTTTGGATGGTATTATTGTTCATTTTTTCTTTTCTTTTCTTTTTATATTTATCTGTACTTCTCATTTTTCTATAACAGGGGTGAGTCATTTGTACAACTTTTCAAAGAAAAAATAAATATGCAAGAGAAGCTGGGAAAAGCTTTTTGAAAAGGGGCAATGAAGGTAGACATGAATTACCAGACATTAAAACACATTATAAATCTGTAAATATTATAACAATTTAAAATTGAGAAATAATAGACTGACAAATCAGTGGAAGAGAATAAAGTAAACTGCTCATAAGATTTGGATACATAAATAATTTACTTTTTCTCTTTACGTGAGAAAGCTTTTCGAAAAATAATACAAAACTATTGCCTGGCTCCCCAAACACTATATATGCAGCCAATGGACCATTGACTAAGTGGGGGGAAAATATTTCCAATATGTATACAAATAAACAGGACTAGTTTTCTTAAAATATAAAGGGTTCTTATAACTCAGTAGAAAAACTGGCAAAGAACATAAACAGCTATTCAAAAAAGGCGAGGGTGTGATGAGCAAGAGAATGGATCCTGGCTACAGTAGCTTTTAGAAAGGGGAAACTGTTTGTTTTTTTTTTTTTACCATGGTCCACACTGGTCATTAGAGTCTTTATGTAACTATAGAGGTAGACATTCCAATCAAACTAGAACAGGAACAATTTCATGAGTCACACCTGACCACTGAGAGGTTCATCAGTAGCTTAGTGAGAGAGGGATCAGAAATTAATACCAGTATCCTATTGTGCACAATTCACAGTTGTTGTTGTGCATGTAATTTTTTTTTTTTTTTTGCACATAATTAGGCTTAAGCTAACTGCAGAATAAAGCAAAGAAGAAAGGGAAGTGACATGGCATAAAGAATGAAAAGATGTAGCTAAAGGGGCTTCAATCCCAGCTCTTCCTCTGGCTGTGCGTGTCCTTGGACACCTCACTAAACCTTCCTTTCCTCATCTGTAAAATAGACTCAAGAAATCCTATTCACAGCGTTTCTCTGTGGGAAAAAGAAGATCGCCTATGTAAAGCACTTCGCACCCTTAGCGGGTGCTCAATAAATAGTAGCTATTATTACCTCCCAGAATTATTATTACCACCCATGCAAGGGCAGGAACAGGGCCGGGTGCTGTGCCTCCCCCCTCTTCAGCCCAGCACTGAGCCCATAGAGCAGAAGCCTGTGATTAGTGGGTAGGGGAGGGCAGCACGGCATTGTGGCTGCATGGATACAGCGTGACATTATCTGCACCAGCACTGACTCCCATGCAGGGAACCTCTCAGGACCTCTGATTCCTCCTGCAGGATGCATGCAGTAGGGATCAAGCTAAAGGAGAAGTTGTTTGGGGAAACACTCTCTGAGCTGTAAAGCTGTGAGCCTCAGCCCTGCCCTCCCTAGTTCACAGATCTCAGTACTTTAAACAAGCTTAGCCGGCAAAGTTTACCTCCAAGTCACCTCATTTACCCATCCAGCAGGGCTTAGAAGAGGTTGCCGGATGAGGAATCTGCTAACTTAGCCAGGACCAAGCAGCTCCCAGCCTAGTGCAGGACACCAAGATCCAGTTGACTGGAAAACTATGGGAAACCGTAGAATGCCCCCTTAAACTGCCATCATTGCCCAGACACATGCCACATAACCTACACCTTCACTGCCAGACAGACCGGGACCCGACATCCATAATAGCTGACATTTACGGAGGGCTGTCTGTGTTTGAGCCTAATGCTAAGTATTTCTTTGACCTGCATTATCTCAACGAATCCTCGCAGATCTATGAGGTAAGTACTCTCACATCTTACATACAGATGGGGAAATAGAGGTTTAGGGACGATTCAAGTACAGAAGTTAAGTAACTTATGGTTATAGGCCAGAGCCTTGCACCCAAGTCTGCCTGACTATGATCTTGGTCATTATGCCCCTTCTCTAAGAATAATTTCGCAGATGCCCCCAAGAAGTGAAGTGACCTACCCAAGATCACACAGCTAGTAGGTACCAAAACTGGGATTCAGATCTACAGCTCTCCAAGTCCGAAGTCAGGCACTCCCCATGATGCCATGCTGTGTTCCCCAGGCACATAAGCCTAGTTTCTAAGTGTCCCTTCCCCAAGTCTAGAGCCTCCTGTTGTCCCAGCCTATTGGTTGATAGCCTGGAAGCATGCCTGACTTTTCTGAGCTCCCTCCCCTGGTGGCTGGTTCTGGAGTCTGTTCCCGCCGGTGGGACAGATCTCCCCCAAAGAGGACAAATCCCAGCTTGGTTCCAGAGAATACAAACAGGAGTTTCCACTCCAGGCACGTCTACCTTTGAGAATGAGAAGCAAACTAACCCAGCCTCTCGGTTGCTGCCCTGGGTCTCTGGAGTCGACCTGCTCCGAAGCTGACTTGGAAGGGGTCAAGAGGTCAGTCCTCCATCCCGCCTTCTCCCACTCTTGTCCTACCGCTCAAGCGGGTATGTGAGGGACCCACCATGCCTTGTGCTCAAACCTGACCCATGACAACTGTGCACTGTTATTATTATTTTTTTTTACGACGTTTGTTCATTTCCAAATGTAAGAGCAACACGCTCATTGTGGTATCCCCCACTGCTCTGACAAGCCTGCCCTCCCCACACCAATGCCGCAGAAGCATTGCGGGGGGCCGGAATTGCAGGTGATGTGTAGGAACGGGCGGGAAGCACAAATTGAAATTCCCTCCAAGGTGTTCAAAGGCCGCCACAACTGGGGCAGTTTGCACATAAAGGCTCCCATTCAAACCGAGGGCTTCAGTCGAGGAAAAGCAGACTAAGAAATAGACTGTTTAAACACTTCAAACCATTTCCTCAGAAAGGCTTTCCGCCTCTCGTCGGAGGAGCGAATCATCTTCCTGTGTGAAGTGTTCAAACTCGCTTCCGGTGAGTAATGAGGGGGGCATTCAGGCCTGGAGGCAGCCAGCGTGCACGTGGCGGAGCGCACAGCACTACACAGCTTCCTCTTCGGAAAACAGAGGTGCTGCCTCTCAGGCCCCATCGCCCCTGGCTTTTCTCCAGGCCGCCAAACAGCCGGAGGCTCGGAGGGGCATCTGCTGGCGGCATCCGCTGGCTCTCTCTCTCCAGCGTATCCGTGATGTCTGTGACTCACAGCAGGCTCACACCGGAAGCCACTTCCCCGTGCCGGCTCTGTTGGCTGAGATCCTTGCCAGCCCCGAGAAAGGTCCGTGGCGCTGGAAGGCAGCAATCGTGCACCTGGAAAGCAGTAAGGACCCAGCCTTCCCTCGGGCTGCGGCAGCGCGAAGAGCAGAATCACTAGCCAGCACAAAGTGCCCGCTCTGGTCAACGGGCTTGTTGTCTATTTGGTGGGCTGGAAAGCACATGCCATGGCTATGGCGGAGACTGAGAACACAAGCCATGCTACGTGTTAGCTAGGCCAAAGTGGCGCTTCAAAAGGGGAAAGGAAGCAAGGAAAGGAACCCATTGCTCCGAAAGCAGATCAGGCAGGACAATGAGAGACTCGGTGTGTCAGAAACTCCCATCCCACCTCCAGTTGGGGTTAATCATGATGCCTTCCAGGGAACCCCATAGAAATAGCCAGCAAGGGGGACATGGGAGGTGTTGCCCTTTACTTTACACAGACTGAACTTCAGAGGGGTTAAGTTGCCACAGATCATGGCAGTAGTCAGTGGTCCAGCGGCATTTTAACCCACATCTGTCAGACTTCCACACTCTTAGCTACTTAACGATTCACTTCCTTGGGGCACCTGGGTGGCTTAGCTGGTTAAGCGTCCGACTTCGGCTCAGGTCATGATCTCACAGTTCGTGAGTTCGAGCCCTGCTTCGAGCTCTGTGCTGACAGCTCAGAGCCTGGAACCTGCTTCGGGTTCTGTGCCTCCCTCTCTCTCTGCCCCTCCCACACACGCATGCTCTCTCTCGCTCTCTCTCAAAATAATAAACATTAATTTTTTTTATTTTTTAAATTCATTTCTTTCTGACAGATTTTTATTGAAAACCACATGGCTTAGAGCCAGAGACCCTTATGAGGTGTTGAATGGAGGAACAAAAGAGAAGGAGGGTAAGAGTCCTAGATGTGATGCTTTCTAACTATGTGACCTTGAGCAAGTCCCCGATAACCTCCATCCCCATAATGTTCAACTCTGTGATTGTTCTAAGAAGTTGTTCAGGGGAGGCTCTTTGGTGCCCATTTCCCTTATTGACCCTAAGAAATATAGTTTCCTCATTCATTCATTTGTTATTTATACCTTCACTCTGTAAACATGTATTGACTACTCAGTAACAAGCATGGGGGCAGAGGGATAAGTAAGACCCAGTCCCTGCCATCAAAGTAGTCATGATCTGGTGGAGAAGAAAGGCCTCCAAAGGTAGTCACACTGTAGTGAGATTGATGGGCGTCACAGGGAGAAAAAGGTACAGCGGTAGGAACACAGAAACAAGAACAACTAATTCTGCCCAGACGGCTGGGGAAAATTATAGGGAAGGTGACAGCTGAGCCAGACTCCGAAGAAGGGTTGACTAAAATGAGTGTGCTTCATGCCCTCTCTTGTCTAGGCACAGTCTTTACCTTAACCTCAAGAAATGCTGATGCCGCCATCTTGAATAAATGGGCAAATGGGTGGAAGGCTGATGAGGGGGCTAACAACATAGGCTTGGGATCCAGGCAGTCCTGGGCTTTAACTGGAGCTCTGCCACATACTAGCTATGCTGTAAGTCCAAGTCTCTATCATGGCAACTTTTTGAACCGCTCCTTTTTGGCAGCTTTCTTTGACATACCTTTCTGAACCTGCCTTTTCTCAGTTAAAGGCCCTTCTGTAGATATATGAAATGCCTACCACTGCCAGGTAGTTGCTAGGTACTGGCGGGAGATGCAGAGGTGAGAGGGACACAATCCTTGCTCCCCAGAAGCACAAACATTTTGGGAGGTATGGACACTGATGACCATCTGTTGGGCATAGGGGAACACACACCATGATGGTACCCTCCTGCAGGACTATGGCAGCCCAGGGATGTTTAACGCTCAAGCCTCCATCCTTAAACCATGGCTTCTTTCTGAAGTTACATTTAGGGTCCCCCAGGCCTACACGGCACTATTGGGTGATTGATTATAAAAGTTAGAGCTGAAGTGGAATTTCAAGATCATTTTACAGGTGGGAAAACTGAGGCCCAGAGAAGTGAAAGGCCTGGGTCAGAAGGGACAGAAACTGGTTCTGGACCCAGACCTCTGGACTTCTGTGTCTTGCTAATTTTCGGCAGTGATGAGATACCCAAATCATCCCCCTCGTTTTATCCTGCCACCTGCAGTCACTCTGTAGTCTCATTCAGCTAGGTATAATACTACAGGACAGGGACTCAGTAAATATAAAATTTCTCAGTGAAACATTTGAAATTAGAGAAATCATTTTTTTTTTTTTTTGCACTGCTTTCCATAAATTTCTCTGGTTAAGGACCTTTATTTATCTCACCAAAGTACCAAGTCTCAGCTTAAAATCTGCTACAGATGAATCTCTTTTGTGAAACATGGTGGTTGGAAAACGTCCTGGTATGGGACTTAGGAGGCCCAGATTCTAAGATCAGCTTTGCCAATTGGTTGCCTTGGGGCCTCAGACGGATCACTGCCCTCTCAGGACCTCCAGCGTCCCCTCAGCTGTAAAGACGGCTGACCCCACTAGAAATTCCACGAGATCTGAGACTGTCTCCTGTGGTCTCTCTGGGGCCTGCAGCTACATATGGTACACAGTAGGAACTCAACACATGCTTCTTTTACAAGCTAAATATCTTCAAAGTCACCAGCAGTCAGTGACTAGGAGTCCATACAATCATTTCCAAAATCTGAAGTTCGTCTCTGTTCATTTTTTCCCCTCTCTCTCATTAGGAGGCCTGATTACCTCCCCACCTCCCCGTCTCTTAGCAACAACATGGAAGGGTTGACTGTTCTGAAGCACTTCTCAAGTTGCGTGACCTGGCAGCTGTGAATTATTCTGTGTACTCTAATATTATCGTTTCGGCACTGCTCCCCCTCTGCTGTCACTCCCCGGGCCTCCTGCTCAAAACCGCCCGCTCAGCGCCTCGCCTCACTTGTTGCTGAAAACACACCCTGATTCCGCCTACCTTCGCCAAGCTTATGTGTGCAATTGTTCAGGACACTAGAAAACTGGACCGAGCGGCGTATTTTAACAGGAGCACAAGAGCACAGTGAGCTAAGGTAAATACTTTGCAGTTCTCACAAATCCCAAATCTGAAGCCCGTAAACATTTCTAGGGTCTTCCGTTTGTCACTTTATTGTGCAACGGATTGGGAAAAAAAAAATCAGCAAATAATAATCACTGCCATTTATTGAACACCTGCTATGTGTCAAGTAACTTCACACGCTCTACCCTGCTTTACCTTCCCGACAATCCGGGGAGCACCCACTTTTACGGATGAGGGAACTGAGGCTCAGAAAGGTCCGTGAACTTCTCAGGGCCACACAGCTCATAAATGCTGCTGCCGACGCTGGATCTGGGTCTGCTATCTGATTATAACTTGTTTTCTGTTGCTCTCTTATAGAGAGCTGACTAAAGGTTGGGCCTGCTGAGGAGATGCCTGGCAATTATGAGGCCAAAGAAAGTTCAATTTGGAACGCTCCTTCCAGCCCGTTCAATCTAGCCCTGACATTTTATAGATAATAAACTGAAGCCCAGAGAGTTTAAGAGGGTCACCCAAGTTCACCCGTCTTAGAAGTAGCATAAGCCAGCCTTATCTCTACCAAATTCTATGCTTTTCCTCTGTGAGCGGCGGCATAACACCTGTGTAAGAGGCTGTGTCTCTGACGACTAAATGAGATAATATCCTCAAAATGCTCAGCCAGGCCGGGCCCTGCAAATGGTAGCTGCTGCCGCTCACTCTGATCCTCTGTGAACCTCAGTCTCCCTGTCTGTAAATAGGGCTGGCAAGGGCCCTGAACTCCTATCTTTGCTAAGAAATTCCACTGAGCTTTGGCATGTGGGAGAGCCTTGTGTCTGCTTCACAAACACCAGCCGGACGATTCCGCATGTTCTTGTATGATTTCCCTGGGCGGGGGGCGGGGTGGGGGGCACATTAGAATAAGGTCGGTGGCGCCTGCCCCTGGCCTCTTATGATTATGGATGATTACGAAACAGCAGAAAGAAAACACATAGGAAAAATATTAGAACTTGCTTCCACTTACATGTTTTTACTTTCTCAGCCTCCTTCTCTTCTCGGCACTGCTTAGACTTCACTGAGCCATGGGCAAGGAAGGCTGTCAGCTGGAAGGTGACAGAGAAACTAGTCCTGGGTGGGCCAGGCTTGATTAGAAGTCAGGCCCACCAGGTAGAGGGCACATAACGTGTGAGAGGCAGCTGAACCGTACGTGTCATGAGCCTGGATTGCCGTGGGCTCCCCCAACATGCATGAGCCTGGATTGCACGCGAGGTGGTGAGGGCCAGCAGGGGCCAGGGCAATTCCATTCTTGGTTGACCAGAGCTTCTATCACATCCTCTTCCCTCTCTACCCTCTCTCTAGGTCCCCTTTTCAGGATGGAAACAACTCCCTTGTGTCTTTGACCTTGCTTCCTCTAGACTCCAGCTTGTCACCCTGCTTGTTAAAGGCTGCACCAACGGGAGGAGTGAGTGGGGGTTGAGGAAGTAGAGACAGGTTGTGCAGACAAATACTGCAAGGAGTTTGCCTAGGGGAAGATGGAAAGAGAAGAAAAGCACTGGGGGAAGAGCTGGGATTTAAGCTGTGTGTGTGTGTGTGTGTGTGTGTGTGTAGTCAAGCTTGCTCTAAGGAAGTGATTGAAGCCCATTTAAATGCTTCTGGGGAGAAGCCAGTGGAAAGAAAAGGCTAAAAGGAGAGGGGCCGGTGGCACCTGGGTGGCTCAGTTGGTTAAGCAACCAACTCTTGCTTTTGGCTCAGGTCATGATCTCAAGGTTCATGAGTTCGAGCCGCACTGCCAGCTGTGGAGCCTGCTTGAGATTCCTTCTCTCTCCCTCTCTCTCTACCCCTGCCCCCTCACACTGTCTCTGTCTCTTTCAAAATAAATACATAAACTAAAAAAAAAAAAAAAAAAAAGGGAACAGGGGCCAGATCAATAGCAGAATAGCAGAAGGTCTCTGAGAAAGTGAGAGGGGAGGGGGCCCAGAGTTCAGGGACAGCAGTTAGCCTCACTCGGGAGGAGGGACCTCTCTGTCTTTTGTGGCAGGAAGGGAGGAGGGTGATGAGGAGCAAAGGTAAGAATGCCAGTGTGCCCAGACACTCGCAGACAGGCCGGCTCCCGAGTTCAGGGCTGTCTTTTTTCCCTCCTGGTGCAGCTGTGGCCTCGTGCCAGGTGCTGCCCCCCCGTGCTCCACACACCTGAACTGCCATCCTCACCACAACCTGCAAGGCAGACACTTCCCAAACCCCCATTTTATAGATGAGCACACCAAATCTCAGAAAGCGTGTGAAATTGCCTAAGGCTGCACAACCAGTATTATTAATAAAAAGAAATAGTGCTGACACCAATACAGTCCTAAGTCTGTGTCAGTCTTTATTCTAAGTACTTTCTATTCATTAACCTATTGAACCCCATGAGGTAGGTGCTGTTACTCTCCTGACCTCACAGATGAAGAAACTGGATAATTAGATTATTTGCCCAAGGACAAACACCTTTGAAAAGCACTGGAGGGGCGCCTGGGTGGCTCAGTCGGTTAAGCGTCCGACTTCGGCTCAGGTCATGATCTCACGGTCCGTGAGTTCAAACCCCGCGTCGGGCTCTGTGCTGACGGCTCAGAGCCTGGAGCCTCTTCAGATTCTGTGTCTTTCTCTCTCTCTGACCCTCCCCTGTTCATGCTCTGTCTCTCTCTGTCTCAAAAATAAATAAACATTAAAAAATTTTTTTTTTTGGAAAGCACTGGAACCCAGGCTGTCTGCCTCCCTCCCAGGCGAGTATTCAGAACCATCATGTCAGGTTGCTTGTGGGAAACAGAGTAATGGAGATCCAACTCATTTGTCTGATTCCAAAGGCCATTCTTTGCTCATCATCTCAAGGGATGAGGCCACGGAATGGCAAATCAGCTTTTAGAGTTGAATAAGCTATACCAAGATCTAGGTAGGGCATCTAAGAACAAAAACAAGTATCCCCCCAAAGACTTCTTCCATTTTCTCTTTGGCTGAAACTGGGCGACAGGGCTCTCCTAAATTCCCTAACGGCTGGGGTGTTTCTATGGTGGAAGCAGGCAAGTGGGGAAGGTTAAACATGGTATAAACGTAACCACTCAACAGAGCCAGCCACATCCATGCAAGGCGGTAAGTGCTGTACTGACGCCTTCATGTGTTCAGTAAATCACTTAGGGACCACCAGTTCTGGTGGGCGCTGTGCCAGCACGGGCATCCCGGAGGGAAAGCCCGTGGGTCTTGCTCTTTAAGGAGCTCACAGACTGGTACTTGCAACAAACACGTAAGCAGACGAGTCCGTCGCCGTGGGTGACAGCGGGGTGCCTACAAAGGGTGATGGGAACAGAGTGGGGTGCTGTGTCCATCTAGGGGAGGAACTGAGGCACAAGCTTCACAGAGGAACCGTCACTTTTAAGGAAAGAACTTGGCCGGATGAACAAGCAAAGTGAGGGCATGTGACCCAGGCAGGCAGGACACATGTGCAAAGTCAGAGAAAGCATGGACAAACACGGCAGGTTCTGGGGACCTGTTAATAGTTCGGTATGGCTGCAGCAGAGATGGCAGCTTTGGGGGGCGGGAGACACAGCTGGAGAGGTAGGCAGGGGCCAGATCGTGTCGTGATGGGAGCTGCGCTCCGTGTGCATGAATTTAACCTCCAATCCTCACTACCACCCTGGGAGGATGCCCAGTTACTGCAGTTTCCCCAGTTCACAGTGCTCACAGGCACCGTTCACAGCTCGGGCGGCTTGACGCTGAGGTGCCTGGGAAGGTGCCTGGCGGTGCCACGGGCCGTGCCAGGTGCACGCTGCAAAACAAACGCTGATTGCTTTTTTTTTTTTGCTTTTTTGCTTTTATTCCCAGAAGCGACAAACTCCCCTTCCGGTTTCTTTCGGTTAGCAAAAACGAGTACTCATGTAAGGTCTTTCACGAAAGCAAAGTGGCACAACACGAACTTTGGGAAAGCAGGGGATACCCGTATTTCCAATTTACAGATAAGAAAATGGAGGTTCGGAAGAATTAACACGCCCTCTATCCGGAGCTGATAAGAAGCAGATCTGAGGTTTGAACCCAGGCTGGCCCAAGGCCAAAGTCTACACTCTTTCCACTCTGCCATAATGACTGCCTCAGCCGGGCCTCTAAAGCTATCGCTCCCTATTATGTAACCAAAAAAATAAAAAGCCTTTCTTTCTATGGTGGCAGTGGCGATGTCATTCCAGAAACTAAGATTTGTTCCCTTTATAAATGAGGGGTCAGTGCATTTTTTTCCCCTGCTCATTATAAAGGCCTGCTTCCTACCAGAATGAATAATGAGGTTGTAGCCGTCTGCATTCAGCCATAGGAAGACGCATAATTGTATTTCTTCCATGATGGAAGAACCAGCTGTGGCACTAATAAAAATGACTGCTTTTCAATTCTTTCAACAGAGTAAATAAAACTCCCTTGTGATTAACAGCAAATTGGTTTCCTACAGAGTTGTCAAATCCGAAGGGGTGCAGGGACGGGGGTGGGAGAGAAGATGGGGGTGAGAGCCTGGTTAGTGGTTCTACTCCAGCAGCGTGCTTTCTCAGAGGATGCGTTCCTAAGGTGCTCTGGGTAGGAGAGATATTTTTAACTCCTTTCAGGAAATTCCCAAGTCTGGCAAAATAACATTCCAGTATCCTGGCGTGGGGACAAAAGAGAAAAGGGGTCTCACTTATTAACAACTGCAGTCCCTGAGGCTTTCAAATTTGGGGCTCAAATTCTTTCCCAATTCATGTCCTCTACGAATATTTATTAAGTGCTTACTAGTGGTTTATTCATTAATGGACTATTTAGTGAGTTTCTACTCTATTCTGACACAGAGCTGTGCCTTGAGGAAGGAGCTCATAGTCTAACAGGGAGAGAGATAGAGAGAGAGAGAGAGAGAGAGAGAGAGAGAGAGACATGGTTTGTGCAATTTCTGTGATAAGATCTGTATACTGGAAATAAAAGTTGTGAATTTTTAGAGCTTTTTTGCTCTCTCAACAAATAGGATAGAAAAGCTGTTTTGCCCCCAGCTTTAAGCCAAAAGAGTTACAAACCAAGGTCAATAAAAGATCAATCACAAATGAAGATAATGTAGTTTGAAATGATAACAGAGGGAAATGTGATTCTGAAATTTGCAAAATACTGGTGGATCAGACAGGGTCCCCGTAGGAAACAGGTGGGATGCCCAAATTAGGATAATTCAAGGAGAGTTTACTTACAAAGGAATCCTTTGTGTACAAGCATGTGGGCAGGATGTAGGGGACTCACAGGGGCAATGCAGGGACCCAGAACTAGCAGCAGTGGTCCTGTGACCACCCCAGGTCCAAAAGAATAGGGGAGAGTATTTTTCCAGGCTAAAGAAACCTGGAAGAGAAGAGTTACATGGGGAAGATCACTTTGAAAGGTGTAGTGGTGGACAGCTAAAGTTCATAGCCAGGGTGACCATACAGGGAAAGTGTCAGAGAAATAAATGCCTAATCTCACTCCCCTCCGCCCCAAGACTTTTTCCATCTTGGGGGTCAGGGAAGGCTTCCTGTAGTGGAGATGGTGTCCTAGCTAGATCTTGACAGATGAATGGGAGTTAGGTGGTGAAGGGAGGGGGAAAGTCTTCAGGCAGAAAAAAATAGAGCATTAGAAAGAAGGTGGGAGGTGGACTGAAAACAGATCCTGGGGGACCTTTATGATATAGATAGAAGTTTGGCTTTTGTAGCCCGGGCATTGGGGAGCCACTGAATGATTTTTAGGCAAGTGACTAGCATGACTATAAGTGCACTGATGAAAATCCCATTGTGAAGCATAGGAGATGGGTCAGAGAGGGGTGTGGCTTGGGGAAGAAGAGATGAGCCGGCACAGTAAGTAGCAGATAAAGGGGGGAAGCCTGGACAGTAGTCGTGGAGATGGAGAGAAGAGACAGTTTTGAAATAGTTGAAAGAAGTCGAAATGATGGCTGATGGAACGGGGGAAGGGTGTGCAGGAGAGAGAGGCATCAAGGCTGATTCTCAGCATTCCCACTAGGGTGTCAGTGGACCGCACCATCTGCTGGGACTTAGAAGGGAAAGAGGCAAAATGGGCTTGGGGGATGAAACAAGAAGGGTCTGCTCTGAGGCATACTGAGTTCGACGTGCATGCAAGACATCTAGGTGGAGATGCCCGCTGCGACCCGGGTACGACTCTCAAGCTCAGGAGGGGGAGACACAGCCGGCCGGAGAGAGGGGCACAGGACACCTGAGCACGCCCGAGCTTAGGCCATGCTAGCGCACAGGAAGAGCGTGGACAGAGGGAGAGGGCTTCCCGGCTGGGGGACCTGCACGCCCTCATCTGCAGGCCGGAGATGTGGGGGCCTCCTTCCCTGGGGTGTTGTGAGTGTTAAGAGAAGAGATCTATGTGAAAGTGCCTGGTACATAGCAGATACTAAAAATACTTGCAGAAGCAGAGAAAAGGCACAAATGCTAAGAAAGTTGACTTTACACTGCATTCAGAAAAGAAAACAGCAGCTGCTTTCCACTTAATGAACACCGCAGTATTATCTCTGCGGCTGTTTCCTTACACATCTGTTTCTTGCTACTTGGGCTGAAAGGAGATGGGAACTACAGCCCACAGTTGTTTGTGCTTCCCATTCCCCTATGTACTCGTAAGACAGTTAGGGCATAATAGGTATCCACTAAATATATAAATATGACTGATTGATTGTCTGGGGGAGGGAAAAAATGAGAAGGACTCGTAGCTGGAGATAGTCCCAATTACCCTAGCACTTCTCTAAAACTGACAAACTGCTCACTCTCTGGGTCCCGTCCCTCCCCCACCCCCCATGGGAGAGACGTGATTAATGTCCTTTCTCTCTTGGAGACTGGTGGTCCAAAGATTAATGAAGTCAGAATCCCTTGGAGATACTTGAGTAAGAAATGGGCCGTATTGTTGTCTCATTTTAATTAATTTGAAAATTATCCTATATTGTTCAAATGGCAACTGACTCATCAAAAGTGGGTGTTTGGAAGTGATAAATGGAAAGTCTGAGGATTTTCTCATTAATTAATTTGGCTGTGAAAATAAGCACTGGCCCACATTCCCAGTGAAATAAAAACAGACCAAAAGGTAACCAAGAAGCCAGGCTAATGTAGAATGGCATAAATTCTGCCCTCAGGCATAGACTCACACTTTGGGCAGCCAAGTAATAATTTTATATAGGTAATATGTAATATGTGATTTTCTGTATTTTCCCAATTTTCTACAATGGGCACATGTTACCTCACAATAAAAACTTAATTTTAAAAAAATTAAAAGAGGTGCCTGGGTCAGTTAAGCATCCAACTCTTGATTTCGGCTCAGGTCATGATCTCACTGTTCATGAGTTCAAGCCCCACATTGGGCTCTGTGTTGGCAGCGTGGAACCTGCTTGGGATTCTTTCTCTCTCTCCCTCTGTCTCTGCACCACCCCCCCATCTTGTGCTCTCTTTCTCTCTCTCAAAATAAATAAACATAAAAAAGATTAAAAAAATTAAAAGAATACATATTTATCATACATATATATTATATGCAATAAATATAGCATATAAAAAATATAATAATATAGAGTAAATACTATTTTTATTTTTATCTATATTTTGAGACTTTTTAACTAATATTCCATAAGATTATTTGTCCCCTTATTTCATTACCATGTAAAGCAGGAGTCTTTACTTGTAAGCAACAGAAACTGCATCTGGTTAACACATACCAGAGAGGAGTTTTTTTGGCAAATACAAGGGAATTCAAAATTTCAAAAGCAAAGTGGGGAAACAGGGTTAGAAAGACAGGAAGAGGAAGTAAGCTGCTCCAGGGGTTTTGCAGGAACTACACAGCGGCTTGTCCAAGAGCCCCTGTGGCAACCAGGGGCTCATACCACTCACATGCTCAATCAGGAAGGGAAGTTCTGGTCAACCCAATAAGGGCCATGTTTCCGCTATGGCTAGAGAGGAGTAGGGCGCCTTGCCAACTGTCCAATAGCCAGACTGTATCCAAAGGACTTTCACCATTCACTCAACTGAATTTTATTTTTTTAATGTTTATTTATTTATTTTGGGGAAGGAGAGGCAGAGAGGGAGACGGAGAATCCCAAGCGGGCTCCATGCTTGGTGGGGAGACCAATGCAGAGCTCTATCCCGTAACCCGTGAGATCATGCTCTGAGCCGAAATCAAGGGTCCCATGCTCAACCAACTGAGCCACCTATGTGCCCCTTCACCCAAGTGAATTTTAATCCTAGTCCCATAGGAGATAGTATGGATGTTGAACAAACAAAAATAGATGCCCACCACATGAAGTAATTGTTTCCCCCTCACCCAATGTTTTTCTAGGTGTAATTTACATATGAGCATTAATATTGCAAATCAACCTCTGATCCATTGCTGAACAGCTCTGAGTGTTTGAAAATTATTCCCTGAGTATTGATTCCACTTCTGTTTCCTTATATCAAAAGAGGGGTCCGGATGGTGGTGGGACTGGAAACAACTGGAACTGTTAGAGGATCAGTTGAGAAAGCTGGGGGAGGGGGCAGCTTGGAGGTCAGAAGGAGACTCAGGTGAATGAGCTGTCATCACCATGTTTCCAAAGGGCTATTTACCATGTAGCAAAAGAATGAGAATTTTAAAACAATGGATAGAAGTTCAAGGGAGGCAAATGTTGTCTCAACAAATGGTAGAACTTTTTAAGAATTAAAACTGCCCTGCTCTGGAAAGTAGGAAGCCCCCATTTCAAGGGGTGATCAACTAGGAATTCTAACATGGAATGGGGTTGGGTTATTTGATCTCTAAGGGATTCTTTGAACCCTGATAGTCTATGGTCCTATGATCCTTTGTTATTTGCAAACCGAGTAAGTGTCCTGCTGAAGGGCTCCTTGCCTTTCACAGCTATTCAGTCATATCCATGCCTCAGGCTCAGCTTCTCCGTTTCACCTGGTTTGCTTGCAAACCTGTGTTTGTGGAAGAATTCCCCAGGCACCACTCTCTGCTGGAGAATGTTGGAATTTCTTCAACCAGCTTGGCAGGCAGAGAAGAGAGGAAGGGCACCAGCAACAGATCAGGAGTAAGAATTCTTAGGTTTAAACCTCAGCTTTGCCACTTACATACTGTGGATTCTTAGGCAAGTCAATGGGCTTTGTGGTTCTCATTTTATTCATATGTAAGGAGTGGATGGAGGGAACAGTAATAATAGTAATAACCTTCTTTACAGAGTTTTTTTTTAACGTAACACCTGGATTTTGTAGAGTCTTAATGGTGCGCTAGATTATTTACATGCATTATTTTGTTTACCTAATTCATTTATTTAATCCTTCCAATGATCCCATGCTGTATAGATTCCATAATTCCCATTTCACTGATAAGAAAACTGAGGTTTAGGGGGTTTAAGCCATTTTCCTAAAAGATGGAGCTAAAATTAAAATCAATTGATCTAACTCCATAGGCTGAGTACTTTATCATGCCAGACCACAGTTGTAAGAATTACATGAGCAAGCACATATCATACTGAATGTAATAGACGATCTGGAACATGATAGGGACTCAGTAAATACTAGTTTTCAACTCACCATCCTTGTAACTTAGTCTTCTAAAAACTCCAGCTAAAATTCATCTTTTTCTTAAAAATTTTTAATGTTTATTTCTTTTTGAGGGGGGTGGGGGAGGGGCAGAGAGAGAGGGAGACACCGAATCCAAAGCAGGCTCCAGGCTCTGAGCTGTCAGCACAGAGCCTGATGTGAGGATCAAACTCATGAACCATAAGATCATGACCTGAGCCAAAGTTGGACGCTTAATCGACTGAGCCACCCAGGTGCCCCTCGAGCTAAAATTCATCTTTAAATGTTGTGCCCCTGTGCTGCCTTAGCACTCTGGCTGGTCACAAGATGATGGCAGCAGCTTCAAGTGTCAAATCAAGATAACAGAAGGTGCCTTTCTTGTTCTTTTTCAAGAGCAAGAAAAACACTTCCTAGAAGCCTCTTGTCACATCTTATCTAACAGGTGTGGGTCCACAGTCTCATCCTGAAACCAATCATTGTTAAAGGAGGATGATTGAATAACCCTTAGGCCAACCAGGCCTACCCCTGGAGCTGGTCGGCTTACAAAATCAGCCTTCTTCTTGGAGAGGAAAAGGAGGTCATGGATGCCGGTAAGCTACCAAATGTCTCCTCTACACTCTTGTTATTCTGATGAGGAAAAGAAGGCTCGGAGGGGTGTAATTAATCTACCCAGAGTCCAAGGACAGGGGCAGGACTGGAGGTAGGGAAGTGCATACCGAGGGTGGTTCTTAGGTAAGGAAGAGGGTTGGAGCTGTGGCAAGGTATGGAGAGGATCTAGGACTGGGGTCCTCACCTGTGCTGCACATTGCAGTGACATGAGCCACTTTACATAGCACTGATGACTGGATCCGACCTCTAGGAATTCTGACTCACTTGGTCTGGGAGGCAGCCTGGGCCTCAAAAGCACCCTGAGAAATTTTAATGTGCAGCCAAGATGAGAACCACTGGTTTAGGAAGAAAGCTAATGGAATGTGGAGGGCTTGAGGTCAAAGGCATAGAGTCTGCACGGAGTAACAGAGATCCTGTCTCCCCTGTTCCTCCTCAATAACTGTTGCCATTTACTGAGGACTCCCCACATTCCAGGCAGGGCTATGCCCTTAACACTTCTGCCTAGTAGGCAGTCAATAATTGAAGGGATCACAGATGCTCTACTCACAGAATGAATAATTTTCATGCAAACTACACAAGGTAATAGTGCTTCCATTTTAAGATGAGGAAACAAAGACCAGACATTTTGAGGAGCTAAGTCTTTTTGATTCTGTGCTCTCCAAGTCCTGTCCCCTCCACTCCTGGTTTCTTCAGGAGTCTGAGAAGCAAAACTGAGTGTCCCCTCTCTCTTTTTGCCCTCCAAAGCCTCACCTTGCATCTTACACTGTCTGGAACCTTCTTGTGGTCCCACCTACCTACTGGGGAGCACCAGCCTTCTGAGAGAGTAGGAAAGGGTTGAAGCTTGCATGGGCAAGCGTCAAGACCAATCTTCATTTTTGAGAAGCCCTATTGGGAGGCCTGGTATCTAGCCTGGTCTTGGCACCTCCTTGTGGTATGACCTTGAGCAAGGGCCTTCGTGTTTCTGGGCTTTGTTTTTCCCATTGGTAGCATGAAGAAGTTGGACCAGAATCTGAAGGTTGCAAACTCAAGTACTTTTCGGTCTAGGTAGATGATGTACACCCACGGGACAGGCTGGTAGGGACTATAGGGAAGGAGCAAAAATATGCCCTGTCCAAAAGGGTGGAATTTGTTGCATTCCAGCCAATTGTCACTGTGATGGCCTGTGGGCTCAGGGTTATGAGAGCTTCTGATTCATTTTCAAAGAAATGCTAAGAAGTCTTTAGTTTATATTCAATCTCCTGCTTAAACTAATGTTAGTCTGATAATAATACTAATAATGATGATAATATAATGTAGGGGAAAAAACATGAATGTGGACTGAATTTAGCCCACGTGCTATTTCTTTGTGATCTGTGAGCTAAATGGTCTCTAAGGATTAATCACATTCTGTGATTTCTAAATGAGGGAAACTGACCCAATATGAAACACAAACATTGGCACTCATGCACTAACTAAAAATTCTCTTTGGGAAGTAGATTCAAATGGCATCTTTCCTATTTTTCATTCCTAGTACTTTGCTGTGCATTTATTTCTGGGGTCTCAGGGAAATTGTATCCCTCTGCAAAATCCGATGATCTTGTTTGAAAGAAGACCACTGGCTTTATAGAGAAACAGTGCCCTCTGCTGGAAGAGTAATGCAGAAAGATGCCTTTGGGTCTGAGATCATTTAACACTTGGGAAGAGTGGATTTGTTTGTTTTCACTTGAAATAGATGTAATGAAGAATAATAAATAAAATATAAATGCATATTTATGGATGGCTTGATGTATGTTAGGCATAAATTTGACTTTCATGTATCCATTTGGGAGTAATTACTCTTAATCTACAAAAAGGCCAGGATTCGAGAAAGGAAGAAAACATTTGTTACATCAACTGACAGCAATCTGGAATGCTCAGGCAAGGAAAGGAAATTGGAGTCTAGGTCTCAAGACTGTGTGCTGGAAAATCAGAGCCCTATAATAATGTGTTGCAAATCTGTAGGTTTTAATAGTTACTTTCACTGCATCCTTTTAATAAATCCTTCCAATAACACGCAAAGGCAGGTATTATTATTTTCATTTGACAGATAAGGCAAATGAAGCACAGACTCTGAGGGACGAGCTCGAGGTTTCTTGGCAATTAAATGGTAGAGACAAGGTTAAGCAAGTTGCTTACCCTTCCTAAGCCTCAATCCCCCTACTGCATGAATTGCAAATATGTGTGTGAGGCACTTAACACAAGGCTTAGCCTAGAGTGAGCCTGGTACCCAACATTAGTTAGAATCACTCTAATGGTTAGAGTCCAGGTCTTTTACACTACATTGCAGAGTATCTTGAATGTTCAAAGTAGGGACACAGTGCTGCTGGGATTTACAACCATGGCCTTAAACCATGGGCTTAAATCTGGGCTATGATTTAGCCCAGATTTTTTAAAAAATAAGTGGCTTTGTCAACAGCTATTAAGATCTTGAGCTGCATTATAAAGATAGGTTATTCCAAATGAGGAAAGTTACAGTTCCTGTGACTTATGCACCACTCAAACCATCCTAGAACTACTGTGTGGATTGCTGATTCTACATTTGAATAGAGCATTGCCATGTTGGATGGTATCCAAAAGAAAGTGGAGTCGGGTCCAGGAACCACCTCACAGGAGTCCTGTTGAAGGAACTGGGGATATTTGGCCTGGAGAAGACAAGATTCCCGGACCATATTCATTCATTCACTCATTCACTTGTTCATTCATTCTATGTTTACTGAGTGCTTGCTCTGTGTTACATGCTGTGTGCAGACACAGCCAGCAGCCAAACAGACATAATTTCTGGTCTCATGAACCCAAATCTACAGAGGATTTGCATGGAGTAATAGAGGGTATCATATGAAGAATAAGCCTTATTTTGGGTGAACCAGGACTATGGCCAGAAGAAGAATACATTTTGGCCGAACTCTTTAATTGGCTGCAGGCAAGGGAGCAGGGATGGCTGGCTCAAATGTGTGACCTCATTACTGCTAGGTGTATTTTAAGTCTAGAAGACTATTGGGGAGGTTTTAGAGGAGATTCAAGATGGGGCCAGTTTCGGGCAGGGTCTAGTGGCTTTAGTTCCCTACAACCCCAGGCACCACAGATATAGCAACATTGCCCAGGCTGCTCTGGGAAGGCCCTCAGGAGCTGCCACTTACCTTGTGGGGGAGAAAAACAAGGACCCAAAGTTTCTTGGTCTTTGGCTTCCTGTCTTGAGCCTCCATGTTCTTAATGCTTCAGTGATACCGTGGACCTTTCTCTCCCCATCACAGAGAATTCTTCTGAACGGTGTCCCTTGGCAGAAAATAAGGGGATAGGCAGCAAAATTCTTTAGTAGAGGATGCAGATTTTTCAAAAGCCCATTATGTATATATACATACATATATATATATATATATATATATATATATATATATATATATATATATAAAATTCATTTCCATTGTAGCTAATTCTGAAGCAAAATATAAGTAACAAGAGTAAGTGGGAAAAAGTCACCCAAAGATAACCATGGATAAGAGTATTTCCTTCCGTTTTTTTTCCCTTCTGTTTAGGATTTTATTTTATTTTTTTAAGTACATATGATCCCACTAAATCTTGCCTTTTCTCTTAGGATTATTCAAAACAAATCTGTCGTTAAAATTATTATAAGCTTCATTACAATCATATACTGACTTCTATAATTATATACTTCTATAATATTATTATTTCATAATATTATGTCAAGTAAATACACCATAGTTTACTTATTCATTCTCCCATCATTGGCCATTTCCAGTCTTTGATACTATTTGGTGCAATATAGAAGTCCATATGTGATACTACTGTGGGGGAATAAATGAGGAAATGGTGTGCTCTGTGGGGAGGAAGGAGGGTGGCATTGGGTGGGGAATAGGGACGCTGATAAAAAGGGGGAACAGAGGAAGTGACATAAACATAAGGACCCACAGATGTTCCCTGGGTAGACAAGTGAGGAAAACACATTTGCAGCCAGGCCATGCCATGACTGAGTCTGCAGGGGTCAGCCCCAGAGTCTCACTACCCGAGACCAGCTGGGTGACCGTAGATAAGTAACTTCTCTGAGCCTCATTTTTCCTACCTGTACATCACAGCATGGCTGAAGGAATTACTTTAAATTGGTAGATCTGAGGACTAAATTGAGATAACATGTGCAAAGTGCTTCATGCCATGCCTGATTCTCAGCATGTGCCCAACAGAGGCCAGCTGTGCCAGATTGTCTCTTGGCAACTCAGGACCATTTTTGCCCTTCTAAGTTCTCCTTATAACATGGGGGTTGGAAGCTTAGCAACTCTGTCTTATAAAATTCCTACTCTCAGATTGTGTTAGTTTGCTCCGGCTGCCATAACAGAGTACCACAGGCTGGGTGGCTTAAACAGCAGAAATGTATTTTCTCACAGTCCTGGAAGCTGGAAGTCTGAAATCAAGGTAGCAGCAGAGTTGGCATCTTCTGAGGCCTCTCTCCTCGGCTCGTGGGATGGCCACCTTCTCGCTGGGTCTTCACATGGTCTTCCCTTTGTGTGTCTGTGTCCTGATCTCTTCTTATAAAAGGACAATCATACTGGATTGTTATACCCATGAGATCTTATTTTACATTCACTACCTCTTTAAAGGCCCTATTTCCAAATATACACACATTCTGAGATACTGGGTATTAATACCTCTGCATAGGAATGGGAGGGGTTGTCACAGTTTAGTCCATAAAACAGAGTCTGGATTAGAGGCATACTTGCAAAATTTAAAAGGCAGAAGAGAAGCAAAAGCCATTGTCTAGCCAGGAATCCTCTTGAAAATCACCCACTTTGCTGCAATTCCTATACATCCTGCTTCCCTGAACACTGGCAGTGGTTTTCCTAACCTTTTTCCCTGGAATCTTCTAACGGCTTTGCAGGCATCTAACTTCCTATGTAAAATTAATTCCTGTTTGAGATATCTACAGTGATTTCGTAATCTGACTGCATCCTGAAGGCTACCATAGCTGTTGTTTTAAATGGTGAGGGATGGTTGGTGAGTAGAGTTTCAAGGGACCCATTAAACAGAACAGGGTAGCAAGACACAAATGAATAGATCCTGGAGAAATCAAGGATAGGATACTTGGAATTTATCCTAGGGTCTAGGACATTATAGACTTTTCCTACTAAAACATCCTTAATGGCAGAAAAGGATAAACTTGGACTCCCATGGGTTCTGACAGCAGCTCCTACAAGCAAAATTCTTTGAATGTTTTAAACTCACCCAAAGTTTTTATCTTGATCTATATTAATCTATAGTGTTTTCATGCAAAATACTATTTGTAATTATTGGCCATCAAGTAAAATGAACACTCTAGAGTAATGCTGTTTATCCTATGGTTTTGAGCACTGTCTGGACCCAGTCACAAACCACAATTCGAGAAGCAGAGCTCGAGGCAATATGGAAACACTGAATGGTTTTGAGGAACAAAGTAAAATAAGGCAATTGCTTTTCTGAATGATCTCTGTGCTGCTGTGTGGAGGATGGAAGGAGACAAGCATGTAGGCAGGGCAATCTGTTAGAAGGCTATTGGAATACGGAGTCCCTGGGTGGCTCAGTCGATTAAGTGCCCAACTCTTTTTTTTTTTTTTAATGTTTATTTTTGAGAGAGAGAGAGAGACAGATTGTGAGTGGGGGATGGTCAAAGACAGAGGGAGACACAGAATCTGAAGTGGGCTCCAGTCTCTGAGTTGTCAGCACAGAACCCGATGCGGGGCTTGAACTCAGAAACAGTGAGATCAGACCTGAGCCGAAGTCAGATGCTCAACCAACTGAGCCACCCAGGTGCCTCAGGCGCCCAACTCTTGATTTCGGCTCAGGTCATGATCTCACAGTTCATGTGATCAAGCCTTGTGTTGGGCTTCATGCTGAGAACACAGAGCCTGCTGGGGATTCTTTCTCTCGCTCTCTCTCTCTCTCTCTCTCTCTTTCTCTGCCCCTCCCACTCATCTCTCTGTCTCTCTTTCAAAATAAATAAATAAACAGAAGAAGAAGAAGAAGAAGAAGAAGAAGAAGAAGAAGAGGAGGAGGAGGAGGAGGAGGAGGAGGAGGAGGAGGAGGAGGAGAAGGAGGAGGAGGAGGAGGAAGAAGAAGAAGGCGGCTATTGAAATAATCCAGGTAAAAATTGATGAGACATAGGGGTTCCTGGGTGGCTCAGTTGGTTAAGCATCCAACTCTTGATTTCAGCTCAGGTCATGATCTCACAGTTCTTCATGAGTTCGAGCCCCACATCCACACTGTCAGCGCGGAGCCTGCTAGGGATTCTCTCTCCCTTTCTCTCTCTCTCTCTCTCTCTCTCTCTCTCTCTGCCCCTCTCTTGCTCACTCTCTCAAAGTAAATCAATAAACTTAAAAAATGAATTGATGAGACTTTGAAGTAAGACCCTGGCAGTGAGAATGGAGCCAGTACAGGTGATTAAGAGACCTTGAGTGGTTACTTTCATCTCTGGGCTTCAGCAGAATAAACAAGTTGAACCACCCAAGAACCAAGATCCTTCCCAGCCCAAAGGTATTATGATTTCTTTCTGCTTATATTTATTTTATGTGCTTGCCTTTAATCTATTATAAATATTCATGGTTTATTTCACTCAAAGACCAGCTTCATTCAAAGAAGACTTTTGCTGCTAGTTTGCCTACGAGATAACATTTTATAGACTTGTTTGTTTAAAAGGAGAAGAAATTCTAGATATAAGGAGCAGTGATATTCTGACAAAGGTTTCTAGTTATTTCCAATTCTAATTTAATTCTAATTCTAATGTTACCTGGCATATAGGAGACACTCAATACACATGTTTTGAATTACCAAATGAATGAATTAATGGAAAGTAACATATTTCAATGGATTCAAAGCCTTATTTTTTTTTTTATGTTTTTATTTGTTTTTGAGAGAGAGAAAGGGGGAGGGCAGAGTGAGAGAGGCAGACAGAGGATCTGACAGCACAGAGCCCAATGCGGGGCTCAAACTCACAAACCACGAGATTACGACCTGAACAGAAGTCACTTAACTGACTGAGCCACCCAGGTGCTTCTCAAACACTTCAGAGAGCAAGTCCTCCCTTACATTATCTGTGTAACCTTACATCGTCTTGGCACTTCAGCCCATAACTCCAGGGTCTCGTTCATATATGATCTGTGCCCTCGGTTTACAAGGCCCTTTGCCTCTTAATCCATCGGGAAAAGTGCCTTTTCATGCGTCACAACTCAGCTTAAACACCACATTGTCAGAGAAGAGCAAAGCTATGTAAGACAAACACAGGCATTTAGAGTCACACAGACCTGGGTCCAAATCCAGACTCTCACACATATAGTGGAAGGGTGTCCCAAGAGTCTTCTCATACACTTTTGATCTATTAGATGGTAAGTAAAACAAGAAAGAAAAATTATGTCGCCAAACCCAGGTGTCATTTTCCATGGGGGGGGAAGCACATCTCTGCAGGCAATTCAACCTGGTAACAGCACCAAGCCGCATGTTCAACTTCGCTGGACGTCTCAAACTGCTGCCCATGTGGCAACATGTCATAGGTTGGATAGCAAATACATCTGATGACACAAAATCTCAGCTATAATGGATGAGCCAGCACTTTAACTCCATCCAATTTCTGGATTTTGTCTGGGTCAAACATGTTCGCCAAGCTTGTGTATCACTGTGCTGGAGGGATCCATACTTAGGGTTGACCAAAGCTGGGCAGTGAGGTTCAGAAAACTTGCAACCAACTGAGCCAACTGAAAAGATGGACCTCTCATCATTCCACCAGTCCTACACCTTCTCCCTGTGCCTGAGTCAGCCTTGGCTGATGCACCAAATGTGGCTTGTGAAGCATTTCACCCATTGTCAATCTCTTGGCCTTGGCATTCACAGATGTGTTCAGCCACCACCTTTACTCTCAAGCCTGTTTTCCAGAAGAAACCCTGAAATACTTGAATTTTATTTTCATCATGACATATCTGGAGGGCTAAACAACATAAAATGTGCTCAAAGGGCAGATAATATGGACACCTTGAAACAAACTTCAAAATGATACTAAACCTGCTTAGATACCATTGACTCAAAATAAGTTTTGACACACGCCAGATTTCAGTCCTTAGGCAAGCCTCCTAATATCCCTAGGCTTCGGTTTCCTCACTATAAATTGTGAGTGATAATTTCCATTGCGAGACCTCAGTGGAGTGTATTAACATACCTAGCATATAGTAGATACCCAGTAAACAATGTCTACAATTATGCATCTCAAAGTTCTACCTTTCACGGAATATACTTTCTTCTTTGGTACCATGTACACAGAGTGTCCTCACCTACTTAGTGGGCAAAATAAAACCAAATTCACAGGATTTTTAGGGCTAACTTAGATAGGACACATAAAATTATAAGCTCATCACAATTCCCATTTGCATTATCCTAAAATGCAACATGCTTCCATTAGACTTCTAATCGCTCCCAAAGTGTTTATTATGTGTCTATATTGTTCATACAGCTACACATTCTTTGAGTTTCTCGTGTGTACCTTGAAAAAGGATGGTTGAGTGATATGTGTTGAGAATTTACCATGAGCCAGGCCCGCAAAGGGTGTTTTTGATCCACTGTCTTGTTGGTTCTTCCCCTAGCCTCTGTAAGGAGGATGTTGGATCCCAACACAAGGTGGGCGTACTGATGCTATGAAGGTCAAAGTCCTCAGACCAGTGTGATGCCATGTTCTCTGCATCACTCTGTAGCTTAAGTGAGGCAAAAGCAGGCATTCAATAAATGTGGAAGAATTCTCCGGGTGATGAGGCACCTGTGCCAATGCTGAATGCTCACTAAGGCTCAGCATTTGAGAGCAAGCACTCTAGAGCCAAAATGCCTTGTTTCTTTCACTTTTCCAGCTGTCTGACTTTTGATAGGTTCTTAACCACTCCATGCCTCAGTTTAAATCAATTGCAAAGTAGAAATCATAATTGCATCTACCTCACATTATTGTTTGTTTTAAGAACAAAATATAATAGTGTATGTTGATTATTTCATACAGTGCCTGGCATACAGTAAGTGCTCAATAAATGTCTCCCTTAAATATTCAGTCTCAGAGCCTCTGAATGGCACCACTGGAGACACTCAGGAAGCTGCCCCTTGAGCTGTGGCAGACCCAGGCCTCAGGAGCCTGCAGAAACGTGGATGCTGTTGCCAATGGGAAGTGAAGCCCATCTCCAGCTATAATGGCTTCACAGCTGACAAAGGGACACTGTTCATTTCCTTCAAAAGTTGTTTTGCTCTCTTTCCAAGGCTTTAGGGCAACTGCTGCTTCAATAGGAAGCTATCTCAAGTAGTGAGTCAACAGACACTCATCCTAGGAGGTGATTCACACACCAGAGTGTGTGGTCCACAAATGGTGTGGGGGTGGTACCTCTTGGGGAGAGACTGACGTGCCCCTAAATGAGTTGTTTGTGATCGCAGGCTGCTCACCGAGCAGACATGGGAACAGATGCGCTAATTAAGTACTTGTCATGTCCCTCCGCACTCCTTCAGGAGGGGTGCAAATGGTCCTCGAAAAGATGCTGAACTTGGAGATAAGAAGTGTCATTGCCCCCCATCCCCCAGGCCTCTTCAAAATGAGGGCCAGTTAAGAGTCAGACAGAATGAGGAACTGGAGGCTTGCATGGTTTCAAGACTTGCACTGTTTGTGTGGAGATAAAATGAGAGAATTCCTGAAAAGCTGGAGCTGAGGGCAATTTCAACGGGGTGACAGTCTTGTCCCTAAATTTTTACTCAATGATAAAAATTTTATCAAGATAAAAAAGTAATTAACCTATTATTTATCCATTTCTTCCAACGGACTGCGCATGTTCTAGAGGTACTATAAATCTTATTCTGTATCCATTACAGCCAAGAGGGTTGCATGGACAGTGCCAAAATGCTTGGATCTGAAGCAGAGCACTGGGAAATTCCTAAATCTCTCAGTGCCTCAGCTTCCTAACCTATAATATGGGTACTCTGAATAATACCTACCTGATAGGGTTGTGAACATTAATTGATCTAATACAGTGCTACTCAAAATGGGATCCACCCACCAGAGCTCATCCACAAACTTTCTTGTCCTCTGTCAGTTACGTACAAAAAGTAATAGTAACTGGGGTGCCTGGATGGCTCAGTCCGTTAAGCATCTGACTCTTGTTTTCTGCCCAGGGCATGATTTCACGGTTCATGGGATCGATACCCACATCAGGCTCTGCACTTGGGATTCTCTGTCTCCCTCTCTCTCTGCCCCTCCCCTGTGTGTGCTCTCTTTCTCTCTCTCTCTCTCTCCCTCTCTTTCAAAATAAACATTTAAAAAAGTAAGAGTTGGGTCGCCTGGGTGGCTCAGTCAGTTAACCATCCAACTTTGGCTCGGGTCATGATCTCATGGTCTGTGGGTTCGAGTCCCACGTGGGGCTCTGTGCTGACAGCTCGGAGCCTGGAGCCTGCTTCAGATTCTGTCTCCCTCTCTCTCTCTCTGCCCCTCCCCCGCTCACGCTCTGTCTCTGTCTTTCTCTCTCCTCAAAAAGAAATAAACATTAAAAAAAAAAAAAAAGTAAGAGTAACCTTTTGGGAACCTTTATCCCAACTGCCCATTACAGCAACTGTTTTATTATATTTTACAAAAGTATCAGTTTGAAGTAGATAAAACATTTTTTTAAAAAATACTGGCCCTTCATCACAGTTTGAGAACAACTAATGGTGTACATCTTAAAATGTAGATGTGTCGCAGTATCTACTTTTTAATTTTTTTATGTTTATTTATTTTTGAGAGAGAGAGACAGAGCATGAGCAGGGAGGGACAGAGAGAGGGAGACAGGCATTTAAGGTACCCTCAGTTTTCTCTTCCATAAAGCGAGAGATTCAAAACAAATGTACGTATGATAGTGTAGTGTAGCAGAAGGAACAGAAATTTTGGAAATAGGCGTAACTGTGTTTGGTCTTTCACTCCGCTGCCTACTGCTTGAGAGTCACTTTCTGGGCCTCAGCTTCCTCACTAGCAAAACGGGGATAGTACCACTGAACTTTGTTGGGTCGTTGTGAGAATGAGCAGTGATACTTGCAGTGTGCCCTTGACATAGAGTATTTCAATAATTGTTAGCTTCCATCTCCCTGCCCTCCTGTTGCCAGGAAGGAACTTCTGAGAAGTAAAAATTAAAGATGGTCACAAATGTTTTGCTATTCTCCTCACTGAGAGGTTTGGAATCTAGATCCCCCTCCCCTTGAATCTGAGCTGGGCTTAGTTACTTGCTTGACCACAGCATGTAGCAGAAGTCATGTTCTAGGACCTACAAAGCTAGGTCATAGGAAACCTTGCAGTTTTCACCTGGGCTTCTTGGAAATCTTGCAGTGGAGGAAGCCATCTGCCATGTAAGTTTCTGATTTCTCTGTTCTCCATGCTTCGAGGAGCCCAAGCTAGAGAAGGCAGTGGAGGAGAGATGCTCAGCTAGTTCCCAGCTGGCCCATGTGCCAGACATGAATGAAGAAGTCTTCTGATGAGTCCAATGCCAGCCATTATCTCTGACAATAGCAACGTGAAAGACTCTAAGCAAGAACCACCCAGTTAAGGCCGTCAACAGGCAGAACTATAAGAAAAAATACTGTATTGTTGTTTTAGCCACTGCATTACGGGATGGTTTGCTAAGCAGCAGTAGATAGCCAAAAACATTCTGCTGGAGTACAACTCCTGGTCTTTCCGCCCATTCCTAACTTATGAGTGGTTGCTGGTTTGCCAATAATTTAAACTGCATTAGTCCACAATCTTGTACTGGCCAGGAGTAAAGTGTTTAAGGTTGCTCTTCTCACATGGCCTGCCCTTGTTTCCCATTCTGTGATCTATGAGCATTCTCTTCCGTCTCCTCTGTGATTTGAGTGCCCGTTCTGGGGTGGGTGGGGAGGAGGCTGCTTGCCTCACTGATCTTGCCTGTCTATGACTGGGTAGGTAAGTGAGTGGAAGCCAATTTGGCTTCATGCTGAGGTTACTTTCTCCAGTCTCGATCTGGTATTTTGACCTCTTTCTCTTTGACTCAACTGGGTTAGAACCACTAGTGGGGAGCATTGGGACTGGCACTTCAGAGAGACCCCCAATGTCCCTTATAGCTCTGACATTCTGTAGGGCAAATAGTTAGGTATGGAGCAGCTTCCTACTTTCCCTGTACCCTTGCTGATATGGAACTCTTGCCTACATTGCTAATAATGTGTTTAACTTCCTCAAACTTCCAAACAAGCTAAAGCAATTATAATCACGGTTAGTAAGTTTCTGGTTTTCTCTTGACACTTTTGATGGTTTGCTTATATTAGTTCCCACAAAGATCATGACAAAAACTTTCTACCAAAGCCAAGCTGATAAACAGAGCCCTGGAGACTGCCATCACATCCTGTACATGACTCAAATATGACTTCTAATTTCCTCAGCCCCTGGGAAGATGACAGTGTGCATCCACTTTATTAAATTCTGTTGGGCCTTCAATATTTATTTATCTATTTTTAGTGATTGTCGTATTGCTTCCAATCATTCTTGTTGCTCAGGACACAGAAGGAGAATGGAAATTCTGTTAAGGTTGCAAATATGGTGGTTTTCTGCCTTCTCTCCACGACAATGGTAAGTCATATTCGTCCATCCATCCATCCAGTCATTCATTCAGCATGTCTTTATTGGGAGGCTTCTCTGAACCGAGTCAGGTGCTGAGCCCTGGACATATAACTGTAAGTGAGATCCTTGTAAGCCCTTTCCTCAAAGGGAGTACATCTAGTGATGGAGCACCTGAGCAGAGAGTGGCAATGCTGTGTAATGCGTGTTCCAACAAGGAAATACATATACACATACACATTCTTCTGAGGGAGGAAAGCAGAGGCACTGAGGACACCATCCTCTGATAGCCATCTCCTCTGAGTATTCAAGTTTAAGCACAAAATTTGAACATTTTTTGTGACTCAGCTCACGGGCAAATTTCACCATTGCATTTTGCATCCTTCATGCACCTTAAGATTTACAAAATCTTAAGCAACACAATTGCTGGAGGTGGAAAATCAGTCTCTAATAAAATGCATTAACATGGTGATTGCAATATACATTAGCTTAGTTAAGCCGCACCACAGCCCTGTGAAGCAGCCTACTATATAGAAGCCTCTATAGGTTAAGTTACTTGCCTAAGATCACACAGGCAGGGAATGGCAGAAACAAGGTATGAAAACAGGTCTGTATGAGTCCAATTCCATCCTCTCTCTATCGTACTGCACAACAGGAAAATGTCTACAGAAAGAGCAACTCCATATTATTTTAAATAATAAAATAATTTAAAAATAATAAAACCCTTATTGGGGAAACAACAATAAAAGACAAATAGGAAGAATGGTAATGGTCTAATAATGTTAAGATACAAAAAAAAATGCAAATGTTATGGGCTTAATGTTTGTGTCCCCCCCCAAAAAGTCTTAGATTGAAGTCCTAGTCCCCAATATGATGGATGGTATTTGAGGTGGAGCCTTTAGAGGGTTATTAGTTTTATATGAAGTCAGGAGGGTGGGACCTGTATGATGGGATTAGTGCCTTTATGAAAAGAGGAAGAGAGAGAGATGATCCATCTCTTTATCTCCAGGAATATGAACCAAGGAAAAGCCATATGAGGACACATGGATAAGGTGGCCTTCTGCAAGCCAGGAAGTGTCTCTCCCAGTCACCAAATCTGCCAGCACCTTGATCTTGGACTTCCCAGCTTCTAAAACTGTGAGGAATAAATGTCTGTTGTTCAGGCCACTCAATCTATGGTATTTTGTTATAACAGCCCAAGAAGACCATGACAGCAGAATACAAAATTCAGTACAAGCATAACAACGTAACACAAAGTGTACAAAACAGAGCAAAACAAAACAAAATAGAAAAAAAGCCTTAAAATGTTAACTCTGTTCTAAGTGATAAAAAATACTTTTTTCAAACTCTTCTATATTTTCTAAAATGTTTATAAAACAGCTCATATGAGCTCCAACTGCTCAAAGGCTAATGTTTATTGAGCATTTAACTCCATGCCAGGATCCATAATTTCAGTTGGTCCTCACAACAATCATATGGGGCAAGAACTACAGATTCCTCTATTTTACATGAGGAAAAAGTGAGGCCAAGAGAAGTTAAGTCATTTGTTAAAGATCACACATCTGGGAAATGACAGAGTAGGTATTCAAACTTCACTCTGTATGGCTCTACAACTAACCTGCTTATTCCAAAAACAATAAACTCTATGCTCTTCCTTGGCTTCATCCTAAATTTAGACTCCAAAACTGTTATGTTACTACAAAATTTTAACCTTCATTTGTACATTTATATTTTGACACTGGGAAGACAATAAGCCTGCAGAGGTGGCTCAAAAGTACAGACTACCCTGAGGGAGTAAATTCCTTAGTGTGAGGACATGAATTAATTCTTAAAGACCACTTAGTAATTTGTTTAATCTCAGGGGGCCTCCTTCATCCTTTCCAGCTTTTCCTTTCTGTTACCCTTCTCATTGGCTGACCTATTGAATCACAGGACCCTAAGGTTGGAAGGACCACAGAGACCATCTAGTCAGATTGCCCAGGTGATGCTGGAGGCCTTCTTTAACCTTCCCAGCAAGGGTCCTCTAACTATACCTTGAATACAGGTCTGTATGAGTCCATCTTGAATATATCTTGAAGACACCTCCAGGGCAATTGCCGCCTTTAACACCATGATCCCAGCATCACCCAGCTCTTAACTGGGACCATGTTCTGGCTTTCAGGGAATTTATAACAACCACATTATCTGCAGAGACAAATGAAGCAAATACAGTGCTGTCCTTGCTTTTCCCTCATGGAAAAGGAATTTTAATGTGCTGCAGTAAATTGCTTGTCCAGCATATTCAAGACATTAGTGCCTGACTATGGAAGAAATTGTTGTCTATACTCAGCCAAGAGGCATCTTGCATCAGGCCAGGCTGCCTCTGACCAAGGCTTCTTCTTCAGGCTGCTCCTGCTCCAGTCTTCCACATCTCAGTAAACGACACCTACATCCTAGCATCGCTCAAGCCAAAAACCTAGGAGTTATTCTTGTTGCCTCCTTCTTCCTCACCCCCACAGACAATCTGTCACCAAATCCTGTTGATTATACCTCTAAAATATAACTCAATTTCATCTACTTCTCTCATCAACTCATGTCCAAACAACTAACATTTCCCATCTGGACCCCTGGGCTCCCCCACTTTGGCAATACTCCCCCCCCAAAACACACACACACACACACACACACACACACACACACCATAATCCATTAACTGTCCAATACCCAAAGTGATCTTTTAGAAAAATATGCTAGGTCATATCACTTTTCTCCTTAAAATCCAAAAATGGCTTTCCATTGCCCTCATAATACCATTAAAAACACTTCCTGATACTTCCAAAGCCCCTATAATGGCCTCAGCCACCTCTTGGCTTCATCTCAACAGACAGCTTTCAATTCCTGCCTGCCTCAGGGCTCTCACCTCCTACCATCCTGGAATGTTTCCCCTGCACTGCCCATCTCCTTCCCTGACCTTTGTTTGGCTGGTTCCTATTCATTCTTCAAATGTCAGCTTAAATGTCACTTCCTCAGAGAGGTCTTCCATGATTTCCCAATCTATATTAGCTCCCTGTGGAGGTCAGGTCTCTTGCCTTGCAAATAACAAAAACTTAACTCTAAATGATTTAATTAAATAAACAGTTTTTCTTGGATAAATTAACATTTGACCCATGGAGCTGAGAAGTCTAGAAATGATCTTGCTTCAGACACAGTAGATCCAACATTCAAATGATGTCATCAGAACTGTGTTTGACTCCATCTTTTCATTCAATCTTATATTAAAGAATATTTATTGAGTATCTAGTAGATACCAGGCACAGTTCTAGGTGTTAGGATGTATCAGTTAAGAAAATTACCTTCATGGAGCTGTTATGCTAACAAAAAAAGATGCACAAAGAATAGTAAAGATAGTAAACGAGGAGAGTATACTGCATATTAGAAAATGTAGAACAAGATAAAGTAGATTGGTAGTGCAGAGAGAGGGAACGGGGCTTGCAATTTTAAATAGGGTAGTCATAGTAGACTTCTATGATAAGGCGACATTCGAGCAAAGATTTGGAGGTGAGGAAGCAAGTCCTGTAAGTATCTGAGCTGGTAGGCTTTCCAGGCTGAGGGAATGGCCAGTGAAAATGCCCACACAAGAGTGTGTCTGCCATCCTCAGGACCACCACCAGCAAGGGAGCAAAAGTGACAAAAAAAGGAATAGGTGAGGGAAGAGAACAGGAGGTCATAGGTAGCAGGAGTCCCATCCGAGAGAGCCTCATGAGCCATTGGAAGGTTTTTGAGTAGAAGAGTTAAAAATCTGACTTCTGAATGAATCATTCTGTGTTGAGTGAAGATTTCAGGGGAAGGCAAGAGTAGAAGCAGGGGTACCAGTTAGGCCCCTATCACAGTCTTCCAAAGGAGAGTAATGGGGACTTTGGACCATAGTGAAAGCAGTGAAATGGTGAGAAGGGGCTGGACACTGGACACATTTGACAGATTGGATGTGGGGTGTGCCAGAAACCCAGGATAAAGGCTTCATTTTCCAGCCTCTCTGAAGGTAGGTGGAGTCACCAAATTCTAAGTTTTGGCTCATGGGACATAAGCAGAAGGAGGTGGGCAACTTCTCAAAGGGAAGAGGCATGCCCTCCACTTTGCCTCTTACCTCTGCCTTGCTGGCTGACTTTCAGCTGTAACACGGGTAGCTGTCTTGTATGTCGCCATCTTGGATCCCTCCAGGGGAGCCACAGAGTGACCCAGGGAGGAGCTGTCACAGCAGCCCTGATCTGCCAATGCCTGGCGATGAGAAAGGAAGACATCTCCATGTATATGAGCCCTTTTACTTTAAATCTCTGCACAAGAGGGAAAATGCCTATCATATGTAAGACAATGGCCATGTGAGCTTCATCTCCCATGTGCCAACAGGACTTTATAGTGAATGTGAAAGTCTAGGGTCAACCCAAGGGAAATGTTTTGATGGCAGAAATTTTAGAAGTTTTAGAAGTTACTAAAAGGAAGCTTTACTTCCCATAATGAACTATTTCATTCACAAAATATTTTTTTAATTGAATTATAGTTGACATACAATGATATATATTAATTTTAGGTTCACAACATAGTGGTTTGACAATTCTATACATTCACAAAATACTTTTAACTACATTATTTCCTTTAATTCTTGAAGCAACACTGTGAGCAGAGTGTTATTCTCCACTCTGTTGTGATCACCCGGTGGATAGGGACTGTATTTTAATCATCTTTATAACCACATCCCTTGTACCTTCAGTCCAGGGTCTAGCATCCAAATGTGTTTACTAGATACCTGATTCATAAGTGGGTTTGCAAATGCTTGGATGCGTGAAAAATATGGTTCCCCCATTTTCAAGATATTCAAAAAAATACCAAGATGGTAAGTGACTTGCTCCGGGTCACACAGTTTGTAAGAGATCAAGTCGGAAAGCTAGGCTCTCTGAGTTGACACTTTGCTTTGGATTTTACCCAAAGAAGAGAGCAGGCAGGAGAAACATGGGGAAAGGGGGAGCAAGAGCTGAGGGAAGATAAAGGAAGAGAGAAGACGGGGAATAAGCAGGGACCTTACCGGTTGACTGGGTCATATTGCCTGAAGGGAAGAAAACAAATGCAGTAGGGATTTCCTCACTTGGAGTCCCGGGGTAGAGCATGACGACATGGTAAAGGCACATCAAAAGCCAGCCTCTCTCGGGAGGGAAGCACGCCTCAGAGCCCGCTTGGCGCTCTCAGCTGTCTGAACTCCAGAGCTGCTCTGAGTCACTTTCCCGCTGGCAGATTCCCGACACAGATACTCTCTCTGGGTAATGGATCCTTCTGTAAGAAAGATCATTTAAGAAAACCAGACCAGTAAAGCACAAGCTGCTTGTGTTTGCCGGGAACAGAAACAAGTGTGTCTTTTCCTTTAAATCGTTCTCATGTGACTTTAAACCTTCCTGCTTGCACAACCTGAAAGGGAATTATGAGACCCAGATTTTTTTTTTTTTTTAATCATTCTGCAGCTTTAAAGTTTGGCTGCCTTATTCATTTAGTGGGGAGAATGTGGGCAGGGTTGCATGATATAAAGTAAGCAACAAGGCCATGATATTCATCTCAGGCCACAACTGACAGCACGGAGCCATGATGACCAGAAATCACAGAGCTCTCCTCCCTGGGCAGGTGGCAAAGGCCGGTAGCTGGTGGTCTTAGCCACACCTTGCAGGCAGGCTAGTGCCCATTTGAAGGAGGAGCTATTTTGAGCACAGACCTATAGCAGGCGTTAGGGTCAAAACCAACCCAGGGGGTATGGAGCGCAGCAATAACCTAGACGGACTGTAGCCCAAGGCAGCCATGTTTGTTAAGTACCTACCACGCACCAGACCCTGGGCTGGGCTGTTCCATTTCCATTATCTTTAGGTCATTTTGTTTCATATCATTTCATCCTTCCAACAGCCCTCTGAGGTAGGGATGCTGACCCACCATTACAGATGGTGAAACTGGGTCTCAGGAACAAGTACCTTTCAAATGCACCCTGCTAATAAATGCAAAGCCAGAATTCCCTCCTGTTCACTTTGCACTCCACCGTTCGTTGTCTACCCCAGCAAGCATCACCTTTGCCATTCTGAGGATCCACCTAAACTCCTATGGGAGCAGACGAAGGAGAAATAAAGATGAAATCTCTGCAGCCTGGGAAGCATAGTGTGGGTGTGTGCCTGTCTGGACTCCCCTGGGAAGCAGTTCAGTGACTCTGTGCTGCCTTCCCAAGACCCCGCAGCCAGAATGGGAAGATGTAGACCACAGGGGAAAGGGAGGAAGGCAGCCCCTGCTCTGCGGCTAATGAGGTGTAACCACTGCACCCCAGGCACCGAGCCCTCCAAGGTCTCTGGAACCTCACGGCAGGTCCACTAAAGCTGCAAATCCGAGTGGCCATAGTATATTTTCAAAGGCTTAGCCAGCTCAGTAAGATGAATGCCCTAGAATCTTCACTAATTCTGTGAGGTCTGTTTCCAAGACATGGGGCTTAGAGTCCAAGAATCTTACTGAATATCATCTGGGCTGCTTAACAGAGGAAAATCACAGCAAGTTCAAGGTGTCGGTGACTGTGATGGAAATGGGCTCCAGTGAGCATGAAATTAAATCAAATAAAAGCGTGGAAAACCTTGAAAAACCCCTTCCTGTCTTAAATGAAAACCACAGAAAATGTATGTGAATAATTCCTTGATGTCCAGTTTTTTTCTATCCAAGTAAATCCTTTCAAAGGGTTGGAAGAGTTAGGGATAGCATGTGGCCGTGCAAATACACCCTCACATGTAAATAATTAACACAATATCTCTACTTTCAAAATTATTTTTACTACCACATTTACCTAAACCATTTTTTTTAAAAGAAGTCCTTGGTTTTCTTATGATGGAATATAATCCATGGCATTGAAACAAACATACATAAAACACATTGTGGATAATCACACATGTTAAATCTTGAGTCAGTATGAACAAAAAGATGGTAATATGATATTTTTTTGATGCTGAATCGTAGTGGGTCTATTTCATGATACTTTGCAGGTTTCTGAGGTGGATGATGGAATTTCTTTTTAAAGATTTTATTTTTAAGTAATATCTACCCCCAATACAGAGATTGAACTCACAACCCCAAGATCAAGAGTCACACGTTCCACTGACTGAGCCAGACAAGCGCCCTGGATGATGAAATTTTAATCCCATGAACTCTCCTATGCCAAGGAGGGTAAGGATACATAGAAATCTGTTCTGTTTCATCCAACAAACATTTGCTGAACACATATCAACCATACACGTATCAGGAACTGTATCAAGTATTAGAAAGAATCAAGGTTGAACAAGTCAAATCACTGTTCACCACCCTGCGATTCACAATCGGGGGTGGGGGTGGAATAAAATTGCAGGCATCAATTTTAAGTGATACATTTTCTCAAATCTCTGGAATCAGGATGCAATTACAATCCACAATATGTCAAAATATAATTGACACCACTTATTCTTTCTCAATGGCGCATAAAATAAGGGAATAGCTACTATCCATGATAATGAAGTTTAGATTCGATGAAATATGATAATTATTGCACAAGACAGAACATAGTGCTGAAACAAAGAGGTCCAAAATTTCCTTTCAAGCCGAAATGTACCATCCCGTCCCTGGAAGAGTAGCTGTGGTTGAAGAACTTATGTCCAAGTGGGTAATTAAGGGTAAATAAGATAGACGTACTTATAAATTGTTTTGTTCATAATAACAAAACAATAAAAATGCACTGCTATTTTATGTAACTTTAATTAATAATAATGGGTATTACATAATTCATTTCTATTTACTTCACTTCCTTGAAATTTTTCAGGATCCCCTCTCCTTTGGTCACAATAAAATGGCTGTAAATTTGTTTTATGTACCTGCTGATAATATGCACATTGAGAGCAGTGTTAGTTTCCAGAATTTGGTCTTTCACCCAAATATTCAATTTTGTCTTGAGTGCATGGCTCACAGTTATTACTCAGTCCATGGGCCACTGATTTCCTAGAGATGAATACTATTAATGCTTTTTTTTAATAGCATTTTATTTTATTTTTTAAGTAGGCTCCATGCCCAATGTGGGGCTCAAACTCACGACCCTGATCAAGAGTTGCACACTCTACTGGCTGAACCAGCCAGTCACCCCTAGAACCACGTGAATGCTTATGGGACAAACAACAAACACAACATTGGGGTACCATTTTTTCAATATTTTCAGTCTAGTGTATCCGACAGGTATCTCTCAACGAACAAATCTTGCCACTGGCTTTCTTCTGCTCATGTCCTCTATACACCCCATGCTTTGGCCACAGCAGCTTGCTGCAACTCCCTCACCCTGTCTTCTTGTACCATCCGTGCCTCCTTGTCTTCTCTTCTGCATTTTGTTTTCTTTTGCCTGGAGTGCACTTTCACTCTCTCTACACTTGGAAAGCTCTTGCTCAACTTTCAAAGCCCAGGTCTAACAACAGTGTCTTATCTTGGGCTTCCTGAGGAAAAAAGCCCTGAGATCAGGGCTTCAGACACTCATGTATTTGGGAAGTAGTCCCAAGGATTATGAAGAAGGACTGGAAAGAGCGTAATAGTAAAGGAGGGAAAGTCATGGCAAGGGTAAGTTATTGCTCTGTTCCACTCTGTGGCCAACTGGGGCTCCATCCCACAGGGATTTGCTCCCCATTGGTGATCTGTTGTCTCCTTGTCTCAAGGGGTGTTAATACCCTTGCTTTCCTAGACTGTGCATGTGTGCACTTTCTGGTGCAGAGAGTGAGAGACGCACGGTGCTCTCAGGTTATATCTGTATGACACTGGTTGCCATGGCTAATATCTATCTTCAATCTCACTGGTTGCTACAATGACTTCTTGATTTGCTCGGAATGAAAAGTAACATCCTTACAATGACACCTAAAGCTCTATAGCATGTGGTCCTGTTACCTGTCTGGCCTCCTCTCCTCCTACTCTCCCTTCGTTCATTTTCTCCACCCGGCTGGCCTCCACCAGGCACATTCCTGCCCAGAATCTTTGTGCTGGCCATTGCTTCCACCTGAACACTTTCTCCTGACATCAGTTTGGCACCTCCCTCAGCTTGGCAAGACTCTGCTCAAATGCTACCTTCCCAACAGCTCTACACTGAAACTCCTATTTAAAACCTGCGCCACTCCACCACTCTGAGCACTTGGGATCCATATCCTGCTCTACTTTTTTTTTCTTGTTCCATAGCACTCAATCATCTCTAACAAATATATAATTAATTTATTATGTCTATTGTGTATTTTCTTTCCCCCTCTGCTAATATATAAGTTCTATCAGGGTAGGAACTTAGGCTTTTTTATTTATTGGAGTATCCCAAGCATGCAGAATAGTGTCTGGCACATAGTAGGTGTTCAATAAACATTTACTGAATTGAACGAAATATCTTGAAGTTTTGACATAACAAGATGCTTCATAATATAGAGGACATGTCGTTCATCCAAACATTGATAGAGCACCTACTATGTGATAGGTGTGGATAGCATGGACATGATCCCTGTCCTCAAGGAGGTCCCAGGCTAGTGTGGACACAGGCAGGCCCACAGACAATTACTGGCCAGAGTTATGAGCACTCTGACACAAGCATACACTTGTGGCTATAGGGTCACAGAGGAGGGGGTTTATGTGGATAGTCAGGAAGATATAACAAAGGACACAACACTGAAGCTGGCTTTTCATATAGAAAGGGAGCTACCTAGGGGCGCCTGGGTGACTGAGTCAGATAAGTGTCCAACTTCGGCTCAGGTCATGATCTCATGGCTGGTAAGTTCAAGCTGCTGTGCTGACAGCTCAGAGCCTGGAGCCTGCTTCAGATTCTGTGTGTGTGTCTCTCTCTGCCCCTAACCCACTTGCGCTCTGTTTGTGTGTGTGTGTGTGTGTGTGTGTGTGTGTGAATAATAAATAAACCTTAAAGATTCTCTTATGATTTGTTTCCCTCTCTTAAAAAAAGAATGAAAGTGAGCTACCTAGACAATAAGGACATTGGACTGGATTTTATGTACACACACTCAATCATGTGTGAGCTATAGAACTGAGAGGTTTACACTTCATCTTAAACAGCCCTTCAGAATAAACACAGAATGAACTTTTTCTTTCAACTTGGTTATTTGCCTTCTTCCTAGCCTCAATTCCCTCCAAAAGTATAGGCAGTGCACAAAATAAATAGGCAGGCAATAGAACTTCATACATTTTCATATATCTCTTTCAGTAATGAGAAAGGACTTTGGGAATCTATTTAAGTTTATAATTTTTCCTATCTCTGTTGGGATGTGTACTTTTTGTCAGGATCATAATGCAACTGTTATATATGTGTGTGTGTGCATATATATATATGTATATTTATTTATATAGTTCTCATTTAAAATATCCATTGATTACATGTTTATAAAGTAAGTTTTCTGTATTCAATTAAAAGAAAAATCTCTGACTTTATTCTTTGTAGTTGGTTTACTCATTCAACAAAAAATTGTTAAGTGATTATTATGTGCCAGGCATTGTGCTACGTGCGAGGGATGCAAAGAGGAACAGAAACATGGGGCACCTGGGTGGCTCAGCTGGTTGAGCATCTGATTCATGATTTCAGCTCAGGTCATGATTCCAGGGTCATGGGATTGAGCCCTGCATCAGGCTCCCTGCTGAGCTCGGAGCCTGCTCAGGATTCTCTCTCTCTCTTTCTCTCTCTGCCCTTCTCCCACTTGCATGTGCACATGCTCTGTCTTTAAAAAAGAAAAAAAGAAACATGTTCCCTGCCCTTAAGAAGACTTTAGTCTAGTGCCATACTCAGACCTGTGAAAAATAAGAACACTGAAATGTTACATGTAGTGCAAAAGAAAGATTTAGGGCAACAGTCACAAGCTGCAGGTCAGATGCAGCCCACATAAGTGTTTGTTTGGCTCAATAGTGTTTTGTTTTTTTTTTTAATTTGAATTGTTTTTCACAAATTAATCTTGATTTCTGGCTTGTCTTAAAAGAAAAATCAGAAGATCTGGTAACTCTGTTGCCAAAATGGCAACAGTCGACTAAAGCTGAGTCAGAACCGGCTCTTTCAGAGGGAAAGAGAGAGGGGGGGGTGAGAGAGCGGCAGAGCGCCCCAGAATGTGGATGGGCTGGGAGTGGGGGAAGGGTTGCCGATTCCAGGCAGAGGGAATATTTTGTTTATGGCCCGTCCTTAACTAAGCAGCCAACCATACACAACCCCATGCAAACTTCCACAATTCCAACCCCGTTTTGTCCACAACAATGTTCCTAAATGTCCATGAAATGAATAAGAATGTGATGAAAGAATTTTACCTCTGGAGGAGATTATTTCATAGGTCGTTTTATAAATGAAGAAGCAACAGTCTAGAGAGGTTGAGTAATTTGCCCGATGTAGGGCTGACATGAGCCTGTAGCTGTTAACAGATTGTACTAAGGGCCTGAGGAAACAGAGGGGACTTGAAACACAGAGCAGTATAGTGGGCATCTGTTGTTTTACTTACCCAGCCTCCATTCTTCCTCTCTCTGGAAACAGTACCCTTATTTTGCTTGGGGAGCCACCGCTCCTCCTTATTCCACGTGATGCTGGTGGAATTGAGTCCACCTGGCTTCTTGGATGGCACGTGACCCAAGCCTGGCCAGCTATACCCATCCTCCCGGAGCTGTTAAGAAAGAGGCATAATCCTTTCAGTGGGGGTTGCTGAGAAGAAAAAATGCAATTCTAAATGATGCTATTAGAACCTAACCTAAGATAGCACGATGTCAGGAAAAAACGATAAGCTACCGTTCCTTGGGTAAATTGCTCAACTATTCTGAACCTCAGTTACTACATCTGTAAGTGGAAATAATAATTCCTTACCTCAAAGAGCTATAAGGAAATAATGTATGTAAAATGGCTGGCACACAGTAGGAGCTCATTAATATTGGCATCTTTTCTTTCCCTTCCAAATAATGTCAGATGGATGTAACATTACTGTAATTAAAATGTAAGAAGTGCATTGGCAGACGTTCCTTACAGCATATTGAGAACAGCTTTTTCAGTAGCTACCTTATGTGATTTCAGGGAACTGGGGAGGGAAAATAAAATAAAATGCAGCTTGTTTTCCTGGAACAATTCAAGCCATATCCACTGCCTGCCAAGTGTAGCCCATAAGTAAGTCTACGTCTGCATTCATCTATTATCTCACCTCTGTATAGATAAAGTGGTTTTCCTATCTCATCACTGGCCATTTTATTTTTCAAATGGGAACTCTTTTGAATCCCTGGCAGTCATTTAGCTGACAGCTCGGATCATAACATAACAATAACATTAGTGAGCAGTTGTGTGACTGCTTTTAAAGCACTTTACAAATCTGAGCTAATTAGCATGAATGCTAACATGCTAGCTTTTTACGGATTAATATTGCAATTATACTTTGCTTTTTCAATAAAAATGCAGTGATCTTTTTTCACCAGAAATGGGGAGAAACGAAACCATAAACTGCCTCTCCAATGGATTCAAACACAATGTAGTTAAAATGTGAGACACTTTACTGACTGAACGTTCCTCTAACAACATTTGTGAGGATTTGCAGATATGGCACCTCTTACTAATTCTGTTTTAGTACCAACGAAGGAAATAGAGTGTATTAATGGGGGACAGAAAAAGAATTTGTTAACCCAAGATAAGTTTCCAACCTTCAAAATATACTTTCTACTCACTTCTAGACTTAAGCACCTCAAAGAGATCAGAAAAAGTATCTGGTTATAATTTACTCTTAAACCAAATGAGAAGATACCAGTTCACATAGTATTCCAAAAGACCCTATTCTTTTTGTTGTGAATTAGAATATAATAGAGTGAGGTATAGAGGGATAAAGACTTGGATTGAAATCTCACCTCTAGTACTCAGCTGTATAACTGTAACTCTATGAATTTTGTTTTCCTTGCCTCTAAAATGAGGTGGGGGCGGGGGGTAAGGGGTGATAATATTTACTTTGCAGATTTCCTGGGAAGCCCAAAAGTGATTCTATCCTACACAATATCTGGGATATGGGAGGTGATCATACTAGCCATGACCCATCCTCTCTGTTTGTAAGTCATCCTCTTCCCTTTCTACTCTAAAGTTATTCTGACATTCATTCGATTTCAGTTTATGGAAAGCAGAGCATCATAATGAACTAAAATGTTCTTCTCATGTTTGTGTTAGCTATTACAAATAACTAAATTTACAGGGATTGGAATAATTACAAAAGTTCATTTTGATGCGAAAAATCTAAACATAGGATAATTCAAAAACTTTCTTTTAATATACTAGGAAATTGTAGAGATATGGCAGTTAAATTTTGTTATTTTGTCCTCTGTTCTTTGTACCAACTTAGCAAAAAGTGATAGGAGGAGGTATGACAGTGGAGAGGATGCCTGGGTCAGTTAGAAGGCTGTCTTGAGCACACTTAAATTGTTTCATTCATTCATTCATTCATCACTTCAATATTTATTGAGCATCTATGACGTGTCAGACACCATGCTGAATGTTGGTGGTATAGGGACTAGTATGCAGACTAGCAGATATAGCCTTTGTCCTTAAAGAATTCATAGTTCAGAGCTAGAAGCAGACAAGTGAATAAACAGTTATAGTAATGTGAGTTGATAAATGCTAAGGTACATGAATACTTTAAAAAAAATTTTTTTAATTTATTTTGAGAGAGAGAGAGCATGAGCAGGGGGAGGGGCAGAGGGAGAGAGACAGAGTTCAAGCAGGTTGCACGCTCAGCGTGGAGCCTGATGCAGAGCTGTAACCCACCAACCATGGTGAGATCATGACCTGAGCCAAAATCAAGAGTCAGCACTTAACCCACTGGGCCACCCAGGTGCCCCTAAGGTAGATGAATACTTAAGGCCAATATCTAATTTCTTGAGAAGTCAAAATTTCTTTGAGAGAAATGGTGTTTATCTTTCACAGTTCCTAACATGATTTGTAGAGGGTGAGCACTCAGTAAAGGGTCAAAAGACCCAGATTCTGGTCCTAGCTCTGTCTTTGACTAGCTATATATCCTTTGATAGTCATTTCAATCTTTTTTTTTTAATTTTTTAATGTTTATTCATTTTTGAGAGAGAGAGAGAGAGAGAGAGAGAGAGAGAGAGACAGAGCCTGAGTGGGGGAGGGGCAGAGAGAGAGAGGGAGACGCAGAATCCGAATCAGGCTCCAGGCTCTGAGCTGTCAGCACAGAGCCCAACGCAGGGCTCGAACTCAGGAACCGTGAGATCATGACCTGAGCTGAAGTCGGACACTTAACCGACTGAGCCACCCAGGCGCCCCAGTCATTTCAATTTTCTGAGCCTGTTCCTTCATCTGTAAAATGTGACTGATGACACCAGTCCTTACTGGGTTATTGTAAAGATCAATGGTTATGAATGTGAATTTTTATTTAATTATAAAGATCTCTGTAAAATCAGTTACATTCTTAAATATTTTTTGAATTTTAAAATAGAAACTGTTTAGTACTTCATATAATCGCTGAATGAGCCTTTTCCTTAAAGAAAAAAGAAAAGGAAAGGAAAGGAAAAAAAGAAAACCAGCAGCAGGTAAGGGTCTTTCATTGTTGTCACCTTTCATTGTTCAAAGCAGGTCTGGTTTGAACTTTTCAGCACTCCAGATACTTACCATTATTCCCATTTTACCAATGAGACAAGTGAGGAGCCAAGAATTTGTCCGAGGGCACAATCTCTTCAAAGAAAGCCTAAACTGCTTCCAAAGGACTTTACACACTGGGACCAACGAACCAAGGTGCACATTACTGTGGTCTTTTTTTTCTCTGGAGGCCCCGCCTCCACTGCACGGAAGGGGCTGGACGAGGCTTCAACTCCGCCCCGTGACGCCTGAGACCCCACCCCAATCCTTCCACCTCTCGCGGGATCTCTCGGGAGGACGGATGGGTTTAGGTCCCATCATGGCGGCTGAAGAGGCGGATGTGGATGTTGAAGGGGACGTGGTACCATCCACGGCACAGCCAGGGTGAGGCGTGGAGACCGAGTGTCGCTGGGATGGGGAGGAGCGCGGGTGCGAGGAGAGTAACCTGGAAAGGCTGCGGGTCCGTCAAGGAACAGGGAAGCGGAAGACCATCCGCTGGGCCAGGGTCTCCTGGTGGCCAGGGAGGCGCCGCGCCCATCCCGCCTGTAAGATACACCTGAGTTCCGCGGGCGGGGACCTGAGGCCAGTGTCGGACGGCTGTTTAACCTTTTACCGGGATGTTGCGAGGGCGCCGACTTTGCCTAGCACATTGCACTCTCTGCAACAATTAGATTCCTTCTTCCTTTAGCTCCACCGCAGAATCTCGCCAGAATCCGCCCACTTGCCCCCTCCGGACAATAACTAAGACAAGGGCGAACTCTGGGTGGGACCTGAGCTCTAGAATCCTTAATTCTGTCGCTTGTAAGCCGTGTGACCTTGGGCGTGTCGTTTCATCCCTACTGACCATAGGTTTCACTTGGGGTTAGTTGTGAAAAACTTCCTGAAAGGCAGCTTGACTTGAAGGGATAGGACTTTAGGACAGCTCTGGGTTCTCCTGCATCGGCCGGACTTGCCAGTTGCTAGCAGTGTGACTGACCTTGGGCCAGACATCTAACTTGCCTGAGCTTCAGACAGCTCATGTGTAAACTGACAGTCATGGTGTGTGCCTCATGTGGTTGTTCTGAACATCAGATGAAGTAATCATGGGATGTGCTGTAGCATACAGTACAAGCTATGTAAATGTTTTATTCTTCACTGTCTCCTTACCCCCGTGGAAGGTACTATGTGGACCTAGTGAGGGGTCATTAATACTTGCAGATTCTTGGAGAACAGGCCAATGTGGTTTTAAGCAACAATCTCCAGCTTGAGAGATCTAGCCTTTTGGCTGCTTGCTTTCCAAGTAAGAAATTGATACGTACTATTTTTAAAATGTGCTTCCCCAGTCACCTTTTGGAAGTGGAAGAGGCATAGACGGGTCGGGAATCAGGTCAGGAATAGGAAGACCTCAGTTCTAAACTCAGCCAGTTATGTTGCTTATAAATGCCAACAGCCTCCTTAGAAGTCTGTTAGGTTGAGTGAACCATGTGGATTTGCTAGTCTTAGACCATTTCTTGACTTAAAAAATGGCAATTTCATATGGTCCAAAGTAATATTAGGGCCTCTGTAAATTTTGGAGAACAGTACCAACCTTGCCAGTGAGGGATTAAGATAGTGCGTCTAAAATTCTACTGAACACTAAAGCAGTATAAAAATGTGAGGAGTAATTAAATTCATATAGTCATTCTTTCCCAAACTATTAGGCAAAACTGTACAGATGAGTAAGGAGCCTTTAATAACAATCATTGTTCGTATTTGGGTAGATCAAGTTAATTTTGACCAAGTGCTCTTGCATGGATGACTTAATTTACTTGTCCCAATAAGTCCATGTGATGAGCAAGGGATACTTATCTGCAGTCCAGAGAGAAGTGAGTTGGCCTCGGAAACTCAAAATATCTGAGAGCATTGGCTCTACCCCTTTACCATAGGTTGTTTATTTTTCTGATTGTGTTTAATTTTTCTGCCTTTTTCCTTTCTCTTGCTAATGTGCTTGAGCCTTGGGTCTGCTAGTGACATCTATGATCATCTTAGATTCATGCAAGCAGGACTACAAAAGTTACTGGTTCCTGATGGTCAGAGCCATTGCCTTACCCAACTCCAAGGAGCATCATTAACATTATATTCTGCTGAGTGGTGTTCCCTGATGTTGGAGCTCCAGGCGTATGGAATGTAGTGTGAATGGTGCCCCTTGAAGTATGTTGTTACAGCTAATGACAACGTCTGTGGAACCGTTGAGGATTAATTGAAAACACACTTCTAAGTACTTGCTAAACTCTAGCTACCAAAGTTAGAAGGTGGCATTGAAACTCTGGCTTCCCTTTTACTTCTACCTTTCGTTTTCATCTTCCTTTTCTTCTTCTTCTGCTTGTCCTTAAAGTGTTCCATGGGGTTTTGTCATCAGACAAAACTAACAAAAACTAACACTAGCCACGCAGCCCCTGGTTATGCCATCTCTCAAGATTTAAAATTGCTCTCTGGTAGATTGGAACGTGTAAAATATTGCCAATGTTCAACCATTTTTTACCATAAAAAAAAAAAATGACAGTTATTTCAAGTTACACCTTAAAACATGCTGATGTTTCCCAAATCCGTCACCAACTCACATCTCTCCTGAGCTTGAGATCCATTTATCTAGTTCTCTGAATCTGTTTTTGGATGTTTCATAAGCACCTCAATCTCAGCTTACAAACTTTTCCCAGCACACCTGCCATCTGCCTCTCCAAGTTCCCTAGTTCAATAAATGGCACCATCCACTCAGTAATTCAAGGCACAGACCTAGACTTTATCCCTTTTCCTTACCTCTCTTCTTTCACTCCTTCTGTCCTGTTGGTTGCTAAAGGTCTGTTGATTCTAAGTATCCTCTCAAGTTTATTCACTTCTTCCTGTTCATACTGCTTGTTCCCTAGGTCTAAATTACTGTCACCTCTCTTAATATTTAATCACTCACTCTCAACTTGTCTCTTTGTCCCCCTTCTATTCCTTACTGAAGTTAGATCAGTCTTTCTTACATCCAAATCTGATCATGCTGTTCCCTCAGTCCCTAATTTGGTTTATGATAAAATTCTCATTCCGTAACTCTATAGACCTGGGTGACCCATGTTCCACCTATCTTGTTCATTCATTCAACAAATGTTGATTGAGCACCTTTTATATGGCAAGGCCTACATATATAGCAGTTATCAAAGTAACTCCTTGCTCTCCTAGAACTAACATTCTTATTGGGTGAGAGACAGTAAAACTTACATATGGGCCAGATGGGGATACATGGAAAAAGATAAGGGGAAGTGGATGACATGTCAGCTTTATCTTATGCACTTACCCAGGAAAAGTGGGTCTGAAACTACAGGACCTTAAGAGGTCAGCGTGGATATAGTGGAAGGACTGGATTTGAAAAGGGAGGAAGCCACAGGGTTGGCAACGAATTGAATGTCCATTGTGAGGAAATAAGGGCAGGCTCAGATTTCTGGCTTGGGCAACTAGGGGAATTAATATGTTTTGAGATAGGGAATAATGGAAGAGTAGCAGATTTGGGTGGAATTTCTCAACTAAGATTTAAACATGTTAATTTATGCCTACCTGTGGAGATTCAGGTAGGTGTCCAGATGTATACACCAGAGGTGTGGAAGTTGGTAATCCTTATGGAGGAACACTGTAAAAAGATACCTGCATTGAACCTGAAGTGATACTAGTCCCACCTCCTGCACCCTTGGCAGACTTCCTTACTCAAAGGTTTCCTTCTGCTGATACAAGTCTCAGAATCCTTTGGAATGCTACCAAATCACAGTTAACACCTGAGTTAAAACCTTTTTGCCATCAACAGCAGAGAGAAATTAATTGCTTTTAGTTCATTGTACGTAATCCATTAGTCCCACAATTTATAACTACTGTAGAACTAATTGAGGATTCAAAAGTATAAACCTGTAGATAGGTTTTTGCAGCCTAAGGTACAAAATTCTTACCTCTAGAGTAGGTCTGGGAAAAGTCAGTAATTTTCTAGGAAACTATAACTTCAAGGCATAAAAAAGCAAATATTAAATTTAATTATATCCTAGATTGGGCCTTCTAAAATTTAACTGTTTGGCTTTTTTGCATAAGAAGTGAACAATGTGACTTCAGAGAGTTTTTAATAGTTTGGTGAAAGGAGTGAGAATTAACAGTTTAGTCCCCGTGGATGTAGAAAAACCCCCAGATAACCCAAGTTAATTTTTTTTTTATTATATAAGTTGTTATTAAAACATCAAGTTTTCTGTTCTCTTTACTGTGAGTATTTTCTATTTTGGTTCTTTGATCCACTGTTTTGTTGTTTCATTTTGAGGATGGTGCTGCTGTTGATGGCCTTTATGCTTTAGATATAACTAAAAGAATTAATTGTAAGGTTGAATTCCTGTATTCATATGCATGCACATCAAAAGAACTCTGAAGTGTTAGTTCATAGCCATAGAGCATGTTGTGGTTGCTGCTGCGGGGTATTTGTTTTCTCTTGAAGTTGTTTACTCTTGGCAAACAGAAGTGAACAGACTAGCTGCTTAGCGGTTGAAATAGGGTGGCTTAACGCCACTGTATATAACACAGGTTAAAGAAATAGAGCAGGCATTTCTGCACTGGTAAGTCTGTTTGTTAAGGGAAGAAGGGAACAAAATATTTGCGTAACATCTATACCCTGCCAGTCACTGTGCTGTGTAAATTACTTTCATTAACTGGCATAATATCCCTTTTTTTTTTTTTTTTTACCCATTTTCTTAATTATTACAGAAACAATGAAAATACAGCGTCTGTTTTACAAGATCACTATCTTGATTCATCATGGAGAGCTGAGAATGGTCTTATTGTAAGTATTTTATGAAAATATCAGGTGCATTAAGCTACTACTTATTGCCCGGGTACCTCTTTTCTTGCTTGGTGGTTCTCAGCAGTTGCAGAGGTAATATACTGAAACATTTTTCTTGCTTTAAAAATAGGGGCACCTGGGTGGCTCAGTCTGTTAAGTGTCCAACTTTGGCTCAGGTCATGATCTCACAGCTGAGGGGTTCAAGCCCTGCTCGGGCTCTGTGCTGACAGCTCAAAGCCAGGAGCCTGCTTTGGATTCTGTGTCTCCCTCTCTCTGCTCCTCCCCCACTTGCACTCTCTCTCTCTCTCAAAAAATAAATAAACATTAAAAAAGAGAAAAGAAACTTAGTCTTAACTTCTTTTGACTTTGAAAAACGGCCTGTTGAGAAACAACTTTGGAGCCAGCTAGATTTAGGTATATATCCTTGCCCTACCACTTACCAGATTTTTGAACCTCAGTTTCTTTTAAAATATGGGGATCGTTGCAGGGTTCATTTTTTTCATTTAGCAGTTATTTATTGAGTACTTACTGTGTGCCACACACTAGGCCAGGTTCAGGGGAAACGTAATTGAGACATAGTCTTGCTCACAAGAAGCTTGTATTCTAAAAGGGAGTCAGGTGATAAATAAGTAGGCTAATTAATTATAGACTGTGAAGAACATAAGATGATGGCTGAGAGTAATGGGGTGAGCCTATTTTAGATGAAGGTGTCTTTGAAGGAAACTGAGAAGGTGACAGTTAAGTTGACAAGTAACAAAGAGGAGTAGATACATGAGGAGTTGAGGAAAAACATTCTAGGCGGAAGGAATAGCAGTACAGAGGCTCTGTTTGAAAGCCAGTATCTAGAATGTAGTGGGAAAGCGGGGAATGGCAGGGTTGGAGAGGCAGACCAGAGCTCTGTCATGTTTGTATGAAGCAAGAGTAGCACCAGAGAGACCAGTTGGGAAACATTGGTGGCAACCTAAGCAAGAGTAGATGGTGGTATGGCCTGAGGTTGTGGCAGAGGTGTCAGATTTTAATTATGTTTTGGACATAGAACTGCTGGGTAGATCGGATATGGGATTGAGAAAAAAGGGAGGAATCCAGGATGATTCCTAGGTTGAATAAGTAGGTGACTAATAATGCTGGGTACAAAGCTGGGAACACGGGAGAAGCAGGTGAAGGTATATGTTAGTGAGTTTTGAATATGTTAATTTTGAGAAGCCTGCTAGATATCCACGTGGACATTTTGAGTAGACAGTTGGATATAACAGTCTAGATGGAGCCTGGAGAAGAGACCTGAGCTGAAATTTTTTAAGTTTTGAGAGTTGAAAATGAGTATGATCCTTTAAGGAGAGATTGTGGCGTAAGGGAAAAAAGTGTGGTGAGTTTTGGAAATAGGTGAAATATCTAGCAACATGCTTGCTACCTGATAACTTTTCGTACATGACAGCCATTATGACTTTATCATGGGCAAGGAGCCTGAGCCTTGGAATCCAGCAGTCTTGTGTACCAACTCTCTACTCGTCCACTTGAAACATTAGCGGGGCCATGGATGCATCAGTGAAGTAATAACACCTATCTCACAGTGTTATCGTGGGAATCAGAGATATGTCTGTGCTTAGTAAATGGTAGCTTTTATTATTTGTAATCCTTGTATCATGTATTTCATTTAACAAGACATAGAAGATAATTTCAAAAAGCGTAAATAAAAAGAAAAATATTTATTTTTTAATAGCCTTGGACTCTGGATAGCACCATCAGTGAAGAGAACAGAGCTGTCATTCAGAAGATGTTGTTGGAAGAAGAGTATCCTTTAATGATCATGAGGAAAGTAAAACTTTCAGGGTTAAAAACCTGTAAATGCAAGACTTACAAAAGAGACCACTGTTATTACTAGATGGATCTTGTTTGGCCCCAGACTGCAGTTACATAATGTGTTATCTACCTATGCAGAAAGCCTCATTTTATTCCTTTGGTTCTGTTTTACTGCAGAGTTTGAGATCTGACTCAGTATGTTTGAGTTTCTTTTGTCAGCCAACTCTTTATACTATCTGAATGTTGAATAGAAATTATAGGATGTTTTACGTCAGCTGGAACCTTTAATCCATGTCCAAGATCATTGAGTCCAGGCCTTTATCTTCAGTTATAGAAGCTAAAACCCAGAGATGTGAACTTACCCAGGGACACAGAATTAGAATATGTAAAAGTTCTCACTTCTTACTCCACCACTTTACAGATGTTACATGGTAGGAATCTAAGTAAAAAGCAAAAAAACAAAAAACTGCAGGTTGAAGATTTTTTTTCCCTCAGAAGTCGTAGATCTTTATCCACAGTTTAGCCACTAGCTTCTTGTCCGTGGTTAAATTTGATGATGGCAATTTAACTTCTTTGGGACTCTGCTTTCTTGTATGTAAAATGAAAGGATTGAACAAAATGATTTCTGGTTTTATGATTTTTAAAGATTATTAATAATAGTCTGATAAACGGGTTTATTTTTAACTCTCTCATCTGTATTTTATGGATATCTACCTCCTTGTTAAGCCAGAATTTCTCTGTTCCCTTTATTCAGTTATTGCTATGTTGATTTCAGAGTGTCTGTGTACCTTTAGTTATCCTAGGTTAACTCCTTTTAGGCTTTCTTATTCTCTTACTTTCCCCAACATCATAGCTACAGCCTAGATCATTGCTTTTCAATAGAAAAATAGTGCAAGGCACATATATCATTTTAAATTTTCTAGTAGCCACATTTAAATCAGGTAAAATTAATTTTATTAAGATATTTGATTTAACCCACTATATTTAAGATAACATTTCAGCATTTAATCAATAGAAAAACATTACTGAGATATTTTACAATCTTTGTTTATATGTGGCTATCGGCTAATGCATTGAACCTTGCAATTCTCAATGAATATTTAAGTGGTCATTGGCTCACTTCCAGGTACGGAAACAAATAATGAGAGTGAAAGCTGTGTGAACTTTCAGAGGACAGGGATGTTTGTTTTCTTGTATCTTGGTCCTCAGCTCCTAGTACCTAGCGTAGTTCCTGACATACAAGATACATAGTCCATATTTGTTAAGGGAAGAACATCTCAGACTAATCTAAGAGTATTACAATGGGCCAGTTTTAAGAAGTTTGAGAGGGAGGGTCCGTAGCAGATTTGACCTAAGTTAATTAAGGTAGAGAACAACCCTGAATTCTGTTCCCTTTAGAACTATGAAATCATACTCCCCAGTTAATCCTGGACAACCAATCAAATTCATCTATTACATTTCCCATATGTTTTAAGAAAAAATTATTTAAATGAAACATTTAAGGCTACATTCTTCTCTTAGCCACTTCTATCTAATAGGGAATATAGGAGAAGCTAATATTTTTGTAGCACACATTTTGTGCAGGTGCTATGTTTGATTTCACATGTAATATTTAATCCATATAACAGCCTTGTGAGGTATATTTTCAGAATAATTTTTGCAGACCTGGAAGGGTTTTAAGAAGAACTAGTTTAGCTAAGGTTCAAGTGTGATTTTCATGATAATGAGTGCCTACTTAATATAAGTCACCTAAAAATTACATGATTTTATTATTGTTTAAAAAGTTTCTTTAATAATTACACAGGTATTACTTATCTAAAAAGTCACTTCCAGAAAATTTCTGGCTTGATCAAAAGGAAAGTGATAAAAAATACATGAAGAGGTAAAATTAATTTTTAATACTCTTAACAGTATGAACTGTATTTTTAAAAATGTGTTCCTAAGCTCCCTTATTTTCTTTTTCATGTGGTGCAGTCTACAGAAAACAGCAAAAATCATGTATGTACTTATATGTCTTATATTCTAAAATTATAGGAGAATTAAATAAAAATTATAGTTGGCCTGTGGAAAAACTCTTAACCTTGGGTTGTACAAAAATATAAAATCAAAATTTCTTATACAGATGTTGGAATGCCACAAGATAGTTTTATGATATTATTTATATGTCAGAATTTCTATTATGGTCCTGCATAAGCAATTCCATTAGGTTATGGAAAAGATGTTTTCCTAGGGATATGTGGGTAAATGTTTTAAAGCTGCTAATGTGTTAGGAATTGGCTTGATTTCTATTGTCCTGTCAGTTAATTTTCACTCATTTCAAACAAAAATTTAATTTGAATTTGTGGCCTTCAAAAATTATCTAGAGAAATTAAGTATTAATATTTTATAAATATTCTTTCCCTATAATTGAAGGAAATTTGATGTTATTTATTGTTTATAACCTTTCACGTTTGTGGTCCCACAAAGGGTAGACTTACAAAGGGTAGATTTACAATTGCCAAAGGTTTGAGCACTGAACAGACTTTGGCTTTTGTATTTCGCTGAATAAATAACAAAGAAAAATAATAAAGATTAATGGTTTGCTTGAATTAAATTAATGAGCTTCATCACTATTTTATTTTTAATTTCTTAAGGGACTGTGTTTCAGAAGTAATAAATGTAATGCCACAGTTTCTTCTTTTCTTGCTTGATATTTACATAGATTTACATGAAAGAATCAAAGAGATAATATTTCTGGAGCCAATTTAAACACTCATATACCTTTTGGGATTTGGAAATTTATTAACGTCTGCTGCTTTGTGTCCAGTGTAAGGAAGCCTGCTGGCTACCACATTGACTTCCTTTGATGTCTTTTAGTGTTATCTTCACTCAGACCCAAGGATTATGTCTTTTGAGGCTCCTATCATCCTGGGCTAGAGAAGTATACAAGACAGGGTAAATCTGCCCCCAGGTAGAGGCTGCAGCCTTCTTTTTCTTCTTCTTTTTAACTCTTAGACACAGTATTGAATTTAGCCTATGGCTATCTGTGTAACCTTTAGCTGCATAAATATGGAATGTTCCATTTCAGACTTTTTTTTTGCAATTCCTTTTTTTCCCTTCAGGGCACACTCTCCTACAAAACCAGCCAGTTACTCAGTAAAGTGGACGATAGAAGAAAAAGAGCTGTTTGAACAAGGGCTGGTAAATAGTGCAATTTTTAATTTATAGTAAAATAATTCTAGAAGCCAATATTAATAGAATTATAAGGTTAATTTGTAGAGACCAGAGATTTCTTTTTAATGATCACATCTTGAGTCTTTCTGTAGTGGCGATGTTGATAGTATAGCATGAGAGAATTCCTTTTAACTCGTGTCTAGATTACTAAAATATTAAAATAGATTTGGATCAATATTTTAGATAGTTTTCATCCTCCCCCCACTCTTTTTTGGTATTAGTAAAACCCAGGAAACTGAGCTCTGTCTGTATACATAACACCAACTACCTAGATTAAAAGGAAGAAAATACTTATCTGATGTTTTCTCTTGGGGGGAAAAAAAAACCCAGAAAAACAAAAAAACTTGTATATTTGGAACGGTCTGCATAATGAGCTGAGTTCTTTTTTATTCAGATATTTGGCATTGTGCACACAGTCCGAATATTTTTTTAGTGGATGTAGTGGAAGACCAGAAATACTTCTTTTGCATGAATGTTTCACTGAGATTTAAATGTCCACAGGTTACATAATAGAAAAAAAAAAGTACGCCAGTTTCTAATTCTGAAAATTCTCCTACTAACATGAAGAAACTTTTAAGAAAATATTTGGAAATTTTTTTCTATTAAGTGTAGGTTGTATCTTTTTCTTTAAGGTACATGTTACCCCATATGATGCTAATTTTGAAATGATATATACTTATATATAGGATATTTATGTAATATTTATGTGGGACTTATGAATGCAAATTGAAATGTCATTGTTAACATTTCTGCAGATGAGGGAAATAAAATGTATTTATATTTTTACAGTTATCACCATGACATCTATATATTCTGTGATGTCTTTGTATAAATAAATAAACTATCTTGAAGGTTTTATCTCCTCCTGAGGTTTTTATCCTGTACTGTTGATGTTTTTTATATTGGTATTTCATTCTGTTGCATGATTATCATTTTTATAACTGAACTTTAATTGACTAGTCACTTATTTAAGATTGCTGATTGCTTTGGTGTTTTGCCCCTTACTGAAGACTGTGTGTGTGTGTGTGTGTGTGTGTGTGTGTGTGTATGCATGCACACATATACACACCCAATAATGGGTTGTAAATTTTTAGATTATTGTTGACACTGGTGGTAATGATAGTGGCTTCATCTGCATGGCTCAAAATTCAAAGGGTATCTAAAGTTACAGGGTGTTAAGTCCCCCTATCACTCCTGTCTCTGCCTTTAGTTCTCATTGCCGGAGGCAACCATTGTCATCTGTTCTTTGTGTATGCTTCCAGAGATATTTTGTCCCTATATAAGCAAATATATATTTATTTATATATATAGATAGATAGATATCTACTTGTATACATAAACATATTTTAAACTTAGAATGTTTTCCCACAAAACTACATGGAACTATTGGTTGTATTCCCAGCCTTTTTAACCTGTTGATATAGTTTGTTTATACACTGAATTCTCTCAGGCTTTAGGGAAAGGAATTGTGTGGTACTGAATGATGAAGGAAGATTTTTCTTTCCCTTTTTTGGGCATAGAGCTCTCTTTCTTCTCTATTTTGAAATTGGTGAGTTTTTTCTTTGTTCCCCTTGTTAGTGTACCATCTCCAGTTTTCATAATGCCTAAGCTCCTACAGCCCCAATTGTCCAGATCTTTGCTGCCTCTAGAAGTGTTCCATGCTACGAAGTTATTCATTTGCCTTCATCCCACAATAAATATAACTAATTTTGCAGTAAGTTGCCCTCAGCTAGGTGTTAAGAGAAAAATTATTTAAGATAGTTGTTAATTATTTAATTTATACTTACTAAGAATTATCCTAGAAGTACGTTGAGTTTGGTTTTTTCTTAAGTTTATTTATTTATTTTAGGGAGGACGGGGCAGAGAGAGGGAGAGAGAATCTTAAGCAGGCTTTGCACTGTCAGCACGGAGCCCAATGTGGGACTCGAACTCATGAACCTGAGATCATGACCTGAACTGAAATCAAGAGTCAGAATCGTAACTGACCAGGCCACCAGGCACCCCAAAGTACTTTCAGTTTTAAGAAATGTTCATGTGTCAGATTTTCTCATGAATATCAGAAATAAGTATATAATTAATTTATTATTTGGGTCAGGTCTTGAAGATGATTTGCCACTGTAAGTCATGACCTGTAAATGTCATAACGTGACCTATAAATCTGGCCCTGAGATCAGCTTACCTGAGTTGTAGAACTACTGTGAAGATTTATACGTCAAGTAATAGAGTTGACACGTAAAAATTCCTTTTAGCTTTAAAATTGTACTGCATTCCCAGGGGCATCTGGGTGGCTCAGTCGGTTAAGCATCTGACTTTTGGTTTTGGCTCAGGTCATGATCTCACACAGTTCATGAGTTCAAGCCCCACAGGCTATTAGCACAGAGCCTGCTTGGGATTCTCCCTCTCTCTCTGCCCCTACCCCCACTTGCACTGTCTCTGCCTCTCTCAAAATAAACTTAAAAGTTAGAACACCAAATCTAGTTTAAAAAAAATTTATTGCATTCCTTTCTGTACTTCAGAAACCTCCAGATCTCCCCCCTGGGTCTCATTTTTTTTCCCGTCACAGCTTCATTGTTCCCAGGCACACAGCCTTAAACAGTACAGGGCTACAGGAAGCTGTTGGTTGCAGGTCCTATCATTTGTGATTCAGTCTTGTAAGTCAGTTTACTGCCATGCCATGTAGAGTAAAAGTACTATGGGATAGGTAATGGGTATTGTAACCCATAGATCTGGGTTTAAAAAAAAAAAAGATATTTTGAAATCAGTGTCAGAATATAATCAGTTGATTCTATAAATGGGAAATGTAACCTCCCTTTTTTGAGGCATTTGTTTTTTAGATTGGGAACCTCATAATGTGCAATATGAATACATAGTGTTAAGAATATATAAGTGGTGCATCTTCCTTTCGAAAGCTGTAAAAACTAATTTTAAATCATTTTGGTCAGTTTTCAGAAGTCTAGATTCTAATGAGTTTAAGAATCTTAGCTATATATGAGACTTCATTGTGTGCTTTAGAAAATAAAGATGGGTTGTTCTTTTAGGTTTTTCTTAATGTGACAGTTGCTTGGAATATTAAGTTAATCAAAATCAATTTCTTTTCCATTTTGATAATATAGGCTAAATTTGGCCGAAGGTGGACCAAAATTGCAAAGCTAATTGGAAGTCGCACTGTTTTACAAGTTAAGAGTTATGCCAGGCAGTACTTTAAAAATAAGGTAAGCAGGATATAAATATCCTAGTCAGTAATAATAATTGCAATAAAAATTAGTAAGCAAAAGTAACTTTTTAATTGAGGCATTAAAGTCAATGTCTGAAGAAGTTTTTGTAATAAAAGTATTTTTTATTCATAAAGTACGTAACACATGTTTATCTTCTAAAATCTGAAGCATATCTTTAGTTTTTTGAGTATTGCTATTGGAAGTCATTGTTTCCTGGAAAATACCTTTTCTTCTTAAAGATTGGCTGCATTGTAGCTTTTAAGAATGATTAGAGCTTAGGGGCCATAAATGTTAACATGATGCTAAAATCTGTTTAATAGCAGTGAAACTTTTATAATTTTTATGTAAAATTATCTGAGAACTTCAGTAAGTTGCAGTGTTATGGTCTAGTGCTTTATCCTTTCAAGTAATCTATGCTATATTTAACCATGTAGTTTTGATGTTTAGAAAATTGTAATATGTTTTCTGCTTGAGTTCTGGGAACACAATTATACAGAATTTGAAAGGGTCTTAAGTGATACTTGGCTGTTTTCTTTTAATGCAAATAATAGGTTTTACCCTGTATACAAGATTTCTCTTAGTGTCATTTGAGCATAGGAAGTAGGTAATGGAATGGATTCATTATACATCAGTCATGTGCTCCGTCTTTAACCAAACAAAAACATTTACAGGGCAGCCCACCATGGCCAAGGTATTATGGAAGAGAATAAAGATTAACTTGGTTATTCGTACTTCCATGCTTCTCAGACTCAAACATGCACAACATCTTGCAGTGTTAATCTTTCTCAAAGATTTGGGGTGAAAGGATACACTGTGATGTTAAAAGAGACATTAATATGTTATGAAATATAAAATTTTATCTGAATTTTTAGGGTAAAAACAGGAGACTTCGAGTAAATAGCAAGATTGTTAAAAGCTATTCCAGGTTATATGTCCACATCTGTTTTTCTCTCCTCCTACCCTTTTGTTCTTTACACAGTAAGCCAGTTAACCTCAAGTACTGGATCCTGGGGTTCTATTGTGATACAGAATCACAATAAGCTCTTTTTTAGGAGCTGTCATCCTTGGGAATGTCAGTCATGTACAAGATTTTTCAAAAACCATTTATGTAAAGATTTTATTTTAAATCCTTTATACTCATTGACAGTTGTTTTCTTTTCCTTGACTAGATATTTATGTCTATAATAGCAGATATGGAAGATAATTTCATGCTTTAAATTATAAGCTGTATAATGCTGGAACTTTATTAAATGAACCTTTGAAAAATAGTTGTTTCTATTATCGCTGTATTTACCTTCAATTTACTAAATAAAGATATGTGACATAGATTCCTTTAAATAATGAGCTGTTTAGCTTTATAAAAAATGATCAGTGGAAGTATCTGACATTCTAAGAATTAAGCCATTAAAAATATTTTAATATCTTAAAGAATCCCTTTGTATGACAGTTTTTTTTTGTTTTTTGTTTTTGTTCATTCTCTGGTTGATCTACACCAGATTCCTGTTTTAAACTTAAAATGGAAAAACAAGTGTAGTTATACATAGGTCATGATTATTTGATTAATAAAATCACCAGACCATAAATGAGTCAAATATATTTATGGAAATTTGAAATGATGATATTTTACATTTAAAGTGCAGTTGTGAATCAGTCCTTAGAAGGAAAGCACAATAAAGGTATGCCATTGACATGTACTCGGTTTAATAATTGTATTTATCATATATGTACCAGTGGCTAAATTTTTAAATGTTAATATGGGGGTTTTATCTTGATTTTTAATAAGGTAAAATTAGATGGTCCAGAGAAGGGAACACCACATCAGAAGAGCAGCAGTGGTCTTCAGATTAAAAATGAAGATGAAGGCACAAAGGCCTGGACGCCATCAGGTTTAAGGGGACATGCTGATCCCAACTTGAATGCTATAAAAATTGAAAAGTTATCTGATGATGAAGAAGTAGACATTACAGATGAGGCAGATGAGGTGACTTCTCAAGCTCCTCCCAAAATTCCTGGCAGTGATGTCTTATTAAACATTCCTAATAGTAAAAGTCATGAAACCAGTCAAGGAGAATTTATTGCTTCTTACAACCAGGAAGATTCCATATCTAAATCTTCCAAGGAATATTTTGAGAATACAAAGCAGGGTGAAATGGAAGTACTTTCAAGCTCAGGAATTACATTTTGGACTGAAAAACAGAGCACTAGTTACAAAAAATCAGTTGAATTAAATGATCAGAAATGTAATAAACTGGTGAAAAGCTGTGAAAAACATGATGGAAATGGAGTAATAGACGATGCCAGGCAGCTGCCTTCTCCAGAGCTGTGTGAAGTTCGGGAAGATCTGAGTGATGAAGAAATGCTTTTTCATTCTTCCTGCCAAATGGAGGGGGAGAGCCACGAGGAAGAAGAGCTTAAGCCACCAGAACAAGAAGTGGAAATAGATAGAAATACCATTCAAGAAGAAGAAAAACAAGCAATTCCTGAGTTTTTTGAGGGGCGCCAAGCTAAAACACCAGAACGCTATTTGAAAATTAGGAATTACATTTTGGATCAGTGGTAAGGAAGAATTCTATTTTAGATACCGTTTTAAAACTTCTGATACTCTAGGGTATTTTAATGAGGCCTATCGAGGTTTTAGTCATTTACATTGCGAGTGATGCAGAGAGCTTGAACATATGAATATATTTTAATAGGCAAGACTTCAAATTTCTCATAAGGAAGTTTTCTTTGAAAGCTTTGGTACATATTGTCATCTATAGCTATTTCATCCCATCTGTCTGTTCATTAAGGGTATTTGGTCCTGGAAAAAAGGGATAATTTGCTTTAAGAAGCAGTTTCTTAGGACAGTGTTAGAAAGATACAGAAAGAAAAAAACTTGAAAAGGAGAATGTCTTTCCTAGTTTATCATGTACTTGTAAGTACAAAGAGAAAATTTTGGTAACAAAAGGATAGTGTCATTAAATGTGGCTAGATTACAGAAACCTTTTCCTAAATTGCTATAAATTCTTTCAGCTTTGAACTTGTAACATAATGTGAAAGTAATCCCTTCATCTAGCTTCATTAGGATACAGGAATTTTCTGATAGATAAAGTTCATCTTTTGAATTGTCAATACCTTTTATTTGAATTATTTAGTGTTGGGTGGGGCGCAAACCAAAAAACTTCCCACCTTATTAGCCTGAGTGCTCTGCAAATTGAATTTTTCGTGATAGTTTAATTAAGACATTACCAGACATTTATAATTGTTGTTACTGCTTCTGGAGACACTGAATTGCATAGAGCCATCTTTACAGAGGACTTCTGCCATAACCTCAGAAGATTACCAAAGGAAAACAAATAATCATGTGTATTCTGTCTGTAACCTTCAGTACTCACACAATATTAATTTGACTAATTTTTAAAATAGCTTTGTCAGAAAAGAAAGATTTTTGTTCTTGACTCGTGGTTGTCTTGCTGGTGGTTGAGATGGCTAAAAGTAAAATTTCTGGGCAAGGTGGTCTCAAAGGACAGAATAAATATAAGGAACAGCTGCTATTCGCATAGTACTTAATGGTTTACAGAAAGCTTTTCTATGTTGTTTGATTCCTCACAACAGTCCTGTAAAATAGGCAGGTGGTATTTTCTGTGTTTGGGAGATTCTAAGGTCAGGAGAGGTCTAGGGGCCTGCCTTTAATTATATAACCAGCCACTGACAGAAAGAGGACCTGTGAGTAGGTCCTAACTCTGTCAGTCATTTCCTCCATTATTTCACATTGCCTGATTGACACTATTGAAAAAGACCAGTCAGATTAGATCTAATTTTGTTTTGGGAAATAAGAGGATGAATGGCCAAAATGGAAGGACTTCAAAATAATAACTCAAAAAATTTTTTTACCTGTGTGAATCATCCAGTGAGTGACTTAATGGTACTTTAATCAAATTTCATTTGTTGGAATTTTGAATTCTCAATAAGGCAGAATAACTTATGTAGATAGTATAAATTATATGGCAGTAGTTTCCTAATGACATTTGCCTTAGTCATAACACCAGTTAAATGTTGTTTGAGTATTGGATTTAACAGAACAGTGTGAAAGGAGAAAGAAGTGTTTTGAACAGGAACTCCAAACTATTCTCTTCGGAAATAGAAGAGGGGACTGGAGGTGGTGTTAAAAAAAAAAAAAAGTAGAAGAGTTAAAGTTTTAAAAGAAAAGACCTGATTTGTTTGTAGCTAAAGGATCTTTTCCATAAAAACACATGCAACTGACCCCCTGTTTATGGGAATGTTTTAAGATAGTTAACACTGTTATTGAATGCCTCCCGAATGCATTTAAATGTATTTAAGTCATCTCCAGTTCTGACAAACTTGTCCTCATTCTACAGATGAGAAAAATGAGTCTCAGAGAGGAAAAAGAACTTGTTCCAGGTCACATTAGGTGAAGGTGACTTCAGGGTCTGCAGTCTTGACTTGTAATTTTCACACTTCATCTCAGGTCCTTGACTCAGACTTTTTCAGTCTGCCCTGAATGCTTCCCCCATGCTGCCTTTCTAGATCTTGGTGAACCATGCATCGTTGTCCCCTCAGGTCTGCTCCAGGGAAATTAGAGGACTTCACTGACCACCCTATCTAAAATAGCTCACATCTGCCTCTCACTCTCTTAGTTTGTATTCTATTTATCTTCATAGAACTTACTACTACTGAAGATACGACGTTTTTATTTCTGTATTGTCTTCTCTTCCTTCCCTCTCCCTCCCCATGATAATACAGACTTCATATGGACAGATTTTTGTCTGTTGTGTTCATTGTTACACCTCTAGTGCTTAGGGCAGTGCTTGTTCTAAGCAAATATAAAAGGCACTCTTTGTTAAGGGGAAAAGTTGGCATGATGAATCACTAACAGGGATCTTTAGAGGCCTTACCGTTTGTTCAGCACCAAACTAGTGCTGAGCTTTGTTTAAAGTCTTTCGATTTGGGCAGTCTTTAATTAAATCAATACTGTTTTTAGATTGCTACAGATTTTTGGTAGCTTGTTACACCGTGCTCATTCCTGTTTTCTTGCCTTCATTTGTGCAATTTGTTTCCTTTGCTTTCACACTGAAGTGAAAACACTGCAATCTCATCTTTTCAATGGCATTTCTGATACCCTGCCGTATCACAAATTACTTCTTGCCCTCACTGAATGTCTGTAGAATGTATGATTTTAAATTTGGTTTCTGCTTAGGCAGGCCTTCCCTAAACACCCTCTCTGAAGTAGTCTGTGCCTGTTTGTCTCTCTATCCCTTTATCCTTCTTACTGTTTCTTCCTAGCACTTACTGCTATATATATAATTAATTATATATTAATATAAGATTACAAGCAATATATTAATATGTAATATATATTAGCATATATATTCTCCCATTAAATTTTTTTTAAATTTTATTTTTGAGAGAGAGGAAGAGAGCAGAGGAGGGACAGAGAGAGAGAGGAAGACACAGAATCTGAAGCAGGCTCCAGGCTCTGAGCTGTCAGCAGAGCCCTACATGGGGCTTGACCTCATGACCCATGAGGTCACAAGCTGAGCCAAAGTCAGATACCTCACTGACTGAGCCACCCAGGCGCCCCTATATATCCTCCCATTAGCATGTAAGGTCGGGAGCTTTATATTCATGTCTGTATCCTTAGTGCCTAGACAGTGCCCGGTATGTAGGATGCAAAGTAAATATTTGTGGAATAAAATAAAGATTCAATAAGAAATCCTGTTACATGATATGTCTGAATACTTGGTCTATAATGTCTGTATGTAGATCTTGACTTTAACTTCCTCAAATAAGTACTTTAATTCCTTTGACTTTTTGCTTCCTTATCTCTAAAATAAGAATAATAAAATCTACTTTGTAGAACTGTTGTGAGGATTAAGGTTGTGTAACTGTTAGTACTGGCATAAGCACTCGGGAACTGTTTGCTGCTATTATTAAGTTCTCCACTACTCTTAAACTCTATCTGCCATGGTACAATAAGTACATTCGGTAAATATGAACTGTATTATGTAAACCTTGTATTTTTTTCATAGTCTTTGGGCATTTCTTGATTTCTTGGAAATCCTCTATAATATTAATATTTCTGTTTTCCACTGAGAGTGCTTACTCTTATTTATTGGCCTAATGATTAAAAACCGGTATAAAACTTTCAAGCATTTATAAGGTAGCTTATAATTAAAAGATACTGCCCAGCAAAGTGCAAGTGGACGAACCTTAGTAATATATTAAAAATTAGAAAAGTCTAATACCAAATACTTTAGATATGTTGTCAGAGTGCCCTTTTTATTCTTGAAGCTTGAATTTGGATCTGTTGACAAAACCTCTAACTTTAAAATCCTGGAATAACTGGAATCTATGGCATTTCATATGGGAAAAAAATAATAGTTAATAAAAATCACATTATACTTGTAAGTTATTGTATCATTTAAAGGTAATTTCAGGAAAAAGTACAGTTGGGTATTATGTATTAGCATTGTTTTTACTACACATTTACAGATGGAGAGGGGGTAAATTTTTAAGATATTTCAAATATTAAAAGTTTTCCCCAGAAATCTTTTTTCATGTTTTTATTTATCCAAAATAACTGTACTTCCATCTCTTAATTAGGGAGATATGCAAACCGAAATACTTAAATAAGACCTCAGTACGTCCTGGCCTGAAGAACTGTGGGGATGTTAATTGTATTGGACGGATTCATACATACCTCGAGTTGATAGGAGCAATCAATTTTGGATGTGGTAAAAATAAAAACCCAACAACATCTTTTACTCAACATTTTTTATCCTTAGAGCACCCGTTAACTTCCTTGATGGTTAGAATTCAAGCAGATTTAGTATAGATGCAGAGTTCAGAAAGATGCTATAATATGGAATAACTGTATTACTAAGTTTTTTTGTAAAACAGATTTCTGTTGATTAAGCTACATTTTCCTGTAACCTACAGTGAAAATTGGTGGTATGAAAAGGAAAAATATTCTCTAAGTGGGAGAAATAATTTAACAATGAAGCTCTTTGTCAAGTACAAGTAACGTCATTTTAAGAAAAGTCTGATAGTAGCCCATTCAATATGCAAAATCTGTATTAATGCTAGAAATACTGTCTAGCAGTGTTTAAGTAAAGGAAATAATTTATGAGCCTCTACACTTAAATGTAATAAAGGTGCCAAAATATTTTTCACGGAACAAAGTTTCTTTCACCCTAGTTTTTCTCAAATATGCATGATTTTGAATGTATTTTTCACTTTTATTGAATTAACTTGACACAAACATTTTGAAGAAAGTTAATAACCATAGTTGTGATAAGGTAATTAGATAGGTAATTAGAACTTTGTAACCCATGGTTTCAGAAGAATATGTTCTGTCTTTGAGAAGACAGCTAACCAGAAAATCTCCTATCAGAGATTATTTATTTATCTTGTAGAGAGAATTTACAGTCTGCCCTGTGGTCTGTTTTTCATTTCAGTGTCTGTGTTTCCCCAGGCACTGTATCTTGGGACTGGCTGCTCAGGAAAACTAAGGGTTCGCAGCTTCCACAGCCACTAAAAAAAAATGAAATCACGTTTTCTGTGTTAGACCTCTGAATTCAGCAAAGTGAGCTTAGCAGTCGTTTAATTAGAAATTAAATTACCCATCTCCTGAATATCCCATTTTACTGAGATTTCCTTAAGAGTGTTATTAGTTTTACGTGAGACTGCCAAGTAATTGCAGAATTAAGATAGAAGCTTAGGTATAACAAAACTTAGAAATTGGCTTACAACTTCCAGTCAGTATAGGTGTGCCTTCCTATTGAACGAATGAGTTTCAGAAAATAATAGACTGTTTTATTTTTCCCGAATTCCAATAGAACAGGCTGTGTACAACAGGCCACAACCAGTTGACAAAGCACGAGCCAGGGACCGAAAAGATGCGGCGGAAGCATACCAGCTTGCACAGCGTCTGCAGTCTATGGTAAGTGTTCACCTGTCATCTAAGGTGTGCCCCCTTCTAGCCACCTGTTAAACACATGGACAGTGAGTGGAAGAACGTGTTTTCTCTTGTATGTCACCTTAGCCATTTACTTTTCTGGTTTCTATTCAGTGTCATGTTAGTTTATAAGGCAAAAACCAAAAACACCTCGTAATTCGCTGGCAGACTTGACACGGAAGCGTCGTACTTTGCTCGCGTGGCCTTAGAATTCTTGGTTCCGGTTTCTAAGTCTAGTGTGTCTTTTACAGCCATACAGCTAAGCTCCTTTTTCTTTCAGTTACTTTGTTTAGCTAAAAAGTCTTAGGTGAAGATTCAGCTTCTTGGAATAGCTATCTAAACTATTGTAGCCTTTCTTTTTTAATTCTTGAAGTTAGGGAGTTTTACAGTATCTTACAATTTGTGAATCTTATTTTAAAGGTGAGTGATCTACAAGTCTCTTAAAAGGCAGAGTCATAGTGTGATCTCGTTGGTTTTACTAATAAAGTAGATTGGTAATAGGTGAGGTAAATGAAGAAACGTATAGATAATAGGGTGGACATTTTTCTTAGCGTATTTAGGCTGTTAACCATTTCTGCCTACCTAGATTTACTTTTATAAGAAAGGATGTATTTAGATACAGTTGCTGGAAAAGGTGCCACTCAAACACTGGCCTCTGAGCCAGTCTTTTTTGTTTGTTTGTTTGTTTGTTTTTTTGTTTTGAGAGGGAGAGAGTGCAAGCTGGGAAGAACTGAGGGAGGGAGAGAGAGAATCTTAAGGAGCCTCCACCACGCCCAGCACAGAGCCTGACATGGGGCTCAGTCTCACAACTATGAGATCATGACTTGAGCCGAAATCAAGAGTTGGACACTTAACTGACTGAGCCACCCAGGCGCCCTTGAGCAGTCTGTTTTAAAGGCTTCAGTATTGGGGTTTATAAAACTAGATATTAGTAATCTTGTCAACTAATTTCATAATGTTTTATTGTTTTTATTGCATCCACTAGGCAGTCTTTCCCTTTCTGAGGCTGAGATGTAATTTTGCTTCTAGTTTTAATATTCTACCTCTTGCTACGCGTTCTTGCAAGTTTTCTACCACAAGTGGTTGAAAGGGAAGTCATTTTCTTGGTGGTTCTTTTTAATCTTAAAAATATTTTTTGTCCTAGTATTTTAGTTTCTAAGTGGCGAAAAGAAATGAAAATTCAATAAGAAATCCAGGTAAAATTTAGAAAATCATTACTGATTTATTTCTGAGCAGAGTGTAAACTATTAAACATAAATTAATAAAATAAAATTTAGTCAGGCAATGCTGATCAGGGATTACAATATTTTAATGGAGAAATTAACTGATTTTTTTTAAATAATCATTTTGGCTTTGTGTATTGTGCTGTGATTTCCCCAGGTTAATCTTGTTACCTTTTGCTTCATTTTAATCTTACCACAGCGCACAAGGAGACGTAGGGTCCGAGACCCATGGGGAAATTGGTGTGATGCAAAAGACTTAGAAGGACAAACCTTTGAGGTAACTTTGACCGTAGCAGATAGGTCATCACTAAAAGTTGTTCCATCATCTGTATATGTATGTCTTAATGTCACATATATTACACTTGTTGTGTGTGCGTGTGTGTATCCGTCCCATGTTAATTTGTCTAGAAGTCACCAATAAACAAAAAAATAGAAGGCATTGGTGCAATTAACTAGGAGTTGGATTCGTTTTCCAAATTTTGTCTAATCTCTGTATTCTGGTCTCTAGCTCAAGAATATCTGCCAAGGTGCCAGGAAGTTGGTATGCCTAATTCATTTCAGTAAACATTTATTTATAGAATGATGTTCTGATATACCAATTAAAATATTGTCCCAAGCATTAGACATAAATTGAAGTGTCATTTCTACCAATAAAAACTGTGGTTCTGAAAAGAAACATGGGTGACGAATGTGTGTGTGTGTATAAGTTCTGTATCTATAGAATTTATTTGTGAACACCCAGTGCAGTAGAATGGAAAGAATGTGTGAATGTGTACTTACTGGCTTTATTACCTTGAGCAGTTTCTTAACCTCACTGAAATTCAGGTTTTTGTCTATGGAGTGTGAATAATACCTCTGTCCAAGAATTGTTATGAGAATTAAGTGAAGTAAATGGAATAAAATGTATGAAGATTCTAGTACTAGGTTACTTAATAAGCCTTGCATATACCAATTACTCAGTAAATTATAGTTTTCCTCTTGAGTTTCAGTACAAAAACAAAACAAAAAGAAAACGTTCTCCTCTTTTTCTCTTCCCCATTCCCTGTCCCTAGCCTCACTTAATCTCTAATCTAGGCACAACATTAGTAACGCATGATTCCTGCCTAGAAAGAACTTCTATAGTTTCTAGTAGGAAAGATGAAACCTGTGTTAAGTTCCATAAGGTTGATCTTAAGAAATGTCAGGTCTTCCCCAAGGGGTGTGTGTGATGAGAGAAGGTTTCACAGAAGATGTGACTTGAGGGATTAGCAGGACAGTCTCAAAATGTAGAAAAGTAGGTGAGGGCATTCCAGGCTAAGGGAGCAGCATAAACAAAGGTAGAGATGTGGGAAAATACCAGACATACTCTGGAAAAGGTGCCTAGTTATTTGGGCTAAAGTGTAAGAATGATAGTAGAAATGGAATGAGAAGATTAATTTTGTACTTATGTAGGACTTATTAAGTATGTGTCCAACCCTATTCTAGTGTTTTATAAACATTAATGCATCATTACGATAACATCATGACACTGTTATTATTACTATTTTTGTTCCCATTTTAAAGATAAGGAAACTAAAGCACAGAAAGCTTCAGTAATTTGGCCAGGGTCATCCAGTAAGTAGCAGAGCGAGGCATTCTGTCTCCAGAATCTGTACTCTTTATCATTATGCTGCGCTGTCTCCCTGTTGGGAAAGAAAACACAATAGGATTTGATGACTAGAAATGGGAAATAAGTAAAAGGAGGGACTCAGGTGATTCTGAGGTTTTTAAGTTTGGTGTGGCTGTAGATTTTGGAACAATTTTTTAATATATTATCTAGCATTGCAATTTGTTAGTAGAAAGAAGGAGGTACATCTCCATCAACATAGTCTATCCTGTTCTCACCTGCCTTTAATTATGGTGTTAAAGAGTATTCTTTATTACTATTGATTCTGCCTGTCAGTGGCTGATGGACTGGTTGATCAAGTGGTTGTTTTCTGTTTTAGCATCTCTCTGCCGAGGAATTGGCGAGAAGAAAAGAGGAAAAATGTAAATCTGTTAAATCCTCAAAAGTACCAAGACCAACAAAAAGGTATAGTGTTTTACACATGTAATTTTTTTAACTTATGACCAATGATTAGGAATGTATGGAAAAAATACCTGATTAGCAACATATTATTCATATTAAGTTTAAAAATACTACTAGATGGGGCGCCTGGGTGGCTCAGTCTGTTAAGTGTCTGACTTCAGCTCAGGTCATGATCTCACAGTCCATGAGTTCGAGCCCCACGTCGGGCTCTGTGCTGACAGCTCAGAGCCTGGAGCCTGTTTCAGATGCTGTGTCTCCCTCTCTCTGACCCTCCCCCGTTCATGCTCTGTCTCTCTCTGTCTCAAAAAAATAAATAAAAACATTAAAAAAAAATTTTTTTTTAAATACTACTAGAATTTTTGAGATTTTTTATTTCACTGATTACCAGTTTGGAAGAGCTTGAGCAAAAGTTTTGAATTTATAGGTTTAGTGACTATAGGATCCAACATATGTTGTAAAGGGGCCTTGATTATAACAGGTGGTCATTCAACTCCTTAGACATTATAAATAGGTAACCTCATGAAATGACTAGTGCTTTCTTTGGTTGGTGCTGATTGTTAGCAAGGTTTTTGGGGATTTTTCTGTGTGTGTGTGTGTGTGTGTGTGTGTGTGTGTGTGTGTGGTTTTGTTGTTGTTTTTTTTTAATAATCTGTTATTTGTAACATAACACTTAAGAGTCACCAAATAAGTTAAATGTCTTGGTTTTCTGGACCCTCACTTTCTGTAGATGCAGAAATAGATTATGGTTTCACCAGTGTCCCTTTTAAAATAAGATATCTAGGAATGTCCCCAGGTCATTTTCAGTGAAAGAGCCCTGATGTTTAACCAAGTGTAAGTCCCTGGGTAAGTTATGTAAAGCCTTAAGCCTTCAGTGCTCATTCATAAAATAATAACTATAATAGCTAAGACTGTTGACTATGCTTTAAGCACTTTGTATATATTAACTCATTTAATCCCCATAACCACCCTGTGCAGTAGTTAATATCATTCATGAGGAAACAAACTTGCTCATGCTTGTTAGTGATGGAGCTGTGATTTAATCCAGGCAGTTAGACTTAAGAATCCATACTGCTAACATTACATTATATATCCCCTCTCTAAAAGAAAAATTAAAACCTACAGTTGTTGTGAGAGTAAAATAAGATAAACTATGTAAAAAAAATATCGTCATCCATAAGCTAGGACTCCTTATCTAGTATCCAGACATTTGCTTTTCTGAATCTCAGCATGAGACATATTTATTGTGATTTCCAAGTCATTGTTCCAGTTTGTCACAATCTGAATCCAGCTCCACTTTTCTTATACTAGCCTTCATAGATTTGAGTCAACATTTCAGTAAGCTTACCTCTTCTGCCATTGATCACTGCTTAAAATGTTTAACTGGAATAAGGGAAAGCCTCAGACATCATTGTTCCATCAGCCGTACATTGCCACAGTTGACTCATGATTTTTCATCTTGTGCAGAAGAAAAATCATAGTAGATGTCTTGCTTACATTCAGACAAAATATATTTGAATCTTTATGAGTCTGCTAGTTTCTAGCAGATCAGTTCTATCAAAAATGAAATTTAGATTTACTTATCATGACATATATTTTCATGAATCCATTATCACCCTTAGTAGTCCTCTCTTCACTTGCTAAAGGCTCAAAATCAGCTGTTGAATAATCTTTTCCAGAATTTTCTCAATATTCACATTTAATTCCTCTGCTCCCAAAGTCTGCTTTTTTTAAGAAAATAAAGCCCAAAATTGCCTATTTGTAGCCCTCCAATAATTTTTCCATTCTGAACAGTTCCTCCAAAAAGGTCAGCGGGTTTCACATCATGGTTCTTCATTGCTCTGGGATGCATATGCTGTCTTTGTGTTCTTTTTTTTCGTGTTGATGAAGCACTTTTTTACTTGAAGATCTTTCCTCTTCATTCATCTTATATTTCTGAAAAAATGCTTACTGTGTGTCAGGCACTGTGCTAGGCACTTGGAGTACAAAGTGTCTGAATTGCTGACACTAACAGTCTCTGGTAGAATAGGAGCTAAATAGTCCTGCTCTTTTCTGGTTGTGTTAACATGAACATATATTCCTTGTTTTTTTCTTTCTCTGACCATAGCCTAAAGAAACCTTATTCTTGATATCTTCCTCAGACTTCAGTTCTTTACTGCTTAAAGCCTTTCTAATATTGCTCTCAGATTAATACATGCTTTTTTATCTACCCTTGCTTACGTGCCCCTCTTTTTTTTTGTCTTTTTTTTTTAACTTTCTCATTTTTTTTTTCATTTTTTTTTAATGTTTCTTTTTGAGAGAGAGAGACAGTGCAAATGAGGGAGGTGCAGAGAGAGAGGGAGACACAGAATCTGAACCAGGCTCCAGGCTCTGAACTGTCAGCACAGAGCCTGATACAGGGCCCAGACCACGAGCCATGAGATTATGACCTGAGCCAAAGTCAGACACTTAACCTACTGAGACAGTCACCTGCCCCTAACTTTTTTATTTTAAAATACAAGTTTATCATTGAACTTTTCATATACATTAATTTCTTTAGTAGAACCATTGCCATTCATTCAATAAATATTTGAGTCCCTACCCTGTGCTGATACCGTACTGACAAGTGTTTTTGAGAACTTTCTTCTTGAAACTTTTTTTACCATGTCATGTCAGGGAGTTGTTTACATTTTCTTCAAACTTTTTGAAACCTTTCAGTTTAGGACACATGTGTGGGTACAACGTTCTTCTCTTTGGGTGTTAAAAGAAACTAAGGCAACAACTACTTTTCTCCCAAAGGCCTTGTGATTTCCCATTTTTTTTATCAAGTCCAAAACTCAGCAGAGTTATATGGGATGTCCTAAGAAATTCCCCTCGCTTAGTATTTTTCTGAGAATCTAGATTTAGATTATTGATACACATTTTCAAATTTAAGTGAATGTTGTTTTCCTGATCTTGTCATTGAGATTATATTAGAAATGATTTTTTTTTTCTTTTTCAGCTCATTTGATCCCTTCCAACTGATACCTTGTCATTCTTTCAATGAAGAAAAGCAGGTACTATTTATGCATCACTAAATGGCCATAAACCATGACCTTCTGTCAGACAGGAAGTATTTCTTTTCCTTTGTGTGCAAGGCGTATATGTATGTGAAAGATTGGACGAGGCAAGGTACACTATGGGTCAGATGAGTGATGCAGATGGGAAATGAAAGAGAATTTCTCCATGCTAGGATTTTGAATGATAATATTTGTAAAAATCTCTGATTTGTGCTGAGCCTTGGTTGGTGATGAGAACTTGGTGTGATAGGTAAAGAAGAAAAGGGTGGACATTCCAGTGAGGAGGAATAAAATCTCTATTTTTATGCTCCCCCATTTTTTTTTTTTTTTTATATTTCAGGAGCCATTTCAGGTGAAAGTGGCTTCAGAAGCACTTTTAATAATGGATTTGGTAAGGATAATCTATTGTGTTTACTTACTCTGATTTCTATTCTTGTGTATTTTTATTGCAGGCTTAAGAGAGAGTATGGAAGACGTGTATTTTGGATCTTAACTATCCTCTTTTACAAGGAGTCTAAAAATAAGTCTTTTCTTTTGGAGAAAAGCCAAACAATTGCATGTTTCCATATTTTAGAGAAAATAAATTAATGTGAGTTTTTGCAGACTGTTTATCATCATTAACCCTGTTTTAATTTCCTGGCATCCTTTGTCTGCTGCCTTCTAGATAACTGCAGCAAAGCACAACTCCTACCACTTGGAGGTTCCTTGTTTGCACTAAGTTCCTGAGACCTCCAGTAGCTGTGTTGGTTTTGGATGTTTTTCTAGAGGATGTTTTTTGTAGGACTACCAGGAGTGACTTTTACTTTTTATCTTTAGGGTCCTGAGTGAGGAAAGCAAATGGTGTCTTCATTTTGTAAATTAAATAATGACATCTTTGAGTGTTTGGTTCAAAGCTTCTTAGCTGGCAGCGCAGATAGATTGAAATCCCAAGTCTTTGTGTAGTGAGCCTAGTGTCTGATTCCTCTGCTATGCCCGGTTACCATACTTACAAATGATTCTCCTATGTATAAGTGAGCTTTATTCTGATTTTTTGTCAGATGGATTTGTATGTTTGGGCTAAGTCTATTTTGTATTTCTTTTTAGCATGCTCATGTTTCTATGGCAGAAGTGATTGGTCTATTAGGAGGAAGATACTCAGAAGTTGATAAGATAGTTGAAGTAAGTTCTTGCTCTTAAATATTTTTTAAAATCATTTAGTCCTGCTGCCATACCAAATATTTTTATAGATTTCAGTGGATATAATTAAAATAGAATTACCTGTGATATACATGAGAATATGCCAGTGTGGGCTGGATATTCCCAGGAGTAAATTAACATCCCATATATTGAGTACCTGTTTCCTTTTACCATCAAGAAAGAGGGAGCACAGCCAGGCCTCGCCTCCTCATTGCCTTCACCAGTAAAATGCTACAACTACTCTTAAGAGGCCAGGAACCATGCAGCAATCTTATAGTTGAAACTCGGCATGCATCACTTTGTTGAAATTATTATCATAAATAATAGGACTCATTGAAAGACTTTGTATGTGCAGGTATTATATGGGCTGGTCTGGAAAACTAACAATTATTATGGCCTTGTCTGAGTGGAAAAGTGGATTCTGAGTTCCTACATCGAATCACACTTTTGAAGTGTAATTCATTTGCAGGCTAAAGGCTGCCTGTGATACTGTCGGATAAAAGACGTGGCCTAAAAAAAGCCTCTGTATCTATGTATGAAAGAACTAAAACATTAAAGTGATAGAATTAACAGGATTCAGTGTAACCATGTAAGGATTAATCTTTTATAGGTCTGTGCAGCAGAACCATGTAACAGTCTGAGTACAGGACTGCAGTGTGAGATGGATCCTGTGTCACAAACACAGGCCTCAGAAACCTTGGCTGTGAGAGGCTATCGTGTAATTGGATGGTATCATTCTCATCCTGCCTTTGATCCAAATCCTTCTTTACGAGATATTGACACTCAAGCCAAATACCAGGTGTGCCTCTAGGTCTTGCATGTATGCACGTTTTCTCTCCTCTCGTTGCTTTCTATTCTATTATATAAATATACTTTTTTTTTTAATGTTTATTCATTTTTGAGAGGCAGAGCATGAGCAGGGGAGGGCCAGAGAGAGAGGGAGACACAGAATTCAAAGCAGGCTCCAGGCTCCGAGCTGTCAGCACAGAGCCCAACGCGGGGCTTGAACTCACAGACTGTGAGATCATGACCTGAGCTGAAGTCTGACGCTTAACCGACTGGGCCACCCAAGCACCCTCTATAAATATACTTCTAACATTTCTAGCAAAGTATTGAATTTCTAATATTATTTACATCTGGAGTTTTGAAATAACTTTGCATTTTTTCTGACTACAGGGGTAATATATGTTTATTTAAACATATGGAAAATCAGCTATTTTGTTTAGTACAGACAAGCCATCTAAGTGACAGTGATAATTACTCCCAGAGCCTCTAAAAATTGATGGGAACAACTAGTACAGGGACTGGGTACAAGTGAAATAACCAGAAGCAGTCTGTTTTGCATCTCTGGAAAAAACAAACTTTTGTTTTGTTCCAACATTTTATGTTTGATAGGTGTATGTTTTTGCTATAGGCAGCTATTATTACCATATTGATAAAGATTATAGCTGAAGGGTAGTGAAAATAATTTGTAGACATATTCATGGTAAATACAGATTTTCAGGCCAGGTCATATTTTTAAGGATCATTTCTGGTTGGGTTGGGTACATTTTGACCTGAAAAATTTAGAGTGTGGAATGATATATAGTGTATTTCATTTAGTTGCTGTTTGGATGTGAAGTTTTTAACACACTTTGGTGTTCCTTTTTCTCCATTCGTTATTTAAGATGTTGCTATGGGTAAATACTGATTTTTAAATTTATGTAGTCAAGACTAATTTTACTTTTCTTTGAATTGTAGAGTTACTTCTCCAGAGGCGGTGCCAAGTTCATTGGAATGATTGTTAGTCCTTATAATCAGAACAATCCTTTACCTTATTCCCAGATTACCTGCCTAGTTATAAGTGATGAAATTAGCTCAGATGGCTCTTACCGTAAGTTTTCAACAAAAACAACCTCATCCTATTTCTGCCCACATTTCTTTGAATCTTTCATAGCAACGAATTTACAACTATGTGAAACTATGTGATGGAAAGCTTTGCACCCTCAACTAGAGAATTGCTGTCTACATACCATGTAGTGCGGCCTCCCTCTTTCCTTTAGTGATATCCTTCTAGATTCAAGTCCCCACTGTGTTACCATGGCCTCTGGGCACAAGGGTTATATTGTGCAGAAAAGTTAGAGCCAGGCAGCGTGCATGTTAGTTCCAGGCAGGCGTACCATGGAGATACTGCAGGTTTGGTTCCAGACCACCACAATAAAGCAAATATCGCAATAAAACTAGTCAAATGCTTTATTCTTAAGTTTTTGGAGGGAAGAAATGAAATAGAGGAGAACTAAGAAATGAAAAAAAAAAAAAAAAATCCACCTGGGAAAAAATGGGGAAAAAAGACCATTTTAGAGCATATTGACAAAGTATGCTTATATTGTAAGGAAGGACAATCATAATGTTTTCCTTCATTTTTTTTCATGCCTTTCGATTTGCTGGCATTTTATTTACCTGAAAAGTCTTAATATTGGCAAAAACACAGTTGAGAGGCAGTATAATGTAAAGTTAATAACATAAACTGGAGCCAGACTGCCTGGGTTCAGATCCTGGCTCTACTTAGTAATTATGTGTATGCTGATGAACAGGTTATTTAACCTCTCTGTGGCTCTGTGTCCTCATCCAAAAATAAATAAATAAAGGACAGTACTGGCAGCTAGTGCATTTAAGTGGCATTCCATGTAGTAAGCATTGTATAAGTTCTACAGTTAATTTTACGGTGTTGCCCTCTGCTAACAAATCAACTCAGCTTTTCTTTTAATACACTGCAAATATAATTACAGGGGGATCTTGAAGGCCATGTGAAAAATTTCTAAGTAGGCTCATCCTTTGGTCTTTTGCCTTTCTGGCTATGTACATGGCATCCACCCCTTGGGCTCCTGTCTCTGGAACTGAGCATGACCATTTTGACAGGAGTGCAGTTGCTGCCCTTCCAGAGTTCATCCTATTCCCTGACTGGTTAGGTTAGCACCTGTAGGCAGGTCAAGTGAGTGTGGGCCCAGAAGCCAGGCAGACCTGCTGGGGCTTAAAATCCAGGCTCTTCCACTTCACCAGTCTAAGCAGGTTGTTCCACGTGTCTCGGCCTTCGTTTCCTTATCTTTAACGTAGGAATAATGCACCTGCCTTATAGCATTGCTGTAAGCTCAATGACCCGTGTGAAAATAAAAATCACTAGGATGGAATTGTCTTCGTTTGCCTACCTCGGTGTCTGTTTAAGCCGTAGTTCTGGCACCGTTTTTAACAGTGCCCCCTTTCACTCAAAAAGTCTCTTGATTTGGATATAAGTTATGTGATCATCCTGCTTCTCCGTTCCTTACACAGAATTGTCATGCAAATGGTACATGTACTCTTCTTTATTGTTATTAATTGCTGAGCATTAATATGCTCGATGGGCCAGGTTCAGCCAGGCAGTAAATATTTAATGAATGCCCACTATGTTTAAAGTGCTGTTCAGCTGGTCTGCCAGGTTGTGGTTGTGAGGATTCTTGGTAATTAAAAGGAGATTGGGGATTGAAGCGATAGTTGATGACAGTCTGCTTCATTATGCTTTTCTAGGTTTACCTTACAAATTTGAAGTACAGCAGATGCTAGAAGAACCTCAGTGGGGATTAGTGTTTGAAAAGGCAAGATGGATAATAGAAAAATACCGACTGTCCCATAGGTATGTGCTGTGGTTTGAGGTGGCCGCACATCTGCAGCGCGTCTCATTAAATGATGTTTTAGAGAAAACCCAAGTTAAATATAAAATTATGATGTATGGCGTCAGTGACAGTTTATTAGAAAACAGATTCGTTTGTGGTATTTGTTTCATCAGTTTGTCTTCATATTTCTTCCAACAGCAGTGTCCCTATGGATAAAATCTTCCGCCGGGATTCTGACCTGACTTGTTTGCAGAAAGTAAGCTGCCTTGATTTTAATTGGTTCTATTGTTCACAGATTCTAAAGCTATTCATCTCGATGTGGTTTCCCATGATGCCTAATGCTTTGTGGATACATTTTCTGTGTATTTTTGTTATTGCCGTTTGCTATCTAAAATTAATTTCTAGGAGAAAATTAGTAACGTATTTTGTTGCCCACACTTGCATATAGAAGTAATACTAGTTTAGAATAAATTTGTCAGTGTTGGCTGATAAATTTCCTAGCAGATTATTATTATATACAATGGAGAACATTTTTCTCATTTTATTAAATTCAAAAGTCTCATGTTTCCATTTAGCCTTAATAATTGTTTGTTTTTAAGATTGGTAGTATAAATCTAATAAATAAGTTTAAGTGTCATTTTATTTAACTTTCTGGTCGGAAATAAAGAGTCCTGAATATTTTTATTTTACTTCTTGTTTTGCTTCTATGAGTATAAAGAGTTAAAGACCCATAGGCTGGTAACATCTGTCTTTTTTTTTTTTTTTTTTTGGTAGCAATTTAAGAAGAGAAAACTGAAACATACTGAGTTTCTTTTTAATATTTTTACCCCCTTGTATTAAAACTTTCTCGGGGCGCCTGGGTGGCGTGGTCGGTTAAGCGTCCGACTTCAGCCAGGTCACGATCTCGCGGTCCGTGAGTTCGAGCCCCGCGTCAGGCTCTGGGCTGATGGCTCGGAGCCTGGAGCCTGTTTCCGATTCTGTGTCTCCCTCTCTCTCTGCCCCTCCCCCGTTCATGCTCTGTCTCTCTCTGTCCCAAAAATAAAAAAAAAAAAAAAAAAAACTTTCTTTTTGTTCTGTTGGAAGATTAATGTGCGTGTTTCTCAGGAAACAGCTCTATCTACCACCCTGATGTAGCGTCCTTGTATGTACATAGATTTTCGTTCTACAGGATTATTTTGCTTTGTAAATGTAACTACTAAAAAAAGAAGCAAAGTCACAAATTTGTCCAAAGTAAAAAAATCACAGTTAAAATCTCGTGTGTCTCCTCATATAAAGTCATAAAGGAATAAGCCCAAGCCTTTCTCAACAGTGACTTCCTACACTCTAGGTACGTGATTATTGATCACAAAACTGTCTTCAGCCACATTTAAGGAGACTGTTTCTCTTTTGCTTATTAGAAAAAGATTTGGAAAGGGATACAATAACGATAGTAGTGCAAACCCTCTTCTTACCCTTTTTAAATATTTAAAACTGCAAACCCTCTTCTTACCCTTTTTAAATATAAAACTTTTCTCTCCAATAGCTCTTGGAATGTCTGAGGAAAACTCTGAGCAACGTGACTAATTGCTTCATTGCCGAAGAATTCTTGACTCAAATAGAAAATTTATTCCTTTCCAATTACAAAAGCAAGCCAGAGAATGGAGTGGCTGAAGAGAACTGTGCTGTGGGTCCAAAGGAATTGTTAATGTAATTATTTTAAAGTAAGGCATTCTAATCTGGACACAATAGATCCTACTCTCAAAGTAATAACCTCGAAATTGTTCTAATTTAGCTAATAGTGGCACACCTTTAATATTTTGTCTCTAGTTCACAGAATCCAAGTCGGTCACATAAATCATGTGACAAAGAGATATGGACTTGTTTTCCTGCAGTGATTATCAGAGTGTTGTGTGAACCAGGGTCTGCTGCGGTGCTCCAGTCCGACCATGGCCAGTAAGCAGTGCAGTAGACTCTGAAGGGCTGTCTGCTGTACTGTTGTATTCAGGTCGATAAATGGCACGTACCTGTCATATTTATTTCTTCCCCAACTAGTCATTCCATTTTTGGTACTTCATGTCTGTGTCTCCTTAGGAGCACTTCCATTTTTTCCATGTGTTTTGGTGAGATTTGCTTATGGTTGCAAACGAGACATGGATGGATGGTCACTGAGGTAGTTAATAACATGGTTGACAACTAGTGGTCTAATGAATCTAGCAACATGCTATAGGAGGCCAGGGCAGGCATAAGAGACCCAAAGGAGAGAATCAGCTTGCCAGTTTTCCCATTATAGGTATTTGTTTCCGTTTTATTTTATAGCAGTAATACTACAGGATATGGCATTTTCTCAGCTATCTGAAACATTTTGTATGGATTTCAGATACATGAAATAATTAGCTTCAACTGTATGTCCACTTCTATTAGTGTGTGTGATAAAACCTCATTTAATTGGAAGATGAGTAATCTTCACCCTCAAACTAGATTTTTTTCTACTACCTGTTCTCAGAAGAGGCAAATTATAATACTGCTTAAATATTAAATCAGAGATTTAATTTTAAAAACAAAAAAGCCTTCCAGGGTATATTACATATCTAACCCAGTTTCATATACTTTCTAAATGTAGAACATAAGTTAGTAAACTTTCTTTTTTTAATTTTTTTTTATTTTTTTATTTTTTTTTACATTTATTTATTTTTGAAAGACAGAGACAGAGCACAAGTTGGGGAGGGGCAGAGAGAGGAGACACACAATCTAAAGCAGGCTCCAGGCCCTTGAGTTGTCAGCACAGAGCCTGATGCGGGGCTGGAACCCACAAACCGTGAGATCATGACCCGAGCTGAAGTTGGACGCTTGACCAACCAAGTCACCCAGGTGCCCCTTAAGTCAGCAAACTTTTTATGTAAAGGGGCATTTAGACAATAACTTAGGTTTGTAGGCCACATACTGTCTCTATCAGACGTTCCTCTTTATATTTTTTTACAATCCTTTAAAAATGTAAAACCATTCGTATTACCTCATGAGCCTCACAGAAAACGAGTTGCTGGCCATTATCGTCCAACCCCTGCTCTAAAGAATTAAAAACATTCGTAATTTATTTTCAGATGCATGAATCTGAGAACCTGAAAGCCCTTATTTACATCATCTTCCATCATCTTTGTTCTTCCAACAAAACTTAAAGTTGTGATTTACATTTAAGTACATTTTCAAGTAAAATTAGCAATCATGCTGCCTGTTTACTCAAATAGATTTGAGTTTATTTCTATTAGCTATAGAACTGATTTACACCCATTCTCCAAACATCCTTATTAATTATAGTTTTATTACGTCTTATCTGGATGTGATTCTGTATTTTTATCTCTTTTGGTTGTAATCATTAGCTACAGAAGAATATGGCAGTATTTGAGAGAACAGCGAGCCAGTTTTAGATGGCCTGGGTCTTGGCTCAACCTTGTGACTTGGAGGTGGGGGGTGGAGAGATGGATACAGTTGACCTTCTCTGGGCCTGAATTCTTGTGTAACTGAGGTCTAAATGACCTTCCTAACAGCCCTGCAGGTCTAAATGTATTCCTCTATAGGTAGTTAGGATAAACAATGAAACAATGTATAAGGCAATTACTTTTGGGACTGAGGTTTATAAGAGCTATAGACCAAAAATCAGGAAACCTGAGTACTTATCCTAATTCTATTATCAGCTTTGCTCTGTGACAGTGATAAAATCACATAATCTGTCTGGACCTCAGGCCCTTCACCTATAATCCACGGGTCTGAGTTTTATGACTTAGTTTATCCTTCCAAGCACACAAAGTCTACGATTCTGTAAAACATAGTAATTGCTTCCTTTGTACTCTTCCTTTTGACATATTTTTCCCATTGTACATTGGGAACAGATCCTAGAAAGTGGTATTAATTAGCTCTTGATTGATATTTCTGTATAAATTGATGAATTCAGGTGATGGAAAATAATCGAAATTGTTAACAATTCTTTTCTCAAATCCGGTTCCTCTGCATGTCAAGTTAACCATATTTACCAACCTAAGCCATACTGTGAGGAAGTCAAAGATGGTAATCTTCAGAGTTTAGAGTTGGAGAACACAATTTTTTAAATAATATTTACTGAGTGTTTTTTTTCTGATGATAGAGTGTGTTTTATCATAAAATATTTTTTAAAAACAAAATGCATAAAACAAAAATACATAAATCCTGTTATCTAGAAAACCACAGGTAACATTTTAGTATATATTCTTCCCCCCCTTTTTTTTCTTGGACCATGTAATTTTGGAACATTAAAATCTGTAGTTTTTTCCTCTCCCTCCTCCTTCGTTCATTCTCCCTGTTTCCTTTTGCTCTTATCATATTCTTAAAACATTTTTCAACTGCAGGTGCCCACATTCACTGCCGACTTGGGCTACTGAGGGCAGTCAGAGCCAGGGCCTTGGAGAAGCACAGAGGAAGTCTGTTGAGGGGCAGTGTAATATAGGAAATTCAGGAGGCAGAGACCCAAAGGAAAACCTCCCTCTGGTAATGTTTACAGGAGTGGAGACCGGACCTGAAAACATCCAGATCTCTTCATCCTGATTTGATTCTTACAGTTGCCCAATGACAGTAAAATAATGAACTTTTTTTTTTCTTTTTCCTGCTTGGCTAGCGGAAATTGACAGTAGTACTTTGCCAGTATTAGACTTAGTTCTCTTTAAAATCTAATCTCAAAGTAGCTTTCAAAAAAGAAAAATCAGTGGAATAAGATCGACAAGATCAGAGTCTCCTTCCTCCTCCATTATTTTATCCTTGAACTATGTTCAAAGCCACATTAGGACTTAGACACTTTTGCCGCCTTTGGATGTCTTCTTCCATAAAAAATTAAAAATAAATTCATTATAATTGCATTTGTATAAAATGAATCTGATATTGTATATAAACATGTCCTCAATCTAAAGGATTGATTTTTTTCCTTCTAAATTGAAAAGAAATTAAAACATTTTATGGGCCTTAAAGGTATTGTGGGCTGGAGGCATGGTGCCTAATAGATAGTAAGGTGGTCCTGCCTGTATTCTGAAGAGTATCCTTGGGAAGACGGTAGTCATTGCCCTCTCCCTGGAAAGCCTGTCTCACCGACCCTGGGGCAGCTTCTTCACCCCAGCCAAGAACACTGCAGTTCCTGGGGCTTTAGATCTGTAGATTTGCACTTCATTCTTCACTCACCTGACCAAAACTTAGGAATGTTGATTAGGAACAATCATCCTTTCAAAAAAAAAAGATAGGAGGCGGTGATTAGTTTTAGCTGTCACGTAGATATTTTTGTTCTGATCCTGAATCTATAGTTTTGAACCTCATGCCACGTATCCTACCACCTTTCATTTCTTCATTTCCCTCAAGCCCTTCTCTTCATCCCCACCCCCTCTACTTCTTACCTCTCAGCTCATAGGTACAAGGTGGTTCGTTTAGCATTTGTTGAAACCGGGCCTGAAGAGCAGAGCTAAACAGACCCGTTCGTGTTTTGTGGAAGCTCATGCTGCCCCCGCCTTCCCTCCACAACTTTGCTGCCCCACGGGAGTGGGGTGAGGTCTGCGATGTGCAGACTGGAAGCAGGTCAGAGCTTCGGCAGCAGTGTGGGCAGCAGGGAGACTGCAGGCTCAGCAAGCCCACCTGAGCAGGCCTCCTGCCGTGCAGTTTGCCTGCTTCCGTTGGTCTCTCTGGGTCCCGACAAGGGGAGCTGTTGGGCCTGCGGGAAGTGATGTGGGCAGGCCACCCCAGGATTGAGGCTTTGCCTGTGGACACAGAGACCTATGGACACCTGACCCCCTGACCTATGGCTGCCTATCCCCACGTCATCAACAGGCATTCCACCCCAGTTGTTGGGTTTTTCAGTAGAAATTAAGGAAGGGCAACTAAATTTTGTTTTGTTTTTTTCTCTTTTAACCTACATTCTCCTCTACCAGTAGCCAGATACTTAAGTCCAGAGTCCTACATGATGGCATTTAGGAAAACTTACTTTATCCAAGCACAGAGGAAAAAGCACATTTTTATCATCATCTCTATCAGGATTAATACAAAATTTAATAAATTTGATCAATATCCCCAGTTTACCAGCAGTTAGTTTTCTTACAAATTAATACCCTACTTTGCAATATTTCCAGAAAATCACTGTGGAGAATAATATACTTTAATTCCTGACCTTTCCTTAAATGGTTTTATATGTGCTTTTCCCCCCAAACTCTATTTTCTCTGTTTTGTTTTGTTTTTTCCATTTACCCTGTAATTTGTGCTTTCTGGCCTTTGCTCAGTCTTTTAAGCGGCCTTAAATTCCTTCTGGAACAAGGCAGAGAATAAATATGTTAGCTCCCTAAATATGAGGAGAAAGTCAAAGTTTCCCAGAGAAGCCATGATTATACCAGATGGTTGCTCTATACCAAACTAAATCTGAGAAGGTAAAATTAACCTAGGATATCTGGGTTGTTTGTATTTCCTTCCTTCGACTATATTTATGAATATATTCATAAGAACTTTAATTTCAGGGAAAAATGCCTTGTGTGCTGTCTTTGAGGTTTTCTAGAGTAGTCTTTGAGGATTTAAGAAGAACGTTAAATGTGATTTCATAGTTTGTACTCCTGTTTCATAGGTTATCACAGAACATTTGTTTAAGCTATGAACTATATAATAGTATTTAGATTCCAGCATGATTTAAATAGACTGATCAGAGATCTTTAAATTTGCGGATTTGATGTGCAAATTGTGTATTATGTATAAGTTTACTCTATTGATAAACCTGTTGCTGTTGTTTTCCCCAAATGTTATTAGTGTTTATGGATTTCTTTTATTACTTTGAATTTTGGAATGTTCTGTAATGAAAGATAATGACTTAAACTATTTTGTACATTTAAATATGCCATGCTGTCTAAATCTGTATTAAAGAATATTGTAAATATTAACGTTTATACAGTTAAGAAAGCTTTTCCTCGAAATGGTTGAACTCTTCTCCCTGTACTTAACAATGACATATTATAAAATATCTGATTTTAAGCTTTGAAATTTTAGCTTCTGGTAAAAATTAAAGGGAAACCTTCTGAAGATTCTATATAAATAAAATTTTGAAAAAAAAACCTGGTGAATCATTTGGTATTTCTCAATTTTTAACATCATATACATTGAATTGCAAACTATACCCCATTAATTCAAACATTGATTTTCTATTATGTTGAACATTCTAGGGGACACAAAGATGAGTAAATTTTGATTTTTTTTTCCCCCATAAGAAGCCAATTTATTACCTAGTACATGGGAAACACATAAAACCAACATGAACAGCGAGGATACAAACTGGAATTGATTATAAATGCCTGTAAAAGACTTCAAGGGTAATAGGTGTTTAGGCAATAAGAAATAATACTCTAGAGTGTGAGTGGTGACATTGATTTCTTGGAAGAAATCACCTTTAAACATCCTGGCAGGATTTGGTTAAATGATGTTTGGGGAAGGATGTTCCAGAGAGAAGTGACCTTAGCAAAGGTATGGAGACAAGAAGTGGGAAATATTTAGAGAATGGTGAGTCTTTGGCCAGAAGGTAGGGTAAGTGAAGATGTTAGGTAATTCACATGGAGACAACTAAGGACACAGAAGGTATAAAGTGAGAAAAATCTCATCTTGAAACCAGAATTCATTCATGAACGGTCTTTAACTTTCCAGTCTTTTTTTCTAGCATAAACAAACTATTGAAAGAGGACTTCCATTTTTAAGATTTTTTTTTAATGTTTATTTACATTCTCCTTGATGAAGTTCTCTCCATTTATTTACTTTCTCCTTGATGAAGTTCTCTCCAGCTTAACTGTTAACTCAGGCAAAAGACCCTGCAGGCAAAGCATCCCCTGATGGGGGTTGAAACTACCCCCTCAGATAAAAGGGACTGCCCTGACAGCAGCAAAACCCTACGTGACTTAACAGGAGGAAATGATGGACTTGACCTTTACTCCCCACCTGAATGTATCCACCCACCATTGTCCCACATTTTCCCAATATAAGCCTTAAGTATTTTCAGCACTTTGGAGACCATCTTTGTGACTTCAGTCCACTGGGTTCTGGTGTTGCCTCACTGAAATAAATTTTCTTGTTTTACCACCATTCGTCTCTCTGCCTTTGGATTTTGTCAGTGGCGAGGGGCCAAGCCTGGTCTGTTGGGGACCCCCAGAACCAGGTGCCCTTGCACCCCGCGCCCCAGTTGCAATTCTTGGCAAGCTAGCCAGAAGCTGTACTTTCAGTTTGTCCAGCCCCCACTCTAGAGACCCCTGATGGTTGCATTTGGGCCTGGCAGTGCACCTGGGCTCAGCCATTCCTTTACTGAGCCCGTGGCTATGATAGGTCAGGGTCAGCAACTCGTGGTTAGTTTGCCCCGGATGGATGGGGAGAACCAGGAAGTCCTGTGCAGCTGCTGACACCTTATGATGTTTTGAGGACTTGCCCTGAACTGCATCAGTCCACTGCCTTAACTGCATTTGGGGAAGCAGAGAAACTGACAAGTTGCAGAGTAAGCAGGTGCTAGAAATTTGGCTCCTGGTAAGTTCGCCCCCATAGGTGCGCGCCCTGGAAACCATCCTTCCTTGTTACCCTGCTGTTGGGTTCTTTTGAACCATTTGTTTCAGGTTTTCATAACCCATTTGTTCAGGTTTGTTTCATAACCCATTTGTTCAGATAGCTGGAGTTGTGGCAGGGGGTGTTGTAATTTGTGAAGGTATCGTGAGGTAAACGGGAATCCAGGGTATGCATTTGGGAAGATCTCTGTTGGAAATTGTGTGTGTTCAAGATAGGGAATGCTAACTATCCCCTCCCAACCCCCACCCCACCTCCCCCACCCCCAGGCAGAGTACTAGCTGACTGGTCTACTTTTAGTTATAAAACTAAGAAGATGCTTGTTTTTGTTTCGTTTTAAGTTTATTTGTTTTGATAGGGCACATGCACGACGGGAGAGGGGCAGAGAGGGGGAGAGAGAGAATCCCAAGCAGGTGCTACAATGTCAGTGAAGAGCCTGACGAAGGGCTCAAACTCAGGAACTGTGAGATCATGACCTGGGCTGAAATCGGGAGTCCAACACTCAACCAGCTGAGCCACCCAGGCACCCCTAAGAGGATGGCTTTTTATTCTAATTCTGCGTGGCCCATATATGTTAAGCTCAGAGGAAAGATGGCCACTGAATAGCTCTCTGGGATTCCTTCCTCTCATTTGGTTGCCTCCAAATACGGGGTTCCTTTTGGCTCTCTTAGTTTGTCTGGGAAGCCATTTGGTTCAGTGGGCGAAGCTGACTTTTGGGGAAGAACGAATGCAAATGTAGGCACTCTGGGCTTCATTCAGTCACAGCTTTTTTTTTTCTGAATCTTGTGTCCTTTCTGAATTTTGACCTAGGAAGATGGGGGAATACGCCTTCTGCTCCCCCAAAACGGTGATTAGAACGTATGTTGAATAAATGGTGCAAAGGGCTGAAAAGCAACCAGAGAAAAAGCAGGAGGAGAGACAGGAGACAGAGATCAAGGAGTGTTAGTGCACACTTTGAATCCACCTCCTCCTGTGTCTGCACCACTGCCTGTGCCTCTCACGCAGCCAGCTCCTTTACCGTCCTCCGTGCCTCCCGTGCCATCACTCCTGCTCTTCCTGCCCTCGCTATTGAGGAGCGAGAGCACCCCAAGCTGTCGCCACCTCCTTATGAGGTTCAAACTAGAGTGCCTCCCAAGTCATCGTGAAGGGGCCCAGGGCCTCAGACTGCCTATTTCAGATTTCCCCACAGGAGGCCCAGGTGAAATTGACAGTAGGGAAACAGGTTGATTGACTTTGGACACAGGTGTAACCTATCGGTATTAAAGCTAATTTGGTGGTTTAATTAAGATGGGCATGTCTTGTGGAGTTAGCAACATCAAATACAGTTCAGAGAATCAACTTCCACCTGAATTAGTTAAATTCATGTGTTATCTGTTGCAGTTGGACTTAAAAGGACAGTTAATGTTGTCTGTTTCATAAAGCTTTCATGGGTAATTGTTAAGAGCAAGTAGGTTGAATGACAAGGTTTATAGCTTTCGACTTCTTTGGTAACCTAAATCTTTGAAGTTTTGCCAGGTTAAGTAATAAATTGGTTTGAACTCATTGGATATCTAAATCTTTGCCAAATAAGATCAAATACTGAAACATTAATTACTAAATATAGACTTATCTACTATTGGCTTCTTACTATAGAGAAGCCACAGATACTGGGGTCTGCTTTATGCTTTAATTGAAAGATTCTATTATGGAAAAGCACATGTTTCTAGAAATTATGAAATGTATTTGTAAGCTTCTGATCTAAAGAATTCTGGTGTAATGGACAGTTTACAGTTGGCTACTACTTAGTTTTCATTGGAAACTAAGGTTTCTAAGAGTGGGAATTTTGATAAATGTAATTAAGACTGCTAGAAAATGATAGAGCAACTTTGTATGCAAGAAAAGTAAGACACGTTCTTGATAAGAAAGGCGTGAGGAATGGGAATACATTTTTGTGGAAAAGAAAGTAATTTTGTCCTAAAATGAGACTGGTTTATTTGAAGAGAGAAAGCTTAGGAGAAAATATGAATGAAAAAGGAAATTGTAGAAGGTCTGTAAGGGGAATCTTTGGGAAAGAATTCTATACATGGTCAGGACTAAGATTGATATGAATGGATTTTTTAAAATATACTGAAGATTGGGATTTGCTTTTTCTCTTTGTTAAAAAGATTATTGGTCTACTCTTGATAAGAAATTGTAAACAAAATTTTTTTCTTTATCTGCCCAGAAAACCAAATTTTCTCTTTTTTTAAGTTTTTATGTTTTATTTAATTTTGAGAGAGAGAGAGAATGCGAGTGTATGCAAGAGTGGGGAAGGGGCAGAAAGAGAGGGAGAGAGAGAAGGAGAGAGAGAGGGAGGGAAAGAGAGAATCCCAAGCAGGGTCCACACTGTTAGTGCAAGCCCAATGTGGAGCTCAAACCCATGAACCGTGAGATCATGACCTGAGCCAAAATCAAGAGTCAGACGCTTAACCAACTAAGCCACCCAGGCGCCCCCCTCAAAAAAACAAAGTTTCTATGTTGCCTTTATCATGTTGTTGATTACTTTAAAAAGTTAAAACTTCTCCGTATTAAAAGAGCAAAGTTCTGCTAACAACTGTGTAATGTTCTGTATTTGTCTTTAGAATCTCTTATTGGGGTGCCTGGGTGCCTCAGTCCGTTGAGCGTCCAACTTCAGCTCAGGTCACGATCTCGCGGTCTGTGAGTTCGAGCCCCTCGTCGGGCTCTGGGCTGATGGCTCAGAGCCTGGAGCCTGCTTCCCATTCTGTGTCTCCCTCTCTCTCTGCCCCTCCCCTGTTCATGCTCTGTCTCTCTGTCTCAAAAATAAATAAATGTTAAACAAAAAAAAAGAATCTCTTATTGCCACTTTAGTTAAATATTGAGTTTTGTAATGATCTGTAATCCTATTTAAGCATGTGCTTAAAGCTTTCTGAGGTTTTTAACAAAGTTCCCAAGATTCAAATTGTAAATGGAGTCTTTTTGACAAATCAGGCTTCTTTATTTTGTATGTTAAGTTACATGGAAGCATTGTTAAATGATGATAAACCCAGCTGGGTTATATTGTATGGGCGAATGCTATAACTGTTCTAGAAATTATATGAAATCCCTAAGGTTTCACTATGTCCAGATCTAAGGTCACTTGGCGCTCTAATTATTGACACGTTGTGTGTCACAAAAATAAGTGGATTTCCCTGTCAAGTGTGTTACAGTGAACTCTCATCACATCTTTAACCGGGCCCGTTTTTAAGTCTCTTGTCATTTCTAGTTCTTGTTCTGAGGCTCTTGCAAAACATGTTTCATCTTCAGGGAGATTCACGAAAAGGGCTTTTGACAAATACAGGCTGCTGATATCTTTAAGATGGTAAAACTCAGCTGAGTAAGAATTTCCAGAACTAACGGGAAAGCCGCATTCAAACAGAACAGGAATTAGTAACATGGGACTGAATAGATTGAGAAAGATGATTGTAGTTTTTGTGACTTGTGTTTGAAACATTGCTGGTTCTCCAGTTTTGCTCTCCCAGAGTCCAGCTTTAGGGAAAATTATTATTTTAAGATATCTATGATTTACATCAATATGATAAAATATCCCTTTGTAAACAAAATGAAATACTTAACTTTTCTCCCTACCTGAGTCCTCTAGAATTCAGAAACTCTTAGTGAGTATTCTTTCTTTCCTGGCCGTTATAATTCTTTCCATAAGTTCAATAAGAATCTTGTAACAGGATATCATTGGAAATATAACCACTGGTTATATTACCAAGGCTTTGACTGGAAAGGCATATTTGAGAGAGGCATGCACAGACAGCCATGACCAGACAGCTTTAAGGAACTAAGGTGGACTTTATGGAGCCAACAGAGCCTCTGGAAATGTCAGCCTAATACCTTGCTTACAGAGTTCCCAGCAGCGTTACCAGGTGAATAAAAATGTCACTTCCCAGCAGGTGCAGGGACCGCAGGATATTTGGGGGACCTCAGCATATTTCGAGGAGAGGAATTCACGCAAATCTACAGGCATTGCAGGCAAATCTGATGGCAAGTATTTGGCGTGGCTTCTGGCCTTGAGAGCCTATTAAAAGTCCGATCATGGGGCGCCTGGGTGGCTCAGTCGGTTGGGCGGCCGACTTTGGCTCAGGTCATGATCTCATGGTCCGTGGGTTCAAGCCCCGCGTCGGGCTCTGTGCTGACAGCCCAGAGCCTGGAGCCCGTTTCAGATTCTGTGTCCCCCTCTCTCTCTGACCCTCCCCTGCTCATGCTCTGTCTCTCTCTGTCTCAAAAATAAATAAATGTTAAAAAAAAAAATTAAAAAAAAAAAGTCCGATCAGAAATTCCTTATGAAAAGTTCCAGCAAAGCAGATTTTAAAAGAACATACATGGTCAATCACAATTCTTGCTGAGCTTAAGTAAATAATTAGGCCACATTTGTTAAAACTGGACTTGTTTTTACAAACAAATCAGTCATAATTTGGCTATCTTTGAGGGAAATGGGGGTGATTTTAGAGAGAAAAATTATGTTTCAATAACACACACCTTTGTGGAATTAGATTCTAGTTCTAATTGTCTTTGACTGTTGTTTGCCTAAGGTAGACAACTTGGGGTAATTTCTTCAGAGAAATTGCCACAAAAGCCCATGTGTAGATAGTCTCCATGCCTGTTACTCTGTGGGTATAATAAAAGGCCTCCATGGGTTTAGGATTATTTCAACAGCTGGACAATGGGATGGACTCTCCCAACAACTGTGTAACTCACCTGTCACCTTGACAGATTCTATGTGCCTGGGATGGCAGATTCACTCCTTAAAAGCCAGAGCATATCCCCACTTTATGGGGTTACCTGCGGACTCGTGAAAATAGTGGACGGATGACTGGATTGGATGGTGTACTTGGGGAGGCACATATCTCCCGAGATGAGTCACCTCCCACTTGCCAGTGATTCATAACTGCGATATTGTTAAAAGCTACACACCAGGCAAGGAAGCCTTCTTGACGGTCTTCTCCCTTAGCCCTGTTTGTCCAGGGAGCCCCCTCTACTGATGTAGCATTACAAGTAGAGGCTTTAGCCACACATACAGCGGCTGCCCAGCACACACTCACCCTCCAAAATGAAGAAGCCACACAAATTTGAAAACAAGTCCTTCAAAACCAAATGGTCTTCGATGTCTTGACTGTAGCCCAAAGAGGGGCCTGTGCCCTCGTTAAAACAGAATGTTGCGTATATATTCAAAATTACTCCAAAAATGTAATAAAGCCATGAAAGATTTAAACAAACACATCACTGCTACAAACGTCCTAGCCCTAGATCCTTGTAGCAGTTGGCGACATTAGATTTTTTTTCCAGATGGAAATATACCCCGCTATATTTCTTACTCTTTTTCTTTTCGGTTGTTGTTTTGGTCTTTGCATTTGTCAAATGACAGCCTGCGCTATTCACAAAAGCTTGGAGATGCCCTAGTGTCTATTTCAGGAGCGACGCAAGAAATGAGGTTCTCCTACTTGTCAAAGTCTTCCGTTCCACAATCCCTACATCATCCCGGGCAGCGGGAAGTAGCTCACAGAAGGCATGGCTATCGTCCGTTTCCCTTCCGTAGAAATGAAACAGTGTTTTGACAGTGGGGATTCGAAAGAGGACTTCGACTCTCTCCATTTTGACCTCAGTCTGTGCTTTCTACTTGATGAAGTTCTTCTTGCAGCTTATCTCTTAACTCAGGCAAAAGACCCGGCAGGCAACCTACCACCTCAAATAATAGATACCGTCCTGACACCAGCAAGAGCCCTCATGACTTACCCGGAGACAGTGACTGGCTTGATCTTTACTGCCCACCTGTGTGCACCCACCCACCCACCATTGTCCCACATTTTCCTAATATAAACCTGGAAGTATTTTCAGCACTTTGGAGACGATCTCTGTGACTTCGGTCCACTGTCTTCCCGGTGTTGGACCCAGAGAAATAAATTCCTTTCTTGTTTTGCCATCACTCTCTCTCTGCCTTTGGATTTTGTCAGCAGGGAGTGGCCGAGCCTGGTCTGTTTGGGGTCCCCGGAACCAGATGATCTTGCACCCTTGGCCTCAGTTACACTATCAGTTTGAAAAACAACAAGGACCAACAGGATCGTATAATATAGCCTCAATTTCTATCCTTGCACTGAGGACTCCTTCCTCCACCAGCATATAAATACCTATTCATTCTTTGCAAGAGGTACCTAGCATTCTATGGTACAGATTTGCCACAGTTTATTCAATCAGGTTTTTAATTGATGAACTTTAGGTGGTTTCCAGTTTCCTACGAAAAATAATTTTTCTTGCACACTTAATATTTCTCTGACTAGATTCCTAGAAGCTTAGCTGCCAGATCAAGATCTATGTACCCTTTCAATGTTGTTACTATCTGAAGAAAAATCTTCAATTTCTATAAGCTAATTTTCCTCATAGTAATACAGCCACATTTATCATCTTGTTTACAGAACCAATTTAAACTCCAGGCTCCTAAATGATATAATTTAGGTGGCAAAGTACAATAAAACCCTAAGAGTTTTACTTCCACAAGACATTTATTTCACTGGAAGTTCATTCCTCTCTACAGCTGTTCTGGAGGCTTGCTAATTAAACATTTGCTGTAATTTTCGGATTGTGACCAGCATCATCACGCTCAGCGGATAGTTCCAGACCAGCGTCGTGCCACAATCCTATTTGTACCGTAATGGTTTTTCCTACTGTTGCTGATGTGTTTCTACATCACTGATTCTCAATTATCTTCCCATAGGATGCTAGCTTAAATAAAATATTGTCAGTGTTTGCAGAGAGATACAGCTGAGTAAAAACCCTGTTTTTGTCCATGTTTTTCTCACTATCAAAACGAGACTTATGATTAATAACTCTGATACCCGTTACTGGCTATAATTCCTTTCCCACCTTCCCCCGTTAACAAGGTCACTTCCAAATGCAGACGAATTGGAAAGTTTCAGAAGGCTCTTTAACTGCTTAGTTTATTTTATCCAGATCAGCAGTTGGTGAACTTTGTTTTGTTCCAAAACACCTGACAGGTATGACTCAGCAGGTAATGGTAGCGTCTATACCCATCCACAACCCGAACAACCAGAGATCGTCTACTTCGCACTCATTTTGTGTAACAAAGTTCGAAGGAAATCTTGATAAGACCTTTTTGAGAATAGAACCATTTTCCCAATCAGGAAACAAACATTGAGTAAACTAATTCTCTCTCCCTCTCCTAACCCCTCCTCCACCCGAGAGAGAGAGAGAGAGAGAGAGAGAGAGAGAGAGAGAACTTGCTTTGATGAAACCAGTTTGCTTTGATACAATGCTCCCAATTAGATTTCAGCATCATGCAGTTGGAGAGTAAGTTCAGATAATGAACGCTAGCTGCTATACCAAACCACCCCTAATTTTCAGTGTCTTAACATAGTAAAAGTTTATTTCTCACTCACACAAAGTCCATTGTAGGTGTTCTGATTGGGTGGCTCTCTGGGGCAGCCCATCTCCAACAGGTAATTCAGGCACCCAGGTACTTTCCCAGGTGGCTCTGTTTCTCATGACTCCACGTGGCTCAAGTGTCATCTATTTGAGGACAAGGGGAATGAGAAAGAATGGGGGAACGCACACTTGGTATTTAACTACCTTGGCTTGGAGGACACACATCTTTTTCACTCTTATTTCTTTATCAAAAACTAGTCATACGGTCCCACCTGGATGCAAAGAGGGACTGCTAGGGGCACGTGGGTGCCTCAGTCAGTTGAGCATCCAGATCTTGATTTCAGCTCAGGTCATGACCCCAGGGTTGTGGGATCGAGCCCCATGCCATCTGCTGAAGATTTCCTCTCTCTTTCTCTCTCCCTCTGCCCCTCTTTCTCACTCATGCTCCCTCTTTCTCTAAAATTAAAAAAAAAAAATTTAATAAGGACTGCCAAATAGGCTTCTGCACAAAATCCTACCCTACGGAAGGAGAACATGAATCTTTATTAATGCCCAGCCATTTCTGCTACAGATAGCTAGAGCTGATTTTACAAAATGTTACAAACGCATCTTAAGATGGGCCTTAAACTACTGTCTGAGGCCTCCAATTCGTAAAGAAAAGTTGACATCAAGTTTCTTTGAAGCCAGAGCCCTAATATTAAAAGAAAACGGAAAATGTATCCCCCGCAAATCAAAGAATCTGCAAGCTGGAAAGGACCTGGAAATGTTCGGGTATAGAGTCTTATATTCTAATACGAGGCAACAGGTCCACAGAAATAAAGCACCTTGCCCAAAGTCTCCCAGCCAATTTTGTAGCAAGGCCACCCCTAGAAAACCCCAGTTTTGAGTTGGCATCCTTTTGAGTGATGCCAAATTATTTTCAATTTCATGGCATAAAGAACTACTGGGAAGATTTTATGTGCAATTCAAATGTCCAATATAATTTATGTTTTAATTTAAAATGTAATTTTGTCTTTTCGAACTGCAAGATCTAATAAATGCCTGGAACATGACTTTTATGGAAAAGTTGACTAAAGAATTGCCAGTAGAAGGGATATAATTAATGGTACTTTACTAGCTTTATCTAAGATTAGCTATATTAACTTTATCTAAGATTAACGAACCCCCAAACCCTTGCTGTTTGCTTTATAAATCCACAAAGCTACATTTGTTCTTCGATCATCTTAATGAAAATGTTAACTCTGAGACCACCAGATGGCGCTCTGTCACAGTGGATGAGCACGATGATCTCAGACCTGTAACGTTGCCGGCATCGCGGTCAGAAAACATCTGAGAGAGCTGAATTTGTAAACATTGTGCAACATTCAGTTGTCTAGTTCCTTGACAATTTGTGATCTAGGGCTGAGTTTCCTTGTTTCATGGCCTCTCCGGGTTAGCCATTTTTTTCTGTGTGAAGGTATTTTCTAATAACGGCATCCCTCCGTGTCTGGATAGATACAGTGCTAAATACTTTATGTTAGTACCACATTTAATCCCCACAAAGACCCTGCAAGAAGTCTTATTATCCCCATTTTAACCTTAGGCTTAGAGTGTTGAAGTAACTTATCCAGGGTCATGCAGCCAGAAGTGACAGACGTAGCATTCAGACTGAGATCCACAGGATTCTAAAATCAGCTCACCAAGCTGTCCATGTTAGGGGGTTCAGAGCTGGAAAGAACCTAAGGAGCCATGTAATATCACTTCATCATTTTTGGCCGGGAGAACCGATACCCAGAGGTGAGAAGTGATGCGTCCACATTGCAGACCCAGTCAAGGCCAGATTGAGAGATCACAATCTTCCCATTGCCAGTGCTCCTGGACCACAGCTCACGGGAATCCTTGCCTTCTCCGGGCAACCAAGAAATCCTGTGCTCATAGATTCTGCACCACACTGTACCCCAACGTAACCCCGTAGATGAAGCTATGGGATTATTAATCTTGTTATCCAGACAGAAGAAATGGACCTTACAGAAATGTTGCTTCAAGATGGTTGTCTGCCTTCTCCATCATGGCCAGGCCTGGGAAAAGTGAATTCTAAAAGAACACCTTACATTCTCAAAAGTAGTCTCTCTGCTTCCAGTAGGTCTCCCTCCATCCTCTATACTGCAGCCAGACGGGTGTGTTTTGTTTTGTTTTATTTGTTTTATGAAGCACAAATCTTAGCATGTAAGTCCTCTGCTTAAAGTTCTCCAAAGGCTCGCCAAGCTTTCTGCACCAGGTCCAGCATGGATGCTTAGAAGACCCTTATGATGTGCTCCTGTCCCTTTCTAGACTCTCTTATCTTGGCTTCTTTTCTCCCCTTCCGACACACACACACACACACACACACACACACACACACACACACACATGCACTTTTTGCCCTAATCACACTGAACTATTTGGTGAATCCCAACATGTGTAGCCCCGCCCAGCAGGCCTATACACATCTCCCCTTTCCCATGGAACAAGGTTCCAACCTTGTCTTACTTCTGTGTGACCTTCTAACTTCAAACATCCCTTCCACCTAGAAGCCTGCCTTGATTTTTCACTCCAGACTGGGTGAGATCCCTCCTGCTGAGCCTTCTGTCATGGCCCCAGTCACAGTGGCTTTTCCTGGTCTCTCTCCTTTTCTGCTGCCTTCACTGGACTGTGAGCTTCTGAATAGCTTGGATCCTGCCTTTTTAAACGGTATATCCCCAGTGCCTAATATAATACCTAGCACAGATTAAGAAGGCATTTAATGCCGGTTTGATGAATGAAGAAACCATTGAACGTAAGAAAGAAAACAAAAAGAACAGACAACAGTTCCTTTGTGGGGGTGGGGGGGAATCAATTCTATTACACTCAGAGGCCAGATTTTCTTGTTTCCTACCAAAAGGAGGAGAGAACTGAAGCCGGACTCTCTGTTCTGAAAAACAAGCCCCGGAGTCAGGACCAGAGAGGAGAGTTTCTGAGAAGCAGCAGATCTTCCTTAGCCTAAGCGCAGCGAGATCTTCTGAATATGAATCAGCTGGTGAGCGAGGGCAGCCTGCTCCAGAAGGGGTGTGCTCCTGCAGTTTTCTCAAAAACACAAAAGCAGGCGAGAGGGTAACACTATAACATAACTGCGCGTTCCAATCAAAAGTGCGACGCGAGCTGGATCATCGTAAGGCTTTTGTGGTTTTACCGCTCTGCGTCCTGAATGTTTTTATCCGTGCGCGCTGGGGGAGGGCGGTGCTCAAACATTTGCACCCATCCCCTTGTGTCCTTTCCTGTGCTACCTCCAGGCAGAGAAAACAACTCGAAATTAAAAGGCAGGCAATGAGGTAGCATGCATTTTAAGATGACAAAGCTGCCTCGGTCATCTGAGGTCAGGCAGTGAAATGGGCTCTGCATTCTTTGAGAACGTGGGCGAATGGGGAGCACAAATGTGGCACCCTCAAAGCGGGCCGAGCAGACCAGGAGAGGCAGCCCCAGCTCACTTTCAAGTCCCTTCTCCACCTTGAGAGATACCCTCGAACACCACCTTTTCACCCAGGGAGTCGACACAGCCAGGCTTCTCTGCCCAGGGGCAAGCGGAGGGCATACGAGTGCTGTGGGCGGACCCGGCTCTCTGGACCCACAGGGAGTTCTCCTCCCTTCCTTAGGAAAGAGAACAGCAGCAACAAAAACCAGAATAACAAAACAACCAAACGAAACCAGGCCTTTGCAGAACTGGAGGGCTTTCTCCTGACTGCCTGGGAAGAAGAGGACCGTACCCCACCGCATGGTTTGGGCTGCAACGGCTCTTCCCCCTGGCCGACAGACACAGAGCCCCGCTGTGCACCTTGCAAGGCTCCGTGCAGCCGGCAGGGTATTTTGGTTTCACAGTAGCAACCCCGCATTCCTATGTAAGACGGAGACGCAAGATGTAAGATGTAACCCTGCATTTCTACGTAAGATGTAAGATGTAAACTTTTCCCTGTAAGATGGAGAGCAGGATTTGGACGGTCAGTCAGAGAAGGGAGGAGAGGTACTCCTGGCAAAACGTGCCAGGGGAGCAGTAGTGCAGGGACAGGAAAAGACAGTGCCCGCACCGGATGAGAGGAAGATTTCTGTGAGGCTGGTGTGCACTGTGTGTGGCTGGTAACGACGGGCCACCACGTGAAATGCATAAATGGGGTCCCAGGTAAGCGCCCACCATGCAAGAGCTTAGTAGCCACACACATTTCACATGAGGGAGGATGGAGACCACCCTGGCGGTCATGCCTCTGCAAGGCAGCGGGGCAAAAGCACCTGAGGCAATGCGTAAGAGGAGCCTGATGCCCAGACGACAGTGTGCAGGTAAAAGTACCCCCATACAGCCGAATGCACGCGGGGCCTAACAAAACCATGGGCCGGAATACCCCCCCAAACGTGAGTTGAGAACCCCTCGTTCTCAGCTTACCGGGAGCACAGAGGGAAGCAGAACAGGGAGTGAGGGTGGGGATGTAGGAGACGGCAGTCCCTGGGGGTCCAACCCCCAATGTCAGAGGGCCGTACTACCCCTGTGCAACCCCGTAAACCTTGACCTGGGTAGGAAACAGACAGGGGCAACTCAGTGGGAGGCCCGTGGAGGTAAAGACCAACACTAGACAGAGAAAGCAGGACATGGCCTGTGCCCCGGCTCACTCAGGCCTTCAGGGAACCTGAGGAAATGTTGCCACAGATGGTAATTTCTCCCCCCAGGGGAAGAAACAGGACAACGACTTGGTGTCCACCTTCTGGGGGACACAGCACAGTGGGTTCTCGGTATTCGTAGATCCTACTTATGGTCTGTAAAGTAAATAGAAACCTGGGGATCCTAACACTGAGTTGCCCATTCATTCTTATAACATGGCAAAGTGCTTTTCACGTTACAACGTGCCTTCACATCCCCGGTGCTATTTAATTCTCGAGGCGACCCTGCCAGAAAAGTACGGTTTATCCTCTTTGTAGATGAGGACACGTTTCCCATCCAGCTTCTCTTCTCTCCTCCATCCTGTGTTTCCCACAACCATAGAGCATCTCTGATGACCCACAAGCACTCTAGACACCATGCGTCCTAAAAGGGGCTCTGCAAGCTCCCATCCCTGCTGACCCAAACCAGGCTTCGTTCACTCTGCAGAATGGCCCATCCCAAGTCCCAGCACCACCACCCTCCTAGTCATCCCACCAGAACCTTGCAGGACAGCCGCTGCCCTCCTTCCCCATGTGCCCCAGTCTGTGGAGTGGACCTCCCACTGCCTCACCTTCCAGGCTCTCTTCTCCAAACTACCCTTCCGGCATTGGCTCAGGCCCTGATCACCTCTCCTGGCTCATGTGTGGCCTGGATGCTATTTTGACCTCCTGTCTTGCCAGCCTCACTCCCACCCAAGCCCGGCTCTCGTCCCCCTCCCCTCCGGACCACACATCTCATTGCCGACAGTTTGATCCTTATAAACACCGATTGCATGCGGTCCCTGTTCTCCTCTAGACAATGCAATAGCCCACTATCATTAGCACAGATTTCAAATCCCCTTCTGTTTTTATCTCTGCCCTTCTTTCTGGATCCATCATGCCTCATTTCCTCGCTGGCATTCTGTAACCCGGTCTTTCTCAAATATTCAGAGTTCACTAATGTGCCTCATTTCTCGAGACTCCATTCCTGCTCATGTGTCATTCTCTCCGCCTGGAATTTTGACTGACTTGCATCCATTTCTGGGGCAAACTTCACCTGATGTCCCTGGTCCCAGCACAAACACTAGGCCCCGTCATGGCACTTTCCACTTAACTCCAATGCTTGCTACCTGGATATGAAGTTGTTTTCTCTCTTTCCCACTAGAGGGTGTGCTCCCTGAGAGCTGAACTTGCTCATTCCTATCTCCAGGGTCTGGCACTGTGGCCGCCACAGCTATAAGTGCTTAGTAAGTGCTGGGTAGGTGGGTGGATGGATGAATGGTTGGATGGGTCTCCTGTTCAAGACGGCATGGCCAGTGGATGAAGTAACAAGGACTTGGAGCCAAACCTTCTTTGTATATTCTTACTTCTGTATTACCGAGCTTTGAAACCAGTTCTCCAACCTCTCAGATTTCCCAAATTATACCTACCCTTGCCACCTGCCACAAATGATGATGATATGCCCGGAGAGCCCTAGTTGCTCAGATGAAGGGCTCTGTGCCCAGTGAGTACAAGGTGGTAATTTGTCCAATGGGCTTTTTGTGTCCTGGACTGAATGTTGCAGAACCAGCTAATGAAATCTACATTGTAATTAGGGAAAATATTCCTGCAGCAGGTTGGAGAGATCGTGACTGCCTAATTGTATTTTTCCCCAGTATTTTAACCCAATCGTCTAGAAAAATAATTTAGAATTGTGATTTTTTATAATTACCTTTTTTTTTTTTGAGAAGTCGGCTCAGAATTATAACCATCACTTAACAGGTTTCAGAGCTAACTTTGAGTTAGGCTTTGTATACATTATCTTGTTTGGTTACCCAAAAGACACTGTGATGTAGGTCCTATTTGCCTTATTTTATAGATGAGGAAACTGAGCCTGAGATGGGTTGAATGTTGCCCAAAGTTACCCTTGGTAACAGGGTTGAACTAGTGCAATCTGTCTGCTACCAAAGAACATGATCTCACCCACGTCTTCATGCTGTCTCCACGACTCTCAAAGGAATCATTTATGCAGATAATTTAGAAATTCTTTATTGCTAAATAGTGCCAGGCCTGTTTTAGGTGCTAGAGATACAATAGAGAACAAAACAAAGTCTCTGTTTGTATGGAACATGCACTCTGGGGACAGAGGAAGGCAAATAATGATTAAATACAGAATATACCAGATCTTGGTAAATGCTATGAACAAGGGTAAGGAGGGTGTGTAGGGAGAACTATTTGAAGAATGGAGGCATCTAAATTCCAAAACAGTAGTGTCTTAGTCTCGGTTGCCTGGAGAAACACTCTGAGCTTGAGATTGCATGCATAAGGTTGATTGGGAAGTGCTCTCAAGAAATACACCTGTGAGAAAATGAGGACAGCAAAATTGGGCAGAGGAGAGGTTGAACCATAGTGTGATTACATCTCAGCCCTCAGTGGCTACTACAGTGAGCTTGCACTGGAGGGAACTCTGCAGGGTTGTCCAAATTGAGGCAGAGGGGACGGGACCTTCGTGTCCCTGCACCAGCTAGACATTGGCCCTTGGCCGCCGCCGGGAGGAGTGAAGCGTCTCCCTATGGTCGGGGGCAATGCCCACTGAGGGGCACTTTTTGGAATCTTGGGTTTGTTTCTGGACAGTGATTATTTACTGCCAAGCCTCTCTTGTCAAGCTAGTGGCTGACACCAAAGAACTGACTGCCTAAGACTGCGTTCATCATCTTTACAAGCCAGGATAATAACATCTCTGCCCAAAGCGTTGCTATAAGGATCAGACTGACAGAACGGTGATAACTGATCCTATAGAAATATAATGGGAGATTACATGAATTAAGGTCATCTGTACTGTGGAATGGTATAGATCGTGTGTGCAAAATAAATGATCTGGCACAACCAGAACTGACGTGGAGAGAGAAGACATCGAAGAAAAACAACAAAGGGTATGGCAATATGTATCATGTGATAACCATCTATTTTGAAAGATACCTGTTTGCGTCTATCTAGAAGCTAAGTGGAAGGATATACATCCAAGCGCTGACAGTGAGGGCAGGAGTCAGCGGGGGTGATGGGGACCAGGCGGTGCTGGACCAGAACTAGGGCTGGAACTGGCCTTGCTTCGGTGTGAGAAGATGGACGTAGAAGGGGTTGAGGCAGATGTGATAGGGCACATGGCAGTGCAGAGGTCAAACCTAGATGGGACTTTAGAGATAGCTTGCTGTCCAGATTCGCTTGTGTTCTAGAGTCAGCAAACCCGAGTTCAAGTCCTTACTCCACCTGTAACTAGCCTATTGACCTCGGGCAAGGCCGTCTCTGAATCTCAGTTTCTTCATCTGTGAAATGGGGATAATAATACCCACCTTAAAGAGCTGTTGTCAAGATTAGACACGACCAAATCAGACACTCATTCACGGGGGCCACTGTCATCAGCCAAAAGCGGTCCCTCGACATTCCCTCCACTTCTAAACAAGAAGCAAGGAGTCAGAGGAATGACTTCCCTGGGCCAAAATAAACAGGCCAGGATAAGCCAGCTCTCCAAAGGAGCAAGACTTCTGTCAGTCTGCTTCCATGTAGCTCGACGGGAAGTTGATTTACCTAAAACTCTTCTTGTAAACCAGTGCTTCACTTAGGTTTTAAAATACTTCATCGGGGCGCCTGGGTGGCTCAGTCGGTTAAACGTCCGACTTCGGCTCAGGTCATGATCTCACGGTCCATGAGTTCGAGCCCCGAGTCGGGCTCTGTGCTGACGGCTCAGAGCCTGGAGCCTGCTTCGGATTCTGTGTCTCCCTCTCTCTCTGACCCTCCCCTGTTCATGCTCTGTCTCTCTCTGTCTCAAAAATAAATAAACGTTAAAAAAAATTAAAATAAAATAAAATAATATACTTCATCGAACTAGGCCACCTGGGTGACTCAGTCGGTTAAGTGTCCGACTCTTGGTTTCAGCTCAGGTCATGATCTCACAGGTTCATGAGTTCGAGCCCCACGTTGGGCTCTGCGCTGGCAGCATGGAGCCTGCTTGGGATTCTCTCTCCCTCCCTCTCTCTCTGCCTCTCACCTGCTCACACACTGTCCCTGTCTCTCTCAAAAATAAATAAACTTAAAAAATTTAATAACAGGGGCGCCTGGGTGGCGCAGTCGGTTAAGCGTCCGACTTCAGCCAGGTCACGATCTCGCGGTCCGTGAGTTCGAGCCCCGCGTCAGGCTCTGGGCTGATGGCTCAGAGCCTGGAGCCTGTTTCTGATTCTGTGTCTCCCTCTCTCTCTGCCCCTCCCCCGTTCATGCTCTGTCTCTCTCTGTCCCAAAAATAAATTAAAAAAACGTTGAAAAAAAAAATTTAATAACAGAATAAAATATTTCATCAAACTAATAGAGGCTCATAGTTTAATAAAACAAAAAGGTAGCCTAAGGCTTGTCACGAAACACAGCAAGCATGCCACCATTCCCTGGCTTCATGTTCCAAAGGCAGCCTCATTCGTCTCACTCAGCTCTCTCACCAGACAGTTACCTCTGTGTTTCTAAATAATACGCATATTTCACTATCTCCTAGTTTATCAAATGTAGACATTATGTATTGTCTTTCTTTTTTTTAATGTTTATTTATTTTTGAGACAGAGAGACAGAGCATGAACAGGGGAGGGTCAGAGAGAGAGGGAGACACAGAATCCGAAGCAGGCTCCAGGCTCTGAGCCGTCAGCACAGAGCCCTACGCGGGGCTTGAACTCACGGACCGTGAGATCATGACCTGAGCCGAAGTCGGACGCTTAACCGACTGAGCCACCCAGGCGCCCCTGTATTGTCTTTCTATTATGATCCAAACATTTAGCATTCCTTATACCACACTCCCGTCCCTGCTCTGTCCCATAGCTTTATCAGGGTTTACATTATAATGACTGTTCTACACAGTTGGTTAATTTTTTTTCACACTCGTCAGATGTCCATTTACCTACCTATGGATTATTGTTTTCAAACATTCTCACATTATTGTTTTCAAACATTCTCACATTGGGCACTTTATTATTTTTTTTAATATGAAATTTATTGTCATATTGGTTTCCATACAACACCCAGTGCTCATGCCAACAGGTGCCCTCCTCAATGCCCATCACCCACCCTCCCCTCCCTCCCACCCCCCATCAACCCTCAGTTTATTCTCAGTTTTTAAGAGTCTCTTACGGTTTGGCTCCCTCCCTCTCTAACTTTTTTATTTTTCCTTCCCCTTCCCCATGGTCTTCTGTTAAGTTTCTCAGGACCACATAGGAATGAAAACATATGGTATCTGTCTTTCTCTGTATGACTTATTTCACTTAGTATCACACTCTCCAGTTCCATCCATGTTGCTACAAAAGGCCATATTTCATTCTTTCTCATTGCCAAGTAGTATTCCATTGTGTATATAAACTACAATTTCTTTATCCATTTATCAGTTGATGGACATTTAAGCTCTTTCCATAATTTGGTTATTGTTGAAAGTGCTGCTATAAACATTGGGGTACAAGTGCCCCTATGCATCAGCACTCCTGTATCCCTTGGGTAAATTCCTAGCAGTGCTACTGCTGGGTCATTTTTACTTTTTAATTTTTTGAGGAACCCCCACACTGTTTTCCAGAGTGGCTGCACCAATTTGCATTCCCACCAACAGTGCAAGAGGGTTCCTGTTTCTCCACATCCTTGCCAGCATCTGTAGTCTCCTGATTTGTTCATTTTGGCCACTCTGACTGGTGTGAGGTGCTATCTGAGTGTGGTTTTGATTTGTATTTCCCTGATGAGGAGTGACGTTGATCATCTTTTCATGCACCTGTTGGCCATTTGGATGTCTTCTTTAGAGAACTGTCTATTCATGTTTTCTGCCCATTTCTTCACTTTATTGATCTCATTACCTCCTGTCTTGGTTCCGACATGGAGACCTCTCCCCAGGAGCTCCTGTCCTCAGCTCCAGACAAAAGGGCTTCTCCCTGGGCCTGTCGCACAGCTGCCATCGGGAGTTCTCTTTGTTCCTCTTCTGGGGAGAGTCCTCTATTGCCTGGATGTTATGTCTTTCTCTCCCCCTGGTTTTTCTGAGGCACATCTTTACAAAAGGAACTTGGCAGAGAAGGGTGAAAATTTTCTCTTTACAGCCTCTGGATTCCATATTTTGTGATTGGCCAATAGCAAGATGGCTTTATTCCTGTATTTTAAACAGGTATATCCAAAGTGCTGGAGATGAATCCATTTACCTAACAAATACAGACCTGAAGCAACGCCTCATCCAAGGATCTGACTCAGTAAAACAGGGGCTCTGTTCTCAAGATGATTTTTGTTGGGGAAAATAAGTAAACAGACAGTGACATAATGTGATCAGTGTTATAGCCGAAACTTCATACAGAAGAAACATCACCCCACTCAGGAGGAGCTACGTGTTGGCCTCCTCCGTTAGTCCATTCCTCAGGATTCTATGTGGCTCTGCTGTTCTTACCATGCACTCTCTTCCCAAGTGATCTCATCTACTTCTACGGCCATGAATGCCATCTCTGTGATGGCAATTGCATAGCATCTCCAGCCAAGACCTGACATCCTGTTCAATGTCCTTTCCATTTCTATAGCACATTAGATTCTTTCTGCCTGGCCAGGGACACATACTCTTCTCTCTCCCTTGATCAATCCCTACCTCCCTCTCTACCTGGCTAATCCATTTCATTCTTCTGGGTCTCTTCTTAAATGTCATTTTATTTCAGAAAATTTTCCTGTTGACCTTATCTAAATCAGATAGTTAAATTTCTAATCATCTCCTTTTATTTCTTCCTAATGTTTATCACTTTTAAAATGTCTTGCTTATTGTTATGATTATTTTATGTTTATCTCACCTTAGAGACTAAAAATGTAGAAACTGCCAATTTTGTTCCCTACTGCTACGCAAGGAGGGCCTCCTGATCCTGTATCTGGGGACTGACCCCACCTCCTGGCCTCCAGGCCACCTTCTCTCCTGAAGCACCCCACCCATCTCTGCCCCTACAGGACTGTCACTCTAGCAGCCCTAAGGACTGTGACAGACAGACTGACCCTTGACAGCTTCTCCCACAGGAGGCCTGAGACTCAAACCACTTTCAGTTGAGTTTCCTTCCCAACTTCCCCCCACTATGAATCACCACCCTCAATTGTGTTCCCTCAGCTTCAGGGAAACAGGGGCTCAGGCAAGCAGATTCCCAAAGGGAAGAAGGCATAGACACCCACTTACCAAAGGCTCCTTGCACTTCGCTTCCTCGACCCTGGACTATCTATGTACATTTTCGTGGCCCCATCTGGAATAACCCCTGGGCTCCTGCCCTGGCCTGCTCCACACACTTCTTTGGCCTAAGGGCTCCTCTCTCTGGATCTCTGATGATACCATCCCCAGCCCTGAGCTTTAGCCACACCAGTGGGCACGGGAGCCGGGGTGCACACCCAGCTTGCTCACTGTGCCCGCATATCTCCACAGCCAGCCAAGGTTCTGCTTAATTTCTACACACAGACCTGGCTCTCCTCACCCTTCCTCCCCTGCTTTCCTCACCCTCCCTCCCCTGGTCCCCAGGGCTGGACACAGACTTGCGCATGAACCTCCACCTGCGAGGTCACACATGTGATGCAGCAGCATCAGACCAAATGTGCTGTTGTCCGGGGGACCAGAATCAGAATGTAACTGCCTTCTCACCAAGGGCAGGCAAAACCATGGGGGCTGATGGGAAAAGCTGTTTACAAATGGCATCAATAAAACTTCCCTGGAGAGGGCACAGATGGACACACACACACACACACACACACACACACACACACACACACCAATTAATTTTGTCCCTTGCTATTGTTCTTAAATCCCACATAGCATATATGCATATGTATGCTAGTGGGGGCTTCCTTAACATCCTGCCTGCGCAGGAAATTTTATAGGGTACTTACTGTATGGGCTGATTATTTGTGCCCCCCCACCATTCATGCTGAAACCCTAACCCACAATGTGATGGTTTACAGAGGTCGGGCCTTTGGAAGGTTTAGATGAAGTCATGAGGGTGGGATCCTCAGATGGGATTAGTGCCATTTTAGGAGGAGGAAAACAGAGATCTCTCTCCCTCTCTCCACATGTAATCTCTCTCTCTCTCTCTCTCTCTCTCTCTCTCTCTCTCTCTCTCTCTCTCCATATGTATGCAGAGAGGAAAGGCCTCTCCAGGAACTGAATCTGCCAGCACCTCGATCTTGTATTTTCCAGCCTCCAGAACTATAAGAAATAAATGTCTATTGTTTAAGCCACCCATTCATGGTGTTTTATTATAGTGGCTTGATCTAAGACACATATTTGATAAATTTTTTGACTCAAAGACTTCAAAGATCTATTGACACTGAACTTTTTTGGGGTGAAGCCCAGGAATCACTACTTTTAATAAACTCCATAAGAGATCCCTATTTAGACAGCCTTGCTCTGATGTTTGGAACCTTCTGACCCAGAGAAAAGTGCACAAGATGAAAAATCAGAAGACATGGGTTTAAATTCTGCTCTGTAAATTATTAGGTATGGCATTTGGGGAAGTCATTTGAGCTTTCTGATTTTCAGTTTCTTGCTCTGTAAAATTGAAGTAATAAAAACATATGCTTCAAAGTATAGCGGTGGGGCTCCAGTGCCCAGTGTATTTTAAATCACTTTGCAAACAGCTCAGTAAAGAAAGGTCAGACTTTTCACTTGTTAAAGACTTCTTCCTCAGGGCTTCCCTCATCATCTCTGACCATCTTCCTGGTGCATCCCACACTTCTCCAGTGAGATAGCATCCCTTTCCTTGGACTTCTGAAGAAGGACTAATAACAATAATTCACCAAGCCTTTTGCTTTTCCAAAGTTCTGGGCCATCATTATTTAGATACACATCATAACACACCCACAGCCTCACTAGTTCATTTGCTGCTAGGAAGAAACTGAGCTCAGGGAGCAGCAGCCAAGCCAGGACAAGAAATCTTGGCCTGACCTCCACAGGGATGACAAAGATTGAGTCTTCAGAAAGTAACAAAGAAAGGCCACACCCAGGAATTGGGAGACTTCTGGGCAGTTTCTTAACTGGCATTCACATGTTGAATCCTCTGAAAACTTAACTCTTTTGGGCAATGGCAAACTCCAGAAGACCGAGTCCCCCATCAGATGTATAATGAAAAAAAAAGCAAACTCTCAAATTTAAGCAATTTGCTGTATGAATCCAGGAAAATTCTCTTATCTCCTTGGCTTTCAGGTACCTCATATGTAAAACAGGTGGTTGGACCAGATGCATGCATAAATGAGTGAATGAATGAATCCAGCTGCCTACAAGACACCTGCTGGGGAATATCTGTATTTTGTCTTGGGATGAAGCACCAAAAAACCCCAGTCACCCACGCCAAATAGCTTGATTTGCTGACTCTTCCTAGGCTGCCTTAATTTCCCCTACCTCCCCTCCTCTCCTCATCCTCACCTCACTGACCTGATTGAGCCCCTCATTAATTCTCATCTAGACCATTTCTCCAGCTCCTAATCTATCTCTTTGCATTCATTAATCTATCCATCCATCCTTCCATCCATCCACCCACCCATCCATCCATCCATTCATGCATCCACTGGTCTAAAAACATTGACTTTAGTATCTTCTATGTGCCAGGTATTGTTCCAGTGACCAGGACATGGTGGTGAACAAGAAAAAGTCTCAGCCTTCCTGAAGTTTACACTGAGTCAGGACAAATGGCTGAAAGACTACTTAACAAATGCATATGAAATATCATTTGACATAGAGGAAACTGTTATTAAGAGAAATAAAATTGGGTGAAGAAATAGAGTATGGGGTGAGAGCCGTGTTTTATTTAGGGGGAAGTCAGACAAGAACCCTCTGAGGAGTGAGTGTATTTGTAGGAACCTGACAAAGTGAGAGAGTACATTAGGTGAAGATCAGGCTGTTGAAATACTGTTCTAAGAAGAAGGGGGAAATGCATGCAAAGGTCCTCAGGTATAAACAAGCTTGGGGTGTCCTAGGACTTACAAAATAAAACCAGTGTTACTATCATGGGGAAAGGGGAGAGATCATAGAAAATGGGTTTTAGGGGTATCCACAGGCCAGGATCTCGTGAGAAAAAAGAGAGAGATGAAGGATGACTGCATGGCTTTTGGGCTGAGCTATCGAGAAAATGGGGGGGCCAAGTGGGGAAGTCTTGGGAAGAATAGGCATGGGTAACTTCCAGGGTACTGTTTCCCCCGGTTTCAGTAGGCATATTCGATAACCAAGTGCTCATATCAAGTATGCTGTTGGGTAAATAAGTCTGACTCAAGGGAGAGGTGTGGACTGGAGTGATGTGATGTTATTTAAGGCCAAGGGGCTGGAGAGGGTGTAGGTGAGACAGAAGAGATGGGAGGATTAGCCACCGGGGGACTACAATAATTCAAGAACTGAAGGAGAAGAAGCATCCAGAAAAGGGGGTTGAGAAGGAGCAGTCAGTGATGTGGGAGGAACACCAGGAGAAGGTAGAGTAGGGGAGCCAAGAAAAGAAAGAATTTTAGGAAAGCCAATATAAGGGGCGTCTAGGTGGCTCAGTAGGTTAAGGGTACAACTCCTGATCTCAGCTCAGGTCATGATCTCACGGTTCCTGGGATTGAGCCCCATGTTGGGCTCTGCACTAACCAAGTCTGCTTGGGATTCTCTCTCCTTCTCTCTCTGCCCCTCCTCTGCTCATGCACATGTGCTCTCTCCCTAAATAAATAAATAAACATAAAAAACTATAGCAAATATGGCCACTGTGTCAACTGCTTCTTTTAATAGAGGACTTAAATAAATCTACTGTTCTTTGAATCCTGAGATATTTGGACACCTTTCTTACATCTTGTTTTGTATTCCTATTTACCAGGCTTTTTGTCTTCCCTTATTTATTTCTCTTATGGTAGAAATTCAATTTGTAACCGGTTTATAGGGAGTCTCAAATTGTTGAGTATAAATGTGAAATGATTTCATTTTTTTCCAAGTGTTAGTTCCAAGCCACGCTATGTTGTCTTCCCTCTCCCACCTGGTAGTGGCTCCCTTAATACTATCTTGGCCAGATTACTTAATTTTCAACAACTTTTGACTACTAGCCTAGTCTAATTCTGCTTTTAAAAACTCGATTCTGTTTTTTTTTTTAATAAAATTTTTTTTCCAAAAAGCATACCTTTTGTTTTTAAAAATTTAAATGGAAATTTTCAAACATACACAAAACCAGAGAGGTCCTATTCATTTTAAACGTCAGTCTTCTATCAGGGTCAATGCTCTCCTCCTCTGGAGGCTGGATGGGGGACCCATGGTGCCCTGCTGTCACTGCGCTCATTCCTAAGCTGCCTTGTGAAGGTCTTTGGAGATTTGACCATGTCATCTGCTCCCTCCCCATGCTCATGATGCCATGAATTCTGACTTTCTTAATCCTCCACTCTTTCCTGACCCCAAAAATACCATAGTCCCTCCCTGCCAATATTATCCCTGAGCTCATCTTCCACTCCTCTCAGAGACACAGAACAGGGTGAGGACATCACACCCCCCACCCCAGTTATCTCCGGTTCTTTCCCATAGCACAGCACATACTGCATTGTCTCTATGGACTCACCTGTCCCCCTTACAGTAAATGTGGGCTTTTGAAGGGCAGGTGTTGTCTCATTTACTTCCTAATCTCTAGCTCAATTCCTGAGGGATACTAGATCCCAATAAATGCTAAGTAAAAGACCAATAGAACAAACATTTAATCGGGCCCTTCTAAAGAGAGGCTCAATAAATAACACTTCTGAATAATTTGAGAAATATGTCAAAAGTAAAGACACAGACTAAATATCACCTTTACTACTGACAGATGCTCTGTTGGAAGATGTAGCCTAGCTTGGGTGCCAAATGAGTCAGCCAGGGAACCATGGCTTTAGGCAGTTGCCCACTCAGGTTCAAGGGCACTGGGGCAGTAAGGGGTGGAGAAGGAGAATCACGACAGAGTGTGTGCTCTCTGTGGGCAGACTTGCTCCCAAGAAGAAGACCGGCAGAGCTAAACTGAGCATGCCCAGCTATTCTCCCGAATATGCTCGGAGAGAAATCACCCACCTCCCCAGAAACAGAGTGAAAAAAGGGAGAGAGACCCAGAATGTAGAGACTGTACTCATTTGGCTTCTTTACAGGAAGGAAGCACCAGACACCAGCAAGAAAGTTTGCCCATGATAAACTATATTGTGTCAAACACCACGCTGGATCCTATCGCCAGGTCAGATCGTTCAGTCCTCACAAAAGCAGACAGAGGTAGGTATCAGTCCCATTTTATAAAAGAGGAAGCCAAGGTACATAATAGCTAAGTCACTCATCTGAGATTATAAACCAAGGAAGTGGTAGAGTGAACCTGCATTCACTTGTATTATTAATAATGGTTGAGATTTGTTTAGGTGCTTAATGATGTGCTAGGCTGTAGAATCTGTATATGAACACATTTAATCCTCAAAACAATCCTGTGAAGTAGGTATTGCGTTTGTTCTATTTTGTAGAGGACATAATTTAGACCAAGGTCACCAGTTCAGGACTGAGATTCAAAGCATGATCTGTCCTCCAAAGTCTTGATTTGTGTCCAGACTCATGTATTATCCCTGCCTCAGGTAAAACATGTAAGCAAATCAGCAAGTCGCCCCAAATCACAGAGCATCATGCATCCTCTAAGACAAAAGGTTCATTTCTAAATCAGAGACAAAATCTCCAGGGTCTGGGTTCAAATCTCACCACTTGTCAGCCTCTTCCTGTCCTGCCAACTGGAAGTTGCAAAGATGGACAGAGATGGACAGACCTGAGGTGGGGGGGAGAGGAAGAAAGAGAGAGGTGACCTGAGAGAGATGAACAGATCTGAGAGAGAGAGAGGGAGTGGGGGATAGGGAGAGAGAGAGGCAAGTGTGCTTCCCAACCCAGCACAGGGATGAAGAGCTGAGTCACATGAGCACTCACTTCTCAGGCAGGAAGCAGGCTGCTGGTTTATCTTGTTCCTCCAGAGGGTTGGCTCCTCTCCCGGTGTTTGTTTTGACCCAGTGAGGCTGCTGTCCAGTACTTGCCCATGTCTAAGACAGGAAGGAATGAGGGTCCCTGTCTTAGAGGATGACACTGGGGTCTTGTGATAGAGAGCAATGGACAAACCCTAGACTGAGGGAGGGGCAGAGCAACAGGGTGGCAGGAGGCGGGGTCTAATTGCTTCCGAGAAGACTGGATAACTCACTAAATCCAACAATCCCGATTGTCAACAAACCGGAGAGACAAGTATTAATCTCCATTTCTCAGAAAAGGGAACTGAGGGAGACGAAACAGAACAAAACAGGCAGTAGGAGGAACTAGGTGGCACCTGGGGCTGCGGGAGAAGAAGCAGAGAAGGGGGGAGGTGATCACTTCCCCACTCTTAGGTGGCCCATTCCACGCCAAGCGCATCCAGTCTCCTGTCCCACTTGGGGAGGAGAGGTGACTTCTGGACATTGGAAGTCAGGGTGCAAAGTTGGTAATATTGTGCCCATTTAGGAGGTAAAAGCCTGAGGCCCTTCCTGAGATCGACAGATGGTAGATGGTGGAGGAGAGCCTGGAGCTCAGGCTGGTCCAAGTCCTGCACTAATGGGGTCTCTTTTAACCATACTTTTGTTAAAGTGTTGCCAGAACCAGCAGCTTCAGTCTCCCCTAGAACTTTGTTTAAAAAAAGAAGGAATCTCAGGCTGGGTCCCAAGCCTCCTGGCCAGAATCTGCCTCTCAGCAAGTTTCCCCAGGTGACTCCAATGTCCATTCATACTTTTGAGAAGTCCTGTCCTGCACCACCCCAGGTTTGTCCGAGGTTCCTTCTCATCCCGGGGTTCTCACTGTCCCATCGCTGGCAGGCACATCCCTTTCACGCACAGTATGCACTGCTTTCTGCCAGCAGCTGGGATTCTTGGCTCCCTTTCTCATCTGTCTCTGCTGCAGCCCATGAGCCCCTCGGGGGACAGAAGGCAGCATAGCAGGACTGCCCACACAGCCAAAGCAGCCCCTTACATCACCACTGCTGTCTGCAGACCTCACCTCATTCTTTTTTTTTTAATTTTTTTAACGTTTATTTATTTTTGAGACAGGGAGAGACAGAGCATGAACAGGGGAGGGTCAGAGAGAGGGAGACACAGAATCTGAAGCAGGCTCCAGGCTCTGAGCTGTCAGCGCAGAGCCCGACGCGGGGCTCGAACTCACGGACCGCGAGATCATGACCTGAGCCGAAGTCGGCCGCCCAACCGACTGAGCCACCCAGGCGCCCCGACCTCACCTCATTCTGATCTTTACACCAGCCAAAGTAGATACTATTATCAAGCTAAGAGACTTGCCCAAGTTTTCAGAGCTACATTAGTTCAAATGAAGGGCTCACTTGGGGTGAGAAAACCTCACTATGAGTCTGGAGGTACTGAAACACAGGCATGGTACATATTGTTTGAAATGACGGCGCTCGGTGACTGCAAGAATCAATCTTCAGGAATGCCCTCTGGCCTACACGACTGCCCTGTGCTGCAGGGACAGTGACCAGTCTCTGCTGGCGGCGGGATCTCATCATTCCGGCCGGAAGGCCGCAGCCCTGGCCTCCAGCCTCAGCTGTCATTCACTTGCGGTGCGACTTTGGGAAAGGCAGCTGGGCTCTTGTGAGTGAGGCACTTATCACCGCACCACATGAGAAGGAGACACTCAGTAAGAGCCAGTTCCTGTTGTTCCCTGGGCCTCAGTTTCCCCATCTGGAGAATAAAGATGTTCCGCTAGAATCAGTTTTCAAACTATGGTGCACAGCGCTTTGGGGATGTCAGTCTGGATCTGTATCTGGTCTGGAGTGAGAGATAAGAGAAAGAAAGGAAGGGGATCCCTGGCTGCCCCTGATTTCAACCAGGGCTGCTGACATTTATCCATTTTACACACCAGCTTTCTCGGGAGATATATATGTGTGTGTGTGTGTGTGTGTGTGTGTGTGTGTGTGTGTATTTATGTATGTATTTTGCTCTAAAATAATTTTGAAAACCATTGTGCTGAATATTATCTGAGATCCCTTTTAGCTAGTCCGGACTATGATTCCAGGCCTGATTGGGATTTATTAAGTGGGGGCATTAAACAAATATTTACCGATTGCCATCATGTCATTTACCGAGTGACATTCCCTGCTGGCTGCTTTACAATGTTCACTTCGGCTGCTGTAGGGAAAGCAGACCACAAGGGTATGAGTATGACAGATACCCCAAGATCCACTCATTCTCAACCTTCTTTCTATAGCAACAGAGCCTGATTTCTAGCTGGACACCTGGCTATGCAGAACAGTCTCTGTTCACAGTCACCCAGGTAGCTAGGTGTGGCTGTTTGACTATAGTCTGAACAATGTATACAAATGGAAGTGGGTGCAATCTGTGGGCCACGCAGTTAGAAAAAAAAAAGAGGGTGTGCCTTCCCCTTCTCCCTTTCTTCTTCCCAGCTGGGCAGAATGCAGACACGGTGGTGAGCAATGTTGGGTTACGTAAGCAAAGGAAATACCTTACAGAGGGTAGGGTTACAAACACAAGGAGCCTGACACTGTGGGACTGCCACACGGTCCTGGACTGCTTTCACCCAGCCTGATACATGAGCAACAACAAACTCTTGTCTTGTTCAAGCCCCTGTTGGTTTGGGTCTCAGTTGGAGTACCAAACATGGATATACATATACATACATATACATATGTACACATACACGAAATTTATACGTATATGTATAAACACACATACTCATTAATGCAGAGTACAAGAGTGGGAACAGAGAGATCAGTTAGAAACGTCTGAAATAGTCCAGGCAGAGATGATGGCGATTTGGAAAAAGGTAGTAACTTTGAAGATGATGAGAAGCTCAGATGGGTTTGGGAGGTATTGCAGAGATACAGGTGATGAGATTTGTTGGTGGGGTGAATGTGAGGCATAAGAAAAATAGTCACGGGTGATTCCAAGATTTGAAATAATGTGCTGCCAGATGGAGAAGATTAGGAAAAGGGCATGGATGGGGTTGGAGGTCAGGAGTTCATTTGGGACATGACAACTTTGAAATGCCTGGTAGATATCCAAGTGATGGGTGGGCATTTGGATTCAGGCATCGGAATTTCAGGGGACAGAGAATTGCCTTAAGCATAAAAACAGACCTTTGGGGCAAAAACGTAGGGAACAAAATAGAATTCCACAGAGAATATCTGATCAAGCTACTGCCTTGTCATTTCCCATAATTGTAAAATGGCTTTTAATTAACTATCTCTGTAGACCACTGGGCACTGGGAAACCTGTGGGACAAATCACTGCTCTGTGTGTGCAGCTTGGGAAGTGTAGCCTCACATCTGAACAGCTCAGAGTTCCCAAGGCCATCTGAACAGCTCAGAGTTCCCAAGGCCATCTGAACAGCTCAGAGTTCCCAAAGCTCATAATTACCCTCTGAGAAAGCTTTCTAGGGTGAATGGCATTTGGGAAAGCTGGGAAGTTGGGGAACTGGATTTTCAATCCAAAAGACAAAGGAAAGAATGGTCAGAAGATCAGGCTTGGAGTCCTGGACTCTCTCTATAAGGACCTTATGATATGAGATAAGTCATCTAATATCCATCCATGAATCTTTCCATCCATGCATCCAGCCATCATCTGAATAGATGATCTCTAGTGTCATTTCCTTTCTCTTAAATCTCCCACATCCTTATACCAGGTGGCCAGGCTATGCTGCTTCTTGCCCAGGTACGATAAGAGAGGAAACCACCTGGAGAATAGAAGCGTATAGAGTACGAAGAAGAAGAAGAAGAAGAAGAAGAAGAAGAAGAAGAAGAAGAAGAAGAAGAGGAGGAGGAGGAGGAGGAGGAGGAGGAGGAGGAGGAGGAGGAGGAGGAGGAGGAGGAGGAGGAGGAGGAGGAAATAATATAGGGATACCTTTCTAGATAGAAATGGGTAATAGAAAGCTATTCTGGCATCAGGGTTTGGGGCAATGGACAGAGGGAGAAGAAAGCCCAACCTGAACGCTAAGCTCTCTGAAGTAATAGCTCTTTTGTGAGAGAGGTGAGGGGAGAGTAGTGCAGAATAGTTTGCTCCTTGAGTCTCAGTTTCTAGCTCTAAACCAAGTCTCAGGTTCAACATGGCATCATGTCCAACACAGCATGGTTATATAAGCAGTCAAGCTAAGAAGGTGTCTAAGGGCAATGTCACAGAGGCTGCACACTAACTTGAGGGCAATAGAGAAACAGAGCATTCCTGGAAGCCCCAGAATTGGGGTCAAGAGCTACAAGCCACAGAGAACAGGGACCTTGCAACTAGAGGGTAAAGCAGGTATGAAGCTGTCAGCATGAGGGGCCGTGGATGGATGGATGATACCCAGAAGACCTCAGATATTATAAACTCCTCAATAGACATCTACCCAGAGCTCCAAAGGACCAAGCTAAACCTGCCAGCCCTCTGGAATAGGTACCCTGAGACCTATAGGAGCTCTTGGACCAGGACCCCTTCTCATCTGTCCTCTCTTTCCTGCCACTCCATCACCACGGGCATGCATAAACTCACACCTGCACCCAGACACCATATCTTGGGAGAGAAGGAAAGCTTTTTGAATGAGAAAAGAAGCAGTATTGATAAGGGGCTTGAGTTTAAATGAACTAGCAACCCAACACGACTGGCTTTGGCAGGAAGAGACTGCCTGAATCCCACATAAACTGAGTTACTTCCAGTTGGCAACTTTAAGGACGATTTTCCACCCTCAGTGGGAATGGGGATGTGAGAGCAAAATAAAAATCAGTCACCACCGAAGAAAATCATGCTGTTTTGCACATCAGAGTTGTGTGTGACTTTTTAATTTCCTGCTATAATCCTTTCACTTATTCATCCCACAAACATTTACTGAGTGCTTACATTCTATCAGGAACTAAAGAGAAAGATGGGCAAGATTTTTCTGCCCTCGAGAAGTGTAGAGATTGGGATGGGGGGCACTACTCACAATCCCAGTACGAGGTTAAGACGTGCTGCAATAGAGTCCAGCACAGAAGAAAAGCAAAGGGTGCTCACCCCAGCCTGGGCAGTCAGGAAAGACTTGCTGGAGGAGGTGGTGCCTAACCTGCATCTTTAGGGGTCAGTAGGAACTGACCAGGCAGAGTAGGACAGACAGAAATGGTGGCATTTATTCCTGTGTTTATTCCTTCCCTTTTTCCTTCCTTCCTACCTTCCTTCCTTCCTTCCAGTAATATTTGCTGGGTGCCTACCAAATTCAAAAATTGATATAAGCAGTGGGAATACAGCAGTAAACGATACGTTGAGATCCCTGCCCTGGTGGAATTTATATTCTGGTGGGAAGAATGCGATTATAAACACAACAGAATAAATATGTAATAGAATATCAGGTAGTGATAAATGGCAATGAAGAACAAATAAAGTTTGTCTAGTAAGGAGTCAGAGGGAGGCAGTGGGGAAGGTGAGAGAGGGGCCAGAGGTTATTTTGAGTTGAGTGAGAGAGGAGGACTCTGATGAGGTAAGATTCAAGCAGAGATGAATTTGAAATGAGAGCCTTAAACGTGTGACCCTCTGGAAAAACAGCAGGTGAGGCAGAGGGAACAGTGAGTGCAAAAATCCCTGAGGCTGGAGTTGCCTGGACAACTTCAGGAACAGCCAGGAAATCAAAGAGGCTGGAGCAGAAAAGGAAAGGAAGAGAGGCAGGGAGTTAAGCCAGAAAGGTATCCAGCACCGGTTGAGACAGAGCCGTGCAGGTCATGGTTAGGAGTCTGGATTCTGTTCCAAGGATGAGGAAAAGCCATTGAGGTTTCAAGGCATGAGATAGTAGTGAGCACTAGGGAACTTACAAAAAGTCCAACATGACTGGACTGGCAGGTTCACATGAGAGATCATGAAGGAATGAACCAGAGAGGTCAGCCAGACGCCAACAGCCAGGAGAGCTGCTGGGATTTATCTGAAGCACAATGGAAGTGTTGAATTGACATGACCAGAATCGGATGTTGGAAAAATGAGTCGTAGGTGTTTTGGAGGATGGATTAGTAGAACGGGAGAGTGGTATAGGAAAGAGAGGGCAAAGTAAGGGGAAAAACAAAAACAAAAAAAACAAAACAGAACAATAAGGCTGGTGTAGGGGTGCCTGGGTGGCTTAGTTGGTCAAGTGTCGAACTTTGGCTCAGGTCATGATCTCGCAGTTGGTGAGACCCAGCTCCACATCTGGCTCTGTGCTGACTGTGTGCAGCCTGCTTCAGATCTTTTGTCTCCTATTCTCTCTGTCCCATTCAGGATCTGTCTCTCAAAAATAAAATAAGAATTAAAAAAAAAAGAAGACGGGTGTAATCATCCAGGGGAGAGCTAGCAACCAGGCAGGTGCCAGGAAACAGGGCACTAAGTGAAGTAGAACAAAGTGTGACTGGATTTGGGAGGTGAGGGAGAAGGAGGAGACTGGTTTTCTTCTCCCTCTGAGCCATCTTGTCCATTCCCACGGACCAAAACATCATCCTCAGGATAGTAACTTCCTCAATTTTATCCCCAGCCCAAATCTCACCTCTGAGCTCTCATCCCCAGCTCCCTCCTTGGCTTCTCTGTTGCCTCACAGAAATCTGTGTGTTCCAACAAAAGCCTCGATTGGCCCCCATGTGCCCGCCCATCCAGTCTTTCTCACATTAGTGACAATGCCATCCACACAGCTGATCAAGCCAGACAGGCACCTAGGGGTTGGCCTTGACTCTTCACTCCCTCCCCATGAGCACTCCGCTGCAAGTCCTAACATTTTAAAATGCATTTTGAGTCTGTTCACACTTGCTTAGCCATAGTCACTGTCATCTGTGGCTCAAGTCGTGAGTCCAAAAAAGCAATGCAGAAGACAATTCAGCTCCAGAAAATACCGGAACTTCTACTTATATTTATTGTAGCATGTCCTTTGTAACTTATTTTCTTGTATTCATTTCATAATATACATTCTACGTTAGTGTGGCAGTGTTGATAAGAATAGCCAACACGTAATGAGACCTATGATGAACTGGACCCTGTTCTGAGCACTATTCATTAATTAGCTCATATAACTGTCCCAACAAGCAGGTGAGGCTGCTATTATTATTATAAAACTGATTTTGCCAATGCAAAAACTGATGCGCAGAAGTTATAAATGCCACAAGATCGCACAGCAGATAGTGCCTGTGGTGAACAAAGAGATGAGCTGTATTTCTGTCCCTTGAAAGGACATGATAAGCCCCAATTGCCCATTCTTCCTGGTGCCCTCAGCCCTTCTCAGTGTAGCTCCAGCCGGACATCTGGGAGAGGTCATGGCACAAAGGAGCATCCCTATCCACAGTGGGATTCCTCTAAGGGGCTCCCCCCTCCAGTGCACGCCTTGTGGCAACCAGAGACTTTGTCAAATGGCTTCATAGTTCTGGAAGCTTCCTCTGCCAGTCCTGCTCATTCCCCTCCCAAGGTTACTCCTCCATAGAGTCCAAACTGCATCTCAGCGTCTACTTCCTGGCACACCCAAAAGACCCATTGCCTGGGCAATGTTGATGACTCTTTGTGCACTCCCATTATCCTGTCCTTCTTTCTGTCTTTGCATTTGCCACGCTGCATTGATGTTTTTGGTTTCTGAGTCTGGTGTGTGTGTGTGTGTGTGTGTGTGTGTGTGCGCGCGTGCACACACACACACACACACATGCATGAGTGCACCCATGCATCAAAATATATATAAACTAAAATTTGCCATTTTAACCATTTTGATGTGTGCAATTCAGTGGCTTTAGTTATGTTCACACTGTTGTGCGACCATCACCATGCTCTGATTTCAAAACTTTTTCATCATTCCAAACAGAAACTCTGTGCCTGTTAAACTATAAGCTGAGTCTGATTTTTAGACACCAAAACTAAGCTGAGTTCCATCAGGACAGTGATTCTATCTGACTCATCTCTATCTGTAGCTTCTAGCAGGACCTGGCATATACTAGGCATCAATGATATCGTTTACCAGACCAAAGAGTTATAAGAAAATTTCTTCTGAGGTATCTGAGAAAACTTGGATGAGGTGACATTTCATTGGAATCTTAAAAGATGGAAGATTTCAGGAGGTGGACAGGAGGGAAGGGCATCCCAGGCTGAGGAAACAGGAGGACAGGGCAAGCTCTGTTGGTCCCTAACTCGAAGTCAATGTCCCCTCCCAGAACTGCAGTTTTGTTTAGGGCAGCCAGGCGCACAACTCAAACTTATATACATTTCCTAGCCTCTTGTTCATTCAGATCCAGGTGGCCATGTAACAGGTGTAGCCAGTGAGATGTAGGCAAAAGACTAATGGAGACTTCTGGGGTTGGTTCATATTCCTGAAATGGGTATTGCCACTTCCTCTTTGGTTTCTTTCTTCTTTTTCTCATCTGGAATGTAGATGGAGTTACTGGAACAATACTAGACATCTTGCAACCTTGCACAATTGTGTAGTCCTTGTCCTGACATTTTTGAGCCACTGAATTAGCAACTCTAGACTTCTGTGTGTGTGTGTGCGCGCGCGTGTGTGTATAATTCCTACCTGTAAAACTTGCCTGAGATTTTTCTATTTGCATTTAATATAAGTCTTAACCAATACGATGGTCATCAGTTTTAGAAGCAATGGCAAACCTGGATAACGAGACTCTAAGCACAACCTCAAGAACCATAGGTGGCTCTGGCCACCAGAAGAACTTCTGCTTCCTCTGCCTCAGGGAACTGGCAGCCAAACGAGGAAGCTGCCTCTGCAGCTGCTCTCTGCCAGGATCAGGAAATCACCCGAATCAGAAAAACCACAGTCTAGAAGCTAAAATGACCAGGAAGCCACCACAATCAAGAAGTGTCTCAGGAGAGCCAGACCTCCTGTGCACTTGCCAGCAGAGCCACAGAAGCAGGCAGGTGAGGCCGCCTTGTCATTCCATCTTTCAAACCCTGCTTGAGCGCATCTGACTGATAGAACTCATTCATATCCAGAATTTGTACCACAAAGGAACCTGGGAAACGTGGTCTTTAGCTTTCCAGCCAATACATGCTAGAAGGAGGGTGGAGTAGAAATTGTATGCCATGGATAACATCTGCCACAGCCTGGGACAAAGTTGTTCTCCTTCTCCGCCTGGCCCAGTATTGATCGTCCTCCAGGTTAGATGCCCCATGTCACTTCCTTGCTGAAAATACCCATGCCATTCTGTACTCTTCCATTACAGATTATACATTCACCATCCTCCCACTCTAAGAGCTTGTCTGTCTTCTCTGAGAAGCTCCACAATAGCAGAGACTATCTGTCTTGCTCACCCCTGTGTCCTCAGGAGTTTGCCCAGCGCATGCTACACTACAGCCTCTTGTATGAAATGAGTGAATGTATTGCATGAATTAATGAGTGGATTGACGAAGGAGAGCGTGGGGGTAAGAGCTGTGGAACAGTGAGTCATGAGGCAAATACAGATATCATTTGGAGGAAAATTCTTCTGAACAGGAGGGGGTTTCCATCTCTGTGATTTGCTTTGCAGAAGTAGATACACTGATAGGTATAAAGTATGGCAGACGTGGATATCATCTGGAAGAATCCATCACACTCTCAGTAATGTTCATAAGCAGCCTTTAACAGAACCAGATGCTTCTAAGAGAATGGCATTTCCCTTTCACTGGTCTCTATCTCCAATAAGAAACATTAGTTCCCAGAGTATTTGACTTTGAGGAGCCTAGAGATGAATGAGGTGCTCAGAAGCCTAAAAGATGCAAGTATAGTCTTTGTTCAGAGGTTGCCCATAGCCTAGTCTTCAGAACAGACTGAATCTCAGAGAAGGAACATTTTCCATATAGCTCTGGGACAGGAATGTTTTGAATACAGATTCACTTCTCCAGGATTTGACCTGACACCTTGTTCACCTGTGGGGCCTGGATCTTTGTGGAAGCCTAGCCATAAGACTGAAACGTTTACTTCTCTGAAGAAAGAGCCTGAATGGCACTACCTGTTTGACACAGTAATGCTTAGGCTTTGGCTCAAAATCCAGTCTATCCGAAGCTCTTTTCCTCTAAATAGAGGAACCAGTTGCATTGGACGGACCAAGGTCTTGTGCCAGATGAATGCAGAGCCACTTTTGGGGTTCCCAGCCCCTCTGCCTCTTATTCCAAAAAACTGATTACAATGGAAATTGTTAGCAGAGTGAGTTTAGTAACAGCCCAAAGGCAGCAAAGCCCAGGGGAGAAACCAGGGCTGGTCCAGGGAGAACCACCGCTTTGGGTCTTAGTTTTGATACCTGTTGTCTAGGGTCACACTTCCCGCAAGATACACACAACTATGGACAACAAAACTAAAGTTTGCAAGATCAAGGTGACCTACAAAAGAGGTATTAATTAGAACTTTATAATATGTGTGTATGCATATGTATACATATATATGTAAGTATGAAGTACAGCTATTTATAAGACATTGATAGATAGTGGTCATGGTCATGTAAGATGTTGAGGACCCACTTATGCCTCATTCTCACTTGATATCATCATTGATCCATTCACCCCCAATCCACACCACCCATGAATCCTCCTGCCTTGCTTATAAATCTATGAAACATTTAATTTTTTCTTTCAGTGCTGTTACCTTTGTTACTACTTTCTTGGTTTAGAATAGTCATGAAGAGGTGAAGCTATGGAGTCAGACTTTGTCAGTTTAAATTCCAGTTCTACTACTTGCTGCTGTGTAACCTAGGAAAATTAACCTAATGTTTCCCTGTCCCAGCTCCTACTTTGTAAAATGGAGATTAAAATATCCTCACCATGTGGAATTGTTGTCGGAATTGAATGGAGTAATCTATACGGCATTTGAAATTAAGCTTGGCATATTGGAACTCCTCAATGATATTCATTATCCTTCTTATAATTATTGTTATTAATATTCATGTGTAGCACTCTTTTACTGTTTAGAGGCATAGCTTTCATGGATTTTATGTAGTGAGCCAAATGTATGGGTTAAATAACAGATCAAATTTGTTTCTCTCCCATTCTCCATTCTAGGACATTGAATAGAGCAAGTGAGCATTAGGTTGATTGATCTCTGGATGAGGAAGAACTAAAGAAATCAAACTTACTGAGCAAATGTTCAGATTTCAGAGAAAGGAACTATGGCATTAATTGGGTTGTCTTGGGCAGCAAGCAACAAACCCTGCACAAACTGGGTTAACATTAGTTCACATAGCAGATGTCCAACAGTAGGGGAGGCTTCAGGAGTTGGTTGATTCAAAGATGTGATGATGCCATTTTGGTCCTAGGTCTTGTTCTTTTCATCCCTCCCCTCTGTCTTATGTAGCACCGGCCTCCTCCTAAGCCTGGCTCCCCTGTGTTCATATGGTGGCTGCCAATGGCATCCAGGACACATGTGTCTTTTTTGCCATCCCGGGAAGGAGAAAAAAAAGGCTAGATGCCCCTGAAATATTCTTTTTTGGCCTTTCCAGGAGCCTCTCCTCATGACTTGGGGACCTCCCCACATCTACCTGGAAAGGAGAATGATGTTGCCATGGTTTCTGCAGACCCATCAGATGGGGTGGCATGGATGTCAGAGTTCAGTCACCGTGACCTTTGTAGGGATCATATGAAGAGGCTTTCAAATGGTGCCAAGACTTACCTACTTTTATATTTATCAAGTGTCTATTTATCTTTGCTGGACAACAAATGATCCCAAATTTAGTGGTTTGCAGATACAATTATTTTATTATATCTCACAGTTTATGGGTCATGATTTCAGGCAGGGCTCAGCTGGGAGATACTTGAGCTTCATGTGATTTTGATGGTGGTCACTCATTGGTATCAGCTGGCAGCCAGGCTGGTCTGAGGGTCCTAGGATGTCATCACTTGAATAATTGGCTCCCTGGGGACAGCTGGGGTCTGGACTGCACTGGACACTTCTCCCTTACTATGTAGTCTCAGGACCTTTCCATGTGGTCTCTCTAGCAGAGGGGCTGGTGTGCTACCCAGCTGTAAGAGACAGACTGTGAAGGAAAAGATGATTCCAAATTATCTGAAATGTTATCTTCAGTATATGTAAAAAACATAAAGGAATAGGCATGTAACTTTTTTTAATGTTTATTTATTTTTTGGGGGAGGCAGAGAGTGGAGGAGGGGCAGAGAGAGTCAGAGACACAGAATCTGAAGCAGGCTCCAGGCTCTGAGCTGTCAGCACAGCCAGACGCGAGGCTCAAACTCACAAACTGTGAGATCATGACCTGAGCTGAAGTCAGACACTTAACCAACTGGGCCACCCAGGTGCCCTGGCATGTAACTTTTAATAATACTTTGTCTCCCTTCATGCCCACTAAATGGAGGTGTCTATTTTTAAAATATTGGTTTGAAGAGGTACTGCTTTGTCATACCAGGGTGCCAGTGTCACTGGCTGGCCCTGTCCTGGGTAAGCTGTGAGGTTCTCTATCCTTCCCATCAGCCCTTCTTGGTCTAGGGCTCTGCCATATCTTTAGGATGTCCCAGGAGCCTCCGATCTGAACCTCCTGCCACCAGTCTTATCCTTGAGAGGCCCACTCATCCTATGTGTTGTTTTCCACTGTGGTGTTTCTGAAACACAAATATGCTCAGACCATTCCCTTGCCTAAAGTCAATATTGGGTTTCTTTCAACAACCAGAGAAAATTCAAACTCTTCAGTATGGCTCATAAGCTTTTCCTCTCCTGGATCAAATCCCCCAATCTATCAGTGCAATGCAAGCTGAAAGAGGGCAGGGATCTTACCTCTCCTATCTGTTGCTTTATCCCCAGCACCAAGACCAGGCCTGGCATCTAGCAGGCATGTCATAAGTATTTATGGAAGGAAGATAAGAAAGGAGGAAGAGAAAGGCAGTGGAAGAAAGGAAGGAAAGCAGGAAGTTAGTTCCTGTAGCCCCCTGTACTTCACCTAACATAATGCTCACTTTTAGTTTAATGTCTGGCTTCCTCATGGATGGTAAGGTGCATGGGGGTAGTGAATGCACCATACCCACTGCTCCTAGCACAGTGCCTGGAATAAAGCAGGTGCTCTAAAACATTTCTAAAACAAGTGAATTAATTAATAATGTGCTAAGTGTTTCAGGCACATACACAGAGGGGTAAAAGCCTGGAAGAAAGGCCCGTTGATTCTTTGGAGTTTAGGAGTGGAAATGGAAAGGAGACAGGACATGAATGAGTCCTTGGATGGTGATGCCAATGGCTTCCACTTTTGGGCCCAGTGTCACAGGAGTCTGAGTGACTGGTCCCCTTTAGGGCTCTGGCCCTGGAAGGTTGAGTCCTTTGCTCAGTCCTGATATCCCTTTTGTGTATCCAGTTTTCTTCTTTGGTGGAGGTATCCAACCCTGCTAATTTTTTTTTTTTTTTTTCCAAGAGAGTGAGTCTTTTGAAGCGATGTGTGGACTGCCTTGCCTCAGCCTCCTGGAATGTGACCTCATTCCTTCCCCAGGTCAGTCCCCTCATTAAGCGGCCTGCCCAGTCCTGCTCCATCAGGCAGCCTGCCAGGCATGCACTTGGCATAGGAGTGCCAACTCAGGCACCGACGCAGCCTTTACTATTTAAGAGCATGGACTTCAGACTCAAACAGACCAGATTTTTGGATCCCGAATCCATTGCTGATTAGCTGTGTGGTCTTGAGCAAGTCCCTGCCTTGACTCGATCATCTGTAAAGAGGAGTTAACAATAGTGCCTAGTTCATAGCATATTTGTAAGGATTAAATCAGATACGCCATAAGCCTATACCACAGGGAGCTCAAAAACAGGTGGAGATTATTTTTCTGCTGAAGGACTTCTCCTGTCCTCGGCAAGTCATGAATTTCTTTGGGATGGAGCAGGGATGAGGGAGAGAAGGGGCAGGGGTAGGGGGTGGGGAGCATGTACTGAACACTTACGATGTACCAGGCACTGGGCTGGCATGTCCACAAGAGCTATCTTCCCCACACCACACAACAGCCCTTTTGCAGTGTCTAACATTAGCCCCATTTTCCAGCAGAAGGCATGCAGACTGTAGAGGAGACAAACCGTCGGAATGCAGGTTCTAAAACGCACTTGCCATGTGAGCCTGGGTAAGGCCCTTCCCCTCTCTGGGCCTCAGTTCTCCACCGGTTCCTGTTTGATAGGCTTTCTGTGTGGGCTGAATGAGTCAGTGCTACATAAAAATGCTTACCCGAATGATGCTTGGTATGTGTGACTTCCTTCATTCCCAAGGGGACCCTTGGTTAAGAGCAGGGTTTGAATGGAGAGAGGGAGCACATGGGGACATGGCAGGAAGAGGCATCCCAGGGCATCACGATTCTGGAGGGGACGCATTCTTTGACTCTGCAGAGAGGTGGGCTGCTATAAACACCATGAGTGGATGTCCCTGTTGGGCTGGCACAGAGACTCTGATGGCTGGCCATCTCCATTCCCGACCTTTGGGTTTACTAATGAGTAACGGTAATCACACCAAATTATAAGCTGAGGTCCTCAAAAGCAAAAATTCGATCTTTTTTCATCTTTCGCACCCTAGAAGGCACTTAGAGCGAGCTAAACAAGTGAATGCGCTCTGCAAAGAACTGTGCCCAGGTCGAATCCGCTGCACTTGATGAACATCACACACACACCTACACACACACACACACACACACACACACACACACACACTGGACAACTCCTCTGCCACTTTCCTTTGTGTGCCAAAGACAGAAACTTGTACTAATGTAGGTAGGGGAGAAGCACTGGCCTGCAAGGCAGGAGCTAGGTTTCTTTTTTTCTTTTTCTTTTTAATGTTTATTTATTTTTGAGAGAATGAGAGAGACTGAGCACAGTGAGGGAGGGGCAGAGAGAGAGGGACACAGAATCCGAAGCAGGCTCCAAGCTCTGAGCTGTCAACACAGAGCACGACGAGGGGCTCAAACCCACCAAGCGTGAGGTCATGACCTGAGCTGAAGTCGGACGCTCTACCGACTGAGCCACCCAGGCACTCCAGGAACCTGCGTTTCTAATCTCAGTGCAGCTCTGCTTGCCATCTGATCCCGGGCAAGTCATTTCCCCAAACTGGGCCTTTGTTTTCCCATCAGTGAAAGGAAACAGTTGCGAATAGATGGTGGGGGGGGGGGGGGGGGTCCCCTCTAACTCACAAACTGTGATTGTGTTTGTGTCTGGAGTTTCCTCAGTCAGGGATGCTCTAAAGGAAAGGAGACATGGGCAGAAGGTGGCTGAGCTGGCAGAACTGGCCACCTATAGGTACAAGAGTCAGGGCTTTCCCAATACCCCATAGCTGGAAGAGGGCAGAGTGCCCCAGAGCCAGAACATGGTACCTTTCTCTTTCCTGTGCTTCTGCCCCTCCCTAGAAACCAAGGCCTGTGGTCTCCATTCCAGCTCCTCCCACCTGTCTCTGCCCTGTGATGCCAGCATCTGACTTGAGGCTTTCCTGAAAATAATTAGAGCTTTTGCTGCTTTGCCTATTTAAGCTGGATGCGGATGGGAAACCCTCTGCGACAGGGAGGAGCGGGGAGGCTCCATACACCTTAGCAACGTTGACTTATTTGTCACAAACAGGTTGGCTGAGTTGGGCGGCCAGCACCCTGTTTCCTGTTGTGATTCGTGCTACACGGAGGTAATCCTGACGTTTGAAAAAGTGCTGGTTTGGGACAGCAGAAACTAGCACTTCTGCTAAGCTAAGAGTGAGCAAACTACAAACCACGGGCCAAATCCTGTGTTTGTATGACCACCTGTTTTTATACGGTCTGTGATCTAAGAATGTATTTTACATTTTTCTTTCTTTTTTTTTCATTTTTTTAATGTTTACTTATTTTTGAAAGAGAGAGAGAGAGCGCGCTCGAGCATGAGCGGGGGAGGGGCAGAGAGAGAGGGAGACACAGGATCTGAAGCAGGCTCCAGGCTCTGAGCTGTCAGTACAGAGCCCGATGTGGGGCTCAAACTCACGGACTGTGAGATCATGACCTGAGCTGAAGTCGACCCTTAATCGACTGAGCCACCCAGGTGCCCCTGTATTTGACATTTTTAGATAATTCTATAAGTATGCCCAGAACAGCCATGAATTTTGCTCCTTAGCCAACAAAGCTTAAAATACTTACTATCTAGCCTTCTACAAAAACAGTTTGCTGACCTCTGCTCTAAGTTTTTCACATAGATGAAGTCCTAATCCTCACAATAACCTTAAGAAGTGGGTAACTATTGTTCCCATTTTACAGAAGAGAAAACAAGAGGCCAAGAAGAGTTAAGTATTTTACTGAAAATCAAACAGCTGGCAAAAGGTAAGGTCAGGCTTTGAACTCAAGCAGCTGGTTTCTGTGTTCCTTCTTAAAACCAAAGGAATGTTTTCACTAACTGGCTGTGTGACCTTGAAGAAGTCATCACAAGGTCTCTGCTAAGAGAGGCAAAGCCATTGAACTCCATTAGAGATTCTAAGTTGAGGGTGGGAGGGCCCTTGAGACAAATAAACTCCAGGGAATCCAAGATACCACCAATGGAAACCTGATCAAGGTTAATGAGTTTGGGTAAAGGTTAGTGTTTGTGCACAGTTGCATTTATTTGAGGAGAGAACCTGGCAATCTCCTCAGAAATGGATTCCATGACTCAAAACAGATGAGAGCTACTGGACTAGCTTTCTTGGAAAGTCGTTTCCAGGTTTAACGTTCTTTGATGTTACCAGTTTGGGTTGTCATTTTTGTCCTTCAGGTGTTATCTTTCTAGGCTGCCCACATGTTATTTCTTTCAGTCATTTTTTTTGTGTACACATTACCTATTGGATTGCATTTTTCCCCCACCCCCTACCCTTAAAGCTCTAGGTACTCATCCCTGAGAAACACTAGAAAAAGCCAACACGCTTAAGAGCAAGGGAGGTTTTTCTAGCGACGTGTTCTGTAACTAGGCGAATAACTCATGTTGGTGGGGAGGGCAGGCACAGGACTGCATACCCTTTATTGCAATATTTCATGTTTCTGTGTTATCTGTTCAACAAATATGCACTGAGCCCTGACTTGATGGTCATTGCTGTGTGGACTGTGAGGTCCTCAGAGTCAGGGGTTAGGTGCTATCTGCCCTTCAGCCTCTTGGCCTAGTACGGACCTGGCACATGGGAGGCACTCGTGAGCACTAGAAAGTAAAGCCTGGCTGGCTGGATGAAGAGATGGTGAACGGGTGTATGAGAAACCAGCAGTGTGGGTGGGAAAGGGGGTGCGTGGTGCCGAGCAGGTTAGTTCTGTTGGCTCCCCATTGCCTTTCCAATCAGCAGCCTCCTGTGTTGTTGGAGAAGCTTTGGAAGGCAGTCTTCATTTTCCCAACAGCCACAGTTTGAAAGGTTATAGCTGAAGGTTAGCTGACACAGCCAGGACTTCCCACATGAATCCAGAGAAATGAATCCGATTTCTTGCATCCCACTTAGGCCAGAGGAACAATGGGGGCTTCCTGGTCCTTTTTCTTGGACTCAGACATCCCCCGCATTGGAGAACAATGAGCTCTCCTCTCTCCTGCCTTCTCATTCTGCCCAGACTTCTGAACTTTTCCTCTCTCCCACTCCTCCTTGCCTCTACTTCCGTCCGCAGTCGGACTCACAACTGCTGAGGGTAGGAGTGCAAGCCCCTCCACACAGCTGGCTCCTGGGCTGATGGGTCCGGAGACATCTCCAGATAAACAGCTGCAGAGGCAGGGAAGAGCAGAGGGCAAACCACAGCACAGGACAGGGCGGGGGTGCGCGAGCCGGCGGAAAGGCAGCACAGGAGCTAAGGAAAGTATCTGCTGCGGGGAAGGCTGGAAGGTTCTGTCCTGCTCTTGAGCTTTGGACAAGCCATTAACCTGCGCTCAGCTGGACTTTCTTCATCTGCACAGAGTGCGTAATGCCTTGTCTGTTTCCCTCAAAGGGTGAGTTCAACCAAGATGCCAGATAGCAAAACTGTAAGTTGTCCTATAAAATCGAAGGCGTATCATTACTTGGATTCAGTTGAGAGACTATTCAGATGCTCTGATTCAGTAGCTATAGAAGAAAAAGAAAGTGGTGATGTGGTTTGAATTGGTATAGGAATAAACTTGTACAAAGGTGTTGTGGAGGCTAAAACATTTGTGTTCAGGAAACTCACAGGGTCTGGAGTAGCATGGTGTAACAAAGACCATAATCTCAGAACCAGGCAAAAATGAATGTGAATTCCAGCTCTGCCATTTACTGTCTACAGATTCTCAGGCAAGTGCCCTTTGGCATGAGTTTCTTATTTGTGAGGCAAGAAAAACAGAACCTACCTCATTTAGATGATGTAAGGATAAAGATAACCCATGTGAACAGCTGGCCAAAAACAGGCTCTTAGTATATTGTAGATCTTACAAATACTGCCCAGACGTCATCTGTTCCAAGAAAACAGGGAATTAGTAGATAGGTAGGGGACAGCTGGGGTTACACCTACCCTCCTAGACAGAAGAGTGAGGCAGGTCAACAGAAACAAACCCTCCGTCACAACTTCCACAGGATCCTCGGCTGGTATCTCCCCAGACTGCCTCGTTCCATAACATCATGTGTTGAGCTACAATGTTTTGCATTGCTCCAAGAACGGAAATTCAGATAGTTTGTGAAGATCACAGAGGCACAGGGTTTCCCTGAATATTATGACGAACTTTCTCATGGGGCTGGTTGGGATTGGGCCGGGCTGTCTCGTGGAGAGGATGGTTGATTCATCACCAAAGCAGCGCATAAGCACCTACCTGTTCAGGACTTGGACAAGGGACTCCATACTTTGGGTGGGAGACTGGGATAAAGGACCTCTGATGTCCTTCTCAATAATCCTGAGGAGCATCCCTTGGGCCAGCACTGCCCAACAGGCAGGCTAGTTTGGGAGAGGCAGCAGCAGCAGCACATTTGAGACCTGTCGCCACTGTCCTCACCTTGGAAGGGCCAGAAGTGCTCAGAAACAGCAACACCTCCACACCCCTCACGGGAGCATCACACCTCAGCTGGCTAGCTCTGGGAAAGGAAGAACCATGACTCATAAACATGGGGTTGGAGAAATGTGGCTGCCCTGGGGATGTTGTGATGAGATTTCCCAATCTCTCCTCATTTGCTGCCAAATCTCTCCAGAAACCATGGGCCCAAGAGCCAGTGAGATCAACTACAGAGTGACTACACAGTTGTTGGGTGTTTTATCAGCTTTTTCCTTGAGTGTAAGACCCTTGGAAAAGAAGCCAACTACCACTAGAGGTAGAGACCAGATGCGAGGGGAGGGGGCCAGTTATGGTTTGCACTTCCTGATGGGGAGATCATGACAAGAAGATCATGAAGAGAAGGTCACAGGTAGGAGATACCGAAATGAAATAGTGACACACACTTTTCAGGTGAAACTGCAGTCCCTTTTCAAATCCTGATGGACAACAAAAGCCAAGCAGAGCCACGGATGGCACAGCCAACCTCTCCTAATAAACTGAGTGAGGCCTCACCCAAACAAGCAAACAGAGGAACTATTGTCTTTTCCAGAAAAGTGAAAAGATCAGACATTCCAGTGGCTAGGCAGCCCAGACCCAAACCACACCCACTTTACAGACCACACCCATTTTGCCAATCTTTCCTCTTCCATCTACTCCTGTTCATTGAAGACTCTTCAGCAAGACCCCAAACTTTGTCATAGAAAAGTGCAGATGTCCCTGTCACCAGACTTGGGTTCAAGTCCTTCCTCTGCTGAGTCCTAGCAGGGTGATTGTAAGCTTCAGCTTCCTCATCAGGCAAATGGGAAGAAGAGTAATTATTTTATAGAGTTGCTGGAAGGACAATAGGGGATCTATTTATAAAGTGCCTGGTACAATGTTGGTGATCAATACATGGCAGTTCATATTAATAACAGAAACTATGGAAATGGGAAAAAAAGACAATTAGAAGCAAAAACAGAAATTTTACCCCAAATACTTCTAAAACTTAACTTGAGGGATTGACTTGTTTTAAAAATGTTTTCATTATAAACATTTTAATAATAATAAACAAGAAAATATAGTGAGTTTATCTGTACCCTACCCTAGCTCTTTTGAATTCTAATGCTTTGTAATACTGTTTTAAACATATTTTTAAAGAAATGAAACATTAAAGCTAGAATCATGTACCCCTTATCTTTTTTGTAGTCTGCACCCCCACTCCCCAGCCCCTGGGCTGACTTCCCATTCTTTCTATGGTTTCTTGGGGTCTCCTTCCTCCATCCTGAGCTAACAATCACCACAGCTTACTTCTCTGTCTGTGTTTTCTGCATTCTGGCTGAAGGATCACCCGCTTCCCCTGGGGCTCCAAGCTGTCTCTGAGAAGGAAGGGAAACCCTGACCAGCCTTCTTGCATTGCCCATTGTCTCAGTGACTGCTCCTGATAGAGGCCAGTGCTGACTGTGGTCACAGGCCAAGAAGAGTGAGGCATCTTCCAACCTGGCCCAGGCAGCTTCACAAATGTCACACCATAGAATCCCCACCACGTCACTAAGAGGCAACATCATCGCTGTTCTACAAAAAAAAGGAAACCAAGCAGAAAGACCTGCCCTTAGCCTGGCAGTGCAGAATTCAAGCACAAGCTGTTTCATCACAACAACGGAGACAGCAAGGAACACGTCCACTCTAGCGTGGGAGGAAGTCGTGGTTAATGGCCTAAGTCCTAGGGTTTCAGGTGTGGGCTCTCTGCTATGCCCTACACAAGTAGCTCTTTTTTGCTTTTTGCAAAACCAGAACTTTCTAAGGGTAAGAAAGAAAAAGAAAAGAAAATCCGAGGAACATGAGATGAGACTCTATCCTCTTGACTCCTTCAGTCCTCTTCCATTTTTGTTAATTTGTATGTACATGTGCTGTCAGGAGACCCAGATGCTAGGCCTGGCCTTACCACGCACAAGCATGTGACCATGATCAAGTCCTTCTCTTCTCCTCCCAAGGTCTCTGTTTCCACATTCTGTAAAATAGGGGGCCAGGATGACAAGGGCCCTGGGGCAGCTCCCCTCCCTAACAAACAGCTCCTTGGGCCTGATCTTTGGCAATCTCCACAGTCACCAGCTTTGTGCAGAAACCTTTAATGATCTCAAAGCATCCTCACACTCCTGAGATGGCTGATAATAACAGCTAAGGTTAATTCTACTTAGTACATGCCAAACATTGTGTTGGGTATTTTATATTCTTTATCTTGAGTCATTAAAATAATTATAGATGGTAAGTATTTTTTTTTTACTAATCAGCTAGAGTTTTGTTCTTGTGTTTTGTTTTTAATAAATCACACCCTTATTGGTCTCATACCAAGCAAAGTCAGATAATCAACACCAGTTTAGAAAACAGAGTATAAGAACATATGAGAAGTAGGAACTTCAACTGAAGAAAAGCATGTTCATAATCACAAGGTGGGAAATTATCCTTTTCACAGATGTTAGGGAGATGGAGACATTAAGTTTTAAGAGATAGACATGAAATTTTATAATTAAGGAAACTGAGGCTCCCAGGGGTGAAGTAACTTGTACAAAGTCACACAGCCAGTAAGTTATGTGAAACTAGGATTTGAGCCTGAGTCTCACTAGATCCAAAGTCCATTTTCCTTCAACCTCACTGGACTGCTTGCCTCCAGAATCCCCATCTGCTCATAGACTGTCAGACTCTATCTCTATTCCCTATAGCACAGTCTGATGAAAGTTTGGGATCATGCATAAAAGCAAAAGTAACAGTTCATCATTACTCAGTCTTCCTTGAAACTGGGTGTTTGAAGGTTGCGTTAGGGTGAGGATAGAGATTCATGGCTGGAGTAGGCGATGAGAAATGGACAGCAGAGAATTGAAATGGTCACAATGAACACTCCCAGGAATGTATATTGATACTGTAACATTCTGGGAACAACTCAATGTTAATTAACCCAATAAACATTACCGAGCCCCTAATATATGCTGGCGCTGGGGTTATAGTGCTCAGATATGGTTCTTGTCCCTGGTATACATTTGACAAGGCTGAGTTCATGGAATGCTTTTGTTAAATACTTGAAAATTAAAATGAAAAAAAAATACAAAGAGCTAAAGCTAACACGTGAAATTTTACAGACATAGTCAGGAAAGGGATGAAACGAGAAAGGAGAATCAGAGCTGAGGCTGTGCTTACTTAATAAGCTCATCTTAGGGGCGCCTGGCTGGCTCAGTCAGCAAAGCATGTGACTTTTGGTCTTGGGGTTGTGAGTTCAAGCCTTATGTTGGGCATAGAGCTTACTTAAAAAACTAATAAAATATTTCCCAACTAACTCCCAAAAGAATCTATACAAAACAATAAAAAAACAAGCAGCACCAAAACAATCAACCAACTCTTGATTTTGGTTCAGGTCATGATCCCAGGGTCATGGGATCGAGCCCCATGTCAAGCTGAGCATGAAGCCTGCTTAAGATTCTCCCCCTCTCCCTCGGCCCCTCTCCCCCTCTCCCCCGCTTGTGCTCTCTCTCTAAAATAAAGTAAAAATCAAAATAAATTTAAAAAGTAAAAACAAGACAAAAACATTACTTATCATAGTGTTTGTGTGCCTGTTGGGGGAAAGCCTGGCAGATCATAGAATTTAAGAAAGGAAAGAGGGTGGGGTGGCCCTCCATGTTCCACAGAGGATACTGAGAATGGGCTCCTTTTATCCGCATCCTCCAAACACTTACCATGGATGAAAAAGGCCAAGGTTTGGAGACCTCAGAGCTCTAGCCTGAGAAAGGTCCAGCCATTTGGGGCTGACCTAGCTAAGCAGCCAAAAGCACCATTGTGGACATTGCTCAGCCCTGAGAACCCTTCCCCATTAGCTTTCCTCCTGCCAGCCTGGGAAGCACTGGACTAACCAGCAGGTAGCTCTGCCCCGTATAGAGGATTGTGGCTACGTAGTCAGGAGCTGGTAGAACAAAAAGGATATTTAAAAAATAAAAATGCAACCTGACATGTTGACCGTGTCTTACATTTTACAAAACTTTGGTATTTACCGTCTCATCTATTTTAGATTTGGTTGTTGGAATGTCTCATGAAATAGACAGATGCTACTATCTCCATTTTACACGTGGGCAGACAGAAGCCCAGAAAAGTTAGTGTCGCTGCTCTGGTGCGTTACAGGATTTAGGAAAGCACAGAGAGGGAGCACTCCCCTGAGTGCGATAGACAGGGCCTCTCAGGGGAGGCTTCCTGGAAGCGATCCAAGGGCTCAGTAAAAACGCACAATTATGCACTAAATAGATGAGGGGAGAGTACATGACTTGACAAAGGCTTGAAAATGTGAAGAAGACTGGAGACACTAGCAAAATCAAGATGAGGGTGCTGATGGTGGTGGTGACCACGACAGCAGCTGACCCCTATCCATGCTAAGTGCAGACACTGTTAGAACAGATACTGTTCTAGGCAGTTTATCTACGTTAATTCTCATACCTACCTTGTTAGGTAGGTACTTTTATTATCCCCATTTTACAGATGAGGAAACTGAGGCATAGAGAAGTAGCTTGCCCAAGGTCATATATGATCTTGTTTGCCACTTAAAAAGTGTGACTTCTACGGGTGCCTGGGTGGCTCAGTCGGTTAAGCATTCAACTCTTGATTTCAGCTCGGCCACGATCTCGCGGTTCATGGGTTCGAGCTCCACATTGGGCTTTGCGTGGACAGTGTGGAGCCTGATTGAGATTCTCTCTCTCCCTTTCTGCCTCTTCCCTGCTTGTTCTCTCTCTCTCTCTCTCTCAAAAATAAATAAATAAACTTAAATTGTGTGATGGATAGCTTTCTTTTAAAAAAAAGTGTGAATTCTATACCAAGAGCCAAGAGCACCTCCCACTCTGTTCTCCGCAGAGATAGACACAAATTTGTGATTTAGAAAGCCTTCTCTGACCACAGGGAGGACTGGGTGTTGGAGAAGGGAAAAGACACTGGAATCTGACTAGGCTTTTGGTTCAAGAACCTAAACAGAGGGGGGTGCCTGAGTGGCTCAGTCACTTGACTGGCTGACTCTTGATTTCGGTTCAGGTCGTGATCTCAAGGTTGGTCAGATGGAGCCCTGCATGGGGCTCTGTGCTGACAGTGCACAGCCTGTTTGGGATCCTCTGTCTCTGTCTCTGTCTGCCCCTCCCCTGCTCGTATGCACATGCTCTCTCTCTCTCTCTCTCTCTCTCTCTCAAAATAAAATAAACTTAAAAAAAAAAAAAAAAAAAGAACCTGAACATACAAACAGAGACAGTGGTGGTAGAGAGCCAGGGAGCATTCCCACAATGCCCGGGGCTTATGGGTAAGAAATTGCCCCTCACGTGACTCTGCTTTCTCTACCTATAAATGCAGAATGGTGTATTTCCACCTGCCCGCCTCAGGAATTGCTTGAAAATTAATGGGGTAGAGGCCTCGCTGGCTTTCATGCGTTAAACAACACCCTTGTACCGCTCCTGGTGTTCATTAAATGCTGAACACATAAAATGTGCTTTGAACGGACGAGCTGGGAATAATTACAGCTTGCTAATTATTGTTAATTTTACCACAGCTTTGAAACCCTGGACTTTCTCAATGATTCAAAAAAGAGATTGCAACCCCTCCATCCCATTAAAGTAGCCACACAGAGGCAGACCCAGCCAATTTCCCACAGTCTGTATTCTTTCCTCATTTGCAGTGGTGCAGCAACTTATATGGGACACAGAGAAAGAAAAGCAACGATTTACTCTTTTAGAATCAAGTTGCACAAAGAACCCCTTATATTCTTGCTTGTTCTTTTTAAGAACTAGTTCCTTTTTGTCTCCCGATACTCAGTTCACGTATAAACATTATTTGTGTTTGTGTGTGTGTGTGTGTGTGTGTGTGTGTGTGTGTGTAAAGGAAAATGGTGTTTAACAGAACTTCTGACGCATTGGACACCAGGGCACCTGGGTTTTACTCATGATACGGTGAGTAACAAAAACTCCCTAACTTTCAGTTTCCATACACATTGATGTAAGTTTTCATAACTGCCAGTCAGAATACCAAAGACCCCTCCGAAGGATCTGAGGATATTGACGGCTGAGTGACTTTACGCCTCGGCCTCGACTGCATTGCTTATAAAATGGGTCTGAAACATTGTCCATAATACCTGTCAGGACCTAGGAGAGGATGAGATAATGCTTGTGAACTGTAAACTATGCAACTGACTGCTACTATAAGACCTGGGGGTAGGGTAGCGATAGAGGGTAGGAAACGGAGCGAGAAAGGCAAGCGGATAGGGGACAAAAGCGAGACGACCTCGCGCGAGACGACCCTACTTTTCAATGAAATCCCTAAGAATTCCCGTCCAGGAGGGCAGCCAGGACGCCCACGGAGGTCTGGCTGGAGGCCGCACCGACCGCGGCCCCTCCCCAGGTGGGGTCGGGCGGGCCGGAGGCGGGGCCCCCGCAGCCCGCAGGTGAGTATCGGTTTTCTTCTCCCGGGCTTTCGGTCCGGAGGAGGCGGGAGCAGCCACCGCTCCCCTGATCCTATCGCGGGCGGCGCAGGGCGGGCTGTGCCTTCCGTGGGACGGTGACGGGGGGCGGGATGTGTCACCCAAATACCAGAGGGTGAGTCGGCCGAACCAGCCGGGCAGGTCGGGCGGAGTATAAGAGCGGGAGGGAGCGGCCAGCGGCAGATGCCCGGAGACTGTCCCAGCTCGGAGCCGGAGCCCCGCGGAGTCCCCAGCGCCTGATCCGCCCGCGTCCCGTCTGCGCTCCGCGTCCCCACCATGGCCCGGGAGCCGGGCCTCGCGCTGCCGTCGCTCCCGCTGCCGCTGCTGCTGTTGCTGCTCCTGGCGGCGGCGACCGGCCCTGCGGCCGCGCAGGACAACTGCACATGCGCCACCAATAAGATGACCCTGTGCCGCGCGGACGGCCCCGACGGCCGCTGCCAGTGCCACGCGCTGGGCTCGGGCTTCCCGGTGGACTGCTCCACGCTGACCTCCAAGTGCCTGCTGCTCAAGGCGCGCATGAGCACCCCCAAGAGCGGCCGCGCGCTCGTGCGGCCCAGCGAGCACGCGCTCGTGGACAACGACGGCCTGTATGACCCCGACTGCGACCACGAGGGCCGCTTCAAGGCCCGCCAGTGCAACCAGACGTCGGTGTGCTGGTGCGTGAACTCGGTGGGCGTGCGCCGCACGGACAAGGGCGACCTGAGTCTGCGCTGCGACGAGCTGGTGCGCACCCACCACATCCTCATCGACTTGCGCCACCGCCCGGCCGCCCGCGCCTTCAACCATTCGGACCTGGACGCCGAGCTGCGGCGGCTTTTCCGTGAGCGCTACCGGCTGCACCCCAGGTTCGTGGCGGCCGTGCACTACGAGCGGCCCACCATCCAGATCGAGCTCCGGCAGAACGCGTCCGAGAAGGCCCCCGGCGACGTGGACATCGCCGACGCCGCCTACTACTTCGAGAGGGACGTCAAGGGCGAATCGCTGTTCCCGGGTCGCGGCGGCCTCGACGTGCGCGTGCGCGGCGAGCCCCTCCTAGTGGAGCGGACGCTCATCTACTACCTGGACGAGAAACCCCCAGAGTTCTCCATGAAGCGCCTCACGGCCGGCCTCATCGCCGTCATCGTGGTGGTCGTGGTGGCCCTCGTCGCCGGCGTGGCCGTCCTGGTGATCACCAACCGGAGGAAGTCGGGGAAGTACAAGAAGGTGGAGGTCAAAGAACTGGGGGAGTTGAGAAAGGAACCGAGCTTGTAGGTACCGGCGGGGCAGGGGGGCGTGTAGGGCGGGATACCCAGACCAAAGTGAGCCATGCTTCTTGACTCGTGGCCTAAAGGAGACATTTCTCTTTTCCAATTCCTGCCTCTCCCCACCCCATCAAGTCTAATAGATTCTGGGCTCAGGGTCACCTCTTTCTGACTTCTGCCTTCAGAGAAAGCATTTCTAAAATTCCTCCCCTTTGGGTCCAACAAGAAACCTGGCTCGAAGAGTTAAAGAAAGTGTGGCGCAGGGTTCTAAGAACCACGTGTCTGTATTACAGTCCAGCGTGGTTTGCAATCGATGTTGAAGGCTTAAATGCGCTTAGGTGGGGGGAACGGCGCTTTTACTGTCCTGGGTTAAGTTATTTGATTAGTTCCACCTGTGTCGTGGCCTTCCTGGTGAGAAGAGGATTTCGCCAACTGAGCCCGTGTCGTGTCCTCATTTGCTGTTGTTTGTATTACCAACCACATGTGCTTGTCACCGGGAAAGAAGCCTGTCTCAACTGCCTGAACACATTTGAGATGTCTTTTGAGGGCAGACTCTGCCCCCGAAACTCCGCGTCTGTGCTTCAGCCCGCCCTTATTATAGCTGATATTATAATGTTTCTTTTGTAAAATGTTTGTACATATTTTGTCGTTGATAATGCTAATGTGATTTTTTTAAAACACAAATGTAATAAAATATGGAAAAGGCGCAGACCAAAAGATGGGAGTTTGTGAAAACTCGCTCCAGATTTGTATCACTTTCAGGTCCTCTCATTTCCCTGGGCTCAGATTTCTCATTTCAAATCCTAACACCTTTTTTATTTTATTTTTTGCAGGAGCAGGCATTTCATTTTGCCTCTCCTGTTTTCCTGAGATGCATTAACAGGCTGGTTTAAATACTGGCTTTTCTAAATAAGATTGGAAGCCTCCCTCAGACTGCATAAGGGTGGGTCTGAAGGAGGCAGCTAGAATTAGCTGCTGTTGTAGGGAAAGGGGACCAGTTTTAGGTTTGCTCAAGAACCTCCAGTGGAGAAAGAAATGCGCTAGTTCTTTGAATGCCTGCCCTGCCTGAAGTAGTGGTATTATGTCCATTTAGCCCCTAGCAGTTTACTTGATTGCCAAGTATTGTGGCTCCCAGACAGGTTAAAGGAAGCTTCCAAGTAGTTACAGCCAGTCTGTAGTGGGCCTCACTCTCTGGCTGTGGAAGTGCGGGGGTGGCACGCACCCAGGTTGTTTTCCTAAAATTTCACCAATAATACACTTTAAAAACTTCTGCTTCCTATTAGCTGTAAAAACTAGCAACCTGGCTCCTTCATGCTTACTTCCTCATTTTCACCCCTTCGCATTCATTTATGTGGAGTGTGTTAGAAGGTCACTGTTGGGGAGCCTGCAGGTAAACAAGTTAGGGTAATTACTGGGAAACTGGGGCAACCATGGGTGTGCACAAAGGAGGGAGTGGTTGCTACCCCTGACAGCAAATAGCTAAATCAGGATTTCAGTTTCTTCCCCTGGAATCCATCTTGCCTCCTCCCACTCCTACCCTGTGGTTTCTGCCTGCCCCACAAAGGTTGAAACACAGGTAAGAAATGGGGGAGGTATCTTTCAGCTGCGGCCTTTCCGGCTTGGGGCTGTGGCTGGCGGATCCCTAAATCTGTAAGCACACCTGCTAGGGCGCCGCCCCCCCCCCAAAGTCCTCTCTGGTTCAGATGGGGCTTGGGGGGGGGTGGGGGAGGGGGAGAAGATGGATGTAGGCTGGCTTCCTCAAAGTGGAAGGGGCCGAGGCCAGAATGGGAACTGTAATAGTGTGAGACTCCACTCGTGCAGCTTCCCTGAGTCACTGAATAGCCAGCTTAGCTCAAGAGACCATGGCCCCTCAAACCTAGCCCCTCGTTTTACAGAGGGAACAGGCTAGTGACTTCTGGAGATGAATGTTCCCGTGGCACAGCTGGAAACTAGACAGGCTGGCATTCTTTTTACTACAGCAGACTGCCATTGTTTCAAGAGTCACTTCAAAAAACTCACCTGACTGCCTACAAAATAAACAGATTGAGGGTTGAGTGGGCGGCTGAACAAAGGAAAAAGCCCTGAAAATGCCAATTTCTTCATAGACTGTCCCTTCTGGATAATTTCTAAATTTCTGCATTAATTCAGGACTAAGAGTCTTTGCACTTTATTGCACTTAATACTTCACAAAAGCACTTTGTACATGAATCGTCTTTGAGACATGGGCTTCCTGGAAATAACCCAAGTGATGACAAACCTGAGTTCGAATCCTTCTCCACTAGGCAGGTAAGTAGGTAAGTCCCTTACCTCTCTGCAGTTTCCCTTTGTGTTGCATGAAACTACAGATCTCTTTCATCAATGCAAAGATTAAAGGAAGTAATTGATAAAGTGCCTGGAACAATATGAGCACTTAGAGTTCAGGGTATCTTAAATTAGTTCCTCTCCTATAGACCTTATCTATTTCACGTGACAGAAAACCGAGGTCCAAAGAGCTTGGGTAGCTCTGAATCACGCATCCTCGGTGTGCTAAAGCCAGGGTTGAGAACTTTTGTCTTTGGCCTCCTAGCCCAGGCTGTTCTCCTAGGCACCAAGTGGGTTGAGACACCTTTCTTCTTTACTTGTGTTAAGGAAGAACCCCTCACACGTATGTTTTGAAACTCAGCTTGCATCTGCTGAGGGCAGGAGTATCTAGAACTAGCTATATTCCGGGGTTTAGTCTCTACCTCCAGGAGTTCCCCTCAGAATTCCTCTTCACTGCTGTGTGCACAGGCCTGGGACTGCCCTTGGAAGGAATGTGAGGAGCAGGTGTGGCTCACCAAACAGGTCACGGCTTGTCTTGTGAGCCCCGTGGGAGGCTCATCTGGCTTCCTTGTTTCGGTCCCGGGACTTTCTCCACTCTTGCTATTTCCTTAATTGGAGCGATTTGAAAAATCATAGCCTTTTCCCGTGCTCACGTATTTTTGGCTTCACTGTTTTCCAAATAGAATCACCACACGTCAGAGCTGGAAAAAGGATCATTGAATCCGCGACTCCATTTTGCTGATGGAGACATAGAGGCCCAGAGAGGAGAATGGATTTTCCCAAGTCAGGCACATAGTCGCAGCATTACCCTAGAGCGCCAATACTCGGATTTCTATCTTGTCTAGTGTTTGCTCCGCTTGTCTCCCTAGTTAGTCTCCTGTTTATTGTTTTCTGGATCATTTCTGTTCTTAAATTGTCGTGTTCTTTAGCTTTTTGGTATCACTTAAATGGGAGAGATACTTTGGTTAGGTGTAAAATGTATGGGATTTGAAGTTACGTGGTCTTTTAGACTCCCATTTTTTCTTGTGTATATTTTTAAGTTATTTATTTATTTTAGAGAGAGAGAGAGAACACATGAAAGGAGCAGAGAGAGGGGGAGAGAGAGAGAGAATCCCAAGCAGGCTCTGCTCTTGAACCCACACATCGTGAAATCCTGATCTGAGCCGAAGTTGGATGCTTAACTGACTGAGCCAGCCAGGCGCCTTTGTGAAATAGGTAGAGTCTTATCTAATATGCTTGATTTTATAGATTAGATAGAAGAGGGGCGCCTGGCTGGCTCAGTTGGTGGAGCATTCGACTCTTGACCTCAGGGTCATGAGTTGAAGCTCCACGTTGGGGATAGGTTTACTTAAAAAAAAAAAAAAAGATTAGAGGACGCCTGGGTAACTCGGTTGAGCACTGACTTCGGCTCAGGTCATGATCTTGCGGTCTGTGAGTTCAAGCCCTGCATCAGGCTCTGTGCTGACAGCTCAGAGCCTGGAGCCTGCTTCGGATTCTATGTCTCTCTCTCTCTCTCTCTCTCTCTCTCTCTGCCCCTCCCCCGCTTGCACTCTGTCTCTTGTCTCTCTCTCAAAAATAAATAAACATTAAAAAAAATTAAAGATTAGATAGAAGACATGAAAAATTGAGTATGTATTTGTAAATGATCACTCTTGTTAGAATGACAGCAAGGCCCCCAAGAACCTGGGGAAAAAATAACTAGAAATGGTTAAGCTCTCTCCAACAATGTGAATAGCACTTCCATTGTACTTTCTTAAGGGGATGTCTCTGTCCCTGGACTTGCACTATTAGGGAGCTAGAGCAACCTTGGAAGTCACCTATTTACAAAGGCAGAGCCATGGCCACCTGGTTGGTATATCGGATAAAAGGGCTAGTATCCAAAATCTATAAAGTCACCAAACTCCACACCCGAAAAACAATCCAGTGAAGAAATGGGCAGAAGACATGAATAGACACTTTTATAAAGAAGATATCCAGATGGCCAACAGGCACATGAAAAGATGCTCAATGTCACTCCTCACCAGGGAAATACAGATCAAAACCACACTGAGATACCACCTCACGCTGGTCAGAGTGGCTAAAATGAACAAATCAGGAGACTATAGATGCTGGAAAAGATGTGGAGAAATGGGAACCCTCTTGCACTGCTGGTGGGAATGCAGACTGGTGCAACTGCTCTGGAAAGATGTGGAAGTTCCTCAAAAAATTAAAAATAGATCTACCCTATGACCCAGCAATAGCACTGCTAGGAATTTACCCAAGGGATAAAGGAGTGCTGAGGCATAGGGGCACTTGTACCCCGATGTTCAACATTAGCCAAATTATGGAAAGGGCCTACATGTCCATCAACTGACGAATGGATAAAGAAGATGTGGTTTATACATACAATGGAATACTACTTGGCAATGAGAAAGAATGAAATCTGGCCTTTTGTAGCAACGTGGATGGAACTGGAGAGTGTTATGCTAACTGAAATAAGTCAGGCAGAGAAAGACAGATACCATTTGTTTTCACTCATATGTGGATCCTGAGAAACTTAACAGAAGACCAGGGGGGAGGGGAAAGGGGGAAAAAAGTTACAGAGAGGGAAGGAGGCAAACCATAAGAGACTCTTAAAAACTGAGAACAAACTGAGGGTTGATGGGGGGTGGGAGGGAGGGGAAAGTGGGTGATGGGCAGTGAGGAGGACACCTGTTGGGTGCCAATTTGACAATAAATTATATACAAAAAAAAAAAAAGCTGCCCTTGCCAAGTGGCCCACCTGTATTATGATATGAGAAGGAAATAAATGTCTTGCTTTTGAAATTATATTATAGGTCTCTATAATAGTCTTTTATTTTACTTTAACATACTCTTTCGCTAGTTTGAGTGGCTGTATTATTATTCGTGTAACTGATGAAAAAATTAAGACACTGAAGGTGAAATTAGTTGCCTGTGGTCACAGATCTAGTAAGTGGCACATCTGGGATTAGAACCGGGCAGATTGGCCCTCAAATCCAGTGTGCTGTACTGCCTCCCAATTTGTAAATTTGCAAGCCAGAGCCTATTAGTTTTTGCTAATTTCCTGTGTTGACACACATTCATTATCTGCTAATTCTCCAGGTCAGAAGTCCTATGTAAATCTCAGTAGGCTAAAAATTAAGCTGCCTGTAGGGCTGTGGTCCTTTCTGGGGATGCCAGGGGAAATTTTATCTTCCGTTTATTCAGGTTGTTGGCAGAATTCATTTCCTTTTCTGTTGTAGATCCCAGATCTCTGCTTTCTTACTGGCAGTGTAAAGTAAGGGCTTTCCCCAGTCTGTAGTGGCAATCCACTTTCCCTGGCTCATAGTCCCATCCTTCCTCTTTGCAGCAAGCAATGGCAAGCTGAATTCTCACACTACATCCCTCTGATCATTCTTCCACCATGTCTCATCTCTTTCTGGCCGCTTCTGGGCAAGGTTCCCCATTCACGAGGACTTGTGATTAGACTGGGTCTACCCACATAATGCCAGATTAGATTATCCCATTCTCTAGGTCTCTAACCTTAATCACATCTGCAAAGTCCTTTTTGCCATGTAATGTAACATATTCACAAGTTTGGGGGATTAGGAGTGGGCATCTTTGGTGATGGGGGGCATTATTCTGTCTACCACATAGAAGATGGCCCCCAAATCCATGTGCATAACCAATATACTATCTTGCCTCTGTGGAATCGTAAGGCAGGGTGCATTTTTGTGTTTAGTTACAGAAGAGCTGTTTCTCCCATGGCCCTCTCCTCCATCCTTTTTTGAACAAATCCTTTCCAAGGGGAAAAAGGGATTCTGGGGGAGTTATTTCTATAACCCACACTGGGTTGTCCAGGGTGCCTGGCAACTAATAAGCTCTCAGGAAAGTGTGTCAAATTGAACTGATACCTATGGCTGCCATTTATTAAGCACATAGGACATGGCAAACACTGCCCTACGGTGTTTTCATCCTGATGCTCTCATTTATTTCTCAATAACCCCGTGAACATGAAGTATGTTTTGCTGTTCCTGTTTTACTGATGAGGAAACTAAAGCAAAAAAAAAAAAAAAAAAAAAAAAAAAAAAAAAGACTTTCCAGCAATGACATCGCTGGTAAGGAGTACAGCTAGAGTTCAAATCCAGGGCTCCCCTCCTTAGAGTCTGTGTTTTACCACTACACCCTACCCTATGACACTGCAGGGTAGAGACCCACACTCCATGCCAAGTAGTGAAGACGCTTAGTCCCAGGGACTTAGATAGAATCCCTCCAAGGACGTTTGGGAACATAATTGATTTCTTTTACAACCAATAGAGAACCCTGGTGGACATCTTCCAGCTGTAATTTCCCTCCTGAAACCATTCTGTCTTTGCTAAATACCACTAGACGTTTCTTGATTGCTTTTTTTTATGACAGTCTTCAGGAAGGAATTGTCGAGAGGGTGGGAGGGGGAGAGGGCTGGGCCCATTCACTTCTAGGGTACACTGAAGGCAGGAGAGCTGCCTCCCCAGGTACCACACAGCCATATGTCCTCGATTTAGGGGGAAATTCACATGCACCCTGTGCAAGGAGGCCAAACCGAGATGGGTGAGAAGGGAAAGAGAAAAGATACTCAGTGATGGTTTGAACACATTAACAGCAGGCAGCTTACCAATCCATGGCATCATGTCTCCTTGGAAAAGACAGAGACGCCAATCCCTTGGCTGGTTCATGCTAACCCTCAGAAGGCTTGTGCACTCAGGGCTCCCACACTGCATGTGACTCAGTCTCCTTAGTACTACCCACTACTCTCAAATCCCTTGTTAGCTGATGCTCTTTGAGGGAACGTTGATGGGAAGCACATTATTATATGCCATCGAACCACAATGTGATATAGGAGGTATCAACTAGGTCAGCAGGTTTATACTTTATGTCTTGGTTTTCTCTTTTCAGCTAGGTGATCTTAAATGTGGTAGTTCACCTCCCTGAACCTCACATTGGCATCATCAGATGGGTGTGATAATATCTACCGATTCTACCTCACAGAGCTCTTGTCTTCTGATCTTGCCTAAATAAGCTTGACGGAATGGCCAGTTTGCCTGGTTCTGGGTATACCTGCAGTGTAGACACCCTGAGTGACTGTAGGTGGTTATCCTGAAGCAGTCCCAAGTTGGACAACCTGTGTCTTTAAGGATGCTGAGGGTAGATCACTCGTTCATTCCTTCAAGTATTTTTTGTCTTATTTTAAGTCAGATATTGTGCTAATAGGGGGAATATATCATGAATTGAAAGATTTGGTTTCTCTGGTGTTCATTTGTCAGTTTTTTTTTTTTTTATCCAACTTACCTGGCATCCCCACAACCTTCTCAAATGGGGGAAGCACCTCATTTTGTGAATCTTAGTGGGAGGCCCGGTGACCCTGTTCCCTGGCTGGTGGGATACGGCATGTGACCAGGCACAGCCATCGAACCTTCCTGCCTTGGACACTGACCTAAAGGACATGAAGGTACATCAGGCCACCTGTTCAATTACTCCCAGCAAGGTGTACAGCTGTTCCATGGCTGCCATGTACCCACTGGTAGCAGCATCAGTGAGGCGTTTCCATCAGACTGTCTCATTGCTTGACCTTGGCCATGTTCCTGCTGTCCAGGGAACCTTAGTTGCTTACCATTTTCTGAATCTGGTTCTCCAGTCTTCCCATTGACTCTGTGAACTTACTCATATCCTCCCAATAATTTTTTTTTTCATTAAATTTAGCTAGAATCAGTTTCTTAGCACCTGGCCGGTTAGCTCAGTTGGGTAGAGCATGTTGCTATTAGAATGTCTCTGTTGCTTACAACCAACAATCTGACTGGTAGAGTTCTTGCCCTTGTGGAACTTAAAGGCAAGAGGCAAAGATATTAACTCTACAATCACATAAGTAAGGGCACAACTTAAAAATGAGGTAAGTGTTGTAAAGAAAATGAGCATGTATAGAATTCTGACCTAGTCTTAGCAAGAGTCACATTCTTAAGGAATTGACATTTAATCTGAGATGTAAGGTACAGTAGATGCTATTTGTGAGTGAGGAGAAGCATTTTGGTAGGAAAGAACAGCATGTGCAAGGGTCCTGGGGCACAGGGAGTGTGGTTTAGCACAGGGAGTACCTGAGAGTAGTACAGCATGGCTAGAATATAAATAACAAGGGGAAGGTGGTACTACATGAGGCCGGAGATGTAGGCTGAGGACAGACTATGGAAGGCCTTTCAAGCTTATTAAATATTTTCACCTTTGTGCAAATTAGCAAAGGGCATGCCCTCTGTGCAGACATAAAATGGCATCCTTTCTAGTTGAACTAAACCCTGCCATGCAAGGACTGGCATATGGGCTGGTGAGAACGTTTGCATGGAGAAAAAGGGGTCCCCTCCTCCCTAATGACACAACTTCACCCCAGACAAGAGCATAGGGAAATATGCACCAGACAAGAGCATAGGGAAATTGTTGAAAAAAATATTTTTCAGGGGATGACATAATCATATTGTGTTCTAAAAAGATCACTGGCTGGAGTACGGAGAACAGACAAAAGGAGAGAGTAGAGGAAAGGAAACAACAGAAGACGAGAAAAAAAGAATCTCAGAGAGATGAAGATAGTTTGGCCTGAGAGCAGGTGTATAGGATGGTGGGAGTGATGGAGAAAAGTGGGTGTTTTGGAGGGATGCTTAGGATACAGAATCAGTAGGACTTGGGAATGGATTCAAATATAGGGGTGGTAAGGAGGAGAGAGGTGTCAAGAATGGTTCCCAGGTTTCTGTCCTTTGTGACTGGTTGGTGGTACCATTTGTTCCCTGTGGCAGAGGACACAGTGAGAACATCTTTGGTGGGAGTGAATTGGTGAGGATCGTTTTCAGACATACTGGGTTCAGCCAGGCGTTGGATATAGATGTCTGGTGTTTTATGGGCTGGAGCTGGGAATTCTGGAAGCACCGGCATATGGGTTTTGAAAGGCACTGGTAGTAGTACTTAAAACCACAAATACGGATGCCGTTGCCTAGAGAAAGGTAAAAGACTGAAAAGGGAAAAGAACTAGCACTGTGCCTCCAAAGACCCCAGCTCTTCAGGGGCAGAAAGAGGAGAATGAGTTGTAGAAGGAAATGAGGAAGGGTCAAAACTAGAAATGGAGACAGAAGGACAAGCCCAGGTTGGCACCAGGAGACAAGGCCATGTCAGAGGTTGGGGGCCACTGACCCGTGGAGGAGGAGGGTGTTGGTAGCAGCAGAGCCCCAGACCGAGAGACTTGAGTGTCTGCCATTTGTGATTATCGTCCATCCACTGCCTGCTGTTTAGGGGCAACCATCTGAGAACAGGGTGGGAGGGCTGGAGTAGGCAGTTCAAGTGACCAATCTGTGAGAGTCCTGTAGGAAGGCAGGTGGCTGAGACGTGTGGGTGCAACTTCTGGCAAAGCTACTTGTCAGTGGGTGAGCTTGGATCTGGGTACTTACACTCCTCATGCCTCAGTTTCCTCACTTGTAAAATGGGGACACTAGTATACCTACCTCCTCAAAGGGTTGGTGAGATAAGTAAATACGCTAGTGCGTGTGAGTACTTAAGCTAGTGCCTGCCACACTGTGAGCTCTCATAAATGTTAGCTAATGTTAATAGTTACTTTAAACTTGAATACACAGTGTCCAATGCAAGTTCATGAAAGAAAGAGCTGTTTCTTTTTATTTATTCACCTCTGCATTTTCAAATTCTAGCACGGTTCCTGGAACATAGCAGGTGCTCAGTACTTAATGCTCAATAATTAATATTGATTAAATGGCTGGATAGATGAGGTACGTATAGATGTTCCCCCAAATGGCTAGTTCTGGCCTTCGACATCAGGGATTAACCATTCAAGGAGGTAAATTTCATATGCTTCTTCCCATATGTCACCACTCAAAATAATATTCAGTCGCAAAAGGAAGAGAAAGAAAGCCACTTAGAACTCCATGAAGGTTTTGTTAGTGAAAAGCAATACGGAATGCATTTGAATAATTGATGAGTGGAACAAATACAAAATAATAAGCAAGGAAAATACAGCACAAAATAATATGCAAAAAGTTAATAGCTTTACTATATAAAGAACTGAGACAAATTGATTAGAAAAACAATGATCTAATCAAGGCCTTAGCTAGGTACCTTTGTGCAAATTAAAAAGGGCTCCCCTCTCTGGGCAGATAAATTAGAAAAAGACACCCCATGTAGTTGGACCCAGTCTTATAGCGCAGGCTTGCCAAGTACACAAGTAGGCAGGAGCCTTTGTAAGAAGGAAAAAGTGTCCCTCAGTTGAGGGTGCACAGATAGGTAGATGATTGGAGTCAGACTTGATTTTAGCCACTGCACCCTGTTTGTCTTGGTGCAGTTCATACACAGAACAACCTTATGAGATGGTCCTGACTTCAGTAGGAAATGGGCAACGGTCCCGAACAGACAATTCCGGAAGAAGAACTAGAAATGATAATAACCATCTTTTTTTGTTTGTTTGTTTCTTGAGTTTTATATATTTACGTAATCTCTACACCCAACGTGGGGATTTGAACCCAAGACCCTGAGATCAAGAGTCACATCCTCCTCCGACTAAGCCAGCCAGGTGCCCCGATAATAAACATCTTTTAAAAATATATCTAACATCACCAGTAATTACCGCACTTCAAAGCAAAGTGGGATAAAAATTCTTCTCTGTGAAATTGATACAACGGGTCTTATTCAGTGCTGGTGAGGGACGTGTTCATTGTATAACCTTTCTGGAAAACAAGCTGGTAATATCCACCAAGGACCTTAAAAGTGTTTATTTTCTTTGATTTCCTAATTCCATGTCAAGGAATTTATGTTGGGGAGATAAATAGTGATGCACACAAAGGTTCACAGATAAGATCTGTCTCCTACAGCAGAAAACTTATAATAACAAAACGCTGAAAGGAGCCCAAATATCCAACAGCAGGGGGATGGTCATACAGGTCCACAACTCCTCAAGAGAATGTTGCCCAATTCAGAATCTTGGGTTTTTAGGAGAACTTGGTACATGTTATCTAGCCCCCTCAGTAGGGTTTGCGGCAGCATCCTCAACAGAGACGGGTTTCTGCCATGAAACTTATTTATAGTCACACTAATTGGTATAAATAGACCGTAAATAGCCGTAGGCCACTTCAGGTCAGCTTTACTGCCACCTGAGCTGGCACCAAACGTTCAAAACAGCATTTGGTTTTCAGAGCAATTTGGATTTGAAGATAAGGAATTGTGGATCTGTACAAATTATAGTATAACCCTTGAGGACTTTCTAATATGGGGCTGGGGAAGAATAACAAAATTATATAATGATCCCACTCTGTTTTATTTAATTAAAAAAAAATTTTTTTTAATGTGTATTTATTTTTGAGAGAAAGAGAGGGAAACACAGAATCCGAAGCAGGCTCCAGGCTCTGACAGCACAGAGCCCAGCGCGGGGCTGGAACCCACAAACCATGGGATCATGACCTGATCCAAAGTCAGACACTCAAGTCACTGAACCACCCAGGTGCCCCCCACTCCATTTTAAAAAACAAAAATGGGATTTGTTACTTTATATGCACAATTTGCTGTTTTATTCACATCAAAGCTGGCCATAACTGCTTTCCTTTCCTTTTTTCCTTTTTTTTTTTTTTAAATTTTTATCAGGGTCGGGATCAATCTTTGCTCACTCAGTTTTCTTTGAACAGCCGCTGAGGCAGAAGAAAGGGAAGTCCTCCCTGGCCCCAGGCCTTTAGTGGAAGCCAAGAATGGGCCTTTGGATATGCAAAGGAAGGGCCCTTGCTTGGGGGAGGAGCAAAATAACCTAAATTGCTTTGCATCCAGAAGCAAGAAGGAATTTTTTGGCAGTGGGTGGACGCTGGGGGGGGGGGGGGGGGGGGGGGGGAGGAGGGCATGGGGGTGGGGGCAGAGAAAGGATCCCTTGGCCAGGGGTTGGAGTCTCTATTAGTTTCCTGGAGCTGCCAGGATTAAGCACAACAAATTTGGTGGCTTCAAATAACAGAAAACAATTATTTCTCATAGCTTTGGAGGCTTGAAGTTCAGAGTCAAGGTGTCAGCAGGGTGGTGTTCTCTCTGAAGGCTCTAGGAAAGCATTCTCTAGCTTGCTGTGGTTGTCAGCAGTCCTCGGTATTCCCTGGCCTGTGGCACCAAAATTGCAACCTCGGCCTCCTTCCCGAGGGGGTCCTTCCCCAATCTCCCTCTTCTTGTAAAACACCAGTCATTGGATTACGACCCACGCTAATCTAGTGAAACTTCATCTTGACTTGATTACATCTGCAAAGACCCTTTTTCCTAATAAGGTCACGTTCACAGGTTCTAGGTGGACATGATTTTGAGGGGTGGGGGGGGGATACTATTTAACCCAGCACATAACCCCTAGTGTGTGACTTGACTGAGAAAAGGGAATTCTAATATTCCATTTTTTTTGAAAGGCTATTTCTGCTGAATGAATGAATGATGCATATGGACCTGTGATGTGAATTTCCTCCTTGCCTTTACTGCCAAATTTTCAGTACAAATTGGCCGTGAAAGTGTGCTGTATGGGCAGTGTCATTTGTGTGGAAATCAAGAAGGAAAAGGCATTTCTTTGTTTCTGTGGGATAAAGGACCATGAGAAGTGAAATCAGGAACCCCAGAGGAGCGTAAGGTAAGAGCAGGAGCTTCCTTGGGGGTAAGAGCCAGGATCTGAGCTGGTGTCTGGTTATGGATGCACACAGAAATAAAATGCAAATATTCATTGATGGGGATAATAGAGCTTTCTGTTGTCTCCAGCTATGCTTTTATGTATTTCCTAACTTTTCCACAATGATTATAACTGGTTTTAATAATCAAGGAAAAAATGCAGAAATTATTTAAACGAAGGGCAGTTTGTGGTGCTGTATTATTTAGACTTTAATTCAGATCTTCAGGAAATGCTTAAAGAATTGGCAAACTGGGTTCTTCCATTATTTCGTCTAATCAGACCACTAAATACTATTAAAGCAATAATTTTTATCCTTCATGAGTATAATTATCCTCTTCTAATTACTCTCTTTGATCAGCCTGGGGAGTTTAAAAATGTATTATTATTATTTCATTAAGAAATCCTAAGTAAAAGCAATTACTAGCTTATATACTAAAAATTAATCAGGACATATTAAACAACTGTCTAGTAGCCACACAGAAATAGTTAGGCTTGGTCATTGTTTATTTTACTATACTTTTCAGAAAACAAATGAATATTCTAAGTTGTGAGTGACTAGACATTAGCCACTGACTATATTTCATGACTGTGTTGCATTAGTGATTTGGGGACAGGAGGATCAATACAAAGGCAATTGCAATAATGTGGGATGATTGTTATGAGAAAGGAGGACGGGGCTATGACAACATCCATTAGGGAAAACTGATGGAATCTGGGGTGGAGGTGGGTATCAGTTTAGGGAAGATCTGCTTGAGGAAGTTCTACTTGAACTGAGACCTGGGGATAAATAGGGATTTGTCAGGTATGAGAACAAGAGGGAGGGAAAATGGATCGAGGGAGACAGCAGATGTGCAACACTGGAGTGTATCAGCAAGGACTGTTCCAGTTGCAAGTGTTAACAACTCAAACTAGTGTAAGCAAAAGAAATTTGTTGACTCGTAACTGGAAAGTGAGAAGGGGAGATGTTAGCTTCAGGTATGGCTGGATCCAAGGGCTCAACTAATGTCAGGTTTCTATTTCTCTCTTCATATCTTTATTCTGCTTTTGGGTTGGCTTTGTTTTTTAGGCCAGCTTTGTCCACATCATGGGCAAGATGGCCACCAATAGTTCCAGTCCTATATTCTAATTTAAGGGCCTCAAAGGAAAGTTATCTCCTTTAACTTTCCTTTGGAAATAGAATTGTTGTAGTTGTTAATTAAGGATATTTATTTATAAATAAAGACAGTGTGTGAGTGGGGAAGTGGGGCAGAGGAAGAGAGAGAATCTTTTTTTTTATTATTATTTTTTTTAATGTTTATTATTGAGAGACAGAGAGACACAGAGCATGAGCAGGGGAGGGGCAGAGAGAGAGGGAGACACAGAATCCGAAGCAGGCTCCAGGCTCTAAGCTGTCAGCACAGAGCCCGACGCGGGGCTGGAACTCACAAACTGTGAGATCACGACCTGAGCTAAAATCAAGAGTTGGATGTTTAACCAACTGAGCTACCCAGGGGCCCCTAAGCTGAAGATCTTGAGAGGCCATCATTCTGGACTTAGGGTGGGCCCCCAATTTAATGACTGGTGGGTGTCCTTATAAAAAGAGAGGACGCACAGAAACACAGAGCAGATCATGACATGGAGACAGGGGCAGAAATTGGAGTCATGGATCTACAAGTCAAGGAGCTCACTTGTATGGAAGCATGTTAGTGATTTTGTTCTGGGATTTAGAGTGGGCCAACCTGGGTCTCAGAGCCACCACTTATAGTCTTAGTAGGAATGACATGAGCACAAAATGCTCCTGGTGCACAGAAAAGTGGGACAAGTCACCAGGCCTGGTGCAGATGCATACAAGACTTGCCAGAGTGGGCGACTACTGCCCTGTGTTTTGAAGAATAAATTAGCCAGGTGACAGTAGAAAAGGCATTTGTAGCAGATGCTACTGGTGCCCACTCATACCTACTGGCATGTTGGTGCCTGGCCCATATTTCTGCACATGCTGGTTCAGCTTGCAGCTGTCAGCGTCTGAATCCCTTTGCTGGAGGCTTTTTCTGAGCTTCCAGGAGCACATGAAGGAGGCTGGAAGTGCTAGAGAATTAATCATCCCCAGGACAGCCCTCAACCAATGAGTAGCTGGAGTTAGTGGATAAATAGACCAGCAACTTCATTCCTCTGTTTGGAAACTCTGAGGTGTGTGTTACATGGTCTTCCCACATTCATCAGAGGGACTCTTTCCATCTGCCCCCAGTTGTAACTCGTTTGTTAATGCATCATTTATTGGCTTCCTTTCCTTCCCTGTCTCACTTCTCTGCTCCCCAACTGGTGCTGCCTGGGATCACTTCCCAAATGAATGATTGCATCTGATTCCTTGTCTCAGGGTGTCCTTCTGAAGGAACACCAAATTAGTCTTCCACACAGAAAACATGGCATGTGCAAGAGCCTGGGAACGTAAGTGTGGAAATCTCATGACACATTTAAGTGATTGTCCAAATTATTTGAGAATCTGCTGTCCTGGTCTTTTGGCCTACTGTGTGGACTCACCTGGGGCTTAGAAGTAAGTGGGTACCATGTTGCAATGACTCCTGTTTTATTTTGAGAGTTGTTGGAGTTTAGAATAGCAGGGGATTGTTAGTTTTCCCTGGACTCTCCAGACAAACACAGTGCCGGGCACGCAGTGTGCATTCCGTAAGTGATTTTGAATTAGTGAACTTGTTTATTTTATTGAAATTAGTGTATTAAAAAATTCCAGTGCCTACTGTATAATGCATGTTCAATAAACGTTTGTTGAACAGAATCTAAGGACATCGGGAAGTCAGACTTTCTTTGAACAGGCGTTGCGCCACCTAGTGGTGAGTTTGAGGAGGAGGGGGGGGGACTTTGCAGGCACTGGTCTTGTGCTCTAGAATTTCCGGGACTTTGATTTTAGTAAGGGTTCAAGGTTGTAAGCTGAGATATTTGTAACAGCAAAATGACAGGGACAGCTTAAATGTCGAGGGACAGCGGGGTGATAAATTAAATGATGCAATATCATTTCCATAGAACACCATGCAGTGATTAAAATGGATTAAGGTGATCTATATACATTGGTCAGAACTTTTTCCAAGACCTGTTGTTCAAGTGATAAACTGGAAGGCACAGAGAATACATATAATATGATGTCATCATGTTAAAAAAAACCCAACAACACGAAAATTCATTCTGTATCTTTGGTTGTTCAAGAGGTGGGCTCAGCAACAGATTGGGTGGGGTGACAAGATGGTTTTTAAGTCCCTTCCAGTTCGGAGATTTTATAATCCTAAGGAGTCAAAGTTTATAGTTCCTTTAAAAAATATACTGCTTTGACCCATATAAGAAGACTATAAAACTTTATGGAGGGACATAAAAGAAGACCTGGGTAAATGGAGACACATGTCAAGTTTCCTGGATTGATAGAGTCAACCTTGCAAAAGAATAAAATTCCTCAAAATTAATCTAAGTTTGTTTATTTATTAGAAAAATTTTTAACATTTATTCATATTTTGAGAGACAGAGCGTAAGTGGGGGAGGGGGAGAGAGAGAGGGAGACACAGAATCTGAAGCAGGCTCCAGGCTCTGAGCTGTCAGCAGAGCCCGACGCGGGGCTTGAACTCACGAACCTTGAGATCATGACCTGAGCGAAGGCAGATGCTCAACCCACTGAGCCACCCAGGTGCCCCTTAATTAATCTAAGTTTAAAAACAGCAATAACAGAATTAAAGTCCCAGTGCATTTTTTTTTGGTAGGGAGGACTTGAAAAGTTATTCCAAAAGTCCATCCTGAAGGTCAAATGTATTAGGAAGAGCCAGAAAATATTTGAAAATAAAATCTGTACTGTAAAATTAGAACCACGCACTACTGCCAGAACAGACAGACAAAGGAACAAAAGAGAAAAGCCCAGAAGCAGAGGATTTAGTATATACCAAAAGTGACGCTTCAAGTCAGTCAGGACAAGATGGGTTATTCAGTAAACTGTTGGGACAGCAGTTACCTTGGTGATCCTCCCATGGGCACAGCACCTGCATGTGTCTTTTGTAAAAGCTCCACTGGCCTGATAATTCAGAAAATATTGTAGGTTATACTCTTCTGTCTGATCTTGTACTGAAATGAATTCCTGATGAAGATTTAAGAGAGAACAAACTCAAATACCAGAAGAAAATATTGGTAAACATATAATCTTGGGTTTGAGACAGACGGTAAATAAATCTCAAAGGCAGAAACCACCATGAGAAGACAGAGAGATTTGTTTATACCAAAAATTTTTTAAAGTACGTATATCCGCATACACGAATTAACAAAGTTGAAAGACAGATGCCAAGCAGGGGAAATGTTTATTACGCAAACGGCAGACAATTCTTAACTATGTAAAGCACTTTTGTAAGACCATAAGATAATAAGGAATATTTTATAGACAAATGGGTTGAGGGCATGGACAGGAGATTTGCCAAAGAAGAAATCCAAAAAGCATATAAGCATGGAAAAATGTTTACATGGTTAAGAATCAAAGGACTGCACATTAAAAGGACAGCGAGAAACATTTCATTCTATCCAAGTTTTAAATACTTAAAGTAATTTTAATCTTGACTTCCAAGAGAGTGGCATATCTGAATGTTAACAGTGATTAATTATCTTTGGGTAGTGGGTTAAGGGTACTTTTCTCTTTTTTGTTTCATTTTTCTTGGTATTAATAGTTTTCTTTTGGGGCGCCTGGTTGGTTCAGTTGCTGAAGTGTCCGACTTCGGCTCAGGTCATGATCTCCTGGTTTGTGGGTTCAAGCCCCATGTCAGGCTCTGTGCTGACAGCTCAGAGCCTGGAGCCTGCTTCGGAATCTGTGTCTCCCTCTCTCTGCCCCTACCCCACTTGTGCTCTGGCTCTCTCTCAAAAATATTTAAAAAATGGTTTACTTTTGCAATAAAGGAGTAATAGTTTGTGCTGACTCTTAGAAAAGTGCTCAACTGGAATCTCTGGAAAACTCATCCCAGGGTAGCGAGCAAGGTTGTGTCCAAGCTGTGGCCTTGGAGTTGTTGACCCACATTGTATCATCTAGGCTTCAGCTTCAGGACCTGGGTCCAGGTGGCTGCTGGTTAGACAAGAGGAATGAGGTGAAGGCAGGAAGACCACTCAATGAGCTAGAGCATCACAATTCAGGTGGCAATAACATACCACTGTTTTCAGTGTGGTGTGACCACTGTTTTCAAGCCAAAAAAAAAAAAAAAAAGGAAAAGAAATTAAAGACATGTCTGTTCATGTTCTGTGGGAAGAAAGGCTGGGCTGAGAGAAGAAGAAAGTAAAGTCAGTCAAGCCCATGGATGAAGAAAATGCTGAGCTACTTTTTGTTGGAGTAGAACAGGCAGTTGTCTATATTGCTGCAGTTGTCTATGTTGGGTGACTTCAGACCCAGAACCAGTCATTTCCAACATCTGGAACAGTCATTCCTGGCACATGTTCAAGAAAAATGAAAGGCCACTTCAGTCAAGGAACCACCTGTCCATTACAGCCTACCAAACTTGTGACCCTTCTCAAGTCCTGTGGCCATCTTGTGTGGCTCTCAACATGAACTGAGATCAGTAGAGTTGTGCTATCTGTTGAGCTTCTTTCTGTCTACACCCGGTTCTAACACAAGCCAAGCCTCACAATTCTTCAGAGTTACTCAGTATTCAGCTTCTGGTACTTCCTCTGGGAGGTATAAATGAAAGTCTTTCTGTATCCAAGCAGCTTCCACTTCTGGAGAAAACCCGAGTTACCTTGGGTTGGGTTCCCTGGAAACAGACTCTGAGTCTCTGTGTTCAGGGTTTTTGGGGTGCAGTGGAGGGGTCCTCAGGGACAACACCTATAAGTGAATAAGGGACAGAGGCCTGGGCAGAGGGAGAAGTGGTTCTTCTTACCAATCCTAGGGAGAGCTCTGGAGCTGGGGTGGCCTTATGGGGTTGTCTCAATTGAGGCACAGGGGCCAGGCCTTTATATCTCCTAAATTAATCAGTCACTGCGGCCGCTTGGGTGTCTCAGTCGGTTAACATCCAACTCGTGATTTCGGCTCAGGTCATGATCCCATCCAGGGTGGGATCACACTGGGCTCCACACTGAGTATGGAGCCTGCTTGAGATTCTCTCTCTCTCTCTCTCTCTCTCTCTCTCACACACACACACACACACACACACACACTCAAATAGGAAAGGAAAAATTAAAAAAATAAAAATAAAAAACATCAGCCACTGAATGCATGCTGTTTCCTGGGGAGAAGGCATATTCTTTGATGAGGCCGGTTATATCAACCTCAGTCAAGGGAAGTCTCCAGGGAGGAAGGCAGCTGAATTGCCCTAGCAGACTGTAGGGGAAGAAAAGAGGTCCTGAGGGAAGTGAGCTTGCTCGAAGGATTTATTGTGTGGAATCAAAAGGTCAGACAGAGGGTTATGCTCCACAGGAGGTCCAAAGGACAGGCCATACTCAATGGCAATAGGAAATGCACTAGTGAGAGAAATACCAGCATCACTAAGAAGTTCAGAGGGGGCTAGGGTAATCTCTAGGGTAATGATAGCATCCTGAAGCGATAGAAGCTAGGTGGTGACTTTAACCACCAGAAGCCTGGAGGCTGTAATTACTATAATAGCTGGCAAGTTAAGAGGGGCTGCATGGGTACTTGGCCCTCAGGTGCTGTGAAGGTATTTAATAGTACAAGGTGTCCATAGGGGAAAAATAGATGGGCAGCCAATAGGGCGCTGCTTGATATCTATAACCAGAAGAAGGCAAGAATGGCAGAAGAGGGGTCTGAGGGTGGTTGCCTTAATAAAAAAGTCGCACTTCCTGTACAGTTCTCAGATCTAAGTCAATCTTCAGACCTGGACCACAGAATCCATTGACTGAGAAGAACCCATTCCCTAAGAAGAAGAACCCTGCAACACAGAAACAGATATTACTGCAATGATTACTCTGTGGCCTATGGCCATTTTCACAGCCAACTATATGTTAGGGAAAGAGAAGTACCCAGAAATTTTGCAGAGTCCAGAGGATCTTGTTGCCTAGAAACTCAAAGTGTTATCATGGCCTCTTTTTAAGAGTGGGGACTTATGGGGGTCAGGTAATGAGCACAGGTCTGTATAATATCCAGTTTACAGTGAGTCCATGGGAGCATGGACCTATCCACTAGTCTTTCCTCAGTCCCTGAGTGCATAATTGGGAGTATATATTGAGAGCAAGCTCCACATTAGGTCTTTGGCCTTGATTTCTCATGGTGAGGAAAACCAGGTGAAAGCCACTAAAACTGTCCCTTCCTTATCGAGTTGAGATAATAAATAAGAACCAATATTTCATCCAAGGGGCTAGGATGATGATGGTAGAGATTAATGCCACCATTAAAGACCTAATAGATACAGAGTACTTGTCCCTGTCATGTCTCCATTTAATTTGCCAGTCTGGCCACTTCAGAAACCAGGAGAATGGTTTATAGACAACTGAAGATGTAATCATGTAGTAGACTTGATTATAGTCATTGTGCCATCTCTGCAATCTGTCATAACACAGTCCAAAAGGATCGGGACCACCTGGACATCCCAGAGAACCTATCTGTTCTATTGATAACAGCCTGCTAATAATATAACCCTATCTGTTCTATTGATAACAGCATGCTAATCAGGCATGCTGAGCAAGAGATAGCTAGTACATTGGAGACCTTGGAAAGATACACGCACTTCACATAAACCCATGAAGATTCAGAGACCTGTCACTTGAGTTGTTAGGGAACCAGTGGTCAGGGTTCTGCCAGGATAGTTCCTTCAAAGTAAAAGGCAAATTATAAAACACAAATAAGCAAGGTGAAAGAAAACATTGCTTATAATCCTGTAAAAGCGACACGTAAAATTGTTCATAGTGTTTATATCTTTTAAGATATTTTTCATTGTGCAGAGAATATAAATATAACAAACTAATACAGAATCATATCACTATCTGATACCATGTTTATTTGCTTGTTTGCTTGCTTATTGCCTAGATCTCCTCACTGTGATACAAGCTCCATGAAAGATGCACTTGGTGCTGGATAAATATTTTTTGGTGGCATAAATGAGACATACCATACCCATTGTTTTGCAGCCAGCTCTTTTCAGTTAACTTCTGGATGCTTCAGGTTATACTTCATTTTTCTTAAACTGTGCCATTCCAGAAAGTCAGGTGAAAGCAAAATTCTCACACTCCAAAGACTGCTTCTAGCACTGCAACTTTAAAACCACGAAACCTTAGTCTTTGGGCTCCAGAAACCCTCTAGAATCTCTTTTCTTTTGGCCAGCACTGCCTTAGAATCTTCAGCGGTCACAGCCTTGCCTGGATCATTCTTTAGAGGAGCCAAATCAGGTTCCAAGGACGTGAGTGAAGAAGAGTACCAGGCAAACAGCACAGCCCGCAGGCACGTCCCTCGTCTAGCCACACGGGGGCGTGAGAGCGTCACGGTCCGCTCCCGGTCGGCGGCCCTCGGGAAGGAAGATTATGGGCGGGTGTGTCGACTGCCCGCTGTGGGCGGAGCAAAAGGCGCCAAGGACCGGGCAGAGGGCAGGAAGTAAGGAGGCGGGGCTTCTGGATGGGGTACGCGCTTGCGCAAAGGGCCGGTCTGAAGAGTCGTCTTCGCTTTCGCCACTCCTAGGGTCTGTCGTCTTTGTCCCCTTTTTATGAGTTGGGCCGGGCCCAGGGGTGGGGGCAGAGTGCGAGAACTTGGAGGGGCGCCGGGGTGAGGGGCGGAGCCCTGTGAGCACGGGGAGGGGAGTGGGGTGGCGAGGCCTGGGGGGAAGGGACGGAGGGGCGCCGGGTGTGTGTGGGAGAGGGTTGGGGAGAGCCGGGGGAAGGGGTGAGTGGAAAAGGGGTACGGGAGAGTTGTGTCTCATCCCTCCCCTCCCCCCGCTCCCGGCGTGAAGTGCAGGGACCCCAGGGTGCTACTCTGCCGGCCGGGAAGTTGCTAGTTAGCAGGTGGATGTGGTTTCCGAGAAGATACCTCCCTCTCCCCTCATCCTTTCTCTTTAGCAGCTCCTTTTTTAAAGTAGTATTTCTTATTAACACGGACGGCACGGTGTGCCTCACTTCGACACCTTCACCCGTGCAAAACCGCTTCCAACCGCCTACAGCAACTTGAGAGGCAGTCCCTCTCTTTCCTCCTCACTCTTAAAGTAGACAACATAAGTTTTCCTACCTAAACTACCTGCAATGAAGAACCCAACATTTCCCGTGTAACCAGTGCAAAGGCGTTTTGATACTTTCTTCATAAACTTGTTTACAAAAAGAGCTTTTTATACTCTTTAAATAATGTCACTTGCCTGTGTAAAGCTGAGCAACAGTTTTATTGTGCCATGCAGTCCTCAATGAGCAATTTTAGTCCGGGGCGACGAAAAGACCTCATTTGGAATTCAGGGGTTGATCCACCGTAGGGACCCCAACCAGTACCGTGTATCCCTCGCTGAAATGCAGTGGGTTTATATCCATCATCTCAGCCGTGGTGACGGGGTGCACGCAGTCTGACATTTGGAAGCTTAAGAACCAAGGCTGTTGCCTTCCAATTTATTTTTTTTTTTTTAAGTCTTCCATCATGTGTGTACTTTGCTTGAATGATTATTTTAAAGTACATGTCCTATTTTTGCCAACCTGACGGCTGTTTCCATAGAAACTAGAGAAGAAATAGTCATTTTCAGCAGAGTTGTTAAAACTGTCTTCCAGGCTTCAGCTGTGAGTGCCAGTGAGTGCTGTACTTGCTCATTCTGAGATGGTACTTAAAGAATTAAGGATGTGAAATGGTCTTAGAGGCTAACCATCCAAATTGCTTAATTTTCTCACATCATTACGTTAGTAATCCTTGAAGTTTGCCAGCCATGTTTGCTGACCTGCTCTCGTTCTTTGAAGAGGATAGGCCAGCCCTGAATCTTTCTTAGGCTCTGTGTAGTCTAGCGTTGGCTCTGTGAAATATATAAATAGGTTTCTTCCCCCAATTTTTTTTTTTTTTTTTTTTTTTTTACCATTTCTCAAGGATAAGCCAGGGATTGCAAAATATCAGGCTCCATTTCTGTTCTAAATGACAGTTTATTGTCAGTGATGTCAATGATAATGTTTTTACTTATGTTCATGTAATGTTTGGGGCTTTTGCTTGTACCTCCTGTGTCAGAATTTTTTTTTTTTTTGTAATTTCACATAAGTCATGAGAGATGAGCAAGACTTTGCTTGCTATAATTGCAGAGCTAAGCTGTGCAATTGATGCACATAGATATTAGAGATGAGAGGTTTTCTGAGGGGTGTAAGTAAATCAGTGGGTCTGGAGCTTAGGAATGGGTGAAGGACAGCCGGGGAAGGTGGCTGGAGAAATGGTAGGAGGTGGCATTATGAGAGGCCTGGTCTTTCATATGCAGGAGTTTATTGAAGCCCACAGAAACCGTTGGGAATTACAAAAATAGTTGTTAGTTTTGGGGCTTACAAAATAATACACCTTGTAAAAATTTGAACAGCACAGAAATACATGAGATGAAAATCCTTTACAATGACTCAAAATAACCACTATGAATAGTTTGCTATGTATTGCTTTAGATTTATTTGTATTTGTGTATGTTAGCATATTGCAGCATTACTGTTGCTGCAAATTGGGCAGAGATTTTTGTCTCTTTTTTTGTGGTTATCTCCAGCATCCAGAATGGTATGATACGGTATGTAAGACGCGCTCATTAAATATTTAATGAATGAATGACATCATTTAGATGGAAAACTGAATGGGGTCTTGTGTATGTTGGTTTGGTCAAGGTGGTTAATAAGCTTTGTTTTTGTTTTTGTTTTTGTTTTTGTTTTTTTTAAGTTGGTTGCCAGCATTTTAAAACTGCTAACTTCCACATAAAGTTTGAATTGCTTGCTTTTCTTGAAAGCATTGAACTGTTTGGTAACACTAAGTTCAAATTCCATTACACTTGTTGCATCTTCTTTAGATAGGCATGAATCTGCATTTATGTCAGGATGGCTTTGCCTGGACTCTACAGACTAGCACTGTGACTAATACAATAGCCACTAGTCACCTATGGCCATTTTGTTTTAGATGAACTAAAATGAACTAAAGGGGTGTCTGGGTGCCTCAGTTCGGTCGAGCATCTGGTTTCGGCTTAGGTCATGATCTCATGGTTCATAGGTTTGAGCCCTGCGTTGGGTTCCTTGTTGTCAACGCAGAGCGTACTTGGGATTCTCTCTCTCTCACTCCCTCTGCCCCGTCCCTGCTCAGGCATGAGCGCGCGCTCTCTCTCTTACAATAAATAAATGAACACTAAAAAATTCTTTTGCTCAGTCACACCAGCCACATTTCAAGTGCTCAGTAGCCATAGGTAGAAGTTAGCACATTGGACAATGAAGACACATTTCTATGACTGCAGAAGTTTCTGTTGTGCAGTGCTGGTTTACACATCTGAGTTTGCCATTCCTGATATACAGAATTTTGGCAAGTAGTATTATTATTTTTAAGATTTGTATATCTTTGTCATTATACAAATCTCCATTTTAAAAAAAAATGGTTGCCTTATATTTAGCAATGTAAGGCTTATGTGAGTTGTGGGAGTAGGATTCTGTTGTCTGATTTGTAGTTTAGATAGCTTTACTTCTTGTTTGGGGGGGACGAACTGGAGGGGTAGGAGTTGGTGGTAAAATGGGCAGAGAGATTGGAGGTTATATAGTCATCCACAGCCTAAGGCCACAGAGCCCAGGAAGGGCTAGATTGAGACGTTAAGGAGGCAGAATTGACACGACTGATTTAATGTGGATTGAGATCTGTTGTATGATAAAGTCACTGCAGAGATAATCCACTACTAATCTGGAACTGATTCAGTGTTGAAAATCGGGAATTTGGCTTTGCAAAGTATAGAAGGAACCCTCAGTTGTAATAAACAGCATGTATATTAAAATGTTATTAGCTTATGTATGAAGTGTATAACTTTTATACCTCGTAACCTCTTAAGTCAGAGGTCATTTATTTATGAGATACTCTTCCCTTTAAAGAGAGGGAATTGTTTTAGGGGTAAAGTAAAAGCTCATGTAGCTCAGTTAAATTAGAAAGTACAGTGGACTCTTGGGAACTGGGTATGGAGGGTATGAATCTTGCCCCCTCTCTTTCTCTTTCTCTCTTTCTCTTCTTCTCTCCTTCTCTCCTTCTCTCCTTCTCTCCTTCTCTCCTTCTCTCCCTGAGGCTTCATGATCTTTTACTTTCTGCACATTGATCGATTCCATCGTCCTTTCTCTTGATCCACTTCTTTTGCAAGGGTTTTGGTTCCCAGTTCTTGTTTGCGTGCTACTTTGTGTAGCACCAATTACAGCCCCAAATTATACATACCCTTGTACTTCTTTGCCTGATACTGCCTCACCAAAAGTCTTGTCAGTGTCAGATGTCCACGCCTGGCTCTGTGGCCAGTGGAAGGGGTCTCTGGGGAAGATTGACAGTCTGGGCCTATCCCTTAAATTGAGGCTATAGGATGCCCTTAGAAAGTGGGCATGTGATTGGACAAGTGTTTGAAGCTTATCTCCTATAGTAAAGAATGTGGGTTTGTGTTGTTTTTGTAGTATGACTTCTAGCAAAAGACTTTCTGTTGTTAAACCTTAAGTACACTTCCCCATTTGAAACAATCCTTTAAAAACTTTTTTTTTCTGCATCTACCCAAACAGCATAAAAAACAATAGTTGCTTTGAACTATTGTGCTACTCATGGAAGTCCTTTCTTTTTTAAAAATTCATAACAGTGCATAACGCTTAATAAGGAACTGTATTTTATTATTCCATAATAGTCTTACTTAGATACATCCCCCCCCCCCCCCCCCCAACTAGATTATGACATCCATGAGGGCAGGGACTGAATTTCATGCTGCATCTGTAACTCACAAGCCAGCTAGCCAATGAAGAAACTTACTGGTTCTCAAATACTAATTTTGAAATGATTTCTAGACTTCAGTTATTTTACTACTTTCAGCTTGGTTTAAAAAAGGAAAAAAAAACTAGAAAGTATCTTGTTAATAACATCCGATTATTATGTATTAAGTGTGGACTCTGATTTAAAATTGGTAGTAATTCCAAAAGGGTTAACTTGGAGTTAATGTTTACTTATCACGCCCTTTATTCACATTTTATGTTATATGCAAGGGTGGAATGTTATATAAAAAATGTTAGTAACTTTTAAATAGTCTAACATGTAGGTAATACTGTTTAATAAAACTGATTTTCTGAAGTTATTTTTCTAGATAATATTGTATTAGTCTAGGTTGAGTTAGATTTACATATTTTCTTCCAACTTTAATTTTGAAGATTTTGAAACAGAAGAATTGAAAAAAAAATTAATGAACACATATATAACCAGGACTTAGATACCATTGTTAATATTTTACTGCATTGGCTTTATGTCCTATGTAAGAGTGTGTGTGTGTGTGTGTGTGTGTGATACAAGTTGAAAGTAAGTTTTATTCATCATAAAGAGATACCTCCGCAAGTGTCTCAGGTATAAATTATTCACCTGCATAACCACATCATTATAACCTAATAAGCAATACTTACCTAAAATAACCTAAAAACAAATCTATATGTGAATTCCCCCATTAATACCAGTTGTCTTCCAAAGCTGATTTTTTTCTTTCAAACTAAGATCTAATCAGAGTTCACACATTGCATTTGTTACCTGTTTTTAGTATCTTTTGAAAAACAGCTTAATTGATTTATAATTGACATAAAATAAATTATGCAGACGTAAGCTATATAGTATAAGTTTTGACCTCTGTGTACACCTGTGAAACCTACATCACAAGCAAAATAGTGAACATATTCATTGCCTCCAAAACTTTATAATCCCTCTCCTGATCCTCTTTACTTTCCCATCCTCAGGCAATCAGTGATCTCTCTGTAAGTAAGTATAATTACTTTGCATTTTTACAGTTTATATTATAGAGCTGGAATCATAGAGTATGCACTTTTTTGGCGGTAGTAAGGTCTGGCTTCTGTCACTTGTTGGTATATAGAGATAAAATTTGTTTTGTATGTTGCTTTTGTATCCTGACACCTAACTAAAGTCATTGTAGGAGCTTTTTTTGTAGATTCCTTTGGATTTTTTATAGAGATGATCCTATTGTGTAGGCATAAAGACCACTTCTATTATTTCTTGTCTGGATGCCATTTATTTAGTTATGTATGTATTAATTCTATTGTATTGATTAGGAACTCCAGTATAATATTGAATTTAAGTGGTGAGAGTGAACATCTGTGCTTTTCTCCTGATCTTAGGAGGAAAGTATAGTCTTTCACCAATAAATATGCTGTTATAGTTTTCTGTAGATGTCCTAGTTTATGAGAGTTTTTTGTCAGGGTTGGGTGTTGGATTTTATCAAATGCTTTTTCTGTATCTATTGAGATGATCATATGGTGTTTCTTTTTCAGTGCATAGGGTGGATTACATTGATTGCTGAATTTTTCTTTCAACCTTGCATTCCTGGGACACACCTCAACTGGTCATGATGTACTGTCTTTATATATATTGTTGAATTAGATTTTCTAAAATATTAAGAATTTTTTCTGTCTGTGTTGATGAGAGATAGTACTTTATAGTCTTGTAAGTTTTTTTCTGGCTTTAGTATCATGCATGGTAATGCTGGTCTTATGGAATGAAATGCAAATTATTCATTTCTTTTCAATTTCCTGGAAGAGTTTGAATAGAATTATTTTTAATTATTCCTTAACTGTTTGACAGAATTCCCCAGTGAAGCTATTTGGGCCTGGAGCTTTCTTTGTGGGAAGGTTTTTAACTGTAAGTTAAATTAAAATAATAGATATAGGGCTGTTCAGATCAATTTCTTTCTGAGTTAGCTTTGGTAGTTTGTGTTTTTCAGGAAGTTGATCCATTTCATCTAAAATGTGAAATTTAAGATTTTCTCTTCCATTGGTTTTAAGAAATTTAACTAGGATATGCCTTGGAGTAAGTTTCCTTTGTGTTTACTGTGTGTGTGTGTGTGTGTGTGTGTGTGTGTGTGTGTGTGTGTTTTAAACTTGTTGGATTTGTTGGTTTACAGTTTTCATCAAATTTGGAAAATGTTGGCCATTCTTTTTTCTTTTTATTGTCTACCTACCATGCCTTCCCACTTTTCAGGGACTCCAGTTATACATATGTTAGGCCGCTTGAGTTATCCTATACCTTGTTGATGCTCTGTGCATTTTTTCTCTTGGTTTTCTATTTTGGTTTTCTTGGTTTCTATTGATCCGTCAAATGCACAAGTCTTTATTTCATTGTTATAATATCTAATCTGCTGTTAGTCTCATATAGTGTATTTTTCATAGAAGACACTAGTTTTCTTGTCTAGAAGTTCAATGTAAGTCTTCTAAAAAAACATATTCCATGTCTAACACTCTCAAATTACCTTTAGCTTCTTAAACACATGGAATATAGTTATAGTAAGCACTTCAATATCTTTGTCAATGCTGTGATTCATGCTACTTAAGAGTTAGTTTTTATTAGTGATTTTCTTAATTAAGGTTTACATATCCTGCATCTTTGCTGCCTGGCAATTTTTAATTATAAATTGTACCTTGTTAAGTGGTGGATATTTTTGTATTCTTAACAACTGTTTTTGAGCTTTTTTCTAGAATGTGGTTTAGTTACTTAGAAACAGTTTGATCTTGTTGAGTATTGCCTTTAATCTTTGTTAGGTAGGGCTAGAGTAACTTTTATTCTAGGACTACTTTTTCTCTAATGAGGCAAAACCCTCTGAGTACTCTACCCAGTGCCCCATGAGTTAAAAGGTTTTCTGCTTTGAAGAGTGTAAATAGGCCGGATGCTCCATGAGTCCTGCATGTTGCTCCTCTAATCCTGTCAGGTGATTCTTTCCCACCTCCAAGGACTTTCCTCACATGAGTGCCCTGATCAGAACTCAGCTGAATATAGGAGGCAGATTTTTTCTGCAGGACACACTCTGGAGTTCTTTTTCTGCACAGTTGTGTCTTCTCTCATACTGTGCTCTGCGAGGTCTAGCTACTATGGCCTACTTGAACTCCCAGCTTCATCTCTCCAATTTAGGGCCACTTGTGGGCTGTGCTAGGTTTGCCCTGTCTGCATAGTGGCCGGGAAACTCTCCAGGCAGGAACTTGGGGCAATTGTAGGACTCAGTTAATTTATTTCCCATCTCTCAGGCGTCACTTATTCTTCATTGCCTAATGTCCAGTGTTTTGAAACCATTGTTGTATTTATTCTGTTTTTTCACTTGTTTTCAGTTCCTCTTATTCCATCTTGACCCCAATTAAAAGTGCCAGGATTATATGTGAAAGGATCAAGTTTGTATTTTATTTTATATTTATTTTTTAAATATGTATTTTAAATTTACATCCATATTAGTTAACATATAGTGCAATAATGATTTCAGGAGGAGAATCCAGTGATTCATCCTCTGTGTGTAACACCCAGTGCTCATCCCAGCAAGTGTCCTCCCTAATGCCCCTTGTCCATTTAGCCCATCCCCCCACCCAAAACCCCTCCAGCAACCCTCAGTTCTCTATATTTAAGAGTCTTTTGTATTTTGTCCCCCCTCCCTGTTTTTATATTATTTTTGCTTCCCTTCCCTTATGTTCATCTGTTTTGTATCTTAAATTCCACACGAGTGAAGTCATATGATATTTGTCTTTCTCTGACTGATTTCACTTATTTTTTATTATTATTATTTTTTTTTAATGATTTCACTTATAATACAGTCTAGTTCCATCCAATTTGTTGCAAATGGCAAGATTTCATTCTTTTTGATTGATGAGTAATACTTCATTGTATCTATATACCACATATTTGTTTTTAAATGTTTATTTTTGAGAGAGAGAGAGAGAGAGAGAGAGAGAGAAACAGAGTGTGACCGGGGGAGGGGCAGAGAGAGGGACACAGAATCTGAAGCAGGCTCCAGGCTCTGAGCTGTCAGCACAGAGCCAAATGGCCCGATGTGGGGCTTGAACTCGTGAACTGCAAGATCATGACCTGAGCTGGAGTCCAATGCTTAACTGACTGAGCCGCCCAGGCACCCCTCTTCTTTATCCATTCATCTGTCGATGGACATTTGGGCTCCTTCCATACTTTGGCCATCGTCAATAGCACTGCTATAAACATTGGGGTGCATGTGCCCCTTCAAATCCCCACTCCTGTATCCTTTGGTTAAATACCTAGTAGTGCAATTGCTGGCTCGTAGGGTAGTTCTATTTTTAATTTTTTGAGGAACCTCCATACTGTTTTCCAGAGTGGCCGCACCAGTTTGCATTCCCCCCAGCAGTGCAAAACGGTTCCTCTTTCTCCACATACTCGCCAATATCTGTTGTTGCCTGACTTGTTAATTTTAACCATTCTTACAGGTGTGAGGTGGTATCTCTTTGTGGTTTTGATTTGTATTTCCCTGATGATGAGTGATGTTGAGCATTTTTTCATGGGTTGGTTGGCCATCTGGATGTTTCTTTGGAGAAGTGTCTATTCAGGTCTTTTGCCCATTTCTTCACTGGATTATTTGGTTTTTGGGTGTTGAGTTTGACAAGCGATTTATAGATTTTGTATAGTAACCCTTTATCTGGTATGTCATTTGCAAATATCTTTTCCCATTCCATCAGTTGCGTTTTAGTTTTGCTGATTATTTCTGTTTCCTATGCTGTGGAGAAGATTTATATCTTGATGTGGTACCAGTAGTTCATTTTTGTTTTTGTTTCCTTTGCCTTCAGAGACCCGTTAAGGTAGAAGTTGTTGCAGCCGAAGTCAAAGAGATTGCTGCCTGTATTCTCCTCTAGGATTTTGATGGCCTCTTGTCTTATGTTTAGGTCTTTCTTCCATTTTGAGTTTATTTTTGTGTATGGTGTAAGAAAGTGGTCCAGGTTCATTTTTCTGCATGTTGCTGTCCAGTTCTCCCAGCACCATTAGCTAAAGAGACTGTCTTTTTTCCATAGGATATTCTTTCCTGCTTTGTTAAAGATAAGTTGACCGTACGTTTGTGGGTCCATTTCTGAGATCTCTATTCTGTTCCATTGATCTGAGTGTCTGTTTTTGTGCCATTACCATACTGTCTTGATGATTACAGTGTTGTAATACAGCTTGAAGTTCGGGATGGTGATGCCTCCTTCTTTGGTTTTCTTTTTCAAGATTGCTTTGGCTATTCGGGGGCTTTTCTGGTTGCATACACATTTAGAATTGTTTTTACTAGCTCTGTGAAGAATGCTGGTGTTATTTTGATAGGGATTGTTTTGAATGTGTAGATTGCTTTGTGTACTATTGACATTTTAACAATATTTGTTCTTCCAAACCATGAGCATGGAATGTTTTTCCATTCTTTTGTGTGACTTCTTCAGTTTCTTTCATGAGCTTTGTATAGTTTTCATTGTATAGATCTTTTATCTCTTTGGTTAGGTTTATTCCTAGATATTTTATGACTTTTGGTGCAGTTGTAAATGGGATCGTTTCCTTGATTTCTCGCTTCATTATTGGTGTATAGAAATGCAACCAATTTCCGTGCATTGATTTTATATCCTGAAACTTTGCTGAATTCATGTATCAGATTTAGCAGTTTTTCGGTGGAGTCTTTAGGTTTTCCACATCGAGTATCGTGTCATCTGTGAAGAGTGAAAGTTTGACTTCTTCTTGCCAATTTTGATGCCTTTTATTTATTTGTGTTGTCTGATTGCTGAGGTAGGACTTTCAACACTATGTTGAATAACAGTGATGAGAGTGGACATCCTTATCATGTTCCTGACCTTAGGGGGTAAGCTCTCAGTTTTTCCCCACTGAGGGAGATATTAGTGGTGGGTTTTTTTTGTGTTGGCCCTTATGATCTTGAGGTATGATCCTTCTATCCCTACTTTCTTAAGGGTTTTTAATCAAGAAGGGATGCTGTATTTTGTCAAATGCTTTTCTGCATCAAATTTGTATTTTAAAAAATACATTTTAAAACTTAGATCTTACTATTCCATTACATGCTTTTCTGTAATGCCTCCTAGTTACTGCCAATTACTAAAGTTGACTGTTTTTGTTTGTTTGTTTAATCCATTTCTTAATCCCCAGTAATTTAACTGTTAAAATAAAAAGACTTCCCCCAAGCAAAACTAAAAAATGAAAGAAGAAAAAAAAAACAACAACCAAGTTTCTAAAGTATATGTTGTAGAGTAAAAAGAAGTGAGCAAAACCTTTTTTTTTTTTTTTTTAACCTCTTTGGTTTGTATTGCTGAGAGGCATTGCTATAGGGCTGGTGAGTAGAAACCTAAGATAATTCAGTCTGAGATGTGTCAAGGGAAGAACAACTGAACAGCAACAGTTTTATAAATAAGTATTTCCAGAGGTATTTATAACTTATTTTTTGTGTTCCAGATAATCCAGGAGAAGAAAGATGAGCTTCATCTATGGACTGCAATCTGCTACTAGAAACTGTGTTTTCTTCCGATTTCATTTGCTGACCAACTGGAGACTGTGTAACACACTAGCTGTCACCTCACCAGACTGCCATCAAGTACAAATTACTCATACAGTTAATAAGTATCAGGGTCTGGGAGTACGGCAGTGTGATACGTTGACTTTTCTGCCTAAAAATTTTTATTCTTATAGGACTCTTAATACCAAAAGACCAGGATGCCTCTTGAGCGTGAGCCATAAAGAAATTTGGAAGGTTACCCCAACATGTGGTGCACGGAATGACTCTTTTTCAAGACAACTCCTGATAGAAGAAGTTGCAGGAGCTCCTTTTCTCTCAGTATTGCGTCCCCTAAAGTGTCTTCGCATGAGACAGAGAGACATCAGGAGTTTCCACACTTCTCCTCGGTTTCAAGCTGCTCCGGTTCCTCTCTTGTTGATTATTCTTAAACCAGTGCAGAAACTATTTGCAATCATTGTAGGCAGGTAAAAAGCTTTGAAAAAAAAAAACAAAAAACAAACAAAAAAAACTTAAAAGGTATTTGTAAAACTATACTTTTAAAGAAAACTTGTTAGATATCCCTCCCATATTTAGCTCAAAATTAAGTTTCCAAATGGTTGGTTCTACCCAGTTTTGTTAGAAATGATTTAATCTTGAAATAATTTACTACATATTATAGTATAAAAATGAGATCTTTAAAAAATTATATAGGACACTTTTTAAACGATCTTCTATTTTGATTACAAGAATGAGAAATGTTGGGTATAGTTTGTAAGAACAATACTTAAAAACATAACTTTTTATTTTACGAAATCTGAGGCAACGGGTCATGAAACTGGGAGTTCACTTATTTAAGAATAGGCCCATTCCTAGCCAAGTTAATGCTTAATTAGCATCTATTTTTCAGTTCTATTTCCATCACATCTTTGTTATTTTCTTTTGGGTAGTCCTTCATAATAATTATGTTTTCACAGCTAAATAGTACCTTTTATTTAATTTAAACCTCCCCCCATAATTAATCTTCTTTTCTCTTATTTGCTCCATGAAGAACAAAGAAAGGTAAAGTTAAGCATTGTCTCGTCATACTTACATTTGATGACTGTGAAGGCCTTTCTAGCTCTCTTACTCCCATACTAACCAACCCAGTTTTCTGTGATTTGACACCGGCACCCAGAAAATATACAGTTGTGTTAGCTCTAGTTGTAGGTAACGACTGTCAGAGAAGACCAGAGCTAGAAAACAGTTAAAGCAGTAAACACAGATTTATGCAGAACTTTTGCAGTAGGGGAAGAGAGACCTAAGTATAGAACCAGAGTTAATCTGAATATACCATGGGCAAGTGGGAATTTATAGCTGAGAAGCAGGGTGGGGTTTGGTGGATAGAAAATTACTCAGACGAAGCATCAGGAATAAGTGGGGATTCTCCCTAACCTGACCCCACTAGGCTTCTTGCTAAAGGCAGGTGAGTGTGATCAGACATCATCTGGAGGCTGGAGACTGATGAGGAACTCGATCAGGTATCGAGGGTGATAAGATACGGAGGATGGGGAAATTCTGTTTAACCTGACTTAGGAGGATTCTTGCTAAACCTGGACAATGCAGAGATGAATATGGAAGTCCAGAAGTGAGGCCTAGTTGAAAAAAGTTCAGGGGAGCCTGAGTAGAGTCTGGTGCAAGAGAGTATCTTTGTCATAACTCAGCCCAGGGTCTTAGGCCAATGGCTCTTTCTCATCCTTTTTAATATTATTTTTAACTTTTTGTTGTTGTTTCCATTGTAATCACTTAACATTTTCTTTTAAGCTGTGTTTTCATCATACATTGAAGGCAGATGATAAGTCATATGAAGTTTTAAATGGGAAATAAATATACTTCATGGTCTGGCCTAAGTCTTTTCAGGTTGGGACACTTTGAGGCATCTTAGGAGTGTCACTTAATAAAATTAAAATAACTTGAAGTTATTTTGTAAGATGGATTTTGTCAAGAGAATGATGTATATATCTTAAACTTTTGTTGTGATTTCACAGATGAACTCACTAGGAAAAATTCTGTCTTGTTGAAAACATTGCTTGTCAAAATGTCTGTGATCTCTGATAACCAGCAGGGAGTATTGTTGCCTGGTAGAAATTAGACCTCCATGTGTTAACTACACAGTCTCTCATTTTCTCGTTTACGATGTTTATGCCCTTATTACCTTTCCTTTATTATGTTCTTGAGGGGATAGTGAAGTTTCTGCTGGTGAGCAGTGTTTATTTCTAAAATCAATGCTGAGGTAGTTTCCCTTGTACCTTGCTGAAGTACTGGCAGATTGTGCTGGAAGTCTGATGAGCAGGGGGTGTGAATTGTGGTTACAGGTATAGATGATTGTGCTGTAACCCCTCAGATGTTTATTTGAACAGATCATCCCTATCAAGTGGTTAAGTACCCATACTCTAGGATCACATGGTCTTCCTTGCCTGGTTTTCCCTTATCACCTCTGCAACCTTGGACAAGTCCTCGGACAGTTCTCTCTGTCTCAGTTTTATCTTTGGTAACAGGGTTTTTGTGAAGATGAAGTGAGATGACACATGTATAACAATTAGAACAGTAGCTTGCATGTGGTAAACAGTCAATAAATGTTAACTAGTGGTAGTTGTAAAATAGCTACTCATTTAGTGTTCACCTTTAAAATAAGAGGAAACTTTAAATGAGCTTTAGAATTTTTATAACTGGCTACTTTATCATCATTTAGCTAAGAATTTTATAAATGGAGAAAACCCATCTATACAGAGAAATAATTCACAAAAATTCAAGTATTTGATGACATAGAATTCTAGTATAAGATTAAGTTTTGTTGATATGTGCTGATACTATTGTCAGAACTTTGAATTTTTCTTTCTGCTCTAGGGGCATAAGGAAATGGTGGCAGGCACTTCCTCCTAACAAGAAGGAACTATTTAAAGAAGGTTTAAGGAAGAATAAATGGAAGTTATTCCTTTGTTTCAGTAGTTTTGGATTGCTCTTTGTAGTGTTTTATTTTACTCACCTGGAAGTGAGTCCTATCACAGGAAGGAATAAGCTACTATTATTGGGGAAAGAACATTTCAAACTTTTATCCGAACTGGAATATGAAGCAGTAAGTAGTGAGAATTGTTTATAATTAGATTGCTTAATATAATACTCAAAGCGGCAAAGTTTCTTAAGTATGAAAGATGCACTACTTTTTTATGTTAGTCTTTGATAGAAAATTCTCATTTTCCCAAAAGGCCTCCAAAGTTTCATACTTAGTATTCCTGCTACCTACATTGCATTTCCTTTCATTCATCCAGCTAATTCCTGCTCATCACATGCCACCTTAAATGTCACTTTCTCAGGAAAGTCCTCCTTGATTATCCAGACTGGGTTAGGCAGGTTGGCTACATTATGCTCTAGTGGGAATCCTTCATACAGACTGAATTATGAATCAGCTCATTTATAATTGTGTCCAGTGCTTGGCTATATTGGGGTCAGGTCTCCTGCTTTTATTTTCTTTTTGCATACTGTACTTTTCCTTTGAATCACTTATCATGGAGGTAACATAATTGTTATTTGCATAATTATTTCTTTACTGATCTGTCTCCTTTGTTAGACTAAGCTCTTTGGGAACCAAGACCCTGTCTGTTTTTATCATTTTATATTAAGTACTAGCACAATGTAGAAGGTAGTGTTTAGTACATATTTTTTGGATAAGTAGATATGTAATATGAATTTTTGTACCTTGAAAGTAATGTAGAATACGGTAATTTTTTCCAAAACCTCATTTTTGGCAATTATATTTTTTGAATGCAAAATCAAGTTGGAATTCAGAAGCCTTAAGTCTTTTTTTTTTTTTTTAATGTTTTTTATTTTTATCAAGAGATTACAAGCAGGGGAGGGGCAGAGAGAGAGGGAGAAAGAGAATCCCAAGCAGGCTCCATGCTGCTAGCACAGAGCCTGTGGTGGGGCTCAAACTCAGGAAACATGAGATTATGACCTGAGCTGAAATCAAAAGTTGGATGCTTAACTGACTGAGCCACCCAGGAGCCCCAAGAAGCCTTACTTCTTTAGAAAGTACAGTAACTCAGATAGTTAAGCATTTTATACCACTAGTGAGTTTCTTGAGGACAGACCCTTTCTCTAGTTGTGAGCACACACCTAGTATATACTCGATGAGTATTTATTGAATTGATGTCTCATGGTCTCACTTGACCACTTTGGTGAAGTCTTTATGTCTTTTTATTTCAGTTAAGCTTCTGAGTTTGTGAGTGGAAAGTTACCTTAAAAAAGAAATAACAATGTTTTTTCACAAAAAAGATGCATCTTTTCTAGTAGAGCTTTTACAGAGATTGGAGATGTTTCTAGGGTAGTCTTGTCTGAAGCAGGTTTGAGGAGAGTGTTCTGGAAAGATTGAGATAGGCCTAGTGTTAAATTTGTGTATCTTCCACCATTTGTCTCACTCAGAAGCTTTAAAAAATAATATATATGTACATAATACTCTTTTTTTTTTAGCCTACAAATATAATAACCTGCTTGATACTAAAATTCAAGCACATGTTCCTATAAGGATATGGTAAAGTACTATAATTATATATAATTTTGCTTGTTTTATTTCCTTCATATGGGTTAATAGTTGTTTCAGTTTATTTACATTGGTGACTTGTGCTTTTAAAAAATGGTATTGATATAAAGACTATTGCAGATTCAATTCTACAAAATCATCTGTTTTTAATACATCTAAGGGAAGAAGATTCTAAACTTCTTGATCTATATGTGAACGAAGCTACACATTTTATGGAAATTAATGTGATATTTTCAGAACACCCTTAATTTTCCTATACTTGAAAGGGTTTCTCATGAATATAGCTTCAGAAAGTGTGTTCGTACAGTGGCTAGTCCTGCTCTACATGGTGTAGAGAAAATGACATGCATGTTAGTTCTAAAATTTCAGTAATTTCCTATCATTCTGTGTGAATAAAACACTTAAAATTAATGAAATGTCCTTTTTTTAAAAATTTTTTTAAATGTTTATTCATTTTTGAGAGACAGAACAGAATTTGAGCTGGGGAGGGGCAGAGAGAGAGGGAGACAGAATCCAAAGCAAGCTCCAGGCTCCAGGCTCCAAACTGTCAGCATAGAGCCCGACGCGGAGCTCAAACTCACTGACCTCAAGATCATGACCTGAGCCGAAGTTGGATTTCTAACCAACTGAGCCACCCAGGTGTCCCCAAAATGTCCTTTTCTTTTTAGAAGTTTAACTTTTTAAATTAAGTATAGGGTGTTTTTCTAGTCAGTGGGTTATGAAAGTAATTTTCTTTTATATTGTTCTTCCTTATATGAAATCTTTGTTTCCTAGGCAGTATTTTGTTTTCTAAAATATTTAGGAAAGTAGAAATAATATTTAAACATTTTATTTGTTTATAGGCTAATAGAAAAGATGAAAGTTTTATTTCAACCAATTTATATGAAAAATCTTAGTTATTAGAATTTATTCCATTTGTGAGAAAGCACATTGCCTTTGCATGAATAATTCAAATTTAAGAATTGAAGTGTTTTGTATATGTAGATTTTTACATAATTAAAAATTAAAATGTTCAACAATAAGTAGCCATTTAACTCTTCATGAAGCAATATAAACATTTTGCTGAGCTAAAACTCTCTTAAAATAAAGATGACTTTTTAATCTTTCAGTGGATGGAAGAGTTTAAAAATGATATGCTAACTGAGAAGGATGCCCGATACCTAATGGTTAAAGAAGTGGTTTATCATTTGATTGAGTGCAATAAAGATATTCCAGGGATCTCTGAGATCAATTGGACTATTCATGTGGTTGATTCCCCAGATATAAATGCCTTTGTGCTTCCAGTAAGTAAATGTTCTCCCATCTAACTTTAAATCGTAAATTTAATATCCTTGTTTTTTTTAAGGTGTTCCAATTACTTACATTATTTTCTTTATGGTGCAGAATGGACAAGTGTTTATCTTCACTGGGCTTTTAAATAGTGTAACTGATATTCATCAACTTTCCTTTCTTCTGGGCCATGAAATAGCACATGCAGTACTTGGGCATGCTGTAAGTACCTAGGATGAATGTTCAGTTGTTGAAATACTGCTTTGAAGTGTGCAAGTTAAATCTTGTAAAACTGAATCTTTTCAGTTTTCTTTTTCTTTAAAAGATGGTATGTTAGTTTTTAGCAGTTGACTTACTCTGTTACCTGAAAAAATATGACTGGCTAATTTTGAGAATTTTTATGGTCTTTAGTATTTGATACCTGAATAATTAGTGTTTCTGTTAAGTACTATTTTTATCAGCTGTCTCTTTTGCTAAAAAGTAATTATTCTCAACCTCTAATTATTTCAAATTAGATTTTAAACTCTCCATAATTATTAACATACTTGTAATCTAGTCTGAAAGTTAACTATATGAAAGTGATATTACTATTTAAGTGGGTAAATCAGTTTTCTTGCTTTTTTATTCATTCTCAGAAGATGGCTTGGAGCATCTCTGAAAATCTCTAGAATGATATGCCATATATAATTAATGCAGAGTAATAATAATGATACCTTGCCATTTTACAGTTTGCTGAGCTTTTAAATACTTACCTTCTCAATTATAATTTTAATACCATCCTCATTAAGTATGTATTTAATATCCCTACATTATGTATGAGGAAACTAATGTTTAAAAAGACTTGGAATAACATGAGTAATGTGGTCAACTGGCCAACTGGGACTTTAACCCAGGTCTTCTGTTTGCAAATCCAGCCCTGCTTTCTTTTACCACACTTACCTGGGTATTGGCAGCCTTTTTTTTTTAATGGATCATAGAATTCAGGTTGATTTACGGTTCTGTAAATACACATCTGTTTAACTTGGTATGAGTACAAAAAGCTAATGTATTTGTTTATTCATATATTTATTTTTATTAAAAATAAGTATATTTTGTCCACATTAACTAGAGAGAGGTGTATTTTCTGTTGAAAACATGAAGGTAAATAGTGAAAGGATTGTGAAATGTTATGTCAGAAATGTAAGTAATATTAACTTTAAATGGAAATGCTAGTGTTATTAATCTCCTTAAAAGTCATTTCAAATTCTGTCTATTCCTTAAAGTACTAATAAGTTGAGGTGGGTCACAGTTGTGCTTTTCTGAAGCACAAACAGTAATTATCTCATTTATTTCTTCTGAATTATAGAAAAATATAAAAAAAATTTTCCTTAAATAGATCTATATAAGAATAAATCTAAGCAATCGAAAAAGATTGTCTTTCAAGAAAAGACTTCATAACTGCAAAATCAGTTTTGGCCAATTTTAGCATTTAAAAGATACTCATATTACATACACCTTTATTTTTCTGGCCTCTAGTTCACTGTCTCATTCAGCATATTGTTGTCATCTCTGTCAGTGCAGAACACTAATTAGATAAGACATAAAAAGAAAATAACAGTCTTAAAAATTGAAAGTAGTTATTAATATTTGTTTGTAGAGGCCTTAGACATCATCAGCACTATATTTTCTCTTTTAGCAGTCTCCATGTTTTCTTCCTTCCACAAATACATATTTAAAAATTTTTTTTAGTTTTCTAAGACTATGTAACGGGTAATTATATTCTTTAATAATTAATAATAAGGATTTTCTCTTTTATAATGACTTCATCATTTGTAGTGTTATTCTTTTGTGCTAAAATAATTCCATAATTGTTTTTCATGACACACAGTTTGTATAATGAAGCAAAGAATGCTTTGTGAGGACAGATTATATTGTTACAAGAAGTGTTCTGTGTGATTGTTTTTAGTTGTCAGCCATGTTTCATACGTTCAAGTAATGATTCCTGTATTATCAGCATTTATTAATCATCTTTAATGGGGAATGTGAACAATCCAGTGCGTTAAACTTGTATTTAGAAATTATTACTTAAAACAACTGTTTTAAGTAAAATTGGTTAGTTCTATAAATATAAAACTTTATAGAACTCAATTTCCTAGTGAGAAATACCAGAGTGATAAAATTGCAAACTTGCATAAATGAATCATACTGCATATATTAGGTCATGAAGTCCAGAAGTTTTTTACTAAAAATAAATTTCCAGTCTTTTTCTGAATTTTTCTTAACTATTTCATATGTTAAGCAGTGTTTAGTCTATCCAAAGGTATAAGGTATAAGCATAATGAGCACATTTATTTCCTTTAAAAAAAATTTAACAATAACATTAGAAACTAAAACTTCTGGGTTTGATTCCTTGTCCTTTTACTAATAGCTGTGTGAATTTTGGCAACTCTTTTAGTTTCTCCCATCTTAGTTTCTTTATAAAAGAGGGATAATCTATTTCACAAGATTATTATGCTTGTTAATATAAGAACTATAGGTTAGTGAACTTCTATTCATATCTGTGAACCTGTCATTGTATCTGAGTGATAGTAAGTGGTTCAGTACATGTTAGTTGAATGAATGTTTATACCTGTAAGCAAGGGATGGAAAGAAAAACACACAGAAGAAAAAGAACATGTGATCTTAGTTGGTGAAGGTAAGTTTAAACATGTAATTATTTAATGTGATTACACATCATGAGCTAGAAAATCTAAGGTTACACTGTCTTAATTTATTAAATGTAATTTTCATTATTTTGATTATTCTCAGGCAGAAAAGGCTAGCTTGGTTCACTTACTGGATTTCCTAGGTATGATTTTGCTCACAATGATTTGGGCTGTTTGTCCTCGAGATAGTTTTGCACTCTTGGGCCAGTGGATACAGTCTAAACTGCAGGAGGTAAGTGTGAGACAATAAGTTGGCTTTTAAAGGTATGTGGTGAGGATATTTTAAAGGTTACTATAAAGTAACAGATACAAGAGATGTTTTCACTTATCATGAAATATAGCTACTAATTTTTAGTCATATGTTTTCTCATTTTTAGGGGACATTCTTAAAAATGAGCATTCAAATTAGAAAATACTACATCTTTTAAATGATGGAGATAGATGGGTTTCAAGGGCAGAGCAATTTTTGGCTAACATAATATTTAGGGGCAGAGTGTTTTATATAGTTATTGGTCTTAGAGAAAACCCGGTCACAGATCCTTTCTATCCTTTTGTCACTTTACCTTCAAACTTTTCACTTTTGTCTCTCATAGTGACTGTGGTATACTTTCTGGATGACTCTCCCTTCTCCCAAACGTTTGCATTTTGATGTAGAACTCTTAAAACCTGTAAATTTTTATGGGCACAGGATTAGCTAAAGCTGCTTTACCATCCTCATCCTCTCACTCCCAGTTATACTAAGATTACCTGCACAATAGCGAAAGGATAATCTTACTAGGTGTTTGTTCCCTTTCATTTCTAGTACTTATGTATAATGGTGTTCATGTCATAAAATTTAGAGGCCCGCATTTTGTTCAAAACACTTCACTACTGAAAGTAGGTCTTGCAGTTTTGATAATTGCTTTGTTAACTATGATTAATTATTTTATTTTACATCTTTCTTCACATGTTTCCTCTTGTCCTGGGAGGTTTGGTTATTCAGGAACAATCTGTTATTTGTTTATTTAATGATTTGTGGAGCACCATCATTGTGCCATCTGGGTACTGTTTAAATCTAATGTGTAAAATTCTTTGAGACAAATTGCTTTTGAAATCGGATAACTAAATCTTTTATTCAGTGTTACCATATCATTTGGCTGCATTTATATTGAAATAAAGGCTCTTAAAGGGGAAAAAAAAGAATGGTTATTGCTTAGGTTATAGGATTTCATATTTTGTATTTTATTTCCATTATGTGTCGGGAAGTCAAAGGAGTTAATGTAGTGTTTACCCCATTTATCAATACATCACTTTTTTCTGTATTGGAATCTGAAGATTTTGTTATAGGAAATGTAACCTGTGGCTGTTTTTTCTTTAAAATAGTTGATGAAGGGGTGCCTGTGTGCTTCAGTGGGTTGAGCATCGACTCCTGGTCTCAGCTCAGGTCATGATCTCACAGTTCAAAGTTCAAGCTTCAGGTCAGGTTTTGTGCTGATGGCTTGGAGCCTGCCTTGGATTCTGTCTTTCCTTCTCTCTGCCCCACCCCACTTGTGCTCTCTCTGAAAAAAATTAAAAAAAAAAAAACTTGATGAATCCTGCTACTTCATATACTAATTAATAATTAAACTAAAAATAAAGTGATTACTTCTCTTTGAACTTTCTTCCTTAAATCAAGCCCCACCCCCACCCCCATGATTTTGGTGATGGGGAAATGTTTCTTTCTCTAGAAAGCCTTGTTCCTTGTGATTGAAGAGCAGGAGGGGATGCTGATAGTGAATCATTAAAGAGGGAGAATTGCTGACATTTATTTGCCAGAGAAAGGAAGAGATGAAGGAAGAAGGAGGGGCCTTTACATAACCAACCATTGGGGAGTCCTCTATTTTTGTAATTTTAAAAGATTTAGGTATAATGTAGCAGCCGTCATAGCGTGCTACCAGGTATTAATTAGTAATAATTACAATAGCTAATATTTATTGAGTACTTACTATATGTTAGGCATTAGGATAAGCACTATAATTATGTACAGAGGTTAAGAATACAGGCTGTGAACAGATGGACTTGTGTTTGAATTTAGGCTGTTAGACCTAAGTTCTATACTGGGCAGATTACTTCACTAATTATAGGTCTCAGTTTCTTCATCTACAAATGGGCATAATACTGGCTACTCAAAGCACTGTTGTTAGTTTAATGGTACATTTAAAATAGGACCTATTTTTTTTTTTTTTAAGTTTTTATTCATTTTGAGAGGACAGGGGAGGTGCAGAGCGCAAGAGAGAATCCCAAGCAGATTCCACAGGGTCAGTGAGAATCCCAATGCAGGGCTAGAACCCACGAACCTTGAGATCATGACCTGAGCCAGAATCGAGAGTCGGATTTACGCTTAACTGACTGAGCCATCCAGGCATCCCTAAAGTAGGATCTCTTCATCTAAACACTGTGACATTTTGGACTGGATAATTCTTTGTTGTGAGGAATTGTCCTGTGCATTGCAGGATGTTCAGTAGCCTCTAAACATCTACTGTAAATATCTGACCTCTACCCACTAGATGCCAGTAGCACTCCCCCTGCCCAGCAGTTGTGATGATCATAAATGTCTCCAAACATTTTTATATGTCCCTGGGGGACAAAATCGCATCCAGTTGGGAACCAGTGATTTAAAGCACTTAGCACGGTACCTAGTACAAAATGACTCAATAAATAGGAGTTATTATCATTTGCTCATTTTATCCTGTCTGCAACTCTAGGAGGTTGGTCCTGTGCTACTCCGTTTTACATATGATGCTACTGGGCTTAGATGGGTTAAACAATTAGCTGAGGGTTAACAGTTAATAAGTATCAGCATTTCGACTTAATGTAAGTTTCCATCCTTAAAAAAAAAAGCCAATGTTTTAAACCAGTTATACTATCAGTAGACTTGATGTACCCCTGCAGACTGCTCATTGAGAGTGAAGACACTATATAATATAGTTCAACAACCTAAAAAGTCATGATCAAGAAGGAAGAAAGTCCTATCTCATGGTTATATACTAGATTGATTATATTATTTCTAGACATCACTGACATGTAGCTACCTCTGTGAAATTGTTTCCCCTATTAATAACTCTGTTCTCAAAAGTCCTGCTTATTGATCCATCTCCTACAAATTTTAGTACTTACTGAAAATTAGAATTTAACTGGAAAGCATTCACATAAATACAAGTAATTAGGGAAGTTAAAGTTACGATATCTATTTGTATTTTTTTATTGAAGTTGGAAGAAAATTTCATTTTCCTAACTAATCAATACTTAAAAAAGAAAGACGGAGTTAAGATAATTTATCAAAGAAGGAAAATTCTGCTCTCTGGTTAATTTTCTAACTGAAATAAATTCTCTAGTAGTGTCAGTGGTTATTATATAGCCATATTTTTTCAATTTTCTTTTAAAACTGCAAGGTCAGAATGTTCCTTGGCCATAATAAAAGCTTGCGTTAAGAAGCTTTCTTAGGAAATCCTCTCCTTCCTTAAAATTCATGTTATGTCACTTCACCTTTAGGCTTTTTCATAAAAGCAAACATACTCTTTGGATTTCTTTTGGTTAGTGAGAACACGTTCTAATGTACTTCTTTTGCAAAAGCAAAGTAGCATAAGGCAAACTTTTGAAAGAGGGGTATACCTGTATAGTAGTAACTCCTCCCCCAATATTATCCATAGGGCTGAGGGAGGGTGGGATATATTCCCACCAGTGGTTTCCTAAAGCCTCAGATAGTACCATATCCTATTTACAGTATATTTTTTTTTCTATACATACATACATACCTATGATAAAAGTTTGTAAGTTAAGCACAGTAAGAGATGAATTGTTCTATAAATAGAACAATTATAATATACTGTAAAAAAAAGTTACATGAGTGTGGCCTTCTCAGAGTATCTTACTGTACTGTATTCACCATCTTGTGATAATGTGAGATGATAAAATGCCTATGTGGTGAGATAAAGTGATGTGAACAATGTAGGCACTGTGACGTAGTGTTAGGCTGCTATAGACCTCTGACAGTATGTCTGGAGAACCATCTGCTTCCAGATCACAGTTGAGTGGGTATCTCCAACCGTGGAAATTGAAACTGTGGGTAAGGGAGACTACTGTACTCTATAAGATACTATAGACTCTCTAGTGTAGGCCTAATTTTTTATGTTTTTAAAATATTAATATCTGATGGAGGAAATAAAGACTGTACTTTATGTTTTATACCATGGTGTTCTTTCTTTCTTTCTTTTTTTTTTTTTTTAAATGTTTGTTTATTTATTTAAGAGAGAGAGAGGCAAGCGAGCACAAGGAAAGGGCAGAGCAAGAATCTCAAGCAGGCCCAGCACTGTCAGTACAAAGCCTGAGGCAGGGCTTAAACTCACAAACTGTGAGATCATGACCTGAGCCGAAATCAAGAGTCGGATGCTTACCAGCTGAGCTACCTAGGCGTCCCTACCATGGTGTTCTTTAAGTGTCAGTCATCGCGAGCATAAAACCTTTATCCTAGATACTCCATGAAATTAATTTTAAAAATCTCACTTTGTTACTTATTTTGTTGTGAAATGATAAATATCCTTAATGAAACTTCTCTTTCTTACTTCTTAGTATATGTTTGATAGACCATACAGTAGAACTTTGGAGGCTGAAGCTGACAAAATTGGACTACAGCTTGCTGCAAAGGTAAAATGTTTAGTAGTTGAGACTACACAGTGTCCTTCACACAGTAAAAGATAAATACACATGGTCTTAATGAGCTGTGGTATGAAGAGAGAATGAGAGCTGAAATTTTTCATTAATACCTCTTAAATTTGTGCCCTCTGTAAACTGATACACTATCTTTATTTCACTATTCTCCCTTGTTTCACTGATCTAAGAAGGCTTGAGTAAAATAAAGTAAGACTATTTTTCCTCCCCTCAGAGAAAGGCTTATGCTGTTGTAGCTATGATCCCAGATGAGCAGATTGAATTTTTACCTTTTAAATAAATGGTAGAAGAGCAGACTTATTACTCTGTGTCTTTGAGATTATTTTTGTTGCAGCCAATGACTTACATTTGCTAGGCACAGAGAGCAGCCCTGGGCCTTTACTATGATTTAGGTTGGCTTTGTTCATGTCTCCTTTACAGGACATTTCATGTCTGGCTCCTATTTTTATCATCTGTGATAACTGATATTATTAGTAGTAGAATTTAATATTAGAAGTAAAACTGCATTTTTAAAGCGGAGTAAAAACAATGCCACTTTGTACATTAAATTCAAATTGTATTTGATCTTTGTTGAGTTTCCAGTAGTTATTAAAAAGTCCTAGGTATAAAAATAAACTATTATATGAACTTCTAGTTAGTTTTATGGATTTAATTTCATAAATGAAGATATTACTATTCACAAAAGAAAAGTAGTTATTTGAATGTTACGTAATAAGACTTAAGTGAATTCTCTGACTACATAGATTAAGAGGTTCCCAAATAGTGGACCACAGATTGGCTATAAAGGTAAGAGTGTTTTGTGTTCTGGTTAAGAAATCTTGGCCTATTTCAATAAATTGTTCCTGTTTTATTTCCAAGAAGCTTATTGTTTTATTAGCTTTTTAAAATATAAAATGAGGAAGAAGTCAAGATAATTTTTTTCCAATGTGGATATCTAATAGCCTCAGGACTGTTTATTGAAGAGTTATCTTTTTCCACTATTCTTGAGTGTCTCTTTGTCATAAATGTGGGAGGCTATATAGGAATCTATTTCTGGACTCCTTATTGTATTCTCTTGGCTTCTTAATCTGTCTCTGAGCCAATACCGCATTGTCAGGTAGCTTTGTAGTAAGACATGATACCTGGTAACTTCTGTCTTCCAGCGTGGTTCTGCAAGATTGATTTGGCTATTCGTAGTCCTTTTCCTTTCCATATACATTTCAGAATCACTTTATCAAATTACATACCTGTATAAAAATACGCTTGGAATTTTGATGGCAATTGGGTGAATTTGGAGATAGTTGACTACTGTCAAAAATATTGAGTCTTCCTGGGAAGCGTGGGTGGCTCAGTTGGTTGAGCATCCCACTCTGAATTTCAGCTCAGGTCATGATCTCAGGGGCATGCAATTGAGTCCCACATCAGGCTCTACACTGACAGAATGGAGCTTACGTGGGATTCTCTCTCTGCTCCTTCCCTGTGCTCTCTCTCTCAAAATAAATAAACACTGAAAAAATAATATTAAATCTTCCAATCCATGAATGATATATTTGTCCATTTATATGGATATTCTTATAATTTTAGTGATGTTTTTAAATGTTTGTGTGTGTATGTGTATAGGAATTATACATCTTTTGTTAGATTTATTGCTAAATGTTTGACATTTTAATTGTAAAGTGTTATTTAAAAAATAAATTTCTTCATATATAGAAATGCACTTTATTTTTATAAATGACCTTGTATCTAAAAACCTTGCTAAATCCACTTAATTCTGATAGTGTGTAGATTCTTTTAGATTTTATATATACACGTTTATGCTGCCTGTGAATAATGACAGATTTAGTTCTTCCTTTCCGGTCTGTGTACTTTCTGTTTTTGTTTTTTTGTTTTTTTTTTTACCTTATTGCAATGGCCGGGAACTTTAGTACAATGTTGATGGTGAGCACCTTTGTTTCTTCATCACCATTTTTCACCATTCTGATGTCTAAGTTGTTTTTCTTTTAATCTGACTTTTTAGAAGAGTTTCCCTGCTATTTCTAATATGCTAAGAGATTTTTTAAAATTATGAATAACAAATTTTATCAAATACATTTTTTATATTGATGATTATATCATTTTTCTCCTTTAATCTCTTAATGTGGCAAACTATATTGATTTTTTTTATGCATTAGGACAACTTTTATTTTTGAAGTAAACCCAATTTTATCAATAATATTGTTCTTCCAATATATTACTGAAGTTGGCTTGCTAATGTTTAGCTTAGAATTTAGAATGTTTGCATCTGTATTCATAAAAGATAATGGCTTGGCCTTTTCTTTTCTTGTAATGTCCTGTCAGGTTTTAGTATCAAGATTATGTTGGCCTCATATAATGAGTTGGGAAGTGGTTTTTTCTTTTCTCTGGAAGAGTTTGTGTAACGTTAGTGATATTTATTTTTTAAATGTTTGGAGATTTTGTGGGTAGAAACCATACAGATTTATTTTTTTTAAGTTTATTTATTTTGAGAGAGAGAGAAAGAGAGCAAGTGAGTGGGGAAGGGAAGAGAGAAAGAGGGAGAGAGAATCCCAAGCAGGCTCTGCACTGACTATGTGTAGCCTGACACAGGGCTCGAACTCACAACTGCGAGATCATGACCTGAGCCAAGATCAAGAGTCAGATGCTTAACCAACTGAGCCACCTAGGTGCCCTGGGCCTACAGGTTTCTTTGTGGGATGGTCTTTAGTTGTAGATTCAGTCTCTTTAATAGATATAGAGCTATTCACATTTTTCTGTTCTGTGTCAGTTTTTATAAGTTTTGTTTTTCTAGGAACTTCTGTTTTGTTTAAATTTTCAACATTATGAAGTTTTCTAATATACATATATATTTGTGTTTTGTATTTTTTATTGAAGTGTAGTTGACACAATATTACATTAGTTTAATGTATACAAGACAGAAGTTCTACAACTCTGTATGTTATGCTCACTGTACGTGTAGCTCCATCTGTCGCCATGCGATGCTGTCACAGTACCATTGACTATATTCTCTGTGGTATACCTTTCATTCTGGACTTATTCATTCCATAACTGGAAGCCTGTTTCTCCTGCTCCTTCATCTATTTTGCCTGTCCCCTCACCCCTCTCTGCTGCCAGCCATCAGTTTGTTACCTTTACCATATATGCATTTTTTAGAAGTTTATTTATTTTGAGAGAGAGAGAGACAGCATGAGTCAGGGAGGGGCAGAGAGGGAGGTTGAGAGAGAGAATCCCAAACAGGCTCCATGCTGCCAGCATAGAACCCAACGTGGGGCTTGAACTCACTGAACTGTAACATTTTGACCTGAGCCGAAACCAAGAGTCGGACACTTAACCGACTGAGCCACCCAGGTGCCTCCCTCCCTTACTATATTTTTAATGTCTCAAGGATACTGCATTCCACAGATATATTTTATTTATTTTTTTAAAAGTTAATACAGGGGCATCTGGGTGGCTCAGTTGGTTAAGCTTCCAACTTTAGCTCAGGTCATGACCTCACAGTTTGTGAGTTCCAGCCTCCTGCTCAGAGCCCACATTGGACTCTGTGCTGACAGCTCAGAGCCTGAATCCTGCTTTAGATTCTTTGTCTCCCTCTCTGCCACTCCCCCACTCACACTCTGTCTCTCTCTCAAAAATAAACAAACATTTAAAAATTTTTTTTAAGTTAATACAGTTTTTAAATATATTTTTAAAATGTTTGTTTGTTTTTGAGAGAGAGACCTGACAGCACAGAGCCCGACGAGGAGCTCAAACTCATGAGGCTGGAACCCACAAACCATGAGGTCATGACCTGAGTGGAAATCAGACGCTTAACTGCCTGAGCCACCCAGGCGCCCCGAAAGTTAATATATTTTTATTTCAGGAGTTTCACATGTTGTGATTCCTCCCACTGCCAACCGCCTTGGTTCTTCCAAAGTTTAAGTCGTAATTTTTAAGTCAGCCCTTTTTTTAAAAAGAAGTTTTGCTCAGTCCATAGTTCTTTTAGTTGAGCTTCTTTGATCTCCACTTGAATATGGACATGTTGTAAAAATTCTCCAGCTGTAGTATTTGGGATCCAGTTTCTTCAAGCAATTTTCCTTAGGGCCATGCTTAGGATCTGAGTAAATAGATCTGCCTAGTTCTCAATTTCAGACACCCTCTAAACATGAATAAGTTCAAACCATATTTACTGTTAAACTGTCACACCCTAGAATAGTACAGATTGTTGGAATGTGCCAATACCTAAGATTAAAATAATTTGACTGTTAACAGATCTGTTTCAGTTTCCACAGATAACACACGTTTCAGGATGTATATTTTCTGTCATTGCCTTGTAGTTCATTAATCTTACTTTCAGCTGTGTCCATTGTGCCATAAACTCATCTTTGACTTTTACAGTTTAGTTACTGTATTTTTCCTTTCTAGAATTTCCATTTGATTCTCTTTTATAAATTTCAGTTCACTGGTGAAATTCTGTTTTATCATAATTTTCTTCATATTTTCTTGAATATGTTTATCATAATTTTTTTAAAACTTCATGTTTGTTAACTATTATTTTTGTTAACTTTCGGTCTGTTTCTTTTGTCTGTTTTTTGCCTTTGGTCTTGTTTCTTGGTATGCTTGCCCATTTTTTATCAAATTCTGAACATTTCATATAAACAGTACTTTTGGCTCTGAATGATAATTTATTCCATCATTGAGGATTCTGCCTTTAGTCTGGAGAACAACTAGAATAAAGCAGATTCCTTCAGTCAGTCACAGCCTGAGCTGAGTCTTCTTAAATTTCAATTTGCTTCTACTTCACCTTCATTCATAAGGATATTGCTGTCGGGAAGTCTACTGAAGGAATGGAGGATTGACTAAGTTCCTTCTCTGTAGTGGTTTTTGAACTTCAGTTTTTTGTTCTGCCAGCACCATGAGGATGTTGAAATCTCAGTTTTCATCCAGTTTTTGTTTTAAAAAGTGCCCTATGCAGCTTTAGAATTGGTAGGCGCCTTGGTGAACTGGCATCTGGTGTTGTCTTTGCCTTCCTGTCTTTCAGATCTTGACTTCTCAAATTTGTCTGCCTCATCAAGCCTGACTTGTAAGTTTTGACCTTTAGTCCTGCTGGATAGCCATAAGCACTCCTTAGTCACCTCTTTCTGCTTGGATTTCTTTTGAGTTCTGCTAGTTTTCTTAGCCTCTGGCCCTTCACTCCTTAGAATTTAACAGATTTTGCTGAAAACAAGAGCAACACACGGATAAGTCTCCTCTCCCTGAGCTTTCCTTCTTCCTAGGATTTTGGCTTTTCTAGTATTGGCTAACTCGGTAACTCTCCAATACCTTGGAACAAATATTATTTATATTTTATCCAGATTTTCTTTTTTTTGTTGTTGAAGTAAAATTGGCATGCAGTATCCTATTAGTTTCAGGTGTATATAATATTGATTCAATATTTTTATACATTACAAAATAATCCCCATGGTAAGTATAGTTACCATCTGTTGCCAGTTATTACAGTATTAGTATATTTCCTATGCTAAGCATGATAATCCCAATGATTTATTTATTGTATAATTGAAAGTTTTTACCTCTTAGTCCCTTTCACCTGATAGATTTTCTAATTGTGTTTGATAGGAACATTGGTCTGCTATAATTTATTTACTCCATCACTGCTAGAAGAGGAAGTCTCTTAGTCTTTTTAATAGCGATTCAGTATTCTATAATGTCACTAATTCATTTAATCATGTGTCTATTAATGAGTTTTAGGGTTATTTCCAGAGTTTTTCGTTATTGTTTAAATTGCAAATAATACTGCATTTGGCATCCTTATATACATATCCTTATGTTCCTTGTGCTTTTCCAGTATTGCCTTTTTATTTTTAAAAGATACTCCCAGGGGTGCCTGGATGGCTCAGTTGGTTACGTGTCTGACTCCTGATTTTGACTGAGGTCATGATCTCACAGTTGTGAGATTCAGGCCGATAGGCCTCTGTCTGCATGGGGCATGGAGGCTGCTTAATTTTCTCTCTCCCTCTTCCTCTGCCCATCCCCAACTCATACTCTCCCTCTCTCTTGAAAAAAAAAAAGATACTCCCAGTTATTACAGAATGTTGTAGCAAATCTTAACCAGTGACATATCAGAATGCCTTTTTTTTTTACATGCATATCAGCACTGTTTCTAGTATCTTTAATTTTTGTTAATTTGGACAAAAAATGGAATCTCATAGCTTTTAATTAAAAATTTGCATTTTCTTGCCTAGTAGTAAAGTTGAGGATGTTTCCTTTTTATTGGCTATTTTATTTCTTGTTTTGAAGATTGCTTTTTTTTAAATGTTTTTCTCAGTAGATTTTAAGAATACATATTCTAGGCCCCACACTTGGAAATTCTCAGTCAGTAGCTAGATGATGAGACCCTGAATCTAAATGTGTTTAGAAACTGCCAAGTGATTCTGCTGTCTAGGCAGGTATGGGAATTACTACTTTGAGTGATCAAATGCCAGTTTTGTGTTTTTGGGTGACTTGGTAAGTTAAATTTTCTGTTTTATTTAAGAAAGAAGAATGGAATTAGGTTAGTAAATATTGATATTCTTTTGATTATTTATAATATGGAAGCCATACATTTTTTATCCAGTGCATCTGGATAGAGAAAACTATCATTTCATTTTCTAAACCACATCTAAATATTGTGTTGTGGAGTAGATGACCTTTTGCCAGTTGTGATATTATATTTAGTTCAAAGGAGAAAACGATATTGCTACAGATGTTAAGTCATGAATACATAGTGATACAGGTAATATCTTTGTTATGGAGCACTTAGGATATAAAAACACCATCTCTGAGTATAAGTATTTTTTTCCTATCAAAAGGGAGAAACCTCAAAATTAAATAGTTTAAGAACCTCAAATATTATATTTATACTACATTTTAAATGTATATATTTAAATATATTTTTATATATTAAATATAATATATACTATTTAATATATTAAATATATTTAAATATAAATATATACTACATTTATATGTCACATTTTTTCTGTGACATCACCTGTTTAGATAATAACACCATTATCTGCCATTTCATAATACTCTTTTTTTTTTTTCCAATGTTTATTTTTGAGAGAGGGAGAGAGCATGACTGGGGGAGGGTCAGAGAGAGAGGGAGACACAGAATCTGAAGCAGCCTCAGGCTCTGAGCTGTCAGCACAGAGCCCAACGTGGAGCTTGAACACAGGAACCATGAGATCATGACCTGAGCCGAAGTCGGACATTTAACCGATTGAGCTACCCAGGAGCCCCAATACTTAACATATTCTAATAACTGAGCTTAAATTTTATGTGTTGTCTAACCTAATCCCATAGTAGCTCCATGAAGTAGTTATTATTATCATTATCTCCGTTTTATTGATAAATGAACTGAAGCTCAGACAGGTTAAGTTACTTTCTTATAGGTGCAGAATGGTAAAATCATGATTCAAACCCAAGTGTGTATGTTTTCAAAGCCCATGCTCCAGTTTTGTTTCTGATCTTACCCCTTTACCACAATTATATTTCACAATATAAACTTGTCTATCTCCTGTTGTCATATACCATGCTTACTTTTCTACCTTTATCTTGTTCTTTCTCTTAGTAGCATTTGACACTATGAATCATGCTTCCCTTTGAAAATATGTGTATATTTGCGTGTGTAGCCACACATTTCGTTTTAGTATAGAAGGTCATTTAGTATTGTAAACTCATAATGGGAAATAACAGCCCTTACTGCCCATCTGCCTTATACCCCAGAAATAAAGTCACCTTAACTTCTTTAGTTATTTACCTCTATATTTCCATATAATATGTTTATTTTGTAACTTCATGACTCATTAGGTTTAGACATAAGATTTCTTGTTATGGAAGATTTAATCTTTCATAACCTAACTAATGTTTTTACGTGTTTATGTGTTATCTCTGTTCCTCCTTGGTTAAGTATCATTCAATTTTTTTTCTCCATATTCTAATAGGATTTTCTCTTTTCTTATGGTGGACTTTGGAGTATTCTTTACACATTTTGGATACAGTCACTTGTTGATATGTGATTTGAAAATAGTTCTTCCTCATTTGTGGCTCATATTTTCTAAATTTTTTTTTAATGTTTATTCATTTTTGACAGAGAGAGAGAGAGAGAGAGAGAGAGAGAGAGAGGGAGAGAGAGAGATACAGAGCATGAGTGAGGGAGGGGCAGAGAGACAGGAAGACACAGAATCCGAAGCAGGCTCTAGGCTCTGAGCTGTCAGCACAGAGCCCGATGTGGGGCTCGAACTTACAGACTGCGAGATCATGACCTGAGCTGAAGTCAGATGCTCAACCGACTGAGCCACCCAGGCACCCCGTGGCTCATCTTTTCTTAACAAACTTTGTTTTTTTTTTTGTTGTTGTTGTTATTGTTTGTTTTTTGCAGAGCAAACATTTTTAATTGTGATGAAAACTAGTTTAAGGAACCCAAGGAAACTCTGCCAATTTCTGGGATGACCTTCCTTCTGATGCTTTAACCCATAAATTCCAACTACTCTTGCAGCCCTAAACTCTTGTCTTTAACTCCATAGCTGAGCCAAACTTACCATGTTCTCTGCTTGGGTTCTACCCCCTTACATTGTGGTCAGGAAACTGCCCCCAGGCCAAGAGAGCAGGAGCAAGTCTGGGGATCACAGTACATAGTATTTCTCTTTATGTCAGGAATCAGTCTGCGGCGCTTGGGTGGCTCAGTCGGTTAAGCGTCCGACTTCAGCTCAGGTCATGATTTCGTGGTTTGTGAGTTTGAGCTCTGTGTCAGGCTCTGTGCTGACAGCTCAGCGCCTGGAGCCTGCTTCATATTCCATGTCTCCCCCACTCGCACTCTCTCTCTCAAAAATAAATAAACATTAAAAAATAAAAAATAAATAAAAGAATCACAGTCCTGTCTTGCCTCTTGTCCAGTACCTGAAAATGTTTGCCTTATGTAATCTGTAAGGCAAATGTCCAGCTTTATGGTTATTTATAGTGGGAGGACGAATCCAGTACCAGTTACTCTCATGGATGGAAGTGTATATCCCCAAATTTGTAATTCACGATTGTCCATCCATATTTTATAAGAAGGCACTAAGAAACTTTTCAGAAGCTCTGTGTACATAGTTTGGGATAGTGGACTTCACTATAAGATGATAGGGCAGTGAGCTAGCTCTTTCTTTGGGAACTTTCACCTGGAATATAGGCTCTTTTTCTTGGCTTTTCAAGTGTCTTTGCAGAAGAATCTTGTAAAGCTGGCTGTCATTGTTTAAGGGTTAGAAAGGGAGAGGGTGGTGGGGTTATTCCATTCATTGTGGAGTCTCTTGTTTAATTCTCTATTTGAACCTTATACTTCTACCTTTTTTTCTTGAGTACCAAATACTGAACCTTTCTGGAATCCCCATGATGTGAAGGTATCAATCATCTGCCAAAGAAGCAATGTAATATAGTGATAATTAGTGAGCTCAGGAACTTGACTGCCCAAGTTTGAGATCTGCTTTGCTAGCTGTAGAGTACTAGCTGTGTGATCTTGGGTGAGTTTTTTATCCTTTCTAAACCTCAGTTTTACTCATCTATAGGATAGGAACAGTAATAGGACCTACATTATAGAAGTAATACAATTAAAGTCCTAAGAGCACTAGTCTTCTAATCATTTATATTTAAATATATGCCTATGTTTCGACTATACTCAGAAAAACTAAAACCAAAATACGGGGGGCCTGGGTGGCTCAGTTGGTTAAACATCTGACTTCAGCTCAGGTCATGATACATGGTTCGTGGATTCGAGTCCCATGTAGGATTCTGTGCAGACAGCTCAGAGCTTGGAGCCTGCTTCCAATTCTGTGTCTCCCTCTCTCTCTGCCCCTCCCCCACTCATGTTCTGTCTTTCTCTCTCTCTCAAAAATAAATATATGTTAAAAGTAAAAAAAAAAATTAAAAAGAAATCTACCTGTTATTTATTCTATTACACAAGTATCTCAAACCTAATATAGTCATTGTATCCCTAATTTTCCCTCACATCTACTTCTAGTCTTCCTTCTATACCACCTTCTATTCAGTTGCTTTTGGAAAAAATTTCAAGTCCTCCTTAGTACTTCCTTCTTCTTTATCATTCACATGGAATCTTTCATCACGTGTCAGTAGTTATGCCTATAAAATATATCTCAATATGTTTCTGTCTCCATCATTAGCATTTTACCCAAAAACTATCCCAGTCTCATGACAGCTTTCACTGACTCCAAATCGTATTCCCTTCCACTTTGCCATAAATAAGAATTAGGTCTAGTTAGCTAGGATATTCACTTTCTCAAGGTGAGACTTAAGTGGACACTGGCCAGCATTTGCCACCAGATTTTTCAGATTCTGGGTTGACCAACCCCCTACTATTGATTGGCACATTCTTTTTCATATTTGTTAATACATGCTAATCATCTTCTAGGATGTAGGGTTACATAATACCTTGATGAAGGTCAGAATTTGCATTAAAAAAAAGACATTCAATAAATGATTTTTATGCCTTAAAGTATAATGATAGAGATACACAGGATCCCCTGAAAGAGTAGAGTAGAGATGTCACATTAGTGAGGGATGAGAACTTGGCCTAGAGATTAGACTGAGGAGATATTTACAGCAGACATCTGAAAGCTAAGTAGTAATTATCCTGATGAAGATGCTAATGGGGGTGCTTTTGGCATGGTGGACAGCATGTTCAAAGGCAAAAGAAAGGATTGCTTAGTCCAGGAGTTAAAAATTCAGTATGGCTAAAATGTAGATAGAGTTCAAGAGCACCAATGTCAATAGATAAAACTGAAAGGTAGAGCCTTCTTTGTTAGCAATTTTCAGGATTTTATATCTTATCCAGCATAGTGGTTGGGATCTTGGACTCTAGAGTCAGACTGACATGTATTTGAACTCTTACTTTCTTTGCATAATTGTAGACAAATCACTTAACCTTTTTGAGACCCGTTTTTAGTCTGAAAAATGGGAATCACGACAGTATCTACCAAAAAGGGTTATTTTGCATGTCCTATTCTTGATTCTTATTTGTGGCTTATAGCCTTTCTTTGAACATTGATGAATCAGACTTTCTTGACTTCTTGCCACTTAATATTCAAATCACAGAACATAATTATCTTATTCCTAATTCTGTCCTTATTAGGTAACCTTCTGATTATAACGTGGCTTCCTTCGTACCATGCCTAAAAGAGAGAGAACATGATGGCTTGAGGACACAAATGCTCTGTGCCCTTGGTAGTTTTGGCAGTTAGAGTTATTGCAGCAAATTAATAAGGTGATATTCTGCTTTTCTATCAATCTTGTGAACTTGGTTAATGGGAACTGTTCCTGTGAGATGGATCTATTGGTCATGTGCTGTCCCATTAGATTTATGTGATTTCAAGGCCAAGGGCTAAACAGACTATGGAAAATTCATTAAAATCAAGTTACTCAGGAGGCCTCTTTGAAAATAGGCCGCTTGTCTCCCCTTTTTTATTGCTTTGTTATTGGGTGTGAGCTTATTTTGTATATTTACATTTCTATGGTTTTAATTTTTCATTTATAAGACATTAAATTTATCATTAAATAAATTATCAAAAAGGCTAATACAGGGTTGGTAAAAATTGGTTGAACTAAGGTGTGACTTAATCACAGAATAATAACAAGATGTTGTTTACTAGCTGACAGTCAAATTAAGTCTTTGATTTTGTGTGTGTAGATTTATTTGTCACTGTAGAGGTAATTTGACACTTGACACTCATTTACAGAAATGACTGATTTCACTAACAGCTAAATCATTTTTATTTTTAGTATCTGTTTCTTAAATATGAAAAAGGAAACATTTTCTTTTAGTGGTTGTAATGCAGGAGCGAGCAGCCTTTTAGTAGACCACTGTATAGGGTTGTTTTGATGGTCACAGTGATTAGAATAGTAAAGATTACTGGTGTTTAATGGGCATGCAGGAGTGAGAGATGGCAGGGAGGTATCTTAAATACCCTATAATGGCCTGGAGAGCCCTCCATAGGGAAGAATTGTCTAGCCCCCAAAGTTTCTAACTGCTCCTGTTGAGAGATGTTGCCAGATGAGTTCTTCAAGTAATATGGATAACTATGCACATAGCACCATCTAGTGACAGAAATAGGTAATAAATAAAATCTACTTTAAATTCTAAACTTTCTGTAAAATAATAGGTTAAAATCATAGACTTTTGTAGCCGGAAGGAAAGTTGGAGATTATCTAACCTTACCCTGTTACAGATAGGAAAATTAGGTCCAAAGAGGTAAAGCGGTTTGTCCTGTAACATACACCTAGTTAGGAAGAGCCCATGCTAGAATCCAGGTCTCAGAATTTTCCAGGTTAGTAATCTGAGCCTTTGTCATAGCAAACTGACTATTTTTGTTCTATTTGGGTTGATACCTTAGATGATTTGTGTGAGAAATCACACAAAGATTTTAAGATGATTTGCTTAGTGATTTGTGTGAGAATAAAAACCAGTAAATGAGAACATCTCATTGACTAGTGTGTTATAAATGTCAATTTTCATAAAGTATACATACATCATGCTTTACATCTTATTTTGAGCCTCATTGTGTTACCTAAAGAAACAAGACAAGCTTTTGTGTATTCATTTAATTTTTTACTTGCAGTGATTTTAGCTTTCAATGTTGAGTCTTATGATAAAACTTTATCTAGGATAGGGAAAATATGTACATGAAAGTTTATTAAAACCTTATTGTATTGATTGAGGAACTGACATGTCAGCAGTCAAAAGGTGCAAAAAACTTTAAAATGAACTGAATTACAAAATGTTGGAAATCTTTCTGTTTCTCTTAGGGCATATAACATAGTTTTAATAAGTCAATGTTTTTTTCTTATTGTTGTTTGTTTTTGTTTTTAATGAGAGGAATTGGCAGATATTGAGAATGGTTTAGCTGAAACCATTGGAAAAGAGCACTTTTTAATTATTGACTAGAAAATGTTGAGACAAGAACTGCGTTCCAGATTAAAGTGAGCTTTAGAGAGTGATGTCATCAGAAGTAATGGGAAAATGAATGTATGAAAGAGACCGAAATGAACCAGTTTCCTGGTAGTTGATGCTGACATTGATGACAGTTGTACTGAGAATGCTGATGATATTGACAACAATGGCGGTAATGTTAATTAACGTCTCTGTGCTGGGCACTGTTCTGAGTGTTTGCATGTGTTAATAACTCTTTAACACATGAGGTATAGGTGCTATTATCATCCTCATCTTACAGATGGAACCAAGGGATAGAGAAATTAAGTAACTTGCCAAAGGTCTCACAGATAGTGAGATTTTTCTCTTCGAGGATGAAGGTACGTTTGTTTCTGAAATGGAACTTTTTATAATATTTTAATGCACTAGGAACAATTTTGGCTTTCTGTAGCATTGCTCCTAAGATGGCCATTTCGATATTTGTTTTGGTGCCTTTAAGTCTTACTTTAAAATAGCCTCAGTGTATTCTTCTACCTCTGAGGAGTCCACCCACCCTTTTGTCACAGTCCTTTGTAATATTATCTCACATGACTGTTTTACCTACCACGTGTCTGTGTGAAATACGAATGAGGATGCCAGAGGGACTGGGACAAGTGTATGGTGTTAATGGCATTCTGAAAAATGACTCAGAACTGCTAATGTCAGACTTCACTTCTTAGGATTATGGCTGGCAAGAGTTTTATTGCAGAGTCTAGGTGAATAGAGAGCAAATTTTAGAGACACTTTCATCATCACATTTCTAATGAAAGCTTTGGCTACAGGTAGGATATACTAGGTCTAGGTTTATTTATACATTTTTTCTGGCATTGAACATTGGGAAATGTTCAAATGTAAGAATAGAGTACTATTGTACTCTTATGAATATCATATCCCACTGAGTTTCTAATTGAATAGTAACAAATTTGTTGTCAATTAATATGTCCCTTAATGCATATTCGTGCATATTGGTATTATAGGCTGAATTAAACTAAATCCTTGTTTAGTTATAAATTTGTAATACCGTCACTTATGACCAAACCTAACATCCTGCAATATTAGTTGCTCACCAGGGGAAAGTAAGAGTAGAAATAGTACCCACTGTGTTCTGGGTTCTGGGCTCTGGGCTAAATATTTTACAAAAGTTATCACATTTAATCCTAATGATCCACTGCTTTAATTTCATTTTTACAGATGTATCTGAGACACCTGGAGACTAAGTTATTGGTCCAAGGTCACAAACTTTTTAACCAGTCTACTTGTGTTATGTTACTTTCAGCAAATTGTTTGACCTCTGTGGGCCTTGGTTTCTTCATCTGATCTGTAAAATGAGTGTAATAGTACTTACCTCATAAATTTGTTATGATGATTCAGTGAGTTAATATTTGTTATATGCTTAGAACAGTACTTGACATATAGTGCCATGTAAGTTATTATTAGTCAAAATAAATAAGTGCTTGTTTTAAAAGTGTTTATTTTTGAGAGAGAGAGAGAGCGAGCACATGTGCATGTGCAGCCAGGGGAGGGGAAGAGAGAGGGAGTCAGAGGATCTGAAGTGGGCTCTGCGCTGACAGCAGAGAGCCTGATGCAAGGCTAGAACTCACAGACCGTGAAATCATGACCTGAGCCAAAGTTGGACGTTCAACCGACTGAGCCACCCAGGTGCCCCATAAATAAGTGATATTTTGAACCCGGTCTTTCTGTTTCTAAAACCTGTACTCTTCTCATTATGCCAGTATAATGCCTCAAAAATTATTCCAGGACTAATATATTTCACTGAAATATTTTATATATTTCACTGAAGTATTTTCTTATTTCCCTGGTCAACTGTGACCATTACTGGTTTTAAGAGTTTTACTTGTCTAGAAATTATCCCATCTTTCTTAATATACTTCCAGACACTTGGTAAACACAGGTTCCTTACTTTGTCATAGTTTTTATTGAGGCAAGTGAATTAGATTTGTGATGGGCTGAATATTTTTAAAATATTTGTTTCGATCTATGATTGTCACTTTTTCTCTTTTTTTCTTGTGGTGAGAACATTTAACCTCAGATCTACCCTCTTAACAGATTTTTTTTTAATATATGAAATTTATTGTCAAATTGGTTTCCATACAACACCCAGTGCTCCTCCCAAAAGGTGCCCTCCTCCATACCCATCACCCACCCTCCCCTCCCTCCCACCCCCCATCAACCCTCAGTTTGTTTTCAGTTTTTAACAGTCTCTTATGCTTTGGCTCCCTCCCACTCCAACCACTTTTTTTTTTTTTCCTTCCCCTCCCCCATGGGTTTCTGTTAAGTTTCTCAGGATCCACATAAGAGTGAAACCATATGGTATCTGTCTTTCTCTGTATGGCTTGTTTCACTTAGCATCACACTCTCCAGTGCCATCCACGTTGCTACAAAGGGCCATATTTCATTCTTTCTCATTGCCACGTAGTATTCCATTGTGTATATAAACCACAATTTCTTTATCCATTCATCAGTTGTTGGACATTTAGGCTGTTTCCATAATTTGGCTATTGTTGAGAGTGCTGCTATAAACATTGGGGTACAAGTGCCCCTATGCATCAGTACTCCTGTATCCCTTGGATAAATTCCTAGCAGTGCTATTGCTGGGTCATAGGGTAGGTCTATTTTTAATTTTCTGAGGAACCTCCACACTGCTTTCCAGAGCGGCTGCACCAATTTGCATTCCCACCAACAGTGCAGCCTCTTAACAGATTTTTAAGTGTATAGCATAGTACTGGTAACTATAGACTCAATGTTGTACAGCATATCTCTAGAATTTATTCATTTTGCATAACTGAAACTTTCTACCTTTTGAATAGCAACATCCCATTTCTTCCTGTCTCTTGCCCGTGGTGACCACAGTCTACCCTCTGCTTCTGTGAGGTTGACTATTTAAATACCTCACCTAAGTGGAATCATGCAGTATTTGTCCTTTTGTGAGTAGGTGTATTTCACTTAGTGTAATGTACTTAAGGTTCATCCATGTTGTTGCATATGGTAGGATTTCCTTCTTTTTAAATTAAAAAAAAAAACTTTTTTTTTTGGGAGAGAGAGAGAGCACACGAATGGGGAGGTGTGGAGGGGGACGGGAGAGAGAGAGAGAGAGAGAGAAAGAGAATCCCAAGCAGGCTCCACCTTCCACACTCATTTCTTTCGTATAAATACTCATAAGTGGGATTGCTAGATCATATAATAGTTCTTTTAATTTTTGTTTTTAGGAACCTAAATACTATTTTCTGTAGTGGCTGCACTATTTTACATTCTCACTGACAGTGTACTAGGGTTCTACTTTCTCTGTGTTCTCACCAACACTTACGCTTTTTATGTTTTTAATCATAATCATCCTGACAGATGTGGTGATCTCTCATTATGGTTTTGATTTGCATTACCCTGATGGCTAGTGATATTAAGCATTTTTAAGTATACCTATTGGCCATTTGTATGTTGTTTTTGAAGAAATGTCCATTCTGGTGTTTTGCCCAATTTTAATACTGTTATTTGTTTTTTCACTATTGAGTTGTAGGAGTTCCTTGTATTTAAATATTAACCCCTTATCAACTGTATGGTCTGCAAATATTTTTTCTCATTCTGTAGGTTGTCTTTTCATTCTGTTAATTATTTCTTTTACTGTGCAGAAGCTTTTTAGTTTTATGTGGTCCCATGTGTCAGTTTTTGCTTTTGTTGCTTGTGCTTTGGGTGTCTTATCCAATAAATCATTGCCAAGATCAATATCATGAAGCTTTTCCTCCTATGTTTTCTTTGAGGAGTTTCACAAGTTTCAAATTTTGTGTTTAAGGTTTTAATTAATTTTGATTTTATTTTTGTGGTGTAAAGTGAGGGTCCAATTTAATTGTTTTACATGTGGATATCCAGTTTTCCCAATGCCATCTGATAAAGATACTATACTTTTCCCATTGTATATTTTTGGCACTTTTGTCAAAGATCACTTGACTACATGAGTTTATTTCTGAACTTTCTGTTCATTTGGTGTATATGTCTGTCTTTATGACAGTATTGTTTTAATTATTGTAGCTTTGTAGTACATCTTGAAATTAGGAAGTATGATGCCTCCGCCTTTCTTCTTAAGATTTTTTTTGCCTTTTTGGGGTCTTTTGTGGTTTTGTGTGAATTTTGGGATTGCCGTATTCTATTCTGTTTTAGAGAGAGGGAGCACAAGCAGGGTAGAGGGAGGGAGGGAGAGAGAGAGAATATTTAAGCAGAGCCCGACACAGGGCTTGGAATTCTGTCCCATGACTGTGGGATCATAACCTCAGCCAAAATCAAGAGTCAGACATTCAACTGACTGAGCCACCCAGGCACCCCTAGGATTGTTTTTTCTATTCCTATAAAAAAAGCCATCGATATTTTGATAGACATCATATTGAATCTGTAGATGGCTTTGGATATCATGGGCATTTTAACATTGTCTTCCAATCCATGAACACAGGTATCTTTCTATTTATTTGTATCTTCTTTATTACTTTGATTAATGTTTTGTGGTTTTTAGTATACAAGTCTTGGACCTTCTTAGTTAAATTTATTCTTAAGTATTTTATTGTTTTTGATGCTAAGTGGGATTCTTTTTTTTTTTTTTTTTAATTTATTTATTTATTTTGAGAGAGAGCAAGCAGGGCAGGGCAGAGAGAGAGAATCCCAAGCAGGTTCCGTGTTGTCAGCGTAGAGCCTGACATGGGACTCGATCTCACAAACCATGAGATCATAACCTGAGCTGAAATCAAGAGTTGGATGCTTAACCGACTGAGCCACGCAGGTGCCACAGGATTATTTCTTAATTTTCTTTTCAGACAGTTTGTTGTTAGTATATAGAAACACAACTGAATTTTATATGTTGATTTTTGTAATTTGGTGAATTCACTTATTCTAGCAGTTTTCTTTTGTGGCATCTTTAGTGTTTTCGACATAGAAGATCATGCCATCTGCAAACAGGTAACTTCTTTTTTTCTGATTTGTATACCTTTTTTTATTTTTCTTTCTGCATAATTGCTCTTGCCAGGAGTTCTGGTACTATGTTGAATATAAGTAATAAGAATTTTTAAAAAATTTTTAAATGTTTATTTATTTATTTTGAGAGAGAGCTTGAGTGGGGAAGGGGCAAAGAGAGAGGGGGAGAGAGAGAGAACCCAAGCAGGTTCCACACTGTCAGTGGAGAGCCCGATGTGGGTTTCAAACCCACAAACTGTGAGATCATGACCTAAGCTGAAATCAAGGGTTGGACACCCAACTGACTAAGCCACTCAGGTGCCCCAAGAGTGTTCTTGATCTTGGAGGAAGAGCTTTCAATTTTTCACCATTGAATATGATGGTTGCTGGGGTTTCTTCATATGTGACTTTTATTATGTTAAAGTAATTGCCTTCTATTCCTAGTTTGTTGACTTTTTTTTTTTAATGCAAGGGTGTTGAAGTTTGTCAGATACTTTTTCTGCATCTGTTGACATTATCATGTAATTTTTATCCTTCATTTTGTTACTGTAGTATATTACATTAATTGATTTTTGTATGTTGAATCATCTTTGTATCCCAAAAATAAATCTTACTTGGTCATAGTGTATGATTTTTTTTTCAGGCTAGTACAATTTATTTTTAAAATTAAAAAAAATTAAAGTATACTTGACATATTAATTTCAAGGATACATCATAGTGATTCAACAATTATATACATTACACAGTGCTCATCATGATACGTGTAATTACAGTCTGTCACCATACAAAGTTATTACAATCTTATTAACTATATTCCCTATGCTGTACTTTTCATCCCTGTGACTTATTTATTTTATAACTGGAATTTTATACCTATTTACCTATTTCTCCTATTCCTTTACCAACCCCCTCCCCCCCCCCCCAACTGGCAATGAGTTCTGTGAGTCCGTTTCTGGTTTTTTGTTGTTGCTTGTTCATCTGTTTTGTTTTGTAGATTCCATATTAAGTAAAATCATGGTATTTGTGATTCTCTCTCTGACTTATTTCACTTAGCATAATAATCTCTGAGTCCATCCATGTTGCCATGAGTGGCAAGATTTCATTTTTTTTAATTGTTGAGTAATATTCCACTGTATATATATATACCACATCTTCTTTATTCATCTATTAATGGACATTTAGGTTGTTTCCATATCTTGTCTGTTGTGAATTAGTGTTTTCATTTTTTCTTTTCTTTTTTTTTTTTTTTTTAATTTTTTTTTTTTTAATTTTTTTTCAACGTTTTTTATTTATTTTTGGGACAGAGAGAGACAGAGCATGAACGGGGGAGGGGCAGAGAGAGAGGGAGACACAGAATCGGAAACAGGCTCCAGGCTCCGAGCCATCAGCCCAGAGCCTGACGTGGGGCTCGAACTCACGGACCGCGAGATCGTGACCTGGCTGAAGTCGGACGCTTAACCGACTGCGCCACCCAGGCGCCCCTCATTTTTTCTTTTCTGAGTAAATCTCCAGAAGTGAAATTTCTGTGTCATATGGTATTTCTGTTTTTAATTTTTTGAGGAAACTCCATACTGTTTTCCACAGTGGCTGCACCAGTTTGCATTCCCACCAACAATGCAGAAGGGTTTCCTTTTCCTCACATCTTTCCCAACACCTGTTATTTCTTACCTTTTTGATACTACCCATCTGACTGGTGTGAGGTGATATCTCATAGTGGTTTTGATTTACATTTCCCTGATGATTAGTGATGTTGAACATCTTTTCATGTGTCTGTTGACCATTTGCATGCCTTTTTTGGAAAAATACCTATTCAGGTTCTCTGCTCATTTTTTGATTGGATATTTTTTTTGGTATTGCATTGTATGAGTTTTTTTATTTTGGATATTATCCACTTATCAGTTGTATCGTTTGAAAATATCTTCTTCATTCAGTAGGTTACCTTTTTATTTTGTTGATGGTTTCCTATACCATTTACAGTTTGAGGTCATCTCAGTTTTTTTTTTGCTTTTGTTTTCCTTGAAGGAGACATATCCAGAAAAGTATTCCTAAGGTTGATGTTCAGGAGATTACTGTCTGTGTTTTCTTGTAGGAGTTTTATCAATTCAAGTCTTATATTTAGGTTTTAATCCATTTTGAGTTCCTTTTTGGATATGTAGTAATATCGTAGTACAGTTTCATTCTTTCCCAAGTAGCAGTCCAGTTTTCTCAGCATCATTCGTTGAAGAGACTCTCTTTTCCCCACTCTGTATTCTTGCCTCCTTTGTTATAGATTAATTGACCATGTAAGTATGGGTTTATTTCTGGGCTCGCTGTTCTGGGTCATTGATTTCTGTGTCTACTCTTGTGTCATTACCATACTGTTTGATTACTATAGTTTTGTACTATAGTTTGAAATCTGGGATTGTAATACTTCCAGCTTTGTTCTTTCTCAAGATTGCTTCAGCTAACTTTCTTGTCTGAAGTGGTTCCATACAAATTTTTGGATTATTTGTTGTAGTTCTGTGAGAAATGGTATTTTGACAGGGATTGTATTGAATCTGTAGATGGCTTTGGGTAGTTATGGGCATTTTAACAATACTAATTACTCCAGTCTATGAGCATGGACTATCTTTCCTTTTATTTGTGTTGTCTTTATTTCCTTTAATCAATTTCTTACCATTTTCAGAGTACAGGTCATTCTCCTCTTTGGTTAAATTTAATGCTAGGTATTTTATTCTTTTTAATGCAGTTGTGAAGGGGATTGTCTTCTTAATTTCTCTTTCTGCTGTTTCGTTAGTAGTGTATATGAAGGCAATAGATTTCTGTATATTAATTTTGTGTCTTGCAACTTTATATGAGTTTGTTTTTTTTTAAATTTATTTTATTTTATTTTTTTATTAACGTTTATTTATTTTTGAGACAGAGAGAGACAGAGGATGAACGGGGGAGGGTCAGAGAGAGGGAGACACAGAATCTGAAACAGGCTCCAGGCTCTGAGCTGTCAGCACAGGGGCTCGAACTCACGGACCGCGAGATCATGACCTGAGCGGAAGTCGGCCGCCCAACCGACTGAGCCACCCAGGCGCCCCTATGAGTTTATTAGTCCTAGTAGTTTTTTGGTAGAATCTTTAGGGTCTTCTGTGTATAGTTTCTTGTCATCTCCTACGTTGTTTAATTGGTTGGCATGTAATTTTCCATAGTGGTCTCTTATAATCCTTGGTATTTCTGTGGTGTTGGTTTTAACTTCTTTCATTTTGATTTCATTTATTTGACGCTGTTTCCTTTTTTTTTTTTTTTTTTTTATTATTCTGGCTAAAGGATTTCCGATTTTATCTTTTCAAAGAACCAGCTCCTAGATTCCATTTATATCTGCTGCGATCTTTATTATTTCCTTTCTTATACTAACTTTGGGCTTGCTTTGTTCTTTTTGTAGTCTCTTTAGATGTAAATTTGGATTATTTATTTGCTGTTTTTCTCGTTTCTTGACATAGGCTCGTATCGCTATAAACTTCTTAGAACTGATTTTGCTGTCACCCAAAGATATTGAACTGTTTTATTTTCATTTTCATTTGTCTTCAGATATTTTTAAATTTTCTCTTTAGTTTCCTCACTGACCCATTGGTTGTATTGTAGTATGTTATTTAGCCTCCGTTTTTGTTTTTTTTTTTTTTAGTATTTTTCTTGTAATTTATAATTTCATACTGTTGTGGTTGGGAAGATGCTTAATTTCAATCTTCTTAAATTTATTGAGGTGTATATTGTAATATAGCATGTGATCTATGTTGGAGAATGTTCCATGTGCACCTAAAAGAATGTGTATTCAGCTGTTTTGGGATGGAATGTTCTGTATATATCTGTTAGGTCCATCTGGTCTAAGGTGTCATTAGAGTCACTGTTTCTTTATTGATTTTCTGTCTGGATGATCTATCCATTGATGTAAGTTGGGTGTTAATGTCCCCTGAATAATCAGCTCATAGCCTTGCAGAGTTTACCTTGCACATAACTGTTTGCTCTTCTCTTACTGCTTTTAAGATTCTCTCTTTATCTTTAATTTTTGCCATTTTAATTATTTGTCTTGGTGTGGACCCCCTTGTGTTCATCTTGTTTGGAGCTCTCTTAGTTTCCTATAACTGGATGTCAGTTTCCTTCTCTAGCTTAGAGATGTTTTCAGCTATTATTTCTTCAAATAAATGTTCTGCCTCTTTCTCTCTATCCTCCTTCTGGGACGCCTATAATGCAAATGTTAATGTGCTTAATGTTGTCACAGAGGTCCCTTAACCTATATCCTTGTTATAAAATTTTCTGTTTATTTTTTATTTTAAAAAATTTTAAGTTGAGTACAGTTGATGCATAATGTTATATTAGTTTTAGGTGTACAACATAGCAATTCGATATGTCTATATGTTATGCCATACTCACCACAAGTGTAGCTACCATCTGTCATACAATACGTTTCAGTAGCATTGATTATATTTCCTGTGCTGTGGCTTTTATTCCTGTGACTTATTTATTGCATAACTGGAAGCTTATATCTCCCATTCTCCTTCACCCATTTTGTTCATTCCCCCACCCTCTTTTCTCCATCAACCATCAGTTTGTTCACTGTAGTTATAGATCTGATTCTGCTTTTTGTTTATTTTATTCATTTGTTTTTAGATTCCACATTAAATGAAATTATATGCTTTTTCTCTTTCTCAATCTGACTTTTTTCACTTAGCAATTTTTTTCACTCTGGTTCTCTACATGTTGTCACAAATAGCAAAATCTTATCCTTTCTTATGGCTGTGTAATAATTGCATTGTATGTATGTGTGTATATATATCGCATCTTCTTTGTCCATTCATCTATCAATGAACATTTGGGCTGCTTTTATATCTTGTTCACTGTAAATAACGCTGCAGCAAACACTGGGGTGCGTGTATCTTTTCAAATTAATGTTGTGTTTTCTTTGCATAAATAGCCAGTAATAGAATTATTAGATCATATGGTTTTTCTGTTTTTAATTTTTTGAGAAACTTTTATACTGTTTTTCACAGTGGCTGCAACAGTTTGCATTCCCACCAATAGTGTGTGAGGGTTGCTTTTACTCCATGTCCTCACCAACGCTTGTTATTTCTTGATTTGTGATTTTAGCTTTACTTATAGGTGTAAGGTGATATCTCATTTTGGTTTTGATTTGCATTTTCCTGATAATTAGTGATGTTAGCACTTTTTCATGTGTCTTTTGACCATTTGTATGCCTTTGGACAAAGATCTATTCAGGTCTTCTGCCTGTTTTTTAATTGGGTTATTTAAGGGGTTTGTTTGTTTGTTTTGTTTTGTTTTGTTTTTGGAGTGGAGGTATTTAAGAAGTTCTTTGTGTATTCTGGATAGTAACCCTTTATCAGATATCATTTACAAATATCTTTTCCCATTCAGTAGGTTGACTTTTTGTTTTGTTGATGGTTTTCTTCTCTGTACAAAAGCTCTCTATTTTACTGTAGTCCTAAGAGTTTATTTTCGCTTTTGTTTCTCTTGGTTTAGGAGACCTAGCTAGAAAAATATTTCTATGGCCAATGTTAAAGAAATTACTGCCTGTGTTCTCTTCTAGGATTTTTATGTTTTCAGGTCTCACGTTTAGGTCTTTAATCCATTTTATTTTTGTGTATGGTTTTAGAAAGTGGTCTAGTTTCATTCTTTTCTATGTACCTGTCCAGTTTTCTCAGCACCATTTATTGAAGAGACTGCCTTTTCCCCATTGTATAATTTCTCCTCCTTTGTCATAGATTAATTTACCATATAAGTATGGGTTTATTTCTGGGCTTTCTATACCATTGATCTATATGCCTATTTCTCTTCCATTGATCTATATGCCTATTTTTGTGTCATAATTTCATTTTTAAATTATTTTTTCTTTTTTTTTTTTGTTTATTTCTTTGTTTGTTTTTGTTGTTCAGTTTCGTTGCTCTTCATTACCCAGTCTTCTAGATTGCTGATCTGTTCTTCTGAATTCTCTAATCTGCTTTTGATTCCCTCTAGTGTATTTTACATTTCAGTTATTGTATGGTCAGCACTGACTGGCTCTTTTTTATATTTTCTATTTCTTTATTGAAGCTCTCACTGAAGTTTATCCACTTTTCTCTCAAGTCTGGTGAATATGAACATTACATTAAACTCTTCATCAGATAGATTACTTACCTCCATTTCATTTAGTTCTTTTCCTAGGGTTTGTCTTGTTCTTTTGTTTGGAACACAGTCCTCTGTCTTCTCGTTTTGTCTAACTCTCTGTGTTTGTTCCTGTGTATTAGGTCAGATATGTCTCTTGGTCTTGAAAGTAGTGGCCTATGTCAAAGGTGTCATGTAGTGCCCAGTAGCACAGTCCTTCCTGGTCACCAGAACCAGGTGCTCTAGGGGTATTCCCTGTGTGGGCTTGAATGCATTTTCCTGTTGTGGCTTGGTTGTGAGTACTCAGGGTGTGTTGGTGGCCAGAGCTGGCCTTTAGCCTTCCCATCAATGGCAAGTGGCTGAAACTACTGTGGGCACGCTGGTTGACATGGCTTGCCCCTCGTGCAGCTGGCTGAGGATTGGTGGCAGTCACTTTGGGTATGTTGGTAGATGGGGCCAGCCCTCAGCCTCGTTGTCTGTGATGACCTCCTGTGACTGCTGTAGGTGCACTGGTGGGCAGGGCTTATCACCTGGCTGAGAAACCTGGCTGTAGGTACTATAGCCATGCTAGGTGGTGGGATTTATTGCTCCCCTCTCCTGGACAGCAGTCACTTCAAAGGGGCACTGCTCCTGGCCTGGCTGCTTGCCATGTGTGGCAGGGCGGTTGCTTCTTTGGAGTGCCTGCTGGGGTAGGTTTGTAGAGGAATGCTGAAATGGGGCAGATGGTGCCAGCACAGTGATGGAGAGTGTCAGAACTGGCTCCCACAGCATCCAACCAATGAGGCTAAAGGAGGACAAGAAGAATGGAGCCTGTCATCACTTCTGTTCCCAGAGAAATCTGCAGATTCCTACCGCTCTGGCATATATCCTAAAATTAGACACTAAATCACCTTCATGTAGAACACAGATGCTTTTCAAATTGGTGCTTCTGTGCTGGGTCTCTGACTGAGTAATACAGGGCCCTGGCTTTTTAAGCACAGAGACTTGGTTCCCTATTGCCTTCTGGCTCCCCTGGAATTTAGCCCCTTTGATTTTCAAAGCCACTTGTTATGGGGATTTGCCTTCTTGGTTCAGGTCCTCAGGGTTGGAAGTGCCAAATGTTGGGCCTGATCCCCTACCTCTTCCACACCTGTTACTATTTCTTCTCTTTACTGATTGCTATGCCATAAGTTTGGTTCCCTACTGTGTCTGTGCCCCTCCTACCCTTCTTGTTGTGACCTTCCCTTTATGTCTTCAGTTGTGGAAGATCTGTTCTGTCAGTCTTCAGGTCATTTACACTGTGAGTTGCCCAGCATGTAGTTCTTGCCTTGATACATCCATGGGAGGAGATAATCTTAGGATCCTCCTACTCTGCCATTTCTCCTCACTCCCCCTGTTCTACAGTTCTTTCAGTAAGCTCTTGAGTTCGGTTTGCTAGTATTTTATTGAGGGGTTTTGCATTTGTGTTTATCAGGACATTTGGTCTGCAGTTTTCTTAATATTTCTTAATGTCTGGCTTTGGTATCAAGATATTGCTGACCTTGCAAAATGATTGGAAGTGCTTCCTCCTTGTCAACTTTTATGTATGATTTTGACAAGGATTGGTGTCAGTTCTTCTTTAGATGTGTGGTAGAATTAATTTGTGAAGCCCACCTGGTTCTGGACGTTTCTTTTCTATTAGATGATTGAATCTTCTTGCTTGTTTTAGGTTTGGTTAGATTTTCTGTTTCTTAATGATTTGGTCTGAGTAGGTTTTATGTTTCCAGGATTTGTCCATTTCTTCTAGATTATGCAGTTTGGGGGCATGTAACTGTAGTTTTCTCTTAGCATCTTGTTTATTTCTGTGACTTTAGTTGTAATGTCTCCTCTTTCATTTCTGACTTTGTTTATTTGAGTCTTTTTTTTTTTAGTTCTAGCTAAAAGTTTGTTAATTCAGTTATCTTTTCAAAAGGTTAGCTGTTATTCATTGATTTTTTTTTTTCTATTGGCTTTACTTTTCTCTATTTTGTTTATTTCTCCTATAATCTTTATTATTTACTTCCTTCTGCTAACTTTGTACTTACTTTCTTCTTCTTTTTACAGTTCCTTGAGGTATAAAGTTGGGTTGTTTATTTGGGATTTTTTTAATGTAGATGTTTATTGCTGTAAACTCCCCTATTACTGCATTGTGTAAGTTTTAATATGCTGTATTTTTGTTTTTGTTTGTTGCAAAAATATTTTGTAATTTACCTTTTCATTTTTAATTTTACCCATTGGTTGTTCAGGAGTGTGTCATTTAATTTGCACATATTTGTGAATATTCAGTTTTCCTTCAGCTGTTGAATTCTACTTTCATTTCATTGTGGCTGGAAAAGATACTCTTTGTGACCTAACATGTGATCTGTCCTGAAGAATGTTCCATGTATGCTTGAGAAGTTGAGTATCTGCTTATGTTAATGTATATATGTATTAGATCAATTTGGTCGATAGTGTTAAAGTCCACTGTTTCCATCTTGATTTTTCTATCTGAATGTTCTGTGCATTACTTAAAGTAGCTTCTAGCATTCTCCCACTGCTATCGTATTGCTGTCTGTTTCTCCCTTCAGTTCTATCAATGTTTATCTATTTAGATGCTCTGATGTTGGGTGCATATATATTTATAATTATTATAGTGTCCATGTTTATTGATCCTTTTGTCATTATATAATGGCCCTTTTCTCTTGTGACAATTTTTGTTTTTAAGTCTATTTTGTCTGATTTAAGTATAGCCACCTCCACTGTCTTTTGGTTACTAATTGCATAGTATATTTTTTTCCTAGTCCTTCACTTTAAACCTGTATGTGTCCTTGTATCTTTTTATTTTATTTTTTATTTTTTAAAATTTATATCCAAATTAGTTAGCATATAGTGCAACAATGATTTCAGGAGTAGATTCCTTACCCATTAGCCCATCCCCCCTCCCACAACCCCTCTAGTAACCCTCAGTTTGTTCTCCATATTTATGAGTCTCTTCTGTTTTGTCCTCTTCCCTGTTTTTATATTATTTTCGTTTCCCTTCCCACCTGTTTTGTTTCTTAATGTCCTCATATGAGTGAAGTCATATCATTTTTGTCTTTCTCTGACTAATTTTACTTAGCATAATACTCTCCACTTCCATCCACACAATTGCAAATGGCAAGATTTCATTCTTTTTGATTGCCGAGTAATACTCCATTGTATATATATTCCACATCTTCTTTATCCATTCATCCATTGATGGACATTTGGGCTCTTTCCATATTTTGGCTATTGTTGATAGTGCTGCTATAAACACAGGGGAGCATGTATCCCTTTGAAACAGCACACCTGTATCCCGTGGATAAATGCCTAGTAGTGCAATTGCTGGGTTGTAGGGTAGTTCTATTTTTAGTTTTTTGAGGAATCTCCATTGTGTCCTTATATCTTAAATGAGTCTCTGGTAGACTGCATTTGGTTAGATCTATTTTTTAATTCTCTCAGACATTATTTTTTGAGTGAGGAGTTTCATGCATTTACATTTAAAGTTATTCCTGATAGGGAAAGAACTTACTGTTGCTATTTTAATTGTCTTCTCTTTGTCTTAATAGTTCTTTACTCCTTTTGTCACTGTGGTTTGCTGATATTTGTATTGATACTCTTTGATTCCTGTCCTTTTCTTTTGTGTATCTTATATAGGTACTCTGTGGTTAACGTGGGACTTACATAAAATGTTTTATAGTTAAAATAGTCTATTTTAAGCTGATAAGAGTTACATACAAAAACCCTATGCTTTTACTTTTCCTCCCCCCACCACACCTTATGTTATTGATTTCGCAGTTTACATATTTGTATATTGTATATGCATTAACATATTCTTATTATTTTCTTTTGTTTTTTATCTAATAATTTATTATTTTTTATAATTTACATCCAAGTTAGTTAGCCCATGGTGCAACAATGATTTCAAGAGTACATTCCTTAAGCCTTAGCCCACAGCCCCTCCCTCAACTCCTCCAGCAATTCTGTTTGTTCTCTATATTTAAGAGTCTCTTATGTTTTGTCTCCCTCCCTGTTTTTATATTATTTTTGCTTCCCTTCCCTTATGTTTATCTGTTTTGTATTTTAAAGTCCTATAGGAGTGAAGTCATATGATATTTGTCTTTCTCTGACTAATTTCGCTTAGCATAATACACTCGAGATATATCCACGTAGTTGCAAATGGCAAGATTTCATTCTTTTTGATTGCCGAGTAATACTATATTGTATGTATACATATACATACATATACATATGTATACATATACATACATACATATATATACATACATATACATATGTGTACATATACATACATACATACATCTTTATTGATTCATCTGTCGTTGGACATGTGGACTTTTTCCATACTTTGGCTATTGTCGATAGCGCTGCTATAAACATTGGGGTGCATGTGCCCCTTCGAAACAACAGACCTGTATCCCTTGGATAAATATCTCGGAGTGCAATATCTGGGTTGTAAGGTAGTTCTATTTTTAATTTTTGAGGAACCTCCATACTTTTTTCCAGAGTAGCTGCACCAGTTTGCATTCCCACCAGCAGTGCAAAAGAGATCCTCTTTCTCCCCATCCTCACCAACATCTGTCGTTGCCTGAGTTGTTAATGTTAGCATTCTTACAGGTGTGGGGTGGTATCTCGATGTGGTTTTAATTTGTATTTCCCTGATGATGAGTGATGTTGAGCATTTTTTCATGTGTCGGTCGGCCATCTGGATGTCTTCTTTGGAGAAGTGTCTATTCATGTCTTTTGCCCATTTCTTCACTGGGTTAGTTTTTTGGGTGTTGAGGTTGATAAGTGCTTTATAGATTTTGGATACTAACCCTTTATCTGATAGGTCATTTGCAAATATCTTCTCCCATTCCATCAGTTGCCTTTTAGTTTTGCTGATTGTTTCCTTCACTGTGCAGAAGCTTTTAATTTTGATGAGGTCCCAATAGTTCATTTTTGCTTTGGTTTCCCTTGCCTCTGGAGACATGTTGAGTAAAGAGTTGCTGTGGCCGAGGTCAAAGAGGTTTTTCCTGCTTTCCCCTCTAGGATTTTGATGGCTTCTTGTCTTGTGTTTAGGTCTTTCATCCATTTTGAGTTTATTTTTGTGTATGGTGTAAGAAAGTGGTCCAGGTTCATTTTTCTGCATGTCGCTATCCAGTTTTCCCAGCACCACTTGCTGAAGAGACTGTCTTTATTCCATTGGATATTCTTTCCTGCTTTGTCAAAGATTAGTTGGCCATACGTTTGTGGGTCCACTTCTGGGTTCTCTATTCTGTTCCATTGATCTGAGTGTCTGTTTTTGTGCCAGTACCATACTTTCTTGATGATTACAGCTTTGTAATACATCTTGACGTCTGGGATTGTGATGCCACCAGCTTGGTTTTTCTTATTCAAGATTGCTTTGGCTATTCAGGGTCTTTTGTTTTAGCTCTGTGAAGAATGCTGGTGTTATTTTGATAGGTATTGCATTGAATATGTAGATTGCTTTGGGTAATGTTGACATTTTAACAGTATTTGTTCTTCCTATCTAGGAGCACGGAATATTTTTTTTTTGTCTTCTTCAATTTCTTTCATAAGCTTTCTATAGTTTTCAGTATATAGATTTCTCACCTCTTTGGTTAGGTTTATTCCTAGGTATTTTATGATTTTTGGTGCAATTGTAAATGGGATTGGCTCCTTGATTTCTCTTTCTATGACTTTATTATTGGTGTATAGGAATGTAACCGATTTCTGTGCATTGATTTTATATCCTGCGAATTTGCTGAATTCATGGATCAGTTCTAACAGTTTTTTGGTGGAATCTTTTGGGTTTTCCATATAGAGTATCATGTCATCTGTGAAGAGTGAAAGTTGGACTTCCTCCTGGCTGATTTGGATGCCTTTTATTCCTTTGTGTTGTCTGATTGCTGAGGCTAAGACTTCCAATACTATGTTGGATAACAATCGAGAGTAGACATCCCTATCTTGTTCCTGACCTTAGGGGGAAAGCTCTCAGTTTTTCCCCATTGAGGATGGTATTAGCATTGGGTCTTACATATATGGCTTTTATGATCTTGAGGTATGCTCCTTCTATCCCTACTTTCTTGAGTGTTTTTATCAAGAAAGGAGGCTGTATTTTGTCACATGCTTTCTCTGCATCTATTGAGAGGATCCTGTGGTTCTTGTCCTTTCTTTAATTGATGTGATGTATCACATTGATTGTTTTGCAGATACTGAACCAGTCCTGCATCCCAAGTATAAATCCCACTTAGTTGTGGTGAATAATTCTTGTAATGTATTGTTAGATATGGTTGGCTAGTGTCTTGTTGAGGATTTTTGCGTCCATGTTCATCAGAGAAATTCGTTTGTAGTTCTCCTTTTTAGTGGGGTCTTTGTTTTTGGAATCCAGGTAATGCTGGCTTCACAGAAAGAGTTTGGAAGTTTCCCTTCCATTTCTATTTTTTGGAAAACCTTCAAGAGAATAGGTGATAACTCTTCTTTAAATGTTTGGTAGAATTCCCCTGGAAAGCCATCTGGTCCTGGACTCTTGTTTTTTGGGAGATTTTTGATTACTAATTTGATTTCATTACTGGTTATGGGTCTGTCCAAATTATCTATTTCCTCCTGTTTCAATTTTGGTAGTTAATATGTTTCTAGGAATTTGTCCATTTCTTCCAGATTTCCCATTTTATTGATGTCTAATTGTTCATAATATATTCTTATTGTTTGTATTTCTGCTGTGTTTGTTGTGATCTCTCCTCTTTCATTCTTGATTGTATTTATTTGTGTCCTTTTTTCTTTTTTGATCACACTGGCTAGGGGTTTATCAGTGTTTTTAATTCTTTCAAAGAACCAGCTCCTGGTTTCATTGATCTGTTATGTTTTTTGTTGTTGTTTTGATTTGTGGTGTTTTTTTTTTTTTTTTTTTTTTTGGTTTCGATAGTATTGATTTCTGCTCTAATCTTTATTATTTCCTGTCTTCTGCCGGTTTTGGGTTTTATTTGCTGTTCTTTTCCCAGCTCTTTGAGGTGTAAGGCTCGGTTGTGTATCTGAGACCTTTCTTCCTTATTTAGGAAGGCCTGGATTGCTATATACTTTCCTCTTATTACTGCCGTAGCTGTGTCCCAGAGGTTTTGGCTGTGGTGTTATCATTTTCATTGGCTTCTGTGTACTTTTTAATTTCCTCTTTAACTTTTTGGTTAGCCCATTCATTCTTTAGTAGGATGGTCTTTAGTCTCCAAATATTTGTTATCTTTCCAAATTTTTTCTTCTGGTTGATTTCATGTTTCATAGCATTGTGGTCTGAAAATATGCACGGTATGATCACAATCTTTTTGTACTTGTTGAGGGCTGATTTGTGTCCTAGTATGTGATCTCTTCTGGAGAATATTCCATGTGCACTGCAGAAGAATGTGTATTCTGCCGCTTTAGGATGAAATGTTCTGAATATATCTGTTAAGTGCATCCGGTCCTGTGTGTCATTCAAAGCCATTGTTTTCTTGTTGACTTTTTGTTTAGATGATCTGTCCATTTCTGTAAGTGGGGTATTGAAGTCCCCTACTATTATGGTATTATTATCAACGGATTTATTTATGTTTGTGATTAATTGATTTATATATTTGGGTGCCACCACATTTGGAGCATAAATGTTTACAATTGTTGGGTCTTCTTGGCGGATAGACCCCTTAATTATGATATAATGCCCTTTTTCATCTCTTGTTACAGTCTTTATTTTAAAATCTAGATTTCTGATACAAGTGTGGGTACTACGGCTTTCTTTTGTTGACCATTAGCATGATAGATGGTTCTCCACCCCCTTACTTTCAATCTGAAGTTGCCTTTAAGTCTAAAGTGGGTGTCTTGTAAACAGCGTATAGATGGAACTTGTTTTCTTATCCATTCCGTTAGCCTTTGTCTTTTGATTGGAGCATTTAGTCCATTGACGTTTAGAGTGAGTACTGAAAGATATGAATTTATTGCCATTATGTTGCCTATAGAGTTGGAGTTTCTGGTGGTGTTCTCTGGTCTTTTCTAATCTGTTTTGCTTTTGGACTGTGGTTTTTTTGTTTTGTTTTGTTGTTTTTGTTTTTGTTTTTTCCGTCTTTTCTCCCCTCAGAGAGCCCCCCTTAAAATTTCTTGCAAGGCTGGTTTAGTGGTCACAAACTCCTTTAATTTTTGTTTGTCTAGGAAACTTTTCATCTCTCCTTCTACTTTGAATGACAGCCTTGCTGGATAAAGAATTCTTGGCTGAATATTTTTCCAATTCAGCACATTGAATATATCCTGCCACTCCTTTCTGGCCTGCCAAGTTTCTGTGGATAGGTCTGCTGCAAACCTGATCTGTCTTCCCTTGTAGGTTAAGGACTTTTTTTCCTTTGCTACTTTCATGATTCTTTCCTTGCCTCAGTATTTTGTGAATTTGATTATGATATGCCTTGTTGATGGTCGGTTTTTGTTGAATCTAATGGGAGTCCTCTTTTCTTCCTGGATTTTGATATCTGTGTCTTTCCCCTGGTTAGATAAGTTTTCCACTTTGATTTGCTGACATAAGTTTTCTACCCCTTTTCCCCTCTTCTCATTTTCTGGGACCTCTAATGATTCTGATATCCTTTTTGATGAGTCACTGAGTTCTCTAATTTCTATATCATGCTCTTTTGCCTTAGTCTCCCTCTTTTTTTCTGCCTCATTTTTCTCCGTAAGTTTCCTCTGTATTGCTGATTTGCTGCTCTGCCTGATCCATCCTTGCCCCTGTGGTATCCAATTGAGATTGAAGCTCATTTATAGTCTTTTTTATTTCATCTTCAGTAGCTTTACTTCTTTTATCTCTGCAGAAAGGGATTCTAATCTTATCTCAACCCTAGCTAGTATTCTTATTATTGTGACTCTAAATTCTGGTTCAGACATCTTGTTTGTATCTGTATTCATTACGTCCCTGGCTGTCATTTCTTCCTTTTCTTTGTTTTGTGGTAAATTCCTTTGTTTTGTCATTTTGAAGGAAAAAAAAGAATTAATAAAGTAAAAAAGAAAAAAAAAACCCTTAAAATTAAAAAATTAAAAACGTTCAAAGAAATCAAATAAAGGATGCTAGATCCTCAGTGTCTTTTGGTCTGGTTGTTGAAAGAAGCTGGACAGATTAGAGAAAAAAGGGAAAGATAAGAAAAGATAACAAAGACAAAAGAAAAAGAAAGGAAAAAGGAAAACGTTTGAAAATTTGAAAAATGAATACAATAAAATGAAATGAAAGTAAAATAGAATTTTAAAAATTTATGAAAAAGTAAAAAATATAGTAGAAAAAATGAAAGAAAAATCTTTTTAATAATAATGGAAAATAAAAATAAAGTCTTTCTTTCTGTATTCAAAAATGAGAAAATAGAAAAAAATTGAATAAAAGGACCAGCAAAGAGAATTAAGAATGATACAACTGGTTTCCCATAGAAGTCAAGCTACAAAGCAGTTTATGGTCTGTAAACTAAGCAGGTTGAGAGTCTTGTGTTTGTCAGGAGCACTGTTGGCCCAGTTGGGCGGGGTTTAGTGTAATGGCTCAGTTCTCCACTAGATGGTGCTGCTTAGCTTACTGGGGTGGATTGCCGTGGTGTGTTTAGGCATGTATGTGCATGCATGGGAGGGGTGAAAATGGTGTCACCCTGCTACCCAGTCTCTAGTATCAGAACTCTGTGCTCTCCACAACTGGCAGTCAAGCACCCCTCCTTAGTCTCTGGCTTGTGTCCCCTCCCCACTTCTACACTGTCTGTGACTAAGCTGTCAGGCTGCCAGGTAGCACCTCCATCCTGAGTTTTATCTCAGATGTGGCTTTGTTTCCCAACACCTCACTTCTGAGGGACTGTGGCTTTGACCCACCCAGATCCTCTGGCGGAGGGTCTCGCTGAGCAATGGCTGGGTGTGTACCGCCCCCAGGAATGTTTGCAAGACTGTGCTGCTGCTGATGCCCAGAGACTGCCCCTGGGTGCCAGCCTGCCTCAGAAAATGTTTGCATGATCTTTTAGCAGCAGTGTTTCAGGGTTTATGGAAAATCACAACACTCATCTGGCTTCAGGCTTCGCTCTTAACATCCTTGTTCCAACACCAGTGAATGTCGTTGTTCTTCGGGGTCTGCTGGTACCTTTGCCTGTGGGGTGGCTGCACAGCCTCTACCAAATGTCCCCAGCAGGGGAACTGCCACTCCCCATGTGTCCCATGGACCCCTTGGACCTTGGTCTCTGCTCTTGGGGATTCATCCTTCCCACCAGAACACTGCCAGGTATCGAGCTGCAGAGTTTCAGACTGTGCTCCCCCTCTTTATATAGAGTCTTAATGGAATTTAAACCCTCTACTTTCTCCTTTCTCCCTTTTTTGTTCAGTCCCTGTGGCTGTTTCCACTTTTCCACTTTCTCTCCAGCTCCTTTTGCTGGGGGGTGCTTTTCCCATACTCTCCCCCCCACCCCCCACCCCCACCCCCCCGTCTCTGTCCTCTCTCTGCAAGTAAAAACAGCTCCCTGCCCTCTGTGGCTTCTCTCTCCTCTGGTTCACCTCTCCGTGCTGTGTACCTGCCTAGTTCTGTGGTTCAGGTTGTGCAAATTGTTGTGTTAATCCTCAGGTCAGTTTTCTAGGTGTGCAAGATGGTTTAGTGTTGATCTGGCTGCATTTCATGGAGTAGAGACGCAAAAAATCTTCCATGTTGTTCTGCCATCTTGGCATGATGGATTAGATTTTAAAACCTTTCTTTTATGAAAACAAAATACTAATTTGTGTGGAAGATTTTTGCCCTCAATATGTGTTCTTAATATATGTCATACTGACAATAATGGGTTATCTTTGGGAGTGAGTGTACTGTCAATGTTATACATGGAGAGAGAAGGTGGGCATTCTCTTCTGGGCTTCTCTAATACTATATTTTATGAGCTTTTTAAAAAGTAATGAGTATATTATTCTTTTATTAAAATACTGATAGAAAATTTTTTTTCATTCCTATGCCTTTTTCTTTGTTTCTTGCTACTTTTTTTTTTGCTTTTTTTAAGTTTTTAATTCCAGTTTACATACAGTGTTATATTGGTTTGAAGTGTATAATACAGTGATTCAACACTTTGATACAACACCTGGTGCTCATCACAAGTGCATTCCTTCATCCCCATCACCTGTTTAACCCATCCCTCCACTTTCTCCCGTCTAGTATGAGTGTGTCTTATATAATTAAGAATCGGTTTCTTGTTTTGTGTCAAGTTTTTTCCTTTGCTTGTTTGTTTTGTTTCTTTTTTTTTTTTTCAGTGTTTGTTTATTTATTTTGAGGATCACAAGTGAGAGACGGGCAGAGAGAGAATCCCAAGCAGGCTCCACGCTGTCAGCACAGAGCTTGACCTGGGGCTTGAACCCACAAACTGTGACGTCATGACCTGAGTTGAAATCAAGAGTTGGACAGTTAACTGACTGAGCCACCCAGGCACCCCTATTTTGTTTCTTGAATTCCACATATGAGTGAAATCATATGGTATTCATCTTCCTCTGACTGACTTACTACACTTAGCATTATGTCTTCAAGTTCCATCCATGTAATTGCAAATTGCAATATTTCATTCTTTTTCATGACTGAATAATGTTTCTTTGTATATATATGCCACATCTTCTTTATCCATTCATCAATTGATGGACACATGAGCTGCTTCCATATTTTGGCTATTGTAAATAATGCTGCTGTAAACACAGGGGTGCAAATATCCTTTCGAATTCATGCTCTTGTATCTTTTGGGTAAATACCCAATGGTGCATTGCTGGATCATAAAGTAGTTCTATTTGTAACTTTCTGAGGAGTCTCCATACTGTTTCTCACTGTGACACCAGTTTGCAGTCCCACTAACAGTGCACCAGTGTTCCTTGTTCTCCACATCTTCACCAACACCTGTTGTTTCTTATGTTTTTGATTTTAGCCATTCTGACAGGTGTGAAGTGATATCTTGTTGTTTTGACTTGTATTTCCCTGATGATAAGTGACGATAGGCATCTTTTCATGTTCTGTTGGCTATCTGGATGTCTTCTTTGGAAAAATCTCTCTTACTGTCTTCTGCCCATTTTTTTAATTGGTTTATTTGTTTTTTGGATGTTGAGTTTTTATATTTTGGATACCAGTCCTTGATCAGATATATCATTTGCAAATAATGGTAGAAAATGTCTTTAAAATGTAATGACATAAAGATAAATTTTTAAAAATGTTCTCATAATTAAGTTCATTTTTTTCTGTCATTAATTCTTGTTCTAGGCTTGTGTGGACGTCAGAGCCAGTTCAGTGTTTTGGCAGCAGATGGAATTTGCAGATAGCCTCCAGGGTCATCCCAAGTTGCCAGAATGGTTATCCACACACCCTTCTCATGGAAATCGAGCTGAGTACTTGGATAGACTCATACCTCAGGTGAGCTAAGACTGTATAAGGCAAGACTTTATTTTTACTGTATCACTTATTTTTAATGTTGTTACTTCTTATGTTTAGAAAAAGAGAATTCTAGTCTAGCCTATCAATTATTTTGATTACTGTAATCATGGGTTATCAGTTTTCAAAAGACTTGACTGAAAAGTAAAATCCTGTTTGTCCACAAGTCTTGGGGAATAAATTGGAGTAGGGTTGACTTTTCTTGTTGGTGGATGGTTTAACCTTTTTAGTATCATACCTTTTAAACTTAACTGATTTGGCTAAAGTCTAAAACTCAAGGCATTTTTTTTTTTTCAACATATTGATCCTAATTTAGTATCTTCTTGGTGATTTAACCTTTGTTAAAAAGCTTGTTAAAAATACCCATTAATGACTTGTACAAAATTTTTAGGTCAGTTGGTTATCTTGATATTGATGCTAGAATTTGTTTTCTTAGAAAAAAAATCTCTTTGTATTAGTTTCTTTTTAGTTATTTATTTGTTTATAAAGGTAGAGTAAAGTATGTGCTGTGTAGTGTTTTGGTTTTTTTGTTTGTTTGTTTTTGGGTAGAACTCCTGAATGGATCAAGTTGAAGCAGCTTTCCCTCAAGTAGTTTTTACTATCTTCTGAAAATCTTTTGACTTAACATCATTCAAAATGTGTTCTTTAGTTATCACATCAATGCAGAATTGATGTCAGACATCTCTAAGCCAGGCTACATCTCTTTTCTGTTTCACTTGCATTAAATTTGCTGGTTGGTTGTAAAAGTGGAATATTCTTTAGAATTTAAGAATTGGTATTGGGCTGTTTGCTAAAGGATAACAACAGATCCAGGTGTATTATAAAAGTATCTTTCAGTATAACTTCAAATTCAACTTAAGAAATATTGAGTACATATTATAAGAAAGAAATGATGCTAGTAGGTACAGGGGATACAATAGAAGTAAGATATGGTTCTTGATACTTTCATGCTAAGTACAAATTGATTCTTAATACAACAGGGAATATGACCTCTCATAAGAAAAGTTGAAATGTAGTGGTATGCAATTTGAAGGAATAGTAGCCTGCATCTAGTTTAAGATAAGAAACAATCCCAAGATTCATTCATTAATTTATGTGATCAGTATTTGTTGATACTTATTACTAATCTCCTATTCTGTGTTCTATTGCTGGGAATGAGCAAGGACAAAACAAAACAGGCTTTGCTTTCTTGGAGCTAGCATTTTACTCAGGTAATGCAAATAATAAACAAACATACGTGTGGTATGTCAAGTGGTGATAAGCACGATGGGAAATATAAAGCATGTCAAAGGTAATAGAGAGGGCTGGGCAGTGGAGAAAGTCTGCTAGTCTCTGTTCATGTGTTAAGAAGGGCCTCACTGAATAGAACCTGGAAAGAAGCCAGGGAGCCAATCTTATGTATATTTGGAGGGAGTCTTTTAAGCTGTGGAAGCAGCAAGTACACAGGACCTAAAGTGAGAGCATGTTGGGTGTGTTCATGGAATAGCAAGGAAGACATTGGGGCTGAATGGAGTAAGGAAAGGTGGGAGAATGCTTGAAACTTAAGGGGAACAGACCATGGAAGGTCATCTAAATCACTGTAAGGACTTGACTTTTATGTCAAGTGATGGGGGAAAGCTAGTAGAGGGTTTTCAGCAGAGTTGACCTGACTCCTGTGTTTTACAGTGATCACTGGGGCTCCTGTGTGGAGAGTGGACTGTAGTGGGGCAAGGGCAGAATCAGAGAGACTAGTAGGATCTTGCAATAATCCTAGTAAGACGTTATGGAGGTGGAATAGAGAAAGAGAAGTGGTGAGATTTTGGATATATCTTGAAAGGAATAATGAGAGAATTTGTTGACAGTTTGGGCATACTTTGTACCTTTCATGAGTACTGGGGGATAGCCAGACCTTTCTAAATATACTTTGTTTATACTCCCAATTTGAAGAAAAAAATTTTGAGGGAGAAACATAAGTGAAATTTACTTGATATAATGTATAATAATCCTTCATCTTAAAATAGGGCAACATAGAACTGGGATCGTATGTGTTTCATTAGTAATTTATGAGTGCTGAAGGTCACTGGCTCTGAGAATCTTCTTGGTCCTCCCCGAGACCCGGGACCTTGTACCACCTTGGGAAGTTTAGCTTATCTCTAAAGTCATAATAACCACATGGTTTTCTTTCAGAATTTCTTTTCTTTGCATATTTGCTCAGTGAAATTCTAAAAGTATATGGTTTGCGTAAAGTGAATAATGACTTCTAGCCAACTTTCATCTGAAGCCTGTCCTAAAGTCTGTAAGAAATATGCATTAGAGAACTCTTTAAAATAATAATGAATTGATTAGTAAGTATGAGGAAAAGTGATTGGAGAAGCAAATGTTATTTGGCAACCAATGATGAAAAACACTGGGAGATTTTTTTCTTCTAAAAATAAACTATCCTAGTTTAGAAACTTAATTTGAAAACCTCATATAATTTCTTATATTTTCCCCCCAAGTGATTAAATTCAATTTGAAAGTAATAAAACTCTACTACAATATTGGGAATAATTCAGTGGTTGAAGTGAAACTGATAGTACAAGAGTATATTGTTAATTAGAATACTTAGTCATAATTCAGAGATTGGAATTCCCTAACATTGTAAGTCTAATTTCTGTAATGAAAGAAAGCAGTTCCTCAGGCAGTATATAGAATTACGTGAATCTATAGACTACTACTAATAAAGACTACTTTTTGTTGTCGTTGGTTTTTTGTTTTTTGTTGTTTTTTTGTTTTGTTTTTTACTTAAGTGAGTGCAGTGTTATATTCTATCTAAAGCTTCTGTCTTTGACATTGCTGACAGTAACCCTGAAGTGATACACATCTCAAAGATAGTTGGGAATACCGCGCCATAGGACAGAGAAATCTAGGCAAGAGATGAGGATTTCAGAGCTACTTGAAAATGTTACAGTTGAAGCAGAATGGATGAGTTCACTCAGGAAGTAAGCAGAGAAAAAGATGCTGGACAGAGTTAATTGTATAAGGTAGTTTCCCTATTTAATTAGTAGGATAAAGATTGAGTTTCTGGTAAATCAGATTTATAAGAGGAGAAAAGATCAGGAAAATCAGGAAAGTAAGATGATTTGGTTCTATGAGAACCCAAATCTTGATAATTTTTATTTTCTAAAAAAATTTAGCTTATTAAAGATTATATATTTCTTATTGGATTCCTTGAATATCATCAAAGAAATGTATTATTTTCTACCATAGCATATCAACATTTATTTTAAAATCTGTATTTTGTGCATTCAACAAATATTTATTGATTACATGTTATGTCAGACCATAGATGTTATGAACATAATAGACAAAAAACCTTGCCCTAATGAAGCTTATTATGCAGTAAAGGGAGACAGACAATAAATAGCATTAATTAATAATGTATAGAATAAATTACTGATACATTTCATATTAGTAATGACTGTTGATGAGGAAAATACAAGAAGAACAATGTATTAGCTTGGGCTGCCACAACCAGAGATTGGGTGGCTTAAGCAACAGAAATTAATTTCTTCACAGTTCCGAGGGCTAGAAGACCAAGATCAAGGTTCTGACTTAAGCAATAGCAATTAATTTTTTTGTAATTCTGAAGGCCAGAAATCCAATAATTTTCTTGCAGATTCAGTTTCTGGTAAGGTCTTTTTGGTTTGCAGATGGCTGCCTTCTAGAACATTGTGTCCTTACGTGGGGGGAGATAGCGCGTTGATGTCTCTTTCTTTTCTTGTAAGGGCATGTTAATCCCTTCATGAGGGCTCCCCCCTCATGACCTCATCTAAACTTAATTACCTCCCAAAACCCCATCTCTAAATACTGTCATAACATTAGAGGTTAGGGGTTCAATGTAAGAATATGGGAGAGGGGGAACAATTCAGTCCATAGCAGATAGATAATGTGTGAGCACAGGTGGTAGAGGTGTTGGAATAGCTCTTTGAAATGGGGCCAGTCCGAGAAGGTTTCACTGAGAAGATGGTATTTGAATGAAGAATTGAAATAAATGAAAGAATGAGCCATGTGGCTTCCTAGGACAACAGCTTTCCAGGCAGAAGAAATAGTAAGTACAAGGCCCTAGGGCAGGAGTGAGCCTGGTGTATACGAGAGACTACAGGGAAACCAGTGTGGCTGGATGGGGAAGCAAGGGAGAACGTGGGGTTTGTAGTCAACGTAAGGACTTTGGATTTTGCTCACAGATGGGCCACCAGTGGAAAATTTTGAGCAGGGGACTAGAGAAGTAATAGGATTGACTTATGTTTGGAAAGAATGTGATCTATAGCTCCTACAAAGCACTAAAATCGTATAATTTTGAAGTACTTTAGTATATTGTTTAGAAAATAGACTAGTTATTTGTTTTGTTGTTTTGCTTTTAAATCAAGAAAATGCCCCCAAGTTAGAAAAAATATATACCCTTGCTATTCTTTTAATGTGTATAAAGCATGTAGAAATGCCTATTAAATATAATTCACTAGCATTTAAAAAGGATAAGTATAGGGTTATAGTATTAATAATATTTGTAGTTAATAAGATGATATGCTATAATTTTATTTACTTGAAATAATCAGTTAAATTTAGGAAACAAATACTCCACGTATTTTGGTTACCATAACAACTTGGGTGAAAAATTGAAGAACAGATGTTACATCAACCTGTTGATGTTTAGTGGTATGACAGTTTTAAAATTCTACTTACACTGTTCAGATTTTAAATTTATGTATAACATAAGTTGTCCTTGAAAGAGATAACGTTATTTAACTTTCTTCCTATAAAGACTGTTATAAAATATGGATGAATAGATGTGAATAAGGGAAATTGTAAGATAACCCAGGGTAGAAATTTACCTGAAAGATTTATTTTATAACCAAAAGCATTTAGACTGAATTTTTTATTTTCTGTTTCTCTCACCATCTTACTCTCTGCCATCCTTTTCTTGGTTAGGGGGAAGAGGTGGAGAATGATAGAATATAAAGGAAAAACATTTCAATGGCCTTATTGTTGTTTGGGGTTATATTATTATAATAATTTTGAATAAGATTTATTTTTTAATGTTTCTTAGAGCTTTCAATGTCAGCCTTATTTTTAAACTGTTTTTTAAATCTTGATGTTCAAATTTACCACATTCAGTTTTTATAGCTACTAGCAGGCTATAAATACATTCATTTTAATCTCATTTTATCTTGAATTCTTTAAACTTTCAGGAAGCTGGGAGTTGAACTCCTGTAAATCTCTCTTATGCATTTATAATTGGACAAAGTAAATGCATAAATCGTTAATATTACACATCTCACGAGTTAGGAAATATGAGTGTTTAACACTGAAGTGAAATGTCGTTGTTGGCCAGTGTACACAAGCATACACTGTTCACCTTACAGAATTTCATTTTGTCTGACATGGAGAGTGTGGAGGAAAAGGCAAATATCATAGCAGCTGCTGTAATTGAATTGGCCTCTGAATCATATAAAGCCAGGAAGCCTGACAGTAACATTGTCTAAAACCTTAAAAAAATATTATGGTGCATGTGATGTGTATCTACTTGAGGCTGAAGTGAATGGGCTATTAGAAAAAAAAATGCTTTTAGAGGAAAGAAAAGTATGATATCTTTAGAAAACATTAAAAAATTGGAGGTGGTTTTTTTTTCCTCTTGAAATGACTTGGTTTCTACTTTCAAAGGAAGCTTTTAACCTAATTATAAAGCTTCTGTGGCCAATAGTTTTTTTCTCCTGTTTTTTTTCTTTTTTTAAAACCTAATTATTATAGTTTTATTTTTTATGAGTAATTGATAACTGTTTTCCTTGACATATACAGCCCAGAAGAGTCCTGATGTGCACTAGCAGTTGCATAAATACTTCAGTTGTTACTGGGAATAAAATACAGCCATTTCATAATATATCATTCTCACGTCAGGAGTGTTTAATTATAAATTTATTTGAAAACTTTTTCTTACCTTTCTAGAAGAAAATTGACCTGTGCCAAGTTGGCCTTAAATTTAATTGTTTGTATTTATTAAAATTTTAGTTGTTTATAATTAATTTTTAGACCCCTTAAAAAACTAATCCGACTCCAATTTTCATTGCAGTTTATGAAAGAAAATGAATTAGAGGGAAAAAAATTTTTTTAAGGTAAAATCATGACTTACGCAAATATAAGATGAACAATATCTGAGATTTTCTTTAACTTATTATTACTGAAAGAGCCAGTAATAGGTTACAGGGAGCTTACAGGAGAATTTAAGAACCATAAGAATATAGACAAGTAGGAATGCTGAAATGACTTTACAAATAAATGCAAAATTGATCTGTTATGAGGCAATAATCAATTGCATTCCACCAGATGGTTCACTTACATTTCTGTGGATAAGTATTTGCATTGTTAATAGTTTTCTACTACTTACAGAGTTGTAAAACAACTCTAGGGCCATGAAAGGCAGAGGTGACGCTGAAGGATGCACTTGAGAGGATACCCCGATGATCTTTTTTGCCCATTTCCAAGTCTTTCACATTTTTTTCGGTTTTTATTTTCTGTTGTCATCCGTTTGTCTTTCAAGTAAAGATCATAAATCAAATCATCCTGTCAGGCTTATATATACATGGAAGGATTTGTTATTTTTAAGTAGTCACATAGCCATCATCTTTGTTGTATTTATTTTCTGTCTCTTTTTTTTTTTTTTTTTTTTTTTTTTTACTGCTTATTTATTCTTGAGAGAGAGAGACAGAGTGTGAGTGGGTAGGGGCAGAGAGAGATGGGACACAGAATCTGAAGCAAGCTCCAGACTCTGAGCTGTCAGCACAGAACCTGACATGGGGCTCGAACTCATGGACCGTGAGATCATGACCTAAGCTGAATTTAGACCTTTAACTGACTGAGCCACCCAGGTACCCCATTTTTGTTTGTTTTTAAACATGCCATTGACTTGCTCAACAAATCTAGCCCCACAGTCTATATTTATTGATTGTTTTGTTTTGTTTTTGGTGAGATTGTCTAACCTAACTTGTGTTAAAAAACAAAATTCAGCTGAGTAAATTTAAAGATTAAATTAGCTTTCTTCAGTGATTAATGAATTGGGCAGTATCCCATGTAGCAATGGAAAGGAGCTCCAAAGAGCTGAATGAAATAGCGACTTCTGTAGGCAGAAGGGCACAGGGAAAGAGGGGTTACCTCATCCTTCTTTGGGGGACAGAAGGGGACTGTCTGGCAGATTACCTCACTAAGTGCTGACCAGGAAAATCCAGATTTACTGGTTTAAAATTCTGTTTCTGGAAGAGGTTGAAACTGCAGTTAGATTAGTAGTTAAAGTCTTGGTTTGATGATGTGGGGCTTATCAGAGGTGACTCCATTTTGGGCCTATTCATTCTTTTTTTTAACACTTGTTTCTCTATATACCTATAGACAGAAGTTAAGTTTTGACAAGAATATTTTATAGGCAGTGAAGCTATGCTTTTCATATTAGGATTCCCTTAATCTGGCTGCTCCACATTAGTGATGCCACATTTGATCAGGGATTTGAATGGTGGTGGCCTGACCCTTGCTTTGTCAACATGGTTTTCTCTCGTAAGGCCAGTACGTGATTGTGGAGTAATGCTTTTAGGACTCTGTAGCCAGGTTTTCATCAACCTGAGAAGTTTCTTGATTGAGGGGACTATCATTGTCCGCTGTCTTAAAAGGCTTACCTGTATGTGCGTCTTCAGGAGGAATCTATATAGAACAATGAAGAAGGAGCTCAGACCAACCAAATCAAATCTAATGGAATAAAAGATGTTGCAGCCACATTTTTCTCACATGAAGAGTAGATTTAAGAGGTAGTTAAGAGAGGTTTTTAAAACATCACAATGATGATGAGTACATAATAGTTGGAAAGAAAGATGATCATAGGTAATTGTATTTAAAAGACATTTAGCGTCTGAGTGCCCTTAACTAATAACACCAAAAAGACCCTCATCTAAACTAAATCTAAAATAACAATCACAAAAAGCCTCTGAAATGCCCATGAAATGCCCATTTTCTTCCAGTAGGATAAACTTCAAAGAGTAGAAAAATCTGAAAAAAACAAAAAACAAAAACCCCAAGTCTCAGGTATAATTTAAAAGCTTTACTGCATTGGAGAAGACAGGCTAGGTGCCCCCTGAAGCTGGCATGAGAAGGCTGATTTAACTACATTGAAAGTGACAGAAGAAGAAAGAATGATTTTACAAACGTAAGATACATCCGTTCCAGAAAATTGCTAAACTTGTGAATACAGCAGACAAGCTCTAAAAGTTTCAGTGGAGGCTGGAAAGAGCAGAATTGATGCCCCAGAGCAAAGACTTATTGATGCTGGAGATAAAGAAACATAGCACAACCAAACTAAAACACCCACATCTAAAAAAAATATCTGAAAAATGGAAGAATACTGAAAAGACACAAGTCAGGCTGCATATAACAGTGGTAAAGTCCAGAACCTTCACTTACGCCTTAGTTTCTTTGACTGTGATTTCTGTATCACATGGTTGATTTAGATAACACTTCTCTCAGAGTGGGTTTTTAGAAGAATCCCAAAGCATTATGGCTGAGAAACCCTGAAATGATGTTGCCTAGGTATATAAATCTATCAAGTGTTTAATCTTCATTGCAAAGACAGGATTTTACAAGCTGCCATATATAAAGAGAAAATTTAAAGACACATATGAGTAAGAATGACTTTAAATTTTTCCTTTTAGACTTTGGAGAAGTATAAGAGTTTAGGGGAAAAGAGATAAAACAACGAACAATGGAGGTAATACACTCGAGTATGCTATCTAGCCAAACCAGCTTTTCTTTCTTTTGAAATAGAAGAAACTTTAATACATGGAACACATAAAACAATATGCCACGAAGTATTCAGCAGCAGTTCTCTTTCCAGAATCTACTGACGATCAAGAATTAGATAGAGTGTGTAATTTAGTTTGTTTATCTATGACTGTGATTATAGCTTCCACCCTACTATTCTTAGAAGACTACAGATCAAGTAAGGAATTAGCAAAGAATTGAGTTGAAAATATGAAAAATAAGATTCAACTGACATAAAAAACGAAATGCTAGGAAAAAGATGTATTTTTTCATAAAATACAAATACATAAAATATAAAACTTTCATAAAAATATTAGTCGTTAACGGGCAGAAACGTGTATACTTAATATAAAAATGTTATGGTTCAAATTATCAGAACATAGTACATTAAAATTAATATAACAAAAATTAAAATATGGGCAACTACATGAAAATTAAAATTGTTGTATATATAGGACAATAAAGAAATACATAAACAGTGAGAACATGCCTTAAAAAAATTTTGTAGTGGTTGTAGTTATATTTTCATGGATTGAGTGTCAAACATATATGTCAAAAAAATTATCAATTTAAATGTCTGTGTTAGTAACAGAGAAAAAGAGAAAGGAAATTGAGAAATACAGTGTGCTCCAGACAGGGAAAATAAAATTAAGTAGAAATAAACAAAATTTTAATAGTTAATTGTTTTAGAAATTGTGTCAAAGTGGGAATTATTGAATCAGACAGACAAAGAGTAAAATATAAATAGGATCAGTAGAAAAGCTACAATAATTAAAATGCAGGAAAACCAAAATACTTGAGAGCATGTTATTTTTAGGTAGAAGGTGTTAATTAATGGCTCAGGTCAAGATCAGAAATAATTAAAATGTGTGCATGCATAAGCATACGTGTAAGAGAGAGAACTGCCTATGTGGGTACATCTAGAAGTAGAAATTGTAACGAGAATGTACCCCCTCAAATTAATTCTCGGGGAAAGAGGTAAGGTATAATTAAATCAAATAAATAAAAACGACTGTATTAGAAATCCATAGTCATAACAAATTAGCAAAGAAAAGAGCACCTAGCTAGGCCTGGTGGGGATTTACTTTGAAGAATTTTTTGAAAGTTTGAAGAACCGTTATTCAATGAATAATTAACTCTAGCTTCAAAAAAGGGACATTGTTAATTATTCATTTTATGAACATTTTGTTTTCACAAATTGATTAAAAAAATACCTTTAAAAGAATTTATGGACTGGGCATGAACCAACAAACAATACAGTGCCAAGTAACAATAATTATTTCCTCGGAGCAAGCAAATTATCCTCAGATACGTGGGTAGCATATGAAAGCAATGCTGTTAACACAGGAGAGAATTCAGGAATCCTTTTTGATCCCTCTCTTTCCTCTTTCTCTGTGTCCTCCCACAAGAAGATTCTGTGACTTAGCCTTTTCCATCCCTGCTGCTACCGCCCTAGTAAAGTCACCAGCATCCCCCGCTCCCCCAATTCACTGCAGCCAGCTCATGTTTAATCCTCCTGCTCCATTTTCACCTCAACCCCGACAGCCTGTTTTCAGTATAGCAGCCAGAACGATCTTTTCAATGTCATTTCCCTGCATAAAACCTTTCAATGACATCTCTTGAATTTAGAATGAAAATCCAAATTCCTTACTCAGTCTTTGAGTCAGGTGATTGGGCCACTGCTTCCTTCTCCAGTGTTTTCATGTGTCCCTCTCCCCCAGGTTTTCCTTGATTCCACTGATTAAACACTGTGCTTGTTTCCTCCTCACAGCTTCTCTACTCAATCTTCTTGCCTGAAATATTCTTCCCTCAGCTCTTTACACAAACGTCATCTCCCCTGGGAGGCTTTGTTCGATTCCCCCCATCTCAAATAGCCCTTCTTCCATGCAGCTGGTCTCTAAGAAAGTTCACGGTTTTGTTTCTTCATGTACACAACGAAAGTGATCTTGTTTACTTGTTTATTGTCTTGTCTCCTCCCCTACAACGTAAGGCCCTTGTTCGCTGTTGTATCCATAGAGCCTGTGACAGTCCCTGAGATGCTTAATGAATATTTGTTAAATGATTGCATGCTAGGTCATAATAGGAAAGATAGGTTAAATAATACTGGGTTAAAAATAGAAAAATTGGGCAGTACAGTTGAGTAGTAGTTACATTCCCTCATGGAAATTTAGCATGTAGGAAACTAATAGTTGATAATGGGAAAAGGATGCTTAAGGGAAGTACAATAAAAATAGCAGTGGTCTTGGGAGCTTTGGGTTTTAATTCGGATCTACCACCCACCTAACTTTGCAGAAGTTACCTAATCTAACCTTCAGGTTCTTCATCTGTAAAATTGTGATAATAATATCTCCTGTTTTATGTACATACTTAAGTATTTGTGTCGTAAGGTCCTGCCTTTTCCCCTTTTTCCTTGCCTCTCTCTCTTTTAAGACATTTCAATGACAAATACTCTACATCGGGCCCAAGATTTTAAAAGTGGTTCATATCAGGGGCGCCTGGGTGGCACAGTCGGTTGAGCGTCCGACTTCGGCTCAGGTCATGATCTCACGGTGTGTGAGTTCGAGCCCTGTGTCGGGCTCTGTGCTGACAGCTCGGGGCCTGGAGCCTGCTTCAGATTCTGTGTCTCCCTCTCTCTCTGCTCCTCCCCTGCTCACACTCTGTCTCTCTCTCTCTCTCTCTCGAAAATAAATATTAAAAGTGGTTCATATCATAACGCCAATTTAGATAAGTAAAATACCTGGTACAGGACAAGGCACATAGAAAATGAACAGTATATGTTAGTTTCTTTCATGTCTAGTGGGAATCCTTAGGTTGGCTATTTCCATATTTAACTCCAAATCTTCCTTGGGATTCTTAGAAGTGTGTATTTTTGTTATTAGAATACATTCCTGCTTTCTCTTAGACTCTCAATTCTTAAAGAGTGTTTTCCCTATGACATTTATTATAATGATTTATTCATAGCTTGTGTTTTACAGGTGTTTGTTTAAAATTCACCATGTATTTATTAAGTACGTGTTATGTAGAGTACATACAGTTAAATGCAGAAAACGAAGTAAAGGCAACAGAAAGGCATATTCTTGTTGTATTGTGGGAAAATATTGCTGACTTTTAAGGAGATGAAGCTATATTTAATAAGATAGATTTGAATTTATAAAAATAAAAGATGTTGACACCCTGAAATGTAATAAAATAAACGTGGAAAGGACAGTAGAAAATAAAAATTTTACCAACATATGTGATAAAATCTTACTGTGCAAAATAGATGAAGATTTGATAGAAATGTCTATGGTCTAATAGGATTTTGCTTGCTCGATAGTTGGAGGAGAGGATTCACACATGTAGAAATATTCATAGAATACCTTTATGAAGAATATATAGTTTTTCTAGCAATTAAACGTAGGTCGGACATCTCAAAAGTACGTTTATTCAGTAAAAGATTTACTCAAGAAACAATGTGGTGCAAAAAATTTAGTACAAAAGCATGTAGTGTAAGAGGATTAAAAACAAAACAACAGAAGTAGATTCTCATCCCTTTTTTTCCCCTAAGTCTTCTTACTTTTGTGCCTCTTCCCAAATTTTTTTTTAAATTAGACTATTTTTAAGAACAGTTTTAGGTTCACAGCAAAATTTCATGGAAGGTACAGGAGAGATTCCCCATATACCCCTTGCCTTTGCTCAGTCTCCCCCACTATCAAAGTCCTGTGCCAGAGTGGTACATTTATTACAGAAGGTGAACCTACACTGACCCATCTTTATGACCCAGAGTCCATAGTTTATATTAGGGTTCACTCTTAGTGTACATTCTGTGGGTTTTGACAAATGTATAGTGACTTGTATTCACCAGTACAGTATGACATAGAGTAGTTTCATTGCCCCACAAATATTCTGCCAATTCGTCCCTCTCTCCTTGCTCAGCCCTAACAACCATGGATCTTTTTAGTGTCTTCATTGTTTGCCTTTTCCAAAATGTTATGTATATAGTCAGAATCATATGCTATGTAGCCTTTTTAGATAGATTTTTTTTCACTTAATATGCATTTAACGTTCCTTCATGTGTTCTCATGGCTTGATAGATCATTTCTCCTTAGTGCTTAATAATATTCCACTGTCTGGATGTAACACAGATTCCTTATCCTTTCACCTACTGAAGGGCATTTGGCTGCTCCAAGGTTTGCCAATTATGAATAAAGCTGCTATAAACATTTGCCTAGCAATTTTTTGTTCCCTGCCAGTCACTTAACCTCTTTGGGGTTTAGATTTCCTCAATCTGTAAACTGCAGCTGATGATTTCTGAGGTTTCTAATTTTGGAATTATATGGTTATTACCTAGTTAAAAATCATAAAATCTTATGTTATACTGATTATGAATAACTTAGTTAATAGGCCTGTATGCTGAAGACATTATAAGTTGGTAAAGCCTTTCTGATAGAAAGCAGTCTGGTCCTGTATAAACTAAAAGTATACCCTGTTCACATCATTCTTTTGGCAGGTATACTTCAAGTAAACCCAAATGGAAGTTATAACATTTTTTTTAGGCAAAGATTTTCATAGGGTCATTTATTAACAAGTAAAACAAAATGAAACTATGGAAACAATTCAAATGCCCAGTGATGGGGAAATGCAAAGTAAATTGTGTGAGGGCAGGGATCATGACTATGTATCCTGACTGATGTGTACCTAGCAGATCATTCAGTGTGGTGTTCTAAATATTGGCCATTTAAAACTATGTAAAAATACTGAATAAAAGAACTTAGGGGAGAGAGAAAAGCTTTTACCGAATATAAAAGATTAGATGGCATTCTGCTTTTCCCTTTGCTGCTTTGCATCTCTCATTGCTAAACTCAGCTTTACCAGCTGTTACTTGCTAGGCTCCATACTTGCCCCTTTACTGACACCAGTGAAGGTCTCAGGCATGTGATGTAGCAACCATAACATAGCGGCTTCTCACTTGGAAAAGGACATCAGCATGGCTGTAAAGGAGTTAAAGCAAGAGTGGACTGTGTGTCCCCATTTTGCCAGGGCAGGCTCAGTTTGTGCCTGATGTCTCAGTGTTTTAATAGCATCTTACACTCTCAAAGGTGTTCTGCTTTGGGCAGTAGGTCACCATTTTGCTGAGGGTCTGACTTTCTGTTTATTTCAGTGCTATAGTTGTGAAACGTTTTCTTGATTTTTCAGTTAAGTTTAATGAACATTTTTTTAATGTTCAGTAGATGATTGTGAGATACAAAGAAAATTCAGACGAGGCCCCTGTCACCACAGAATTTCACTTCAATGCTTTTTCCTCTTTAGTTTATTTTGGTAAACCATAGCCTCCTTCAGAATCAGAAGTGTTCCTAGATCTAAGCTCCTGCCCTGGCATTACCCATTTAGAAGACCTTTTTCTGGTTTTCCTCTGGTTGCATGCCCTTCTCTCCTTTGGAACTTAAAGGAATATTCCCATCTAAGAACCTATGCCCCTACCATGTGGCACTGTGGGTATTTGGGATAATGGAATTCCTTGCCCAAACACTTTTGAGCCTGCTTCTGGGCCTGTGTGGATCTCTTCCCTTGGACACATGCACACAAAGCCCCTCATAGTGCCCAGGAAGCCAGGGATAGGAGAAGGGAGTGGACAGCAGGCCAGTGACAGGAAGTGGGTAGGTTCCCTGCAACCTTACACATTCCAAAATTCAAGAATTCTAGTTTTGTACCTGCCTTCAGGGTCATTTTGAATGTGTATTTCTCAAAGTGGGAGAATAGAACATGTTTTCTACAGTAGTTTATTAGCTTGACTTACTGCTTTTAGATATTTAAACATATGGTATCTGAGTGTTTCTATTCTTGCCATGGACCCCACAAATAGCAGAGGCAGCCCCACTCATAGTAAAACCTAAAACCCTATGACCTGTGAGAGCCTACATAATCTGCTCTTGCCCATGCCCTGCTCTGCTCCAGCTGTGCTAGCTTCCTCACTGTTCTAGAACAGTCCAGGCACACTCCCATCTCTGGTCCTTGCATCCCTGCTGCTGGTACTTGGAATGCTCTTTTTCCAGGTACCCACATACCTCTTCCCTCTTGTCCTTCAGCCTTCAGGTCTTCTCCCCAGCTACCCCTCCTCCTCTCTGCCCCCATCAGTATTTAACAGTGAGACCTTGGTAGGCTAATCTTTCTAAAATTTTACTATCCCCACAAACATTGATTGTTTCCTTCCAGCTTTACTTACATCCCTTAACATCCATCACTATAAAAAAGTTAAAAGTGGGGTGCCTGGGTGGCTCAGTTGGTTAAGTGTCTGACTTCAACTTAGGTCATGATCTCTTGGTTCCTGGGTTCGAGCCCCACATCGGGCTCTGTGCTGACAGCTCAGAGCATGGAACCTGCTTTGGATTCTGTGTGTGTCTCTCTCTGTCTCTCTCTCTGCACCTCCAGCCCCTGCTCACGCTGTGTCTCTCTTTCTCTCAAAAATAAATAAACATGAAAAAAAAATTAAAGTTGTAAGTAATAAGAAACTAAACTAGCTCCCTCCCCTAAATATCTTTCTTTTAACCCCCATTAGATATAAAATGTTTTTGCTTTAAAAATTCACTATTTTAGGGGCACCTGGATGGCTTAGTCGGTTAAGCGTCCGACTTCTGTTCAGGTCATTATCTCACGGTTCGTGGGTTTGAGCCTGGTGTCGGGCTCTGTTCTGACAGCTCAGAGCCTGGAGCCTGCTTCGGATTCTGTGTCTCCCTCTCTCTCTGCCCCTCCCCTGCTCGTGTTCTCTCTCTCTCTCTCTCAAAAAATAAACATTAAAAAAAATTTTTTTTTAATTCACTATTTTAGTTTTTATGTCTTAAAGTCCTTTATGAAACCACTGTAAAGAATCACATAGATCTTCAAGTCTAGTTATTTAAAGCTCCAATCCCCCTACCTGCCCTCAGTTTTAAGGGTAGCCATTTCCAGCTCTTAAATAATTCTTTTGGTATTTCCCACCACGTCTACCATCACATAGTCATATTGCTACTTCCTAACTTTCCAGTTTTAAGCATTTCCAATTTACTTTTCCCCGTAGAGGATGAGAACAAAGGGCTCCCTTATCACTGATACACCTGTGCATGCACCCACATGTATCCAGCTCTCCCTCTTCCAGTTGTTTGTTTGTGATTTGGGGTAGATCAAGATTCATTGTTTTTAAAACTGTAAACACCAGTCACAGCTGAACCATGTCATCATTCTGTGATTACTTTTCCTGTAGCATTTTGTTTTTCCGGGAATTAAAAATTGTCATGATTTTGATCTGCTTAATCTTGTAGGTTATTAGCATCAATGTTCCCTCAGACTGTTCTAGTTACATGTACCTTCCTTCAGTATGTTCATATTTCTATATCCTCTTGTTTTCCTTTCTTTGAGAAAGTCTTGGAGTCTTCAGATCTTTTTAAATCTGAATGGTTTTCTCACAGTCAGCTCTAGTGTGACTGAAATCATAGAGATACCTTATCCCTAATAGGACATCAGACAGTCACTGCAGATATTTTTTTCAAATATATTATTGTATAAACAAATAATAAAAATGTAACTATTTACCAGGAATGTCTCTATGGTCCTCTTTCACATGTTGTAATTAAGATACTTTTTATTCCAAAAATATAGAATGTATTCTTATATTTCATTGTTTTGCATAGAGCATAGTAGGAATTACTGGAATAATTTGTATATATATTTATATGTATATATAAATTTATATATGTGTGTGTATATATATGTATGTGTGTATATATATATGTGTGTGTGTATACACATATATATACAGAGTATTGTATTCTTCATTTGTAGGCCCTTAAAATTAGAGAGATATGTAATTGCCCACCACTTTCTGGACCAGACCCTCGATTACTGTTCAAACTCAGCATGAAGCATTTTCTTGAAGAATCGGAAAAAGAAGACCTAAATATCACTGCTAAGAAACAGAAAATGGATACTCCTACCATTCAAAATCAGAAGCAAATACCCTTAACATATATAGTTGAGAAAAGAACTGGCAGTTGAATTAAAATTTATGAGACATGGGATATATGAAGAATGCAGCAATTCTTAACATTTTTATGTTCCTTTTAAAAAAATGATGTTTGAAATACAAAAATTGTATATTCAGGGTCAAATCATGTATATTACAGGTATTACCTAACTTCTTCTACTAGGTATTTTCATGAAATATTGATGTATTTTAATCTATTTTAAAATATCTTCAATGAAGAAAATGTCACAGAATAAATTTGTATTATGTTTTACTCTGTCTCATACTTGGTTTTGATTTGGAGGCAGACCTCTAGTGGATGAGAAGTCAGAATGTGCAGTAATTCTTGTTGTAGAGAGAGTTCCACCTGAACCTAAACTGGAGCTCAAAGTCTGGGTGGTTATGGTGAACTGGGAAACTGACCATCAGTCTGAAGCACTGTTTATAGAAGTTGATTTGCACTTGGATAGGATTATGTGGAACAGGGGACCTTGGGATAGAGAACTTACTGGTCTTCTCTTATGGACTCCGAAGGGAAAAAGGACTGTCTAGGCAGAAGCTGAAGAAGCTGTTTTCATAGGAGGCAAAAGGAGTGCTCTTTGTGGTCCAAGTGACAATGAGAAACACAACAAGGAGGTAGGGTCATTTCCTTGCAGACACAGTGTGCTGCTAATGTTGTGAAGTCCTAACAAAGTTGTGTCATCTTGGCTCCTTCACGACATTACAATTTGGGAGTCTTGGGGGTTCTCAGAGAAGGCAACCACCCTGTTGTCATCGAGGGTACCACCAAAGGTGTGGGAGAAGGTGCCACCCACAAATTGACCTCCGTGGGCAGCAGACATCAGTAAAAGGTTGGAAGGAGGTGGGAGAAGAAGCTCTAGGCACAGCCCGAGCGGTACTCAGAAATTACTGTATATTCTGGAAATCTGGAAATAGGGTTCTAAAGTGTATTATTATGTGTATAAAATTATTTGTACTCCCAAACTGATGCAGTCTAGTGATGTTGAGGTTCTCTTCCTGGTAGGGACATTTTTCTAAAGACACATTACATTAAATGGTTTCTTAGAGAATTGTCGGGGAAATAAACGATCTTTTATTGACTGTCTGCTATGAGCTGGACCCGTTTATTCCAAAACCCCATGAAGTAGGTTGTAGTGGCCTCATTTTACAATGAGCAGCAGGCTTGGAGAGGTTATGTGGTACACCCAGGGACTCTCACCTAGAAAGAACAGAGCTACATCTGTCTGGCTGCAGATCAGTCTGTCTCCACAGCTCTCAGATATGTAAAACTATGCTATCAGAGGGAACAAATGCCATCCTCGGTTGTGTCTTAGCGTGCTCATATAGGGCTTCAGTATAGGTAAAAATCTCCTAATTATAAAATCAGGATCACCTACCTGCAGGATGACTTTCTAGGCACTCCTCTCACACCTTTCCATCAAGAAATGTACACTAAGAGGCAGGGGGTGAGGCAATTTAGGACAGTGGAGCCTCTCCCCGCTGCCTCTGAAAGCCCGTGACTTCGCATTTGGGATGTGTCCTGACACCTCTCCTTAGACAAGATATGTACCTAGTTATGAGGAGAATTTCAGGGGCTGCTGCTTATATTTTCCAAGGCTTACTACAGATGAGTGGGAAGGACTTTCTTGATCTGCACACAAGATAACATTTGTAAGGAGGAGGTTCAGATAAACTGTTGTAGTCATTGCAGTCCTGTCTGAGGCATTCCATAACGTGTAAAGACGTTTGGAGAATGTCACCTAGAGGTAAACAGTAAGACACGCCGTCAGATTTTCCTGTATATTTCCTGAGAAAATAGTGTCGTGGAGGCCCTAGTCGATTTTTCCTTCCATCCCGTTATCACATCTAATTGTACTGTTCGGACTTCCTAGGAAACATATATAAGTTGACATGTCGGAAGGAACAGAGAAAGTATCAGAATTCCTTTATAGTGCCTGTGAAAAAGACATTTTTTTAACCCATGGGGTCAAAATACAAAAGAAATGTTACATTTCGGTTCAGGGTTTTAGGAGAAATTAAATAGTTGGATGTAATATGTGTACATATGCTCTAAGTTCTATGTGGAAGAGACCTCTAAGCTCTGCATTTAGTTGCATACCATACTGACAGGGCTTTTCATATGCCTATAGGATTTAGGTGCCATTGGTTAGTTTCTCAGTTGTTAGGAGCATGATGCCAGTAAATACAAGGCACAAATTCAATCTAAACTCCCCTGTAATCTGGGTCATTTCCTCTAAAACTAAATTCAAAAAGAATATGTGTATTTACTGCTATGTCTCTGGTAACTAATGGTTTTTGACATAGGTATCCAATTGGTATTTTACTCATGATGTACACTTCACATCACCGGGGCAAAGGATGATGAAAAAAATAAAAAAGGAGAAACAGTTATATGTTATGAAATCTCTGCCTCTTTGTAGCCATAGGACCCTGGACAAGTCACTTCAAGTCTCTAACCCTCATTTTTCTTTTCATTTGTAAAATGGGGATAAGAAATCCTACCTTGTAGGGGTGCCTGGGTGGCTCAGTCAGTTAAGCATCCGACTTTGGCTCAGGTCATGATCCCACGGTTTGTGGGGTCAAGCCCTTTGTCAAGCTTTGTGCTGACAGCTCAGAGCCTGGAGCCTGCTTCGGATTCTGTGTCTCCCTCTCTCTGCCCCTTGCCTGCTCACACTCTGCCTCTCTCTCTCTCAGAAATAAAGGAACACTTAAAAAAAATTATATAAGAACAAAAATTGTCGTGAGGTTGACATGATGCTTAAGGAAGGTGATGTACTGAAAGCACTTAGCATAATGTGTAGAGCGCCAAACATAACACAAATAGCCACAATTTATTGAGGGCTTACTTTGTACCACGCACCATGCTAAACATTCTTCAAGCACTGATGAACTTCACTGCAGCCCTGTGTGTGATAGGTATTATTTTACCCCCCATTGTAGATCAGGATAGTGAAGTTGAGAGGGTTAATGAAACTTGCTCAATGTTATATGGTGTATTTCTTAAGATTATTTTACTTGCAAGAACAGGAAAAAAAAAACAACTCAAAATTTATTGCCTCACCTAACAAAAAAGCCCAGAAGTGCACTAGCTTTGGACATGATTTAGTCCAGAGTATTGAGATACCGTCAGAGCAGTGGCTTTTTCTCTGTGATTTTTCTCAGCTCTGGTTTCACTCTTCCCTGCTGATGTCAAGATGGCTGCGAGCAGCTGCCAAGGTTACCTTGCAACTATTGAAACAAAACCTTCAATACTAACTGCAATCTCTAAAGAGCAACCCAGAAACAGTAACCACCACAGGGGACGGGTGATCCCGACAGGCTGGAGCTGAGGATGGTTACAGTCGGCACCCTACAAACAGAGTGGCTCACATACAACCACAGCGCCTGTTCAGTAACTGGAATAAAAACCTGTTCCGTTTCTCCTCTTTCAGCAGGCAAAGAAACAAGATAATTCTTTGTAGATTTGGTTCAGAAATGATAATCTGAGCAAAAACAATGTTGCCTAAGTTTTGTTTCTGTTGATAGTAAATTTGCATTAGTGTATTTGCTTTATCATCCGTAAGATATTTTTTTTCTGTTGCTCCTATCATCAAAACCAGCCCATGTAATTGGAAGGACAAGTGGTGTTATTTACTCATAAAGAAGAAGACTAAAGCTTGGAGGACCTACATTTTTTTATCTGGAAACCAAAGCTCAAAGATACTAAGCAACTGTGTGCCCAGCACTACTCCGCTCATAGTTGCAGAACTGAGATTCAAACCCTCATCTGCTGACTCCAAAGTCTGTGCTCTCCAGCTAGTTACTGCTACTCCAGGTGGCAAATCTCAGAAAGGAAGTGGTGAAGAGTGTTCATTTCCTTCACCCCTCCCTTGGGAACCCCCCTTTCTCTTAAATGCATTCATTTTAATACTCTATGACAGGTGGTAAAAATATTTAAGTACATTCATATATGGGAGGGCTAAAATTCTTATTAATCATCTTATAATGTGTTTTTTTTGTTGTTTATTTTCAGAGAGCGAGAGAGAGAGAGTAGGGGAGAGGGACAGAAGGGAGAGAGAGAACCCAAGCAAGATCTGAACCACCAGCACAGAGCCTGACACGGGGCTCGAACTCATGAACCATGAGATCATGACCTGAGCCCAAATCAAGCGTCAGAAGCTTGACCGACTGAGCCACTCAGGTGCTCCTTTCGTTGTTTTTATTTGGACCTAGAGAGTTCCTTAATCTGTGGTGAGAAATATCTCTCACTTCATTACTGGAAGGAACCCTGTCAGTATATACCCCTTTACACCAACCCCTCACTTCTATCCGAGAACCAATAGCCTTTAGAGGTAGGCCAGTGACTCCCAGCCTTTTAGTCAAGGACCCCTTTTATATGACCCGACTGTGTGCATGGACTTTTACAGCACACAGTTCTGTCTTGAAGGAGTGGAGGGTATAGACTCGTGACTAGGGTTTCTTGCTGTGCTGGCTGTTTAGGAGTTGAGTTAGTTGGGTGTGGGGCATAAGTCACAGTGTGATCCTGCTTGCATGTCTCAGAATTTTTGTGATATCATCAAACACCAATCAGGACCTCTGATCATCATGTGATTTCTGCTATTATCAAAATTCTAGCCAAGAGAAAAATTTGTGATTTTAATTAGTCTGGGTGGCCTAATTATGTGAGAGAAAATATAAAATTTTTAGTTAGGCTCTCTGAAATATTAAGCATAGCTAAAAGATTCCCAGTGCCATCTTTGTGGACCATAAGGGGCCTGGGACCTCATCCTGGGCCACACGGGTCTGAAGTCAGATTGCCGTCTTCTTCTCTTCAGAATATAAAAGAAAGTAAAATTAACATGTATTAATTTTGACCAGTATATTTTTGTAGGTTAGGGATGATGGATGGTCTACTTAAGTGTTCTGTTGTTCTATATTTAAAGATATTTTTTAAAAGCAATTATTGTTTTTCTACACAGACAAGTTGAATTTGATTTTTTTTCTACAACTCTTCTTCTGATGTTATAGTAGCCTTGAGAGATCGAGGACAACATGACTAGTCTTATTTTGGGGGGAGCAACATGGGATTGTAACATCTGCCCTGATTACTTCCCAGGATTATTATGGGTTTTGAGTATAGTTAACATGTATATGCTTTTTACAGCATCCAAACAGCTATACCCCTGCTGATTCTTATATTCTAGCATTGTCTTAGTCTGGGCTGTAAGATTATTAGTTAAGAGAGGTCATTTCCAAAAGGATGGCCATTGCCTGATCGAGTACAACACAGAATTGAAGATGATCTATTCTTTTTTTTTTTTAATTTTTTAATGTTTATTTTTGAGAGAGAGAGAGAGTACAAGCAGGGGAGGGGCAGAGAGCGAGGGAGACACAGAATCCGAAGCAGGCTCCAGGCTCTGAGCTGTCAGCACACAGCCCGACGCGGGGCTCGAACCCATGAACTGTGAGATCATGACCTGAGCCACCCAGGCACCCCGAGAGGTGCCTCTTGAATCAGTATGAGAATAGAATAGTAGAAAAAAAAAAATAGAATAGTGACTAGCATCGCCTTTCAGCGTTGTCTGGGCAAGCTCCTCACAGTGTGAGTCTCCCAGTTCTGTCCAGCAGGCTAACGTTCTGGTTAGGCTTTCCCTTAAGAGCCCACGCGCTGCAGTCCAAGCTGGATTTGATGCCAGCTCATTCTGCATAGGTGAGTGTCCTCTGTAAAAGCTCGATTTTCTTCCCCTGGAAAATGGACATAGGAACGGTTAGGGCTTCGTGATGGGTATGAGGCCCAAATATATGCCCAGGGCTCAGGATGCCAGCATGGAGGAGGTATGTGCATCAAGAGTGTGTGACAGCAGTTCGTGGGTTCAAGCCCCACTTTGGGCTCTGTGCTGACGGTGTGGAGCCTGCTTGCAATTCTCTCTCCCCCCTCTCTCTACTCCTTCCCTGCTCTCTCTTTCTCTCAACACCCCCCCCCCCAAAACCAAAAAACAACACCGAACAAAAAAGAATGCATGTCAGGACCACCTGTGAGGCCACCCCTCTGTCCCCTGGTCCCCTTGGCCCACCGAACTCACCTGCAGCCAGGGTGGAGAGTTTCCAGACCTGTTCTCACCCTGCTGCCTCCTTTTCTGCCTAACGGTTTTTCTGGCACCACATGAACCACATGATTTCACTGATCCACAAGCAGGGGCACCTCAGAAGGGCACCCCTGGTGTCCCATATCCAGGGGATCAATGTCCATGAGTAAATTAACATAGGGCTTGTTCCACAGTTTGTCAGCAGGTCCCCTGTGGGACTGGGTCCCCACTGCCCAGAGCTTTAACCCCCTCATTAATGCGTACTCTATAAGCTTCCCTCCCTTCCCTCTCTCTTCATCCACTTCTTCACATGTGCTTCCCTGAGATCACTGCCAAATAAATGACCTGGTGCCCACCTACCCTACCATAGTACCTGCCTCAGGGCCTGCTGTGAGGGGAAACCAAACTGTGAAGTCCACTGTCAAACTTGTCATTATTGAATCTCCACAACAACCCCCCGTAACAGATGAAGACACTCACATTCCGAGGGGTGAAGTAACTGGCCCAGGATTACACCGCAAATAGTTCTAAGAATCCTTAACTGAGGATTGTTTGGAGGAAGTCGTAGGTCAACTCTCAGACATAAATGGGCCTCGTAAATGGTAGCACTGGGTGTGAGTTGCTTATTGTCCCTTCAGAGTGCTACCTCTTCTAATGATGGTGACACGGAGAGCGATCCTCAGATGCCCAGAATAGCCATAAAACATGCCCAAGTTACAATAGCTAATCATCCCTCCTTCAGGCCACACAGTCAATTCCCACAGCAACCTCTCAGTTTGAACCTATTATCTGTGATTCATGGGCTTCGAATCTGGAGTGACCCTAATAGCCACCCAAGCAATGGGAGTTTTGACTTGGAAATCATAGTCCAGGCATAAAGGGGTATTTACACGCAAGTGACAGCTCGTCTGGGAGCAGGAGAAGTTTATTTAACAGCCAGAACAGATTGCAGAGTTACTGCTCAATGGCTGGGTCCAGAACACGGAAATCTGTCAGGAGTCCAAATGGGAAGGAAACACAGCTTGGGAGGACAAGCCCGTCTTGGGGAGGCCTGCTCACCAGCACTCAAACTTAATCTGCAGAGGACATTCAGGTCGGACTCTTCAGGAGACGTGGTCATCAGGGCTCAGCAAGATGAAGGTTCTGACAGTAAGATCAGTAGCTACAGCAATAATAAGAGTACCATTCACTACTGAGACCTCTGACAAATCAGGACCCACAAGCCCTTGACATATTTGATTCCTGCAACTATTCTTTGAGGGGGATGTAACTGTCCCATTGTCCATATGAATGAAGAAATCAGAGCCCAGGGAGCCTCAGTGACCTGATGCAGACATCACGGTTTGGACTATGTAGGCCTTCCAAGCTTTTGGGCCCCAGATTCGTGCCACCTGGAGGTGTTAGGTGTCTTCTATTTCTGCTTTGCAAGTACTGTGTTAAGACATGATGCTTGCTGCTGCTGTGGCCTTCTAATGAACCTGAGAATCATGAAGATACGAACCAAGAACTCTAATATCACCCTGTCATTGAGCCAACACTGGCATTGCTTCCCTTGAAACTTTTTTGTGAAGTGAGATTATTAAATGTCTTTATTGTTTATGCTGCTATTAATTGAGTATTGTCTTCCTTGCACCCAAAAGAATTCCTGCTGATAAAATATTCTATTTTCCATTTTATGAGCTAAAGAATACATTTTATGGGTTAAATAACAGTGTCACAGAGCTAGTAAGTGAAACAGCTGTGCTTTAAGCCAGGTCTGCCTGAGCCTAAGCTTTTCACTGCTACTATTCTGCCTGGAGCCAAGTCCGAGGCCCAGGTAATTACATTCCAGGACAATATGTTGGCCCCGTCAAATAAGAACTCTCCACTGGGTAGGTATCTCTCTGTCACTGGAAATGTTCAAGTGAAGATGACTAAGGGTTGTTGGGGAAGAGGGTAAGGATCTGAGCAGACAAAGTGAGGAAGATGAACGCCAAGTAAGAGGCAGGTGCTCCATAAATGTATTCTGGAACAGAACCAAAGGGACCCAAAGACCAGGTGAAAAAGAAGTTGCAGCCTTGGCTGACCAGCTTTTCAATCTCGGAAAGTGTCTCAGGCATTTTTTCAAGGAATGCTCAAGGAATAAGCATGGTGATTCGGCTCCTGGATTACTGAGGCCCACGGTGTGGTGACCGATAAAGCTCAGGTCTGGGTCTATATCAGAGTCCTAACTCTGACATTTCTTAGCTGTGAACCTCATCTTCCTCCTTTGTCCAATGGGAAAAATGGACTTGGTGTACCTCACAGGGCCACTGTGAGGATTAAAGGAGATTATTGTACACTTCCACAAACATTTTCTGAGGACCTACTTTGTGCCTAGCCTTCTGTTGAATCTTGATGTCTGTGTAAGCTGTGAAGAACTTTCCAAATTTAAAATATTAAGTAGTAGTCTTTATTGTTAAAAATTATACAACTTCTGTCTCCTTCCTACCCCAGCAAGGGAGCAAAAAAGGATCTCATTCATCTGTTTTGAAATAAATTGAGCTCTCATCCAAGAAAATAGAAGAAATGGCTCCAACAGACAGAGTTTCCAGTGAGACAAATCCCCCAATGGCCTCTCTCTGCCACCGCTCAATAATGGTGTTTGCTATAAATCAGAGAGCTTCTTTATCAAGTGCCTGGGAAACGCTTGGGACCGATTTAGCCCTAGAGTGAGATTAATCACAAATGCTGCTTTAGAAAGAGTGATGGGTATGACTAAGAAGGTCCAGTGGACATCATTTTGATTCACCTTGATTGCCATAGATAGCTGGAGTTTGCAGAACTAGGGCTCTAAGTTTTTAAATGTTTCTCAGTTTGGGAAAAAATACCTGCATCCAAAAATAGATGTCTATATCCCTAACAATAACCTAGTGGAACAGAGGAACAAACTCATGGTTTTCAAAACACCGACTATGTGTATCAAACATTGTGCTTATACCATCTCTTTTAGTCTCCATAACAATTCTGTGAGATGGGTCTGGTTATCCTCACTCTAAGGATGAGAAAAGTGAGACCTATCACTGTGAAATGACTTGTATAAATGATCATGTGGTAGAGAGGAGAAGAAAATGCAGTTCTGGTTGACTCTAGAACCATAACACAGAGCCTCTTGGAGACTTGACTGTAGATCCCTCACAGCTGAGCTCCATAGAGTCACCAAGAAATGAATGGAAGTGGCGTACCAAGACTGCTGGCTCCAATAGCAATGCTTGAAAGAGTACGTTAGGACCCATCTTTAATAACACTTTCTATGATGGCCTTCTCAACCATCTCACTTTGTTTTCAAAAGTAGAGGACGAGTGAATGAATGAAAGTCTGCCAGGCACGGTAATAATCTACCTCCTCTTTGCCCATGACTACATACTCTGATCACAGTATGATGGTCATGGAGGGTTTGGCACCACTCAGACCACCTTCTTCAAGAGAACCTACTGTGGGGAACATGGGTGACCAATCCTCCACATCTCCAGATCCACTGTGATGCTTAACTCAGACTGCCCTCAGCCTGCGACTGAGCACAGCAGGAATACCAGGATTGGGTTGGGCCATTCCTGCCTCACATGAGGGTCTTATAATGGATCTTTTTTGCTTAGGGACTTCCTGTTGGCCTTACTGAGACTCTTAGAACTGTACTACAGTCAGAAGCTCTTCTGACTCTTTCACTATTTGCAGATGACATAATATTCTAAGTAGAAAACCCAAAAGACCCCACCAAATAATGGCTAAAACTAATACATGAATTTTAGTAAAGTCACAGGATACAAAATCAACTTGCAGAAGTCTATTGCATTTCTATACACCAATAATGAAGCAACAGAAAAAGAAATCATGGAATTGATCCCATTTGCAATTGCACCAAAACCAGTAAGAAACCTAGGAATAAAGAGGTAAAAGATGGATACTCTGAAAACTATAGAACACTTATGAAAGAAATTGAAGATGACACAAAGAAATGGAAAAGTATTCCATGCTCATGGATTGGAAGAACAAACATTGTTGAAATGTCTTTACTACTCAAAGCAATATACATATTTAGTGCAATCCCTATCAAAATACCACTAGCATTTTTCACAGAGCTGGAGCAAATAATCATAAAAATTTTATGGGACCAGAAGGGATCCCACATAGCCAAAGCAATCCTGAAGAAGAAAAAAACTGGAGGCATCATGATTCCAGATTTCAAACTATATTACAAAGCTGTAGTCATCACGACAGTGTGATACTGGCACAAAGACAGACACATAGATCAGTGGAACAGAATAGAAAACCCAGAAATGGACCCACGACTATATGGTCAACTAATCTTCGACAAAACAGAAAAGAATATCCAATGGAAAAAAGACAGTCTCTTAAACTAATGGTGTTGGGAAAACTAGACAGTGACATGCAGAAGAATGAAACTGGACCACTTTCTTACACCATACACAAAAATAAATTCAAAATGGATGAAACACCTAAATGTAAGACAGGAAACATCAAAATCCTAGAGGAGAATACAGGCAGCAACTTCTTTGACCTTGGCCACAGCAACTTCTTACTAGACATGTCACTGAAGGCAAGGGAAACAAAAGCAAACATGAACTATTGATACTTCATCAAGATAAAAATCTTCTGCACAACAAAGGAAACAGTCAACAAAACTAAAATGTAGCCTAAAGAATGAGAAAATATATTTCAAACAACATATCTGATAAAGGGTTTGTATCCAAAATCTATAAATAACTTATCAAACTCAACACCCAAAAAACAAATAACCCAATCAAGAAATGGGCAAAAGACATGAATAGACACTTTTCCAAAGAAGACATCCAGATGGCTAACAGGCACATGAAAAGATGCTCAACATGACTCATCGTCAGGGAAATACAAATCAAAACCACAATGAGATACCACCTCACACCTGTCAGAATGGCTAAAATTAACAATACAAGCAACAACAGTTATTGGCAAGGATGCAGAGAAAGGGGAACACTCTTGCATTGGTGGTGGGAATGAAAAATGGTGCAGCCACTCTGGAGAACAGTATGGAAGTTCCTCAGGAAACTAATAATAGAACTACCCTACAATCCAGCAATTGCAGTGTTAGGTATTTACCCAAAGGATACAAAAATACAGATTTGAAGGGGTACATGCACTCTATTGTTTATAGCAGCATTATCAACAATAGTGAAACTATGGAGGGAGCCCAAATGTCCACTGACTGATGAATGGATAAAAAACATGTGATACACACACACACACACACACACACACACACACACACACACACACAATGGAATATTACTCGGTGATCAAAAAGAATGAAATCTTGCCATTTGCAATGATGTGGATGGAGCTAGAATGTATTATGCTAAGCAAAACAAGTCAATCAGAGAAAGAAAAACACCATATGATTTCGCTCATATCTGGAATTTAAGAAGCAAAACGCATGAACATATGGGAAAGGGTAGTAAGAGAAGAGAGAAATAAACCACAAAAGACTCTTAATGATAGAGAACAAAGTACGGGTTGACAGAGGGAGGAGGGTGAGAGATGGGCTAGATGGGTGATGGCTATTAAGGAGGGCACTTGTGATGAGCCCTGGACTTTGTACGTATGTGATGAACCCCTGAATTCTCCTGAAACCAATACTGCACTGTATGTTAACTAAAATTTAAATTAAAGAAATTCTTCTGATTCAATCCTCTTTCTCCCCACTCCCCTTGCACATGTGTGAGACCTGTATCATGGTCTGCAGACTCTCCCTGCCTATTCCTGCCCACCACACCCCTTATCATTCACAAGTTTCTCCAATAACTCTCTTGCACATCTAATCCTATCTTGGTGTCTGCTTCTTGGAGAACTCTGAGGGACAGACTTAGTGATTCTATTTTCCAAACCCAGTGTCTACTGCCAAGAAAGCAGATCAATATGGTGATATTGTCATGGAATGGAATATGATAAAGCAGTGACAAATGGATGAATTAGAGATACAGGTATCAACATGGAGACATCTCAAAATATAATGTTGAGCAAAAGCAAAAAAGGTGCAGAGTGATACATACAGTATGTACTGTTTATATAAAGTTTTCAAATGTATAAAATAAATGGCCCCTAAGGGCAACCTCATTTGAAAAAAGGCAAAAGTGTGGAAATGAATACCTGGAGGGCAAAAAAAGGGGGGGGGATGCATCATTTGTACATGCATACATATGTAATAAAAGTATAAAAACATACCAGGAAATGATAAGCACCAAATTCAGAAGAGAGGTTACCACTGGGGATAGAAAGGAAGGAGAATGCAGTCAGGTTTTTTTTTTTTTTTTTTTTAAAGACAAAGCATTTTTTTTTTTTAATTTTTTTTTCAACGTTTTTTATTTATTTTTGGGACAGAGAGAGACAGAGCATGAACAGGGGAGGGGCAGAGAGAGAGGGAGACACAGAATCGAAAACAGGCTCCAGGCTCCGAGCCATCAGCCCAGAGCCTGATGCGGGGCTTGAACTCACAGACCACGAGATCGTGACCTGGCTGAAGTCGGACGCTTAACCGACTGCGCCACCCAGGCGCCCCAGTCAGGTTTTTATTTTAAGCTGGATAGTTGGTACATGGTTGTGCATTGTACTTATGCTTTTTATATGCCTGAAGTATTCCATTAAAAATATATATTAAACCATACCCAACAAATTGCCTCTTTTGAAAAAAAATATTAAATTGATTTGGAATTGGGTTCAGTGGAAAATCTTGGATCTGTTTTGTCACATGCCAGCAGCTGGGCCTTAGTCTATTGTGGCTATTCCTGCCCTGAGTAGCAATTACTTACTTTGGTCCTTGTTTTTACTCTCTCCCTCTCCCAGACCCTTACTGGACCATGAGCTCTAAGAAAGACAACTCTCAACAATTTGTTTCTGAATCCCCAGTGGCTATGACAGTAGCAGGAGAGCAATATGTGTATATTATGACTTTAATAACCAGAAGATGATTGGGGCGCCTCGGTGGCTCAGTCAGTTGAGCCTCCGACTTCGGCTCAGGTCATGATCTCATGGTCTGTGAATTCGAGCCCCATGTTGGGCTCTGTGCCAACAGCTCGGAGCCTGGAGCCTGCTTCGGATTCTGTGTCTCCCTCTCTCTCTGACCCTCCCCCTTCATGGTCTGTCTGTCTCTGTCTCAAAAATTAATGAACATTAAAAAAATAAAAAAATAATCAGAAGATGAGAAACTGGGGATTGTGAAGACAGAAGGCAGGTAGAGCAGAAGGCAGAGCATAAATAACTAATTTTTTCAACATAGGTAGGAAGGCTTCTGCCTTTGGGCACCACTGCATGTGGGAGTCAGGTCTGTAGTGAGGTATGCGAGGGGCCAGGTTGGAGGGTCTGACGTATTTGAGTTCCTACTACTGTACTCCAGCCAACTTATTAAGGGCTTCATGTGTTTCATTTCCAGTCTTCCCCCACTTGGAGAGTTGGGCATTTATCACCCCACTTGGAGAGCTGGGCATTATCACCCTTTTTTACAGATAAAGAAACTGAGGCTCAGCAAAGTCAAGAACTGCCAGAACCATCCAACTGCTAACTAGCAGAGCCAGGCTCACCCAGAAGTCTTTGTGGTCTCAATTGTCCACCACGGGGCTCTGTATCCAGGTAACGTGTCCTCTCCTGGACAACGGTGAGCCTTGCTCATCCCACTGTTCAGCTCCTTCCTCTTCCGGGGAGCCTGCCTGACCAAGCCCACATCTACCACATTTGCTTCATACTTTATAGTTTATTGGGTGACTTTATATACATTACTTCCTGTAATTCTCACAATTTAGTGATGGTGGTGTTATTATCTCATCTTATAGATGAGAAATAAAACTTAAGAGAGGTTAAATAACTTTCCCAAGACCACACAGCTAGTAAAAGGCAGAGTTCAGACTTGAACACAAATCTAGAAAGTAGAATTCCTATGCTTGCTTTCTGTTGCTTATATTTCTCTCTGCATTGCATGTTTCATTCTTTCATTTAGAATATAAGAACCTCAAGCACAGGGGGCCATGATCCCACTTCATTGTAGTCCCTCCCAAACACCTCATGTACACATTAGGTGCTTTCTAAATGCAGTCTGAGTAAAAGCCAGTGTGCTTAAGATGCAATTCTATATGTCAAACTCTGGAAAAGCCCTGTGCAAATACAGACTCCGTGTGTGTAAGACAGCACTCAAAACTGATGCCTTCTCTGCATACACATGGTACAGCGGGTGTGACACCTTTAAGGAAACAGCTCTGTTTGAAAAAACGAAAACCAGCTCTCCTGTCTGTGCCTGCTGGCGGCTGTGGATCTCTTCGCCAGATGCTCTGCTTCCCTATTTCTGCACTGTGTTCTTCCCTGTTCTCTCCTCCCCACAGTCCAGGTTCTGCATCTCCTCCCACTTAGTATCCCCACTTCCTTGACCCCTCCAGCTGTGACCTCAGCTTCTCTCTTCTAAAATTGCCTCTTCCTAGCTTTGGGGCATTCACCCAGTGTCTCTCAGAGCCAGCTCCACAGACATCTTATGGGCAGCCCCACCGTCTGCCCCGTCTCAGATTCCTAGGGACTACTGAGACACATGGCAAGTGCATGTACAGACTCATCTGTATCTGTGAAGCCAGGGACTTGCACAGATGGATCCACCTGGCCGCACAGATGCATGTCTGCTGGGCCAAGAGCAAAGACAGAGACATGCATTTTTGCCTTTTGGGGCAAAGGGCACAGGTGCAATCCCACTCATGTTTTGTATACAACAAGGCATGCCCAGATGCACAGGTCCATGTACACACAGACTCACGTGACTGTATGCATTTGAGACTGAGTCTGTGGTGCACAAACCTCTCAGAATGTGGCTACCGATGTATGCATACACAGTGCTATGTGCACTTACGTGGAACACACATGCACGGAAGGGCAAGGAAGGCAGACTTAGCCTCCTCCTTCCCAAGGAAGATTCCATCACAGCATGGAAGACACAGGTTCACACCTTCTCCTTGGGGCCAGCTCTGCCTTTGTCAGGTTGTCTGGCCCTAGGAACAGAGCTGGAACTTTTGGCCTGGGAGTCCCCAGGTGCCCACACACTGGCCTGTCACCTCTGCATTCAGCCACTCCTCTCACCAGGCACTCTCGGCTCTCAGCAGGGAAGGCGCTAAGGCTTGAGGTAATTAAATCTCTCTGCGCTTCAGCAACATTGATCTATACAGGGACACACTCTGACTCCAAAAGAAACAAAGCTTTTAATTTCCCAGCTGGAATATGCTGTTCTTAGACTTGTTTCATGTGTGAGTCATAAGAGTAAAAATTACAGCACATACTCTCACCTTTGGAGCCTGCCGTAGCTTGTAAGGCACTTTTGTACCATTTCACTTGCATCTCACAATAAGCCTATGGGAAAGATAGTATATGAATCGGTCCATTTTATAGATGAGGACAGTGAGGCTAAAACAGCAACAATAGCCGTCACTGGCTTCCTACTATCTGTCAGGCCCTGTTCTAAGTACTTTGCATGTTTTAACTTTTAAAAATTCTTACAACTACGAGGTAGGTCTGTGTTCATCCCTATTTTACAGACGAGGAAACTGAAATACAATAAGGTCACATAAACAGCCTGAGGTCACATACTTGGTAAGCAGTCTGGCTTCATCGAATGCTATATGCAGTTAAAGGGACTTGGCACAGGGTATTTGTCTTTTGCATAAAAATCTAAAGCAATGACTCACCATGCTCTGACCACCAATGACCATATATATGATTTTCATATATCACTGACTCCACCCTTAAAAGATTTTACTTATTACTAACGCTGTATTCATTAAGAAATAGCCTGTCTTGCACAGAGCCTGCTTGGGATTCCCTCTCATCCTCTCTCTCTGCCCCTTCCCCACTCACACTGTCTCTGTGTCTCTCAAAACAAATACATAAACTTAAAGAAATAGCCTGTCTTATAGCCATTACTATGAGACTTTTGAAGTTTTGAAAATAGCTTGGGGAACACCGAACCTCCAAAATATTGCTACTGATTGAGATGCGTGGTGATCAAAGGGATCCAGGCTGGAGACATTTGAGATATGGAAGAGAATTTAGTTAAAGTACTTCCTAAGACTGACCTGGGTTCAAATCCTGGCTCTGTCATTTACCCCTTTTAATTTTTTTTTTTTAACGTTTATTTATTTTTGAGACAGAGAGAGACACAGCATGAACAGGGTAGGGGCAGAGAGAGAGGGAGACACAGAATCAGAAGCAGGCTCCAGGCTCCGAGCCATCAGCCCAGAGCCCGACGCAGGGCTCGAACTCGCGGACCACGAGATCGTGACCTGAGCTGAAGTCGGACACTTAACTGACTGAGCCACCCAGGCGCCCCCATTTACCCCTTTTTTAAAAGGTGTCGTTGGGCAAGTAACATACCTGTCTGAGTCTTGGTTCAGTTTCCTGCCGTGAGAGATGGAAACAATAGCACCCATAACTGTAGCATCAAGGGCACAGTGGAGTAATCATGGATGCCCCACAACACATCTGAGGGAGGAAAGAAATATTTGTAATCGTCAGAAACAAGATACAGCCAGCAGAAGTGTATGAAATCAGTTACGTGAATTGTGAACTATATGTCAAAGTTCTATTTGTCCTGAGACAGGGTGGAAATCAGCACATTTCTCATCAAGATAGAAAATAAGAACAGAGAAAAAACAGGAGCTCTTTGGAATAACTCAGCTGCAGAAAGACTTTATTCTCATCATGGGCATTCTGTTGGGACATCCACAGGACCACCATTGTTCATCTCAATGCTTGCTTGCCTCTGTGTCCCTTGATGTGCACCTTCTGACTCTTTTAGCTATTTAGTTAATGAGAGTTGGTTGTGGTTTTGTCCTTAGTTATTGTGCTTATGTGAAAACAACTTTAGAACACATCTGCCTTTCTCCTTGCCAATCCCTGAGTGTCTCTGGCTTTCTAAAGCCTTCGTCTCTGATGTGTCTCCATCCTTGCTCTCTCCTTTCTCACCGATCTTGCATTTTCTTACTTAGAATTGTTTCAAGAGAATCAGTGCAAGTCTCAACCACATTAGGAAAAACAGCTGGTTTCCAGATAAATCCTTGTGGATCCTGAGCCTCTACTGACCTTGGAAATTTTGAGCATCCAATACCAATGTATGCGTATTTCTTTGTTTACAATTGTATGGTTTCTTCTCTACTAGTATTTTATGCATAAAACATACACAAATAGCGATTTTTAAGATGGGGATTTTTAAAAAGTGTGAGATAAAAATAAACAGTAATTTTAAAATAATTTATTAATGAGACAAAAATGCTTGCTCTCACTAAAATAGTATGTTTTTGAAAATCTTGGTTTCTGAGCTAGTTATTCAAAGATCTAGTCTGACATTCAATTTATACCGGAGATTGAATTTAATAATTGTCTTAGCTGTAAGAGACTACCGACAACTGCTTTCATCACAGAAAATGTCAGCAAATTGCAAACTCTTGACTTTTTGAAAAATAATTGTATATCTCATCCTTATTTTATACAACTTTTTAAAGTATTTAGCTCTGGGATAACTAGTGAACTTCTATGTGGTATAGAAGATTTTCATTATCTTCACCCAACTCTAGTATTTCAGATAATATAATCTGTAAATCCACTTAACTGTACATATGCCAGCTAAAATAAATCATGAAATATTGAAAACCAAAAATTGAATGAGGATTTCAGAGGTAGCCCTTCTACATTTTAAGACACTTACAGTTTCCTTAAGATCCCTCACAAAGAGTAGGTAACAAAGAGAACATCAGAGCATCAGTGTCCATCTGTATATTACACATTAGTAAACCTTAATATTTACTTACTTTAAATTTGAATATATAAATATTTTCCCCTAAAGCTTCCATGAATCATTCTGCATGCCGTCTGGGTAGGTCAACCTCATTTTGGAGATCACTTGGCTAGACAACAATGAGATTCAGGACTATGGACAGCTGATAGGATCATTGTGAGAAATAAATAAATGGCATAGTAAACGTTCAATGAATATTAATTCCTTCCTTCCCTTTCTCTGTTACTCAACCTGAGGCTAAATAAAAGAAAGAAGATGTATTCAGGGAAGATATTCTGGCCAGAAATTAAACAATGCAACTTTGGAAGTATTTCTGAGTAGGTCTTTCTGGTGCTTCCCTCCCCTTAGGAGGAAGGCTTTATGCACAATAAGTTCATACTCTTTGATAACACAGATGATGTGCCCTTTCTATCCTGCCCCACATATATACATATATACTGTTGATATTTCTCACTGGTGCCAGTTTCTTCATCTGATAAGGTCAGGCCTTTTGGTACCCTCCTAGATCTGACTGAAGCTCCTGGATGGTAACATGGTGTTTATATGTGTAGACTTTATGCCTTTAACTCTGGTTGATCCATCCATGCATTCTGCCTGAAGGGAGCTCAGGACACTCAGTCCAGTTCATACTTGTGGTAGTTTTAATATATGTCCACAAATTCATTGATACTTCTCTTTTTAAAATGTGGAGTTTAGTTCATCTCTTGGTCCAGTGAGGGCTGGATCTAGTGACTTGATTTAATACAATAGAATATGGCAGGAGTTATGGTATGTCATTTGTAAGATTGGATTATAAAAAAACTGTGATCCTCTCTCATTTGCTATCTCTCCCCTTTGGGTAATTTCCATGGGGAAAGTTAGCCTCCATGCCTTAAGAACCCTCAGAAAGCCTATGTACAGGACCGAGTGATGAATACCCAACATGACCAACCAACAGCCAGAGAGAAACCAAAGCCTCCTGCCAACAGTCTTGTAACTAAGTCCTCCTGCCCCAGTCAAACCTTTAGCTAACACAGCCCTGCCAATATCTTCATCTGATATTGGCTCTTACAGCAGCCTTGTAAGAGATTCTGAGCCAGAGCCACCCAGCTAAACTGCTTCCAGATTCATGACCCTCAGAAACAAGGAGATAATAATATTTGTTGTTTTAAGGCACTAAGTTTTGGGGTAATTTGTTATGCAGAAAAAGTTAATAATAAAACGTCCAAAATCCTGGGCCCACTTTCCTTGTTCCTCACTGATTTTATTTATTTATTTATTTTTTAATGTTTATTTATTTTTTGAGAGAGAGAGACAGAGCATGAGCAGGGGAGGGGCAGAGAGAGAGGGAGACACAGAATCCGAAGCAGGCTCCAGGCTCTGAGCTGTCAGCACAGAGCCCGACGTGGGGCTTGAACCCATGAACTGTGAGATCATGACCCGAGCCGAAGTTGGATGCTTAACTGACTGAGCCACCCAGGCGCCCCTTATCCTCACTGATTTTAATGTTTGCTTTCTTGAGTTTTCGAAAACAAGTGAGTTCTGAGTTTATTTTGTGTTTTTCATCCTAAACCACTATTGTTTGCTCTCTTATTTAGAGCTCAGTTTCTCCATCCAAAACGACAACAATGGCTACTGAATATTGAGCATTCATCCCATTCTAAGGATGTGCACACCTGCATTATCCTGCCACCAATCTACCAGAATATGAAGTGGCTATATCATTATCCCCATGTGATGAATAAACCCAAGGCTCAGAGAGATTAAAAAAACTGGCCCACGTTAGTATTTAAACATTAATAGGTCACACTGTAAGCCATATACTTTAAATTACTTTGCCTTTCTGGGGCACCTGGGTGGCTCAGTCAGTTAAGCATCCGACTTCAGCTCAGGTCATGATCTCATGGTTTGTGAGTTCAGCTGTGCTGACAGCTCAGAGCCTGGAGCCTGCTTTGGATTCTGTGTCTCCCTCTCTCTCTTCCCCTCCCCTGATCATGCTCTGTCTCTCTTTTTATCAAAAATAAATAAACATGAAAAAAAAAATTTTTTAATTACTTTACGTTTCTACCTGGAACTTTGATCCTGGTTCCTTTCACTTACTTGTAGGTTTTAGAATAGGACAGTGCCTGGCTCCACAACTGACCAGGTGATCACTGTTTCCTCCTTTCTAAAATGAAGGAAGGGGCTCCTAAGTGGCTCAGTCAGTTGAGTGTCTGACATGTGATTTAGGCTCGGGCCGTGATCTCATGGTTGTGGGATCAAGCCCCATGTTGGGCTCTGCATTGACAGTGTGGAGCCTGCTTGGGATTCTTTTTCTTTCTCTCTCATTCTGACACACACTCTCTCTCTCTCAAAATAAATAAAGATAAACACTACAGTATAAGTATATTCCATATATTGCTTGGAATATATTTAGACTAAAAAAATTATAAAAAAACGGAAACAACATCACCTCAGAAAGTTCTATGAGGATTAGATGCAAGAATATAGACATAGTGTCCACATGTCCCGCTAAACCAGTGCCGTCCAATAGAACTTTCTGTGATAATGGAAGTGTTTCTTGTCTATCCGTTTTGCTTGCTGCTAGCCACAGGTATCTACTGAGCACTTGAAATATGGCTAGTAGAAAAGAGGAAACAAATTTTTCATTGTAGTTAATTTAGTCAGTTTAAATTTAAGTAGCCACCTATGGCTAGTGGCCACCATACTGGACTGCACAGGACCAAATGTAAGCTATAGGAAGGCAGGGACCATGCCTCTTTGCCTCACTGTAGCATATTCAGCCCGTATCACGGTACCTGACACAAAAAAGGCACCTGTAGTTAATTGGTGAATTAAAGAATGGATGTACAAATGAGTGATTAGTCCACTGTGGGCATTCGATAAATGGTGTCTACCAGCTGGGCAGAACATCGATGTTTAGCAGACCCCTCCTGCCCGTGTGCTTCTCGCCTTCTCTCCCCTCATCAACAGCAGCCAATTATGCTCTCCTGCAGAAATGTCACTGGAGCCAGGAATTGGACAGAGACCAGATTTCAGGTGACCAGGGGGACAGAGGGAGAGAAGCCCCCTACATCTCTAATGGGCCACAGAGGACAGGAAGCCCTCTCCTCATCCCTCCAAGGCTGACTAGAAAGTTTGCCTGTAACAGAGATGGTTAAATTAATGATGAGGCTCAGTGACAGGGAGGCCAGAGCAACCCCCTAAATGTCACCTTCGTTATTTTTCAAGCCAACACGATGAACTGCCTTCCTAGTCAGCTTCCATGTTGTTACTGTTCTGCCTCAGGGTGGAGGGATTTTTTCCCCTAATCCCTACAACATGAGCTGTGTAAGTTCAGCAAGGGCAGGAGACAAGATGGCACAGGCCGCTTAATAAGGGGTTTGGCTGTCACTGAGCAGGAGCTGTTGTGCAGACATGAAAAGGTGGTGGGGTGAGAGTGGCCTGCTGGGGCTCCCTTCCTGGTTACCTCGCTGTAATGCAGCATCTGTCTTTCCAGTCCTGGGAACAAGAAAGCGCCGTCTGACACTCTGACCCAGTACTGGTTTTTTTTTTTTTTTCTTCCTTGCTGCTTCTTCTCTAGATCAATATTCTAGTCTACAACAGAATGAGGCATGGCTGGGAGCAGTGAGTTCTGGGCTGAGGGTCCAGAGATACAGGTGGTCTGGATTCTAACACTACTGGTGTGGCTGACCTTTGGAAATTCACTTTCCACCTCCAAACCTCAATCATCTACTTTGCAAAACGAGAGGGGATTGCATGTGGCAATCCCGAAAACCTCTTTCAGCACCAAGCTTGCATAGTGGCTAAAAGTATGGACTTTGAAGTTACATAAGCTACAGTTTGAGCCCGGGCTCTGCTCCTTCTTAGCTGTTACTTAGCCTCTCTGAGACAATAATAATAGAGGCTCATAGGGATGCTGTAAAGATTCCATGAGGTAATGAATTACAGGGGTCTCAACCCTGGCTGCACATTAGAATCACCTGGAGTGCTTTAAAAATATAGCAGTGCTGGGGTGCCTGGGTGGCTCAGTCGGTTAAGCGGCCGACTTCGGCTCAGGTCATGATCTCGCGGTCTGTGAGTTCGAGCCCCGCGTCGGGCTCTGTGCTGACAGCTCAGAGCCTGGAGCCTGTTTCGGATTCTGTGTCTCCCTCTCTCTGACCCTCCCCTGTTCATGCTCTGTCTCTCTCTGTCTCAAAAATAAGTAAACGTTAAAAAAAAAATTAAAAAAAAATACAGCAGTGCTTACAGCCTCCCCCCCCCCCCCCCCCCCCGCCCCCCAGAGATACTGACTTGATTGTCGTGAGGCCGGAGTGCTGGGATTTAACACATAAGCTTCTCAGGTGCTTCTGAATCATACAGTCTAACGGGGGGTTTCATACATAGCAGGAACTTCGTATTTGGTGATTCAGTGGATATTTTTAAGATCACTTGCGTCACCATCTTTCTCCAAAACTGGATGCCTGACCCTAAATTACACATGCCAAAAACCAGCCCTAGGCTTGTGAAATACAAATCCCCACTGATTCCTCCTTCTCCCATCCTCCCTCCCTCTTACCTAGTCCTCAGACTCCTCCATTCGCACTGCCTGCACCGCTCTGGGCCATCATTAGTGCACTTCTGGATTCTTTACTAGCCCGTTAAATTATTTCCCACTCCCAACATTCATTCTCAGATGCATCAGGTAAATGATATGATTATGAGCATAGACTCTGGAGCCACCCTGGGTGCTAATCCCAACTGAGATATTTACTAGCTGTGTGGCCTTGGATGATTTTTTTTTTTTTTTTAACCTCTCTGGGCTCAGTTCCCTTGTCTGATTACTGGGGACCCAAAGATCCCAGTCTTTGTTTGAAATCAGTTTTTCTCCTCTGTGTGACCCTTTTACAGTGTTACCCTGCATTAGGAGAAGGAAAGGAAACTGAGCAATAGAAATATTAAACAATAGTGGAATGTTTTCCACACCTATATCATTTCATCGCCCCAGATGCCCATGGGTAGACATGCACATTTCACGGACAACAAATGCAAGGCACAGAAAAGTTAATGAACCTGCCCAAAGTCATGTAGTGAGTAGAGCCAGTGCCAGGGTCCTGCCCAAGACTGTCTAACTCCAGAATCCATGCTGTGGGCTTCTGATGTAAGAAGAAGGGCCATCCCTTTGGGGACATTTCTTTGCTTTGACTGACCTCACAACTCTGGGAGGGTTGCCTGTGGCATGGAGCAGGGAGGAAGGACACCCTCACCCTCACCTGCTTGTTTAACCACAGTTTCTGAATCAACTCTCTATTGGATGACAGTTATCAAATTAGGGGATATATCGGTCTTTTTTTTTTTTTTTTTTTGAGGAAGGACAGTTAGGAGGCAATAGACTGCTTCAGTAACCAGCCTGAGATTTCCCAGCAAACTCATGAAGAATTAAATACAATAGCATTCATTCCTTCTTTTGCGTATCACTTTTGAATATTACTTTGTAGTGATAGTGAGGTGGTAGGAAAGGCGAGGAATTTGAGTTTTACAGAATAGATGACTATTTGAAGGCAGGAAGAGTGTGTGACAAAACATTACCTTTCCCCCCAAAAGAGGATGGTCCTTTATTGTCACAAACTGTGTCTAGAGGGTTGTTGTGTCAGGGAGTAGGCAGAATGGAATCTCAGAAAGGTCTGTGCTAGCAATGACAAGGCAGTGGCCTCTCTGTCAACACCTGGGTGAGGAGGGAGGGTCCTAGAGGTAGTGGGGAGGAGCAGGCTGACCCTCTGAAAGCAGGGAAGTGTGCCCCTCAAACTCTGATTCCCTCTCCTTTTCCTGCCCTGGTGCCTGCTTGCCCTTCACAGATCCGCCCTCCCATGCCCTTCTCTGGCCTGGCCCTTCATCTGTCAGCAAAGCTGTTCTGTGTTGCTTTGGTTGCCTTTGCTCAAGGTGAACTTTGAGTCTGGGTCAGCGACTCCTCCGGGCCTCCTTTGGCACCAGCAGGCCCCCTGGCCTCACCCTCTCTGAACCCTCCTCTAATCTTAAAGGTATTTCTGGTCACCAGTCAGACAGCTGGATGAGGTGTCTTAGTACTGAGGCTCAGAGCTTGCTCTAAACTGCACTCGTCCCTATAGCTGGATGCATGGTTTTGACTTTGTCCCCGAGGGAGTGTTGTATATCAATAGCTCCCCATTGCTGTGAATGAAATCAAGTGGCATTTTTTTCAAAGTGCCTGCCCTTGCTACAGCCCCTGGAAGGAGAAGCTCATAGCCCATTTAACCCTTCCTAGCCCACTTAATCCTTCACCCGGTTGTTTACTGAGCCAGACAGAGGTGGGCACGTAACCCCAGCCCAGAATTATGTGGCAGACTCAAAATGTTGGGCCCAGCCAATTGATTTATTTCCCCAAAGTATGGAATTGGAAATGTAAAGAGACTGCTCCCAGTACATAGTAGGCCCTGGAGTGGGAAGGTCTTGTGGACTCACAGCTAGAGGATTGAGGGGACACACACGAGCTGATATGCAAGCTGAAGAAAGCAGGAAGGGTCTAGAGAATGGGACAGACTCACTGAGAAAAGCAGAGATCTGCAGGCCCGGTGAGCTAGAGGTCGCAAATTAGGCTCTGCTGAATTTCCTCTCTGGTTCTGTGAGACCCCTGAGAAGCCCTAGGCTAAACGCCTTTGACCCTGGCTGGCTCCAGTGGGTTTCTCTTCCATCCAGTCACGAGTCTTGATGGAAACAGGGCATGAGGGCAGCTGCCACAATGACATGCAGCCCCTAGAGAGCCAGCTGGGGGAATTGAGCATAGATTCCCACCAGCATATTAGAGGCTGGCTCCGAGGCGACTTATTGCACCGGGTCTCCCTAAAGTCTCTGCAGCACGCTTCAGGATGCAAAAGGACAGGAACCTTGAGAGGTGGGATTCCAGGTAATTAGTGAGAAGGCCTATAGATTTAGATAGCCTGAGAGGAGGGAAAAAGTCCCTTCAGAGAGGGTACAGTGGGAGCAAATATATGCATATATTTATTATTGTTATACAAATTTACAAACAAACTTCCTTTTTCTGGGTTTGCAGTTCTGGTAGTTTTAATATATGTGTAGATTTATGTAACCATCCTCATAAGAAGAACACAGAGCAGCTCATGCCCCCAGAAACTCCCTCATGTCCCTGGTGGTCAGGCCTTCCTACCACTTCTAACCCCAGTGCTCTCTGTCGCTGCAGTTTTGCCTTTTTCTGAATGTCGTATAAATGGAGTCTTACAGCATTCAGCCTTTAGAGACTGTCCTCTTTCACTCAGCATGATTGTGATAGAGCACCCCCCCCCGCCCCAAGGAAGGTGGTGAAAACCTCACAAGAGAAGACAACCTGGCTGTGTGTGCATGCGTGACCTTCCTCACGACTCTGTAACATAGACCGCCCAACCAGACTGTATGTTACCATATATGGGAGACAAAGGAGCAAAAATTGTACAAAAGACAACCCCCCCCCCCCTGCACTCAGCGCTCAGCCTTTTGGGGTCTTAGCCCGCTGAGCATGTGTGGGCACGAATAAAACTGCTTCCTGGAAAGAAAAGCCTTGGCGTCAGGACTCTCTGTGTGTGCCCGGCTGCTACATTACGCCTCTGACATTCATCCCTGTTGTGTGTTTTTAATTGTTGAATAGTATCCCAATGTTTGGATGTACTGTAATTTGTTTATCCTTTCCATGTGGTTTCCTGTTTTGGGTAATCATGAGTAGAGTTACTATAACATTTACATGCAAGTTTTTGTATGAAAATGTTTTTAGTTTTTCGTGGTAAATACCTAGGAGTGGAACTCCTGGGTTATGTGGTAATTGTAAATTTAACTTTATAAGAAACTGCAGACTGCCTTGCAGAGTGGCTGTACCCTTCTGCATTTTGACCAGCAATCAATGAAAAGTCCACTTGCTCCATATCCTTGTCAGCACTTGGTTTTGTCATTTATTTTTAAGAAAAATTTAGCCATTTGCTATGGTCTGTATGTTTATGTCAACAGTAAGAAAAATAAAAATCAAAAGATAGTGGGGCCTAGGTGGCCCAGTTGGTTGAGCATCCAATTCTTTAAAAAATTTTTCTTTTAATGTTTATTTATTTTTGAGAGAGAGAGCACAAACAGGGCAGGGGCAGAGAGAGAGGGAGACACAGAATCTCAAGAAGGCTCCAGGCTCTGAGCTGTCAGCACAGTGCCCGACATGGGGCTTGAACTCACGGATCCGTGAGATCATGACCTGAACAGAAGTCAGAAGCATCCGATTCTTGATTTCAGCTCAGGTCATGATCCTAGGGTCGTGGGACAGAGCCCCACATTGAGGTCTGCACTGAGAGTGGAGCTCGCTTGGGATTCTCTTTCTGTCTCCCTCCACCCCTCCCCTGCTCACACTCTCTTTAAAATAAAATAAAAAAATTAAAAAGTTAAAACAAACAAAAAAATGAAAGAGAAATTAAATCTGGAAGAAAATATTTGCAACTCACATATCCCAAAAGGACTTGTATTCCGAATATATAAAGAAGTCTTCTCAATACAGGTCCTTTTTGGATATGAGAGATTATGTTTTTTATTGTCTCTCTTATCATAATTATATTTATGGTAAATTTTCTCATCCATGTTTCTACTTTGATAGGAATCTAGCCCCTTTAGCTTTCTTATGACTAGTATTTGTACGGTGTGTCTTTTTTCATATTTTTATTAAAAAGTACTTTTTATCTTGGAATAATTTTAGATATTCAGAGATTTCTCATATAACTTTCACTTAGCTTCCCCTAGTGTTAACTTCTCACTATACCATGGTACATTTGTGAAAACTAAGAAATTAACACTAGTAAATACTATTAACCAAATTACGGACTTTATTTGGATCCACCAGTTCCTTCACTAGTGTCTTTTTTCTGTGATATCCAATTCAGGATCCTATATGCATTCAGTCATTGTGTCTTTCTGTTCTCTCATGTGTATGGTTTTCCCAGGCTTTCCTGGTTTTTCCTGACCTCAATAAGTACTGGTCAGGTCCTTTGTAAAATGTTTCTCAATTTGACTTTGCCTAATGTTTTCTTTTTCTTTTTTTTTTTTTTTTTAATTTCTAATGTTTATTTATTTATTTTTGAGAGAGAGACAGAGACAGAGAGAAACAGAGCACAAGCAGGGGAGGGGCAGAGAAAGCAGGAGACACAGAGTCCAGGGCAAGCTCCAGGCTCCAGCTGTTAGCACAGAACCCAAAGCAGAGCTCAAACCCATGAGCCACGAGATCAGGACCAAAGCTGAAGTCAGATGCTCAACTGACTGGGCCACCCAGGTGCTGCCTGATGTTTTCTGATGATAGACTAGGGTTGAACAGGTGAAGGTCCTTCTTATTGTATTGTATCAAGGGTACAGGACTTCCACCTCTTACCATTGCCCTTGTTAGACTTCATCACTTGGTTATGGTATTGTCTGCCAAATTTCTCCAATGTCCAGTTACTTTTTATCCCCCCTTCTATACTCTGTTCTCCAGAAACGAGTACTAAATCCAGCCCACCCTTGAAGGGAGAGGAATTAAGCTCTGCCTCCTGCAGTGGGAAACCACTCTTTGAACCAGACTTAGAAGGAGCTTCTTCTACGTTCATCAAATACACAGTTCTAGATTTTAGACCGCCTTTTAGTCTGGACAGAGAAATACTGGAGGAAAAATCAACAAGAAATTCAGCACTAGTTTGTGTTACTTGAAGGTGTATTTCCTTTGCAGATTTGCCTACTACCATTTACTTTGTAGAGTCCTCAGAGAGCTACCCCATGCTTTCTTTCTAGTGTTTTAGTTGCTGTCAATAGGGATGGGGCAGAGTGAGGGCACACACTCCATCTTGACTAGAACAAGAAACCACTCATTCATTTTTTATTCACTGATTTCTTCAGTCACTCCATTCACTTACCCTCATTTGTCAATTCTTTCATTCATTATTACTTCTTTGCTTGTAAAGAATATGTATTTCAATCAATACACCTGCTTTGAGAACTTATTTATTTACTTTTTAAGTCTAAATCCAAGTTAGTTAGCATATAGTGCAACAATGATTTCAGGAGTAGATTCCTTAGTGCCCCTTACCCATTTAGCCCATCCCTCTCCCATAACCCCTCCAGTAACCCTGAGTTTGTTCTGCATATTTATGAGTCTCTTCTGTTTTGTCCCCCTCCCTGTTTTTATATTATTTTTGCTTCCTTCCCTTATGTTCATCTCTTTTGTCTCTTAAAGTCCTCATACGAGTGAAATCATATGATTTTCGTCTTTCTCTGACTAATTTCACTTAGCATAATACCCTCCACTTCCATCCACATAGTTGCAAGTGGCAAGATTTCATTCTTTTTGATTGCCGAGTAATACTCCATTGTATATATGTACCACATCTTCTTTATCCATTCATCCATCGATGGACATTTGGGCTCTTTCCATACTTTGGCTATAGTCGATAGTGCTGCTATAAACATTGGGATGCATGTGCCCCTTCGAAACAGCATACCTGTATCCCTTGGATAAATACCTAGTAGTGCAATTGCTGGGTTGTAGGGTAGTTCTATTTTTAACTTTTTGAGGAACCTCCATACTGTTTTCCAGAGTGGCTGCACCAGTTTGCATTCCCATCAGCAGTGCAAAAGAGATCCTCTTTCTCCTCATCCTTGCCAACATTTGTCATTATTGTGTTGGTTGTGATCTCTCCTCTTTCATTTCTTGATTTTATTTTTTAGGGTCCTTTCCTTTTTCTTTTTGATCAAACTGGCTAGTGGTTTATCAATTTTGTTAATTCTTTCGAAGAACCAGCTTCTGGTTTCATTGATCTGTTCTACTGTTTTTTGGTTTCGATAGCATTAATTTCTGCTCTAATCTTTATTATTTCCTGTCTTCTGCTGGTTTTGGGTTTATTTGCTGTTCTTTTTCCAGCTCTTTAAGGTGTAAGGTTATATTGTGTATCTGAGACCTTTCTTCCTTCTTTAGGAAGGCCTGGATTGCTTTATCCTTCCCTCTTATTACTGCCTTTGCTGGGTCCCAGAGGTTTTGGGCTGTGGTGTTATCATTTTCATTGGCTTCCATGTACTTTTTTTTTCTATGTACTTTTTAATTTCCTTTTTAACTTCTTGGTTAGCCCATTCACTTTTTAGTAGGATGTTCTTTAGACTCCAAGTATTTGTTACCTTTCCAAATATTTTCTTGTGGTTGATTTTGAGTTTCATAGTGTTGTGGTCTGAAAATATGCATGGTATGATCTTGATCCTTTTGTACTTGTTGAGGGTTGTATTTGTGTCTGAATATATCTGTTAAGTCCATCTGGTCCAGTGTGTTACTCAAAGCCATTGTTTTCCTTGTTGATTTGTTGATTAGATGATCTGCCCTTTGCTGTAAGTGCAGTGTTGAAATCCCCTACTGTTATGGTATCAATGAGTTTCTTTATGCTTGTGATTGATCTATATATTTGGCTGCTCTCACATTTGGAGCACAAATGTTTACAATTGTTAGGTCTTCTTGGTGGATAGACCTCTTAATTATGATATAATGCCTTTCTTCATCTCTTGTTACAGTCTTTATTTTAAAGTCTAGACTGTCTGATATAAGTATGGCTACTCTGGCTTTCTTTTGTCAACAATTAGCATGATAGATGGTTCTCCATCCCCTAACTTTCAATCTGAAGGTGTCTTTAGGTCTAAAGTGAGTCTCTTGTAAACAGCATATAGATGGATCTTGTTTTCTTATCCATTCTTTTATCCTATGTTTTTTGATGGGAGATTTAATCCTTTGATGTTTAGAGCAAGTACTGAAAGATATGAATTTATTGCCATTATGTTGCTTGTAGAATTGGGGTTTCTGGTGGTGTTTTCTGGTCCTTTCTAGTCTTTGTTGCTTTTGGTCTTTATTTATTTATTTGCTTTTTCGTCTTTTCTCCCCACAGAGAGTCCCCCTGAAAATTTCTTGCAGGGCTGGTTTAGCGGTCACGAACTCCTTTAATTTTTGTTTGTCTGGGAAACTTTTCATCTCTCCTTCTATTTTGAATGACAGCCTTGCTGGATAAAGAAATCTTGGCTGCTTATTTTTCCAATTCAGCACATTGAACATATCCTGCCATTCCTTTCTGGCCTGCCAAGTTTCTGTGGATAGGTCTGCTGCAAACCTGATCTATCCTCCCTTGTAGGTTAAGGACTTTTTTTTCCCTTGCTGCTTTCATGATTCTTTCCTTGCCTCAATGAATTTGACTATGATATGCCTTGTTGATGGTCGGTTTCTGTTGAATCTAATGGGAGTCCTCTGTGCTTCTTGGATTTTGATATGTTTCTCCCCAGGTTAAGAAAGTTTTCTGCTATGGTTTGGTCACATAACCCTTCTACCCCTTTTTCTCTTTCTTCATCTTCTGGGACCTCTATGATTCTTATGTTGTTCCTTTTTAATGAGTCACTGATTTCTCTAATTCTTAAATCGTGCTCCTTTGCCTTAGTCTCCTTCTTTTTTCTTCTTTATTATTCTCCATAAGTTTGTCCTCTATATCGCTGATTTGTTGCTCTGCCTCATCCATTCTTGCCACCATGGCACCCATTTGAGGTTGCAGTTCTGTTATAGCATTTTTTTATTTCATCCTGACTAGCTTTTACTTCTTTTATCTCCCCAGAAGCGAATTTCATCTATTTTCAACTCCAGCTAGTATTCTTGTTATCATGATTCTAAATTCTGGTTCAGACATCTTGCTTGTATCTGTGTTGGTTAAGTCTCTGGCTGTCGTTTCTTCCTGCCCTCCTTTTGGGGTGAATTCTTTCATTTCATCATTTTGAAAGAAGGAATTAATGAGGTAAAAAAATTAAAATTAAAAAAAATAAAATTAAAAAATGAATAATAAAAAATTAAAAACAACACATACACATGCACAAAAATCAAATAAATGATGCTAGATCCTAGGTGTGTTTTGGTCTGGGTGTTGAAAGATCTTGATAGATTAGAGAAACAAGGGGGGGAAGGAAATCACTTGAAAATTTGAAAAAATGAATACACTGAAATACAATAAAATGAAATGATGGAAGTAAAATAGAATTTGAAAAATTTACAAAAAAGTAAAAAATATAGTTAAAATTTTTAAAAATATTTTTAATAAAAATTGAAAATATAGATTTTTTCCTTTCTGTATTCAAGAAAAAGAAAACCGACAAAAAGAGAGAAAGAAAAGAAACTTGAATAGGTGGACCAGTGAACAGACTGAAATACGATTGAAATTACTTCATTTTCCCCTATAAGTCAAACTATGAAGCACTTTATACTTTGTAAACTAAGCAGGTTGAGAGACTTGTGTTCCTGAAGAGTGAAGTTGGCCCAGTTAGGCGGGGCTTAATGCAATGGCTCTGTTCTCCACTAGATGGCGCTGCTTAGCTTACTCGAGTGGATTAATGTGGGGCTTGTAGGTGCATATGTTCATGCGCCGGAGTGGTGAAATGGCCTCACCCAGCTACCCAGTCTCTAATATCAGAACTCTGTTCTCCCCATCGGCAGTCTCGCACCTGTCCTTTGTCTCTGGTTTCCAACCACTGCCCGCTTTTACGCTGTCCGTGACCAAGTCCCAGGTGACACCTCCCTCCTGAGTTTTAGCTCAGATGCGACTGTGTTTCCCAACCCCTTACTTCTGAGGGACTCCGGCTTTGACCCATTCTCCCCCTCTGTGGAGGGTCTCACTGAGCAATGACTGGGTACTGGCCACACCCAGGAATGTTCGTGGGCCCGTGCTGCTGCCGACGTCCAGAGACTGCAGCTGGGTGCCAGCCCGCCCCAGGAAAAGTTCACGTGATTGTGTAGCAGAAGCATTTCAGGGATTGTGGAAAAATCACAACTTACATCTGGCACTAGGCTTCACCCTTAATGACTTTGTCCCAGCACCAGCAAATGTGGTTGTTCTCCCCAGTCCACTGGGGCCTTTGCCTGGGGGAGTCCTCCCAGCAGGGGAACCGCCTCTCCCTGGGTGGCCCAAAGACCTCAGGACTTCACTCTGCTCCTGGGGATTCACCCTTCCCACCAGAGCACCACCACTGGGGATTCACCACCCACCAGAGCCAGGTATCTAGTTGCGGAGTTTCAGACTCTGTGCTTCCCCTGTTTATAGATCATAATGGAATTTAAACCCTCTCCTTTCTCCTTTCTCCCTTTTTAGTTCAGTCCCTGTGGCTGTTTCCACTTCTCCACTTTCTCTCTAGTTGCTTTTGGGAGGTGTTTTTCCCGTATTCTACCCCCATTCCCTCCTCCCCCCTCCCCCACCCACTCCATCTCTGTCCTCTCTCTGCACACAAAAACAGCTCCCTGTCCTCCACAGTTTCTCTCTCCCTGAGTTCACCTCTCTGTGCTGTGTACCTGCTGAGTTCTGTGGTTCAGGTTGTGCAGATTGTTGTGTTAATCCTCAAATCAGTTTTCTAGGTGTGCAGAATGGTTTAGTGTTGATCTGGCTGTATTTCATGGACATGAGATACAAAAAAACCTGCCATGCTGTTCTACCATCCTGGCTTCTCCCCCCCGAGCACTTATCCTACTCAAGTGCTATGCAAGTCACTGCAGATACAGATATGAAAAAGATATACTTTCTGTCTGAAAATAATCTTGGGCTACAGAGAAAGCAGATTATCAAATAAATATAAATATAGTGGGATGTGTTGTGGAAGTAACCAACTGCCTTAAGTGAGGGTATCTATAAGAAGGCAATCCTGGCTTTAGGAAGTTGTCTTTTTTGGAGACACATGAATGTGAGGTCTGTAGATATTTCACTTTGAAAGGACAGCATGAACTAAAGCATGAGATTGGGAGATGAAGGTATGTTTGAAGAAGTGGAGTCTCTTGTCTTTGACCTTGGTATTCTAGGATTTCAGGACAGGTGTGACTGAAAATAATCCTAGGATGGAACACAAGGACTCCTTCAAGATAACCTCTTAGTTTAGAAAACTGGTGTTTGATGGTCTCTTCTATCTAAATTTTACTCATCCTAGTGGGTTCCATCTGCTTGATCTTCTATCACTTGAAAAAAATGTAGGCTTTGCTCCAAGGAGCCTGGCCAGTCTGTCACAGGGCTCACATGACATCTGTAAAGGGTTGGAAGGCAGCAGAGCCTGCCTCTGCAGCTGTATCTGGAAAATGGGGATGGGGGTGGGGGAGTAACCTGATTCCCACTGATGTTCATTTTCAGGAGGAGACAAGTCCTGAGATTTACCATTCATCTTCAATGGCCTTCCATCTCCTTCTTTATTCTTGGATCCCAACCCCTGGGGACTCAGAGTCCCCCGCCCTCCTTCATCCTCTGATATATATCTATATCTATATCTATATCTATATCTATATCTATATCTATATCTAGATAGATAGATAGATATAGATAGATCCTATATCTTGTTTTTTATCTACATTTGATCATTCAGTCAGCCAGTCATTTATTCATTCATGCATGCATGGATACATCTAAGTGTATTCTACTCATACTTTGTGCCAGACCTTGGTTTGACTACCCCTTTCCTATGAAAGTCTTGCTTGGTCTTCTACACTATTCCTATTCTTTTCCTACTTTTCTAGCCATCCCTTCTGTTTGTTGTGATAGATTCTCTTTTTTTCTCTTTTCTATTAAGTATGGATGATTCACCTTTGAACTGTTCCTATGATCTCCCCTGCTACCTCCTCCCCTAGCCCTCTTGCCCTCACAGCTGAGGCAGCTGTTCAGTCTAGCACTGAGATGGGGAATTACATGGGGTTCTACTCAGGTACTTAACTTGGCTGCCAGTGCCTCAATTCTAATAACTGTGACTTTGCCTCATTTCTGAGACCCTAGTTATAGTAATTTCTTCTCTTCATGTTTCCTGTCCCCAAGTTTCTCCCATTAAAGTGGGTTGCACCTTTCTTTTCCCAGCCTCTTTTCCCTTCCCATAATTGGGGCTCCTTGACCTGCAGACACAATACCAGGACCAGCCCCATATCTTAAGCCCAGCAGCAAACCTCCCACCCTCCCTGCTCTGGGTCTGGTCTAGTCCTCACTGCATGCTTTAAGATGGAGAAAAAAAAAACAAAATAAAACATGAATTTGGGATCAGATTTATCTGTGCTCCAATATAAAATATTTTGAGAGAAGTTATTTAACTCTTTGATATCAATTTTCTAATTGTAAAATTGGTTGTAGGAGAAATTCCTGTCTTCTCATTTGCTAATGAATCCTGTTTTTGTTTAGATGTTAAGCAATCACAAACTTCTAGGGAGGGTGTTAAAACCTCCAGTGGGTTAATGTTGGTCGAAGCTGATTGGGGTAATTCCTTTCCACTTGCCAGCAGTTGTTTTAGGAAAGGGGATGGGATAAAATTCTGGCCATTGAGGCATGAGGGGGATGTCTGCTGGGGGCTTTGGGAAAGGATTTATTCAAAGGAAAAGGAGCCCCAGGGAAAGAAACACTCATGTTGTCTCTCATATGATGCCTGGAGTTGAGACAGCCATTGTAAGAGGCTGCACAGTGTCGACCAAAAGGACAAATCCACATCCTGAGGAGGATGGCAGGACATAAAGATAGGAAAGCCTAGTTCTAGAGGACATTGATAAGCTACTTCACTGAGCAACCCAGAAATTGTGATTCCTTCAGTCTACATGTTATTCAAGATAAATTACCTTTTGCTTTCCATTTCCTTTTGTTGCTACTCACAGCCAAAATTATCCTGATATGTGGTATTGTAACTCCTGTCTTGCAGGGTTTAAATGAGAAACTTTTTGCTCACCCTTTAGATCTCAACCCAAATGTCACCTCCTCAAGAAGGCCTTCCCTAATTGCCTGCAGTAGGTCATGTCATCCTGTCATACATTAGTCACTAGCACCATGTATGTTTCTTTCCTTTTCTTCATGGTTCTTGTCCCAGTTTGTTAACCTGATTATTTGTACTCTCTTTGACTGATCTATAGGCTCTGTGAAGGCAGAGGCCGTGTTCCTTTTGTTGACCATTGTATTTCCCGTGGCTAGCATACTGCCCAATGTATGATCAATCCTCAATAAATATTTGTTTAAGGAAAGAATAAATTAATACATGAACATGTATAGAGCTGAACTGACATATAGTAGGAAATTCTACATTCATGCCCTTTCTGAGACTGAAAATTTGACCATCTCTCCTTATTTTTCATTTTAACAAATAACTTTGTACACAGTCATTGGTTGCTGTATTTCAAAACAATTTATTTATTTTTTGGTTTATTTTTATTTATTTATTTTGAGAGAGAGAGAGAGCTTGTGTATGAGTGAGCAGGGGAGGGACAGAGAGAGAGGGAAAGAGAAAATCTTAAGCAGGAGAATGTTAATCTCCATGCTCAGCACAGAGCCTGATGTGGGGCTTGATCCCACAACCCTGGGGTCATGACCTGAACCAGAAACCAAGAGTCGATGGTCAACTGACTGAGCCACCCAGGTGCCCCCAAAATAGTTCTAAATGTACTTTGAAATACACCATTATTTCATCCCCCTCAGGAGCAGGTGCTATTCGTCCCCATCTCCCCCATCTTCTGTCTTGTCTTTTGCAGGATCTAGGAGACTGATCAGTCATTACTTGTGAATCATGACCAGGGAGGTTGTGTAGGAATCTGGCTACCTTGCATTCAACACCCAGCTCTTAGCGAAGGAAATAAGGGCAGTTTTGTCACCAACACTGTCCTAAAGGGATATCCAAAGAGTTGCCTTCCATTGTCCAGTAGGATCATGGGGCTTGTGATTGGAGGGGGATATGGAGGCTTTGGGAAAAACAAGCTGGAACAGCTTTGTTATCCCTCACGAGTATTTTGGGGAAACAAGCCAGTATGGCATAGTGATTTATTTTTGTGAAACATTAGCTTGCATTGTAGGGTGAAGGTATGGGAGTTTGAAGCGTCCCAGCTTGCAGTGAGAGAGGCGGGTCTTATCTTCAGCTTTCTCCTCCCCATTAGCAAGGAACAGCAATGGCGTCAATGACAACAATAATAACTGCAGCCTCAGAGGAGACTGGAAATGGATTTGGCAGCAAATATACATGCTTATTTAGTCCGGCATTTCTCAAAAGATGTTCTGCAGAACATAAATCCCCCAAATGCTCTTTGCTAAAAGGGTTCATGGTGAAACTATTTGGAAAACATAGTATGCACTTCACTAAGTAAAGATAAAGGTCCCTGAAAAATAAGAAAACCTGATTGATTTTGTTTAATCCAGAATTCTGGTGCTTATTTTATCCAGGAAACCATTATTTTTTGTAACTAATTTTAATAACTCCTGGAAGGAAGACATTTTGGGAAATGCCAATCTGAGCAAGGGTACTAAATATTCTTATATAATATTTACTGAGCAATTAATTATTTCATTAATTAATTAGTTTATTCATGTAATCTTTCATTTATTTGAGAAAGACCTATTGAGAGACCATTCTGCATAATGTTGTGGGCTAGGAGCAAAGGGTGCAGATTTGATCGATGCCTGCCTAAAGCTATAGTCCGGTGGATGAGACAAAATTAAATAACAAATTTCCCAATTGATTGCTTAATTACAGCTGTGATGAGTGCTACAGAAGAGGAGCACAGGATGCATATAAATTTTCGTAACAGGATAAGGGACGTAGTTTGTGGGGCCCTCAGGGAAACTGTGGACCAACCATTCTGGTTTGCCTGGGACTGGGGGTGTCCTGTGTGTGACTGGTGGCTTTAACTGCCGAAAGTGGGACAGTCTCAGGCAAATCAGGATGGTTGGTCTCCCCAGCAGGATGTGATTTCTGAAGTGCCATCGGAGGCTCTGTTATAGAACTCTCATAAGGTGGAGACCTGTTTCCCGGGGTCGCTTCAGCCCCTGGGCCTGACCTTCCCTATCTGGATAAAGGGGTTGTGGCTGTTCTGCCCCCTAATGGGGATAGGAGTGGAGTGGTTACAATGGAAGGCCTTTGCCATACATCCCGGGCTTCCTAGACATCAGGGGTGACTCTGCCTTTCAGGGGAACTGTAATTCATCACTACCTGGAGGAAAGTGCCTCTTCCTCTGGGAGACATTTTTCTGAGAACATCACTAGCCACACACCCAGGTTTCGAAATCCAGCAGCAAGAGGCTTTGCTCACAGGTGCGAGAACAGGAGCTCATGTGCAAGATCACTATGGGAGACGTGAATCACGGAGGGGGAGACCATCAGGATGCTGCAGGAAAGTACTTCACCCGGGTCTAAGAGGGGCTTGAGCCCAACCGCATCTTCCTGCTGGCAGGACCCTGGGCGGGGCGGGCTTGAGGGTGCGTGCCTGGTCATGCAGCCCAAAAGACTTGCACGTGTGCACCTTGGGTGACTCATTCCCTGCTGGGGCTTCAGTGTCTTCATTTATAAAACAGAAATAATGACGTTTATCTCAACCAGCTGTTGGGAGTGCAACAACAACAATATCACCATCGTGTAATGAACTTGCCATGCACGTGGGGCGCTATGTCTTTACATATGCATTTAATCCCCACAAGTAGACTTGATTATTATCTTCCATGTTACAGATGTAAAAGATGGGCTTAGACAGGTTGAGAGACTTGTGAAAGGTAGGATGACCAACTGTCCTGGTTTGCCTGGGTCTGTTCCGATTTCACCACACCAAGTCCCATCTCTGGAAACTCTCAGCCCCCTGGGCAATGTGGAATGGTTGTCTTGATAGACAGCCACACAATTAATAAGTATGGAACTTGTAAATATTTCAGGAAGAGGATTGTTAAAACTGTTACAAATTATAGCAGCACTTACCGATATAATTATTGTTTTTATATAATCATATAATAATCATTATATCAACTTCCATCTCAATATAAACCAAGTGCTTCTAGACTTTTTTTCCTTTAATTTAATTTATTTTTTTAATTTTCATCATGATAAGTGTATTCTTTAATCCCCAGCCCCTATTTCCCCACTCCCTCACCCACCTCCCCTCTGGTAACCATCAGTTTGTTCTTCGTAGTTAAGAGTCTATTTCTTGGTGTGTCTTTTTTTTTTTCCTTTTGCTGGTTTGTTTTGTTTCTTAAATTCCACATATGAGTGAGATTATATGGTATTTGTCTTTCTCTGACTGACTTATTTCCCTTAGCATTATACTTTCTAGATCCATCCATGTTGTTACAAATGGCAAGATTTTATTCTTTTGATGGCTGCATAATATTCCATTGTACATATGTACCACACCTCCTTTACGTATTCATCTATCAGTGGACACTTGGACTGCTTCCATAGTTTGGCTATTGTAAATAATGCTGCTATAAACAGGGGTGCATATATCCCTTTGAATTAGTGTTTTTGTATTTTTTGGGTAAATACTAAGTAATGCAATTTTTGGATCATAGGATAGTTCTATTTTTAATTTTTTGAGGAACCTCTATACTGTTTTCCACAGTAGCTGTACCAGTTTGCATTTTTACCAGCAGAGCATGAGGGTTCCTTTTTCTCCACATCGTCGCCAACACTTGTTTTTTGTGTTTCTGATTTTAGCTATTCTGACAGGTGTGAAGTGACATCTCATTGTAGTTTTGATTTGCATTTCCCTGATGATGAATGATGGTTGAGCATCTTTTCATGTGTCTTTTGACCGTGTGTATGTCTTCTTTTGAGAAATGTCTGTTCGTGTCTTCTGCCCATTTTTAATTGGATTATTTGCTTTTTGGGTATTGAGTTATATCAATTCTTTCTATGTTTTGGATACTAGTCCTTTGTCAGATATGTCATTTGCAAATACCTTCTCTCATTCAGTAGGTACGTTGCTTTTTAGTTTTGTTTCCTTTGTTGTGCAAAAACTTTTTACTTTGTTGTAGACCCAATAGTTTATATTTGCTTTTATTTCCCTTGCTTCAGGAGACATATCTGGAAAATGTTGCTATGGCTGATGTCAGACAGATTATTGCTTGTGCTCTCCTCAAGGATTTTTATGGTTTCCAGTCTCAAATTTAGGTTTCTAATCCATTTTGAGTTTATTTTTGTGTATGGTGAAAGAAAGTGGTCCAGTTTCATTCTTTTGCAGGTAGCTGTCTAGTTTTCCCAACACCATTTCTTGAAAAGACTATCTCTTTCCCATTGTATATTCGCTTATTCAATTACTGATATAATAATTTTTGTATTTTATATAATCATATAATTATTATGTCAAATTCCATCTCAGTATAAACCAGGTCCTTCTAGACATTTAAGAAGACCCTTTTCCTTTTATATTAATAATACTCACCAGACATTAGTGCTACTTACCAGTACTTGTAGTTTTCTTTCTTCTGGATCCAGAACCTTTGATGATAAACATGACAAATGACTTGTTTTGACCAATGGAATGTGACTGGAAGTGATACGCATCACTTCAGGGTAGAGACATACAAGGATTGGTATGCAGTTCTCCATGTTCCTTGCAATGGATGCTGGTAGGGCCTTTCTCAGGTCCCTTTTGCTGGCTGGGCACTTACCCTGCAGCTGCTGTGACAGCTGGGGTGCTAATAGCTCACAGCTGTCTCTATCTCACAGGGCTAAGAGCACAAAATGTGAAGCCAGACCCTTGGTCAAGCCCAACTCTGCCATGAATGATTGGGTGGCCCTGGATGAATTACTTAACCTCTCTGGGTCTTAGTTTCCCCATCTTTAAAAGGGATAATCTCTACCTCATACTGTTGAAGTAAGGATTAAATGAGTAATGCGTGTAAAACTCTTGTAACAGTTTGGCACATGGGTAAGTGCCTGGCTGGCTATTTTTATTTCGCTTGCTTTACTCTGACTCTATTGGAGTATGACAGTGTATTATCAAGGATGCTAATGCTGTCACAAAAGAGTAACAGATGAGAAAACAAAGTCACTTCACAGGTTTTTCAGTGTTCCAGGGGGCTTTAATGCCAGAGTTGGGTTAAAAACTAATACAGAGGAATGATAGCAATACTAAGTCAGCACTTACTATTTGCCTGGCATTGCATTATCTTACTTAATCTTCCCAGAACATCTGGAAATTACAATAATCCTGATTTCACGGGTGTGGAAATAGAGGCAGGAGAGGTGAAATACAGTTTCACAATGAGTAAATGGTAGCAGAGTCAGAAGAAAATAGAAATGAGATATTTGGGGATGAAATATTATTTAGCAATGAAAATGACAACTATGATTACTCTGGGTCAACAATGAAAAAATGGTGGTTACTCATTTTGTTTTAAGCAGAGGAAATGTTTGTTCATTTATTTACACAAGTTTTTTATACAACATCCACTAGACTATATATACCTTGCCTTTTAAAAAAATAAACTTTTTAAAAAAATTTTTAACATATCTTTGCAGAAAAGTTGCAAAGATTATACAGGGAGTTCCCATACACCTTCATCTAGCTTTCCGTAATGTTAACATCTTACATTACCATGATATGTTGGTCAAAACTATTGGTACATTACTGTTAACTAAACTCCAGGCTTTTTTTTTTTCTTCAGACCTCACCAGTTTCTTCGCTAGAGTTCTTTGTGTATGCTAGGATTCAATCCAGGGTTTACTGAATTTTAGGTGAAGAAAAGCCTTGCCAATGATGGAAAAGCTTGTTTACTAATGGAATAAGGGTTTGGTATTAGGGCAGTGGGAATTATAAATGATTTTTCTTCTGTGGTCAAAACTGTCACACTCTTGTTACATTATATGGGAAGAGTTATTACAGGCGGGCTCTTGTACCATGGACGTTTGGTACTGTCCACTGCAAATCACGTTGTGGACTAGAAAAGTCCTTAAACTATCTACTGGCCCCACGGAATAAGAGAGAAGCATGTATGCACATGTTGGGGGAGCTAGGTGATAGGGAAACTGAACCACCACCATTGTTACAAGGAGGAGGGTACAGAAAGAGGGAGGGGCTGGACGCATTTAAATTTTGCCCTGTGGTTTCCATAATGCAATGGCTGGTCAATCTAGGAGAGTGACTTCAAAAGTTTTTTGTCTTTTGTTTGTTTAAAGTTATTTATTTACTTTGACAGAGGGAGGGAGAAAGAGAGAGTGAGAGAGCACACCTGCACGTGGGGGAGGGGAAAAGAGAGGGGGTGAGAAACTCAAGCAGGGTCATCAGTGGAGAGCCTGACGTGGGGTTCAAACCCATGAACTGTGAGATCATAGTCTGAACCAAAACCAAGAGATGGACACTTAACCAACTGAGCCAACCAGGCACCTCTGTTTGTTTTATTAATTTGAGCTTCTGTCATTCTTTGAACAAAGATTTATTAATTATCTATAATGTGGCAGGCCCTCTGTTGGCTGCCTTACCTACACTCTATATCCCTATAATCCTCAAAACAAGATGTCCTTGTTTTTGTGATGTCCATTTTAAAGATCAAAAGGGTGAAGTCAGAGAGGCTAAGTGACTTGCCCAAGGACACAGTTTGTCAGTGGTAGAATTAGAACCCAGGTCTGTGTGACACGATTGTTCTTTTGTGTCCCCAAATTGGACTCCTTTGACATCCTCTCAGAAGAAGCCTCTTTGGAGTTTGGCATCAGAGTGGGACCCTTTATTCTGCTGAGCATTTGGCTAAGGGGACTGAAGGGCTACTGGGGAAGGGAGATGGAAGCTTCGGGAGGTTTAGTAGGGTTGTGTGCATATATGTTGCCAGTGGGGTTGCTGGGGGTAAACCATTGCCCGACTCAGACATTATAACCTCTCCTTCCTCTTTTCCTCAATTGTGCAATCACTAGGATTCTCTTGGTTCAAACTAGCATTTGTATCAAAGCAAATGAGCAGGGCCCAGTCAGTCTCCAGATCCATCAGGGGTTCCCTTGGGACTGGCCAAGTTGAGTTTCTTAGGCCAGATGCCCGGGAAACCTCCAACTTGGCTTTGGGGGGTACACAGAATCAAAATAAACAAAGTGGAATAAAAAAGCTGGAGGCACCCCAGCATGCCCTATTTACAAACTGCTTTAGTTCCTTCTGGTTGTATTTGATTTTCTCCTTCACTGAGAAATGGGGCAACATCAGAATGACTTATGTGACAAAGAGAGGACTCCCGACCATCCTTCAGCCTCCCTCGCCTCCTAGGTCCCTTTTGTGTGACAGGATGCCCTCAATTACTCCCTCTGGGGGGGGTCCCAGTCAGAAGGAGATGGAGAGCCAACCATCTGTTACTGACTCCAGTGAGCAATTTAATTTTCTCTTGTTCCCAACAAGGAGGATTTTGTAAGTACATAAATTACCGTCAGTCCTGGTTAATCAGGAGCTTGCTGTCTGAAGGGGCGGAGATGTTCAAGCTGGAGACACCCACTGACCTGGGCTTACCTAGAGGGCAGACACCCTGAACCTTGGTAGAAAAGCCACACGAAAGAAGGAAAGAATGTCAGACATGGAAACTTCCTTAGAGATCATCCAATCTGACACCTCCTTTTATAAAGGAGGACATCAGGGCCAGAGAGGGGAAATGATCTGTCTAGCTAGGCAGGGCACAATTAGGCTTGAACTAAGGGGCCCTAATTCCTAAACCCTGTCTTTTCAACAGAACACAAGGTAAAATGAATGACCTGACCACTTGCCTTTGGGTTTAATCTCTAAAGGTGTGACCAAAGGACGGTAATCATGACAATGACAGCCACCACAGGAGCTACACTTGGCGTGACCCACAATGTAGGAGAGGCAGTTTAATACAGAGTTAGTAGAATGGGCTCTGGAGCCAGATTGGCCGAGTCAAACCCCAGTTTTGTCATTTAATAGCTGTGTGATCTTGGGCAAGTCACATAACCTATAGCAGACATTGTTAGTTTTGAGGCCTATCCCTTCACATCCCCTTTCCAGCCCAACTTTCCCTGTCTGGCATCTGCATCTTTATTGGACAGCTATCTTTGGGCCCCTAGAATCCACTCTGTCAAGATACCTTGCAGGTCCAGAATCTTCTGGGGGAAGTCTTTGACCAATGACTGACAGATGTGGGGAGATAAATGCCCCAGCTTCCTTACCTCCTGGTCAGGATAGTTCCCGGGCATGTTTTGCACCATTTCCCTGAGTTCCCTGCAGGATCAAGCTCTATTTACCCATTATAGTAGCTGGCTTAATAATGGGTATGTTATTGCTGCCTTTCTTTTCCTCACTGGTACTATGTCCTTTGCATCTCTTCATCAACTGTTTGCGTTCAAACCTTTGCCTCAGGATCTGCATCTGGTTTGTTAATCCAAACTAAGACAGTGCCTCAGCTTTCTCATCTACAAAATGGTGTCCGTGATAGTTTCTATATCAAAGAGTAGTTGTTAGGGTTAAATGGGCTAAAATGGCAAAGCACAGTGCCTGACCCAGAGTGAAACTACAAGAAATTAGCTATGTAGCTGACCAATACTTACCTCATTATTTACCTCATTAATTCCATACTGTACACATAATTACTACCATTATACAAATATGATAATCCAAGCTCAGAGAGGTTGTGATTTTTCCCAAAGTCATGAAGCTTGATAAGGAATAATGTCAAGATCCAAATGCAAATCCATCTTTGAAGTTCCTTCCATTTTTACCTCTGCCAAGAGGTTTTCCCTGATACTCCCAATCTGGGTCAAGGTCAAGGATCCTTCCTCCTGTGCTCCTACTGTCTTAGTCACAGTAATTGTCCCAGTGTATTAAAATGGCCCACTTGTGGGGCACCTGGGGGCCTCAGTTGGTTAAGCATACACCTCTTGGTTTCGGCTCAGGTCATGTTCTCATGGTTCATTGGATCACACCCCACTGTCAGTGCAGAGTCTGCTTGGGATATTCTCTCTCTCTCTCTCTCTCTCTCTCTCTGCCCCTCCCTGCCCCCCTCTCTCTCTTTCTCAAAATAAATAAATAAACATTTAAAAATAAAATAAAATAAAACTAAATTAAATTAAATTAAATGGTCCACTTGCTTGTCAGACTTTCCCTCCAGGTTTCTAGCTCTGTGAATGCCAGGACCTTCCCTCAGGCACTTCTGTGGGCTCAGCATGTAGCCTGGTGCCCTGCACAGAGTAGGCTTCAAGTGAGTGCTGAATAAATAAGCGTGCAACCTGCAACCAGAGGAAGCCATGAGCAAGGTGGGGAGATGGGGCCCAGAGTGAACTCTAGGGTGTAAGTCTGCGTATGGGTCTCACAGTCTTCAGATTTCAACGGGAAGCATCTTGGAAGTCTTCCCAGGAAATACTCTTCTCTTCCCATTCCTGCTGCAGACAGGATTTGTAAATGCGGTTAATGGGCCTCACGGGGGTTCCAAAATTTCATCAAGGCAGCTAGCCCTTCTTAAAATCTTGTCAGGGAGACAAGGATCTCACATGTTACCACATAGAGATAAGTGAGCATCCGATCCCAGTAATTGTTCCATTGTGAGGGAACGCTGGAGTGCAGAGCTTTCAAGGACTGTTAAGCATGAAAAAGAGAAGGCAGGAGATGAACTATGGATTGGCCTGACTGGAAAGATGCTTACTGGAGAGGGAGGACACCAAGATGAGGCCAGAAGTGCAGGGATCTTATAATGATGGTGATCACTGATAATCACACCCACCTCTTTTGATGCCTGCCCTATATGTTGGCTTCAGCATATTGTTTATGAATCTAAGTTCTGGAGTCAATATTGCTTGAGTTTGAATCCTCTATCACTTACTAGCTGTGTGATCTTGGGCGGCTTATTTAGTCTCTCTATCCCTCAGTTGTCTTATTTGTAAAAAAGGGATAACACATGCCTTCCTCACAGGACTGTCATAAATAACATAGCACGTGATGCGCTTGGGACAGTGGCTTACCACATAGTAAGCCAGTAGGCAATTGCTAGGCACTGAATAAGACTTTAAGGAGTAACAGGTGGACAGTTTTTGTTCTCAGGAAGCTCGGAATCTAGAGTTGAGTTCGCTAAACTGTTTTTGATTACTTGCCTGTGTGTAGTGACATGTTTGAGCAGGTTCCCCTAATAACTATTCATTTGTTGGAGGGAGCTGAATGATAAAAATAGGAAGAGAATGCTCGGGGAGCATAGAGAAACAGCATGTAGTTTAGTGCTGGGTAGGTATGGTGACTGGTGGGGGTCAGGGAAGGCTTCCTGAAGGAGTCAATACTTGAAGTGAGTCTCATGGGATACATCAGAGTTATCTGAGTAGAAAGGCAGGAGAGGACTTCCCATGAAAAGGAATAACCTGGGTCAACACTGACAAATGGGGTTTCAAAGATCTGCTTGAAGAATTTTGAAAAGTTTGCATCAACAGCACTGTGTGGGAGAGTAGGAAAGGATTCCTCTGCTACTTAAAATCCCTCAGTGGTATCCCATGGCTCTTGGGTTATAGACCAGGGCCCTATAAATGACCCATTAAAGTCCCATGCCCTGTCCCCTACCCCCTCTCAATGCCACCTTCTGCCACCCTCTCCTACCTTACTTGCTTGAGCCACACTGCCTGGCTTAGTTGGGCTCTTCCTAAAACTAGCGCTGAACCACAGAATCAGGTGCAAATGGTTTGTTCTCTGAGTGTTTCCAGGGGAAACCCATAAGGAAGCGGAAGAAGCCAAGTAAGAGTGTGATTTCAGGCGCAGTTCCAGACTGTTCCTGATCCCACAGGAAGCTTGGGAGTAATTTATACCTCAGATGTTTTCCTGCTTTGATTCGTCCACAACAACCAGTTGTTGGCGCTGGGCACCTGAGGGGGGCATAAACTCCCAGGCACTGCTGGCTCTCTGTACAGGTGAGGTGTCTCCAGCTTCCGAAGGCCACAGGTGTAAGGTAAGTGGCTAGCGACAAATCACACAGGAACAGAAGGGATCCCAGAGCATGAGGGCAGGTGGGGAGCCCAACAGTGTCCATTACACTGGCCTACTTTTGGTAGCCTGGAGGGTCTTGGCTCTCTCGCCTACTTAATCTGGCTAACTTCTCATCCTGTAGACCACAGCTAAATGCCACTCTTGCGGGAGGCAGTCTGACCTCTATGCATCCTACATTTTTCTTCCTAGAACTTCAAAACAAGTTGTCATCAATTACGTATGTAATTAGTTCCTATGCATTAGGCAAAACTTGGTCAATTGCAAATGACAGAAAACAAAGTCAAACTAGGTAGTGGACGCAAAAAACAGGGGAGTGACGTCCGCAGCTGGACAGGGGTGAGGTGTGACGGGAGAATGCAAGCACAGACACTGCCTGCAGCCCTGGGGCCTCCGGGCTTGCACGTGTGATCTCCACACAGCCAGGCTCTTCTCATTTCTAAACTCTGCTCTTTTCTGCTGGGCCTCCTTCTGTTATTGCAAATGTGGAGGGAATGCGGTAACCAGAATCTCCAGGTTCACATCCTCACAACTGCTGCAAAACTGCAAAACACACCAACCTACCCTCGGGCAGCGCATGCCCACCCCTAGAACTATCACCGCAGAGTAACTGGGGTTAGGACACTGTGACTGGCCAGGCCTCGGTCATGTGCTTGCCCAGCGCTATAGACAGCAGGGCTCTGCCCTGATAGCATCCCACCCCCAGGCACATGACTGAAGGGGACTGTGCTACTCCCCAAAGGAAATGTGGGGGAGCGGCTGGGGGAACAATGTCTGTCATTTTTGATGGCATATTTCCACAAATATTTACAGGTATTGCCCAATGCGTGCCAGCCACTCTTTTAGGTAATAAGAGATATGAAAGGAAATAAATATATTTAAGTCCTTGCCTATACCAGAGTTTTTATTGTGATAGGGAAAGACAGAAAATAAGCACATTAATAATCAGAAATGTGTCAGGTAGTGAAATGTTTTCTGGAGAAAAAACAAAGCAGAATACAGATGATAGGGTGTGCTGAGGAGACTCCGTATCTTGCAGGGTGGTCAGAGATGGCAACCTGGAAGATGGTGCTGGCAGGTGCCGGATGGTGATGAATCTCCTATGCCATTCTGAGAGACGTGAACTAAGTCCTCATGCCTGGTCTTCTTGTCTACCTGCCTTTCTTCCTCCCTTTCTAGTTTTTTCTTAAGATGTATTCTTTAGACTGTATGTATCAGAATGCCCAAGGGGGGTAGGGCATTTATTTAAAAATGCAGGTTCCCAGGACTCTCGGATTCAGAAAGGCTCCGAAGAGGGAAGAAAGTTGATCTCGTTAAGTGTTCTAGAAGGATAAGTCTGGAGGTGACCACATTGAGGATGGGTTGGAGGCTGGGGTGGTGGAACAGAAGAGAAAGTTTAGGTGGTGGCAGATTGGCAGGGGTTGGTGCCTGGTACAGTGTGGGGGTGAAGGCTGTTCAAAGGCTCCCTGTGCTCTGACTGGGGTGCTGGGGCATCCTGGACCATATACCTAGGAACAATGGACTGCAGGCATCACTAACACTATATCTCTTTCTTCGAATATTCTGTATCCAACGTGTGGTTTTAGAGTCACATATTATAATGGTGTCATTTTATTATTCAACAGATGAATAAAAAATTCTTGTTTTTTTTTTTTTCTCTTCTTGCTAGTATTTCTTCTTCTTTCTTTTTCTTTTTCTTTTTCTTTTTCTTTTTTTTTTTTCCCTTGAGCTTCTGGACTTTTACTTGAAAGGGGTTGGTATTAACTGCTTGTCTTTCTTATTTTGTCTCTGGTATAATTCATTTGCCAAGGGGAGACCATTAAGAAGGAGTCAGCTTTATCTTTGTGACATGGGAGAGAGACAGTGAATGACACTGAAGAGCTAAGAGACCTGATGGATTAAGAATATGGTGGCTAGGGGCGCCTGGGTAGCTCAGTCAGTTAAGTATCTGACTCTTGACGTTGACTCATGTCATGATCTCATGGTTTGTGAGATTGAGTCCTGAGTCAGGTTCTACATTGAGCATGGAGTCTGCTTGGGATTCTCTCTCTCCTTCTCTCTTTCTGCCCCTCCCCAACTCGAGCTCTCTCCCTGTCTCTCTCAAAAGATACAAACATTAAAAAAATAATATGGTGGCTAGAACTTTTGGTTGTTCCATTAGGGTGTCTTTGGCGAAACTGGTTGCTCTGTTGGGGAAGATGGTTCCCATTTCCTCACATCTATTCAGAATCCTAAGGGATAAAGAATAGTATTATCTCCATTTACTCTTCCCCAAATCTTCAGTGGGTGTGCCTTAGATATAACTAGTTGATGATTGGGTGTGAGGATTACATGAGATAATGCTGGTAAATTTCTTGGCACTCAGTATAATCCAGGTGTTTTCTCAATGAAGAAGTCTTGACGGGTATCATTAGCCTCATTTTATATGCTCAGAGAAGTAAAGTGACTTGGCTGAGATCACACAACCAAGATGAAGATCTGGCTTCAAATCCTTGCCATTTGGATTCTTGTGTACTTTTCACCACTGGGAAGCTGAGGACTGGGCAGGGTGTCAGGACCTCCATTTAACTGGCTGGAATTGGGGATGTCCTCTAACCAGGGTGGAAGACCACATTAGTTTGAGAAGCTGAGGTAGTGGTCTGGTCTTCTCCCCCATAGTGGCCCTGCCCAGGCCACAGATGGCAGATCCTGTGTTCCAGAGACAAATCTAAATTCCCACTGATATTTGTTCAATAGCTGAGACATGCTAAGGTTAGCTGTCTTATAAATTATGGAACAGATTAACCAAGGTAGGCCTGAGACATAAATAACAAAGCCTCTCCACCCAGTGACAGGACACAAGGCCACAGACAGCAAAAACACAGGAATTGTGGCAGAAAAGGAGACTATCTTCCTCTTTTAGGAGCAGGCTGGTGGGGAAAAAGGCCAAGATGAAAGCAGAGGATAAGGGGCGGGCTAGGTACGAGAGAGAATTCTAGAAGGAAGTGATGACAGGACAAAGGAAAATAGGCCCTCGGGAGCAACCTCATCCACTTTTATGGTTTTGTGGAGGCAGAAGTCTGGTTCACTGTTGGACACGATGTCTTGGAGGTGTTTGTGGGGCATCCAGTGGAGGTGTCCAGCAAGCAGCTTGGACACACGTGTTACCACTCCACTGGGAAGGTATGGGAAAGAGCTTTAGGTGCAGTATTTAATAACATAGAAGAAATGAGTGGTAGCTAAAACAGTGAGATAAAACCAGGTCAGAGCTCATTGAGTGAGGAAAGAGGATGTTGGTAAGGATGAAATATCAGCATTTAGTGCACAGAGAAAGCTTGGTCCAGTCATAGAGACTTGGACAGAAAAGTTAGAACCAGGAGAAAAACAAGTTCTACCCGAGCTCAGTGAGGGCTGAAATCTTGAAGGGGGATATGCAGCCACTGCCAGATGTGGGGAAAGAGAACGGAGAGAGCAGAGGAAACAACAAACTCTGACTTCTTGTCCTTCTGTCCACCAGTCTCCTATTGGATGAACCCAATCTGAAGCCAACTAGCAAGGGGTCCCTAGTGATGCCATCCAACAGGGGCAAACTTTCAAAGCTATGAGTCCTCGTGGCCATCTAGTAGTACCTATGTATATTCTGGAGATGAGAGCTTCAAGAAGGTAGGTGTGCTCATGAAACAGCTGTCATGTGATACTGAGGTTATGGTGGATCACAATATAGTGAGTGTCGGTGGAGAAAAGACAGTTCTCAGTGCACAGCACCTTTGTCCTTCCTCTTGTTCTCTTCTGAAACCATGGAGTCATTTATGGCATTTCTCTCTCTCATATCCAGCTTCTCTTACCTCAGGAAGTCCCGTTGGCTCTACCCTCCACATCCAGAATGCTAATACTTCTTGCTATCTTCACTTCCTGAAGTTCCCTCATTCAAGTTGTCATCCTTATTCTCCTTGCTTGGATTAGTTCAATAGCCTTCCCTTGCCCCCTTGTAGTCCTTTGTCCACACAGCAGCAAGATAGATCCTTTAGAAATGCAAGTCAGATTATGTCACTCTTCTGCTCAAAACTCTGCTATGGACCCCATTTTGCTAAGTCAAAGCCAAAATCCCTTAGTGGCCAACCTGATGTGTCCCCCCGACTTCTCTGACATCACTTCTACTACCCTTGCCTATATTACCTCCCTCTGACCTCACTGACCTCCTTGCTGTTCTTCAAACACTCTAGAAAGCTCCCACCCTGGGACTTTTGCATTGGCTCTCCCTTCTGCCTAGAATGTTTTTCCACCAGCTGTTTAAGGGGTTGACACCCTCACTTCCTTGCTATCTCTTCTCAAATGTCACCTTCTCCGTGACACCCTATTTAAAATTGTACCCTGCCCACCCTATTTAAAATTGTAACCTACCCAAGCTTCCCCTTCCCCACACTCCTGATCTACCTTACCCTCCCTCCTTTGTATTCACTGGGCTGTTTGTTATGAGGAGTAGTAGAGACCACCCATGAAAAGTACCCACCAAATGTGCAATTCTACACCTTCTGCACCTTCCAGTCTGGTTGGCACCCTGAGCGAGAATAAAAAAGGCGGGGATGTGGGACACCCCTCTTGACTGCTCAAGCTCTGCTTCCTCACACAGCCTACAACCTCATTATCCACACGCAGGAGCACAGGCAATCGCCTCGGGGTATGAAGCAGCTTGCAAAGAGGAGGGCTTGTGAGGCAGACGGGATGCTGAGGCAGAGCTGGCAGCCAGCAGGAGGGGCCAGCCCTCCTTTCCTGATGTCCTCAGTCATCCACCAGAAGGGAACTGGGGCCACACAGCAGGACCTACTCTTCCCACAGAGGGTATGTGCAGGGTGGAGGGGGGTCTGTAACTTAGGGCTCACGGGAAGTTCCTCGCTTCCTCTTACTCTCTAGAAAAATGCTCCTGCTATTGGGGTAAGCTGTCAGTCCAACAAACGTTTGTACCAGGTGCTAGGTGGAGAGACTGATCTGGTCCCTGCCTTCAGGGAGCTCTTGGCTGGGTTAGTTGGAGGAGAAGAGCAGGCAAGTAAATGCTTTCAATTATGTGTTACCAATAATTACTATGACGAGATAAGCACAGGCACTGGCAAACACACATGGCAAAGGGATGCTCCTGTTCCAGACTTGGGATGGCCTCTAAACTGAGTCTTAACTCATTCATTCATTCATTCAGTGAATTTTTTGAGAATCAGACATATGCAAAGGGGTCCTTTTTTAGGTGCAGGGGTTACAGTCAGGCATCAGAAAAAAATTTTCCTCTGATTTCAAGAAACTTAGTTTAGAGTCCAGGCAAGAAGACAGATATAACAAGTAAAATAAATAAATAAATAAATAAATAAATAAATAAATAAATGTTTATATTAAATTGCGTTTTGGTTCAAGGCCACGAAGAAAAACAGGAGCAACTTTAGAAGGGGTGTTTATGGAAGGTTCTCTCCCTTCCCCAAAGAAGTGAGGATTAAGGCCAGAGCCATAGGATGCTGATGAAGCCGCCTGGCAAAAAAAGGTGGAGTGAGTAGGGGCCCTGAGGCTCCAAGAGCCTGGAAAGGAGAAGAAAAGGAGGGGGCAGCCTGGAGGGGGCATTCTGGGCAAGGCAGGGTTCTGAGTGTGGAGGGCAGGGCCTCTGGTCCTGCTCCAAACACACGCATCCAGAACCTTTAAGGACTCAACATTCAAGTCATGCTTAGCTTCATGCCTCCCTTCAGGCCACTGGTGCATAGTCCCATATGTTATACCCCACTTTTCATTCAGAGCTTTGCTCAAATATCACCCCTCATGGCTCTTCTCTACAGCCTGAAGGCTGGGACGGTCACACTCACCTCTCAGTTCCCAGGCTGAGGGTGTAACTCATCTGTCCACATGTCTGTCGCCCACGCCAGGCTGTCAGGCCTTTGGAGCTGGGAATCTGCAGCCCCTGTGTGCAGAACCCATGGCTAAGACCAGGTAGGTGCCCCAGTAAATATGTATGAAGAAGGGAGGAAAGTAGGAAGAGAAGAAGGAAGAAAGGAAGGGAGGAAGAAAGGAGGAGGAGGAGAGGAAAGAAGGAGCAAGCTTTTCAAAAACAGTGTAAATATTTAACCCTCACAAAGGATATATTCAGAAACCCTTATAAAAACCAGATATTTGCAAATGTCAATCTGGAATACATTATTTTTGCCACAAACCTTTTCCCAGGAGCCGTTGCTTTCTAGTCTTTATTACTTTTTCTTCACTTCCATTACCAGCATTAGCTCTTGGCTTTCTGTTTCAGTATGATGATTCACCGAGAAACCACTTTCTGTACGTTTTTAGAATTCAACTCATGAGCATTACTGTCTAAACCTCAACAGCCACGCTGAGGTATGAATGCTGGCGTTCTCAAACCTACTCACTGGCAAAGCAAATGGCTCTCAAGAACCAAATTAATGATGCTGCAAAATGACAAATTACTATGTGTCATAGACCTCAGGGATCCCCAGAGAATAGTGCACACACAGAAAGTTAAAGCCAGAATGCTAATGGTGACCGCGCTCACCTGCAAGGTATGGGGGAGGGGGGGGGGCTCTGGGAAAGACTTGGCAACTAGTTCTCCTCTCCAGATGCGGCTTACTCTCGCTCACACTGGGCCACGGGTTTAGCTAAGTACTCGGTTACTAAGGAAACCCAAGTTGTCAGTCCTGAGCCATATGGGAATAATGGTGATTTATTTAGGAAAAGCAAGGTTTGTCACTTTAAGCTTACTGCTACAAAATTGCTTTTTGATTACCTCCCTCCTTATTGCATTGTCTTGTCACAATAAACTACAGAAACAAGTGGCAAGGTTAATAATTATGGGCTTCGTTCTTGTCGCTCTCAGGGCCCAGCAAGGTCACGGTTGCAGCCTGAGTGTGGCAGGCAGGCTTGTTCTTCAAACCCCTCCCGGGGAGAAGAGGAGGGCTTCTCGAAGGGGGGCTGTGCAACACCCAGCTCTCTCCAGGAAGCTCTTACTCCGCACTCTGGGTGACGCCAGGGCGCTTCTGGAGCCAGAGTTCCTAAAATTCAGCCCTCCTAGTCTGAATCCAACCCGTCTTTCAAACCCAATCCAAACGCCGTCTCCTCTCTGGTTGAAATCATTCAGTCCTTTGCCATTCAGAGCTCACAGTTTGTGCCCTCAGTCAAGAAAGCTTGTTGAATAACTATCAGGCGGCATGCATAGTGCTAGACTTTGCAGATGGCTCACTTCGTTTTGCCCTCACAACCACCTACGAGATGGACGTCATCACTATACGTGGTTATGCTTTGCCTTTCAGGTTGGCACCATTCTCTTAGGCTGGCTTCTGCAAGATTTTCCAGCTGCCCATATCTCTAGGCCCAAATTAAAAAAAAGAGAATTTAATGTTTTTATTTATTTTTGAGAGAGAGAGAGAGAGAGAGAGAGTGAGCAGGTGAGGGGCAGAGAGAGAGACACAGAATCCAAAGCAGGCTCCTGGCTTTGAGCTGTCAGCACAGAGCCCAATGCGGGGCTGGAACTCACGGACCTCAAGACCATGACCTGAGCCGAAGTAGGATGCTCAACCAACTGAGCCGCCCAGGCGCCCCATCAAATTTTTTATAAAAAGGGAAGAAAGAGGCTGCCTTGACCTGGTTAGAAAGCCCTGGTGAAGAATCTGGTTAGGTTTGCCTTGGTTCAGGGGCCTAGCTCTTCCTGAATTAATTCAGTCAGGCAAGCAGAATCTCAGGCAAACGTATCAGTTTCCATTCAGATCGATTATTTAGAACAATATCTGAAAATAGGGAGGCTGCTGTTTCTGTCAGGAGGAGGTTCTGGGATACAAAATGATATATGTTCATGACAGAGCCAGATACTTCATTATCTACTAGATACCCAACTAAAAGCACCTCTGAAACTGTGGTCAGCCTCCTACTCTGACTTGCTGGGTGACATCATCATCTGTGCAGTGCTTCTCGAGCCCAAGGCTTAGGACTCACTGTGGATGCCCCTTCTTCCTCATGTTTCATATGAGACTGCAGACCCCATCCTGCTATCCCATTTCTAAAATGCTGCCTGGTTTTCATTTGCTTTCCTTCACCCCCACTGAGAATATAACAACTCCATCCTTCCATCTCAAGACACAAGCCACAGCTCCTAACTAGCCTCTTTCTCTCCATTTTCCCTCTCTGTGTCAGTCAGGGTCAGCTAGAAAACAGAAACTACTCTAAGTTTGCCCCTAGCTTATTTAAACAGAAGGAATGAAAGTGAGGACCTACCTCCAGTGGTAAAGATTGTGCGTTTGCCTTAGAGCATGCTTTTCCCCATTTTTCTAGAGGCTCTCATTATGTGGGGAGATGGCTAGATAGGGTACAGATGCAACAGAACACAAAGAATCCCAGTAATGGGTGGTTATTCCTCTTTGGGCTGCTCGGCCTCCTTTTAACTTCCTTCTTTGGGGCCTGCTAAAATCTACACGATGTTGGACTCTGATGGTTTAGCTGCAGTGCTCACTAAGCTTCCAGGATTTCTCCAACAATGATGCACAAGGGGTGTGTCTTTGCAGTGCTGTGCATAGATTCTGTATGGTATCTAGAAGAATCTGTTTTCCCCCAGGACGCCTGGGTGGCTCGGTTGGTTAAGTGTCCAGCTCTTGGTTTCAGCTCAGGTAATGATCTCACAGTTCATGAGTTTGAGCCTAGCATCGAACTCTGTGCTGACAGTGCAGAGCCTGCTTGGGATTCTCTCTCTCTCATTCTCTCTGCACCTCCCTTCCCCCCCGCCCCAATAAATAAATAAACTTAAAAAAAAAAAAAGAAATGATTTCGCCCAAAAGGGAGATTAAGGGCCTCTTCCATTGAGACTGAGTACACTGATGATATAGGCGGAGTGCAACATACACAGGAAATAAAGACCCAGAACCCAAAGTCATGGAGATAGGGAGTAGCTACCTTCTGCAGAGTGTTGGCAACAGCCAAACACTAAAGAGCTCAACTGGTAATAGATCCTACATCTTAGGACTCTACTTGGAGTGTGCCTATTAGCAAAGCCTACTTACAAGGAAGGGTTCAAGGGAACAATGGCTTAGACAGTCTTCATAGACTTTACAGTGGCTGTTTTTATTAGAGCATAGCAAGCCCTTGTTTACATATCATCTATGGCTGCTTTGGAGCTACAAGGGCAGAGTTGAGTAGTTGCAACACAGTTTAGCCCACAAAGCTGAAGCTATTTATCTGGCCCATCATAAAAAAAGTTGGCCAACCTTTGATCTAAGTGAGACATCATAGAGAATTAGACCAGGCAACTCAGGCATATCTGGATGTCTCCACTTTTCCAGAGCATGTGAATTAAAATGATAATCTATTGATTTCTTATTGTTTTCTTTTTTCTTTTCTTTCTTTTTTTTTGTCTTCCACTAAATTGTGAACATCTTGAGAGTAGACATTTTTTCTTCAGTTAACTTTGTCTTTCGGTACTTAGCACACTATACTTGCTTAGTAAACGTTTGTTGAATAAATAGATGTATGTCAATTTCTATGGGTGTAACACTCACATATAGATATACAGAAAGCATCTGCTGCCTTTGCCTGCTGACCCCTATTCCTTACTGCCAGGAACCATGTGATTTGGTTGAAGCTGAATCTTTTACCCCCACTCTAGGGTTGGGAATGCGATCCAGGCCTGTCCAACAACATGGATGAAGCTAGAGTGTATTACACTTAGCAAAATAAATCAGTCAGAGAAAGACAAATACCATATGATTTCACTCATATGTGGAATTTAAGAAACACAGCAGATAAACATAGGGGAAGGGAAGGAAAAATAAGATAAGAACAGGAGGGAGGCAAAGCATAAGAGACTCTTAAATCCAGAGAATAAATTGAGGGAGGCAAACCATAAGAGACTCTTAAATACACAGAATAAATTGAGGATTGCTACATGGGAAGTTGGGGGGGAGGGGAAAATGGGTGATGAGAATTAAGGAGGGCACTTATTGGGATGAGCAATGGGTATTATATGCAAGTGTTGAATCACTGAATTCTATTCCTGAAACCAGTACTACACTCTATGTTAGCTAACTTGAAGTTAAATAAATACAATGGTTTTCTGTCTTGATCTTCTCAACAACCTGTGCTGAGGATATTGTAGGATCCACTTTTTTTTTTCTAAAGATGGGAGAACTGAGAGTTCCTGGTAATTACGTAACTTGTGGAGGATCAGTGGCTACCAAGTGGTAGTGTGAGGTTTCAGTCCAGGTCATCCTTGACCATTTCCTTATTGAGGAGGGTGTGGGAGTGATACGGGTACCCACTGTGTCTCCTTATATACACAGCTATGTAATTCTCTTTTGAGGCTGGGGGTTTATTATTTTCTCAACTCGTCCTTTTAGCATATTTTAAAAGTTCTGGATTAAAAAAAAACCCTTCTAGGAATTGCTCTATAATTAATTCCTGGACTATGCAGACCCTGCTTTTCTATTAAAGACAGAATTGTGTCTGGAGCATCAAAACTTGATAAATACCCTTACTTTCTCCAGAATGTGGCTTTAAAATGTCTTCTGTCTGGCACACCGGGGTGCATCAGTCAGTTAAGTGTCCAACTCTTGATATCCGCTCGGGTCATGATCTCATTGTTCGTAAGATTGAGCCCTACGTCAGACTCATGCTGACAGCACAGAGACTTTGGGATTCTCTCTCCCTGTTTCTCTGCCCCTCTCACACTCATGTGCTTTTTTTCTCTCTCAAAATAGATAAAAACTTTAAAAAATTCTGTCTTATCATGCAATGTGCTCAAATTAAAATAGCTACAATTTATTGAGCACCTATTTTGTGTCAAGCTCTATTCCAAATCTTTGTATACATTTACTCATTTAATCCTTATAAAAATCTTAAGATACAGATATTACTGTTATCACCATTATTTTTAGATGGAAAGTAGAGGCATAGAGTGGCTATTGCCCAGAATCACAGACCATAGAGCTTGGATTTGGATTCAGGTGTTTTGTTACAGAGTTCAGTGTTTAATCGCATGCAATTCTGCCTGTGATTGTCTGACTTCTGGGTTGGGGGACAGGGGAGAGAATGAAAGGGGCAGGAAAATGTTATTCACCAGCACTCTGCAGAAGATGCCACATATGTTGTCTCACTTTATTCTTCTAAGCACATGTTGCCCGCACACTCTAACTTCCAAGGAAAGCTAAGGCATCTTCCCTCTGATCTCTCACTTCTCTTCTAAGAGGGTACACCTCTGATACAGTCCAAGAACACAGCAGAGCTCCCTTAAGAGGGAGTGTGGAGTTTAGTGGGAGGGGCAAAGGGAATATAAATGAACTAAGTCTTGAGAAAAGGGGAAATGCTCTGTCTTAGATAGTCCTTCCTTGAGGCCAGTGTTAGGAGCCCTTCAGGAAATAGTGTTTAACCAAAGAGAATTTAATAATAGAATTGAATAGAAGTGTGGGCAGGGTTAAATGAACCAGCAAATAATGTTGATGCACTCAGGGGTAGCATCAGTGGAAGTCACTGCTTTCCTTAGGCCTTCAAATGAAAAGGGAGGAAGATGTTACTGGAGCCCAGGAAATAGGGGCACCTGGCAGGAGTTACAGCCTTAGGGACACAGACACTGCCAGAACTTCACAGCTGAAATACAGAGAAAGTAAAGAGGAAACACCCTTCTCTATTTCCTCTTGCTTTGGGTCTTCTGTTGTAGCGACCATTCACACACAGAGAGTTGGGACACCAAGGCTTTTCTTTCCAGGAAGCAGCTTTATTCATACCAGCATGGGCTCAGCGGGCTAAGACCCAAAAGGCTGAGCCCTGAGCACAGCAGGGGGTTGCCTTTTCTACAATTTTTGCTCCTTTATCTTCCATATATGGTAACATACAGTCTGAATGGACAGTCATGTTACAGAGTCGTGAGGAAGGTCGCACACACGCACATAGCCAGGTTGCCTTCCCTTGTCTTAAGGTTTTCACCACATTCCTTCAGGAAGGGCTCTACCACACTGTCAGTACTTCTCACTGACCAAGCTTAACTGGAAGCTTAAGTGTAGGGAGCTCCGAGATGCTGTCCTTGTGGGTCAGCCTCCTGGCAGAAGAATGGCAGATTGTGGATTTGTGTAAGTGTGAATGGCCAGTGGAGAATAACCAGCACACGGCTGGGGCCATAGCATGAGCTTAAGTCTGCCTCCAATTGGGAGATTCTCTTTGTTCTTCCCCTCTCTTGGAGCACAAACAGATCATAGGAAGAGGAACTGACATGCTTAGGTGATCAGCTCTATGCTTTAGGGATAAGTGCTCTCTCTTTTGGGGTTGAACATGAACTTGGTAAGGTTCTTCCCACTGTGGAAATGATAAGACCTAGAGGTCTAAGATTGGGATGTGGTCAAGGAATGGTTATCTCCCTAAATTCCTGTCTGGCTCTTAAGATGAAAGGGCAAAAGAGTGTTTTCAGGCTATTTTATATGGACAAACAAAGTGGACTCTGGGGCTGAAGTCTTGGTTAGTAGTGGACAGTATGTTTTCCTAGAAGGTTGTCTATTTACCTAGGAACAGGACAGAGGGAGCATGATGGATAAGGTGGATTAGAACTCAACATCCAGAGGAGAGGTGGGTGGGGAATGGGTGAAATAGGTGAAGGGGATTAAGAGGTATAAACTTCCAGTTGTAAAATAAACAGTCATGGAGATGAAAAGCTACAACATAGGGAATATAGTAAAACAAACAAACAAAAAACCCAACATGCATTCTACCCTCCGTCTAACGTGCTTTCTTGTCCTGCAGCATTTCGAAAGGTATCCTTTGAGACTCCTTTCCCAGACTCCTTTGCTGTGGGGGTTCTAGATGTCTTTGGAGTTCAGCCCATCAGGATTGGCTTGTATGAGATTTAGAAGCGAGGGAGGCCTTGCTTCTACTATTTCTTCTGAAAACCATGGCTGCAAAGACTTTTTTTTCTTTTTCTTTTTTTTCTGAAGCAGCATTAGCAGAGACTTCACTGTCCGTCAGCCAGCTTCATGGTTATTAAGATGCAGGATGTCTGGCAGTGATGCAAATGGTGCAGATTGTAATAGGAACCTCGTGGCTCTGCAGCTAGCTGTGGTGGAGATAGCCTCCTTGTGACAGCAGTATCACAGTGGCTTCCTGACCATGACCCTAAGAGTGGATTTGGAGCCGGGGGGCTTCCAGATGGTACAAGAGGCAGCAGCTCTCTCAGGGACCGTGGCATGGTTTGGAGAGTTTATTCCTAAAAATTCAACTTTGAGCTTGCCCTTAGCGTTCAATAACCCTCTTAGACATTTGATCACTGTAATAAATTCCATGTCTGCCTCACTTAGCTATGGTGGATTTTTTCCTCTGAAGCTGAACCTTAAACAAAATAGGTGGCCCTAGTGATAATAATACTAGCTAACATTAAATGAATGCTTACTATGTGAGTATTCTAAGCACTTTACATGAATTATTTTATTCATTCAATTCTCTTGTCAATCCTATGGGCTAGGTGTGATATTGATCCTCATTTTATAGGTGAGAAATCTGAGGACTATAGAAGCTCAATAACTTGCCCCATGTTGCCAGATTTCAAGTGGTGAGAATAGGTATTCAGTGCTGTGACTGCTGTTGGTGCCTGGGCTATTGTTCGATGAGACAGGTAGGCTGAGGATTCTGGGATTCCAGCTCTCAGGAATCATCTCCTTTTTTGAAGATATAATTAATACAATCCAAAGAGGAAACAGAGGCCTAGACATATTGTGTATTTGACCCAAGGTCATGTGGATAATATGTGGCCAACCTGGGATTCAAACACGTCTCCTTAACTTCAAAATCTATGCTATTGTCCACGTGAGTCTGTTCCTGCTGCCCCCTGACAGCCCTTAAAATCTGAGAAGACAGCTCTCATATCTCAGTGACTCTTCTCTGCAAGTTAAACAACCTGAGTACTTTTAGCTGTACCTCTCTGAGCTCTCTCTCCACCTGGATCCCTCTCCCCCAGTTTGTGACTGTCCCTCTTTAAGTCTGTCATCTTGGACAGATCACAGAGCTCTCTGTGTGGTCTGACAAGCACAGAAAAGCCCCCAGCATGAAAGCTTGGGGCTTGGTCAGACTCTTTTAGTTCAGAGGAGCAAATCTCTGTCTTGCTGTCATCTTCCCCCAAATGCCTTCCCGGTGGGACCCATTCACTTTGTCTTTAAGGAGGGTGTGACATATATATTTTCACACAAATTAAGAGCTTTTTTTTTGCAAGGCCATTCTAAGCAGGCGGGTATGTTCAATTTCCTTTCCACTCCGGAGCTGGAGTGGACTTTTGAGGAGTTATTTATGGGCAGAATGCTAATTACTTAACTACAAATATGTAAATACTTTGAGAATAAATTCATCACAATATATTAGACATCACATTGTAATTAAGCTCAATTAGGTATTATTAGTGGTATTAATGTCATGTAGCTCATGCCTGTTCCTAATGAATATATTAACCCAGCCTTGCTGCCACCATCCATGTGGGTGCATTATGATGATGATGATAATAGACACATAATTAGAGCATTATTGCTTTGCTTGCAAATTGTGGGGAGAAATGTCTGTCTTTAGAATCTGAATGATTGGTCTGACTCAATATGTTAGATGTAGCCAGGGGATTGTGTAGCCTAGAAATGAGAGTTAACATCTTGGGATCCTAGTCTGTAGCTTTCAAAGAAAGAGGTTTCTGGTTTTCTTTCATGGATTAGAGTAAATTCAATAGAAATGGAGTGTGGAGCTGGAAGCCGTCGTAGGCAAAATCTCAAAGACATCAATTAAAATTGCCCAAGATCATACAAAAATAAGTGTTAGAGCCAGGATTTGAACTCCATTTGTCTGACAATAGTTCGTAAATGAATTCAGTGTAGGGCACTGTAAAAATTTAGGGCCAGGTAGACCATGATGTAGCAAGTACTTATTCACCAAACTTTTAGCAAGTACTTTCTGTGAGCTTCTACTCTAGGCTAGGTCATTTCTCTACAAACACACTTATCCAAGGTGCTTACCACCTGCTTCTAGAGGGATGAGAGAAAGATCAGATGGGCCAACACAGAACAAAGGGAATGATGCAGTTAAATCTTTTACTCATGTTTTGGGGCTGGTGTTATATAGCTAAGTTTTTAATACTGCTGGTAAGGTTGGATGTTAATTCTGACTTGGGGCAAGTTGATGAAGCCAGAGAGATGGCTGCGGATGGAGAGAAAGAACCTTGCAGGGGAGTTAGATGTGTCCAACTGTGAAATTCTTTGGCAAAATATTACTTGAATGTCAAAAGTAGAAGATGTCTTAGAGGTCATCCACTGGCTTCATTTTACTGCTGAAATAACTTACCCAGGGTCTCAGCTGGGGTCCAGATAGTGAAACCATTCTAAGAGTGTCTTTCAATACAAGGAACAGTTACATGGGAAAGAATCCTGAAGCCAAATGGAATAGACAGGCAACCTAGAGATTATTAAAAGCAGGTAGCTGCTACTTAGGGTTGGAGAGCCAACAAGGGGAGGTGGAGTTATCAGAGGTCAGAAGCCAGACCCATCTGGAAGGAGCTAGAATGTTAGGGCTCTAGGAACCTTGAGAATTCCTGGCACCCAGGGAAATGTGGAGTTACGGTGGATACACAGCATCTGCAAAGTATAGCAGCACCTGAGGCAGAATGACAGAAGAAGAAATACCCTGGCTTTTCTCTCTTTCCCACCTTCCTGTCTTCTCTGAGAGAATCTTGATGGCTACACCTACTGGGAAGCCAGTAGTTAAAGGAGATTGAAAAATGTAATTCTAGACATACAGAAAGGGGCAGAGAAAGGACCAGGGAGGGAATCTGAAAGGAAAAGGGCAGAACCAGGAATGGAATCCAGGGCTTCTGACTTCCAATATGGTGTGTTTCACAGTGAAATGAAAGTGTGGTTTACTTATGAGAGATACTTATCAAAGGAGAGGCAAATAATGATGGTGATGACCTTAGAAATATTTGCATATTTCTCATGATATTTTATAAGTTTTCCAAGGCCTTTCTCGTGAAATATTTCATCTAATCCTCATGGAGGAGATGCTGAAATCCAAGGGCTCCTGGATTTGCATAAGCATAGGGAAGTAGAGCTAGTGAAGACTAAAGCACACTGCCTGCTGTTCTTCCAAAGGAAGCTCTCTGCATGGCTGACGTGCTCCTCTGCTTTATATGGGGCCACTAGGGCACTCTAAGAACTCACCATAACCCTGGTATCCACAATTCACTGCAATTTTCAAAGGATGTTCACAAAGAATTACATTTAATTTTTCCAGCCACCCCTAGAGGTAGTAAAGTGGGGGACAAATGGTAAGACAGAGTCACAGAAAGACTAAATGACTTAACTTGGAGCTCATCACTTACCGCCCTCTGGTGCAACTTACACGTTAGCCAAACTTTTTTCTACTCTCCAAATAGATAATGGCCATCATGACTTTGCATTTACTGTTTCCTCTGCCTGGAATGATCTCATTCCTCAAAGAACTCTGCCAGGTTGAATTAGTTGGTTCCTCCTGTAGCTCCTGCAATAATTCGCTCTTGCCTCTGTTGTATTGCTGTATAATGATTATTTGCTCACTTATCCATTTCTAGTAGACTCTAGTAGATTATAAGCTCCTGGGTGACAAAGATTAGGCCTTAATCACCTCTGCTTCCCTACATTGTGCTGAATAAATGCATGCATGCATGCATGCATGCATAACTGAGACTCAAACCCGGTTCTCCTGGGTCCTTCTTGCCACTGGTCTGTCTACCAAAGCAGCACTTTTGCAGCAGAGGAGGAAGCTGCTGACCAAAGAATGTAATCGGGGCTGATATAATGGGTTTGTATAAAGCTCTAAGCCATCTTTTGCTTGTTTTTAACAGGAGAGTTCATGCAAAGAATTAAATTCTCTTCCTGAGACTTTAGTTTTGCGAAATTAGCAATTCCTGATCAATTAGACTAAAGGGCTTTCTCTGAACATGCCAGCTCTTGATTTTTTTATTTTGCAGCAAAGCAAAGAGAGGGTAAGAGAGCAAGGAAGTGGCAGAGGGTCTCAGGCACACAAGAGAGAGCGGCAGAATTGCAGTGCCCTGTGGGGGCTGAGGGTAAGATGAAAGAGTGGGGTGCAGCAGGAATGGAGTCCTCCCCTGCCTTCAGGGTACAGAGCCGGGTTATTTCCCCACATGAGGTCCATCCCCAAGACAAGCAAGAGCTGAAGCAATTGTGACAATTTCACATTGGGGTGGGGGTGGGGGCGGAATCCAAGATGTACACTCTTCTCCCATTTTCTAGTTGAGGAAATGGAGGCCTAAAGAGACAGAGTAACTCCTTCAGGGCACCAGTAACCCAGTATCAGAGCAGAGGCTCTCCCATTTACCTCTCAAGTGTTTACCTGCACATAGGCCTCTGTGCTCAGTGGCATCTGTGGTCCTTGCCTGCCCAGGATTCATTTTCTTTCCTCTCACAGCGGCACCCTGATCTCTTCTGGGAGACTGATCCTTCTGTCTGCATTAAGTACCAGCTTAGTGGGTCTGTCAGTCAAAGTACTCTTCCATCCCCCACTCACCTCCAGCCAAGGTGCTGGCAAGTGAGTCATACTTGGGTAACTGGATTCCCTTAACCTGGAATTTGGGGTGTTGCAATACGGGAGTTGGAAATAAGTAGAGACGTGCATTCAGGAGGCAGGGACCACCTTTGCATCCTACTCCCGAGGTCTGCCCTAGGTCCTTTCCTAGGCCTGCTGCTTCAGCTTCTCTGTAGAGACTGTGAGTATTCTCTTATCCTTCTTTATTTGACTACTATAACCAGGGCTGATTTCTATTGATTGTGACCAAAGGATCCTAAATGGTCCATTTTCCCAACCAGTATCCTTGAGAGCAGTCAGAAGGCAAGGGAAGGGAGGAGGATGACCCTCCTGTGTGTGGCCCTTTCTCAATGTTGTCCAATAGACATATCATGTGAGCTAATAGGACACTCAGACTTTTCTAGTAGCCACATTAATAAAGTACAAAGAAACAGATGAAATTTATTTTAAAAATAAATATTATTATTATTACTATTATTTTTTTTAATGTTTATTTATTTTTGAAAGAGACAGAGACAGAATGCAAGTGGGTTGGGGGCAGAGAGAGAAAGGGAGACACAGAATCCAAGGCAGGCTCCAGGCTCTGAACTGTCAGCACAGAGCCCGACACAGGGCTTGAACTCATGGGCTGTGAGATAATGACCTGAGCCAAAGTCGGACGCTCAACTGACTGAGCCACCCAGGCATCCCAAAAATAAATTTTATTTAATCCAATACAACCAAAAGATTATCTTTTGAATGTGTTACCAGGATAAAAATTGAAAAACTCTATATTCTTTTTTTACACTAAGTCTTTGAAATCTTGCCTGTATTTTATACTTTTACATTTCAATTTGGATGCTAATTTTTCATCAGAAACATTTGATCTGTATTAAGATTTCATAAAATAGACAGCTGAAAAAAAAGTGAATTCACACAGCCACATTGTGAATACTTGGAAGTTTTCCAATAACTGAATTGAGTATTAGCTTTCAAATTTAAATTGAATTTAACTAAAATTAAAGATTTACTTCCTCAGCCACATTAACCACATTTCAAGTGCTCATAGCCACCTATAGTTAGTACTGGACAGCATAGTCCTTTACAGTTAATACACCCTTATCTCATCCAATATCTTATTAAAGCCCCCCCCCCCAGCTGTGAAGGAAGAATTGTTACTATTATTAACACTATCATCATCATCAGTAGCATATCATACCCATTTTCCAGATGGGAAAATGAAGATTCAAAGAGATTAAATAAACTGTCTAGGGTTATAGAGCCAGGAAGAGCTGGGTTCAGGTCTTGAACCCAGGTCTATGAGGCTAGGAGTGCCAGGCCAGGGTCTCTTGGGTCATTTACATAGGGATAGCCTAAAAATGAAGTACAACTAGCAATGAACCATGGGAATCTACCCCAAAACCAAGAGTACACTTTATACACTGTATGTTAGCCAATTTGACAGTAAATTATATTAAAAAAATAAAGTTGGTGATATCCAACCACTGTTTACCTCAAAAAAAAAAAAAAAAAAGAAAGAAAGAAAAAGAAAAGAAAAGAAATGGAGTAAAACTGAGGTTGACACCAATATGCTGTGTGACCTGGGACATGCTGCTTGTCTTCTCTGAGATGCCATTTCCCTATCTGTGAAATAAGTGTGGGACTGTCTCCTCTCTGACTCCTTGCAGCTTTATCATTCTACTTCTCTCTGATGGCATGCAAATAGAAAATAGAAACTATTGTTTATTTTTTTTAACTTTAAAAAAATGTTGTATTTATTTTTGAGAGAGAGCAAGCAGGGGAGGGGCAGAAAGAGAGAGTCGGGGACAGAAGATCTGAAACAGGCTCTGCGCTGACAAGCAGGGAGCCTGATGTGGGGCTCGAATCATGGCCTGAGCTGAAAAGTCTGGCACTCAACTGACTGAACCACCCAGGTGCCCCGAAGCTGTCGTTTATTGTAACGTGGTATATGCCACCCACAGTTCTAAGCACTTTACTTACATTGCTTCATTTGGTCCTCACAATAGCACTATGAGGAGGAGTCTAATTATGTCCCTATTTAATAGACTAGGAAGCCAAGCGACTTGCCCAAATTCAACCAGCACTTGGTGGCAGAGTTGAGATTTGAACTCACGCTATCTGGCTGCAGTGGCAGGTGCTTTATCATCCAGCAACATGGCCTGTGTAATGGGGACTCAATGAGGGTAGGGGTTCTGTTTCATTCACTGCTGGAATCCTAGTGCCTGGCATGTAGTTAGTACTCAAGTAACAATTGTTGGATGAATGAACGAATAGGTGGGGAGGAAGAGAGAGCCCATTGTTGTGTGAATTAGTTCTTGGACTTTTGGGCCTGGAGTATTTTACAAGTGCAAGTAGGTATTTGGTATTCTAAATAAACAAAGTCTTAGACACATTCATCTTTTCAGATGAACTGGAGATGCGTTTTCTGTAGCTGCTTCATTCATTTTTGTCTTTTCTCTTGCGTGTGCATGTACCCCTGGGGCAGCCAGTGACTGTGAGAAAGCCCCGTGGAGCCCACACTTAAGTGGAAAATAGATTTCTTTTCTTTTACGAGGACCTACATAAGGAAAATCGTAAAGGTTGTGATGCTAAATGTTACAATCCGCCCAACCTAGAGACAAAATTTGCACTCCAATTATTTCTGATATTAACATTTAAAAATTTTCTGATACCCCTTCCCTGTAGCCTAGTTCTTTGGCTATAAATAGGTAAATATTTTACCATATTATGGAACAATGCTACACTTGGAGTTGAAAGGCCTCTTTTCTTTCCTAGACTTTCGTATACTTGCTGTGTGAGCTGGAGCAATTTTCTTCACTTCTTTGGTGCTCTTTTTTCCCTCGTTTTTAAAAGGAAAGGAAGGTCTAAAAGGTTTTTCAATTTGTGACTCTCCATAATTCTATGGAATTATAGCTAGTCATAGAAATAAGATCTTGCTGCTTGCATACAATTCTTTAAATATGTTTCTCATCCATCCATCCATCCATCTATTATTCATTCATCCACTTATTTAAGAAACGTAGAACATTACTGTATGCCAGGCATCATTCTAGGCATTGGGGATATAGAAATAAAAACAAAACAAAAACAAAACACAATCCTTGCCCTTAAGTGCTCCTAGTTTTGATGGGGAGACTGAGAAGAAAATAGACAATTATGACACAGTGGGGTGAGTTTTCTGCTAGAAGCTGAAGAAGCACTTATCAGTGGTAACCAACCCAGTTTGGGGGTCAGGGGAGTCTTTTAGGGGATGGTGCCATGTGAGCTGTTCCTGAAGGATGAGTATGAGTTAGAGAAAATGTGGAAGGAAAACATTTCAGGCAGAGGATAATATGCACCAACATGGAGAGAAATGAGAGATTCCAGAATCTGCATGGATAGTTCAGAATGGCTGAAGCAAGGGAATATGGGAGATGAGGTTAGGATAAGGAGCATAGGCCAGATTGCCAAGGTTCAATGTGCTGAGCAAAGGTGCTTACACTCAGTGATGAGCAGCCACTGAAAAGTTTTAAGCAAGGAAATGACATGGTAAGATTTGCATTCTGGGATGATTCCCTCAGCTATAGTGTGGAGGATGACCCACAGGGCATCTTGGAAGGCCAAAGGACCAGTTGGAAAGGTACAGAAATATAGTAGAGGAGAGATGACAGTGTCTGAAGGAGGAAAGAAGCAGTGGAGTTGGAGTGGATGGGGCAGCTCTGAGAGATAAGGTCTTCAGGATGTGGGGATGAGGGCTTGAGAGCACCAAGTTAAGGCATGGACCATGGGTGGACAACGCATTTTCCAGGAAGATGGAAACGTGACGTAGAGGTTTTACGATTCCATAATGTCAAGAGACAGGTTCTTAGCAGCTCTGACTGTTCTGTTTGGGGGGTGTTTCCATTCCATTTAGCTCCAGAATATGTTCTATATTAAATACTGTCAGTGTAATTACAGAATGCGATACACTGTAATTATGCTCTATAATTACATTTTCTTCCATTAGCAGCATGGCATTCCCGCTCGATGTAGGCCCCCCAGCACCCTGGACTGTCAGCATGGCCAGTACTGCAGGGGCCACCTGGAGCAGATACAGAATTCCCTTTCTCAGCCTTTGTCAAGTGATACAGTGGGACTCATAGGGAGGCAGTGCAGTGTAATGGTTAAGAATATGGGCTTTGGAAGCAGGCTGCCCAGGTTTGAATGACAGTATTAGCTTTGGGGCTCAGGCAAGTTATTAATGTTTCTATGCCTCAGTTTCTCTGTTTTTAGAAAGGAGAGAATAGATTCTGTGTCACAGAATTATTTTTAAGAATAAATGAGAAATGGATGATAATTACTTCTCATGATTCTTGTCAAATTTAAGCCCTTAATAAAATATTATATTGATAGGAAGTAATGACAAAAGGGGACTCTGCTCATCCTCAGAATCCTGGAGTAATATCTTGCCTCTATTGACATGGGGGAGATTTTTTAAAAGTGTATTTATTTTTGAGTGAGGGTGGGGACAGAGAGAGAAGGGGAGAGAGAGGATCCCAAGCAGGCTTCAGGCTCTCAGCACAGAGCCCAATGCAGGGCTCAAAGTCCCAAACCACGAGAGCATGCCCTGAGCCAAAATCAAGAGTTGAATGCTTAACCGACTGAGCCAACCATGTGCCCTAATATGGGGTAGATTTTAATATGCCAAGTGCTAAGCTATCAGGAAATGATGGTTTCACATCATAGAATCATAAAATGTTCCTAAAACTCACCTAGTCCTCTCCTCTCTGACCTTATTTTGTAAATGAGTAAACAGAAAAGGTAATCAACTTGTCACATAAATCATTAGTCTCAGAGATGTCTTGAACTCAGAATCCTGGACACCTTACTCCTTGACTGAAGTTTTAACTTACTTAAATTGTCTCTACATTTTACAAAGCATACAGCATGCATTCTTTTTTTGAAAACCTTTGAATAGCATTTACCATTTTATTATTTTTAAGACTTTCTTTTTTTTTTTTTTTTTTTTTAGAAATATTTGAGGTTTATGGAGCACCTGGGTGGCTCAGTCGGTTAAGCGTCTGACTTCTGCTCAGGTCATGATCTCGCAGTTCGTGAGATGGAGCCCTGCATCGGGCCCTGTGCTGACAGCTCAGAGCCTGGAGCCTGCTTCAGATTCTGTGTCTCCCTCTCCCTCTGAACCTCCCCTGATCACGCTCTGTCTCTCTCTGTCTCTCAATAATAAATAAACGTTAAAAAAAATAAAAAAAAGAAATATTTGAGATTTACAACAAAATTGAGAGAAAGGCAAAGAGATTTCCCATATTATCCCTGCCCCCATACATGTGTAGCCTCCTCAATTGTCAACATTACTCACCAGAATGGTACATTTTTTACCAGGGATGAACCTACATTGACACATCACCCCAAGTCCGTAATTTATCTTAGGGTTCACTCTTGGTGTTATACATTTATGGGTTTGGACAAATGGCTAATGACATATATCCATCATTATAATACCATGCAGAGAATTTCCACTGCCCTGAAAATCCTCTGTGTTTTACCCTTTCATCTCTCCACTCCCCACACCCTTGGTTTGGAATCACTGGTCTTTTTATGGTCTTCATAGTTTTGCCTTTTTCAGAATGTCATATGGCTGGAATCATCCAGTATGTAGACGTTTCCGATTGGCTTTTTTCACTTAGTAATAGGCATTTAAGTTTCCTCCATGTCTTTTCATGGCCTGATAATTCATTTATTTTTAGCACTAAATAATATTCCATTGTCTGGATGGATCACAGTTTATTCACCTACTGAAGGACATCTTGGTTGCTTCCATGTTTTGGTAATTAAGAATATTTAACATGCATTCTTTTAGTCCATCCTGAAATGACTTTAAAAATATTATCTCTATATATGAAGTAAAGGGGTATAGAAACTGAGACTGGAGGAGATAAGTGGCTTTTCCAAGGATACCCATTTAGGAAATATTGGACCTGGAGTTTGAATCGCCATGTCCAATGCTTCTCATTCATATTTCTCTTCCTTTTCTCCATAAACATTTACTGAACATCTGCTCTGTAGTGGATACTATACTACTCACCATGGGGATACAAGGCTGCTTGTCTACAGATGCTAAACTGGATATATGTACCATTTCTAGCAGGGAAGGTAGATGTGATAAAGGTCAATTGGCTACTGTAAACCTGGGTGTCTGTGACTAAAAAGAACATGGTGAGGTGGAAGGGAGGATGGGCATTGTTTCTGGATGAGATAATCATGGAAAAGTTGGTAACTGTGCTAAGCTATGACAGGGGACAAAGGAATCAGAAAGTGCATTAGAACCTTTTTGGTTTCAAGTGGCAAAAATCTAATTCAAGGAGTTTAAGAAAAAGAGAACAGATTTGGAAGTCCAGCAACTGCTGGTTCTAGGCAGGTCTCCATCCAGGGGCTCAGATAATATTATCTTGCCTCTCTCTCTATTGCCATCTCATGGCTCTGCTTTTCCCTCCTTGGCATTATTCATCAGGATGATTCCTTTTGAAGGGCAGGCAAGATGGTCCAGCAGCACCAAACTCATGTTCTCTCAGTTAAGCAACACCCAGGGGTTAGCAGTTCCAGTGGAAAATTCAAGGGAGGACTCTGGATAGTTTGTCTTGGGTTATTGTCCATCTCTGAAGTCAGCACTATGGCCAGTGAGTGGGCCATTTTGTGGGACACAGCCCAGAAGTGGTGTTAGATTAAGGTAAGCCACCTGAATCACATGGAATGGTGCTCCATAAAAAAGAGGGATTTGGGGGGTGCCTGGGTGGCTCAGTCAGTTAAGCATCCAACTTCAGCTCAGGTCATGATCTCACAGTTTGTGAGTTTGAGCCCTGTGTTGGGCTTTGTGCTGACAGTTCAGAGCCTGGAGCCTGCTTTGGATTCTGTATGTCCCTCTCTCTCTGCCCTTCCCCCACTCATATTGTCCCTCTCTGTCTCTCAAAAAATGAATAAATGTTAAAAAATTAAAAAAAAAAAACAGAAAGAGGGATTCTGTAAGCAACAGATGATGTGAAGGGGGCCTGAGAAAATCCAAATCCCTGAATGCCCACTATAGGAAACACTCCAGGAAAGGGAAAGAGCATAAGCAAAGGCCTAGATGTGGCAAGACACAATTCTTTTTGATAGACATGTACAAAACTGAGAGATAAATTTACAAAAGTAAGTTGGGGCCACACTGCAGAAACTTTAAGTGCTGTCAGGGATCCAGACATAGAGAGGATTTTCCCATGATCAAGCTCTCCAAAAAGGAAATGGTCAGCTCACATCCCTGCCTTGCCCCCTCTGTTCCAGATATGCTGAATTCTTATAATTCTTTGAACACTCCATGCTTTCTATTCATTCCAGGACAGTGTCTGCATTTCCATTTCCTCTTCCTGAAAGTTTTTTCTTCTTTGACTGGACAACTCCTGCTTGGCTATAGTGTCTCACTTACAGGTCATTGCCTTCAGGAAGCCTTCCCTGGCCACCACCCCCAATGGATCAGATGTTCCCACAGCTTTCTGTACACATACTTCATTGTGGATGCCTGGTTACTTATCTATGTTGCTGGCTCCCATGTATTCAGTGCTTACAATGTGCCAGGTTGATAGTATTCTTATCCTTATTTTACATACAGGGAAATTGAGCCAAAGAGAGGTTAAGTAATTGCCCAAGTTATATAGCAACAAAGTGATGGAGCTGGAATTTAAACCCAGGCAGTCTGCCTTCAGAATTTGTCTCTTAACCACTGATTGAGTATGTGATATTTAGGATTGTATTCCCAGAATTAATTCATGCTTGTCCAGTAAATATCTGTTGTTTATATAAAAGAAGGCAAGTAAATGAAAGAAGGAATGGAAAGGGTGATAAGATTCCCATCACTGGAGTTACTCAAGCAGAGGCCTGGGGGATATCAGTATGGTTGGTAGAGCACATTACTGTATAGTTTAGAATGTGGATTAGATGGTCGTCAAGTTTCCTTTCAACTCTAGAATTTTTTTCCTTTAGGCACAAAAGAAACTGAAGGCTTTTATACAATCAGGTGACCCAGTCACACTCATTCTTGGAGGAAATAACTTTGACACTAGCTTGTAAGGTGGATTAAAGAAGATTGCAAATGTTTGCTTAATAGGTTTACCACCTCAGTCTCCTGCTGGCTGTGGGATTGGAAAGGAGGACAGTTCTCCCCCATTATCACTTTTTGATTCTTAGCCTATCATTTGGGAAGTTCAGCCCTTCCAACCTGGGTCCCCTTGTGAACTCAGGAATAGAAATGAGGCCACATGTTATTAGTAGGCCATCAGGTGGTGTTAGAAAGGGCCTTGGACTTGGAATCAGAAAAAGTGAGATTGAATCCTGCCTCTCTTGGGAGCCTCAGTGTCCTCATCGAGAAAATGGGACCAGGAATACCTGTTCAGCCTGTTTTCAGCCTCTTCATGAAGATGAATAAACATAAGTGATGTTAACGTGCTTCTCAGATACAAAGCACAGTATGTGTGGGGGAAGCTGCGTGCACAGGTGGGGACAGTAATTGGCTCAGCTTCCTCCCCTCCCATCCCCCTTTCCTGGATCCGCCAAGAAGACAGTGGGGTGGGGAAGACAGAAGAAAGGGCCATATTAGAAAGAGGAAGCAATTCCCCAGAATCATAAATTCTACCTCAGGACCTTAACAGACTGTAAAATTGTTATCTGAAGACTGGAAGTGATTTATCGAAAAATAAAAACTCCCCCTCCACTGCAGAAAGCATCCTTAAAGATCTTATATATGATTTCATAAAGCTGCATGGCATCTTTTCAATTCCTTCCCAGGGCCGGGTGGGCCCAGAGCCCAGCATGCTGATGAAGTGGAGGGGCGGCTGAGGCTTAGGAAGAGAAAAATCCAATTACTCTTGCCCTGGGATAAAGGAATTCTGGGGATTTGAGATCACTGGAGCATAATTGGAATTCTAATAAAGTGAATTTTTTGGGGGGTGGGGCGGGGATGGAGTTGGTGTGTGGGGAAGTACAGGTTCCCAAGCCAGCTGTGGGAATGGTTCCAAAAGACTTTGTCATTAGACCTGTATTTTGCCGCCTGGAATTTTCCACAATTTTGATTTGCTTGTGGGCAGCTGGAGGCAAAATTAGGGAGGAAGTAAAGTTTCAAATCTCCCAGCTCCCTTGGCTGGACAGGACTCTCACTGAGGGTTGCCAAAAACCTGGTCAAAGTGAACCTGGCCTCCATGTCTGTCCTTTAAAATGGATAACCTTTAGGGGTGCCTAGGTAACTCGGATGAACGTTGAAGTCTTGATTTCAGCTCAGGTCATGATCCCAGGGTCATGGGATCGGAGCCCTGTGTCAGGCTCCATGCTGAGTGTGGAGCCTGCTTAAGATTCTCTCTCTTCCTCTGCCCCTCTTTCCCACTTGTGCGTTCTCTCTCTCTCTCAAATAAAAAAAACAAAAAACAAACAAAAAAAAACCCCCCCAGACCTTTGAATGCAGGGTCTGGAAGGAACCTTAATGGTCATATAATCCCATGAGAAGAAAATGTGATCTATGGAGGACTGTCCCAAAGCCATGCGTCTAAGAATAGAGTCATGAGATCTTACATCCAGAAACTTAGAAGTCATTGGTTTAATATCCCTGTATTCACAGCAATCACTACATTATCCTAGAAAAATTAATATCTAGTTTCTGTTTGGATGTGTATGCCAAAAGACAACTCACTATTTCACGAGCTAACCTGCTACACTGTCAGACAGCCATGCTGGTTGGCAATTTCTTCCTTGTATAAAGCTGAAAATGGTCTCTCCATGACATCCAGTGAGAACAGGGATCCCGAGTTTTTTTTCTTTTGAGCAGAGGTATTCTATCACCTTATACAAATCACGTCGGCTCTCTGAGGCTTAATTTTCTTGTTGGTACAAAGGAGACTGTGATGTAAATACCTCCTAGGAGTCAGTGAGAAGTCAATGGAAATTCCTAGAAAGCATGTAGCTTAAAACAGACCCGATGCTCAACCAATGTTACTATTTTTATGATCATCTGTAGAATGCGGATAGTTACCTTCTGTGGGCATCATATGAGGTACTTTATGTAAAGCACCAAGAAGATGCTTTCTCTCTTAGCATGGCCCATCTTTTCCCACCAGTGCCTTTGTGTACATCTTGGCCCCCATATTACACTGTAAGCTTCTTGAAGACACGGTTCGTGTCTAATTCTTTTCAGTGTTCCTCCCAGGGCTCGGCTTTTAGAGCGGCTTTACTGTGTGTTAAATGAATGCAGGAGGTTCATGAGTAAACCTCTTCAGTTCCAGGGGTCTGTGTCACCTCTGCATGAGGTCACACTCTACGTGGCAGACATCAGAGGCTTTGGGGGAACTGAGTCTCTGTGTGTGTCGTACAGCTCCTATAGTGACACTTCTCAAAACTCCCTTTTTTCCTTCTAAGTCCCCACTTCCTTCGTCTTTCCAAAGCCAAAATTTCTTAAATGCCCCAGTTTGAGTATTTTATATTTCTCTGCCCCCCACTTCTCATTATCATATAAATTGATAGCTTCTTTTGTTTCTTTTTTAGTTTCTCTTCTCACTGTTAACTAGATTTTCCACTTACTTATTCATTCCTTTAATAAATATTTTGACAAGCACTGCTCTGAGCACTAGAGATGGAGCAGTGAACAAGACAAAATTCCTGCTCCTCAATGGAGCTTACTTTCAGTGAAGGAGAGAGAAAGTAATTAGAAATAAGTGACTATTACAATTTAACAAAATAATGCCTATAATGATGTAATGTGATATTAACTTGGATCAGAGGCCAACCCTAGGAAGGCTTGGGTTAGGAACTATCAATTGAATTCATACCTGAATGACTAGGATTTAATCACATGAAGAGACAGGGGAAGCATATTCTAGACAGAGAAGAGCAGGAGCAAAGGTCCTGAGGTAGTGGTGAGCCTGTTAGGTCATTGGGTCTGAAACTTGAAAACGCATCAGAATTGCCTGGAGCACTTGGTAATCCACAGATTGCTAGCCCTATCTCTGGAGTTTCTGTGCAGGTAGTAGGGGTGGAAAGAGGACTGGAGAATTTGCACGTCTAACCACTTTCGGGGGCTGCTGCTGGACCAAAGACCACACTTTGAGAACCATCAGTTAGAGAGAGAGTGCATGTGCATGGAGCTGAGTGAGTGAGGAGGTGAGGAATAGGAATTGAGGACCGAGAAGCAGGTGGAGGCCAGATCATGTAGGGTTTTGTAAAACAAAGGTTTTGTGTTTTCTTTTGTTTTTTTTTTTTTTTTTTTTTTTTTTTTTGCAAGGTCTTTAGTAGGAAACTGACTTGATTTTTAAAACATTACTTTGGCTGCTCTATGGAGAATAGATTTCAGTGAACCAAGAGTAGAAACAAGGAGATATGACAGGAGGGTGCTGCAAGGTAACTAGTGGGAAACAACAGTGTCTTGCCCCAGGATGGTCACAGGCGGATATTGAAGGCATTGCTGGCTGGACGTGGAGTGGAGCAGGCTTCTCAAGCCTGGCCCTGTGGACACCCAGGACTGGGTAATCCTCTGCTGTCCTGTGTATCATTCTGTGCTTCACAATATCCCTGGCTTCTACCCACTAGATGCCAGTAGCACTGCCTCCCAGATGTGGCATCCAAAAATATTTTCAGACGTCGCCAGTATCCCTTGGGGAAAGGGGCAAAACCACAGCTGGTGGAGAACCAGTTCTTTCATTTATTTAACAAATATCTCTTGATGCTAACAAATATGTAGGTGATGGGATTGTAATAGGTGTCAGTATCTGGCTGTGAACAGAGCAGACCAAATCTCTATTGCGTTTCTAGTCGTTAGAAAAGAAGTGGGGGGGGGGGCCAGTAGAGGCCACCGGGAGGAGGTGGTGTTTGAGCCCTAGCCCTTCTCTCAGATCTGCAGCATGGAAATCTGACAAAGACAGAAGTCTCCCTGGAGGGTGGAGCCAGGGAGAAGTTGAATGTACAAAGACAACATCATGTTTAGCAGGTAGGGGATGCGGGGGAGGTGGGAGAGGACAGGAGGAAGAAAATTAACATATTAATAATTTTGTCATGCGGGCGTGAATGAATTTCTGGAGACCAGAAATATACAACAACACTAGGTCAAAATGTCACATCTTTGTTTCTCTGCCCCTAGCATACCTGCCCTGTGCCAAGCACTGTCACCGACATTCTAGATGGACCATCACATAGGTATCATTTGATATTTTTTTCTCCAGCTGAGAAAGTGGGTTCAGAGAGGCTAAGTAACTTGTTAAAGGTCACACAGCTGGTGAGAAGCATGGTCAACCTTCCCGCTCTGAACCCACTGTATTTCCATTAAACTTGGCCACTAAGAATGATTTTTTTTTTTCAGCAGCTTCATTGGGGTGGGAGGTAGAGATCTATGAGACAGTGGTGGAGGGGATTATACTATCTTTCATAATTATCTTGGAGCAGAGAGTGAGAGAGAATCAGAGCAGGTGCCAGAGGAGATGACCTCAAAGGCCACGTCTCCCGAAGAGCCTGGGGCCAGTGGGCCATTGTCGTCAGTGGCGTATATTTCTAGTGCAATTATCCCGTCCTCCCCTTACAACTCTCTCAGAAGTTCCTTCCGTGATCATTAAAACTGGCTCTGGGCTGTGGCTTTGAAAGCGGCCGGAACCGCCCAGGGCTGGATCGTGTCCTCGTTAAGCAGGGAGGGCCTTCCAGGATCTTCAACAGGATTTCTGCCTCGTTACAAATTGAGGGAGATGCGACTGGGCCGTGCCAATTACAGGTGGGCGCCTCTTCGAAAGCAGTTGTTCTCTTTTGCTTTCAGAGATTCTAAGATTTCCGGCTCCATTTAAACTCAAAGGCAAGCCCATGTCTCCTATGGTCTGTTGCTAGCCTGCAGGTCACAGGAGCTGGAGCTGAGAGAAGACAAAGGAGGCGAGCAGTCTTGGAGAGAGGAAGCAGCTCCACACTGTGGTTCACCGGCTTGACAGTCTTGGGTTTGCAGACCTGCTCTACCAGGACTTTACACAGGCACTCTGACCTCTCAGTGCCTCAGTTTCCTTTTCTGAGATGAATAGCACAGTGCCTGGCACCTGGTAGCACTAATAATGTTGTGTTCCTGGGGTTCTGGGCCAGGAATGCTCTGCTGAGGTCTGGCCTATTCTTCTCCAAGGTCAGGTTCACTCACCAGCCTCCTAGAAGAAACCCAGGGGTGCACGGGGTTGTTAGAAGAGAGGCAGACACGCAGTCCTGCAAGAGATTGGGCAAGTCTCCTCTGAGCTTCAGTTTCCTCATCCATAAAGTGGGATGACAATTCCAGCATTCGTTCGTTCGTTCATGCACCCATTCCTTCATCATGATCTGAGTGCACTCACCCTGGTAGGCTCTGGGGTACAACAATGAGCAAGAGAGTTGAGGGCCCTTCTTTCATGGAGTTTATGCTCTGAAAGGGCAGCCTTTTATAACAAACAATTAAAAAGTAGATGCAGAATAGATTTATAGATTATGATCAGTACTCTGAGAGAGTTAAAATGGGATGATGTGACCAAGAGTACTTTGGAGGAATCTACATGGGGTGGGCAGGGAAGGCCCCTTGGAGGTGACATGTGAGTAAGCCCCTGTGGTGAGAAGGAGCCAGGTCCGGGGAGAATGGGGTTAGGGGAGGTATCCCAGGCAGAGGCAACAGTAAATGCAAAGGCCAGAGATGACTGAAGGGCCTGGCCTGTTGTGGAGTAGATGGTGGTGGGTGTTACCCAGAATGCGGCGAGTAAGTGCAAGGGGCAGTAGTGTGAGATAATCCTGTAGGACAAAATGCAGTAAGGTGTATGAATGGGGCTTTTTAGATGTTAAAGCACTGACCCTGGGGAATTAGGATGATCAATATGGAAAGAGAGTCTGCTAGCCCAGTTGGGACTGCCAGCCCAGTGGGAACTGGAGGAAGAGGGAAAGCAATCAGGAAAGGATGAGGAGAGAGTTAGCTGGGGATGGAGGGTGGATGGACAGCTATTCCCTGGGCATTCACTGTCCTCTAGGCATCATGCTAAAGGGTGTTTCTTCTCACATCAACCCCTAGCCACTCGGGGTGTCACAGATGAGGAACTTAATAGTGGAGTTATCACTAAAGTGATTTGACTTGAGTCATAGACAAAGTTCAATTTGAATCTAGATTCTTAGGGTCCTGATAATGGGTTTGCAGCTTTCTCAGTATACTGTTTCCCACTTAAAGTCATGACTCTTATTCAAAGGGAGGCTGGCTCTTCCTGAAAGGCTGCCCAGGGCCAGGCACTCTTTTAGGAGTCCCGTGGAGGAGACAAACTCAATCCAGAGGCTCTTGAGGCTGACAGGGGACATTGGTCATGCTGGTCCCCAGCTACTGTGGGGGACTGTGTAATGATCATATAATTGGTCTCAGTTATTAGAGAGATGAGACATGAGGAATCCAAGACTCATGTCAAATACAACAAATGGCCCAGCCTCTCTACTTCATCTTGCAACAGTCCAGCAACACCTTGGTCTGTCCATGGGAACCTACTGCTTGTGAGATCTGACCCTGAGACATAGTGTCTTACCAGGCAATCTCAGTTGTACACTTGTACCCAAAAAGCCTCTTGGAATCTCAGGGCCTGGAGGAATTTATGTCTCATGCATGTATTCTATTGACATACCTTCCAAGTAGGTCACACAGCCAGCTTGCTTAGTGCCAGTGATGGGGGTCTCAACACCTCTCTGCAAGGCCGCATGTGTCGGCTCCGAGAAAGTTCTTCACGCTAAGCAGAGATCTGGTAACTACCACCTGTTGGCCTAGTTCTGCTTCTGAGAATTCACAGAGCAAGTCTGGTCTCTGTTCCCTGTGATAACCCTTCAGATATTCTTTAGACTCTTTTCCAGACTAAATAAGCCCAAGTTTTTCGAGTACCCTCATCTTACTACTTGCGGGTAGTAAAAAGCATGGAGCTTCTGGAGTCAGAAGACCAAGGTTCAAAACCCTGTTTAGTCCCTTATGCCTGCACAAGTCCTGTGTGTGTGTGTGTGTGTGTGTGTGTGTGTGTGTGTGTATGGGAATGCACATTTGCAAACATATATGGGGTGTACAAGTATAGTGACAGTGGATTCTGAACACTTAGGCAGCTATTAAAGGCCAAGTCAATGCTCAGAACTTCCCCATCCAAGATCTGATTTCATCCACACAACTCTGTGGAAATGCTATTAACTGCCTCTCTATTTTACCCTTGAGAAAACTGAGACTCACAGAGGTTAAACAACTTGCTCAAATCACACACGCAGGGACAACACTTGAGTTTAAAACGAAGCCTCTCTAATCTCAAAACCCTAAAATAATAGTTAACATTACTGAGGGTAGGATTCTGCATCTGTAGGTGACAGTAAATAATGATGCCTTCTTCCTGAATGCTGGGATGTGAAGAGAAAGTGTGCCAGGGGAAGTCTTATGAAAATCCCAAAGCACTATAATATTTTACTTACTTTCTTTTCTTTGTTTGTCTCAATTCTCCTGGGAGTTGAGGAAACGGTTTTGTTTTAGTGAAGTTTCTTTTGGTTGCAAAAATAGATCCCAATTTTGGTTAGCTTAAGCAAAAATGGAAATGTAGTTAGGGGCCCAGGGGAAGTTAGCAGAATCCAAAGAATCACCTGGCCAAGTCTCAGAATGGTCAAGGACCAGGGACAGCCTTTGGACCTCAGCAGCAGGAATTCTTAAAGTTTGCTCTAGAAGTTTGACTTGAACACAACTCAACTGTAATGCATCCCAGTCTGTGTCTCAGGTCAAAATTCTCAGTTCGTGCTGGGAGAGAGATGGAATGTCTCAGCATAGCCAAAGTGTGGAACACATCGAATAGACATCACCACTGGGGATACACCCTGACAACTGGAGGCAGGTTGCATAGCTAGGCAGTTATTGTGAGCTGGGAAGCTTGTCCCCAAGAGGCCCAGGATGTGGGTGATCTCACGGTCTTCCAAGGCATTCTTTGTGGAGGAGTTTGATGTACAGCAAGCCCTAATTATTTTGTTTGTTGTTTACCTTCTCCACTAGCATATAAGCTCATTTAGGGCAGGAGGCATGTTGGTATGTTCACTATTCTAGTATCAGCTACCCACAGAGCGTGTAGCATGTGGTGCTAACTCCATAAATAAATGCAGGAAAAAAAATGAATAAGTGTCTGGAACTGGACACAAATGAAGTCACCAGTTCTGTCTCTCTCTTCTTCCTTCTCCCCTTCAACAGTTCCTTCGACAAATATTTATTGAGTGCTTACTGTGTGTCAGCAGGTGTTCTAAGTTTTGGGATACAGCAGGTTTTGCTTTTGTTCACATTCTCTCTCTCTCTCATCTTTTCTCTCTCTCTGAATGTCTCTTCTTCTATTGTGGACAGACTGCTGCAGAAAAGATGTCTATCTGTGGCCACTAATACAAATCCTTTCATATAATTACTTAAAAAACACAAGAACTTTACTCTGCCAGTTAATCATTTTCTTAGGGGGCAAGAGGACTTTGATTGGGCCACCACAGTATCACTCACTGAGGAAAGGGACAGTGTAATTGGCTGGTCAAGGTGCCTTAGTAGAGGGCAGGGGGCAGGGCTGGCCCCAAATTGGCAGCTTTGCTGGAATGATATGACTGCAGTGGAGAGTAGTAGCTCTTTTAAAGGAGCTGACAGACCAAAACAACAGATGTCCACTCCAGGAGCATATGAATACAGAGCCTTTCTCCTGTTTGATGTCAGAGTATATGCTCATCTTCATTCTTTCTCAGTGTACGGATTCCTCAGTGTAATCAAGGCTCCATCAAGAATTGATCATTACAAGTGTTGCCAGCTGTGGGCAGAACGTTTATTTTATGTCCTTTCCTGGGACTTGGATATATAAGTCAATTCAGCAGATATTTATGGAGCACCTTCTATGTCCATGCAACATGTAAAAAAAAAAAAGCAAGGATAGAAATACAGAGGAGAGAAAAACTCCTGACATATTGGTAGCCTGAATATGGAGTATGCTCTGGGTTTAAAGAAAACATCAGTTACAGCTAATATCTAATGAAGACGTGAGGAAAAGCAATCATTTCAGAAGATGTGGAAGGAAAGAAAGAAGTGATATTGAGCACCTACTATGGGCTGAGTTTTGTTTTAGGTGCTTTCATGTATTCATTCACTCACTGAATAAATCTTTTGTGTTATCTACTATGTGCCAGGTACTGTTTCAGATGCTGAGATACTATAGTCAGTGAGCTGAACAGATACAAATTCCACACTTTCAGAAAGACTACATTCTGGTGGGGAAAGACAGACAATAAGTAAAACAAATAAGAAAATTACATGCTCAATTAAAGGGCATCCATATCACAGAGAAAAAGCAAGAGGGGCTAGGACATGCTGGGGAGTGGTGTTGCAGTTTTAAATAAGGTGGTTACAGAAGATGACATTTGAGCAAAGCTTTGGAGAAGGTAAGAGGTTAGTCTCCAAGATGTTAAGGGGAAGGGCTTCCAGGTAGAGGAAACAGCAGGTGTCAGCCTCTGATGTGGAAGCCTGCCCGAAGCGTTTGAGGGACAGTAAGGAAGTGAGTATCACTGGAGGGGAGTCAAAGAGGGAGTGAGGGGGAGCAGACAAAGGGGGCAGATACTGAATGGCACAGGGTGGGTGGTGAGAGGGTCATGCTGGTCCTTCCAGGACATAGGAAGGACTCTGGCCACTCTGCTTCTGAGCAGAGGAGTGACATTCTCTGACTCACCTCAGTCGTGCCACTCAGTATTCTCAAGGCCTCTAAGAGTGGTATTATTGACCTCAGTTTGTGATGAGAAATGAGGAGTAGGGAGGATATACAACTTTCCCAGCAAAACACTGCCAGTAGATTTCAGAGCTGGGCTTAAAATGCACATGTTTCTGATAAGAATTTTCTTTCCCTTAGACCACACTGTGTCCCCGGTCCTTACAATCTTATTTCATCCTGGTTACAAAATTAAAAACCTCCCTGGTCTGTCTTCATTTTGAATTTTGTACATTAATTTTATATAGAAAAACATTACTATAATCCCCCCAAAATACATCTAAATAATACTCCTCAGTTGTGAATGTCAAAGAATTGTGCCGCTATAGTTTCATTATCTGAAATTTTAATTATAATAAAATTTGCCTTAAAGCCTTTGTTACACATAAGTGTGTATGTACACACACAACGTGTATCATTTGAAACTACCTCTGAGGTTCTGAGAGTTTTTCGTACAGTGGTTAGAATGGTTGCTTTCCTTGGTCTTCTTTGACAAAGTTGGTTGCTGGCCACCTGAGCTGTCTCAGTACACACACCTCTCTCAGGGCCCTTGCAAGGCAAGATGGTGACTCTGAGTGTATCTGCCTATCTTGCCCGCTGACTCTGTTTCTTTCGGGGCTGGGATCCCGTCAGTAGTAGACAGCTTTGGAGTGTCTGTCCAGCCCATGACCTTATGATTTCCCTCCCTTGCTCTGAGGGCTGCTCCCCACACACTGTCATGTTTGCGTAATGTGTCCCCATTCTAATGGCCACTATTACTTGGACCAGGGATAGGTGCTGATCCAAGCTGGGCCACTCAGGTAATCTTCTGGAACTTAGAAACAGTGTCAGAGTTTCTGGCTCTGTCTAGGCTAGGCGTTGGGCAAAGGAGACGGAAGCTTGGGAACGCTTTTGTGGCCATCTTCTACCTGCCATGTGTCCTGGGAAACATGGGAACTGCTCTTTAGAGAGAAGAGCAGGGTCTATGGAAAGATAAAGCCCCATCTGGGTTGCTGACAGACCTCTGTTTCCTTGGTTCAACCTTTCAAAAGGCTGGCTACACTCTTGCCTTTAGGGTTAACAAGAGATGCTTTATTCTTATAATAAATTACGCATTTTTGCTTAAGCCAGCTTGAGTTGGTTTTTGTTTCTTACAACCAAAGCGTCCTAAATAATCCTATGTCTAGATCATTTGAATAAGCCTGACCCTAGCACAGTGTCTCACTCACGGACAAATCTTAGATTTGGCATTTTATAGATCTTACCTACCTCTTTGACCTGAAGTTGAGCTGGATGGGATAGAAATGTTTAGTGCCTGGGCTCTGGAGTCTGAGTACAAGAGTTGAGTTCTCAGTCAAGTTAATTGACTCATAAAAAGACTTGGTTTCCCCATCTAAAAATGGACACAGTTGCCCTTTCCTCATCATTGGTATTGAATGCACATAGACCTTAGCCCATCCTGACTCTCAAATGGCCAAATTGGCCTAAGAGGTGGAAGGCCTTGGTTCTGTCACTGGCTGTGTAACCTTGAGCAAGTCGTGGGATCTCTGTGGACCTGAGTTAGGAAAGTGCTTATCTGCCAAACAGATTAAATCTCTGTTCTGCCTGCTCCACTGCTTGTTAAGGATGAAAAAGAAACAAAAGGCACTATTTTGTATACTGTAAATCCACTTTATGAACGGAAATTAAATACTCTTTGAATATTTAGATGTATGTCTATCTCCCATGCCAACCTTACTTCTCTTACCTGTAAGATGGGACTAATAATGCCAATATTGCACATTGTGGTGAATTGAGATGATATATGAAAACACAATTCCAGTGCCTGGCACTTAGTTGTGGACCAACATGTGGCCGTCCTCCTTTCTTCTTTAGGTTTTAGAAAGCACCTGCTTGGTCTTTAGCCTGCTTTGGGGGTTATGGCAGTGTGGTATCATCTCCATTGCTCATATGAGGAAGTTGAGGCTCTGAGATACCAACTGACTCGGCAAAGTTGAACAAGCAGTGGCAGAAACAGAACTGGAAAGCTGCTCTCCATTCACCCCTGGACAGCAGGTCAGGAAGTCTGCTCAAGAGCCAGGCTGCCTGTGTTTTCTATCCCAGCTTCCTGCATGGCAATTGTACAAGTTACTCATCTTCCCTGTGCCTTGGTTTCTTGACTGGAAAAATGGGGAGAGTAATTATCCCTGCAAAATAGCACCTGCTTCATAGGATGATTGGGAGGATTCAACAAGGTAATGCATATGATGCTTAGCAGGTGCCTAAGACACTGTACTTGCTCCGTGAGTGTGGGCTGTTCTTTTTTTACTACGTGCTGATGATGTGGCACAGTGAGTACCGACATGGGGGCAGAGGGCCCTGGGGTTAAGTCTGGGCTCTGCCGCTCTTAAAGCAATGTGACTTAGACCGTGGAGCCTCGCTGCCTTCTCTACAGGAGAGTGACAATAGCTATCTTGGGAAGAGTAGAAATTTTATATTTATATAAAATGCTTGGCATATGTGGACACTTAAGAAATAGAGCAAGTAGGAGGCTGGGAGGAGGAAAGATTTTCCAGGAGGAAGGAGCAGCAAGCCCAATAGCAGGGAGGTTGAGAAGAGCCTGTTAGGCACAGATGTGTCTTTAGGAGGGTTGATGTGTGGCAGGAATGAAGAGGAGAGATGTGGGAAAGTCCAGATCACAAAGGATTCTTGATCCCCATCCTATGTCTGTGTACAGCTCCCAAATGCTTGAAGCAGAGAAGGTAGGAACAGAGTTGCCTTGCTGTACCATCATCCTGGTGGCTGTGGAGGATGGAGAGACACCTGGGTGCCTAGAGGCAGGGCTCAGCTAGGGAGTGCTACGGATGAGAGCCGATGGTTGGTGACGGACGCTGAGGCAGCAGAATGGACAGAATGGAATGGCTTCTCTGACCACTAACCACTGGCTGGTAATTACTGAGGACTTACTATCGGCCAGGACCTTACTGCTTCACAGGCTTTGTGTATATTAGCTCATTTAATTATCTTAACAACCCAGTGTGGCAGGGACTAGTGTTATCTCTGTTGCAGGTGCAGAGATGGAGACACAGAGAGGCTAAGAAAGCCTAAGGAGATAGAATCCATAGGACAAGATGCAGGATCTGATGTGGAGTGAAGAAGCAGATGGCCTGAAGGTTTCAGTTTGGGATGATGGGCTGGAGCCTGAGCACCTGGGAGAAAGAGAGGGCTGGAGAAGGAGGCAGGAAGACACTGAGCTGTGTCTGTGTTGAAGGCACCAGGGGCCTCTGTGGGAGGCAGCAGGGCATCCGGGGGCACGTGTGTGGGGGAGCACAGGGGTGTACTCAGAGTTCTCTGCCAGATGTGGAGATTTGGACATCACCATTATTGGGGAGTCCAGAAGCTGAGCGAGGGAGAGATGTCCCTGGGAAATCTGAGTGGTGGTAAGAGGTAAGAGGACTCAGGCCTTAGTACTGGAGCATGCGGCCCTCACAGACCTTTTCTGTCTCCCAGGTCCAAGGTCTGTATGGACCCTAGTGTTGGGATCCAGAGTGCAGGGAAGGGTGTGGCTGCAGGCAGGCTACATGCTTCTCAGGAGCTTTGATTCCTCTTGCCAGGAGTTAACAAGGGTTCACAAGTGAAAAGGCTAAACAACCAATCCACCAATCTGCATACATTTTGTGCCTGGGCTGGAGAGGAATCTTGTGCCTGGGCTGTGTCTGGAGGCTCCCCACATGTGCTTCAGTGACCTTTCTCCACCCCTGGACCTTGAGTAATACTGTTGGCTCTCTCTCATCCCCTTCTCTGCCCCCCCTTCCTTCTCTTTGCCTACTTCTCTCTTCCTTCGTTTCTGTATTTTCTTGCTGCTTTTTTTCAGCCTCTGTCCCTACATTGTCTCTCTCCACTTTCTTTTTCCGTCTCTCCTTCTCCCTCTGTCCATTTCTCTCTCTCTGGATCTGCCTCTGTCCCTGTCTCAGCTCTTTTCTGTCTCTATTTGCCTTCCTCTGTCTCTCCCTCAGTGTCTGAGTCTCTCTGTTGCTTCTATTTGTCTCTGTGTGCTGGTTTTTCTCTCTGTGTGTCTCTCTTTGTCTCTTTATCTCTTTTTCTCTACCTCTGTGTCTCTCCCTTTGTCTCTCCCAATCTCTCAGCTTTGTATCAGTGCTTATCACGCTCCTCACTACCTCCATGTTTTTTTCTCTCCTTTCCCTCTCCCTCCCCCTCTCCTGCCTCTAGGATGAGGGCAGAGATCACTGGGTAGGATTGGAAGTCATTAAAAGCAAAAAAAAAAAAAAGAGAGAGAAAGGGCTCCTTTTCTCCTGCTTGCCCCTGGGGAATGCCTAACAATGAGAGACACTTTGGTGGGTAATCGATAGGAACAAGATGCAATGAGATGTCTTTGTTGGGCAGTGGCAGGCGGCAGTTGCCTCTGACCAGAGCCCCTGGGAATGGCTGGCCCCTCAACCAGTCTCAAATAGAGTGAATCACAGTGGAGGACCTGAAGTGTGAGCCCAGCACATCCTGACCCCTGGGGCGCCTCATTTCCATCACCTCCTCTCTCTCCCTCCCTGGCCCTTCTCCCCCTAGGTACTACTTTCTGAATATCATGAATAGAAAGAATCTCCATAATAGACTAGGGCATAGACTGTAGCCAGCATAGGTGTGAGGTTGGCTAATAATCAGTCTCTAGCTGGAGCAAGAATCTTCATCCTTCTAAGCCCAAATTTCCTTATGTGTAAATGAGGGATACTAATACCTGAAATCCATTTTGAGCAAGGCAGCCAGTTTTCTGTTTGAATAACAAATCTGATCAGTGCCTCTTGCATTTAAACTCCCACAGCAAGGACCACATATGTCTTTCTCACTGCTGAATCCTAGCGTTAAGCTCACAGGCGGTGCTTGATAAGTGTATACAGTATCCTGCACAGGAGGTGCCCCATAAGTGTTTGTCAAATGAATGGACCTAACTGCTTCTACTCTTGAAATGCCTGGCTGGCTTCTCCTTTCTTTCTCTGCCTTCCCAAGATATGAGCTTTGGGCAGGATTCCAGATCTCATACTTCCTGCCCAGCTCTGTCCTCCATTCCTTGTTTCCCCCCTCCCTGCATATGACCCTCAGATGTTAGGAGGATGAAGAGAAAAGACAGTGAGTTACAGGGAAGGAATTCAGAACACTGGCCTCTTGGACATAACAAAACCAGCAGAAGAGTGAGCCTATAGGAGGACTTTAACTGGAAAGTTAAAGAAGAGACTTTAGAGATCATCCAGTCTGTTCTTCCATCTCCCACTTTACAGATGATCAAACTTCCCAGGGAAAGGGAATGCTTGCCCAAAGTAGCATGGCCTTGTGGTGGAGATGGGCAGGGAGATAAGAGTTCTGTAACCTCTCAAAGTCTTCAAACAGTGTCTTTATATCTGCACACCCTTATGCCTTGGTGAGTACAAGCCCTGTTGAACCCCATTCTCCATTTCAGTCTTAAGAATGGAACTCACCAAATCTTTCCCATCCTCCTAAATGCAGTCTAATGTTGGGATCCATTCCTAGTCCTTGGCCACCAGAGGCAAACAGGGGCTGTCACTTTTGCAGAACCAGCCACAAGGAACTGCTTGCTGCCTGGTTCATGCCTACTTATTCTTCAAGATTCTACACTGTCAGAACGCACACCCACATTCTGAGATGTGCCCCATCTTTTCTTTTGCTCCCTTTATATTCTATGCATAGTCTCTTTTTTGGACTTTCCATGTTTTCTTTTAATCAGCTTTATGATGTATAATTTTTATGTAATAAGATTAATTTTATGTATATAATTCAAGAGGGTTTGACAGATATGTACAGGAGTATGACTGCCACCACAATCAAGATACAGAATATTATCATCACCCCCCCAAAAGTAACCCCATATTCCCTTGCAGTCAACTGTTTACCAGAGTCAGCCCTAGGCAACCATCAATCTGAATTTAGCTGCTATAGTTTTGCCCTTTCTATAAGGTCTTATAATTAGAATTATTTTGTATCCAGTTGTTTTCACTTGGCATAATGTTTTTGTGGTTCATCAATAGTGTTACAGGTATCAGCAATTCTTTCCTTTTTATTGCATTAAAGTGGCGATTCATGCATTCCAGTACCACTTAATTAACAGACCGGTCTGTCCCCGTTTGTATGCATATACTGCAATATGTTTAACCATTCATCACATGATGGGCATTTGGATTGTCTCCACTTTTTGACTCTTGTGAGTAAAGACTCTTGTTCTGCTATTGGCTCTTATTCTGCCATGAACATTCATGCACAGTTCTTGTTTTATTTTCATGTGCTCTCATTTCTCTTGAGAAAATGCTCAGGGCTCCGATTATTAGATCATATGGTAAGTGCACATTTAGTTTTCTAAGAAACTGTCAAATAGTTTCCTAAAGTGCTGGCCCATCCTGAATTAGCACTAGTAATGCACCAGAGTTACAGTTGTTCCATATCTCTGCTAACACTTGGTGTTATCAGTCTTTTTATTTTTAATCATGCTGGGGTGCAGTGCTATCTCACTATGGTTTTAATTTGCATTTCACTATTGACTAATGGTGTTGAGAATCTTTCCCTTGGTAAATGATCTATTCAAACCTTTTGCCTATTTTTATTAGGTTGTTCTTATTTTTCTTATTGAGTTACAAGTATTCTTTTCATATTTTAAATACAAGACCTTTATGATAAATATGTTTTGCAAATACTTTCTTCCACTCTGTGGTTTGCTTTTTCAACACATGTCCAGTACCATTTACTTCATTATGGCCAGACCTGAGGTTTATTTATTATCCTTCTGAGCCTTAGGTTTCTTTTCTGTAAAATGGTGCTAAAATGCATCTGCTTCTTAAGAGTTTTGAGGATTCAAAGAGAGAGTAAATACGAAACTCTTAGCATAATGCTTAGAGCTTGGAAATCCTCAGCTAGTTATTATTTGATTTTTATTCATTCCATCTTCGCTCACTCAAATAGTCTTCTTTGGACATCATCTCATGGTATCAGCAACTGGCAGATGGAAGTAACTGTTTAGAGCTCAGGAAAGCTGTTGGGACTAGAATCTTTTGAAGTAATTAGCATGTAGATGTCCTTTGAAATCCTGGGGCTGGTTGGACTGTGACTAAGTGAGAGTGTGTGTGGTGAGATGGCCCCAGCTAGAACCCTGGCCGATCCTAACATCTAAGGGGTGGGCAAAAGAAGAAAAACTTATGAAGAATAATGAGATTGTATAACCTTGGAGGAGGAGGAAAGCCAGGAAAGAACAGAATCATAGAAGCCAAAGAAAGATTGAGACCCAAAACAGAAGGAATCAGTAACAGTGTCAAATGCTATAGAGAGGGTGAGCCCCTAAGGAAGGGAACTTTGGATTGGCCAAGACCAGGGCATCATCATTACCCACTGAGCCATGCTTGTGGAGGCAGGGCAGGAAGTATAATGACTGGGGGAAGTAGGATGGAGGCAGGGTTGAGAAGTAAGCAAGTGATTTGGTTTCAGGAGTATCAAGCATATACTCCACCCCCACCTCCACATTAGTTTTGGTAGAAATGAGGAGAGGAGATGGTAGCTTTCTTCAGAGAGTAGCAGGTGTGGAGGGAAATTTTCTTATTACATTATGGGAGAGACTGAGCATGTTCTTGGACAGATGGGAAAGAAAAAAACAATGGAGAGTGAGTACTTGAAAGGACAAAAAAAAAAGAGGGGTTAATGGAGAGTATGAGTCCCTTGAGGAAGGTATGGCATCCAGATCACAGGATTAACCTGAAGTAAGGGAATCAGGTGGCTTAATACTGTGCCAACCAGCTGAGCTAGAACAATGTTGCCCTTTACAGTTCTGTTAGAGTTGGCTAGGAGGGAATTTGCGTGTAATTTGGAAGATGCAAGTGAAGCAGTAGCTATCACTCTCTGAAAGTCACTGTGGTTAAATGGGTAGGTACATACAGAGGTGTAGGGGGACACCAGCTTGTCTTCACAATTTCCTGGTGGGAGTTAGATGCAGAAAGGTCAGAAAATTTCAGCCTGTCTTTACTGCCCTCAACTCTGTGCTTAGCTCTTTTTCCTGCTTGCTTGCCCTGCTCTCCAACATTAATCCCAGACCCACAACCAGATGCAGTGGCATCACCCAAACAGTCTTCCAAAGACTTTTCCATCAGTTTTCCTTTGTAGACCCTCTCAGCAGCTGGGTGTGCCTGGCCGCCCATATTCCTTTATGAACTCCACCTTGATCACCCATTTCCATATTCAGGAAGGTTAGATAGTAACATTTATTTGATCCTTCAGCTTCCCCCCTCTTGGGACCTTACTTCCTAGATTCTCTCACAGTTATAGAATGTGTTTTTCCTACAGTAAATCTTTTATTCTACAATACTCATAGAATTTCAGCTTCCCTGATTAAACCCTGACTGATATGGGGTGAATGGAGCACTATTATTCAGAGTGAGAGAAGGCACTAAGAGTTGGTGCCAAAAAGGAGTAAGGAAGTAGATGTCAAAGGAATTTAGGTCACATTGTCTCGAAGCCATATGAAAATATGGGAACGAGGTGGACTGCAGAAAGGGATTAGGGTTAGGGTAAAGGTTGAGCCTCTAAAAGATTGGAAAAGCTCTAGAAAATAGTGTATAAGTAGAATGAAGAGTTGAAAGAATCTTTTGTTGGACAAGTGAAGGGGTTGGGAGGCAGCTGGGAGGAATGTCAATGGTAGGAGTCTTGAATTCTACTCCTGGATCTATTCTTCATCAGCTCTGTGGCCTTGGATAAGTCACATGTTTTCCTCTCTTTGGCTCCCATTTGTCTCTTTGTTCTCCTCCCTCCTCTGCTCTGCTCCACATTTCAGGAAACTACATTCCCCAAGCTCTCAGGTAGAGTTCCGCATAGGCCTGGCCCATGTAGGGTACTAGTAGAAGACTAGATGTGGGCAGGAAGCTGGTGTATCTGCCACCTGCAGTCTCACAGAGTCCTCTGTAGCTCTGACTCTAAACAGCCTCTTCCTCAAGGGTCCCAGCTTCTGGCTAGCCAGCAACTACCTTCACAGTTCTTGCTCTGGCCAAAAGGCTTGGACATGGTAGAAATCTCTGGGTTATTACTTCAGCTCTCCTATCACCCGTGTAACGAAGTCCTTGTAAGAAACGCTCTCTGTTTGAAATACTCGAGTGGATTCTGTTTTCCTGCCTGATATACTCACCTGTACAATGGTGCTGGTACTGCCTACCTCTCAGGTTTATTGTGAGATGATGGATATACAGATGGCATTTGGAGAAAAGTAGTAAGAGCTACTCTATTAACTTAGGCACACCTCTTTGGGATAGCTACCACTGAGAGAATTTCACTCTATGCGGACACTTTTCATTCGTCATGCATTGTTACTATCTGTGTGACCCTGGGTAACTTAGCTCACCTCCATGTGCCTTACTTTCCTCATCTGTAAAACGGGGACCTCTGCCTCATAGGATTATTGAGTTGAGATCCTATGCATAATCTGGCAAATATTCACTACTCAGTGAGTGTTAGCTCTATGTATTACAAATTTTAGCTATTATTGCTTTTGAATAATTATTTCACAAAAGCTCCAGGAAACTAAAAATCAGTGAGGTTACACAACTTGCTCAGAGTCTCAGAGACATAGGTTATAAGACTTGATCTTAGGTCCCTCTGGTCCTCAGATTGTGCCCTTTCTTTTTCTTCCTTGCCAATGCTGGTTACGCCCAACTGGGCAGACACAGGGCCACAGCAGCAGCCACTGCTACATGGAACAGGTTTTGGCTTCCCTGCTCCTCCTCCCCTTCCCTTGTATAGCTTCTATATTTAAACCCAGTGAAACCGGTGCAGGGCCCTAAGAACAGGATGGACTTGATCCTGATAATAAGTCCCCTGAGAGGCCCTGGCTAGCAGAAGGGCAGCCGAAGTTTCACAGAGAAGGGCAGCCATCAGTAGGGGAGGGCGTGTCTCTACCTGGACAGATTCACTCCGTGACTGGACTGCTCAAGGAGCTGTGTGCATTTTGGAGGCTTTTATTACCAATAGGCAGCACTCAGCTTGGGTCTCTTCTCCCCCAGTCTCTCATCAGCCCCAGAATAATATAGTGAGCTGTGTTGGAAGCAAAGTGTATTTTCAGCCCTGCTGGGTCCTCAGGGAAACGGCTACCATGGAGAAGAGTCAGGGAGCCAAGAAGGACTCTGAACCCCCTTCTAGCACCTGTTCCCCGTCTTCTCAAGTGCTATTGCCTGGCAGGCAGCTACCACCTCACAAGCTTAGTGGTCCGGTCTGCTTCAAGGCTGGCATTGACCTGAACAACCTCCTCTGTGATTCTCGACAGACCAGTTGTTTTGTGTCTTGGGAATTCAATTTATACCTATAACCATGCTTCCTTCCCCTTCTCTCCTCTTCCTCCCCCACCAGTGCCGGGCTTACTATTCTACCAGACTGAAGAATACAAATAACAGTAATAATAAGCCTGTGCACGTTCACATCTGTTATCTCATTTGAGCCTCTTCTATGAGGCAAATGCACCAGACAGAAAAGGAAGAAATTGAACCTCAGAGTGATGATGTAATCCACCCCAGGTTATGTAAAGAAACAGTGGTGGAGCTAGGATACAAACCCCACATGACTGGCTCCAAAGCCAGAACTTTTAATCCTATGCCATGCTGCCTCTAAAAATGGTTTTGATGCTAATTAAGATGTTAAAGTGCTGGCTTGTTGACTTAATAGGCAATTCTTACACTCCTGTAGTACTGCATCAAAACAGGGGTTGACCAAACAACCAGAAAGGCCATGTTTTCAATAAGGACTCATGACTTCTAGTCCAGATCTGAACCTTGAAATGCTGTTAGGGTCTCCTTTACACCCATTCAAAGTACCATAAACATTTGTTGATTACTTAATATGCACCATGCCCTTTTCATGTACAACTCTTTGTGAACTGGAGATCACTCTTGTCATTTTACAGTTAAGATCCTGTGTAGGATTACATAGCTAGTTAATAGCAGTTACAGAATCCACACTTGGGCTTGTCCAGGGGTAAAATTCACTTCAAAAGTATCTGGCTTGGAGCACCTGGGTGACTCAGTGAGTTAAGCATTCCTACTTTGGCTCAGGTCATGATCTTGTGGTACATGGGTTCGAGCCCTGCATCAGGCTCTGTGCTGACATGTCAGAGCCTGGAGCCTGCTTTCTATTCTGTGTCTCCCTCTCTGCCCCTTCCCCACTTGCGCTCTCTCTCTCTCTCTCTCTCTCTCAAAATAAATAAATAAACATTAAAAAAATCTGGCTCTTCCTACTGTGTCATACTGCATCACAGTCTTTAATAACTCTGAAGAAAAAGTTGTAGTAAAGTTCTGAGAATGCATTTTAACACTTCTCTTGTTGCTATAATTAACACTTGTCAACTAGGATTGTACTTGGCTGCATTAATAGAAACCTGACCACAGGAGCATAAACAAATAGAGATATTTTTCTCAGGGAAGAAGAGTCAGATAGATAATCTATAACTGGTGCAACTCTTCAAGCAAATACTCAAGGACCCAGTCTCCTTCCAGGTTTCTGCTCTGACATTATTCTAAATACAGTTGACCCTGAACAACATGGGGGTTAGGTGCCCCAGGCTTCATGCAGTTGAAAATCCTTGTGTAACTTTTGATTCCTCTAAAACTTAACTCCTCATAGCCTACTGATGACCAGAAACCTTACCATTAATATGCAGTTGATTAACATATTTTACCAATAATGAAGTCGATTAAACATGTTTTGAATGTTTTATGTACTAAACACTGTATTCTTCTAATAAAATAAGCCTGAGAAAAGAAATTTTAAGAAAATCATAAGGAAGAGAAAATACATGTATAGTCCTGTCCTGTCAAAAATTTGCATATAAGGGGACCCGTGCAGTTCAAACCCACGTTGTTCAAGGGTCAACCATCTATGACTTTTGTCTTTCTGGTTGCAAGATGGATGTCTTGCCTCTAAGCATGAAGTCTGCATTCCAGGCAGGAAGAAGAGTAAAGGATAAAAACTACAGGACACTGGAGTCTGTCCCTTTCTATCAGAGAAACAAATTGGAAACACCAATCCATAGACTTTTGCTTACATCTAATTGGCTGCAGGTGGTCACATGGCTACCTATGGTATAATGGCACCTGGGATGTGAATACTTCTAACTAGTACATGGCGTCCTGAAACAGAATCAGAGTTTTGTTAATATGATAAGGAAAGGTGAGGGGAAATGGGTAACATGAGCTTGCAATCTTTGCTACCAATTTGCACTAGTTTGTTCAGTAACAACCCCCCAAATGCCTTACCTTGATATAGGTTTTTAATTTTCCAAAAACACTTTCCTGTACATTATTCCTTTTAATATCCCTTCATGAAAGCCTTTTAAAGTAGCTAGGGTATGGATTATCAGGAGTCATGCAGGTTTGACATCATATTTCTCCTTTTACAAAAGAGGAAGCTGAGTTTCAAAGAGCTGAACTGAGTTGCTCAAAGTCACAGAACTAGTAAGTGATAAGACCTGGAGTGGATTCGGTATCCTGGGGCCCATTGAGACTTTAGATAAGTCACTTACTCTCTGTGCTTACCATACACCTACTGAATAGCAGGAATCATCCTACCAACTTTACAAGGTGATTGGGAAGACTTAATGGCTCTCAGTGTCTGTATATCTTAAGTGCTCAGTAAAAAAATGACAATGAGCATTTTATGGACTCTAATACATTTTTTTGATCATTTCCAAAGAGAGTTAGCATCTTTTCTCCAACTTATCTTTTTCATTACCTCGAGTCTAAAGTTTATCAGACTATTTGCATGTTTTCCCCTTGCACAAAGGATACATAATCCCCGTTAAACTGAGAGGTCTATGAGGGCATGTGTTGGGAAGACTTATTTCTTAGGGCTCACATTTCACTAAGGAACCTCCACTCCATTTCTTAAGAGGAAAGAATACTTGAGTAACACTTCTGTCCCACCTCTTTACCCCTTACTCATCTCACCCTATGGAAAGAGAATTTCCTTCCTTTCCTCCTTTTTTTTTTTTTTTTGTTCATTGATATGGAAAAAATTCTTCGAGATTGGGTAGAATTAATGTGTTATAAACTGTACTTTTGGGTACAAGGAAGGTGCTATTTCTCACATAGTTGACTGAGTAAGTATCTGTTTCATAGACTCTTTCCTCAGATAGATCTCAAGGGCTATACCTGGTGGAAGGGACAGGAGGTGACCAAGGAGGAACCCTGGCTCTAACATTTGACTCAAGCAGTAAATACTACACAGCTGTGTAAGCAATAATGTTGGTACCTTGGTCCCCATTTGACTCCCTTGACTTTTTCTCCATTGGTTTAAGACTGAACAGTGGAAGGGTTTGGTTATCATCTCAGAGCAACATTCAGTAGCAGTGGTGGCTGTTTTCCTTCTTTGCTTCCCAGCCACATGGGAATAATACTTGATCAAAAAAATGATGATCAAATGAATAATGGAAGTGAAAACATCTTATAAATTGTAAAACGCTATCAGATAGAAATTATTAGGAGTACCACATGTTTTTTTTTTATTTTATTTTATTTATTTTTTTATTAATTGCTACACCCAACATGGGGCTGCAACTCATGACCATGCTCTACTGACTGAGCCAGCCAGGTGTCCCCCAGTATTACTGTGTTTAATAAAATCCTCCCATCCTGAGAGGAAGAGTCTTAGCTTTAGATGGAACATAATCTTTGCAGTGTGGTGAGGGTGAGGGATTGAAAGGAGAAAAAGGAAAAAAAAATGTGATCTCAACATGGTCAACCAAAACATACTAAGTGCTTTTGGGGGCATGAATAAAACGTCAGCTGGAGTCTAGTGGGGAGGCATACATATGCAAGGATAACTCTAAGATAAGATATTAAGGAAGTGCTGTAAACCAATTACTATGAAAACAGAGAAAAGGCGAAGATTAATGTTCACTTGGAATTGAATGTGAATGTGGAGTTAGGGAAGGTTTGGAAAAGACAGATAGTTGAGCTGAGTTTAAAAAGTGAATAGGTACTTTAAAAGGTAGTACTGTAGATAATAACAAAGGTGTTGTTAAGCGTCATGTGTTAAGCACTGTAACGCAAAATGCATATGTGAAACTTGGGTAATGCACCCAGCAACACTGTTTGGTAGGTATTATTTTCATTATTTTTATTTTTTTAGATGAAGAAAATGGTATTGGCAGAGAACATTCAAAGAGAAAGGACATCATCAAAGGTATGCAAGCCAGAAAATGTTGTAATTCTGGTATGATGACTCATACAGGTCCCCCAATATATTAAACACCTACTTTGTGTTCACTGTTTTGTGGCCACTGGGAGTCCAGTGTGGGTGTTGGGAAGGATTGGGGGGAGTATAGTACTATCAGCAGATTTAAAAATCTAGGTCTTAAAATCAATCTGAGTTAGTATTGTTTTTGTTTTGGTTTCCCCAGAAGTAAACTCTGAGGCCAAGTGTGGATGCTAATACTTTATTTGGGAGGTAATACAGGACACAGTGGTAGAGGAGAGTGGATGTGAAACAGGGAAGGAAAGCAAGCCAGTAAAACGTACTTTGTCAAATATATTACTTTTGTGGGAAAATGGAGCATTGTCCCACTGGATAGTTCTAGGATCTGGTGTTCAGCACCCACCTTAGAGTTATTTCACCCAAGGGAAATAAATATGGTTATGCTATGGGAGCTATGATATTTATGCACTGACTTCTGTTAGCTCTTGCTTGAGGTCTGCTTTTGGTGGCGGCTAACTTCCTGGTATTTCTGCCTTTCCACGTATGGACAGTGGAATTTTCAGTGGCCAAAGAGAACCATGAAGCAGAGTTTCAGATGCTGGCAGTTTGATGCTGGGCTGGTCTCAGTGGAAATAGTAAGGCTGGGGCAATAGGACTATATGTTATATAGTCTACCCCTTGAACTGCCTGGGTCCAGTTCTGCCCAACTTCACTGCATCTTCTTGCTGATTCTTCAAGAGTGTGGCCTATCATGATTCTAAAAGCAAACAAATGAATGAACAAACAAGCAAACAAAAATCCTATGACAGAAAGTTTGATGGGATATAGAGTCTCTGCCACCACAGCTATCATTAAGGTCATATTGATAATCATCTCCCTCCTCTCTCTGCATTCAAATTTGACTTACCTTTGGCCATCACTTCTGCTCCTGTACATTGCTTCACCGGGGGGATAACTCCGTTTCTCATCCCTGAGGTGTCAGAACTCTTGGTTATACTTTTCTCAGGCTAGTGTTGCTGCAATTGCTAATTTTTTGTTATCACTGGTCATAGAAGTACTAAGAGACGTCCCAGTTAATCTTCTGAGTTCCAGACATACTCCATTACCCTGCTAGGTAGCAGCAACCCTAGCTCCTCATGATAACTACAGTCAATCATTGCTGCCAGCATAGTAACTCCTTTTTAAAATCTGCTTATCTACTGGCATGAAGACTTCAAAATACCAAGAGAGCAAACATTTTGCACAAGTTCCCCAAGTGTGTCACTGGGATTGATGGTGACAAAAGCCATTCCTTCTATACTTTTATTATTGGATCCATGTATTCTACCTAAGAGGCATGCAGCACCGTGTAATGATCACTGACTCAAAGTAGAAAGTGCATCTAGGAGGACAGCACTCTTACACTGGAAGGTGTCATCCTCCAGTTGCTGTTTTAGCTGTGCCTTTAATAGCTATTCCAGCATTCTATCAAACCAGCAGCTATAGATTGTGTCATATGTAGTAGTTATCAGTGGAGCTGATATATATAAACCAACTATGGTCTTTGCCCAGTTAAAGAAACAAGGATGATAGCAGCTATGAAGATTTTCTCTCTTGTTTGTTATAAATACACACACACTCATAAACACACCCACACATATTTATATTCACACACTGTTGTCTTTTTTTCTCTATCTCCTTCTTCCTCATTTTATATAAGGATTGATGTTAATGATTAACATTGCAATGTAGTGTTTACAGAATATTAAGGAGTATCTGTGACTGAGTTTGAGAAGTAAATTCAGTTACATGGAGGAAGGTGGGTGTGGATGCTGAGTAGCCAAAGGGGTGGACTGTGCTAGTTATTCAACTATTATGGTCTCTTTGCTCCAGACCTATCATTTTTTGCTCTGTTTTGCAGTAATGGGACTGGGACTGTGAAAGTACACTTCTCTGTTTTTAGCTAGCTTCCTGTCAGTTTCTGCCAGACTGGAAAGTTGAAAGAGGCAGGACTTCCTGCTCCCAGTTTCTTTGTTATTCCTATTGCTGCCAGCCCAGTGATAGTTTACTACCCTGGAAAAAATAATTGGTTCCCATAGCAGTTGGTTTCAGCTTTCAACCTCTTTTCATGCTTCTAGAGCCACTTCGTCAATCCTTCTCCGAGGTACCAGGCCCAGAGGGGCTATGCTCCCCTCCTCAGAGGTTTTGAGTCCCAGTGCCAGCATCACAAAGTATCAAAGGTGTTTTTGAAGGTGGGAGGCACTAGTTTAATAACTCGTGCACTCTACTTCTGAAAACATGTCCCATGTGTTGGTCCTTCAGAAATGACTCCTTCCTCCAAAGTCATAGAGTGAGCCTATTGACTCTTGAAAGAGGGCAAACGTCTGCCTCTAAGAATATATAGCTACCAACATCTGCTCTTACTGGAGGCAGAAAATACTCTGTCCCAGCACATATCTATGGAAAGCCCCAGGGTCTTTCCAGGCCTAGAAGAGAGACAAGGGCTACCACTGAGTCTCCCCAGTGCACCAGCAGCAGAGAAGAAAAGGGCATGAGAAGGCTGGATGCCATTACTCTTAACCCACACACTGAGACAAGAAAGTAAGGTGGCGGTCTATGCTGACCTTTCATTTCAGCCGTCTGGCAAGCTTTCTTCTGGAAAATGAAACTTTCCACAGTGTCTGTCTTAATTATGCATGGACACAGTTGATTTGCATATCCAAATACTCAGGGCCGTGGAGCGAACAAATAATTACTGTCTGGTGGTTGCCTGAAGAAGAAAGAAACAACAAAGGGCAAGACTTCCAACATCCTCTAGCCTGTGTACTAACCTGTGATGATCAACTTCCTCCTAACAAAACCCAGGTTTCCAGAATTGGCTGAATTCAGTTGTCTGCTTTTTTATCATTACTCTGAGCCCATTACCAGGCCACACCAGCACTCTCTCTGTAGCTTAACATACTCCTTGTTGCCCCTTTTCTTAGCCTATCAGAGAATAATCTTCTGGGCTGTTCTCTAAGGCACTGACTTAATAACCTATGCATTCATGATAAGTTATGATAGAACCTTAGAAAATCTCTGTATTGCTTGGACCTTAATTTCCCCACTGGTGAATAAGGACGTTGGACTAGATGATCTTTAAAGACATTTCCAGACCCATATATTCTAAAGCTATATGTTTTGAAACAGATTTTGTGTCCCCTCAAAATTCGTATGTCGAATCCCTAACCCCCAGCATTATGCTATTTGGAGACGAGGCATTTGATAGTTATTTAGGGTTAGATGAAATCATGAAGGTGGGGCCTTAGTCTGTTGGGATTAGTGTTTTTATAGGAAGAAGCACCAGAGAACTCTCTCTGTCTCTCTCTCTGCCATATGAGTACACAGCAGGAATGTAGACATCAATAAGCCAGGAAGAGAGCCTTTGCATGAAATTAAATCCCAGTGGATCTGGATCTTGGACTTCCCACCTCCAGAACTGTGGGAAAATAAACTTCTTTTCTATAAGCTATCCAGTCTATAGTATTTGTTATGATAGGCTTTGCTAACCAAGACACTGTGACTCTGCCTTTTTGCCACAGAGTGATCTGGGCAAGCTCTGTCTCCTCCTCACTCTGCAGGTTCCTCCCCGATAAATGAGGAGGTTGGACTAGATTAGATTAGATTTAAGGTCCTTTCCACGTTTGAAATTCTCTGAATCTAATTTATTCTTAGATGTCACTCATGGAGTTCATTGCTCTTTTTAGGGTTATTTTGAATCAAAAAACTGAACTCATAGTCTCTTCTCTTCACCTTCACCTTTACCTTCACCTTCACCTTCACTGCTCTTCCTCTTCCTTCTCCTCATTGTTCTTTTCTCCCTGCTCCTCACCAAGCTACAACTGATAGAAAGCAAATTTGAATTCAGGGAAGAGAGGAATTTATTGCTTCAAGGAACCCAAGGAATGGTCTAACTACCAACATTCAAGAAGGACAAAGTTGCACCAGGGCCTTAGGAACTCTAGAACATGGGCACAAAATCTATGAAGACCTGCCACTCATTTCTGTACCTTTCTATGCATTAAATTCATCCGCTTACATTATATGTCAGTTTTTTTTTCCTAGAGGATGAGAGTCATAATGGGAAACTTCTTGAATATTACATCTTATAGCATCTGCCACTAGGAGAGACCAACCTTGACACTCTAAATTTATATTTCAAAAATCCCAGAGAAGGGAGCCCTTAGCCCAGCCTGGTTCAGGTACCACCTCTGGGACCAATGAGCTGTGGTCAGGAGTCAGACGAATTTAAAAATCAAGTCTCACTTTGTATCCATGGCACCTGGAGCATGGCAGTTTCCAGGGTAAGGGAACACATATGTATGTGTTGGCTTAATGTTATAAAGGAATATGATTAGCAAGGAGCCTAGTGTGGGGCTCGAACACGTGAACCATGAGATCATGACCTGAGCCAAAATCAAGAGTCAGACACTTAACTGACTAAGCCACCCAGGTGCCTCAAAAGATGGACTTTTTAATGGTGGGACTTTAAGCCACAGTGGCCATGAGAGTGAGATAGGTGGTCTCAAAAGTTGAGATCTGCTGAGGGGCGGGTAGGAAGTATGATTCTCTTAATTTTATTAATGAAGCAACTGGGGCTTAGAAAGTTAAATAACAAGTAAATTGTAGCGCTAAGACTGAAACCCAGAGAGTGTGATTTTAGAACTCACATTCTTTTTTTTTTTTTTTTTTTTAGTGTTTATTTATTTTTGAGACAGAGAGAGACAGAGCATGAACGGGGGAGGGTCAGAGAGAGAGGGAGACACAGAATCCGAAGCGGGCTCCAGGCTCTGAGCTGTCAGCACAGAGCCTGACACGGGGCTTGAACTCACAGACCGTGAGATCATGACCTGAGCCGAAGTCGGATGCTTAACCGACTGAGCCACCCAGGTGCCCCTAGAACTCACATTCTTAACCTGTACATTATCACATCACAGAACCAGAAAGCACCTGCCATTCTTTTCATAAGCGCTTACTAGACCCTATGATAGGTGCTAGGATAAGCAAGAAAGAAAAGGTCCCTGCCCTGGAAAAACAGTCCATAGTGAAGGGTTTTGTGGACACAATGTTTTTCCATAACTGTCTGATCTGTAGGAAAGCAGAAAGCACCTACTCGAGCCATCTCACAGACCTGGCTTGTCAATGTGAGCCACGGAGTTATTTCCTTCTAATCATATGCATATGCCAGCTTGGGAGAGAGCCTCTTGTTCGTGAAGAAGCACGCAGAGGGGGCTGAGGCTGTGGTCTGTCGGAGGGGCCATGGCCTGCCTCCTTGGAGATCAGCCACCACAGCAATCATGATGGACACTAGGGCTTCCACAGTGTCTGTAGCATTTCACTTTTTAGGTTGGGCGATAGGTACAGGGGCATTTGGTATGTGTTCTAAATCATTGCTTAATGCCTGAAATATTTCAAGATGGAAAAAACTCATGTTATGGAAGAATTTCATGACATGGGAAAATATTCACAGAAAAGTTTTCACTGAAATGAATCTGACTACAAAGCATTTTATTTAGAACAATTCCCATTTGGGGAAAAAAGTAAAAAAAAAATATATCAGTTATTTACTTAAGTGATGAGATTTAAGTATTCCTTTTATTTGCTGTATTTTAATATCTTGTAAGGAACATGTGTTATTTTTATAATTAGAAAATAAATCACTAGAGTGCCTAATGTGATTACTCCTATACCTGAAGTCCTCTCAGTACAGTATTTGACTTTCCACAAGGCACTGGATTGCTCCTTTGGCTATTTGAGCAGCCCACCTTCTTGCAGTATGTCTCTGAGTGATTCCTGCACATCCTTTCACACAATCTGTGTTCTCTGTCTTCTTTGCTTGAAGAAGTCCAGCTATATGGCTGTGGAAGGGAGGCTGTTTTTTTCCAGAACTTGTAGAGGAAAGCAGGGTAAAGATGAAGAGGCTACAAGACAAGATGCAGCCCCACTGCTTCATGCTGAGACCCACATAAAGGTAATGTGCCCCTAAGTATGCAGAGATGGTGCTTTATGGCTTTACGGCCATCACATTCACAAACACATTTTGTAGTTCTAACCACAATAAGACACTTGCTGTTCCCACAATAAGACACTATTTCAAGGTCCTCTGCCTTTGCATTCACATCCTCTCTTCTCCAACTGTAAAAATTCTACATGGTTCATCTGAAGTACCTCCTCTGTTAAGTCTTTCCTCAAATCCAGGACGAACTAATCACATCTTCTTCTCTGCTCCCAGAGCACATTGTATATACCTGCCATTTTCATAGGTAGTTTACAGCAGGTATTAGAATACATCTCTGTTTTCCCCCCTACCACATGACCTTTTCTACAGTGGGAGCAGAGTCTTACTCATCTCTGTGTACTCAACATTTAGCACCATCCCTGGCACACAGAGGTAGTCAACTTAGTTGACATGATGAAAGGGAAGCAAGGTGGTTAATATCACCTCCATTTGAGAGAGGTGTAAATGAAGCTCAAAGATGGATGAGTCTCCTTGCCAAAATCTCTCAGCTAGTATGTGATGAAATTGGGATTTGAAACTAGGTTGGTTTGAATCCCAAATCTTTGCTCTTCCAGCACCACAATTAATAGTCATTTCCATTATCATTGCCACCAGCATCACTGTCATCATCATCATCATCATATTCTCAGTGGCAGCATTGGTCCAGGAACATAAGAAATGCTACAGTTGAATTAGTAAATATACTACTGCCATGATTATTATTATCATCACTCTCCCCCTCTTCCTTTATAACATAATTCCTCTCTTATGCCTCTGGGAACCAGCATGTGTTGACTACCACACCATTCCAGTACCTATTTAAAGTTCCTTTGTATCTCCTGTGGCATCTAGCACAATTCTGACATATCAACACTTAACAATGGATTTATTGACTTGACTTGTTGCCCTTCATGTTCTAGAATGATTAAACGTTCCCCAGCTGAGAAGTCAGCACACATGAGGGACATGGGTGCACACCTTGACCCTATCCTGAGGACAAAGCCGTCTCTCTCCACATCTCCAACTGAAAGTTTGAAGTTAGTATGGTATAGTGGAAAGAACCCTGAACTTGAGAGTCAACGCTCTTGGCTTACGTCCTTTTTCATTGACTTGCAAAGTAATTTTGGACAAATTCCTTTATATTTCCGAGTCTTTTAGTTTCTTCATGCATGAAAACAGAAGAGGTAATATTTCTGACTTCCTTCACAGGTGTGCTATGAAGACTTACATAGGATCATATGTGTGAAGTTGCTTTTCACTCTGGAAAGTCTTCCACCTGGGCAACACATTCATGTTATTAAAAGTAGAGGGAATAGAGTCGTGGGATAACAAAATGACCCATCTTGTCCTCACTCCACCCAGCATTTTGCTAAATCAAAGACCTCAAGTTCACTTTCCTGTCTTCAGAGCCAACCTAGATTTCAGTATCCTGTGTTTGTGTGTGTTTGTCTGTGTGTGTGTGTGACAGAGAAAGGGAAAGCGAGAGAGGAAGAGAGAGAGAGACAGAGAGACAGAGAAAGAGGGAGGGAGAAAGGGACAAAGAGAGGCAGAGAAAGCTGAGGGAAAGAGACAGGGAGAGAAACAGGGACAGAGAGAGAAAGAGAAAGTCAAGAAGACAGAGACATATTATTCTGGAATTCTAGAAACCGCGTCCAAAGGGGATCTTAGGATTTGACTCCTATATATGCGGCTCTTGTTTAATGGTGCTATTTTAAACAGTTCTCAGTTGGGAGGCTGGCAGCTCTGATTGCTTTTCAAAGCCCTGTCTTTTATCACTGTTTTCTTCATGCATAAATCCAGGCTGTGTCCCCACCTTCTGTTTCCTTTCTGTCTTCGAGTTGAGAAGTAAGCAAGATGCAATTTAGAAGCTGGGCTAGAGGGGGACTGGGTTGCTTCAGAGACATCGTTGGTCTAATTGACTTATTTGCTTTTGGATGAGTTATGTTCAATCTGAGTTGTTTTCTCTTAACTAGATGTTGGTCGTGCTTTTTTTTTTCTTGTGTTTCTTTTTTTTTCCCTCTTGTCAAACACAATCAGTATTGGTTCTGATGGAGCATAGGCCTGGCTTTGAAGAAAACAATCTTTCTCCTTTTTCCTGAAATTAGAAGGAGGTACTCCACACTTGGCTGCATTTGGCTGATGGCTGAACTTCTAAATTTTCAGCTATTCTCATCCCCAGCATCAAGCTTAGCCAAAGCTTCCTATTCCCACATTTTCTTGCTCCCCCTGCCCCATCTGCACAGAGGTAGTTAGAGCTCCTGAGGGGATCCTTTCAAACAGGTGTTTATATTCTTAAATTTCTAATCTGGATATTTCTGGAAACAGGTAAACAGAGCCTTTGAGTTTAGCTGAAAGGTCTTAGCAGCAGGGAGTGGGAAATTTACCTGCAGAATAAAAGACTGAATTAAGGTTTGGCAACTTTCAGTCAATAGAGGAACATAAGAAACTGTTCAACACACTCCCTGACACCTAATTGGTCTCATAAAAGTTTATGGGTAGAAGTAAAGGAGGGAGACTGGAAAGAATTGAGGGAAGGGAGGAGGGACATCTCTTTTCCTGGCTCCTTCCTTACCTGCTATCTGTGTTGGGTTTCAATGGTCCCAGTCCTGGGCCACCTTCCCTATCTACCTATTCTTTCTAGACACTTGTTACTCAAAATGAGGTTTCCAGACCAGCAGCAGCTGCATCCCTAGGGACTTATTAGAGATGCACACAATCAGGCCCTACCCCAGACCTATTAGATCAGAATCTGTATTTTAACAAGATTTGAATACCCCTCAACACACCTAGTCTTACCTAGTCATATGCATTTGTTGATGACTCCTAAGTATGCTTCTTTAATCGTGACACTCTCAGGAACTTTAGATTCATGTATCTAGATGCCCACTGCCCACTGGACTTTGGTACTTGAAAGTCAAGTAAATAAGTCATCTCAAACTTTATATGACTAAACAACAACTCTTGAACCTCTAAACTACTTCTGTATTTTTTCTCTTCTCCAAACATGGCACTACCACCCAAAAATATACCTGTTGTTATTTATTTCTTTCTTTTCCTCACCCCAGCATTAAATGTACCAGCTAGACCTGTGCATTATTATTGTAAACATGTACTTGATGTGCCCCCTTTTCTCTATTCTCACTGCTATACACCCAGCTCGAGACATTCATCATTTTTAGTTTGAATTACTATTACCTTCCATGTTACCCCATATAGTCCATTTGCCAAAAAGCTGGGGAAATCTTTTTTTTTTTAATGTTTTTATTTATTTTTGGTACAGAGAGAGACAGAGCATGAGCAGGGGAGGGTCAGAGAGAGAGGGAGACACAGAATCTGAAGCAGGCCCCAGGCTCTGAGCTGTCAACACAGAGCCCGACGTGGGGCTCGAACTCACAAACCAAGAGATCATGACCTGAGCCTAAGTCTGATGCTCAACTGACTGAGGCACCCAGGCGCCCCTGAAAATCTTTTTTTTTTTTTTAATGTTTATTTATTTTAGAGAGAACATGTGCTTCAGCAGGGGAGGTGTGGAGGCAGGGGCGGCGGGTGGGGGGCGGGGGTTGCAGGGACACAGGATCCGAAGCAGGCTCCACGCTGAGAGTAGAGAGCCCATTGTGAGGCTTGACTCACGAACTCACTAACTCATGAACCTAAGATCATGATCTGAGCCAGAGTCAGATGCTTAACCAACTGAGCCAGCCAGGTGCCCCTGGAGAAATCTTGTTAAAACAAGTATCTTGCCACTTCCCTGCTTGAAATCTTCCAATGGCTTCCCATTTCATTTAGAATATAATAAAAGAAAATCTTTAATTTAGTGGAAAATCCCCATGGTATCTATGGCCTACCTACTTTCCTAACCCAAACTTGTATCACTTGCCCCCTTTTTTACTCTGCCTTTCCCACATGGGCTTTCATTTCAGGGATTTTACATGAGCTATTCTCACTGTCTTGAGCGCTCCTTCTCCATCTTAACTTACAGGCTCTTACCTTATTTTTCAAACCACAGCCCAGATATCACCTAGAAGAACAGTCTTTCCTGATCATGTAACCGAAATTTATTTCAGTTACTTTCTATGATAATAATCTACATAGTACTTGTCACTGATTTTTGTATTGTTGGTTGTTGTGTATGCATGCATATATTTTTGTCTTTCTCCCTTAGAAGGCAAGTAAGTTCCTTTTGAGCGGACCTTGCCTATCTTATACCAGTCATAGTGTTGTGGTGCACAAACAGGCAAGATGCCTGCTGATTTCAGGCAATATATGGGACAGTACTATTAATTTACATATAGATTATTGAATAGAACTTTTCCAGGTCACTAGGATTGGCAACTAGAACTCAAACCTGAGGCCAAAGGGAAATCAAGTTCCAAATGAATGAGGGCAGACCCCACTTGGAGAACCCTGGAAACCTCAACCACCATCCCAGTTCTTCCTCATCTCCATCTATTTATATAAAACTTGCATAAAGTGAAGAGTGAGGAGGAGAGGAATATGGCTACAGCCAGAAGTTACTGACTTAGGAGGAGTCCTGTGGCTTTTCCTTTCTCTCTTCAATGGATGTTCCCTCAAGGCAAGTGAGGGGATTTCGAAGGCCATTACAGAGACTGGGATGCTTTCAAGAAGGAGAGATTAGTATCTCATTGCTGTTCGTTATTACAGTGGAATGGCTGATCTGACCCTTCCCTGTCTAAGCAGGTGCCCTTAAGACTTTACATTTGCCTATGATAGAAGCATCGCCTGGTTTATTACAACATAGGGGATATTAATGGCAGCCAGAGTTATTCAAGAATGGAGAGAAGCAGCCCTTGAAAAGAGATGCTTACACTATAGCATTTCTCCCTGCACCCCACCATTCTGGAGGAGGAAGGGAATGAGGGGAAAGGAAGTATCCAAGGAACATACCAGCCTTCTCTTTACCTACAAGTCCCTCATGCAATCCTGCTTAGGGCAAGAGTGAGAGGACTAAGTAAGCATCAGCTGGGATAAGATAACTGGGCATTTTAATTCATGAGAGTGACCAGAAAGCTCAGAGGTCTGTCAGAGATGTTATTAAGGATAGACTCACCAGAGCTTGAGAAAAGAGAGTGGTGGGAGAAACATAAACTCTTCCATGGTTGCATCCTATCAACTTCAATCTGGTCAGTAAAGCAGCTACAAATTTCCACTGACTGGGGCACCTGGGTAGCTCAGTTGGTTACGCTTCTGACTCTTGATTTGGGTTTAAGTCATGATCTCACAGTTTATGGGATTAAGCCCCACTGTCATTGCAGAGCCTGCTTGGGATTCTCTCTTCCTCTCTCTCTGCCCCTACCCTGCTCTCTCTCTGTCTCTCTCTCTCTCTAAATAAATAAATAAACTTAAAAAATTTTCCACTGACAGACCACAAAATGTACACTCCTAGAGATAGTCCAGGATCGAACATAGAGCCTTGCCATTCACATTTGCCATTGTGTGAAAATTCTGAGACAGAACAGCTCCACTTTCCAGATGGGGACTGGCTGGTGAATTTGGCAAAAGGCTCTTGATAGAAAAGAGGGCTGACCTTTTGCATTTACTTCCCTCAGTTTCATTTTTAAGTCTCTTTGGAGCCTGTAAGACATCTCCCCAGCAACCTGTGAATGCTTTAGATCAGAAACCACTTCTCGGTTATTTTGTAATTTTATAGCACCTAGGACAGGACCCGGCACAAAGGAGACTTTCAGTAACTATCTGTTGAGTAAATCAGGAAGTGAATTTACAGATTCAGTTTGATTGTTATAGCTAGACCAGGTGAGTTTTAGCTGAAAAATCAATGAATTTATGGTGGGAAAATTAGGGCTCAGATTTCAATGATGCTATTTGCTAGTTTTATGAATTTTGGCAGGTCACACATTTCTCTTAGCTTTGGTCTTCTCACCCATAAAATAGCAACAACCATATCTTGTCATAGGTGGTTATGTGGATCAAATGAGGTAGCACCTAGGAATGCACTGAGCACACAGCAGTGATCACGAAATGTGTTTTTGAAGCACAGTCTTCCTGGACTCTACCCTCCAAGATTGTTTGACAAACGTTCCCTCCTCCCTCTTTCTTCCTCCTCCTCTATGTCCTCCTAGATTATAAATGCAGACGGAATTCACCCTCAGACACATAAGAGACACGTGTGAGTAGGCCGAAAGACCTTTAAGAAAAGACCAATATTTGCATATCTATTATAACTACTCACTGTTCGACTTGTTTCATTACAATTTCTATTTGGATAATATGTAAGGTCAATACTGTCACTGTTCTGGAAAATTCATTTTTTATTAAAGCAAAATGCAATGTATTTATAGAGATAACACCTTAAATGCTACGAGGGAAAGTGCACCAATTACACTCGTTCCCTTGATGGGGCAAGTTTACATGCTCCATGTTTTATCATACGTTACAAGGAGAAGGACCTTTGCCTGGGTTGATGTGTCTCGAGTGTTATCCTTTGGCTGAACTTGAATAGATCTGATGCCTTGACCGTTTTTTCTTGTATACCTGGAAGCACTGAGATAGCCAGATTGAGAAAAGAAAAAACAAACAAACAAAGCTTGTCTGCCTCCGTCCGTTAGTGTGTCCCTACTGCCTTTCTGTCAGTCTCCTCATGAGCTGCTTGCTCTTGTCTGTCCCATTAGACCATGGATACTAGATAACAGTATCTGTCACATACTAGAGGCTCAATAAATATTTACTGAGTGAGTAAAAATGAATGTCTGACACGAAGAAAGAGCTTGGTAATTACCTGTTGAGTTGTTTTTCTCCTAAGGAGATGAAATGGCATAATGAAGGAAAAATACAAAAAGACTTAAAGCCAGGAAATCTTGAATTCAGATCCTGGTTGTTGTTGTTGTTGTTGGTGTGTGTGTGTGTGTGTGTGTGTGTGTGTGTGTGTGTTTAGTCACTTACTAGATAGCTAGCAACTTGCTTAACGAAATGAAATTCAGTCTCCTTTTTACCAAATGACGGAAATACTTGAGGTGATTATCCTTTTACAGTTCCTGGCACATAGCAGATAAAATGCATTGCAATTTCAATTCCCTTTACTTCTTCTTTTTGACTAACAAGAAAGTACAATCGTTGGTGTTTTCTTACTGCCCGTTTTATTCTGCCACGTTAACAAATAAAATATGGCAAATCTTTTGATGGATGTGTTTTGTAGTATTTTCTACAAAGGTTTGCCTTCTGTTTTTCTTTTGTTTCCCCTCCACTAATTTCACATCCAATAAACAATTGGCTGGTCTTGGTATTTAGGTACAGTGAAGTCTGTGGTCCCTAAAGCAGAATGATCTGTAGTCTGAGAAGGCCCTAAATGTCAAGGTAGCAGCAGAGATCTCTACTTATCTAACTATGTCAGAAGGCCTAATGGAAATGAAACCTTTACCCGTTTTAAGGTTTCATGTGCTAATTCAAATATCAAATCTGTGGGGTTGGCTGGAATGAAATCCACTCACAATGGCAACTTTGTTTATCTCTTGGTGATCAAAACCTCAATAAGTGTTTTATTGTATTTGGATCATTAAAACAATGGGGGTATCATTTATTTGTACCTTAAAAATGAAGTTTATTTGTTACACTTAATATTTCAAAACATGGAATTCATGAAATGGGCATGAATAAAGAAAGAAGCCTCTGGAAAAAGATGCTTCAGGGTCTCCTGGTACAGATCCAGTTCTGCAGCATTGCATAACTCCAGGTGGTGGTGCTTACACAGACTACAATGTGAACGTCGCCCTCCAGAGTTGTACAATGTGTTGGGCTTGGCTAGATTCATTTTTCCTGCTGGTCTCCTATTACTCTGTTGGGATGAGGGAGGAAGAGAAGAGTGTGGAGAATGAGAGCTGTGGAGAAGAGTGTGGAGAATGAGATTGGATGCTATGATAGCATCCAATCGCTATTGCCCTTGATCAACTCTTTAAACTCTTGAGTCTAAGTTTATTCACCCCTGAGAGGCAGTTCCTTTCTCTACAAGTGTTAGAGACATTCCTGAGGTGTTTTCTCAGAGTCTGAGCACATCAAGTGGTGACTACGTCTATTTCTTCACTGGCATTTTTCAATCTTCAATAAACATTTCTTATCATTGCTAATAGGAAGATTGGATTGCAGACTTAATTTCAGGCACAGCATTTTGAGGAGGACATCAGCATGCACATTCAGATTGCCATTTCCCTACATTGCGGTCCCAGCACAGGTGAATTTAGAGGAGGCAGTGGGGGTATCTGGGCAGAAGAGGAAAAGTGGGGATTTCTGGAGAGGAAATCAATGCTTCCTGTGTGAGTTGACTGGAGCGCTATTACAATAGCCCTGCAAGTCGGGCCAGATAGACATGCCTAGAAGAAGTGGGTGCCCTGGGTGGCCAACACTGTGGCCTCCCTTCACATGGGTGGGTTTAACGGAGAGGCTGGTGCTGCAAAGCAGAGGAGTGGAGGAGGGTCAGTGACAGGACTAGTCAGTAGCCCCTCATTTGTCCAGAGCAATTGAGCAGTTCCCTTCTGGCCCTTAACTTGAATGCCCACCCAGTTGGCTCCCTCATGCATTTTTCTCACCTTCAGAAACAGCCCTGTGGTTACCTAGACTCATCCTTTTTAGAAGAAAGTTCATCAGGTAAGACTCAACCCCCTTTAGGGGACTCAACAGCCCCATCCCTTCCCAAGAAGATCCATATTGACCTTCCTGCCTTGGACAATGCTCCATGTTACAAGTATTCTGGTCAATCTAAAATTCTCTTGCTTCTAGTGGGGTCCTTATTGTCTAATGTCAACCCTGTCTTCAGAGATGTTGTAGATGCCAAGAGCATTTTAGCCTATAAACCTCCTTTGAACCTTCTGGGCTGTTTTTAGTATTTGACTCTATGAAAGTAGGGGCCATGATTACATGTGGGCTTGTGTAATTACCCTGTTTAAGACTCAGTTGTTAGTCTATTTCTTTAAAAAGGTATCTATTCCCTTGAAGCAGTCATGTCCAGATGTTGAACTAGAAAATTTCACTTTGAGCAGGACTTGGATAGCTACTACCAACAATTGCTACTGACAAGACTTTCCCCAGTGGGCCCTGACTCAGACCTATTGGCCTGCATCCTAGGATGTGGAAATATGATTTGGATACAGGCACCAGAAAAGTGATTTAGGCACCAAAGAAACCAGACTGGGTACTAGGGGAAGAGCAGGGACTTAGGCTAAAGAGCAACCAAGGAACTCACATACTCAAACCAAGACCAAGGTCCTAGCATGATCAGCATCCTAATATCATGTACAATAATGCTCCTGGGCTCACAAATTTCTCCTGAGTAGAGACAGTATAAGTTTCCCAGGACTTACATGGGGCTATGACTGCAAGTGGAATATAGTTGCTCCCTTTGAAGTGAGGAAGGTTGTGGGGTGGGAGCCAGATACTCCTCTCACTCAGAACCCTGTTCTGAACTCACCTTTTCCATGAAACTTCCCCAGATGAGCTGCACCTAGCCCCACACTCTAGTCTTCCTAATGACATGTTGATAGTCTAAATCTGAATTTCTCAAGTATTCTGCCAAGTCTTCCTTTGTTCATTATAATTCAAGGTCAGAAAAGCTTTCAGGAGTGGCATGTCAAATACTCCATTTATTTAATTTAGGCTTTCATGTGCCAAAAGAGCATTCCAATATGTGTAAACTCTCATTGTGGGGTGAAGCAAAAATCACTATGAAGTCATGCCAGTAGGATGACAGAATCAAACTGTTGGATTATTAAGTCCAAAGACCTTATTTTAAAAGTAGGGAACCTGGGACCCCCAAGAAGACAAGGTGTTACCTGAGATCCCATAGCTAAGTTAGGAGCAAACCCAAGAACGAGCCTACACAATCTTTCATTTTCCTTTACGACATCACCTTTTTTTTTTTAAAGCAAATTTAAGCCTCAAACAATAGAGCATCCACAGATTTTTTTAGATAGCCACAACCATGGATTTCACCAGCATTTGGAGACTTCTGGCCTCATGTGATTTAACTAATCTTGTGGTTTGGTGGAAAGAACACAGACATCCTTGGGAATCTATAGACTGAGTTTGGATTCAGTTCAACCACTCAGTTTTATAATCTTGAACACATTATTTAACTTCTCTGAGACTCAGTTCTTTCAAAGGGAAATAGGAAGATATAATAAGCTCACAGAGTTGTTAGGGGTGTGCTCGTCAGTTTTGCAGACAACAGAAGTCATGTTGGGTGGTTCCATAAATGGAATGTATTATGAACTGGTCACAAGGGACTAGAAGGATGTCAACACAGCAACCTGGAGAAGGTGAGGCAATCCCAGGATTTGAAAGGGTAGGAAACCACTAGACTGGAGGCAATATAACCAGAGCCCTGGTGTTGGAGCCCACTGGGAACCAGGACCTTGTGGGATGTCCATTCCTAGGGGTGGTCAGTCAGGACCTGGAGTGACTGTGGCAGCTGCCTGCAGGAGTTTAGGTCATGGTTCAAGGGGCTGACTATTGGGAGCTGGAGCCTAGAGGAAATGGCAGCTACTGCTGGATACTCTGCCTAAAGCAAAGGGCTGGGAGGTGACAAGTGCTCTGATTTCTCTTTTCCTCCCTCCCTCTGATCTCCCTCCATAGCCTCCAATTAGCTAGACCTTGCCTTTTTTTTTTTTTTTTTTTTTTTTTTTTTTTTTTTTTTTAGTAGGCTCCAACTTCCCTCAGGATCTGAGATCAAGACATGAGTTGAGTGATCAAGAGTGGGATGCTTAACCAACTGAGCCATCCAGGCACCCTATAGACCTTGCCTTTTGGCAAGGTAGCCTTGGATGTGCAGTTGACAGGGGGTTGCCTCCTTGTGATAGAGGGTGGAATGGATCTGTGAGCAAACAGGAGTTAAATAATTTCCTGCATATAAAGCCCCTGGCATTGTGCATGTATTGTGGTTTCCTTCCCCCTTGTGACGTAATACTGTGCTCCAGGACACCTGATTAAACCTCAGAGGATTATCCTACGGGCTGAGCTGGCTCAGAAATGTTTTGGTCTGGATGTGGTAACTTCCAATCCTTCATCAGGGTCATGGCAGCTGGGCTGGCTTCATATGTGTACTTTATTCCTGGTGATCATCATCATCCCCTATGCTTTATAAAGTGCCTTTTTTTGAACATTTATTTATTTTTCAGAGACAGAAACAGAGCATGAGTGGGGGAGGGGCAGAGAGAGGGAGACACAGAATCGGAAGCAGGCTCCAGGCTCCGAGCTGTCAGCACAGAGCCTGACGTGGGGCTCAAACTCACAAATCATGAGATCATGACCTGAGCCAAAGTTGGACGCTTAACTGACTGCGCCACCCAGGTGCTCCTATCAAGTGCCTTTCTATCACATATCTACTCTTCAAAACAACCCAGTGAATCATATGATGAAACAGACAATGAAACTGAGGCACAGACAAGTTAGGCAAGTTGCCCAAAGTCAGTTAACAGGTGGCAGACTCAAGCTTGAATCGCAGTCTGACTCCAAGTTTGGTCCCTTTCATCTGAAGATCATTGTCTAACCGTGTGCCCACTGAATTCCTGTGATATAAATTTTCATGTGATATTTCATCTTTTTCTTCCAGCAAGCAGTCACTATTATTTTCTCTCATTTCTGCATGAAAGTGCTGAGGTGTGGCAAGGTAAAATCACTGCCCATTGTCACATATTAGTGAGAGATTCTAGGAAGGGAATGATATGGGGTTTTTTTGTTTGTTTGTTTTTGTTTTTGTTTTGTAAACCAGTGAGCTTCTCATTGTTAGAGCTAATCAAGCTAGTGATCGCATGCCTGGAAATGGTAGCATGGATGCCTGTGTGTGCTTGATGATTAGAATGAATCCTTACATTTCAGAGGGCTCTTTCTTGGAGCCGCAAGTTTCTGAAGAAGGTTATTCAGAGAAGTTCATTTTCATCTATTTCATGTATTGAGTTGCTATGTAAGGTGTTATTTACAAAAAGAAAGAAAGAAAGAAAGAAAGAAAGAAAGAAAGAAAGAAAGAAAGAAAAAGAAAAAAATGGATTCCATTGCTTTAAAACAAAAGCAGGTTGATTCTACTGATAAATGACCTTTAAAGTCCGCTCTTCAGTTCTGATTCTACAATAATGAATTAACAAACACCAACACACATTGTTATTGAAACTGCAATTCGGGGGGGGCCCTATGCAGAGGACAGGATCCTCTAATAAAAACTGAATAAACAGCCATTGCAAGTTCAGTGGGTGATGGCACAAGAGCCTTCATTTCCGCCTCTAGTCAAGAAAATTTTGATCAGGCCGCAGGCTGCCTGCCCATTCATCTGCAGCAGGAAATGGATTTAGCGTCTGTATGGGCCGGACTCCCATATTTATCATCCAGTTAGGCCTAATCAAAATGTTTTCCGTTTCACCTGGTAAGTGCAAAGGGCTGGGAGGAGGGTCTGAGTGATGGTGGTGGGGCCCCATCGCTTTCTCATCACTGAAGTGCAGTTGTTGAAAGTCCCATTTCTCCTCAGTTGTCTCACTGGGAGCTGAGACAGGCAATCTCTCCTGTCCCCCTCCCCCCGCCCCATCCCTGTCAGCTCCCTAGAAGCTGCTCTAGGCAGCAGCAAAAATCTATGGAATTGACCTGGAAAGGGGAGGGGGAAAGGGCAAATTGTGACCCCAAGGAAAGCTGAGGTCAGAGGTGAAGCTCAGAACTGATAGATGAAATGAACCTCTGAGCAGGAGCCTCCTTGGATAATGAGGGGCTGCAACCTCCTGGGATTGGGGAAGGACAGGGAGGCGAGGCCAGAGGTTCTCTTAAGCATGGGGAGAGCCTGGGAGGAGGATTGGAGCATCTCTGGTCCCTTGGGTGAAGGCGAGGTGGGGGAAGGGGCTGCTGATTAGAACAAAAATGTGACAGTCATGCAAAGCTTCCAGTTGGATTTATGCATCCTTTACCAGGATGCCGGGAGGAGGGTACTTGACAGCCCCCATTAGAGGAGGAGAAATGGAGGAAATTAAGCATTGTTCTGTTAGGGGAACCCCCGAGACCAAGGGATGGAGGAGCCCCTGCTGAATTCATTACTGAGGGAGTACCGTTTTCATGAGAAAAACAAATAATGCAGAAATTCCCCCACTTTGATGCAGCTAATTCTGACTTGGACTGCCCTGCACAGGGATGAAATATCCCTGTGTGCCTCTCAGGATCCAGAAGCAGAGATGATTTTTTTCCTTTGCAAGATGTTATAGGTGGCATGGGGGTGGTGGGAAAAACAGGAGCCTGAAGTTGAGTTTGGTTCAGCTGGGAAATCGGGTGTTCCAGGTGGTGGTGAAATAGAACTACTGAGATAGGGTAAGCGGTGTGGTCCTTGTTTCAGGGTGATGGAGAGCCATGTGTGTCTTTTGAGCAGGGGCGGGCCACGGTCAGGCTTTTGAGGAAAATCCTGACAGACCAGTGGCAGCTGAGCTGAAGGGGCTGAATGGGGCTTCCCGCTTTCCACTTCATTGATGAGCAAACGCATCTACTGAATATCAGGCAGGGAGGCCTCGAGAATCCCGTCATGGTTATAGCGTAAGACAAAGGTTGAGAGAGCTCTCTCAACTGGGGGAAGGGTAGTGAGAGGGTGGTAGAGAATTAAAATATTTTGAGTATTTAATAAGAGCCTACCTTGTGTCCAACACTTTATGTAGATCACCTGATTCAACCTTTGCAACCCTCCTGCAAGATAGGTGTTAATATTCCCTGTTACAGATAAGAAAACAGGCTCGGTGATATTAGCTAACCTCTTAATATGACTTTAGCCAACACAGTTTCATCTGTCAAGAGAAGAAAATATCTTTCTCTTCAGTCCACTTGCCTGAGCCTGCCATCATTTTTTCTTTCCAGACATGGGTTTTATATCCAGAGGGGGCTTTTTATTTTTTATTTTTTATTTTTTTCCCCAATATATGAAATTTATTGTCAAATTGGTTTCCATACAACACCCAGTGCTCATCCCAAAAGGTGCCCTCCTCAATACCCATCATCCATCCTCCCCTCCCTCCCACCCCCCATCAACCCTCAGTTTGTTCTCAGTTTTTAAGAGTCTCTTATGCTTTGCCTCTCTCCCACTCTAACCTCTTTTTTTTCCCTTCCCCTCCCCCATGGGTTTCTGCCACATAAGAGTGAACACATATGGTATATGTCTTTCTCTGTGTGGCTTATTTCACTTAGCATCACACTCTCCAGTTCCATCCACGTTGCTACAAAGGGCCATATTTCATTCTTTCTCATTTAGTCCCACTTCCCCGTTTTGCAGAAGAGAAGACTAAGGCAGGGAGCAGAGGCAGAGACAGCTTAGGTCTGTGTTCTCTATTCTGCCACATGGCTCCTTATTCTCAGTTGTCAATACAAGCCCTCCTCTCATCCAAACCTCACCCCACACTCCCAACAGACAGAAGACTGACAGCAGTTATGTTCCTGGGGCAGCCGGGGATGAAGTGATTGTTAAGAATCCCATCACATCCCCCTGAACCCCTCTTCCCTGAGACACCAGTTTCATATCTCACCCCTGCACAATGCATTTCCTTAATCTTTATCTCAACAGGCACTTTCTTTAAATCACCTACTATGTGCTCAGGAGCTCCCTTCTGTAAAATCGATCAGTTTAATCCTCACACCAGTCTTGCGAGTTGAGCAACATTGTTTTGGAAGCTGAGAAATCTAGAGCCCACAGAGGTTAACTTTCTTGCCTAAGGTCACAGCACAAGGAAGCGGCACAGGATTCAAACTCAGGTTGGTCTCATTCCAGAGCCTCCTGCGTGAAAAAGGGCCTTCCTCCTGGTTTTATGCCATTTTATTATTAAGCAAACATTTTTGAGTGCCCACTACATGTCAAGTACAGTGACAAGCACCGGAGACTTGCTACAAAGATGAGAGATTCATCCTGAAATCCTGAAAGGAAGGACAGAGGTTAAACAGCAATGTTTCCTTTCGTTTGCCCTTGATAATGGACAGAGTGCTTGTGTCCACAGCACTTGACAGTTCACGAAGTATATCCTATTCGTTATCTTAGGACATCTACACAATTACCCTGGGAAGTACATAATTTCTGTCCTTCTCTCCCCATGTAAAAAACAATATGGGAAATGGAGTACACAGGCTCATGGAGGTTGGGTGCAGTGTGTAAGGCCACACAGCTGCTAGGGCAGTCTGACTTCTTGCCCATGGCTCTTCACACAGCATACCATGGATTCTTTCTGTGGGAGGCCGGGCCCCGGCGCCAGGCTGAGACCGGGTCGAGCAACGTTCCCTGTTGACTCAAGCCAACCCGGTGGTTCCCTCTCCCATTCCCCCACTTTCAGGGGCATACGAAAGCCTTGTCAAGGCCGAGAAAGTTAATTCCTGAAGCCTGTGGTCTGCAGGTGTTGGCAGTAATGCTACCTCCCTTTTTCTACCCCGAGTCAGATAGAAACAAACATGGGAATTGTTTTGCTAGCAATCTTATCAACAAGGTCTTGTTGTGACCCGTCTAGAAAATGCACAAGAAACACAGAACTAAATGTTTTGGTTGGCAGCGATTATGTGAAACCTGTTTATTCTTAGAATGCCCTGACCCATAAGAGTCTGGATATAAAAGATTGTGTACAGCAACAATAAAGCCGTCACTTGGGCCATCAGCCCAGGGGACCCTCCTGTTCCCAAACTTTCTCTTCTCACTTTTTTCTTGCATTCCCCTACCCTCAGGACCCTGACCTTGGTGTTTGTCACGCCGGTCGCGACATATTTCTCTCCTTTCTTCTCCCAACTTTTTGTCAGCAAAACCTGACTCTTCTTTTCATCTCTGTTGTAACTTTCTCTGTAGTCTCCCTTGTGGTTATAAACTCGCATCTTGTTCTTCATAACTCTAAATCAGGCTATCTGTATTCACATGCTTCAGACCTGTGATTCCTAATGTGTCCTGCTTTACTCCTTTGGATTTTGTGTGACTTGAATGACCCCTGAAAACAATTCTGCTTCATTTCCAAGTGTAAGTCTAAAGTACCAGCACAGGTTCTACAATGCACAAAGTTCTCTCTCACTCTCCGTTTTATTATCCATTTCTCTCCCCATCTATACATCCATCCATGCTTTCAACTACCCATCCATCCACCCATCTCTTGCATGTATGTGCATTTATCCATCTGCCCTCCCTCCTTCCACTTCATCTATCCTTCCTTCCTCACTTTGAAGTATCTATACATCCATCTACTCAGCAATTACATACTGAGAATTTACTATGTCTCAGGTACTGTTCTAAGCCCTAGGAGCAGAGAAGGAATCAAGACCTACAAATTTTCTATTCTTACAGATGTTATAGTAGGGCAGACAGAATATAAGTAAGAAAATAAATAAGAATTTCAGAGAGTGGCAATTGCAATGAAGAAAATAAAATAGTGAGGTAGAGAGTGACTGCAGGATGATGCTTTAATTTGGAGGGTCAAGGAAGACCTTACTTTTCCAAGGAAGTCCCTTTGGACTAAGGGAGATTTGGACTACAACCAGCTCTTTCAAAATCTAGGGGAATGATCTTTTAGGCAGAGGGAAGAGGCAATTTTCATCCCACTCAAACTACCAACTTGCCCTATTAAGATTTACTTGACTGTCTCAATAATCTTAAAGGAAAAAATGCAAGAACTCTTGCTTACCCAATTTCATTTTATGGAGAAGATGATGAAAGACAAGGGTATTCAGGGACCTTTCTCATGAACAACAGGGATGGTGGTAGCAGAGATAACATGGTGTGATTTAAGAGAATGAACCCTGGAAAAGGAATCAGGAAGTCTAGGTTCTAAGTTTAGCTCCACTGTAACTTGTAGAAACATGCATAACTTCACTTTTCCAGTGCAGCTCTTAGTGTTTCCCTGTCTTTCTCCCTCTGTTTCTCTCTTTATCTCTCTTTCTTACATACGAATCAGTAGTCATAAAATTTTAAGGTGACATAGTAGCTAATGCAAACATTTATTATACACTTACAATATATCAGGAATTATTCTAAGGGCTTTAAATACAACAGCTTTAATTTTCCCAACAACCCTCTGAGATAAGTATTATCATCTAAATATTAAAGACATGGGACCCAAAGCACAGGGTGGTTAAGTAACTTGCCCCAGTCTCACAGAGAGTAAGTGGTGGAGCTGGATTCAGACCAAGGCCATCTGATTCGAACACTTTAGCTCCCAAGCCTTACATAATAACTCTCTTCTCTTGAAGGGGAATAGAACAGGTGACCTAGTTGAAGTCAAGAGCCTTGACTCTACTCCCCCATCTCATTTTCTCCCCAGTGTACTTCTCATATACTACATTCTTTTTCCTTTAATGTTTATTTGTTTTGGAGAGAGAGACAGAGTTCAAGCAGAGGAGGGGCATAAAGAGAGAGGGACACAGAATCTGAAGCAGGTTCCAGCCTGTCAGCACAGAGCCCCATGTGAGGCGCGAACTCATGAACCCTGAGATCATGACCTGAGCCGAAATTGGACGCTTAACCGACTGAGCCACCCAGGTTGCCCAAAGTACTCTACATTCTAATGACTCACTTGCCTCTCTGAATCTTCCCTGAACTGTGAGCTCTTAGAGGATCCAGAATATTTTTCACTTCCTTTGCCTAGTGCCTGGCCCAGTGCTACCAGTATCTTGATAGATAATCAATAATCAATAAATGTTTATGGGTCCCAATTAAAATATGTTGGTACATAGATACCTAAATGTCTTTCCTCTCTTTATTTTTGAAACACTAAAAAAGGCAAAGTAGAACTGCCTAAACCAAGTATGTAAGCATGAAAACGTCTATTTTTTGTCGTGTAACCTCAAAACTATTTATCAAAACAAAATAAAAGCAAAGAAAAACTTAGAGTTCTAGAAGCATTTAGACAGGAGTGTCCAGTTTCCCAGGGGTAGAGAAAACGTCGGCAGCAGATGCTAGGTGTTTCAGCACCATGGACACCCACCTGGCGTTTCAATTATGACAGACCTCTGGAAAAGGGCAATCGTCAGAGCTGGAACACATGGGGCAAATGGGAGACTATTAATGGATGAATCTAGAGACGTGCAAGGGCCAAGTCATGAATTGAAAGATAGGAGTTTTAGACATAAGCCTCTAAGTAAAGGAAGCACGGACAGGCTTTATGCAGGGAATGACACAATCAGATTTTAATCTTAGAAAGAATACTATGGGTGTAGTGTGGAGACCATATTTGAACTGCCAGGATTAGAATACCAGAGATAGTTAAGAGGGAGTTGCAACAGTTTGGGTAAGAAGTTATGAGGGTATATGTGGTGGGGGATGAGAGAAAGGGGGGGGGGAATTTGGGAGAGAATAAGGAGATGGAATCAGTAGGTTTTAATGGAAGGAGACTGAGCGAGGTTTAGGATGCCTCCAGGATTTTTGTTTGGGCTCTGAGCTTTGATATAGAGTATACTGGAGAAATAATGAAATTAAGAGCTAAAAATTATTGAAGTCAGCTTTGATATATTGAGTTTGAAATGTTGGTATGACATTCATGTGGAAATGTCCAGTGAGCAGTTAAGTATTTGGGTTTGAAGTTCAGAAGAGAGGATAAATAATGAACACTGAATGAATGTCTGTTATGTTGCTGTATTATGCTAATCTGGCTCAGATGCTAGTTATTGATTCATCAACATTCTCATTAGGATGCTGCTGATCTCTGGAGTTCATAGGCATTGCCTATTGATGGTAAATCCATGCAGCCTGAGGTCATAAATCCAAGCCAACCTGTTCACTGAGATACTTTTAAATCTTTTAAGCCCTTCCAAAATCAGCCATCTCCAAAGTTCCTCAGATTCTGGCTGAGTTGTGGCCTTTCCTGCTTACAGATATATAATTTCCTTGGCCCTATTTTTCTAGAAGCTCAGGCATTGCTGTCTTCAGGTAGTTCATATATGCAGGCATTCCAAAAAAGATGCATCTCATATCTTGGACCATCCCAGAATCTCTCAGGCCATCTGAAAATACAATATTCAGAGAGTCTCAGAGCTGGGAAGTGCTCTTGAACATCAAGTACAGCCTTTCCTTTTTATAAATGGAAAATATAAGGCCAAAGCAGAGAAAATGACTTACTGAGGTTCCCTTCACTCAATAAAATGTTTATTTTGTGAGTGCCTACCGTGTGCCAAGTACTGCCCTAGATACTGGTAATAAAATGGTGGAGGTGAAAGATGTAGACCCTGCTCTGTTCTTAGTGAGTTAATAGTCTATACAGAGGGAAATAGACCCTACTAACACACCATTATCATACAGCCTAGAGGAAGTGTTAACTAAGTTAAAATTAGGTATCCCTCCAGCTCCCAAACAAAACAAAACAAAAGCAAAAGAAGCAAGCAGAACAAAACAAAACAACCAACAAAACCAACCAACCAACAAAACCCTCTCTTGGCGGTGAGTAGCAGTGTGTAGCAAAGCAAGGATTCTGATATCAGGTTTGTCTGACCCTAATTCTAAGTTCTTTCCAACATATCATGTCACCTTCTTTATTAGTAGACAATAGAACTTACTCAAATAATGGTTGAGGAGTAGTTAAGGGCATGGGTCAAACCACCTGGATTCTGATCTCAACTCCTCACTTGCTTCCTCTGTGGCCTTGGATAAGTTATTCAACCCATCCGAACTTAAGGTTCTACTCATCTGTAAAATGCAGACAATCCCTACTTTGTAAGGGATACTATTTAACAAATGATAGCAATTTTTATGTTTTAGATAAATTCCAAGGTTCTCTTTAGTTAAAAAAAAAATACTCTTTAATTGCTTCCTACTAAAAGAGGCTGGGGGTAGGACTAGAAGAGCATAAGGCTGGAATTAAGATTACTGGTTTCAGTCCAAGCTCAGCTCCTAAGTAGCTGTCAGTTTTGGACAATCATGTGACTTTGTTGGGGCATAGTTTTTCCATTCTCCAATTGTGGTTCAGACTATGTAATCTCCAGGGTATCTTCTTTTTAAGGTAGGCTGAAGAAGGAAATGGGCCTTCTTTTTATTATTTTATTTTATCTTATCTTATTTTTATTTTTACTTTTTAAGTATTTATTTTGAGAGAGAGAGAGAAGCACAGAAAGAGAGGGAAATAGAGAGAATCCCAAGCAGGCTCCATGCTGTCAGCGTAGAGCCCTATGCAGGACTCAAACTCACAAACCAAAAGATCGTGACCTGAGCTGAAATCAAGTCAGTGGCTTAATCGACTGAGCCACCCAGGCGCCCCAGGCCTTATTTTCAATATTATAAGGAAAGACTTGTAAAAACTAAGCTTGACTCTGTGTCATATTTTCCTCCTTTTCTTTAACTCTTAATTTCTATGCTTCAAGTTACCACACATTGTTTTTATCCAATAAATGATACTTATGTGGGTAATGCTCTGACATTAGCTGGGTCTGCATGAGGCCCTGAACATCTGGACAGAAATTAAGAAGATAGTGGTAGTCACCCAGCTGTTTTTTCAATATAACCCTCAAATGCACAACCTTTTAGATCTGTGATCTGGAACAAGATGGAAATTTCAACAAACATCTGTTGAGATTCATCCTTTTCCAGTACCTACTATGTGCCCATTTTTCCACCTGTGGAAGATTGTTCTGGGAACTAGGTATTACATTTCACAGATGGAAACTAAGCTTTGAAATAAAATGATTTGACTGAGGCCACATTAATAAGTTAGGGCAGATAGGGATTCCAACACAACTTCCAATGTCAAATCTTAGTCCATTTTTGCCCTAGAATTTTGTGTCTGTGTTTCCATGTGGAGTAGTCACAGGCACCTCATATCACTGCTTGTCATGCAGTTTTGTGACTTGGGAATTTGAGAAGTCTCACACTCCTTTCCATTTAGGCTCTTGTATCTTTTCTAAATGATGATTAAAAGACAAGGCTCCACCTTAACCCAGCTGCTGCCCTGATGGGTCTGGGGGTCTGAGAGTGTATTGTGGTTCTAATGACTTCACCATTTGCAGCCTTTCACTGGGGGTGGAGTCAGGGAGAGGGGAAACAAAGGGGACAAAATCCAATATAAGCAGAAAACCAGGGACTCCTGAGCTGAAGGATTTTTGTTTCAAGAGGCCTGGCTCTTTAGGGTGACATGTCTTCCCCTCCTTCCCCTCACTCCTGCCCTTCTTTATTGTCCTAGAAAAATTGGGAGATAGATGTCTCTAGTACCTAGTAAAGAACAAGAGGAAGAGTTTTGAGGGTGAGTTACAGAAACAAAGATGGCTGAATAAGGGGATCAGAAACTCTCTGTTAAGATTCTCCAGCAAATGCATAAAAGAAAGAGCCTTTATGGAAAAGCACTAGAATGATTTGGTCAGAGGTATCTTCCTTTTCCTGATCAGCTCGCTCCTTTTATAGCATTTACTGCAGAATTAATAAAATCAATTTGGTTTATTTTATGAAGCAGAAATATTCTTTGAAAAATTAGCTGTGATTTGAATTTCTAAAAGCAAATCCTATTCTTCTTAACTCAAATTATCAAACTGGAGAAGTATTCAGTGGAAAAATTATTGGCCTAGCATATAAAAAAAATCAATCTTAAGATCGCAGAATGTCTTAGAAAATCCTGTGTTTAAAATTTTAAATATTAATTTTTGATGGAATATTATTAACCTGGAAAGCATTACAAAATCTTCATTGAAAAGCAGCTAAAATATTTCTGTTTGGAAAATTATCTTAAAGTCTTACGGAACAGGAACATGCTAGAGATAACACTAAAGTTTTAGCTTGATGAATAACATTAAGGCAGGAATAAAAGAGAAAGATTAAGCTGGCTCAGGATGGGGAAAAAAAATCACATGTTGTCCTGTCCAAGTAGAAAGAAATTTTACAAGGTTTAGTAAAAATGTCAGACTCTTTTTCTCCTGGACCTTTGAACATTTTTTCTTTTGTCTGGATAATTTTGCCATATCCTAGCATTCTCTGGAGCCCCTAGGCCCCTTGCTCTACTATATTTTTCCACGTCATTTATCACCTTCTAACATAATTTAAAATATTTTTTATTATATTTCTGTTTGCCTCTCCATGCCCCCTGCCATCTGTTAGCTCCCCAGGACAGGGAGTTTGTATGTTGTCATCACAGATGTATCCACGGCACCTAGAACAGGTCCTGTTGTGTAGAGAAGTCTTGACAAATATTTGTGGGATGGATGGAATGGAAATCCCACATTGTAGGGCATCTCTTCCGTGAAAACTTATTCTAAACATGTTGCGTCTTGTACTTGTAGCCCTACAGCACTTTTCACACCATGCATTAAACAAAATCATGTGAAATTAAGGTAACATAAAATGAATCATTTCAAACTGTGTAATTCGGTGATACATTTGCAATGTCAGTACATTTAGTTCCTTCACAATGTTCTGCAGCCACCACCTCCATCTAGTTCCAGAACATCAGTAGCTGAAAAGAAAACTCTGCAGCCATTAAGCAGTCACTCCCTGTTGTACCCCTAGCACCTGGTAACCCCTGCTCTTCCTTCTGTGTCTACAGATTTACTTATAATGAGCATTTCAGAAAAGTGGAATGGTGCACTAGGTGACATTTTGTGCCTGGATGCCTTCAGTTAGCGTGTTTTTGAGGTTCATCCATGGTATAGCATGTTTCGGATCTTCATTCCTTTTTAAAGCTGAATAATGTTCCATTGTATGTGTATACCACATTTTACTTACTTTTGATTTATCAGTGAACATCTGGATTCCACCTTTTGGCTCTTATGGATAGTGCTGCTATGAATAATCTTATGCAAGTATTTGTTCACCCCATATTTTGATTGCTTAATTTCCAATCTGTCTTCCCTACAAAATCATGGACCCTATGATGGCGGAGACGGAGTCTGTCTCATTCACAAATATATCCCCAGATGAAGCTGTGGCCTAGAAAATATTTGTTCAATGAATGACTGAATACAAAATTTCCAAGTCTCTTGAATTTTTAATTAAAAGAACATGATTGAAATTTCTTAAGTAGCAGGGATACCACAGCCTTTAAAAATTCAGTAATGCTACAAATATAAAAGAAAATGTTTGCCTTAGTTCCACAGAAAGATTACCTCCAGGAGAGAGGGGAGGGATGAGGCCAGATGAGGGAACAAAGGGCTTAACAGGGTCAGGGAGGAGGAAGCAGCTGAAAGGTAGGAACGCAAGGGGGGAGGTAGGGTGCTTAGAGGACTGAGGCTGGGTGAGAAGGGGGAGGGGTCCTTGGAGAGGAGAGGAAGATTTTGGAGTAGCTCTCAGGTTGCTACCAGCTACTGGAGGAGCTGAGAGAAGTCCTCTCTGCCCCCAGGGAATAGCTTTTTGTCTTTCATTTTCAAACATCAAAGTTTATTTCTGAAATTCTGAAGGTGTTTCCCAGATGTTCAAGACTGACTTGGGCTTTTAGAAATCAATTTTTGAAATGGAGAATTGTCTTCAAAGTTTAGTAACTGTGTTTTTTTTAAAAAATAAGTACAATTAGTAACTATGCTTTTTTAAAAAAAAATAGGTACAATAGAGACAATAGGTCTCTGGAACATTTTCTTCTTGTATGACTGAATCTTTACCCATTGAACTTGAGTGTTTGTTGAACACCTATTATGTGCCTGCAATGAAAGGAAGCTATTGTCTCTCTGGGTGACTTTTCTCTTTTTTCATTTATATCTGAGGACTCTGTGTCCATTTATATGTACACTAATAATAATTATACATATATTTTTATAATGCTTTGCTTTGCAAAGCAAGGTACTTTTCTTAAATTTCCCTAAAAGTACCTTATACCTTATTAGGTACTTCCTATTCATCCCATTATTTGATCCTCTCCCAAACTGTGATTATTTTCATTTTACAAGTGAGGGAACAAGATCAAGAGAAGACAAGTAGTTTTTCCAAGGTCATAGAGCCAGTAAGTGACAGAGCTAAGATTTGAAGTCGGTTTTTAAAGGCAAGTTCTTCCCCAATGTATCATACTATGACTCATTCCAAATAATATTAAAGACTGCTTTAGCACTTCCTCTTGGGTTGCTGGGAAAAGAGAAAAATACCTATAAAAATTCGTTATTCTCTTTCAAAATATGAAGTACACTACATTATTTGGTTCAAGGTAACTAAAAGAAATTCACCGTGTAAGTTGCTTTTTTTCTCTGAACAGCTGCTCTAATCCAAAATGTTTTTTCTTATTCAGCTTTCATTTATTGTTTGAAGGATTACTGATTTGTAAATTCTATCCATTGCCTTCAGTAAGTGTTAAGGTGTTAGAGTCAAATTTGGGCTTGAATTCTGGATTTGCTGCTAAATTAGTTTTATGACTTTGGAGAAGTCATTTAACCTCTCTAACTTTTAATGGCCCTGTCTGTAAAATGATGATTTAATAGTATCTGTTTCACGCTATTGTAATGAGGAGTAGATGAGATAATGCATCAAAATTGCTTAGTAAATTTCTCTGGCCCATAGGAAGCACTTAACAAACAAGGAGGTGTTATTGTTATTACCCTAAATATAAAAAGTCAATATTTTATACAGTTGAACTCATTTTTGGTAAAGGACTGAATTCTTGAAGCTAGAAAGTATAGAAAGAGTCCAAAATTTGAAGTCAAATAATTAAGTGCCAATCGTCTTTCTGACACATAGTAGCGGTGTGGATTTGACATTTTCATTGCAAAATTGAGATAATAATACCTATCTCACTGGATTCTAATATATTTATAAAGATCCTGACACATAATAAGTGCCCAATAAATAGAAGCTACTGATATTATTATAAATAATATCTCCACAAATAAAAAACTCCCAATCTCACAGATCAGGAGATCAAGGTACTCAGAGAGGATGCCCAGGGTGGATGCCAGTGTGCATATAACTCTTTCTTTTGGGATCAGAAACCAGATAATCTTCAAACAGTAGACCAGAACATGGTAACAATGATTAACAACATGCATCTTAGAACCTAGACTCCAAAATGCCAAGGTCATTTGTATGTCGTGGATGTTTGTGTCTGTGTCTTATTCTTCCCGCAATCCAAAGCTTTTACATCGATTCAGCAGTCATTTATTTATTGAGTGCCCACTACGTGCCTAATCCTGTGCTAGTCACTCTGGGAAACATGAAGACATGTGGGCAGAAGCTTAGATCTTTTCTCTATCCATATTCCAGGGAGGAGGGGGTTATTCAGTCCCATGGTTTTAAATGCATCTATGTGCAGTTGGCTACTAATTTATTTCTTTAGTTCCACCCTTTGCTCTGACCTTCAGATTCATCTTCATTTTCCCGTTTTTCATGTTCACTTAGGTGTGAGGCATCTCAAAGGTAAAGTAGTTAAAACAGAACTGTTGACATATTCTCCTCCCACCCTCCATAAACTGGCTTTCCCATCATTATATCACATTTCAGTAAATGGCACCATCATTCATTCAATTACTTAGGCCAAAATTGGAGTAATTGGCCTTTGCTTTTCTTTCACATCTTATATTCAACACATCAGCAAATATCATTAGCTTTACCATCAGAATATAATCCCAATCCAACTGCTTCCCACCAACCCCCTTCACCACCATGCTAGCCCCAAACACTGAGCTTGTCCTTGGCCCATTGCACTAGGCTTCTGAGCAAAGCCCCCGCTTGTACCCTTGCCTCCAGGCCAATGCCTACAACCACATGCATCCTGCACGGCACAACTCCAGGGCCACCATTCACAGACACTTCACTGTGAGCACCCCACTGGAGTTGTGCAGTACAGTGACCCTACCTGCCTTCTTCCAGTCTGCTTTCCACAGAGCAGGATTTTCTCATTTAAGTCAAAGCCTGTTGCTGCTGTGCCCACAACCTCCAGGATATCCATTTGTACCTACATAAAAGCTGAAGTTCTAGAAGATGCTACAGAATCTGGCTCCAGGCCAGCCCACCCTCTCTTCTTCTGCTGTTTTGCTGCCTTCTAGCCACATGAGTCTCCTTGACTTTCTCTAGCCATCTAAGGTACATTTCTCTCAAGGCCTTTGACCTTATGGGTCTCTCTACCTAGGATGTTCTTCCCTCAGCTATTGGATGGCACGTACCCTGATTTTAGTCAAAGCTTTGCTCAAATTTTCCTTTTCAGAGAGGACTTCCTTATCATCCTATGATTTCATTTGATTATCTTACTTATCCTGTTTTCTTTTTCTTTCTTTTTTTTGTTTAAGTGTTCATTTCAAGAGAGAAAGAGAGCAAGGGCAGGGGAGGGGTGGAGAGAGAGGGAGAGAGAGAATCTCAAGCAGGCTCCACACTGTCAGCACAGAGCCTGAGGTGGGGCTGAACTCATGAACTGTGAGATCATGACCTGAGCCAAAATCACGATCTGGTCACTTAACCGACTGAGCCATCCAGGTGCCCTTGTTTTGTTTTTCTTTATAGCACTTATTCTTACCTTACATTATGTATTTACTTGTTATTATTATTACTATTATTATTATTATTATTTTGGTTGTTCTCTGTCTCTCCCATGAGCATTTAATCTTTATGAGGGTAGGGATTTTTTCCCATTTTATTTACCACTGTATTCCTAGAAGGGCTAGTGCATAACTAGCGTTCAATAAATATTTAGAAACTGAATGGATGGAACATGAAATTTATTCATTGGTTCCTGTACTCCTTCCTTCCTCTCTTCTGTCATTGAGCCATCATTCACGAATAAACTATGGTGAGCTAGTATCCCACATACATCATTTCCTTTTATCCTCATAATGATGTCATCTTCTTTTCACAGTTAAAAGTTTTGCAGAGAGTGAGAGTCTGTGCCATATTACGTATCAGTCTGATGGGCTCCACTGCCTGTGAGCTTTCCATTCTAGTAAATTATCACCTACCTATTCCAAGGTGGCTAGTGGTTATACAGAGCAATTGATGAAAGAAAATATGGGAAATAATTTAAGTATGACAATATGTAGTTCTTTTGGGGAGTATATTAGTCAGCTTTTGCTATAATAATGAACAATCCCAATATCTCAGAGGCTCATAAAAGCAAATATTTATTTCTTATTCATGTTTCATGAGGGCTATAGGTCAGCAGAATTCAACTCAGCTTATATGTTTTCTCATCCTACGACCGAAACTGAAGGCCATTTTTGGGGACTTTCTGTTTTCATGGTGGAGATAGGAGTGAGAAAGACCAAGCGGAACTGTACAAGCACATTTAAAGCTCCTTATTGGATATGGCAGGTGTCACATATTCCTGATATCCCATTGGTCAAAATATGCCACATGGCCAAGCTCAAAGTCAACGAAACAGGTAATTATCTACCTCCCTCAGTTTGCACAGGCACATCACATGGCAATAGGTGGGAATATATAATCCTTTACAGAGAAGCAGAGAATAGTTCAGAAAAACAATCCCTGATGACCACAGAAAGAGAAGATATTTTTTAAAAATGGTTCATGGGGTAAAAATAACAAAAGCTCCCTCTAGATATCCTCGAAGTGGCACCATGGTTTAGGAAATGTCTTCACATTGGCAAATCTGGATTGACAATATTATCATTTCCAAGAGCAGTGAATGGCTTTAGAAGGGTTTCATTCACGTTTTCTTTTATGCATTCACTCAGCGAAGACTTTGAGATCTTACTATGTGGTAGACACTGGGGAAACTGAGGTAAACTTCACAAAAGATTGTGGTGAAAACCAGTTGTTAAATTATTTGTTTACAATTGGAGCTATACATTTTTCGTAGCCAAAACTTCAGTACACTGTCCAGAATATCTTTTTCTCTTTAATCCTGGGAAGCCAAATTAACCTTGGCAAACAAAGTATTAGAATAAAGGTAAAGTGTTTCATCAGAACTATAGATGCTGGCGAGGATGTGCAGAAACAGAAAGCCTCTTGCACTATTGGTGGGAATGCAAACTGGTGCAGCCACTGTGGAAACCAGTGTGGAGGTTCCTCAAAAAATTAAAAATAGACCTACCCTATGACCCAACAATAGCACTGCTAGGAATTTACCCAAGGGATACAGGAGTGCTGATGCAGAGGGGCACTTGTACCCCAATGTTTATAGCAGTACTTTCAACAATAGCCATATTATGGAAAGAGCCTAAATATCCATCAACTGACAAATGGATAAAGAAGATGTGGTTTATATATACAATGGAATACTACTTGGCAATGAGAAATAATGAAATCTGGCCATTTGTAGCAACGTGGATGGAACTGGAGAGTATTATGCTAAATGAAGTAAGTCAGGCAGAGAAAGACAAATACCATATGTTTTCACTCATATGTGGATCCTGAGAAACTTAACAGAAGACCATGGGGGAGGAGAAGGGGGGAAAAAAAGTTACAGAGAGGGAAGGAGGCAAACCATAAGAGACTCTTAAATACTGAGAACAAACAGAGGATTGATGGGGGGTAGGGGAGAGGGCAAAGTGGGTGATGGGCATTGAGGAGGGCACCTTTTGGGATGAGCACTGGGTGTTGTATGGAAACCAGTTTGACAGTAAATTATATAAAAAAATAAAAAAATAAAGTGTCTCATTAGAGTTTGCACTGAGACATTGACTCTTAGATGAACAGATTTAGTTATAACCTTCTCATATCATATCTCAATCTCTCTCATTCTCTCTCTCTCTCTCTCTCTCTCTCACACACACACACACACACACACACACACACACACACACACACACGTGTCTTGGAGATGCCCTGGTATATTCATACTCTTTCGTATCTTTTCTCCTAGACTTTGTGTATAACTCTTCAGTTAACATCCTTTATCAAGGTTTTAATGGTTTAATTTTATTTATTTAGCAATACCCCTCTCACTTTTCGGGAAATAGATCATCTTTTTTTTTTCTTCTGAGAACTGTTCTTCCCCTTCCACCCACTAAATTATGCAATCTGTGAGAAACATTGGCTTCTCACATGGCTCCTCCTCCAACCACTTTTAATTGGTTCTTTGGTAGTCATCTGGTCTAAGCGTGACCAATAGGAGTTCTTGCTTTATATTTTTAGAATTGGGATTTGGAGAATGCATCAGTTTCCCTCTCCACAGGGGAGAAAATTGGCTGCTGTGTGCATAGGAAGGTTTAGGCCTCCACATTTCCTCCTTTATGAAGGAAGATAGTCTGGAAGGGGAAATGAAGCTGACACATTGAAAGAGTCAGAGAAAAGACACTGGCACATGCCATTATGGGTAGTTTTTAAAGTCCCATGTCCAGTTGTTCCTGATGTCCAGCCATATTTCTGTTCTGTGTATTTGATTATTCATTCTTTTCTTGGATTCTGTGAATAATTTATTCCCCCTCCCCCCTTTTTGGAAAAGATAATTTAAGTTGTATTTCTGCTTCCTGCAAACAGATCATTCTTTAGAGTATAATGGCATTTTAAAAGCTGTCCTTGGAGAAAAGAGGACTGAAGGGGAACATAAATATTTCAGGGATGGACTGGGGAAGGGGGTACTGGCAGAGAAGCCAGAGGAAAATGAGGAGGGAGCGGGGTCATAGATGATATAGAGAGGAGAGGTTTGAGAAAGAAGATGTAGTCTATAGTAGTAACACACACTTCTGAGAAAATTGGCAAGATGGAGACCAAAAAATATTGGACTTAGTTACAAGGTCATTGATGACTTCAGTGTAAAGCATATACAGAGGAATGGTGGGTGCAGAAGTTAGCCAGCATGAATTAGGGAGTAAATAGGAACCAGAGAAGGTCAGATGTGAGTATAAAAAGCATTAGGAGATCTGACAGTCAGGAGATGGCAAAAATATGGTCAGCATCAGTATAGGGCACTCTTTGAGGAACAGTTTTTACTTTTTTCCCCCTCTGTAAATATAAAGAGATCCAATCAATAAACATTTACTGAGCACATATTGTATTTCAGATCCTGTGTTATGTGTTGTAATAAAAATATGAATAAAAAACAGGCAAGATTAAATAAATTATGGTACAACCATAAAATGGGAAAGTAGCAGCCCTAAAAATAATGTTGTAAAAAGACCATTTAAATAATAAAATCTGTTGGAATTTTATATTAAAAAATCAGGTTAAGGGGCACCTGGGTGGCTCAGTCGGTTGAGCGTCTGACTTCGGCTCAGGTCATGATCTCAAGGTCCGTGAGTTCGAGCCCCACGTCGGGCTCTGTGCTGACAGCTCAGAGCCTGGAACCTATTTCAGATTCTGTGTTTCCCTCTCTCTGCCCCTCCCCTATTCATGCTCTCTGTCTCTGTCTCAAAAAAATAAACATTAAAAAAAATTAGGTTAAAAACCTAGCACATACATATAGTCCAATCTCTTAATGTATGCATCAAAATAGATATGCACGTATAGAAAAAAGTGTCTGGACGAATACACAGAAAAATGTAAATAGTGGTGTTGAGATTTATGGGTAACTTTAACTTTATTCTTTTGCTTATCTGCATTTTCTAAATTGTCTACATTTAACCTATGCTACTTGTATAGTAAGAAAAATAGACAAAGATAATGTATATATAAAAGTTAATGTAAACCCTGAAGTTGGCCACCAACTAAACAAGAAAACTAATAGACTAACCAACCAGATGCACACAACACTTCTTATGAAATCCAAAGACAAGTGCTTACACAAATGGAGAGAAATTATATCTGCCTATTGCATCTAGGGAGACTTCTCAGAAGAAGTGATCTTTGAGTTAGGATTTGAAAAATGAGCAAGAATTGGTCTGACTAAAAGGAAGCCAAGGAAATGAGCATAAAATGGGGAAGTCCCTGAAGTACTCATGGAATTTTGAGCGGTCTGGGGACAGAAGGGAAGGAGCAGAGGGAGGGTGGCTTGCCAGGGCAAAAGGCCTCTGATGCCCATTAAAGACAAGGATATGATTCTGTAGTGAGTCCATGGAGAAAAAGCAGAGAGTTAAGCAGGTCTGTATATGAAAGCCACTTCTCAGATGCAGATGGCGAGGTGGCACTGGAGGGTGATGACGTCAGCAAGGAGGCTGTACTTTCAGGTGTGAAAGAGTGAGGACCTGAACTAGGGCCATGGCCGCAGGACTGGAGAAGCAGGATGTGCGAGAGAGTTATTTACGAAGAGGGTTTGATAGGGTTTAGTCACAGTAATAATAGCTGTTGCAGGCTGGGTTCTCTGGAAGCAGACCTTTGAGGTGGATTGTCAGGTGCAAGATGTTTGTTAGGGATCCACATGTGAATGGAAGGGATAAGAAGCAGGGCTGGCCAGAGGGACAAGTCAGACTGCAATGCAGGCCTTCAAAGCTTTGGCCATGATGGTGAGCACTCAGGAGTACATATTGCCTGTCAGACATGTACTACACTGGGCCCAAACCTTTATATCCCCGCCTCATCCAGTCATAGATATGGCAAGCCCAGGAAGGGTGTGACCTTAGGTGAGGTGGATCTCTGTAGGCAGACCCTAAAGGGGCTGAGAGCTGGAGACTGGGAAACAAGGCTTTCCTTGCAGGGGGTCTGAATGGCACATCTTGTCGTCTATGAGAGCTAACAACTGTGCTATTAATAGTGTGCATTTCAGCTGCACCTCACTATGAAGGAGTCACTGCTATCATCCCCATTTTATAAATGGGGGAAGATGCACAAAGAAGTCAAGAAATTGGCCCAACATCATTCCGCTAGTAAGCTACAGTGTTAGGTTAAAACTTCTAGAATTTGGTTTTAGTGCCTATGTCCTTAACCACTGGCCCACACTGCCTGCCACCGGATATGTGGGGAAGGCAAGGGAATGGGATTGGGCTGGGCCTGATATTCTTCTGTAACATTACAGCCTGAGGACTGTGATGTTGTCTGCCTTCTAATCTTCCCCCTGCCCTCCCTCCTCACCTCCTCAGTTCCTCCTTCCCTCCCTCTTTTTTTTTCTCATATGCTATTTATTATCATAGGAAGTGAAGTGAAATTCAATAAAGTACACATTGATTTATTAAACAAAGTTCAGTGTGGGGATTAATAAAATAAATACAGACTTCAGTGAAATTGTGCCCTAAGCACTTGTTTTTAAAGCCATGTTTCAAAAAGATTATCCACAGGAGTTATGAATAATTTTTTTCAAATGACAAGAATAGACACTAGTTAGCAATGGCAAATTTCTGCGTTCCTAGGTTGTCACTTAACACTTAGGCTTTTAAGATTGTTCTTCCCCCCTCTTTTTTTTTTTTTTAAAGTGATATGATCACTTTAAAACATGGTTCACACAGGGAACATTTTAAAGCACGCAAACCTAATTTGGTATTTTCTAAAACAAAGCCGTTGAGTGATTTTCATAATATTCTTGTTTAATGAGGAGCTGGCAGAGTGGGATGGGGGAAGAGTGCTGAGGGGTTCGGAAGGACCCAAGAGACAGATAGTGAGGAAAGGAGAAGGGACAAAATCATCCTTGACCAGAGGGCCTTCACCTTCCCTCCCTTACTTGCTCTGTGCTGGGTGAAGTCTTATGTTTCTGAGCCTCAGTTTCCACAACTGGGAATGCCCATGTGGTGGGTTGTTGTCAGAATTAAAGGAGATGATGCCTGGGAGAGAGCCTGCCTCCCCGTCAGTACTAAGAAGCATCCCTGAATGTGAGTCAGAAACACGCTTCCTTCATCTTCCGGCATTTACGATAGGAGACACTTCCTCTCCTCTTATCTTTTTCCTCTTCTCATCCTCCTGCAAGATGGGGATTTCTGCACTCAGGGGCTCCCGGGAGCTTTGGGCTTGGAGCACTGGCCGTGAGGATAATTCCCCCCTTGCACTCAATCAACCTGGCATTCATCTGCAGCCAGGGAGAGCAGCCAGTCTGATTTCTTGACATAAACACACTGAACAAGCAAGACAGGCCCCACCGAGTTATTTTAAACCCTGATCTGAGAGAGAGCATCTTGAATCTGAAGTTCTTGCCTAAATATAAACGGCAAAGCTTATTCAACATCAAATCAAATCAATGATAATTTGAGGACTAATTAGCATTTGGGGCTTTTTTCGGCAGTGCAGTGATGTGGTGTATAATGCTATGTGATTGGGGAGAAGCACGTAATTATGAAGCTGAATACATTGTCTCCTGGAGACTGAGGAAGGAGCAGATTTCCTAGTCAGAGAGGCCAGCCTCCGGCCAGAGGGAGGGGTGGAGCAGCAGTGTGGAGAGTCCATACCTGAAGCCTGCTGATGATGGGGGAACCTCTAAGGGCCAGATGTGGGGAGCCTCCTTGATGATCTCACGTCCTCTCTGACAGAAGTTCTTTACTTTGTCTTGGATCCACAAAGCTTTGCCTGGCTCTTTAACTTTAAGAGGTAAAAGAGGAGATGAGATTGCTTCAGAAAGGAATTGAGCAAAGGGGAACTAAAATTTGGTAGATGCTTGCCAGGAGTCTGGTGTCAAAAGAACCAGAGCCACAAGTATTTATGGAGTAACTTTCGTGTGGTTATGTTTAAACCCATTACATACAGCACCAAGATAATCCTTAGAATGGCCCTGTGAGGTCAGTACTCTTTTCTTTTCTTTTCTTTTTTCTTTTTTCTTTTCTTTTCTTTTCTTTTCTTTTCTTTTCTTTTCTCTTCTTTTCTTTTTTCTTTTCTTTTCTTTCCTGTTCTTTTCTTTTGATTAAAAACTGAAGCTCTGAGAGATTCAGAACTTTCCTAAAGTCTTACCGATAGAAGTTGGAAGATCAGAGTATATTTATAAGAATCTTATATATTAATATACTTGATATACTTCCGGCTCCAAAGTTGGTGCTGCTCCTCCTATACTGTATTGCTTTGCCAGAATTATGTTGTTTAATTCATGTCAAGAAGCCTATGGAAAGTAGTATGTTCTTAGAGGTGGGGACGTTCTGGCTTAGAGAGGTGAAGAAATTCACCCAAGTTTACCAGGTACTACATGGACGTGTCTGAAGTTTAAGAGAAGGGTAAAATGAGAACAGAGACAATAATTACAATGAAATATTAGCTCCAATAAACAAAATCATAAAGTCCAAAGAGCATACAGCCCTTTTGTGAACTGGGGTGAACAGTCATCCTCAAACAGGAGACTTGGTTGAAGTTCAATGCCTACAGCCTACTCTCCTGTATCCTTAAATCTACTCCTGTAGGCCTGGGGTTTATCATCACAGGTGCCCCAGGATCCAGGTGCCCAATCAAAGACTCAGGCCTGGGAACTACAAGCAGAGAGAGGACAGCATAGAAGTGCCTCTTACATGCTGAATCTGACTCACTGGTAGTGGCTGCCTGGGGTGTTGGGTTGAGAAAGATTCTGAGGTCCATTAGGGCTCAGTAGGAAAGATGGACAGGTTAGTGATGTCTATGGTGGCCACAGCACATTGGAATAATGCTATATGTGCCAGGTATTGGCTATGCCTGCCTTACATTCTTACTATTACAGGTGCTTCTCTAGTTTTTCTTTGTACAGAGAATATATATAGGAGGATATATTCTCCTGAGACTTGGGTTGAAACAGCTGAATTCTGTAGGAACCCCAGCACACATATGCAACACATCTGGAAGTTTACCATGTCCTTTTCTTCAAGGGACTTTGAGATGCTTAATTTTAACATTTAGACATGATAAACCAAGAGGCAGGTGTCTTGGAACAGAAAAGCACAGTAAGAAAAATAAAACCCTTTGGAATGATTTTTTCCGGATTGAATATTAAGAGGCCAGAAAGTGGTTGCTTTTCCAAGCATGATGAGGGTGATTCAAATTATTCTCACTCAACTGTGGATGGCCTGATGGGGGTCCGATTGCTGAGTACTATGTTGGACATAAAAAGTGAGACAATTAGTCTTCTCAAGGAGCTAAGGAGATGGCTTAATTGGCATCAGGAAACAGGAAACAAAAACTTTTTTTGGTTATTAAATATGATGAGAAAAAACTCAGTGCTGAGGCCTGAGGATATTGGCACAAGAAATTGTTATGAATAAATTAGCAAATCCATTAGATTATGGTCTGGTTTACCATCTGATTTTGGCAACTAATCAATTCTTTATTGATCATCTACTATATACCTAATACTAGATATTCCTACAAAGAGGATTATGTATTATTTATAATGTGTATTCAGTCTACATATAGAAGGTATTTGAGGGGGCCTACCAACAAATATATATATAAAATAAAGCCATTAAAATAGAATTAGACAATACCTGTGGAAGAAGGCAGAGGCAAAAATCACTAACCACATAGGCCAATGTAGTTACTATGATTGAGAATTAAGATTAGCTCTGAGCTTCCTGGCAGACAGGACAAAATGGAGATCATGGTGGATGCATGTTTGCACTACCAGATACACTAAGAACACGTAGAAATGTAAACTTCTTACTACTAACTTCCAAGAGAACTTGGATGGTCAGCTTCCTGGGGGTAGTGACTGAGTCTTAACTTAAGATCTGGGTCACCTGGTAGAGTGCATGGCACATATTAGAAGTATAATAACAAAGAATTTGTTGAATTTATTACACTGATACACTGGTTGATGGGGATGTAGAAGACGGGAAGGGTTATTAGAGATAGAGTGGTATTATAGTCTCTCTTAGGGAAGGAAGTCTTTTTGTGGAAGTGGGAGGAAATTTAATAGAGGAAACTATCTCCATAGGTAATGGAGGATGTGAGAAGGCAAGAAGGGATGGGAGGCGAACCACTATAGCTTCTAAACTAGAGGGAGTAAGTTGTATTGCTAGGGCTAGGGTCACCTGGGAGAAACTAGAACCATAGGAAACGTATCAGGTGGGAGCTAGAGCTATGCGATCAGGTGGGGGAGTACGCAATCATTGCCAGAGGAGGAGGGAGGGGGATTAAAAACTGGCTTTTCCCTTCCCTCACCCTCTCTCTTGGCTCCCTTTGGCCGACCTCATTTGAAATCAGCTGAGGTATGAATTTGAGAAACAGTCTCAGGTCTCAGTACCTCTGAGATACAGGAGTGAGCAGAGGAAAGGTAAAGATGGATTTGAGGGTAGAGGACTCAGGACTGGCACAGGTGCAAATAGGAATCTGGTACATCTGTGCTCAACTTGGCCAGATCTGGAATCATGGGATTGTTAGGATACTAGAAAAGCGGATATCTTCCCCTCTCACCCCCTCCCCCAATCTTATTCATAGAAAGTACCTGGGGCTTCTGATAATCTCTAAGGTACTTTGAGAATGTGATTTGGTTGAAACAGATTTAGGTGTAAACCCCAGCACTGCCACTTGAGCCACATCAAGAACTTGGGCAAATTACCCCGCTTTTCAGAACCTCAACTTCTCCATCTCTACAATGGTAATGATAGTACCTACCTCACAAGATTTTTGTGAAGATTAAATGAGAAAATTAATATAAAACACATAACAGTGCCTGACACATAGAAGCTGAGCCCCCTGGCTGGTCTGAGATTATTAATAGTAGTTGGTGACTACTTCAGCCTCTCATGACTGCTGCTTTCAGCCGAATCTACTGCGCCTTCAACTGAAGCAGTGCCACCCCAACGAGGCCTTTTCAAGGTGTTCTTTCTGTGTTACCAATGCCCTCTGAATGTACCTCTATCGAGGCATATTTGATGATATTTTAGAATTATCTGTTTACGTTCTATTTTCTTCATTAAAATGTGAGGTCCTTCCAGGAAGGAGAGTATGGATTATTCTCTCCATATTATACCTAGCATTGTTCTCGGCAAAAGGTATGAGCTCGGCAAATGTTTGTTGAATGAATAAATAAATGATTGCTATTATTCATCCATGAAAAGTAAGATGAACAATTTTCCTAGCCATGGTAATCTGCCTTCTCTAGCTCCCTCTTGATTATGGGCATCATTGCCTGATTTCTGAAGCAAATACTGAACACCACAGGGAGTCTATGATCACCTAGAGCCCAGGAGATGGGAGAAGAATGAGGGAGATATAAGAGTTGGCTAGAGCAGGTTGGGAGAAAGATAGTGGACATCTATTGGATATCATATGAGCACTTCTTTTTTAGAAAGAGCGACCATGGGAGCTCCCATGCTTGTATAAAGAGCCTCTAACACTGTTCTCAGTTTATTGACTTCCTGGAGGATATGAGACCCAAATGGGGCCATTCAGTTTTGATCCCTTGGAATTTTAGAACAGAAACCTATACAGAGAAGTCAATAACTTAACCAGTGACCAAAGATGTAAGATATAATACTTGGAAGCAGTTGTCAGCCATACTTTTTCTCCGTATGCTGTAAAGAGAAGTTATCCTGCAGCTAGAGAAAAAAAAAAATAAAGCAATTATGTGGAGGGGACAGGAGGAGAGGAGTCCTAAGAATATTCGAGTCCCCAGTTCAGATTATCCCTGTCACATTTCTGTCCATGGATTCTATGAATCACACAAAAGTTTTATTATAAAGCCCCCCTTTTTTATGTTAGTTCAAGTTTGGGTTCTGGTATATGCAACAAAAACATTTTAATCCAAAAGAGTGTGAAAATGGAATATGAAATGGGGAAATAATTTGAGACTAAAATATCAGTAGCCATGAATGCCAAAATATAACTTTTGTATTTCATTCTGTAGGCAGTGTGCAGCTTTTGCAAGTGTTTGAGGAAGGAAGTAAAATGTATTGGTCTGTATTAAATGAAAAGGCCCTGGCTGACACCTAAACAAAGTGTGTACCTCTCTCCCTGTCACCTCTGCAGTTCAAAAGTACTAATCACTTACTAATCTTAGGATGTGCTCTTCCCAATTCCCACACAAATATCTCTGGCCCGCATGAATGCCCAGCACACTTTTCCTGGACTCCAAGAACCTTTCTTTCTGGAAAATTTATTTTTTCAGCGATATGCTTTCTGACTGTGAGAGAATTGTCCTTCCAGAACCAATACTATCACTATGGAAAGATGCCAAATGTCTGTTAGCTGCAGAGAGGGTTACATTCGGCACGTCAGGCAGAGGACAAAGATTTACAATGCATGCTTGGATTAGCTAAAAAAATTCATTCTTTCTCCCTTTCTGGTCTTACATTTTGAGGTGAGTAAAGATCTAAACTCCCTAGAGAGGAATAAGAGCCTGAGGCCATTAATCAAATGGATGCTGGGAGTCAGTGGCAGATGGATTAGGGAATCAGAGACCCTGGGCTACCCCACTCTCATACTAATTTGCTCTTTGGGCATAGGCTACTTATTTCCCCCCTCTGCGCCTCAGTTTCCTCATCTTTAAAATACAGGGGTTAGTCCCCAGAGGTCTCACATTTGATTCTATCTGACTGAATTCTCCTTGGATCCTCCGGGAGGCAGGGACACAGATTTGGGTCTGGGTTGCAATCGCTGAGGATGGCCCACTCCTTGGACAGCTCCTTAGACCAGGCCTGTAGATAGACTTGAAGTTGTCCTAGGTCTCATCAAAGGCACTGGAGGCTAAGTGTCTGTGGGTTGCAGACCCAGGATGCAACCTCAGCAAAGACAGAAAAGTAATGCCTCAAAGGTCCATCTGGGGCTTACGGGAGTATCCATCTCCTCCACTGGCTCAGATTCAGTTTGCATTAGTAGGAATAAAGTGTGGCTAGAATGCAGTGTGAAGTGAGGGGGTGTTTAGTTGAAAGGGAACAAGCTGAAGTCTTCCCTGGATGTTCCAATCTGCGCTCGATTCAGTTTGAACCACATAATCCGGCAATAGATCACGTTATCTCCTGAATTGTTCTCTCATTTTTTAAATGTGTGCTCAGTTCAGATCCCTAAGTTGTTTGAATTTATTTAAGTTCAAGGGTACCTATTTGTAGAGAAGCCACTCTCTGCCATACATTGAAGATAAAGAGACACAGGCACAGTCCCTGCCTTTGAGGAACTCACTGGAGAGGGATATAGACAAATAAACAGATGTTTACACAGAGGATGTTAGGATAGAGGGGTGTATTTGTTTTCCATTGTTGTATAACAAATCACCACAAATTTAGCAGCTAAACATAACACCCATTTATTAGCTCATACTTCTGTAGGTCAGAATCCAGATGGGTTCAAATGGGTCCTCTAATCAGGGTCTCACAAGGTCAGGGTCAGGGTGTTGGCTGGGCGGCTTTTATCTGTAGGCTCAGGAGAAGAATGCACTTCCAAACTCATTCAAATCAGTGGCAGAAGCCTGTTCTTTGAGATTGTAGATCTAAGGTGCTTTGTTTCCTTGCTGGCTGTCAAGCTAGGGCCTGCTCTCTGTTGTAGAGGTCAACTGCATTCTTTCTCATATGGACCCTTTCTTCCATCTTCAAACCAGCAGTGGAGGGTGGAATCCTTCTCATGGCTTCACTTTCTCTGCCTTCTTCTTCTGCCTTTTCCTTCTACCACCAGCCTAAGAAAGTAACGTACTTTTAAGGACCCTTATGATTATTAGATATGGCTCATGTGGTTAGTCTTCCTTTTTAAAGCTCAGCTATGTCTTATAACATAACACAGTCATGGGAGCAGTATCTTTTCACGTTCATAGATTCCAAGGCTTAGGTTGTGGGAATCTTTAGGTCCGTTCCTGGAACTCCTGCCTGCCGTAAGGATGTAAACATGTTAGGGGGGCACAGAACAGGTAGAAGCAAATACCCCAGCTCCATGAGATCATGAGATGGCATCTTGGCAGAAGTTACCTGGTTGGATTTTCTAAGGATGACGTAGAGTTAAACAGGGAGAGAAGGGGAGTGAAAGGGGCACTTTGGAAAAGATGGGTGGAAGGGTACCGCGGTAAGCTCAGTACTCTTGTTCCTTCCCAGCATCTAACTCAGTGCTGAGCATGGAAGAGTTTGCAACATTTTCTTGCCGAATAACTGGTTATAGGTCATTATAATGATTAAATAAGATAATACTCAGAATATGAGAGCAGTGCTTGGAACAAAATACTGTTTATATGTACTAGCTATTGTTGTCCTATGACTCAAGATAGGAAACCTCATGCAAATAGATCTGGAATATTTATTCATTCATTTAACAAACATATTTTAAGAACAAACTAAATGCCAGTGTGAGGTGCTGGGAAGACAGTGGAGAGCAAAGCAGATGATCCTGACCTCAGCATGGGGATACGGACAAGCAAAGGGGCAGCTGTAAGGGTGCTGAATGCTTCATTGGTCAGCTGCTACTCTCTGTTAAGGTATCTGGCTTTTGGAAGGTTGTTTCCTTCTTGTTTGTCTAACGACTGAGCACAAGAATCCTCTTTTACGTTGACATCCCTCTCTAGTCCCCAGCCTTCATCATTGTACTGCTCTTTCTCTACCCCACCCCCACCCCCTTCCTCCCTTTCTCCCTCCATCAATTTCTTGTTGTCTGCCTTCTTCCCTCAATTTGAGCACCACAGGGCAGGGACTATAGCCTATTCACTTTGTGTCCCCAGTGCCCAGCAGCATTCTGGTTCATGGTAGCCCTCAGAAAATGAGTGTTGAATCAATGAGCTCTTAGCTTAGGCTCAGGTCTCTTCTCTGGATAAAACTTACCATTTTAGTTTAGGTTATTTTTAATAAACATTTGCATAGCACTTGTTAGGTGCCAGTAAGTAAGCAGCAGAGCCAAGATTCCCACTTAGACAGCCTGCTGCACTTGACAGAGGTAAGTGTGCACCTTCAGACCTTCCTGCCAAGCTTTGTACCTAATACGACTAACAGCAACAATGACAACAAACAAATAAAAACAATCACCATAGCCATTTACTGAGTATTGTTGCACAGTTCTGTATTGAATTTGTAGGACAAATTCCTACAACACTAGAGGGTAAGAATTATTACCTTTATTTTACAGATAAGGATTCTGCCTCTCAGAAACGTTAAGTCACTTGCATGTGGCCACAGGCCAGTATGCAATGGACCCAGGACTTACACAGTCTGTTTGATTCCAAATGTAGGCTCTTTGGGGGAGAATTTAGTGCTTTAATCAGTTGTTTTCATTGAACTGACCATTCCTTTTCTTTTGCAATGACTGACCACCTTGGCATCCATGGAATCACTGTCTTAGATACACTTTTCAAGCATTTAGGAGAGGGTCAGAATCTTATTATTATGGGCACAAATAGCATAAACCAGTTCACAATGATGTCACCATGATCTAACAGAATAAAAGATCAGTTCTTCTGTGTATATCAGTTCATGCCCTGTGTCTTCTGAGTTCCCATCTCAGGGCTGCACTCCTGTCATTGTGACTATAAAACGGATTATACTTTTCCAGTGCACTATAGAGAGCCCAAGTGACTTCATCAGCTCACTCTCCATTGATACGAATTTTCCTTAAATCATTTCTTTTTTACCCAAGAGAAGACCATGAACACACAACTACATGAAGTATGTATAAACTCCAGTCAGCTAAATTTGGCAAGGTTGTTTTATCCATTCTGTACCCCAGCACTCAACCCAGGGACTGGCACATAGAAATTACTCAGTGAGGGGCACCTGGCTGGTTTACTCGGTTAAGCGTCTGACTTCAGCTCAGGTCATGATCTCATGGTTCATGGGTTTGAACCCCACGTTGGGCTCTCTGCTGACAGTGTGGAGCCTGCTTTAGATTCTTTGTCTCCCTCGCTCTCTACTCCTCCCCCACTTGCTCGGGTGCTCTCTCTCTCTCTCTCAAAAATAAATGGATAAACATTTAAAAAAAGAAATTGTTTAGTTAATGTTTGTTGAATGAAGAAGAGAACAAAAGAAAGAAAGAAAGAAAGAAAGAAAGAAAGAAAGAAAGAAAGAAAGAAAGAAAACATTGCATTTGTGCTTAGCAATGGAGCTGAGTCTAAAAGGAGCATAGTGGGTTGGAATTTGGCACACATGGAGTAAATTGTAGCAGTGCCTCTCAGACTATCTGTGGGGAAAGGCCTATGCTCATCTTTTATTTCTAATAAACTGTGAATTGATATATGGTCTTACTACAACCATGTGCTTTGCACCCCAGCAAATTTTCTCTGTAAATTCAACAGAATCCTGATTGAGGCCATGAGACAAGGCACTGGTCTCATATTGGGAAATCACAGCAATGTCAAATTGCTATAAGATTTTCTAAAAGCTCACTCTCCGTTTCTATACTTAGCTCATCAAAACCAGAAACAAACCATTTGTAGTCCAGCCCTGGTCCCTGATCACATTGAGAACAACACTCTTTAGAGCATGGACTTGGACTCATGTCTACTAACTAGATGTACGTGATTTAGGAGAAGTTACTTAAGTTCTCTCAGCCTCCAAAGTTTTCTCGCCTAGAAAATGAAGAAAGCAGTAATATATCCCTTATGGGGTTGTAATGAGGATCCAATGGAATAATTCATTCAGTATTCATTCAATAAACATTTATTGAGCTTCTATTATGACAATTACTCCCTTAAGCACTGGAGAAAAAGTAGTGAACCAAACAAAGAAAAAAACCCCTGTTGTCATGGAGCTTAGACTGTGGTGAGATAGTCTGTATAGAGAGGGTAGCCCAGTGCCTAGTAGTTACCAGCTGTGCACCTGCTGGTCACTTAACTTTACCAAGAGTCAGCTTACTAAAAATAGAGCAAAAATCTCATACACCTGCTATTATTGTTTTGAAGATCCAACATGACCACAGAGATGGTAGATCTTGCTGTGATAGTAAAAACAACTCAAAATTAAGTGCAAAAGGTTATGTTTCTGGATCTTGAGCCTCTGAGTTATGACCTGTCCAGCAATTGGAAGATTCAAAGTAGTGGGGAGCTTCCATCTGAAACAAAGGGGGCTACAAAAGCTGAGGGATCCAGCAGAGCCTCATGAACCACATGGGAAGCCAATATCTAAAGCCAAATGCATAGCCAACTGGACAAAAGGAGTAACACATCAAAAGGAAGATTTCAAGGCCAAAGCAGAGAACCAGGATTTTGGAATCAGGCAGATAACCAGAAAAGAACAGACAACTCATGGCTTGCTTTGAGTGCTTACTGGTACATGTTGAATGGGCATGAGGCCAAGTTTAAAGGGAGGAGTTAGAACAGACACCACATCCAAGAGATATTACCAAGAACACAACCAGAGGGCTCAGTCTGTAATTAGGTTCATGGAGTGGGATTAAGGCTGTGACTGGGAGATAAAGCCAACAGTCCAGCAACAATGAAAACTCAAGGATGGAGCATGAAGCAAAGAAAAAATTATGCTCTGAGACTAAAATTTATGCTGTTATCCTTTTCAGATCTACTCTCTACCATTATTCATCCTGTTCTGTGCCCCAGGAAGCAGACTGACACTGAGAGTAAATAGATCTCTTATCATCTGGCTTCTCAATAAGTTCTGCCAATGGGGAGGACAAGACACTGGAAGGAGGCTGGGAGAAGAAATGAAGTCAAGGGATTTGTTTCCCCAGGTTTCTCTCTTTAGACCACTTCAGGATGTCTGCATCCCTCCACCACAGATCTTTATCTCTTATACTCTCTGGATTCTATTAATCACTCCTTCCCTTTGCCCCTTCAGACCTAGAGACCTCAGGGAGCCCCACTTCTTACTAGTGCCAGGGTGCCACGGTATCCCCTATGGCTTCCCTATACTGTGCTCACAACTTTGTAAATAATCTTATTACCCTAATAAAGTGTGCCATCTGTTTTCTTCTGGAATCCTGACTAGAAGCTCCAGGACTTAAGTCCAGAGCTCTGTCTTACTGGGTTCTGTTTGGTTAACTATGGATAGGTCCGCCTAATTTAGAGAGACAGTGTTGGGCAGATGAAGAGTAGACAGTAAATCAGGCTAGAGTCAGGATTTGGAAGTAGTCATACTAGGGTCTTGGGTGTTAACTGGATAGATCCCAGGGGTTGAAAAAAGGCAAATATTTAACGTTGTTCTTACTTTATGCCAGGCACTGTTCTAAGTGCAATATATTTGTGAACTCCTCCAATCCTTATAGTAATGCTATAGAGTTAATAGTGATATTGCCAGCATTTTACAAAATGAGGACACAGAGGTCAAGTAACTTGCCTGAGATCACACAACTAGTAAGTGGCTGTAGGGGGAACTAAACACAGATAGTCCAACTCCAGAGTCCATGGTCCTAATTGCCAATCCTTCACTGCACAAACATTCATTTTTCACTTCCAAGGTACTGGACCTGTACCTTCCTTATTCTCCTTCATAGTCTGAAAATTGCTAATAACACACTTTGCACTGACTTTAGTATTTTAGTAACTTTAGCACAGTTTGAACCTCCCGTTTCTTATTTAGTTCTTACAGGGTGTTAAGATTCATCAAAAGGGTAAAACATCCAGCCCAAAGCTCCACAGTCCAGAGGATGGTGGACACTGGCCTTATGCTCAATTCCTCCTAAGGTTTTTCTATTCTATCTCATAAACCTTGAAGTTTTTATGGCAGGGAGAGCATCCGTCTTTTTCACTGCCATACTCAAGTGCCTATTTCATGGTAGTAACATGATAACACTTACTGGATGAATGAATGAATGAATGAATGAATGAATGAATGAATGAATCAATGAATGGTTTTGACATGTCCTTTAACATTCAGAGCTTATTATAGGGTATCCAGGAAAATCATATTATTTTCTTTACATGCTCTTCTTTTATTGGAACCCATCACTGTGGTAGCATCAGAACTGCCTTTTAGCATCTCCCAGCTCTCTTGGGCCATTTTCTTTTCTTAGATCTGCACACAGAGCAGAAATTATTCTTGCTTGGTAGCACCTTGATCTCTCTGCAACTTCACTACCTTGACTGGCTATTACAGGGTCTTACTAGAGCATTTGCTTACTTCCTTTATCTTATTTTTGTTATAGAAGTGGTTACGTGCTAATGCTTTTATTACAAAGTCATACCTAGGTCTGAATCCTTACTTTGTCATTTGTGCATGAATTGCTTCCCTGTCTGTCTCAACTTCTTTATCTATAAGGTGGTTGTAATATCTGCTTTACAAGGTTGTTTTGTGGATTACATGAGATAATGTATACAATCATTATCATTTCAGATCCACCAGGAAGTAAATGATAGTACAGAGTTGAAATGTAAGATACCTTTTGGGAGTAATGCCTATGAAAGATAAATGGGAAAGGGAGCAGGAGTCATCAGCGTCTGAAGACTATGAAGCAGATCTGATATCTGTGAAAGGAGCAGAAGGAGGAAGCAAGGTTGGGTAGAAAGAACCCTAGACTATGGCTCAGCTCTGAGCAAGAGTTGGCAAGGCTTACAAGGGTCTCTGACACCCAGATTGTCCATAGAGGATTTTTGCAATAGGCAGAAACCTAGTATCCCATTGTGCTCAGTCTTTGATAAGAGCTAGTAGGAAGTGTTGGTACCTTTAGCACAGCTACTGAAGTATGTAAAGTTCTCAGCAGAGTGCCAAGCCCCAAGTAAACACTCGATAAATGTTAGTTATGGGCATCATTATTTTTATGAGGAGCCCAAGGAATGAAAACAAGTGTTATTATTCCTTGTACTGTGGTTAGCTGTGTACGCCTGTGTTAAAGAGAAATTATTCACTGGACCCTCATTAAAATTGGCGAGGCAGATTTTATTTGAGCTACTACAGTGGGGAAGAGAACTATTATAGGATTGGGCTCAACTCTGAATATAGCAAAGACAGCTGGAGATTTATAGCAATAAACAGTGTGAATGGGTCAGTGGATGGAAAATTACTAAGAGGGACTTGATTAGACATCAAGAGTAGGGAGATTCTTGTGAAATTGGCTTAACAGAAATCTTGCTAAAGGTAGGTCATGGACTTAGATATCAAAGGTAAGAGATGAAGAACTTGATTGAATATCAAGGGGGGAGGATTCTTGCTAAACTGACTTAGCAGGATTCTTTGTTAAAACTTGTTTCAGGGGCACCTGAGTGGCTCAGTTGGTTAAGTGTCCACCTCTTGATATTGTCTCAGGCTGTGATCTCTCCATTGTGAGATCAAACCCTGCATCAAGCTTCATGTCAGGTTCTGTGCTGACTAGAGCCTGCTTGGGATTCTCTCTCTTCTCTCTCTCTCAAAATAAATAAATAGACTTAAAAAAAACTTGTCTAAGCATATCAAGGATGAGGCCCAAGATCAAGGCCTACTAGAGAAGAGGGCTCAGAGGAGTCTGACTGAAGTTTAGTCAAGGAGACTGTTTTTGTTGCCTGTCACCTCTCCTAGATGAAGGGCACCTAGGTCAGGAATCACGCCTGGGCGATCTCTTCACCTAACTTCTGCCTCTTGCAGTAGGATCCTGGATGCATAGTAGGGTCCTGCAAATGCCTGATGCATAGTAGGGTCCAGGAAAGATTCAAGGAATGATTCTGTGAGTGAATATCAGTGTGTGCAAGGAGTGGACTTACTAAACTGAACCCAGTGGTCAGGACCAGCACATGGCGTAACAGGATGACATCTGAGGGTAGCTGACCAGTATACCTTCTGAGTCTATCAATTTATAACACACAGAATCCTAATGCAACTGAAGTCAGGGTTGAACAACTGGGAAGTCTATCTGCATAGAATACCTGGTAGCCATATGTTTGGGTAGAGATGCCTAGAAATGACATATTATATACAATATGCCCTCAGGAGTTATAGACAAAGGCTTTGAATCACGAGAAGAGCAAAGTTCTAACTTCCAAATTCTTCCCTTCTTTTTTTTTTAATGTTTATTTATTTATTGTTGGGAGAGAGAGAGAGTGCAAGCAGGGGAGGAGCAGAGAGAGAGAGAGAGAGAGAGAGAGAGAGAGAGAGAGAAAGAGAGAATCTCAAGCAGGCTCCATGCTGTCAGCACAGAGCCCAACACAGCGCTCAGTTTCATGACTCTGAGATCATGACCCGAGCCCAGATCAAGACTTGAATGCTTAACTGACTGAGCCATCCAGGTGCCCCCAAATTCTTCCCTTCTAAATTTAACTTCTTGTTAGCAAATAATGCAGAATATTGAAAAATCTAACCACATTGTACCTTTCTATAATGTTGTCTTCTGAGGGCCATTTTAATTTCGCACATAGATTTCTTTGAATGACATTCATTACACTTAGTTTTATTCTGAATACTCTTCTATATCAAATTATATGAATTTTTTTTGCATATTCACCCTCAATTTGTATATGGAGAAATAGATGTTCAGAGTGCACAGGCATTTCCCAAGGTCAAAGGATAAGCACATGGAAGAACCAGAAATTGGACTCCCAGACTCCTAGCCCTAGCCCCATGCTACATTCTCTTTGGAGTATGTGTGTGTGTGTGTGTGTGTGTGTGTGTGTGTATCTGTGTGTGTGTGAATAGACTAATAGTGATCAGCCACATAGTCATTTGACTAATTGCTCTGATCAAAATTGTCCTGGAGTAGAGGGGAACACATTTTTTTTTTTTGAAATCAAGGTATTAGAGCTAATTAAATAAAATCTGGACAGGAACCATCAAGATTCAAATTTCTCCAGTTGTCCTCAGCAACCTACTTAGTTCATCAGTCTCCAGTATGAACTTCCCTTTCCCCACCTTTGTTGAAGTATATTACCTCATTAGGCAGTTACAGGTCTGCTCCTGTCCATCTGCATACAGACTCATGAAGATGCTTGGAGCATTTATTAAAGCAGTCATTAGTGCCCTTTGGTCAATTAAAGGACCTTTGTTTTCTTTGGGAAAGAAGCTCACTGCACGGTAATATTCACTTTGCTTCATTCCTAGATTAACACATGGAGGAAGGTGGCAAGGGAAAGTGAGAAAGCAGTGGACTTATAGCAGGAAGACCCGGGTTTGGACATAGGTCATAGCTCTTAGTAGCTGTACAACCTGAGACACCTTAGTGGACCTGCTTGTGCCTTAGCTCCCTCATTAATAAATGCCAAACAAGGGTTGGGCATAAGGCTTATCCGCAACCCCAGCCCCTACCTCTTCCAGTCACCTATAGGAATGAGGAACTCACAACTTGGGTACACCTGTAATACATTTGTGGCAACATTGGTTGGAAAGAGCTTCTCTATTAAAATACTTGCACCCCATGGAAGTTGTGAATATGCTAAATATCAAACATTTCAGGTCCCCCAAATGAAGCTTCTGTAAGTCCCTACAGCAGTATCATCCTAGCTAGGAACAACACCCCGATCCCTTGTGTATGGACCATCTATATCTACTGCATGCTTCATGTAACATTATCCCAACTCCTCACAATAACCCTGCAAAGAAATGATCATTTCCACTTTACAGCTAAGAAAACTAATGCTCAAAGAGGCTCTACACTTAAGCTTTTTCCTGTTCTCACCTTTCTTCAGCTCAATTTCAATCTCTACCATGTCGCACTGTGTGGCAATTATTCATTCACTTACCTGACCCCTTTGAGGCTGTGCACATAGTAGGTGCTCAATAAAGCCTTGCATATTAAATGAGGGAATAAATCTGCCTTTCTATCTGGAGATTTGATCAGGCAGACCCTGGAATGTGGGGAATGGCTGGGACTCATTCTAGGAAGAAGGTCCTTGTCCAGCTGAGTGGTAAAGGATGATACCTCCCATTGACAAGACCCACATCCACATAGTGTACAGATTTCTGCATAGAGAGAGAGCAAAGTCATAGTAACAGTGGTCCAGAAGTAATTAGCAGGTTGTGGAGCTCAGCAAGGGGTTATTTGAAGATGGGTACTCACAGCAATTTGAAGCCTAGTTATCCAAAAATGGTTATCCAAAAAAAAAAAAAAAAAAAAAAAAATCCTCCGAGACTGTAAGAGTGGCTGGATGCTGAGGGCATCTGCCCAAATCCCTCCTGCATGAGATCCAGATGCATTCTAGGAGCTGGAGACATACCTAAGCCTGTGTGCAAAGGTGGGGGAAGTTGGTCAGATGCCTCAACTGTGGAAGGATAGAGTAGAACATTAGGAAATAAATTTGGTCTCCCAGCAGCTCAAGACTTGTGACTGACCCAGACAGTGTTGCCATGTCAGGTGTCATGGCTTCCCCTCCACTCAGCATATCTGCATTTAAAAAGGCTCGTGGAAGAACAACTGGATCAATCCAAAGGAATTAATATTTAATTGGATGCCTTTCAGAAACTTGGATAAAAGGATGAGGGAGATCCCTTGTGAGGTCAGGCCTTCCCAGCAAACCATGTTGAGGCCACTGTTTTTAGCTATGTAGGTTGGGCTCTACACAAATATACGTGACACCTTCAAACCACCCGGAAGGAATGTTACCTAAAACTTTCACTGGACTGTCACTTTCTATGCATAGTAAATGGGATTTGCATAGCAGAATAAGCCACTTCCTAGAGTCTCCTTTTCTCCTTTCGCATGGGGCTAGATCCCTTGTATTGTTCAAGGCCCAGCTTGAATGTCACTGCCTCTGGGAAGCTCTCTTTCCCTGTTGGCCTCCTAACCACCCCCTTCCTTTCTTTGTTCCTCTAGTGACTTGTTTGCCTAGGTCCCTGATGTGGTTCCTGGCCAACACTGCAGCTTTATTCTTGGCACCTTTCCTCTCATTTATGCTCTAGTCATCCTATTCTTCTCCTCCCACGTACACACAGCAGAAACATCTAGCCTCAGAATGCTCCTTCATGGTTCCCTGGCTATGTGCATGCCGTTCTGCTGTATCCATCTGGACGGCTTTCCCCACTCCTCTCTCTTTCTGGCTAACTTCCAGGCATCTTCCAAGACTTTGCTCTGGCCTGAGACAGGGACTGCAACCATATGGTTCACCAATGTAGCCCGAGCTGCTAGTGTGCCACCTAAAATGTAGAAATGCAGGGAGTACTGGTTGCACGCATGCATGAATGAGTCTCCTCCCAGAAACATGTTCTCTGCTACTCATCCCCGCAGTCTGAGCTAGGTGTCAGTCCTCTCCGCTCCTTTATCATCCGTGCTCTCTTCTCAGTTACTATTTTATATTGGAAAGTGTCTGTGTCTGTGTCTGTGTCTAGATTTTCCACCCCTCCCCTACTGCTAGATTCTTTTTTTAAGTATTTAAAAATTTTTTTTAATATGGAATTTATTGTCAAATTTGTCTCCATACAACACCCATTGCTCATCCCAACAGGTGCCCTCCTCAATGCCCATCACCCACGATTCTAACTTTCTCAGTGGCAGGGGCATCTTTAGGCTTTCATTGTTTAGTGAAGCACTTGGCATGCAGTAGGCCCTAAATAAATGTTAACAATAAATAATGGAATTGAGCTAGATGATTGCTACTCTTTTTTAAAAATGCTTATTTGTTTTTGAGAGAGAACATGAGCAGGGGAGGGGCAGAGAGAGAGAGAGAGAGGGAGAGAATCCCAAGCAGGCTCCGCACTGTCAGCATGGAGTACAATGTGGGGCTCGATCCCACAAATTGTGAGATCATGACTTGAACTGAAATCAAGAGTCAGATGCCCAACTGACTGAGCCACCCGGGCACCCTGAATGATACTCTTAAGACATTACATTGTAGTAAATAATTTTCTCTCTCTTTTACTGAGTAGAGCTCCCAGTATCCCACATAGTGCCTATTATATACTCAATACATAATTATCATTTGATTTGAAAGATAAACACTAACTGAAGAGTCAGTATCTAGCTCTGATGTTGCCATATGGCAACTGGTGACCTTGGGGGAGGTCAGTAGGGCTTTTTGAAACTCAGTATTCTAATCTACTAAATGAGTATAAAAATTCTCTACTCTTTTAGTTCAGTTCTGCCGTAAGTAGACTCCATTACGAGGACTTGGGTTGTATAGTTTATTTGGGAAGCACAAGTAAGGGGGTAGGGAAAGTGAGACAGGGAAGAGAGATAAAGCAGTAGCATCTGCAGTAATGATGGGTTGCTACAGTGGACATGTTTAGCCCAATCACGCTGGGGAAGTTCTGAGAAATCCTGTAGAACACGCCTGCAAACGGTTTCTGGAGATGAGCTGGAAGCTGGGGGTACTGCTCCATTACCCTCATTCCCAATCAGTTGAAAATTGTCCCTGGGGTTATTGCCTCCCCCTGGTGTATTATTGTTGAATTGGCCTAATCAAACCCAGCTTATTTGCTCCTGAAGGGTCCTTGAGGAATCCACAGCTATTGGTAATGCTCATTATTTCTCCAGGAGAATCTGAGACCTCTAACAGCTCACTCAGAGTTTTTTTTCTCTTTCTGTCAAAGAGACATTTCTTCCTTTCTTACCCTGTCATCTACACAGGCAAGCTGCAGCCAGTGTGTGGGCACCCTGGGAGGGCTGATTCTTTCCTCCACAGAGAGAGGACTACAGTGGGGGTGCTCCTATCCTAGACCCTCTCTACCTGAAAGATCTGGAAATCTGGAAAGATCCTCATTATGAAGCTTTCCCCTGTATGTCAGCTCCAAGGCTAGGACATTCTTAGATTCAGCCTTATAGTAAAGTTTCCATGTGGCTTGTTCAAGGAATTCTTTGCATCTTTGAGATGTTTCCCCTAGCAAAATCAGTTTTAGTTTTGTAGTATAGAATTAAATATTTTGGGAACAGAAGTGCTTACAGAGTGAGGTGACCTACTTGATAGAAGTTTTTAGGTAATTATGATGATTTGATCTTTTTTGAAAAAAGAAAGTCTTAGATATTCATATGCTTTGATTCAATAACTTTGTTTCTTAGCATGTATTATGAAGAAATACTCCAATAGAAAATGCCTTACACACAGAGGCACTTGTCACCAAATTATTTGTAAGTGAAATTGTGGCTGACAACAGAGTGGTGATCAAATCTTATGAAGAGTTTGCAGTAGTGTGGGAAAAAAATGTGCTATCACAATTTTCAGAGAAAAATACTAATTTCAATATATATATTTTAACATTTAGAATATCAACTTTATTATTTTTTTAATATGAAATTTACTGTCAAATTTGTTTCTATACAACACCCAGTGCTCATCCCATCAGGTGCCCTCCTCAATGCCCATCACCCACTTTCCCCCAGATTTCAATATTAAATGTGCACCTCAATCATACCAATGAAATAAACCAAATAAATTATACCCAGGCAAAAGACAAGAATTTTATTTTACATCAAAATGTTAATGGTGGTTGGCTTAGGGTGCTAGTATTGTGGGAATTTTTTTTTCTTTTCTTGACTTTTCTGTATTTTTACATGAAGCAAGTATTTCAGTTCAAAGAATACTTACTTTTTTTCTTCTTTAAAAAAAATTAAAAAAATTTTTTTTTGAGAGAAAGAGACAGAGCATGAGTGGGGGAGGGGCAGAGAGAGAGGGAGACACAGAATCCCAAGCCTACTCCAGTCTCTGAGCTGTCAGCACCAAGTGTGATGCGGGCTTGAATTCCTGAACCGTGAGATCATGACCTGAGCCGAAGTCGGACACTTAACCCACGAGTAATCCAGGCACCCCGACTACCTTTCAATGTGATATAAAAAATATTCATGTCCAAACTTGAGTAAATACTATCTTTACAATTGAGTAAACATATGCATGTGAAAAAAAGAAGGGAATACAGGAATGATTGTCGTTGCTGTGGTTAATAGGCAGTGATGCCATCTTCTGGCTGCGCTAAGAGCCCCTTGGAGAGCAAGTGAAAAACACAGGTCGCCAAGTTTCATCCTCAGAGATTCAGTTAGTTAGATGGAGTCCTGGGGTCTCTAATTTTGACCAGCTTATGGTGATTCTAATATAGTTTATCCATAGTACAGCCTTGGATAGCTACTGTCATTTGGAAACTTGGATATCTTTATTTTCATATATATATATATATATATGTATATATATATATATATATATATATGTTGTTGCCAAATTATTTTTACAATAGAAAATGCAAAAGCACATGTGATTCTAAGTGTTCAGCAATATGGAAATGGCCTCCTTCCAATTTTGTAATCTAGTCTTCTCTTCTAGCATTAAGACTTTCTCTTCTTACTTCATAAGATTATTTTAGCCATTACATATTATTCTACCTTGTGCCTATACTATAACTCATTAACCAGTCCTCTGCTCTGGAAGAAGTGTCCCAGGAAGAATGGCTGAAGACATTAGAAAATTTCATTTGAAGAGCAAATGTATCTAAAGATAGAGTAAATATTGAGGAGAATATTTGTTTCCTAAGATCCCGGCAGGTAAAACCATGACTAGAGAATGGAAATTCCCATTAGACAAGTGATAGCTTTCAAAGCCATGCTTGGCATACCTTTGGTCAAGATGTTTTAAACAGGGCTTAAGTATCAGATATATGAAATGATTCCTGACAGCTCTAGGGTCTTTCCAAACCAGACATGTCCTCCAATCATGATCCACCCCCCCACTCCACCTCTCACCAATAATACATTTCTACTCATCCTGGGCAAACCTATTTGCAAGGCTAATATAATCAAAAGTTTACTAAACTGATTGTCGTTTATTCCAAACAGTGCCTAATTCAAAGCAAATGCTCGTCCCCAGACAAGTTGGGCTCTATTGTTCCTGGGTAAAAACAAAACAAAACAAAAAAACCCCAATATATGAAAATCCAAACATAAGCAAATAAATTAGGGTTATAATTATTTGCTGAACAAAAATTTCCCCACAGGGCTCCTTTAAGTTGTGGGCTCTCATACGCATTACAGTATAATTAAATTAACCAAAATCTGGTTAACACCTAACCCTCTTGTAGTCTCCCTCTCAGGCCTTGCTGAGTTCCCTCTTCTCCTAGACTAAACCCTGTGATCTCTGCTTGAAAGCTCATCCCTGCTCTGGGATTTGAGCCCCGACCTCCCTTCATGAAGCAGTGGTATGGGACTCCATCTGTATGTATAGGTGTCATGGCACCTTGCTCTGGTTTGGACTTCACCTTTTGGGTTTCAGTTCTCATGACTGGACTCCTGTGTTGGCCTCTGGAGAGCCTGGGGTCCTGTCCCATTCATCTGTTAGGACTGGGCCTGATTTTGTTCTTACCCATTCTGCTCATCTCTGCATACTATAATTGTGTCAGCCAGTGTCTGAGAAGGACCATCAACAGGCAGGAATTCAATATGAGAAACTTGTTGCAAAAGTATTGGAATAACTGAAAAGCCAAATGGGGCCAAGTGAGGTACTCCAGAGATTAGCAATAGCAGTAAACAGCTACCATCCGTAGGCTGGCTGATGAAGGGAAGGGTAGGTACGATCCCAGAGCCCAAGATCAGGGACCGTGCTGTTTGAACTGGAACACAGGATGGAAGCTGTTTGGAAGAAGGTGGGGCCACAGAGGGAGAAGCTGTCAGGTGAGAGGAGGTCAGGCCAGCTTGTCCTGACAGTCTCCAGCCTGTACTTATTGGCTGAATTCAGCTAAATGTCAGTTAGTAAAGGATCCTTGTGAGTATAATTTGCAGGAGTTATCACCCAGTTATAAGAGCAGAAAATAGGAAGTGGGGGATCAGATCTGAATACCAGTGGGCAACAAGCCTGGTACAACAACTGAGAAACTGGAATTGGTAAGATAATTCAAAACTGGATGGGGGTGCCAGGGTGGCTCAGTTGGTTAAGCATCTGACTTTTGATTTTGGCTCAGGTCATGATCTTACCATTCATGGGATGGAGCCCCACATTGGGATCTTCATGACAGTGTGGAGCTTGCTTGGGATTCTCTCTCTCTTTCTCTCTCCTCTCCCCTGCTCACAAGCACATGTGCTTTCTCTCTCTCTCTCTCAAAACAAACAAACAAACAAACAAACAAACAAATAACTTGAAAAAAAACTGGCTGAAACCAAAACCTCCTAGGGCAAGAGTAAAAATAATAGTAACAAAAGTAATAAAAATTACATAGCTAATATTTATTAGTTACTTTCTATAGTCACTTTCTGTTCTAAGAACTTTATATAAACTTAATTAATCTCACAACAGCCCTAGGAAGTATTCTCTGTTTTCATCATTTCATTTTACAGGTGAGGAAGTGGAGACTCAGAGAAGCTAAGTTATTTTCTCTGGGCTGCACAGCTTGAAAATGGCTGAGTCCATGCTTGAACATAGGAGTTTGTCTGAACAGCCCATGTGCTTAGCCATGTTATCCCACTTAAGTCTGCAGTCCTATGTCCTTAATCAATAGCTATTTGACTTTGCAAAATTCTTAGCAATTTCTTTAATTATCAACTCCCCTTACTTTGGAAAAACTATTAATATTACCTATTTTACTGAGCTATTGTGAAGATGAAGTGACATAATGCATATGGACTATGAACACTTTGCTGACACAGATGGCCTTAAAACTACATTGAAATTTCTGTGCTTAACTTGTTTTCCCCCACCCTTGGAAGGGGAAAATGCATGAGTCATGTTCTTGGTCAGACCTGGTTCAAGTTCCTCCTGTCCGTCCTCCACTCCCTCATTCCTCTCTCTCAAGGCCCTAGTTCCTGGACCAGGACCTCATTAGGGCTCATAACCACCATCCAGTGTCTGTCTTTGACATTTCATGGCCGTTCTTTTCCTTCACGTAGACAATCTTGAGAAAATAGATTTTCCTTGACTAATGAGAATGTGTTAGTCTCTTGTTATTGCTGTGTCTCAGTGCAGTATTTATAATGAGAAGGGATTAATTTTGTGACATTTTCAATGCTGTAGGCGCTCATCAAAGGCCTTTGTATGCATCAATCTCAAAACTGTCCCTTAGTTTCAGGGGAGCCAGATTCCCTGATGCCCAGCCCCTCATTTCTCAATCCTTAAGCTACAGTGTCCTGAACTATAAAATGGGGAGGCCAGACTCTTCCTTGCCTCATTTCCAAAGCACATGGCTGGACAGACCTTGGTTATGTGGCAGAATAATAATAATTAATAATGATAATAATAGAGCTAACATCTCTGTAGTGCTTACCATGTGCCAGGCATATACACTGAATTATTACCACAGTCCTATTGGGTAAATGGTATTATTATCCTCATTTTACAGATAAGGAACTTGAGACAACTATTATTAACTATTTTTCCCAAGGCAAAATTAACTATTTTGCCCAGGGTTACAGAGCTAATAAGTGGCAGAGTCAGAATCAGAACTTAAGGCAGACTGGGTCCTGACTCAAAAAGAGGTAGTAGGACCAGTCTTATGTGGCTCTTTCCTTGTGCAGGCTCCTTCCACTTTAAACTTTTGTGTCAGCAGGCAATTTATGCCCCAATGCTAGAGGAAGGGAACACAAATGTCCCTACAGTCTCATGCCCCAGAAGTCTCATGAACCTTCCCCTGTGCATAGAGGGGTAAACTTGGCTCAAACCTACCAGTCTTACATGAGGCTAGTGCCTTCCCCAGAACTTATGTGAATTCTTGACTTAATTTATTTCGTAGTCCCCTCTGCCTCTGCTCTTCTGTTCATCTTGAAACTGGCACATGTCAACCACAGCTCAAAACTCCACCCATTTCAGGCTTCCAGAAGTGACACAGTAGTTCCTAGCACATCATATTTCTAGTTTTCCTGAATATTTTTCTGATTTTTAGGTATTTACTTAAATTCAGTTAGTTAACATACAGTGTAATATTAATTTCAGGTGTACAATTTAGTGATTCAACACTTAATATTCAACACCCAGTGGTCATCACAACAAATGCCCTCCTTAATCTCCATCACCCATTTCTCTCATACCCCCCATTACCTCCATTCTGGTAACCATCAGTTTGTTCTTGGTTTGCCTCTCTTCCTCTTTTCTCCCCCCTATGATAATTTGTTTTGTTTCTTAAATTCCACATATAAGTGAAATCATATTGTATTTCCCTAAAATCAACAACACAAGAAACCACAGGTGTTGGTGAGGATGTAGAGAAAGGGGAACCCTCTTTCACTGTTAGTTGGAATGCAAACTGGTGCAGCCGTTCTGGAAAACAGTATGGAGTTTCCTCAAAAAGTTAAAAATAGAACTACTCTATGATCCTGAAATTTCACTACTAGGTATTTACCCAAAGAATGCAAAAGTACTAACTGAAAGGGATACAGGTACCCCAGTACTTATAGTAGTATTGTCTATAATAGCCAAAACATGGAAATAGCCCAAATGTCCACCACTGATGAATGGATAAAGAAGATGTGGTATTTATATAAAATGGAGTATTATTCAGGCATAAAAAAATAATGAAATTTTGCCATTTGCAGTGATGTGGGTGGAGGTAGAGAGTATTATACTAATTGAAATAAATCAGTCAGAATTTTCCAGAATATTTTTGTCATGATGTGGGTTACATCATGGTGGGCAAGGACCTCTATGCATGGCCACCAGATGTCCATACTGTACCTTTGGACAAATTAGAAAAAGCCCTCTCCCCATCTAATCTCTGGGACAAATTAGGAAAAGGACCCCTGTTGGGCAGACAAATGAGGAAAAGCTAACATAGGGTCCTACCAAGATGATAGCTTGGCCAGCAAAGTGGAAGTGGGCTGGATTTTAGTACACACTCTTGCCCTTATGCAGGGCACCATGTTTGAAACTATATGCATTAGTCCTGCCTCTACCATTTGGACTCCAGCATGACTTATTTGCTTTTTTCTCCTTGCCAGTCCCTTAAAGCTTCCAAAAGCTCAGTTCCAACAACTAATTTTTTTTACCATGCTCAAGACCTTTAAAAACATATTCCAGAATTCCCTCTTCTTGCTAAGCAAGGCCCAACTCAACCCATTATTTTACATTATCATAAGTCATCAGAAGAGTCACTTCTTTCCCTAAATCTAGCCTTATCTGCTCAGTAAATTTCATTTCTAAACATGGCTCTTTCTCCCAGCAACCTTGGAGGGGTGTTCCATAAATGATGCAGAATGCAGGGGAAAGGCAGGGATGCTTTTATTTCATCCTTGAACCTGTAGCCCCATGTCCCACTTCCCTGCAGAGAGTTGCTTGCTTTTGCCTCCCAGAGGCACATGGCTGGACAGACCCTGGTTATGTGGCAGAGCAAGGCAATCCCAGCAAGCCCAGTACATAACAATCAGTCTTTGGTAGGCAAGAAGACAAATGCACAGTCCCTAGAAATTCTTAGCAGTGGTGCTTAATTCCCATGCAGTAATTATGTTCATCCATCTCTTGTTCTGTCCCCTGAGAAGTCTCAGCAGGGTGTGTCACATGTCCTGTGCAGCATCTTTAAGGTACATGGGCTTGGGAACCACTGCGTTACTATCACAGAGTAAAGGCAACTAAACCAGTGATCTCCCAAGGTTTTGACTGTGCATCCCTATCAGTAAGATGTTTTTGATCTGGTTGCTCAAAACACATTATGCGTTCATTGTATATATGTATCTTTGTACTAATGCTTAGATATCATAAACATATGAAAATAAAAACAAGAAAAGATGTATTAATATAAATACGAGAAGGTCCAGTATGCTCTTCCTACACCCCAGATGATCTACTTGCACACCTGCTGGGAAGTACAAAGCCTACCTAGATGCTGCCCAGGTAAGCTGTATTACCTTCTTGCTTGGAACTGTGAGAAGTATATACCCTTGAAATCAGTCCTACCTGAGTCCTAACCCTAGCTTCCCTAATCTATGGCTAGGGGGTTTTGGATAAGTGATGTAATTTCCTGGGCCTTAGTTTACTTGTCCATAAAATGAGGTATGATACTCTGAGTCAGACCCTGTCCTGGGTGCCATGGATTTAGAGGTAGGGTGCAGGCCCCTTTGTCAGGAGTTCAATCCAGATGGAGTTTCGAAGGATCTGTGACAACTAACTTCAGGTAACTTGGGATGCTAATTGAAGATACTGATTCCTGAACCTCACTTTAGACACAAAATCAAAATCTCTTACAACGGAACCAAAGAGTCTGCATTTTACATGTTTCCTAGTGATTCTTATGTACACAAAAGTGAGAGAGGTAATCAGAGTGGTAAATAGATGTAGTGATGTAGTATCATGCAAAGTAATGAGAAGTGATACATAAAGGGATAACTGAAGAGTCTGGGAACCCAGAGGACTGGGAAGCTTCCTGGAGAAAGTGGTGCAAGGCATAGTTCTTTCCTATTCCAGACCTCTCTCACTCTCAGGGGCCAGGGTTTGTCTTGACTGTGTCCCATCTAGAAATATTTGTTTGGCTCAGCCCTGGTCCTCTGAGTCTTCCCTCTTTTACCAGCTTCTCTCACTACCCCAATGATGTGTGCAGTGACAAATCTCATCCGGCCTTGCAGAATGCCTGTCCCACCAACTGCTTCAGCCTTGGAGTAATGACAGAGGTGCTGAAGAGGCATATGCTCCTTCTATAGGGCAGGCACATTGTTGCTCTACTGAAAGCCTTGGGCTATAGTAAAGAGTTTAGTGTTGGTAATTTATTTATATCCTGTATTATTGCAAAACAGGAGTTGAAATGTCTTCAACAGATACAAATAGTACAAGTAAAAAATGAGATAAATGAGCAAAGATGGACAAAGAAAAAATAATGGCAGGATAGTTAAATGAAGACAATAGTAGAATCAGGAAGAAGCTATTAAACATATGGTCCTGCCCAGCTGTTACAAGTGGCCATACATTTGGCTTTGAGCTTCTTAGTAGCCAGCACAAACAAGGAAATAACCATTAGTTTTATAATATTCATAGCATCCATCTGAATAAGTTGAACTGGTTGCCGAGGAGAAGCATAACTTTTGTTAGGAATGTCATGAAGATGTAAAGCACCCACCGTACGAAAGTGAATGACAGCCTCAACATCCTTGCAGTAATTAGTTAGTATTCCATATAATTATTTAAGATTCCTTCAATGTATAATATTTACTTCATCAAACTCTTTTACTTGGAGGTGCTTCAAGGCTCATCTGTTCTACCCAACAGCAGGGAGAACTCAGCCATGAGGCATGGCAACTTTCCTTTCAATTTCCCATTATTATAATATTCCTTCTTCTCAGCTCTGCCCTCTCCCCAGGGGAACCCTATCCCACCACACATGAGACTTTCCAAATGGTCTGGCACTGGTTGAAGCCCAAAACTTTCAATCTTCTCCTACTTTCTCAAACATCTTCCTTATGAGGTCATGCCATCCTTCAAGACATAGTTCACATTGCAGAAAGCCTTCTCAGGAAGGCTTCTCTACTCCAACTAGGTTTACTTTCCTGCTCACCATGCATCTATGTTACTCTGCTGGTATTTCCACTTTAACATTTATTATAATCCACCTTAAGCCAGGATATAGATGAGCATATCCATTAGATATGCCTGATCCTTTCCTGTGTCTCTCTCTCTCTCTCCTAAGCCCAAGGGCAAGTGGAACAAAGGTGACTTGGAACAACAGTCTGGAAGCAATGCAAGAGCTCTCCATTGAGCACTAGCTCCATACCTGGCATTGTGCTGTTGGGTTGGAAGAGGGTTCTGGAGTTGAGAAAGACCTGCTCATTGCCCTCAAGCCCCTACAACAGCCTGCTGGATGATGGGCTGTTCAAGAGCAGGAAGAATTTGTACTCATAATTGCATCTTTAGAGCCTGATGTTTATTTGAACTTGAAGCAACTTACCCCAATAACAAAATGACAGATCATTTAAGACATTCATTCTAGTTTTATTTCCTGTACTAATTATCATAACAGCTCTGAGATAGTCATTATTAACCCTGTTTTACAGATAAAGAAGCTTAAATGATCACCTTTTTTTCATCTTATTAAGCTTCAGTTTCATCAAGTGAAAAACTGGTTAGATAATAATACTTACCTTGCAGAGTTGTTAAGAAGAACAATGAGATACCATATATAAAATGTCTTATCACAGTACTTGACCCAGATATTATGCTTTGGAATTGTGGGTTTCACTCCCCAGGAACTAACATTTTATTGAATTCTTACTCTTTCTCAGGTACAGTCCAAAGTACTTTAAATATTTAATTAACTAATTTCCTTTCCTGGAAAGCCATATGAAGGAGGTACTAATTATTAGTGGATGACACACAGATCAGTAACTTCCCTAAGGTAAATAGATAAATGAAGGTAAATTGGGACTTGAACCCAGGTAGTCTGGCTCCACCCTCAGTTTTTAAACATTCAGCAGTTCTGCTGAATTAAATTAAATTAAAGTTGCAATCCACCATACCAAGTGTTATCATAAAGATGTATTCACAGTGCCATAGGGACATAGAGGAGAAATAACCTAGAAGGAAAGTTTTCCCATGAGAGAAAATGGCCTGAGCATAGTGTGAGATTTTTGTGGGTGCTAGTGAAGCAAGCATTGGAGAACAACCACACATCAGGCGAAAGGAATAACATAAGCAATAGCACAGAGGCAAACAACAGCCAATGTATATGGGAGTGTCTAGCAGGACATGCCACTGGACCTCTTAATTGTTAACATTTGCAATGTCCACATTTCCCTTGGTTCTCATGCTTTCTGCTGCTTTCCTGGTATCTGGTTCTCTTGGAAACTGCCTGGGCTGTGCTTTGCCCCCTGGCTGTCTTTTACCCACCCTACCTGTATAGGACACTGTGCCTTTTGGTGTTTCCATGCATAGCCTCTGCTGGCTAATCATATTACCAGGTCCTGTGGGAAAGACCACACCAACCATTGCTCTCTGGCTGAGTGCCCACCAGAATACTTGGTACCACTGTGGACACACTGCAAGGACTTGTTGATTGTCTCACTTCTTTTTTTTGTGGGGGGGGGGGGGAGGAAGGGGGAAGAAGGGCAGAGGGGGAGAGAGAGAGAATCTTAAGCAGACTCCACACTCAGCACAGAGCCTGACACAGGGCTCAATCCCCCAACTCTGGGATCATGACCTGAGCTGAAATCAAGAGTCAGATGGTCAGGGATGCTGAGGTGGCTCAGTTGGTTAGGCATCAGACTCCAGCTCATGTCATGACCTTGCTATCTATGGGTTCAAGCCCTGCATTGGGTTCTGTGCTGACAACTCAGAGCCTAGAGCCTTCTTCAGATTCTGTGTCTCCCTCTGTCTCTCTGCCCCTCCCCAGCTTATGCTCTCTCTCTCTCTCTCAAAAATAAATAAACATTTAAAAATATTAAAAAAAAAAGAGTTGGACATTCAACTGGACTGAACTACCCAGGTGTCTGAAGTCTCACTTCTTCTGATGTTCACTTTCCTGTCTGTAGTACCTCTGCCCCTTGCATCCCACGGTGTTTGTTCTCTTAGTCATTCAACATTACCATAGTCCAGGCATGAACTTATACAGCAATAAATAAAACAAAATCTCTACAATACTCTCCTCTTAGGGAGGGAGAAGGACAGTAAACAAAAGCAATGAATATATAAGTCATAGAAAAAACATGGCTTGAGGAAATAGAGAATTAGGAGAGTGGAAGCTACAGGAAAGACCACTTGGAAGATTTTGATCAATGGCTCCAAAAACTATATGGTCTTTCTAGTTTTAGAGTTGACAGGTGGTTACAAACATGATCTACCTACTTACCAACTACTGTTCCTTCCCCCCAGCCCCTGTGAAACAAGTAGATATGGAAATAAATTTTTCCATGACTGTCTCTGTGACTAAAGCCAATTACTTAACTTCTCCATGCCTCATAATTCTCACCTGCGTGAGAAGTTGTGACAAAAGCACAAAAGTCAGGTAGAATACATTAATTCAAAAAAGTTTTTTTGAGTACCTGCTGAATGCCAGGAATTCTACTGGCATGGGAGTTCAGTTGAATAAGGCAGCCATTACACTCAAGTGTTCATAGTCTAGGGGGTAAAGCATGGGGCAATGGAAAATCACAATGCCAAATTGCAGTTGTGCAGAAGAGGTACTTATACCAGCAACAGGTGGTCAGGGGAGGGCTTTCCAAAGAACATGATCCCTGAGCATCCAGTGTTATAAAGTGCTTTGCTAAAAAGTAGGAGATCCAATGTGGGTGCTCACTTAGCCTAAAATCTTTTTCATCATCATTCATTACACATGTACACACACACACACATACACACACACACACACACACACACACACACACACACACACACACACTGTTCTGAGAAAAGCATGCCATTTCACTCCTTAAAACAATGCATATCCAATATGTCAGGGTTTGCTTTTGCTGTACCCTCTACCTAGAGTTGTCCTCCTTATGTGTGGCTACCAAATTCTATCATAGCTAGCATTGTGCTTTCCAGAAGACTTCCCTGCTTTGTCCTGGTTGTAATTAACCTCTATCTTCAAAGTTCTCATTGCAGTCTATATCATGGTAATAGCACATTCTTTCTGGAATTGGATTTATGTTTTCTGTGACATCTTAACTAGATGATAAACTCCTCTAAGATGAATCCGTGTTTCCTTCACCTCTGTATCCTTAAGACCATGTACAGTACCTGACACACAGTAGGTGCTTAATAAATATTTCTTTGCTCAAATTGAATTGACTTGAATGGATCTACAGCATGCATGCACTGAATTAAAATTTCTCTTCAGCCAGTTACAGCTTAAGATGCTATGAATGGATATTTTAAGATTTAATTTTTGTAAGATTTATATAGATGGATAATTTTTCCAGGCAATGAAATTGCCTCAGGCAGCTGGGAAGTTTGTCCATAGTCAAAGATGGTTAAGACTTATCTGATAAAATTCCATCTCATCTCTCTAGTATGATATCATTTATCTATCAGGAGATCCTGGGTAAATTAGGAAGCTGTCAGCTGTTTGAGTCTGCTGGGTTTAGACTTGATCCTAGCATCTGGCAAAATAGAAAACATTAAAGGATTCAGTCATGAATGAGAAAGAGGAAGAAGGAAGGCTGAATGGTTCCAGAAGTAGACTACCAGTTATAAAGGGCCCAGGGACCTATGGACAGGGCTCCACTGTCGCCAAGATATACTGCCAGGACTCAAATAACCATGAACTCAAGGAAGGCTTTCTGAGTGGCTGGCTAAGGGCCAGTCCTGCCCTAAGGAGTTCTTCTGAACAGATGTTACCAAAATATTTATTGGGGCATTCCTGAAATGTTTTGTCTTGGTCCTTTCTAATACCAACCCCCTTGGGGAAAAATGAGGCAGTTTATCAAGAAGAATGGTGCTTATGGTTTCTACCAATTGGCCTGTCTGGCACCTCTGAATTGCCTTTCTTAGTACCAGACTCAAACTCTGGGTGTGGGGCATGCTGGAGGTTGGAGAGCTAGGACATGCAGCTAGCAGCTGGGTCATCTGAATGTTATCCTGCCAGTTCTAGACTCTTCTGTGGTTTTCCAACAATGAGTGGGGGGAGGGATTATATGAGTCACCCTCTCCATTGCTGTGCAGGCTTTATTTATACTCTGCTGGTTTATTTTTTCCTCTTCTGACTACTGTCATCTCTCCTGGGGCTTTCTGAGGCTGCCTCAGTAAGTTATACTTTTGATTTTGATTTTCCTTGGCTTGTTTGAGGATTTGCAGGAAAAAAAGGAAACAAAATGTACTAATCCATGGAATACAGGGAATTTCTGAGAAGCTGTAGCAAGAAAGCTGATGTCCAAGATGAATGTTTTGGACTCAGGCATTCCAGGCTCCTCTGGTTGCCAGCTGATATCCTGACAGTATCTATGTAGTTCAGTCAGACTCAAGCCATGACTTCTGCTGAATTGCCAAACTAAGTGACTTTATTTCTTTGCCAACCAAGGAGTTTTACAATACACCCTTGTTCATTACTCACTCATTCATTCCATGAGCCTTTCCTGGGAGGCAGCAATGGACTAGAGCCTTGGCTTTGAGTCTATGCTTTACCATCACCTCATTGTGCAATTTGTTGAGGGCACTCTACCTCTCTGGGCCTCAGTTTCACTATTCTCAAGTGTAGATTTTGGATTGTGATCTAGTGAAGGCAAGAAATGTGTCTGCTTATTCATTTTTGTATCCCTAGTCCCAAGAACAAGGCCTGACATCCATTAGGTACTGAGAATATTTGTTGAATAAACAGACTTTAGAGTGCATTGTTAGAGCACATGACCTCTAATATTCCAGCATGGTCCACCAGTCTTTTCAGGTCCACACTTGAGAATTTTATCCATCTCTTGACCTGTGTGTACCCCATTGGCTTCTTAGAATTTATGCAGAGAGCTCATATCATAGGTAATACTCCAACTCTCTAATCCTGAGAAATGCCTTTTCTATGAATTTCCATAGCACCAGAACTAATCTCTGTCTAAACACCCATTATAATATCTTATGCTCTTGTCTTTTTATTTGTCCTGCCCCTCACCAGTTATGAACATGTTGAGGGCAGGTTCTTTTTTTTTTAATTTTTAAGTTTCACATTATTGATTTTTACTTTTGCTTTTATTTTTTTAAGTTTACCCATTTGAGAGAGAGAGAGAGAGAAAGAGAGAGAGAGAGAGAGAGAGAGAGAGAGAGAGAGAGAGAGAGAGAATCCCAAGGAGGCTCCACACTGTCACTGCAGAGCTTGATGTGGGGCTCAAACTCACAAACCACAAGATCATGACCTGAGCTGAAGTCAGACACTTAACCAGCTGAGCTACCCACATGCCCCAGTGCAGGTTCTTTTTTATTTCTGTATCCTCAGTGCTCAGCATAGTGTGTATGTGTCGAATGGAATTTATGAGTTACTGTTTTTCTTCCTTAATACTCCTTGTATAGTCTCGTGGGCTTTAATAATATTTTTAAAGTTTTGACTAGACCGTAACTATTCTGTGTATCACTATGTTTTTTTCTAGTTTTCTCTGTGCATCTCTCCACCTTTTCCTCTCATCATTATAGTGTGTACAGTGGTTAAGAACATGGGTTCTGGATTCAGATTTCATGGGTTTTAATCTTGCCTCTGCATTTACTAGCTATGTGATCCTGGGAAGTTAATAACCTCTCTGTATCCCACGTTCCATATATGAAAATTGGGATAATACTGCTAATTATCACATACAGCTGTTATGAAGATTAAAAGAGCCCACACAAAAGCATTTGTCATATAGTAAACACTCAATAAATATTAATGTTATTGCTGTTGTTATTTTTGATCACATTTTGGACACCATTATAAGTGCTATGAACAAGAATGAAAACTATCCTATTCTCATGGAACTTAAATTATACTGAATCAATCCCTCAGTTTCTGATTTTCCTATGATAGATAGTTCTTTATGTTTAGTGGCCACCTACACCTTAGTAAAAATTACATAGTGGATCCTTTCTGGAGAAGAAGTTTGGTTGTGATAGGGAGAAGCATTAGGCCATGGAAAGAAAGGGAAGAAAAAGAAAGGGAAAAGAAAGCTGTGTGGTTCAGGAAATAAACCACCAGTTACATAATTTTGCTGTGCCTCCCCCTGTCTTCAGGCCATGGTCAGCAAGTTTAATTTATTGTTTTTTGTGAGCAGCTGCAAGGCATGTCCCATCAATTTTTTGTTTGCAATGGCTGTGGAGTGACTCAGACTATTAGCCTTGTATGATTACAGCATCTGTATTATGATGTCGAGGACATGTTGCTGCTACAATTTATTCCCTTTATTTAGTTCACTTTGTCTCACTCAGCATATCACTCAGCGGCTGTTCGAGAAAACACTGGTGATGGACAATTTCTCTATCTCCTCTCCTGATTTTCCTTCTCCTTGCCCTTCTGTCTTTGTTGATGTCTTGTTTAAAGGAAGATTTGTGGATATCCTAGTTTCCTCTACATTGGCTGACCCTTGGGTCTGCAGCTCACAGCAATGCGGCACCTCTCCATGGTGCTGAAAACAAGCACGTGGTTCTAGCACTGCAGTAGCAGCTAAGGGAGCCGGTGGGATCCTAACCCACAGCAGCAGGCACTGGCTTGAGAAAGCACCTTGTCCAGTTCCTTTTATTGCAATTAAGAGGAACAAGAAATACAGAAATGAAGAGTAATTTCCCTAAGGATGGTATACATCTCTTGTGAAATCAGAATACAGCTTCTCTGGACACATATTTGGAGTTTAAGGGATAAGTGAAGAAAATTCTTTAATCTTTTTGGCCCTCATTTTCCTCATCTGTAAAATGGAGAAAGACCACAATTTTTAAATAACTACTGTGACATATAGATTAGATAATGTGTATAAAGTCCTTAGCACACTGCCTGTCTTATGCTTTCTTCTTCACTCTTGTCTCCTGCTGCTTCCTGCCTGATATGTGCTTTAGTAACATGCAATAATTTATGCTCCCCTTGCCCCATACCATACTTCTTTCTGCCTTGCAGAAAGTATTGTCCCTTCTGCCTCTGTTATCATTAAAAGTTCTTCTCTGCCCTTATAACCCCAAACTTGCTCACAATTCAGATCAGCTAACACCTCTTTCAGAAAGCCTCCTCTGCCCTTCTTTGTCCTTCCTTCAGTGTAGACTAGGTGTCCCTTCCAGGTGCTCTTATAGTCACTCTAGGATATCATTTTACATATATATTTTTCAAGACACATGCAATATGATCGTGAACATTTTGGTGTCTCTGACTTATTAGACTACTAGCTCTTTGAAAGAAGAGGCTATGTGTCATAATCTCTAGTGCAATACATATCACCAAGTGGATACTCAATGTTTGTTGTTTTGAAATGAACATAATGGGGACTTAAAGAATGTGAGTTCCTTTCTCATTCTTAGTCCAGTGCCCTCTTCCCATATTGTGTTGTCTCCAGCTTATTGGAAAGTTTTTTATTGGCTACCATTATAAATACCTTCATTTGCCAATGCCACACATTTTTAGGGATTACTTAGTGTACTGTGGGTCGTCTTTTGAGTATTCTAGATTCATATCAAGATAGTTTGCCTTATTGACTTTGGCATAGATTCTCTCCAAACCAGAGAATTCACATAAACCATGAATTAGATTCAGAGGGGAGAGGGCATCTGCCTTCATGAATTAGCTACAGAGTCATCATGGATTGGCTTCCAAGAATCCTTAGCAAATTCTAAATCATCACAAGACTTCTATTTAATATTCATTGGCAAGAACAGCTGCTCTTATTTTAGGAAAATTAATTGCCTTTCAAATTGTTCTAGAAGCTTAAATCCATTTTGATAATTCAGTAGGGGTAAACATTCACTTTTAATATCAAGTCCATGAAAACCCAAACTCTAATGACTTCCCTCAGAATTTAAAGTCATGTGCCATCTGACTCTTGGTGACCTCACAAGAGACCATGTGGTTATTGGGGAAATGTTTAGAATCTAAACCACATTGCTAAAATTCTGTTCCTGCTTTGATGATTTATTTTGTTAATGATCTTGAGCAGAACATTTCACATTAGTTAGCTTCATGTTCAATCTGTAACATGGAAATGACTTCAACAACCCTGTTACCTTTATTAAAGATACTAAGGGGACACACCATATTGATATAAGAGTACTTTGGAAAGTATAAAATTCTATACAAATCCTACCTAGAAAAAGTAGGAACCAGTAGTTGGAAAGAGAAAAGTATAGAAAAGTGGATTTCAAAAGCTAAGGAGATGTTTATTCAATGCAGATGCAAGAAAGGGGAAAAACACCTGGAAATAATAGCTAATATTTATTAAGCACTAAGATACCAGAGACTATACTAAATGATGAACTTTTCACAACATCCCATGAGATAGTTGCTTTTATTATCCTATAATATGGATGAGGAAAGAAGACATAAGAAGTTTAGCCTAAACGGATGTGCTATAAAGGGATGAAGACATCCAACCCAAGTGAGGTAGTCTGACTCCAAAGTCCATAAATGTTACCAGTAAGACTGTAAAATTTTCCATCTTATGATACTGCTGTGCTGATTGATATCTTCCTAGTTACTAATGAGATCCAGACAGAAACTTTAGAAGAGCTGGAAGAGATATTTTTAAAAATGAATTTATGTTATTTGGAGTAAAATACAGCAAGAGATTCCAAGGGAATAAGTAGAGGCCATTAAAGTTGTTCCTGGCATAATCTGTTACATATCATACAGATTATCAGTTTGAGTGTGGTCAACAAATATTTATTCTTTGTGTATGTCAGATGTTAGTCAAGGTGTTTAGATTACAGAGACTATTAAAAGACCCTCTCTTTCTGATTATATTAAAGAAGGCAGTGAAGTGTGCTAACGTTTCAAATTTTGGATGACTTTGGTGACTTGCTTGACCAATAGAATGTAGCAGGTGACATAGTGGAACTAATGAAGCTAGGTCTAAGAAGACTTATGGTGTCTGATTGTGCTTCTTTAAATACTTGCCCTTGGAACCTACTTGCCATGCTGAGAAAAGCTCCAAGTCATGAATAGATGCTCTCATTGACATCGCCCATTGAGTTCTCAGCCAGGGTCCAGCATCAGCTGTCAGCCATATTGAGTGAGCCATCTTGAACATCCAGCCCAAGTGAGTCTTTGGGTGACCCTGGCTTCAGTCACTGAAGTAACCACATGAGAGACCTTAGGGAAGAAATTCATGGCTGAGCCCAGTTAACCATAGCACTGTGAGAGATGATAAAAAAAGTTGTTTTAAGGCTGTAAATTTTGAGGTGGTTACGCAGCAATAAATTTCTGGAACCTTGTCATAAAAAAAGTTTCAGTAAGAGAATGAGAGGCAGATGTATGAACAGGTGATTTCAGCATATGTAGTGAATACCACTACAGTGTAAGCAGAGGATACTATGGAGTTAACTTAGACCTCAAGGAATCAGAAAGTGGACTTATTCTGCTAGTTTTGTTTATGGGGGGTTGGCCAGGATTTCATCGTCTGGATAGAAGCCCTAATTTTTCTGTTTCCTTTTCAATAATGAGACTTCATAATTGCATAGATCCCTCATTAATTCTAAGTCTTAGTTTACCCCTCTATAAAATTAGAGGCAAAGAACCTAGGGTAGGATGAATAAATGGGACAGAAAGGATAGGAAAAACTCCCTTCGCCTTACTGGAAAAGTTGCAAGAACATTTTTGGTGTGGTGAAATGAGCACAGGCTCCATGGTTAGAAGGCATGGGTTTGAGTGCTGACTCCATAACCTTCTAGCTATATTTCACTTCTTTGAGTATCAGCTTCCTTATTTATAATGTGATCTTAGCTGTACCACGGGTATAAGGGGAAGCACCTGACAGCCTTAGGTCTTGCCTTCCTTCTAGGTCTTTGCTTAGGCCAGCTCTCCTCTGATGTGGCTTTGTGCAATGAAAGAAGCCAGGATGGGGGAACTGAGAGAGAGGCAGGTTAGCAGTGTAAATATCATGAGGCAGGGAGCCATGTGGGTTCACAGCAAAGCCAAGCAATATGGAACATTGGCAAAGCCATCCAAGGGCAGGTTGGAAGGGGTTAACTGAGCCAATGGGCCAGCTGGCATCTGTGCTGGCACTCAAGGAGAGAAAGAAAAGGAGCCTCAGTGTCAAGATAAGAAAGAGAAACAAAACAAAATACCAGAAATTTAGCCAAATTCCCAAGTTCCCATATGGATAAAGAAGGAAACATTCAGCCAACTCCATTCAGCAGCCTCTGGTCAGAAAAGACCTGAAGACTAGGCAAGTCTGTGAATCCACCTGGGCAACCTGTCTCTGTTGGATGGCTTATCAGAGAACCATATTGTCTCTGATTCAATGTGGCAAGAGAAAGGTGCATTCTACCCCTTTATTCTTCATGCATTCACCCATCTACCCATCCATCAATCTGAACATTTTGATAACAAACATGTATTAAACACCTACATTGAGCCAGACACTATGTATTAGATAACTAGGACTGCAGGCAAGTCACTGAGACAAAGACAAATAAGGCAACATGGTCTTTGCCCTGAGGACAAAATCTCCCAAGACTAGATATTGTGGTCATCCCCAAGGTGAGCTGGAAGATAAAGTTCATGGGTGGCAAAAACTAACATTTACTGATCCTTTATTACAAGCCACGCTGTGCTAAGAGGTTTACATGCATTATCTCACTTAATTCTCACACTTTACCTGTAAGTTTGATTAGCCCTGCTTTACAGATGAGGAAAGCCATGCTCAGCTATGAAGAGCTTGCTCAAGATTACACTGGCATTATGTGTCAGAGTTCAGAGCTGAGCTGCTTCAGGGCTGAAAGGAGAACCTGGAAAAGGGCAGACAAGAACATGTACAGGGTTGGGACTCAATGTGCCACACAGAGTCTTCTTATTGGATGAGAGTGGAAGAGTGATTGGAAGCAGTTGGGTGGTCAGTGTAGGGAGATGTAGTGAGAAGGGAGGCAGTTTCTGCCACTGGAATCCAAATGACTGAGTAGCCTTTACATTTGAAGGGTCATTCCAAGCTGAGTCCTACCACCCTCTTCTCAGTTTTGGTAGAAGGCATTTTCTACTCATCTGCTAAGAACATGCTTATGAAATACAAATCCTTCTCCTCTCTGCTTCCTGGCTTGCCTCTTTTACCCATATGTGTGCTGACAGATGGATGAGTTATGGAGGCAGCTGAGAATCAGAACAAGAGAGGAGAGTGCTGGGATTTGGGGGGTGGGGGAGGACTCCAGTGCAATTTTATCAAGCGAGGTTGTGTGTCTGAGTGTCTGAAGGAATGGAAAGTGTTTTGTTTCTTGTTTTTTATTTTATTTTTGTTCTTTTGTTTTTGTTTTTGTTTAATGCTTCCGTGCAATTACTCACAGGGTGATTTGGGAAGGAGAAGGCAGGGGGATGGGTCACCTGAAAATTACTCCCTATGAGTTTTCCAGTAAAGTTGGCTTCTTCTCTGCAAGCTATTTTCCTTGTCTGGAGTCAGTTCACACCTAATATGGAAGGATCGCTTTTAGTCTATACTTGTTGCTATGGTAGCTTCAGAAGCGGCTGCCGACAGAGCTAGGAGCAGCCGCTCCCTCTTCTCCCAAACTCTTTTGGCACGAGGCTGAACACGCATGGTTTCAAGACTATGCAAGTGTCAGTGGATGGCATGTCTTTTATTTTGGGAAACATCTTTCAAGTGGGCAGAGTGGCAGCTTTTGATGGTCCTTCAGAGCATCAGCTCTGCTAATTCTAACTCGTGCATGGCTTCTATAGTCTGCTCCCCACATCACCCGCCTTTTTTTAGAACAAAGGCTGAAAATGGCCCTTATAAATATTTTAAATTGTTTAGCTAGTAGGATTAAAATGTGAACTTCTGCTTACTTGAAAAATGATGTCAAATAAAATAGTGCTATAAATAAGTAGAACGCTTATTTCCACTAGGAGGGATGCTTCCCACTATGAAAATGAGAGGGTGTAGGGAAAGACAATGGTGTGAAACATGGAAACACCTTTTTTGTTGGAGTCAGTAGAGTGGAAAGTGAAGCAGATGGAGTAGCAGCTCCATCTTGGTTGGATGACACTTACTTGGTTCTTGCCCTTGAGGAGTTTATAATTGAGTGGGTAAGAGAGATATTGACTAAGTAAAAACCAATATGATGAATATTACCAAGTGAGAGAGTCTGGGGTACAATCAGAGACTGCAGTGGGCATCTTACTCTCGTCTGAGATGGTCTGAGGAAGAGAGGCTTAAGATAAGAGGTGAAGAATCGTGGTGTGTGGACCCAGGGGTCAGTACCCTGGAAGAGAGATCAGCATGTAAGATGCTGAGAGGAGATACCTTTAGGAGGAATTAAATCTCAGTATAGCTATAGCAGAGGGTGAGAGGGAAAGATTATGAGATACAAAGATGAGGAGGAGGAGGAGGAGGATGATGATGGTACCAGTGGTGGGGGTGGTGGCCGTGGTGACAGCAACAGTTAAAAAGCATTGACAGTGTTCCAGGCATTGTTCTAAGCACTTCACATTATTAATTTATTTGATCCTCACAGAAACCTTTTAAAGTATGTACTATTATTATACCCATTTTACAGACGAGGACACTGAAGAACAGAGAAGTTAAATAACTCACCCAAGGCCACAAAGCCAGCATGGAAGCAGCCTGGGTATAGAGTCCTTGCCAGATAGAGAGGGGCCTGCCACAGTAAACAGTTTGGAACTTACCCTCTGGGTAATGTGAAGCCATCAAAAGGTATTCAGTAGGATGGGGACATCGGGCATGGCAGAGAAAACCACTCTAGCTGCAGGAAGCAGAATGAACTGGAGGGAGGGGGAGCGGAGACAAGGACTCCAGGTAGGAGGCTGATGTGAGTGCTTAGATGAGAGATAAGAATGAGTTGGATTGCAGGGTGTCGGTGGAGCTAGAGAGAAATGGGTGGATCAGAGAGTGACTGAGACAGTACCTGAGGGCTGTCTGTATGGGAAGGTAGTTAAGGATGAACCTCAGGTTTCAGGCTTCAATTCTAGTCCCTGTAATTGTGTGTGAGGTGGGGACTTCCCCTAGGAAAATCAGGGTAAATGGGTGCTGGATAGCCAAAACGACTGAGGCCCATATCGCAAAAGTCAGAAATAAAACAACAGTCTCCTTCCTTTGCCCCTCCTCAATTTCCTTCTAAGTGACATTCCCTCTGTTTATGTTAAATTATGGTCCTTTGCACTGGATAATGATTTAATCAGAAGAGTTTCATCCCTGTTCACCTGCCCCAACTTGCCTTACTTCCCAAACACAGGCTGTGCCCATTTCATCATTGATGGGATGTCCCTCTTATCTTGTCAACTCCCATTAATTTATAAAAACATGGCCCATCCTACCTTCCCTGTAGCCCTTATAAATCTCTCTTTTCTGAGCCCCTTTGACCCTTACAATCTCTGGCCCCCATAGTAAGACCACTTCACAGATTGTCAGATGTCTTTCTTGGCTTTGCTTCCATAACAAAACAGTGAGCTCCTTGACCACTATTCCTAACCCCTGCCCCAAGAGTTTTATGAATGTTACCTCATTTGAGTTCTCACCAGTTCTGAAAGGTACAAGGGTAGGCAGTGACATCATCATCCTCACTGTCATCATCATCATCATCATCAACATCAATCATCCTCTTGTACAGATGAAGTAGCTAGGACTGAGAGAATCTAAGTGACTTTCCCTTTATGATATAGCTGGAGAGTGCCAGGTAGGATTAAGAAATTACAAATCCAGTGTCTTTCATTTGCAGGCTTTTAAAAAGTCTACCAGAAATTGGACAATTAATCTATGCCAGTTATTAAGCTCTGTATTTTACATGTTTGTTTTTATGACAATTCTATGAGGTAGTCATTCCTATCATCCCTGTTCTACAGATGAAGAAATTAAAGCTTAGAAAAATGAAATGATTTGCCCAAGGTCTCAGGTGGCTGAGCCAGGACTGGAACACAGGTATATCCATTGCCATTGTGCATTCTCTTCATCACCGTGCTATGCTGCCCCTATCCTTGTTTCCACACCAGGCTGCAGCCCCCCTGCTAAGGGCCCAGACAGAAAGAGGAATTCAAGAAGAATGTGGCATGTGTGGTGAGGCAGAGAGAGGAAGAGGAAAGGTGGTCCTAGGTGGCTCTTCATGGTAGGGGAGACACTCTTGCATTAGAGGAGAGCAGGCTGACATAGAGGGTGTTTCTCTTTTCTTGGGCTCACATTGCAGATGCCCTTACCCGAAGAAATGTTCCCATCCCCTCCTGTGACAGCCTCTGCATCCTGCTCAAGGTACACTCTTTCCTTTCTAGAATCTTTACTCAGGGTTTGCAAATGGATGACTCCTGGAGTCATCCCTGTTGATGAGGCCAATATAAATGCATGAGGGAGTCCAATTCCAGGCTCTTGTTTGTGTGAGAGCTCAGCGAAGCCCATCCGCAAAGTCACAGCCAACGCTCTGACTGATCAGCTGGAAGGAGGGCGTTTGAAGGTCAAGCCTCTTAAGGAAGCTTCACCAAGCTGCTAGGATACTGCGGGGGCCTAATCTGAGGTGACAAAATCTGCCCTTTGTGCAAGTAAGTATGGAAGGTGTATATTTACAACCAAGGGATCCTCCATGGGCAGAGTTCTAAGAGAGACTTCCTGTGGACCTTTGAGGTTTCCCTGTAGAGAACTTGGTACAGTGGAAAGGGTGTGGACTTTGGTGTCCCAGACGTAAGTCCCAGCTGTGCCACTTTGAGAAATTATCTCCACCTCTCTGACATTCAGTTTCTTCACATACAGTGGAGACAGTAATATCCTGAATAATATTGTGCTCAAGCATTTGCTCTGAGAATTACTTTAAATGAGTTATATAAAATGCTTATTACAATTCATGGAACAAATTAGGTGCTCACTTTACAATCCCTTCTTTCTTCCACCCAGGGAGATAGGTCTAATAATTGGTCAGGTCTAGTCCTGATCTTTTGTGTTTATGAGCTATGTGTTTCTGCAGGGAGAGATTTGAAGTAGTCAGGCTTATTAATCTCCATATAACCTGTAGAGTAATTAGAATGTTTATTCTCGGCTCTTTGGGATGAAGTAACTATAATTACAGGACCAAATTAAATGGCATTATCTTTTATTGTCTTATACTGTTTGTAGGCTTTCTCTGCCAAGTTCCTTTTAGGAATCCAAGAATTTTCCCCACATCAATTTTCTTTTTCTAAATGCTGAACCTCCCTGCAGGTTGCAGGTTCAGAGTCTACTGGTATCTCCTGACTGTGTTGGACACGTGTCTAAAGAGTCCATTTTTGCTGCCCTTCGCAGACATGGCCAGCTGCCCTTTAAAAATTCTTGCTCCCTTTGTGTAGTGCAGAATTACTGCTAGGAAGTGGCTGCCTACCCAGAGGCTACAGTTTTTAGCCCCCTCACATCCAGGAGGTGCCGCATCCCCAGCTCTCTCCAGTGGAATGTGAACAGAGGACATGTGTGCACCTTCTGACCTGAGGTGGGTCAGGAAGGAGATGGCCTCCTCCAATATTTTTTCACCCATCTGGTGGCTTCATAAAGACACCAGGAAGATCTTGGAAGGCATGACGATAGCAGAACTGCCGTCAAATTGGTCCCTGAATGACTGCATGAAGCACAATCCCCCGCTGTCACTGATTGGGAAAATCTGGTTGTAATTCACACATGTTAGATCGCTGAGATTTTAGGTTTTATCTATTAGAGCAGTTTTCTTTATCTTAACAAGTACATTAATTCTGCATCCCCGATAAGGTGTGAAGCCATACTTCTAGTCCTGCCAAGGCGGGAGGGCAGGCAGACATGGCAGTGAATGCATTTCAAAACAGCGCAGCAAGTGCCGTAGAAGTAGAATAAGGATGCCAAGGGCACAAAGAGGAGAGTGAGAGTGATTTCCCAGAAACTTTGGGCTGGGTCTTCAGAGATGAATGGGAGTTAGCCAGCAGAGAGAAAGCAGTCAAGATTTTTCCAGGCAAAAGGAACAGTAGGAGCAACACATGGGATCGTCAAAAGGTGAGATGCATGGGTCGCCACAAGAAGGTCCTTGTGAAGCAGAACATCATCTAGGTGGTGGATTGAAGAATCTTTTCCAACAACTACAAGTGGACAGCATTTGACAAAGGCTACGTGGGTGGTATAGAGAATAATTTGCTCTCAGGGCTAATAGGAGAGAGAGACCACCAGAGGCTACTGTCAAGAAACGAAGAAGGCGTCATGCAGGATGGTGTAGGTCTGGAACTGTACCTTACATAAAGCTGGTGATGTTGGGTAAGAACATAATTTGTTAGTTTATCGGTCATCCTGTTTTTTTAGACCATAAGGTTCTTCAGGACAGGGATCAGGCTGTATTCATCTCTGAATTCCCAGAGCAGTGTCCTACCCTTAGGAGGCATTGAATGAGTATGTAGCAAAAGGAGTGAATTAAGTGTTTCTGAGGATGACCTTGCCAGCTCCATGTATTGGGAATTGAACATCAGAGGCTACAGGAATTTCCCAGTGCAAGAATCTTCTGCCATGGTCATGGGGTTTCTGTAGATCTCAACTTTATCTACAAATTGCAACTAAGATTGTGTTTGAATATTGACCTCGCCCCAAGCAACATATTAGATTAAGTGCCAGGACTAGGCTTTTAAGTTTCTGCACCCTTCTCTCTCTTATTCCATTAGTAATTAGAGAATTCCTTTTGTATACACAGGGTTCCTCCAAACTGGCCAGGGCACAAAGTCATCTTCCTGAAATAGGGAGACTTCCCACCCCAAATATACTCAGTGTAATGTCCCCTTACACCTCCCCACCAAGTCACGGTCTCATGATTTACTGATCTCTAACATTCTTTGTCCCTGTGATATTTACGATGTTGATTATCAGTGAAATGAGAAAGAAAGCAGCATATAGAAAATGACAAGACTTGGGTAATTCATATACTGGGTAGCCAGTTCTCAAATTATTAAGACATGACAATTTTGATGACTCCAGTCAATTTTGTAAGTAATAAGACTCTTGGTGTCTCAAGGTGAAAGTCTAGGCTCCTTACCAGGACAGAAAAACTCTGCTTCTCTCCAGCCTCATCAGCAGTTACTCTGTCCACTCACTTCACACCTGGACTCCATGTCCTTAGGCATGTACTGTTCCTTAACACGCTTTACATACACTGCTGGTTCTCTGTTCTGGAGCTGTCTATCTAGTCCTTGATGATGCAGTTCAAATGTCTCTTCTGTGTAGTTTTCCCAGAACTTCCCAGTGGAATTTTATCTATTCTTGCTTTCTGAAAAGCACTCAACTTGGATCAGAGAGGAAGAAAATTTGCATTAAGGAGCAGCTGGGTTTTTTCTTGTTGTTTTTTCTATTAAGTTTTTTTAATCGTAATAAAATGCACACAACATAAAATTTACCATCTGAGCCATTTTTAACTGTAGAGTTCAGTAGTGCTAACTATATTCACATTGTTGTGCAACCAATCACTGGAACTTTTTTGTCTTGAAAAACTGAAACTCTTCCCATTAAACAGTTTATTTCTCTCATCCTCTGGCTCCTGGCAACTATAATTATACTTTCTATTTCTAGGAATTTGATTACTCTAGATACCTCAAATAGTAGGATCACATATTTGTCTTTTTGTGACTGGCTTATCTTACTTAGCATTATGTCCTTAAGACTCATCTACTCTGTACCATGTGTCAAAGTTTTCTTCCCTTTTAAGGCTTAATAATATAGTGTACGGATATACCACATTTGTTTAGCCATTCATCTGTCGACCCCTTGGCTTGGTTCTACTTTTTAGCTATTATGACTAACGATGCTATGAACATAGGTATACAAATATCTCTTGGAGACCCTGCTTTCAGTTATTTTGGGCATATAGCCAGAACTGGTATTGCTGCATCATATGTTAATCCAATTTTTTTTATTTTTTGAGGAGCTGTTGTATGGTTTTCCATAATGGCTGGATCATTTTATATTCCTATCACTAGTACCTAAGTTCCAGTTTCTGCACCTCTTTGCCAACACTTTGTTATTTTCTGGGTTTTTGTTTGTTTTTACTAAAAGCCATTCTAATGGGTGTGAAGTCATATTTCAATGTGGTTTTTATTTACATTTTTAAATGGTTAGTGATGTTGGATAGGACATCTTTTCATATGTGTTTTGGCCAATTGTATATCTTTGGAGAAATGTCTATTCAAGTCCTCTGCTCAGTTTTATTTGGGTCATTTAGGTTTTTGTTGTTGCTGTTAATTTGTAGAATTCTTTACATATTCTAGATATTGACCCTTATCAGATAATTGATTTGCAAGGTTTTTTTTTCTCCCCAAAACATGCTTTTTCATTTTGTTGATTGGTGTCCTTTGATGTGTAGAAGTTTTAAATTTTGATGAAACCCAGTTATGTATTTTAACCTTTGTTGCTTCTGCTTTGGGGGCTATATCCAAGAAATCATTGCTAAATCCAATGTCATGAAGCTTTTACCCTATTTTTTTTGTCAGTGTTTTAGTTTTCAGTCTCATGTTTATGTCTTTGATCCATTTTGAATTACTTTTTATATATGGTGCAGATAAGGTTCCAACTTCATTCTTTTGTGGATATCTGTTTTTTTTTTTTTTTTTCAGCACTATTTGTTGAAAAGACTGTCCTTTCCACATTGAATGACCTTGGTACCCTTGTCAAAAATCATTTGACTATATATGCAAGGGTTTATTTGTGGACTCTACTGTATTTCACTGATCTGTATGTCTTTCTGCCAGTTCTACACTGTTTTGATTACTGTAACTTTGTAATAAATTTTGAAATCAGGAAGTATGAGACCTCTACTCTTATTCTTTCTTTTCTAGATTATTTTGGCTATTTGATATCTCTTCAGATTCTGTGTGAATTTTAGGATGCAGTTTTTTTTTTTTTTTTTACAGAAAATGCAGCTGTGATTTTGACAGGTATTGCATTAAATCTATAGGTCTTTTTGTGTCATATTGACATCTTAACACTATTATGTCTTCCAATCCATGAACATGGAATGTGTTTCCATTAATTTGTGTCTTTGCATGGCATTTGGTTTGAACGAGCAATCAAGGGTTTGACCTATACTATTCCACATCTCATTAATCACAAATGCCTATTGGTGATTATTCAGAAATAAGTTCCATAGTGGTGCCTGGGTGGCTCAGTCAGTTAAGCATCTGCTTTGGCTCAGGTCATGATCTCGTGGTTCATGAGTTCAAGCCCTGCATCGGGCTCTGTGCTGATAGCTCAGACCCTGGAGCCTGCTTCGGATTCTGTGTCTCCCTATCCTCTTGCCCCTTTCCTGCCCCACTCTGTCTCTCTCTCTCTCAAAAGTAAATAAACTTTAAAAAAAATGAAATAAGTTCTGCAAAGGAGTTTGCTTTTATGAGGACTTGGAATGTTTCTTCCTCACATTTTTTTTACACATAGAAAGGAGATCACTTAACTTTAAAGTTTCCCTTTACTATTTGTTCCCAGGAAATGTGTAGCTCAATTTTAATAATTATGTACCATCTGTTATAACTTAATAATTATGAAGATCTATGTATTTGTGTCTTTACTTTTCCTCAGGTTTTAAATGTCTACTGTAATTTATAATTTCTCCTGCCTTAGTATTTGTTTTTCTATTATATGCATTGTTCTAAGTTGCCTTAAGTACATTGTAAGTTGAAGTGTGGCTGTAAAAGCATAATTTTTAAAACGAAAGATGTGTGTTCTTATCACCATATTATAGATGAGGAAAATGAAGTTAAGAATGGATAAGCAACTTCAGCCGCTCATACAGGTCACAAGTAGCAGAGCTAGGATTCAAATCTAGATCTCTCTGATTGCAAAGCCCAAGCTTTTATCTCTGCTCTATGTCAATGAGATTAGGTACCTGCCCAGCTCAAACTGTAGTGGGTGCAGAGAACTAGATGGACAAATATTGTCATAAATAACTCTCATACCAGCCAGGATAAGGACTGCAAAAGGGAGGTTTGGGGGATGGAAATCTAAGGAGATTGAAGTTTCTTGGAATGGAGGGGATTCCAAACTGAATGTTCTGAATGTATCACAGGTGGATGCATGAAGCAAGAACTTTTTAAAAGATAGTTTGGGGAGTTATCTCATCTTTGGGTTAAGAAATAAGAAGCATTGTGTACTAGGTTTTTGCTATATGCTATTCTAATCTTTAGGAGATGGACATACACCAGTGTCTGCTCAGCATCCCTTTCTTTGGGGAAACCATTCCTTCTCATTCCAGGAGATTCAGTGAAGGGTAACCTCGTGCACTCCCTGCTTGGTCATAATACTCCTCCCCTGACCACAGTGACAGACAAGCTAGGCCCAAGGTATGGCAAGTGAGCCTTTTCAGGACTTTTCCAAAGGACCTTTGAGAAAGATACTCTTTTCTTTGATATCATCAAGTATAAGGATGATATAAGCTGGACACACTTGTGGCTGTTTTTGCTGACCCCATGGAAGTACGCATGCAGAGAGTATAAGAAGAACAGAGGAAAAAAAGAACCCCGATGACATTGTTGAAGCATCTCAGTTGAGCCAGACCAAATGCTAGGTACTTTTTCAGCATTTTAGTTGAGAGAACAACAAATTCCCTTTTCTGCTTACACTGATTTACACTGAATAGCTTCTATTTCAAGCCAGAAGAGAACTGACAGGAGGGGATAAGGTAAGAGCATGGACTACTGTTTGAATCCTCACTCCATCATTTGCTAGTTAGGTACCCTTGAGAAAATGTTTTAATTCTCTGATTTTCAGTTTCCTCTTTCATCCTTGAATTCGTGGAGTTCTTGGGAGGAATGGGTGAGAAATTGCATGCAAATGCTAGATTAGGGCCTGGCATAAGTGATCTTCCTAAACATGTAAACTCTTATAAATACATAACAAACTCATGAGGTGTAGCAAGAAAATGAGGCTAAGGAGAGTTCACACATATGTACTGGATGTCCCACATTTAAGATGTCAGATCCTGAACGGAAGCTTCCATGGGACACCAACTGATTGGGTGTTTATGTTCTGCTCCTGGAACATAAGATCCGTATTTCCTGACAGCAGTGGGAGGGGTGGAGGAGCCTGCCCCTTAGTCCCAGCTGTCTTTCACCTTGCTGTGAAATGTGTGGAAATCTTCCCCACCCTTTCTCTCTCAGAATAGGCCCCTTCAGACCTACCAGCTGAAGAGAAGGTAGGAAGCCAGGCTGTATTTGTTCAGGTGGATAGAATAGCATCAGACTAGCTTGGAGCTCAAATATTGAATCATAATTCTTCAGGCATCTTTGTATTTAAATCATATCCCTGTCAAACTCACATTTGATATGCACTAATTAATGCTCCCCATGAATTGTACCAGCTTCTCTGGGGTGTGTGTGTGTGTGTGTGTGTGTGTGTGTGTGTAGAGACAGAGAGATTCCTATAAATTGGAGTGATCAAATATCAGCATCTGTCAGAGTCAAATTCAGCAAAGTTGGCTCTTTGTTGCTGATGGGTGCCTTGCCTTCTGGATGAGAGGGGTGGGTACAAGTTATTAGACAAATATGAATCATTTATGAATAAATCACCTACAGCAAATGAAGCTATTTTTTTTAATTGTTATTATCCCTCAAAGCAGGATCTCAAGCTGGATTGAAGAGGTAAAGCCAAATTCCCAGTGTGGAATTCCACATTCCAATTCCAGTAATTCCAATCCTATTGCCCTTTCCCATTCAAAATGGTAGGGACATTACTGGCAAGATATGGCTGGGATTTGGCTGAGGGAGGAGGCAGATGTTGGGTCATTTCAGGTGGAATTTTCATAGTTTCCACTGTAAAGAGAATTTTTAAGTACCCCTTTGTGCCATATGGAAAAATTGTTTTGAATAAGGGAGTCGATAAAAGTGGACAACCAGTAGACTGTGCTTATAATTATACCTAGGGGTGAGATGAACAATACATTGCCAGCAGAAGTGGGAATTAAAACCACTTGCAAACTTATTATCCCTAGAGGAAAAGGAATTTGTGAAAGTTTGACTAATTGGAGGAGAAAGCAGATCAGTGGTGAGGGCTAAACTAGCTAAACTTGGAGGCTCCTCTTACATTCACATCTGGAGGAAGAGAGGACCTTGGCTTTATAGTTAGAGCAGTCCAGGTTTGAGTCTGAGCCCTGCAGTTTTATATAACATGAAGTTGGGCAAGCCATGCCTCCTCTCTGAGCCTGTTTCCTTGCTTCCTGAATGGGGGATAGGTTATCCCTACAGGGTTCATGGGAAGCTTATATGATATGTTGTATGTATAAAATACCTTCTCCTAGCTCTACTTAGTTCTTTCTTCTTTCCCTCTATAATTCTCTCCTCTGTTCCTGACACATTATATATTCTACTTTTGCCTCCATCATAAAATTTATTTGAAATTTTTATGAGTTATGCCACATGGTATATAATATGTTAAATTAAAACCTTTCTTCCAGGACTGTGCAAATCATAGCAAACAAAATACAGATGACAGTAGCCTTATCAGTTATGAAGGATATGTCTAGCTGACCATCAAAATTCAAGCTCAGCCTTTCATAGAAGTAGAATAGAGTATAAACTTGGAAATAGTTTTCGAGTCATCTAGCAGTTATATTTGCCAGCACCCCTGTATTTAGGAAATGCCATATGATTAGCTTTCACCAATGGAATGTAAGAATAAATGTGTTACTTCCACATCAAGGTAATCAGTGGATATGGTTTCTTCATTCCTTTTCCTTTTCTAATGACTTAATGTAAACAAGTTTGGTGTTCTTGGAAACCAAGTGTCAAAGACAGAGGTAACCTATATCCCCAACTCACCAGTTGAAAGAAAGCCACTCACCATTCAGGAACTTGAATAAGAAATAAACTCTCATCATGTCTGAGGCGTATATACTTTAGATTTCTTTGTTATAGCAGCTACGGTTACCCTTACCAATACATCAGGATAGACCAGGATGACAGATTATATCTACTTATGGAAATATGGTGGTGAAAGCCAACACATCAATGACAGGATCTGATTACCCAGCAGTGTGAACCGATTTGGGGTTAAACTAGAACGCCTCTAAGTTGTCATAATACCCTAACCTAGTAACACCAATATCTATTTAATAAGTTTGCTATGTTGCAGGCCCAGTGATAAGCACTTCACATCAATTTTCTTCTTCAGACCTTGCAGCAACCCTATGAGATAGCCCCATTTAAGATAAGAATATTGATGGCTGCTGGTGAATATAAGAGAGTTATATGGTCAGACAGGCCACAAGGAGTGGATTTGTATCTGGATCTTTCAGACTGCAGAGCCTGAATTCCTCACCACTGAACCATGCTGCCTCCTGAAATCCATGACTTCACATTTTTAAGTGCTTGCCATACGTATCATGCCTTTGTTCCAGGAATTACCCATAAGTTTGGCTGTGGGGAATTAGTTGGAAGACCAATGTGAATAACTCAGTTTGTATTGCAGCATTTGCTAATTTTTTTGCTCTGTTTAAGAAGGAGAAGGGAGATAAAGGATGGGAGTGAACACTAATAGAGCTTCTACAGTGTACCAGGTACACTCACATTCAAATGTTAACTTGTTAAAATCTTCTGAGATTAGTATCACAATCACCATTGTACAGACGAGGAAGCTAAAAATTAGTTATCAAAAAGTTTGTCTATTTGGTCATTCATTTCTTTAATACATATTTATGAACTTTCCACTATGTTGCCAGGTACTGTGTTGGCCATAGGAAATTCCAAAATGAACAAGGCAAACTTGGTCCCTGACATGTTAAAACTTATGGTCTAGCTTCTGCCATAAAAGGTAGCAAGCAAACTGTCACTGAGAGTGACTTAGCAAAATTTGAATGCCTACATATCGGGGAAATAAAGTTCTAAAGGGAGCTCTGACATTGAGTAGAAACTGTACTGGGTGATTTCTGGGGCTCCTTCTTGTACTAATTGTCCAGATATACAAGATCTGTTTGGTCAAAAAGAATCACCAGAAATAATCACGGGAGAGAGAAAACAAATGACAGAGAAAAGAAGCAAACAGGCACAAGGACTTTTTGTCTATCTGAATTCTGGCTTGTAGTAATTGTTCAATAAATGTTAACTATCTTCAGTCACAACTAAAATAATTACTGTATTCTATAGACAACTTCAAATGCTTCCTTTCAGCTGAGCATCATTGTTTACAGCTCCCAATATATAAAATGAATGATCATTTCTTAAGTTATTTCTGTTTTCCATATTATGTTATTCTTTATGCTATAATACATATTTTCTCATGTAACTCTCACAGTAATTTTACACGTAGTTCATCAGTAAGGGTAGGGTGGGTTATGGTTCAGTCACAAGCTTTTCTAAAATCTTTGTGGCTTAAAACAACAATTTATCTCTTACTCATGCTACATGTCCGTCATAGGTTGGTGACTCTCTTCAGTGTTTTATTTATTTTGACCCCGAGACTCACAGTGATAGGGAAGCCACTGTAAACACTGAGGCTGTTACAGCAGAGGGAAAAGAGAACATGGTGAAGCACACACTGGCTCCCAAAGCTCCCGCCTGGAAGTGCCGCCCATCACTTCTCTCCATATTTCATTGAACAAAATAAGTCGGAAGGCCTTGCCTGAGCTTATTTGGGATGACAAAGTATGATCCTAACATATGCCCAGAGTAAGAGAATCAAATATTTGTTCACAGCCCTGATGACTGCTTTAGGAAGGTATTATTTATTATACCCAGTTTGCAGAGGAAATTGAGTTTGGGGGAGGAGACGGAATGTTAAATAACTTGTTGGAGTTTAGAGCACTGGACAGTAGAGTGCAATCCCATCTACTTGATTCTAAATCCGTGTTCCCAAATTCTTCATCTGTACTCCAGAGCTCATCTTCCTGCCTCCTCAGGACCTTGCCCCACCCAGTGTCACCTCTCTCTACATACTCATCTTTCCTTTTTCTCCTGGTTTCTTCCCCTCAGCATGCGTAAGTATCTTTATATTTTAACAAAAGAAAGATTTGCTTCCTGAACTTAGACTGTACCTCCAGCCACTGCCCTACTTTCCACCTTCCTCCCTACCACACTTTTGGAAAATGCACTACAGTATCACTCATCTCCCAATCGTCCCCTGCATTCTGGACTCTGCTCTTATCACCCCACTAAAATGACTCTTCATTGACCTACGCACTTGACATCCGATGGTCTTTTGTCAATGTTTATTTCAAGCTTGATCTCTCAATAACTTGTGGACTGATGACCACTGCCTCCTCCTTAAATCTCCCTTTCCTTTGACTCACAAACCCTATCCTTCTCCAGGCTTTCCCCTTGCATCTCTGGCTGTGCCTCAGTGCCCTCTCTAAGGCTCTTCCTCTTTTCCTATCCCTTAACTGTTGGTGTTCTAGAGGGCTGAGTTTTAGACTCTTTTCTATTCTTACTGCATCCACTCTCTGAGAAGTCTCATAACTCTCATATATTTAATTACTTCTACAGGTTGATGACTCCTACAATGATAGCTTATGCCCAGAACTAACTCTGGAGCTACAGGCATACAGACCTATTTGCCACTCAGACATCATTGCTTAAATGGTTCATAGTGACCTCAAAATCAACATTTTGGGGAAGTGATGACTCCATGGATGGTTTTGGTAAATTTCATCTGGGGGACGTCTGGGGTATTTAACCTCACTTTAAATTGGGTTTGGAAGCTTGTCCGTGGGTTGTTGTTAGAGTCAGATAGGCATCTTTTTCTTACTCCTGCTTTATAAGAGGAAAATTTTGTCTTTGCGTGCACCTGGCCTTTCTTTGTCTTTCTCTGGAAGAAATAAAGTAATTTTTTTTGAATATGAATTTAAGAATAATATGTAGGCATGTTCAGCTCAGATCCTTCTTCCTTCTCTCTCTTAAGAGAGGGTGTCTTCAGAAAGCACTCGTTTCCCTTTGCTCACTCATTCCTCAGGTTTTATCTAGCCAGACATCTAAGGTAAGACAGTTCAGCTCTGCTTTGGACTGGGAGCCATGACTGCCCAGTTTTGGGGTTAAAAATTTACAAGCCTCTTCCACAAGGAGCTTCCCATGAAAGCCTGCCCTCTCTCCCAATGTGCCAATCACATAAACACATTTCCATCTCTGGATCCTTTGTCTCCGTTCCAGTTTGTTTAAGCTTTTTGCAGTTTTATGTTGTACCTCTTCAAGGAAAGAGAAAAGGGGAAGAAAAGTAGTACTTTTTAATGCCTACTATGGGCTAGTTTAATCATCTCATTTTCACATCAATTTCACAATCCTGTTAGACCAGCATTGTTATTAATCCCATTTAACAATGGAGGAAACCACAGCTCAGAGAAATTAAGCAATTTGTCCAAGGACACACAGTGAGTTTGTTCATTCAGAAACTATTTATTGAGTGTTGGGGCAGAGTCAAAAATTGAACCCAGAATATTTTTCTTTCAAAGTCCTTATCCTGTTAACACAGGACATTGCTGCTTCTCTATCTAGAGGGTTAGATCCCCATGGGCATAACCCTTTCCACAGATCCCCCAGCGCATATGAACTTGCATTAACTAAAAACATCCTTAGACCTGTAAATGTAAAAAGCAGGAATTCAATTAATGCCATCAGAGTTGACAGGGTTTGAGATCTGGGCTCCTTATCTAACTACCAAATCTTCCTCTCTACTGAGTGGCCAGTCCTCTTTCAATACCTGGTGCTCTCCCTGAGTCCAGTTTTTTTTTTTAATTTTTTTTAACGTATTTTTATTTTATTTTTGAGACAGGGAGAGACAGAGCATGAACAGGGGAGGGTCAGAGAGAGGGAGACACAGAATCCGAAACAGGCTCCAGGCTCTGAGCCGTCAGCACAGAGCCTGACGCGGGGCTCGAACTCACGGACCGCGAGATCATGACCTGAGCCGAAGTCGGCCACTTCACCGACTGAGCCACCCAGGTGCCCCTCCATGAGTCCAGTTTTGCCGAGAATCACTAAACCAGAGACCACAGAACTTCCAGGAGCTTCAGAATCCACCTAGTCCAATGCCCCATGTTTATGAAGAAGGACCTGATCCCAGAAAGGGCAAGTGCTTGGCCCACAGCCACACAGCAATTTAATAGCAGAGTTTGGAAGGAGAGCCCTGGTTAACTGGTGGCCTTGGAAACCATATTCTGTTCATTTTTTCTAGGAAGCCCTTAGCTAGACCTGCAGAATATCTTGGCCAGTTGGTTTAAAGGATTTCTTTTTCACTCTTCTCACTGACTGAACTCCTGAAACAGATTGGACTGAACAACTGAGCAGTAGGGAGGCAAAGTAAACAGAATGGGTCCTTGTGCCCCCGGCATGTCTGTTGTCTGCAGCGACTTGTCACTGCCTGTGAGGCTGACAGACACAGCTGCTCCTTCGCGGGGTTCTCAGACTCCTCCTGGTGTGTGAAGAGACCCATAGTCACAATGCCAGGACAGGAGAGAGCCTGCACGTCCCTTTCCTGGGGATCCCCTGCATTATCCTTGGATGCATGTGTGTGAATGGAGGCGTGTTGGGGTGAGGCCTTCCTGTGACAACAGCACACGTTTAAAATCTGAATCGGCAAATCTTCCCTGGCCCCAGCTAAGCACCACACAGATTCTTGGAGGCCTGGCCAAGCTCCACACTCAAGCAGAAGGGGCCCATGACCTGTTACTTTTCAGAAGTGGAGTTCCAGTTAGCACTGACTTCACCTGTTTGAGTCTTACATTCTAAACTGTCACCTCACATTTGTCACTTCAACTCTCTGAAGTCTAGCTGTCCCCATTGTAAGATTAAGTGGCTAATGTCTATTTTGTAGCATTGTTTACAGTCAGTCAGAAACTAAAGTTCCTCCAAGTGGAATATGTTTTACAGAAGGATTCCATTTGGGTAACAATCTATTTAATTGAATTTTAATGCCAACACATACCACAAATAGCTAGGCTGTCCCTTAGCATATGCAATGTTTTTGTGAAAATTTGAAAAAAAAATAGCCCTTTTGGTCAGTCATAGCCTCAGGTGCAGACTTGGCAAGTCGAGGTGGCTTCCAGTGAAAGGAAAATTGTTTCTGCCTACAGCTAGACCTTGCCCTATGCCTGAACGCTCAGCTTGGTGAACACAGGATGGGCAGGACTTCAGCCCATCCTCACTCTCTCATCTGGGCATCTGTGTGTGGGGCACAAGCGGTACAGCCACGTGCAGATACCCTGTCCAAACACATTCACCCCCTCTTAGCAATCAACTCCTTCACCTGTCGCACTTCCTAATGTAGCCCTTAAAGGCATTTGAGTTTGATTTCTTTTGGGACCAATGATATCCCACACTGAGCACAGTGCCTGTGACACACAGCAGGGTCCAAATGAATATCTTCTCGGAGCAGCACCTGGATGGCTCAGTCAGTTAAGCATCTGATTCTTGGTTTCAGCTCAGGTCATGATCTCAGGGTTCGTGGGTTTGAGCCCAGCATCAGGCAGTGCACAGCCTGCTTGGGATTCTGTCTCATTCCTTCTCTCTTTGCCCCTCCCATGGAGTGCATGCGCTCTCTCTCTCTCTCAAGATGAATAAATAAACTTTAAAAAAATATATCTTTATGGAAAAGGAGGGGAGGTTAAATACGATAACCTATGTAACAATGCCCCATGCATAATTCAAGGAATGCTTATTGCATAAGTGAATGAGCTTACAGCCTAGTTATGAAAACAAGACATAAATCCCCATGTGAAATGTTTGATAACAATAAAAATTTCAAATCATAGCACAACAACTCAAGAGATGGTGCAAGGCAGCATATGAGTGTCAAATTAATTGCCAGGCAGTAATTTTTATAGGAGTTCACGAAGGTGGGGGAGATCAATTTGTGGACTCAGAGTCAGAGAACCTTATAAGGCATGTTTATTCGTTCATCAAATGTGTCCCAGGACCATATTAGTGCCAGCCTGTCTGCCAGAGTCTGGGGATGCACAGAGGAACAACACCAACTCTATAGCCTCGGGGAGCTCGCAGGTGGGGGACGACAGCCCGGCACACACACAATATAAATATGATCCTAAAATAGCGTACTGTGGAGACGAGAGGGGAGGGTTCCAGGAGCTAATGCACACAGTAGGTGTGTCATAAATTGCAGCATTGTAGTGGATCCCTCTGGCTACCATCTGAGCGCATTTCTGAGTAAATCTCCACAATTCAACACCTAGTTAAGTGTCTAAAGTTCCCACCTTTTCTCCTCCCCATTTTGCTGCCTCTTTCCTTCGGTCTGCCATTAGCCTTTAAGGGTGCAGCATGCTGGCCCTTGCAGAGTGGACATTCGGCACACAGACTGCAACCAGAGGCTCACAGTTGCAAGGGCTGGCCCACAGCATCTTCAGAACTCTACGGAGCTTCTGTGGAGCCTGTCCTGCCGAGTCCGTCCTCGTTGCAGCCTCTCTAATCACCCTGGCAACGTGCACCCATAGATTCTTGGGCAACAATGCCAGGGAGGGTGAAGGGTGTTCTGTTAAACCTCCACTAAACGGGGAGAGAAATGCATGTTCTCCGAACGGTAGCACCTGGCTCTCAGTCCCCTCTCACCTCAGGGAAGGGCCAAGTGGGAAGGGACACCCTTTCCAAAGACCCTGTAGCTGAGCTCTGTGGCCCAAGACCCTGGAGAAGGAGCAGTGATACAATGGGAAGAGCATGGTCATTGGGGCCAAGAAGTCCCCAAATTGACTCCTACCTGTGTTACCTTTAAACACGGGAGCTTAGACACTTTAATTTAATCTCCTTGGGTCTCAATTCCTCTGTTTGTAAAGTGGACATAATAGTGCCTACCTTACAGGCTTGTTTTAAGAATGGCATGAAAGTGGAATAAGCATTTGACAAACATTAGCTGAGTACAAAACAGAGGCCCAAATGCAGTTGCCAAGATCACTGAACACGTTACCAATCAAAAGTGAACTGGAACCACTCTTGTCTTCTGACTCCCAATTTGGCAACCTCCCCCCCCCACCCCCACCGCCCCTCACCTTCCCCCAGCCCTTCGTTTTATGGAGTATTTACCTGCCAGTTGTTGCCATCGGGCATAATGAAGACAAGTGCGAGAGAGTGTGAATGGCCCAAGGTAGACTCTGCCTGCATTAGGTTGAGAATGGCAGCCTGCTAGAGGTGGATCAGTGCCACTAGGCCACTATGAATTGCACCGTGTCCTCTGGTGTAGCTGGAAATGCAGTATTCTAAGGAATGACACTGGGTATAAAGCAGCAACATTATGAGGTTACCGGAAGTGATGATCCTGCCGTGTTGAGCCTTGATTAGAGAGCAGGGTCTTCAAACCTGCAGTAAATACAGCCACCATCCACATCCTCCCGTGGCCTCCACTGGTCATCAATCCCAGCACTATTTTCTACTGATTCCTGGTAGGGACTCAGAATCCTTCCATGTCCTGTCAATCAGCTGGTGTTGTCATTCATTCGATAAACATTCACGGGGTGCCTAAAATGTGCTAGGTACTGAAGAATACGTCAGACGTTGCCGTGACGTATAAAGCTTATATCATATCATTCTAGATGCAATCTGCTTGCCATGCCAGGTTTCTAATCCTGCTGTGCTCCATGCTTGGAATCAGTGCAGGATGACACAATAGGCAAAGGCTTTGAAATTAGGGAAGCCAGTGTCTGAATTTGCCTCTGCCACCACAGAAGATGCATGTTAATGTTGTGTCCCCGGTATTCATTTTTATCTGGTAATGGGATCTTCCTGCTGTAGGGGAACTGCCTCTTCCCTGCTCCATGATGTTTGGCCATAGGGTTGAGTCTGTGTCAGGCCTGGCTAATCATGGTATGCCTTTACCTTTACCTTTTTACCAGAGTAGAAATTAGACATGTGATCCAATCTGGGACAGGAAGTAACTTTTTTTTTTTTTTTTGGTAGGATTTGTATGCTTGAAACTGGGAGATAGAATATCTCTTTCTTAAGATGACATAAAATGAGAGCTCTTAGTGGCCATTTTCCCACCCTCCACCCCACCCCCACCCCCAGGAAAGAACCTTTCTGCAGTATGGCACATGCAGGGAAGGCAAGCTACAGAGGAAAACAAAGCGGAGAGAGAGAGAGATAGAGAGAGGGAGATGGCGGTAGATCACAGACACAGTGATAGCACTGGAATCAATGAAGACCCTAGGCTGGTTGCACCCTGGACTGCCAGGTGACAACCAGCCAATAAATTCTCTTTGCCGTAAGCTGGTGATCCTGACCTCTCAGACAGAGGCGAGTGGGGTAGAGGGCAGCACTGGAGTAAGGAATAAGCATATTTCTGTACAGAGCAAGAAGGAAAAGCTAAAAGACTTCTGGAGAACAATTCGAACCGTCTTTGTACCAATAAACATTTAAAAGGAGACTGAACGTACATCTTGTCGCATGTTTTCTTTTGAGCGTCGATCTGAAGTGAGTGTGTTCGGGGTGGTCCTGCCTCCCCTGTGGTACGCAAGTCCCCACAGGGCCTGGGATTTGTTGCTCCCATATTTTTCCTCCAGCTACTGACTGTAATATTCATCCTTTTATCTTCGTAGGGTGCATTGTGCTTTGAAAAACACTTTCATCTGCATTATCTCATTTGATTCTCAGGGCATCTGTGAAGAAGGCAGGGCTGGGATTACTATTCTCGCCTGTCAGATTGAAAAACGGAGGTTTAGGCTCTGGCATCTCAGCACCTAAAAAGAAAGACACACAGTGATCTCACAGGGAATGAGTGGCACAGATGTGGAAGGATCCCGGGATTTGGAGCCAGAAGGGCCCAGCCATGGGTCCTGGCTCTTTTACTTCCTAGTTGTCTGACTTTGGGCAAATCACTCGGTTCCTCCCAGTCTCAGTTTCCCTGTCTGTCAGATATACAGGGATGACATTTCCCTTCAAAGATTCTTGTGACTGTCTCTGGAGATGATATAGAATAAAGGGTTCGTGAGCTATGAAGTGCTCCTCACCTGTCCGGGGTGGGGTTTTATGGGCAGTGGTGTGCTTAATTCAGCCGGCCTAGGCTCACAAGGGCTGTGGGGCACACCTCCCCCAACTCCACATTCAGTGACATCATTTTGCTAACTCGAAATCAGACATGGTGAGAATATTTACACCAAGGAAATTGGCAAATGCCACAAATCAGGGCTTCATTTATTCCTTTGAGAGTTCTTTGTTAACCAGCACAGGGACAGTGGTGGGTTGGAAGGGAGGGAGAAGAGAAGGGTATAAATATTTAAGGTGCATTATGTATTTTGAGTACACCCTTACAGCAGCTCCTATAGTATGCACAACAACTTCTGGGGGCAGATACTGACCCTACTTTATTTGTAGTTTTTTTTTAAATGTTTATTTAGTTTTGAGAGAGAGAGAAAGGAGGGGAGGGGCAGAGGGAGAGAGAGAGGGAGACAGAGTCTCCAAAGCAGTCTCTGTGCTATCAGCTCAGATCCGGACAGGGGGTTTGATCTCATGAACCATGATGATCATGACCTGAGACGAAATCAAGAGTAGGACACTTAAACAACTGAGCCATCCATGTGCCCCCTGACTCTACTTTATAGATGAGGTAATTAAAACGGTGCTCATAACAACTTACTCAAGAACACACAATAAATGACAGAGCAGGGACTCAAAGCCAGGTCTCACATTCTTTCTTACAGCCATGCAGCATGTCAAAGATGCACCCGTTATCATCTATTCTTTCCTTGGTCTCCAACCTGAAATAGTGAGAGAGTACGTCCATTTCTAGGGCCACTTAACATTTGAAATCTGTGTTTGGACTTAAGTATCCTAGTCCCTAAAGAAAACTGTCCTGGAGAACGATGAGGAGTACAATACATTGAGCTGGGTGCAAGGGAATGAGTTGACTATCTCTGAGACCTACAGTTCTGGGTCCCAGTTGGATAAATGCTTGAGAGTATTAGAAACTAGGCAACATTGTTAGGTTGGGGCCACTTGAAGCATTTAGGCATGGAGAGGGAGAAAGTCAAGAGCACCTGGGGCCAAGTGCCAGCTCTGTCACCACCTAGCTGGGGCTCACCTCCTTCGTCTGTCAAAAGGGGAATACCAAAACGTTCCTGTTCCTTTCCATGTGGTATTGATGGAGAAAAGGATTCTGAAGGCCTCTGCAGTCTATTAGAATCCATGGATGCAAGAGAATTTTCACGTGTCTCAGCTGAGAACCTTTCCTCCTGTTGCTAAGAGAGAAAGGACTGTTTTCCTTTCCTACCATCTCTTGCTCGACACCCCAGCCCAGCCCAGCGCCCCCCTTTTCCCCTTTCTATTTTTATATCTCGAGTGCTTCATATGATGATGTCCCGCATCTTTTAAACTAGATGAGGGTGTCAGGCAGGGAACCAAAAATCAAAAGGACCTAAAGAAAATGAAAATTGGCTTCCTGCTTGCAAAGATGATGGATGATGGGTGCAGGGGCCAGTGTTACCAATGCAAGCCTTTCTGCAGGTGTTGAGGGGAACTCTTTCTAGACCCAACAGGTTACCCCTGCAGGCCCTGGGCAAGACAGTTCCAGGATAGGGATGGCCAACCTTCCTTTACCCCAGATGGAGCAGAGGTATTGTAGGAGCACTCTGGAGGCCCCTGGAAGAGCCCTCTGGAGGTTCTAGAAATGATGGATATAGTGAAGATGAAATTAACACTTATTTAACACCTTAGGTGCCTTTGTCCTCTCATTTAATACTCACAATAATTTAATAAGAATATATATTATTATTTACATTTTCCAGTTGAGGAAAAGGATACTCACAGTGGTGGGAGAAGTTCACATTCAAGCTCCCAGGGTACCTGCCAAGTGGCCCTTCCCCCTACCAGACCTAGTG